>NW_026848961.1:2827620-4241430 GCF_030867605.1 Colletotrichum paranaense | reverse complement strand
ATTATTATTATTATTATTATTATTATTATTATTATTATTATTATTATTATTATTATTATTATTATTATTATTATTATTATTATTATTATTATTATTATTATTATTATTATTATTATTATTATTATTACTATCGAATCGTTTATTTATTCTTAAATATATACTCTTAAAATACTAAAACGCTAGCTTATCGATCTATAAGGATATTTTAAGGGTTAGAAATTCGATCTTATAAATATTATATTAAAAAACCCCGAACTATAATACGATTATTTTAAAAAATACGGATTAAATATTATTAATTTAAAAATTAAAAATATTAATATAGTTATTATTATAATTAGTACTTAGTTTATGTAATTTAATAATTTTAAAATATTTTATTAACTCCTAAATATTATTAATATTTTAAAATTACTATATAAAAGTAAATTAAGAAGGATTAAAAAAAAATCTAATATTATTAAAAAATATAGAAAGTAGGGGGTAGTTTTTAACTATTTAGAAAGTAATTAATATATTATAATAAGATCGTTAGTATTTAGTAATAGCTACGGCCGGCTAAAGTTAGTTATAAAGTTTTATTAAAGTACGTAATAAAAATTCTCGATATTAACCCTAATAGACTAGCTTATTTATAAAGGCGAAGATGGCCCCTAATAAGGCGGACCAGACCCCAAAGGGTATTTATTTATTATAGTTTATAATAATAATAATAAGCTAACGGGTTAAGTATTAGTTTATAAGTTAGTAAATACTTATTAAGAAAAACCGGAAACCCTTTAGTTTTTTATTATTAATAAGGCCGAACGTAGCGTTATAAATAGATTTAAAATAAGTTTATTTAGTAGCTCAAAAAAGAGGGAGCTTAAAATAATTAATATTATAAATATTATTAAAGCTAATTACTTTAAAAAATCGTTTTTATATTTAAAAATAATAAAAAAAGGTTTAAATACCCTTTGGGGTCCGGCCCGCCTTATTAAGGGCTATCTTCGCCTTTATAAGTTAGCTAGTTTATTAAGGTTAATATTAAGTTTTTATTACGTACTTTAATAAGACTTTATATTAACTAATAATAGCTAGCTATAGCTAGTTATAATTAATATAATTATTATTAATTATTAATACTAACCAAATTTATAATATTAATAACCCCGCTATTATAATATATTAATTACCCTCTAAATAGCTAAAAACTACCCCCTATTTTTTACTTTTTTTAATAGCTTTAAATTTAACTTTTTAATCCTTTTTAATTTATTTTTATATAGCGATTTTAAAATATTCATAATTTAGGAATTAATTAAGTATTTCGAGGCTATTATATTATATATACTAAGTATTAATTATAATAATAACTATATTAATATATCTTTTTTTTAATTTTTAATTTAATAATATTTAATTTATACTTTTTAAAACGATTATATTATAGTTCGGGGTCTTTTAGTATAATACTTATAAAATCGAACTTCTAGCCCTTAAGGTATCTTTATAAGTTTACGGGTTAGCGTCTCGGTATTTTAATAATATATATTTAAGACGATTTAATAATAATAATAATAGGGTAATAGCGATAAGGTAATAGTAATAGGGTAATAATAATAAGGTAATAGTAATAGGGCGATAGTAATAGGGCGATAGTAATAGGGTAATAGTAATAAATAGTAAGGGAAGCTTTTTTTAATTTTAATAAAAGAAACGAGGTAACGAATTAGAGTAGATATTATAAGGTTAATATTATTCTTAATAACGGTAACGAGGGCATCTTTAATATTATTATTATAAGCTATTATTATTTTAAAAAGTTACGAACTTAGCTAAGTACGTAAGCTTATAAAGTAGTAATATTAAGTACTTAATATTATTATTAATAATCCGTAATTATAAACTTTATAAGAGGGAAAATTAAAAAAATTAAAATACTTTTAAAACAAAATAGTTTATTAAAATAGTAAGAGTATATATTAATACTTATTATAAAAATAACTTTATTTACTTTATTATTTGTATTATAAGGATTAATTATATAAGCAATACTGCTTATATAAGCTTACGTAAGTAATAAAAAGTACTAAAAAGTAACGGAATAAGCTAGAATCCTCTCGAGACGGAATTACGTATTACGATTACGTATTTACTTACGTATACGCTTATTAATTATATTATAATTAATAAGCTATAGAATATTTTAGTAGGAGGTTTTATACCTATATATAGGCGTGTATTTACCTACTTAGACCTTTCGTTAAGTAAGTAACTTCTTATATGGTAATTTAACTATATTACTCTTTTTACTATAAAAACCTCTTTTATATATGCTTATTACCCCTATATTTATATATTCTTTTATAAGAATATCCCGTACCTTATTATAGCTATCCGTGCTAGAATACTATATATTAATACTATATATTAATACTATATAAACGATACTAAGAACTACCTAAGTAGTTAATAAAAATATATAATAAATATAAATATATATTAAAATTTAATATATCGATACTAGCTTAGTTATAATAATTATAATAAACGGGTTAGAAATATATAAAATTAAAATAATAAGTTAGTATTTTAAATAGTTTTTATAAAACCCCCTAAGTAATAATAATACTTATATAAAAAAAGAGCTTATATTAGACTTAGCTACTTATATAAGTTAATATTAAAAAGTCCTATATGCGTTAGAGTAAGTAAAGCTCGCCCTATAAGTAGTTAGAACTTAAGAGGACTATAGTAAAAAGTTAGGAGCTATTAATAAAAGGGAGATAATACTCGAGTTAGTTAACTACTATTTTAGTTAGTAATTAAGTATAAAGCGTATTATACTTAGTTTCCTTAATACGTAATATATAGTACGGCCCCGGTAGATTACTTTATTAAAAAGAATTTAAAAATTATATTTTATAAACTTAAAAATCTTTTTAATATAAGCTATATTATAAATATAAAAGAATATATTAAGGGTCCCTTAATCTTTAATAAAAAGAAGTATATAATATAAAATTTAGCTATATATATAAACTAATATTAAAAAGTTTTATATACGTTAAAATAAGTATAGCTCGCTTTTTAAATAGGTAATAAAAAGTCGGGAGTTATTAATAAAAAAGAAATAATAGTCGAGTTAGTTAATTACTATTTTAATTAGTAATTAAGTATAGAGCGTAATATACCTAATTTTCCTTAATACGTAATATATAATATAGCCCTAGCAGATTGCTCTATGAGGGGGCTATTAATATTATATATTAATATTAAGCCCTTTAGGGTCCGGCCTGCCTTATTAAGGGCTATTTTCGCTTTTATAAGTAAGCTAGTTTATTAAAGTTAATATTGAGTTTTTATTATATATTACTTTAATAAGATTTTAAACCTAATTATAGCTAGTTATAGCTAGTTATAATTAGTAATAGCTAGTTATAGTTAATATTAATTATTAATACTGATTAAACTTAAAATATTAATAACCCTACTACTATAATATATTAATTACTTTTTAAATAGCTAAAAACTACCCCCTACTTTTTACTTTTTTTAATAACTCTAGATTTTTCTTTTTAATCTCTCTAAGTTTCTTATTTTATTATAATAATATTAAAATATTAATAATACCTAAGAGTTAGTTAAGTATTTTAAAGTTATTATATTATATAAACTAAGTATTAATAATAATAATATCTATAAAAATATATACGTTTTTTTAAATTTTTAAATTAATAATGATTAGTTTATACTCCTTTAAATAATTTTTTTATAAATTAAGATTATTAAATATAATATTAATAAGATCGAACTACTAGCCCTTAAAATATCCTTATAAGTTAACGAGTTAACGTTTTAGTATTTTAAATATTTTTAAAATAAACAGTTTAATAATAATAATAATAAATAATAAGAGAAGTGCTATTAATAATATATCTAGCTTAAACTTTATAAGAGGGAAAGTTAAAAAGGTAGAAAATCTAAAAAAATAGTTTATCGAGATAGTAAGAGTATTTATTAATACTATATATTAATATTATATAATCGATATTAAGAACTACCTAAGTAATTAGTAAAGGTAGAATATAAAATTAAATACGGGCTTATAAAGTAGTAGCGTTAAGCGCTTAGTATTATTATTAATAATCTTAAACTTTCCCTTTGGGGTCCGGCCCGCCTTATTAGGGGCTATTTTCGCTTTTACGGGCAAGCTAGTTTATTAAAGTTAATATTAAGTTTCTATTACGTATTTTAATAAGACTTTATATTAATTAATAATAGCTAGCTATAGTTAATATAGCCGTTATTAACTATTAATACTAACTAAACTTAAGATATTAATAATCCTATTATAATATATTAATCGCCCTCTAAATAGTTAAAAACTACCCCCTACTTTTTATTTTATTTAATAACTCTAAAATATCCCTTTTAGTTTTTCTTAACCTATTTTTACGCTACGTTTTTAAAATATTAATAATATTTTAAAACTAATTAAGTATTTTAAGCTCGTATTATATAAGCTAGGTATTATAGCTAGCTAGTTATAATAAGTATATTAATAAAAGTTAAAGCTACGAATACTAAGTAAATAGTATCGTAATCGTAAATAGCTTTCTTAAAGCTATATCTATAAGTCGTAAAATAAGTAAAGTTTTAGTAATTAATTATAATCTTATTAAAAAAAGTTCTTAATAAAAATAACTAAAAGCGATTATAAGATCTAATACTAAGTTAATTATTAAAGAAGCTATAGAAGTCTATCCTTAAGCCCGGCTCGAGTTTATACTATATATAAGTCTCGTTCTTAAATATATCTTTTATCCCTTAAATTATCCCCAATTATTCTAATTTAAAATAATCGTTCGGCCCCTAAATCGTATTAAATTATTCTAATTTAAAATAATCTTTATTTTATTAATACGTAACTTATTTATAGTTCTTTTATTTTATAAAGAGTAGCCGTATCCTTATTTTATTTATATATATAATATACTTAGCTACCGCGGCTAGTAGGCTAGCCTCTAAGTTAATTATATATATTAAGTTGTAATATTAGTTTCTCTTTTTAAAAGTCTAGTCCTATAGACTTATAAATAAGTAGTTATAACCTAAGTTAGGGTCCGTTAAGTTTATTTCTATAATATTCTAATATTATATTAGGTTATATTTAAAAATCCGATTTTTGCAAAAGTTATAATAATAAGATTAAGTATAATTATAAAGCCCTTAATATTCTTATTAAGTATAAAGGTTATAACGTAATACTATATTCTCCTTATTTTTAATATAACTAAGTATATAAAATAAACTTATTAAATTCTAAGCGTTATAATAAGTATATTACTTAGGGTTTATTAAATTATAATAGTAGTAATATAATAAACGCTTATAAGTTTTTTTTTTTTTATTTTTTTTTATAAGATACTAATTTATTATAATAAATTATTATTTTAGGGAATAGAAAAAGATAGAGGTTAAGGAATAGGAAGTTAAAGAGGTTCTAAAAATCCTATAAACTTAACTTATAACTATTCTTAGTCGTTTATCTCGTTTAAAAAAATAAAAACGATTTTTTAAGGAGCATAGTTCGGATCTTATTTATTATAAAATATAATTAGTTAAAGAGTAAGAGGCTAAAAAGAAATCCTTAGAAATATAAGAGATGCGTATTATAAAAAATTTAGTTACTTAGGGTATTTTAAATAAAACTAACTAGTCTTTTTTTAATACTAGATTTATAAATTTAGGGCTTCTAGCTACGAGCGAGCCTTCCGGGGCTTAGTTATTCTTTTATAATTGTTAAGAAGCTATTGGGCGTTTTAGAGGTTATTATATAGCTCCTATATATTCTCTTTATATCTATAGTTTTTTTATTTAATTAGGAATTCTCGCGTTTTATTTTTAACTCTATAGTTAATAATTCGTTTAATTTCGTATTTTAGTTAGTTTAGTTCGATAATAATATAGTCTTTCGTATATAAACCTCTTAGTATAAGTTTAAATAATAAGATATAAAAGACGGGATAATATCGTATTATATTTAGTAGTCTTAATTCGTAATTAATTAATAAGACTTTTTTAATAATTTTGAAAGGTCTAAGTTTTTTATAATCTAATTTATTACTTAGTCGTTTCGTTTTAATATTATAATAAAAGAGATAGGTACTATCCCCCTTTTTTAAAAATAGTCCTCTAATCTTTAATTTATTTACGTTTTTTTTTATATAATATTATATAAACTCGAGGTTTAATAAGGCTTATTTATAGATTTTTTTAAGCTTATTTATATTTATTATAGCTTTTATAGCTTATAGTCTTTATTATACTTCTCTATATATTATTAATTAGAATCCGTAGTTAAGGTAAAACGGGGATTCTTTTATACTTTTACTAATTATATTATTATATACGAACTAGGCTATTAATAGAAGTACTACTTAATTATCCTAGTCGTAGTTTATATAATAACGAAGGTATGTTTTGAGGATTTAGTTAATCCTTTTTATTTATCTATCGGTTTATGAGTAAAATAATATTAATAGTTTATAGTTTATATTAAGTTACGAAATTAAAGATTTTTAAAATTTTAAAATAAATAGCTTATTTTTATTTAAGATAATTTTTTTTAATAAACTATAGTTCGAGAGTATAACCTTAGTAAATACGTATATTAGGTCTTTTATAGTACTTAATTTTTTATAAGGAATATAATACGTAAACTTAGTAAGTTAGTTAATTATAATTAAGATATTATTATACTATATTTTAGTAAATAGTTCCCTAGACTTTAGTAATTTAATAATAAAGTCCTATATAATTAATTACTATATTTTTATTAATAGTTATAGTAGTTATAGCTCGCTATAAGGCTTATATAGGTTATTTTTATTTTTTTTATAAGTTACGCAGTCCTTAATTATTTTTATAATTTTAGTACGTATAATAGATTTATTATAATACTAATAAATCCGTTTTTATATTTTAATTATTTTTTAATAACCGTATGCTAGTATACTATAAATTTTTATAATAAGCTTAGGGGTTATTTTTTTAATCGGGCTAGTATTAATCCTTTTAGTTATTATAAAAAGCTTCGTAGTTAGTATAAAGCTACTATCCTTCTCTTATTTAAGAATAATTTATATTTTTTTAGGAACTACGACTTTATAATTAGGTCTTTTATTAAGAGCGTCCGCTCTACTATTTTTTAAACTTTTTTAATAAATAATTTAAAAGTTATATTTAGATAGGAATTCGCTTTATTTAACTTATTATTTATTTAGATTTTTATTTATTATAAAGTTTATAAGGTTCTTATAGTTTATATAGATTATAACTTCGTACTTAGTTCTAAATAACTATAGTCTCTATTTTTAAAATATTTTAATAATTATTATTAGTTCTTTATTATAGATTTATTAATTTAATTCTATTTTATAAAATACTTTAAAATAGAAGTAATATAAGTAAAGCTTTCTTTACTTATCTCGTTATCTTAAGACTGCTCCTATAATAAAGTCCGAAGTATTAGTCTCGATTTTAAAAGGTTTTTAAAAGTCCGGAATTATAATAACTAGTTTAAAAATAACTATATTCTTAACTTTAATAAATACTTTTTTATACTTAGGGTCCTAAATAAATAGGGTATCTTTTTATATTAAGTTATTAAGAAGTTTAATTATATTAATATAGTTCTTAAGGAATTATTAATAAAAGTTAACGAATCCTAAGAATCCTTATACGTCCTTAATATTCTATAATATAGGCTAGTCCTTAACTACTTTTATTTTTAATACTTATATATAGATTTATTTTAATATAATAGTATATCCTAAAAAATCTACTTTTTATATATAGAACTCGTACTTAAAGGGTTTAGTATATAATTTAGTATCTTAGAGCTTTTAAAATACTATATAAATATATTTTTTATATATTTCGAAGTTAGGGGAGAAAATAAGGATATTATTAATATAAATAATAATAAAAATATCGACGTACTCCCAGAGTACGTAGTTAACTATTATTTAAAAAGTTACTAGAGTATTAGTAAGTCCGAAGGGTATAACGAGGTACTCGAAAAGTCTTTTACGAGTTCAGAATACCGTTTTTTATTCGTCTCCTTCTTTAATTCGAATCTAATTAAATACTTCTTTAAGATTTATAATAATAAACTAGTTAGCTCCGTAAAATAAATCTCTAAGCTTAGTAATAAATAATAAGGGGTAATAATTCTTTTTTATAATTTCGTTAAGTCTCTTATAATTAATAATAGGTCTTAATTTTCTACTTTTTTTTAATATAAAAAATAAAAAGAATCCTACGGGAGAATTTAATAATCGAATATATCCCTTTTTAAGTTTTTTATCGATATATTCGTTAAGATACTCTTATTTTTCTTAGTTTATTAAGTAAATCGGATAGAACCTAGGTTATATTCTTTTTTTAAGTTCGATTTCTATATCCTAGCTACTATATTTTAATAATCCTATTTCTTTAGGTTCTATAAATAGTTTTATATATATTTAGTACTCCTCGGGTATAGTTTAAAGTTATTACGATCCTCGATCGTTAATACTATATACGAACTTTTTAGAGCTTTTTACTATTTTAATAAAAGCTATATATCGTACTTATTCTCGTTTTTTAAAAGTTATTAAAAATCTATTTAAACCCTTTTTTTTTTCAAGTTATTTAGTAACTAGATTTTTTTAAAGGACCTAGTTAGTAATTTAATTTATTTATAGGTTATACTTTTATAATTACGAGATTCTTAGGATAATATTAATATTTCCGATCTCTATAATATCGTACTATAGTTATTCTTATTAATTATTAATATATATTACGAAATATACGGTCTCTTAATTAATATATCTATAGTTATAATTAACTCGTTTTCCTTTTACTATTTATAATCGATATAGATTATCTTTCTATACTTATAGTAAGTTAAGTTTATTTACTATTCTTAATAAAATATAAGTTTTTTATATGCCGTTATTAATAATAGTATTTAGTCCTCGTTTATAAATATTAAGGTTAATTTATAAGTATACGTCGTTATATTATCTAGTTATATATAAGAACCTTTTTTTTATTTTTATCTCTCGTTATTCTTTTATAATTAGCTTTTTTAGTTTTTTAATATATACCTCTTTTATTAAGCGCCTTATTTAAATAATTCCTATTATTCTCTTTATATTTTAGCTTTTTTAACGTAATAGACTTAGTATTAGTCGTATTTATAGTCTTCTTATTTTATATATTCGTTATTAAGGTATTTTATAGGGAAGTTGGGGTCTAGGCTAAATATTACTTTATTATTATTATTAAAATTTAATAATATCTAGCTAAGTAGTTAATCTTTTATATAGACGTTTTTAATAAGCTTATTATTATACTTTTATAAATAAAAGCGACTATTTTATTTAGGTACGAGGTATTAAAAGTACTTATTATCTAAGTACTTTGCCTAAAATAATTCTTTATAAAAAGGATCTTCGGAGTTAAGTAGAGAGTAGTCTTTATTTATATAGGGGGTTACTACGACCTTTTTATGTTCTTTAGTCCTATAGAACTAAACGGTTTAGTTATCTTTAAATAGATAAATATATTTATATTATAGTTCGTTATTATCCTTTTTAAAGTTAGTATTATTATTACTAAGTAGTATTTTATAATCAATTTTTATTTAAGTACGTTATTAGGTAACGTTACGAGGTTTATCCGAATTATAGGGTAATTCTATTTTATTAAAATAGAAAGAGCTAGTTTTTATTTTAAAATCTTTTTTTTTTTTAAAGTTAAAGTTAATTTTTCTTTTTTTTATAATTCTAAAATTAAAAGTTAGTCTTTTAATTATTTCGATCTTATTTTTATATAAGAGGTTTTTAAGCTACTTTTTAACTTTATAAATAAATTTTCTATTACTATTTACTTTTTATATTATATAAATAGACTTAGTAGGGGTTTTGTCCGAATTAAGTTCTTTTTTAGATTCGATAGATTATTTTTAGTTTATATAATTTTATCGTATTATATAAACGAGGCTACTTATAATTTTTTTAGTATCGGGTCCTCTTTTTTTAAATTTAAAGAGTTACTTTTTTATACTAGCTAGGAGTTTTTATTTAATTTATTTTTTAAGAAGGTAAAGTATGTCCTTTATAATAGGGTCTATTTTAGCCTTCTTTTTTATATTTTTATAAATCTAAGAAAGTATAATAACGTATTTAATATTATTTTTTTTAAGAGTATAGGGTTAGTAAGTAGGTATTTTTTTTTTTTTTTATTATTATTAGGGTTTTAACTAGAGGTAGGGTAGTACCGTATTTTAATCGTTTATTATTTTTAGGTTACTTTAGGTACTATCCTATTTATTTTTTATTATTTTAATAAATAAGATAGTTATTATTATAGTAGGCTATTTATAAAAGTTACTTATAGGGGACTTTTTTATTTATAATATTAGCTCGTTTTTTTAGGACGGGTTAGTATTAAATATGCTTAGGTTATTAGTAATCTCTAGCTATATATCTTAGCTTATTATAGTTATAATATTTAAAGTTTTTTTTTTATTATAGTTTTTTATATTTAGTAACGCTAAGGTTTATAAGTCCTCTATATTATTTATAAAACGTGCTTTATTATTATTAATTTTTTAGGTTATTTTAGTAATTACTTAGTAGTTTATTATAGCTCTAGTATTTTTTATTAGAATTAGCTTAAGGGCGTCGTACCTCCCCCTTTTTTTTACGTCGTTTATATAGTTAAGTATCGATTTTAATAATAAGTTTAACGTATTATAGGAATTTTATTAGTATTTTTATTTTACTAAGTTCGTCCTTAACCTTATTTTTTAGTTCTTAGTAAAATAAAAAAATACGGGTTTTTTTAGTAAAATTAAGTCGTATTACGAGTTTTTTAAACTTAGTAGTATAATACGAGGTAGACTTAGTTTATTAAAAGTTAGCTAAGTCTTTTTTAGTTTATTACTTTTTATTAGGGTCCTAAAATAGGGATTCGAGGGCGTTCTAAAATCCTATTATATTACTAAAAATATTCGTAGTTTTTTTTTTATAATATAGTAAATAACCGTTATTATTAAAGAATTCTTTTTAAAAGGGCTCGAACTATTTTAAAACTCGTCCTTTAAAAAAGGTTACTACGTAAATAACTTACTTAGTTTTATTTTAGAAATTAGTAGTATAGAACGTTTAATAAGTTCTAATTTAAATTAAAAATCCTTTAAGACGTTTAATAATTTTATTAAAAGTAGTAAGTACGTTAAGCTTAAGTTTTTCTTATCTATTCGTAGGGGTCTTAATAATATTAATAATAGCTTAGAGGGTTCTAACTTCTTATTCTAAGTCGTCTACTTTTTTTTTTTTAATTCTTAGGTTAGTTATAGGTTTATTAACTATATTCTAAAGGGCGGTAATGTTTTTATTATTCTTAATTAAGGTAGTAGCTATTTAAATAGAATTATTATTAAAAAGCTCTGCGAGTTCCTTATTTTATTTACTACTCTTTTTAATAGTACGTCGTATTTTTTTATAATTTATTTTTTTAAGAACCGTATTATTATTAGAGTTATAAATAACGTTAAGTATTTTATTATCCTCGGCCTTAGTTAGCTCGCTAACTAGGTCGATAGGTTACTTAAAATTAGATAAAGGGGTACTTAGGGTCTTAGAAAATATCGTTATTTATTTTATTATTTAGTAAGTATCGTAGGGTTAACTTATTAAATAGGAGTAATTAAAGTATTATAACTAGCTAGTTATAATAAGTATATTAATAAAAGTTAAGGTTACGAGTACTAAGTAAATAGTATTATAATTATAAATAGCTTCCCTAAAGCTATATCTATAAGTCGTAAGGTAAGTAAGGCTTTAGTAATTAATTATAGTTTTATTAAAAGAGGTTCTTAGTAAAAATAGTTAAAAACGATTATAAGATCTAATACTAAGTTAATTATTAAAGAAGCTATAGAAGTCTATCCTTAAGCCCGGCTCGAGTCTATATTATATATAAGTCTCGTTCTTAAATATATCCTTTATCCCTTAGGTCGTCCCTGATTATTCTAATCTAAAATAATCGTTCGGCCCCTAAGTTATATTAGATTATTCTAATTTAAAATAATCCTTATTTTATTAATATATAACTTATTTATAGTTCTTTCGTTCTACGAAGAGTAGCTATATCCTTATTTTACTTATATATATAGTATACCTAGCTATTACGGCCGGCGGGCTAGCCTCTAAGTTAGTTATATATATTAAGTCGTAATACTAGGCGCTTATTAAGGTAATAGTTATATCGATATATTTTTTTTTAATTTTTAAGTTAATAATATTTAATCCGTATTTTTTAAAATAACCGTACTATAGTTCGGGGTCCTTTAGTATAATACTTATAAAATTAAATTTCTAGTTATTAAAAAAGCCCTAGGGGTCGATAATAACTAAGTATCTTAGTATTTTGATAATATATATTTAAAATAAACGATTTAATAATAATAATAATAATAAATAAAAAAAGTAGCGTTTTTTAATTTTAATATAAAAAACGAGGTAATAAATATATATATATATATAAATAAAATTAAAAGTATTAGGCTAAATATTATATTTATAAAGGTCAATATTATTCAATAACGGCGACGAGGGTATTTTTAATATTATTATTATAAGCTATTATACTTAAAAAGGTAGCTAACTTAGCTAAGTACGTAGGCTTATAAAGTAGTAGCGTTAGGCGTTTAGTATTATTATTAATAATCTTAAATTTTATAAGAAGGAAAGTTAGAAAAATAGAAAATTTAAAAAAATAGTTTATTAAAATAGTAAGAGTATTTATTAATATTATATATTAATACTATATAATTAATATCGAAAATCGCCCGAGTAGCTAGTAAAAGTAGAATACAAAAATAAATAATTTTAAACTTTATAAAAAAAAAAGTTAAAAAAGTTAAAAATCTAAAAAAAAAATTTTATTAAAATAATAAGAGTATTTATTAATATTATATATTAATATTATATAATCGATATTAAGAACTACCTAAGTAATTAATAAAAGTAAAAATTAATAAAAATAAAATATAATAATAAGTAATTAATATTAAATATTACTTACGTAGTTAATAAAAATAAAATATAAAAATAAATAATTATCATTTTATTATATAATTACTTCTTATTTATTTATTTATATATTTTATTTTTATTAACTACTCGGGTAGTTTTTAAAATTAATTATATAGTATTAATATATAGTATTAATAAATACTCCTACTATCGTAATAGACTTACCTCTTATTTATATATAACTTATTTTATATTATATTATACTTAGTAAAATATTTTAAACTACTTATTATCTTAAGGTATTTATTAAGTACTTCGCAGAGCCGCTCCTATAGTCTATTGCCCCTGGTTATTGCTCGAAAGGAACTAGAGACCTGTGTCTAACTCTTTCCAGCTTCTCCCAGGTCCTGATCACGGAATTTGATAAGTGCTTATTGAGTCTTATGCCTATTAACCGGCTTGATGCCACACTGGCAAACGTGCGGCACATATACCCTTTGCTAAATATTTCACTGATATCTGAATGTGCCGGTTTACGATAGAAGTTGATTTATCTGAGTAAAAGACGAGAAATAGCTCGTCTAGGGTATATAGTAACTCATAAGGCTTCAAATGCATTTCAAATCAAAACTGACCACCACACTGGCCCCACGTCGGGCTGCCTTATTGTGATTATCGCTCCATACGCTCGTCATGGATGAGTGATACGTTATACCGCTCTTCGCCACTCCATACCTTGCCCACCGAGTTGCACTGGGCCACCGCCTGTCGCATGTCGGACATCAGTCCGCCAGGGCCACTTGCAAACACCGCCGTTCGCCCATCGACAGTGGCGTCAACAAATTCTCGGACAACTGTCGCTAGTTCGGGATGGCGGTGGGTGTTGTTGACGCTGACCTGGTCTATCGCCCGAGCTGACACCTGCACTTGCTTCTCACCCGAACTATTACCAGCATCAGACGAAGATTCCGACTCCGAGATGTCCCCGGAACCTCCGGAGCGAGAGGAGGCATTGCCGGAGTCGCGTGTGGCAAAGATGCGAACCACCACCTTCGGGCCTTGCTCAGCTTCCAAAGCATCAAGCTCCGGTTGCACCCAAGCTACGTCGTTTGTATGTCTCACAACCCAGACCAATTCGAGCTTTCGAGATGCCCTAGAGTGCTTCTTCAGACTCATCAAAACAGGGAGAACGTAGGTGATGCCGGTACCACCAGCAACGCACAGAATGTTGACGTCTGAGGTGACATTTCTCAGAATTGGGTCGCCGTAAGGTCCAGTCAAGATAACGGGAGTAGTTAGGCCGGCGTTAGTCTTCTCAACAGGACCGGCAGCGAGCTTGCGTGCAGCAATCTGAGCAACCTTCTTCGTCTCACCACCCTTTGCGCGGAAAATGTAGGAATGTTTCGTTTTTCCGTTCACAGTAACAGGGGCGTTGAGAGGCGTGAAGGGATGTGATTGCCAGATGCTACTCTCGCTGAAGCACAAGTAGAAGTGCTGACCAATCTTCCAGGCATCATGGGGGTGACTGAAGTCGAGTCGGACAACGTCGCCATTCTCTAAATCGGGAAATACTGTCATAGCCGCCTGCGCAGCAGAGAAGCCCATACCCTTACCCTCAATGAAGTTGTGATGCATCAGCGCAGTTCTTACACCACGGGCGAAGCGGTCCATGAACCAGATGACAAGAGCTGGAATCATGAAACACTCCAGGTTCTTCCAGTGACCGATGCAAGCACCAATGTATAACATGGCAAGCACGTAGTGCGACTTGCGGAAGAATTCGTAGCCGGTCAGACGAATGACCGGGGGCAAGCTGAGGATATATAGGGCCATGAGGAAGAACAAGGCAATGCAGCCCCATATCATGTAGAGCTGGGAGATCCATTCGTTGGCTACCGTGGGCTGAGGCTGATATAGACGGACCTCAATCACCAGCCAGCCGATGGTATGCAAACTGGACTGGACAACGATAATGTAGCCAACCCAGCGGTGAAGAAAGTTGAAGTTCTGATAGGGGATGCCGGTGAGAAGGGAGAGGATTGACTCTCGTGTCGAGAAGAGGACAGACAAAGGTGTAAGGGCGTAGGCAAGTGTTCCAATACGATCAGACCAGGGACCGAGACTGACTCTAGTATTGTACACGCCTGGCATCTTCTTGACGGGGGTGATCCATGTGTTGTAGATGATACCAACAAAGGAGAAGATCAAGAGATAACCGGACAAAACGGCCAAGACCAGTACCTGCAGGCGGGTTGTCCTACCGAAGATAGGACGGACGCAGTCGGGGAGGAGGTATCGGTTGATTGCGGACGAGGCAGTCTGACGAAGGCGGTTGAGAAAGCTCTTGCTTGCTCTTGTATCCTCGAGGAGAGCAGCTCGAAGGACATCCTCCTCGGAGAGAGACGGCAATGACCGTCGACCAACGGCCCATAACAATAAGATGGCGCCAATAACCGCCCACAAAATACCAACGTATAGCATGCCTAAATCATGAGAGGCGTAGACAACATCCAGATAGGCGCAGGACCCGGCGTCGTTGGTACATGGAAGGGCCCGATCCACGTAGCCCCAGTGAGGCTCTATCGTGGTGGCATCGCTCAAGTTCTGGATGTGGCGTGCCGCCACTTGAGATTTGAGTTGAGAATCCATGGTGTTCTTGGAGGTGCTGTGAGAAGACCAGATGTGAGAGTCGACCGAGGGTCGGGTTGTATCTTTCGACAGCGCTCAGCGCCGTCTTGATACTTCGGTTTTCTGGGGGTAATCTACTTTGAAAGAGATGCGTGTGCGCATGTGGTTGAGATGGTGGATGTAATTATAAGTGCCGTTGAAGTGCCGGTCTCAGTACAACATCAAGGTCATGAGCTTCCCGGGAGCAAAGAATACTAGATCTTGCGATATGGACCGAGGATAATGTGAAGGACAACGTAAAAAGAAGTCGGGGGACTGTATGGTAGATGATGAGAGCAGATGTAGATAAACGGCAGCCAGCGAGGCAGAGACTCTTAAGGGGAAGATGGTGTGGCACGGAGGATGGAGTGTACCGGTAGTATCATCATTCGAGAAGAAGAAACGGGACCGGGCGGGATTTGAGAAGGTTTCCGGGACGTCTTTACGGCGGGTTATGGGGTCTGCGAAGGTGGCTAGTTAATCTAGGGGTCTTGGTAATGTTTCCGGGTTTGGGGCGGCTCCGCGATGTTTGGAGCCGGAAGGAGGGCAACGGGGCCACTGGTGTCACTCTTAAAGAGAATCCCCATATTGAAACCCGCTTATACAGTTGCTTTTTGAGCAAGTTTCTGTGTCATCAAGAATGGCTGCGCTGAGTCTGGCCAAGGCAATAATTACTCCCCAGTTCTGGAGGGCGATGGGAGGGGCTGGCCAGGTTGGAGATCTGCTATTCGCAAAAGGAACAAGGGTTCTTGGTTTGGTTTCTGGAGCACATTAGCGGGGAATGAGCCGGAACTGTGAACTTCTGGAGACCCATAGCGAAAGGACTCTTTAGAAAGTGGCAGAATGGCCATGTGGACTAGGAGAATCGAGGGATCAAATGCTCAGTGAGGTAGTATTCTATGAACAAAACGGGCAACATAAGCCGGGTGAAAGTCAGCGACAGTGCTGTGAAGATGTTGTAAAACACGGAAACTATGATCGTGTGGTAGAAGAGGAGTGAGCAAGTTGAGCATCTTTGAGCAAGTTTCTGTTAGAAAGTGGATCCGAGCCGGGGTCTCGCGTGGGAACCTAACTACGAGATCCACCGTGGCGTATGGGGCCGGGCTGCAGGAGCGGCGCGGCTCTCGGGACCGTCAAGGCTCTTCCTGCCATGTTTCCCCTCATCCCGAACTACCACCAGTCATCTCACCAATATCTCTTGATGCTGTGAAGGATCATCTCCAGCTTGTCCAAGCCATTGCCTCTTTTGGCATCGAGTCGTTGTTCCCAGCAGGGCGGGCAAACCTCAATAAGGTATGTTCTAGGGCTGGCCCAACAGGCTGAACGCTCACCCGAGATGATTTCAGCGGAACCTGGAAAACGGGAGACCCGCCCTCGGGTCGGGTGGCTTTTGCGATGACGGTCAAGTTAACAACTGAACGCCGAAAGCGTTATGGACATAATGGGTAACACCCGAGATATCTTATTGTGCAACTCAAGAGAAAACTCAAACCATTTCACTCAAGATTCCCTTGAAGGGGTTGCGTTGATTGTCTTCAGCAAGTATCGTTGTCAAAGACATAGTATCGAGTCGCATATTACAATGGCCTGTGGTTAATCTGACTTGATCCGGTGGCAAAAAGATTCGAGTCATTTCCGGAAAGACACATTCCCAGTCTGTTGCTATCCAGCAGCTTTAGGTAAGACCAGGTAAGTTGCTAATGGTGTCTATTCCTACTCTGTTTCCCTTGGCAAACACTGAGGCCAGATTAGCGTGAGCAAGATAGAGGGTCTGCTGTCGTAATTCGGATATACGCCAACTATCCAACGCCCAACCTTTCCATACCATCGTAACATCCTTTCGGTTGACTAAGGCAGCATGAGTGGAACCCTTTGAATCGTCAGCAGCGGAAACAGACGCTCCTAAAGTCCTTACTCAATCCCTCCATGCTCATGTCCCATGCCGACCCCTCTTGAAACCTGCGCAGCACTACCTTTGCCGTTGACTGACCAGGATCTGCCAGCCATATCTGCGCTAACCCATAAGTAGTGACATCCCCCTCCGCACACCTTCTTTGCCCTCTCTTTGCGTTATGTGTGCCATTTCCCTCTTCTCCGGGTCCCTGTCACTTCTACAATCCTGCAATCGCTGAGTGTTCGGCCCGTGCTGACCCTGTACCTGTGGGACGTTCATTCAACTCTCTCATATCCACCCAACACCCATCCAGCCTCCAGGCCTACTCCGGGTCTTCAGCCCGTATAGATATCAAGCGATTCCGGCGCGAGCGACCTGCGGGGTGCCTGCTGGAGTTATCTCTACGTCTGCCAGCGCTCTACTTCACTCCAACGCTCTCAACCCGAACCAGTCCTCACTACCATTCGCAATACATCGCTGCTCAATCGCCCTCGTCAACGAACGTCTCCATCGACCGCCTCAACAAATCGTATCCCATTCCGTCCAATCGTACCTGCGACGCCTCAACCCATATCGACTTTGCTACTCTGAATAGCTTCATTCAACGCCAGGCTCCCCTGCTTTTGGTCGCTCAACCCTGTCTCTTCTCCCTTCGCATACAAGCTTCTGGCTTGCCAAATTAGCCCATTATGGACCACAGTTCGATGGCCAGCTCAACAGACTGCAAGATGTCGGTGTGTTACTGTCCGCGGCCTCCGAGTACATGTGCTCATCTAATATAACGACTAGATGTTGTGGAACTGGTATACCATTGACGCATGTAAGTACAATGAGAGTATCTTCTCGAGGCACAGTGCAGCATTGTGCTGTAAGCCCACACATTCGGAAAACAAGCTAACGAGCCGATGCGATAGGTTTCCTCGCATCTTCATGGCAGATCAAGAACGCCGGCATGTTCGCCGCTAGCTGCATCGGTGTCGGTCTGCTCACCGTCTTCCTCGAAGTGTTCCGACGACTCGGAAAAGAATACGACGCCCTCATCCAGCGCCAGTTCCATGCCCGCGCCGCCGAACTACAAGCTCGTATGCCCAAGGAGACGGACTGCTGCGAACCTCCCACTGTTGTCGCCCCTCAGACGCTTGTCTTCCGTGCATCGCCACTGCAGCAGCTCATCCGATCTGTAATTCACGCCGCGACTTTTGGATTGGCATACATCGTCATGTTGCTGGCCATGTACTACAATGGCTACCTCATCATTTCTATCATAATCGGCGCTGGCTTGGGCAAATTCCTTTGCGATTGGCTTGTTATTCGTGTCACTCTGGAGGCTCTGGCACCCGCAGCTCCCAATAACATTGTTGGAATTGAGGAGCCAAGTGTCTGCTGCGGTTGAGAGAATGGTGACCTAGTTGAATTAGCATTCTGATTTTACAACGAGCGTTTGGAAAAGGCGTCTCATGACGGGGCGTTGGTGGCGCATATGTCTGCTATTTGTCGCGTGAGGTTTAATATTCCTCGGTTTGGTAGCAATTTGCAAGGTGCTCAAAACCGTGCACATAATGAATCAATACCCTTTGTCTCTTGCGTTCGCTCTTCTATTCGTTCTGCTACTTCTTGGTTCATCATGGCAAATTATGAAGTTGCCTCTTCCTGCAGTTATGAATCTAGTCACTGCTCTCGTATCCGGAACAAATCTCGGCACAAGAGCAAACCTTATCTAACCCTTCATAAGGCTGAGCAATGTGATGGTTTTGCAGATCTATTTGAGATGCTCCTTGCTGCCTGTCCACAGCAGTGGTTCATTGAGTCTGTATCTGTGATAATCGCCGACCACTGGTCAACGATGGTTTCAATCTATTGCACATTTGATACTGCTTCATCGAAGACCCAAGCAGCCGCTACATCACCACCGGCATAGTCATACCATAGGCTATGTATACCTCCGAGGTCAACTCTAGGCTAGCGATCCGAAACAGCGAGCTTGATCACTGGAACCATTTCCATTATGCTTGAAGTTTGTCCATATGGCCCATAGCAATATGTACATACGGTGGTGGTCAGGCGGTTCAGCCAGATCATCAAGCTTGCTGATGTCTCGCATGTACTTCCGTTACATCGTGATCCTCACTAGTCTTTTCAATAAAATTTTCTGTGTGGTTATACCAATGCTTAAAGATAACGCACCAAACAGTATCGTCATACTCCTCATCATTGTAGATTACCTATAATCATATGGCGTTTATCTTAGTTGCGGGCAATACTCTATGTCATACGTCCTCTCACATCTACTGGTTTATAGAAATGGATTGGATTCTACCGACATTCTCAGCGCTCACTTCAATAGCTGATAAGTCGCACAGCATTCAGCTGGGGTTGGTGTGTCCAAGGCGGCTAGCGCTGCCTGGTACCTACCTCATGCGAGAGGCCGAACGGCCCGCCGGGACGCGGCCTGTGATGCAGGACGTGGGTCAAACAAACATGGACACAGAGCAACGTTCAAGACTAGGTGGCAGTGCTTCATGTCATCCTCTTTTTCTCATTATTGTCCTCCGAGACATCGTCCCCAAGCCACTGACTGCTTGTTCATCCTCATCTTCCTCACTAGTATGACAG
Organism: Colletotrichum paranaense; assembly: GCF_030867605.1. Lineage (NCBI taxonomy): Eukaryota > Fungi > Ascomycota > Sordariomycetes > Glomerellales > Glomerellaceae > Colletotrichum > Colletotrichum paranaense. The sequence continues at coordinate 4,221,171 of NW_026848961.1, read as the reverse complement.
CCCTAGTTTTCTTTTTCACTCACGCTCATCCTTCCGTGAAGTCCATCATGATCATACAAGCCTCCAAATGCCATTTCAAAAGTAAAGTTCGCTAAGTCGAATGCAAAAGTGGGAGACTTTGCTAAGCTCCTACGTAAATGATGCCCCCAATAAACCCGGTAAAGTAGCACCCACGCTCAGGACCCTATTCACGAATGTCTCCTCGTCGTGGCACTACTACCCCGCTCATGAAAGAAATTTGGCACCCTCCTGCTTGAAGAGCCAATCACTGTTGGCATCAACCATGAAATTCGTAATGTTGAACTCGTTGCCCGGGGCTGGTGGCGCATTGGATCCGCCATTTTCACTACTAGCATCCATGCCCGACGTGGTCCCGTTCTGCCCGTTACTGCCGCTCATGCCATGCTGAATCTCGTTGCCAGCGGGTAGGCGTGGCACGTTGAAAAAGTCGAATACGTCCAGGTACTCGAGCTCATTTGGTGCTGGTGTTCTGGCTGGTGTGACGCTGGGAAGCCGGCTGTGATTTGGCATACCGTTGGCACGGGGCTGACGGGATATCAAGAAGTCGAGGTCAAACGCTGTGCGACGCATGTCGGCTAGTATCTTAACTGAACTGGGCGTGACACCATCCCCTTGACGCTCACTGTCGCGATGTTCATCCAGAACACGTTGCAAGAGGCCGCAGTATCGCGCAGCTACAGGCCAGTAGCGTCCCATTTCGCGTAGTGTCTCGACAAAGAATTGAATCTGAGGCGAGAGCTTGTGCTCAACGGTAGACCCATGGACTAGTAACAGACGCGAGGCTACCCATAAGGTGAATGCGAAGGGAGGGCCTAGCTTTGCCAAAAGGCCATTATTGACGACGAATTCACCCAGCGCAGCAATGTTCTCGACGGCCCCGTGACAGCGCTGCGAGGCACTGTATGAGGGGGTGAAAATTGGCGAACGAGTTGTCGGATACGCCGCCGATGAATGCAGTCGGATCACAGCCGTGTGGTATGTTGCATGCAGCATCACCCAGCCGCAGTTCAGCGTCTTATTACCGGGCTGGAATAACTTGGCCATATTGCCATACTCCCCAGGAAGGCCGAACTTCCAGGATGTGAGCATGTTGTCGAGCTCCTTGTATCGCATCTGCCATTGCTCCACGTCGCTGAGAGCGCTTATATCGACGGGTTGTTTCAAGAACTTGTGAATCTTGGACAGTATTGCCAAGATCTCTATGTAATATGAGAAAGCACCGAGGTTCTCTGGCTTGTTGATCTCGTATTCAGGATTCGTGTCCTCAGAATGGTCCTGGGTCCTAAACCATCGGGTTTCAACTTTCTGATTCTTGATCCATAGATCATCTCGGCACGGTAAGGTCCGGTCAACTTCCTTGTCATCCAGAGCGAATTCGAAGGCAGTGGCTAGAGTAGCATACCGATCGAGAAGGTAAATCATCCAAAAGAGCCGCCGCCTAGATTCCTCCTCGATGAAGTCCTTGGGTTCTGGTAAAATCATGGCCCTCAGTGTATAAATGGAGGTAAAATTTGGCGAGACTGAAAAGGAAGTGCTCTCAACGGCCAGCCCGAGCTGAACAACTGACCTAGTAATGAGGGCCATAATGTTCCAACCAGGGGGGCCATTACTGCTACCGACGAGATCCAGAGCAAGAATTACTAAGGCTTGAAGGGCCTTAACAGAGGAATTTTCCATGCCATAGAGCAAGACCCTCTGCTTCGATATGGAATGGTAATGCTGCCGACTTTCCTCGGTCAGTCTTGAGTCAGTAGAGTATCGGAGTGTTGTGGCAACAATGGCATGAAGCAGAATACGATCTGTCTCTTCAAGGGTGGATGGGCCAAACAAAGAATCCAGGGTCGTCTTTCGATGCAGAATAGGACACCAGGTGTTGATGTGCTTGAAGTAAAGATCGACGAGGGCATAAAGCAGGTCGTAGGGCGGCAGCTCCTGGTCTGGCGCCGTTGACGCCTGACTTTGTGCCATGGCAACATCTGGAGAATGTAATTGCGTTTGGTTTGTGCCGTAATATTCCTGTGCCGCACTGCTAGGGTGTGACATGGCAGTGATATGGCTTGGGGGTGCAGCCATGCTGGTCATGGGCATTTGACCTTGGAACTCGTGCATGGATGGGGTGGGAGGCGGCATTCCGAACTCCATAGATTGTGAAGTTGAGGGGTAAGATGATGGTTTCTGAAGGAAGAGAGCCGTTTCCGCCTGCGGCGTTCGATGGGACTCAGATGGCCTAAACAAGGCATTGGTCTCTCGTGGTGTGCCATGATCACTCGGCAGACTTGGATTGCTATTCCGAATGCTTGGGGCTACGCCGTGGTGTTGATTGGATGTCAGAGTCGCCTGGAGAATCTCAGAGTGAGTTCTGAGTATCTCCTCAAGCTTGTCTAGTCGCTGCTCCAGCTCGCGGCCGTAGCCAGCACGGAGGCCGGGCTTCTTGCGCTCCTTGTACTCGCACAAGGCTCCATTGCGGCTGCACCAGCCGCAGGAGGGCTGTCCTCGGTCACATTTCACCTACTCAGTCGAGGCGAGTCAGCCACAGATTCCAGGTTTAGAGCTAAGCAGGTCATCTGAGGCGCAAGAAGAGAAGAACAAAGAGGATATCTCTGAGAGTAGTTCGTGACTTCTCGGCTTGTGAACGAGTTACGCATGACACAGTGATAGGGTATAATGGGAAACTGAGGTTCAGGTAGAAAGGAAGAGAGAGACGGAAAGGAAAAGGGACTTCGTGTAACCTTTCTCTGCTTGCATAGCTCGCATCTTGGAGTTGGATTGTTAGCTTCAGGGTTCTGCTCGGAAGGCACGGGTTCAGGCGATGGTGGTTCGAGGGACATGGGGGCAAAGCCCAAAGAGGGCAATTAAAGACAAGAAACTGGGCAAAGGGGAGGGAGAGAGACAGGTGGGTGAGCAAGTGGATAGAGGGAGCAAGGCACCCAAGCAGCCGGGTTTGATATGAGTTGAGATGAGTGAGGCGTGATAGGGTTGAGTGAGAGTGAGCGGCATGGCATGGGGTGAGAGGTAAGGTGGGATGAGCTAGGACGGGGAACGACATACGAGACAGATATGGGTCTCTTGCGCTTCCCAAGGCGGGTGACATCCTGATCGTCTTGGTCAAGATCGTTTTCGTCTCCGCTTTGCAGCTGGTTGCCGTCGTCAGAGTCCTGGTCCTGGCTATGAGACTGATTTTGGTCATGGCTCTGGCTACGGTTGTGCTGAATCGACTTGATGTTAGCTGCAGGCGGTGACCGGCTGCTGAGGGAGTGACCGTTGTGCTGCATCCTCGGTGTGGCAGTCTCCGAGCAATGGCTGGCGGAAGGGTAAAACAAGGCCGAGAGATGTGTATCTGAAGAGCAAGTGTGACGCAGGCACAGAGCCGAATGGTTGGGTCGGGCGGGCGCGCACACACACACACACACACACACACGGATAGAAGGCGAACGCGTAGGCGTGCGTATGAGTTGGAGTCGCAGGCGTTTGTGCGAGATTCCAACGCGCGGATTCGGGAGAAGCTTGGGAATCTCGGGTTAATGTTGAGCAGAGGGTGGGAGAAAAAAAAGGGCACCGGAGGCTGGGGTCGGGAAAGAAGAGGCTCGGGGTATTTTTTTTTGTGTTTTTTTTTTCTGTCCCACACGTGCCACACTCCAGTGAGAGTCCAGACTGTTGGACAGGCACCAAGAAGGACTGCACGAGACAAAGAACGACAAGGAAGGGGGCGGGGAAGCAAGTTCGGGGGAGGGGAAGGAAGCGGAGGTGGAGAGGATGAGCTAGAAATACGTGACCGGGATGGGATTTAATTGGACTGGAAGAGATGGGGAAAGAGGGATGGGCCTGACGAGCTGAACATACTGTCCCAATGGGCTAAAGGAAGGTACGGTACCTTACCTTGCGGTGCTTACCCCAGGTGCGTGTAGACGTATAAATTCTTGGCTACCTTGGATAGATAAATTGATACTACTGCCTCGCAACTGGGAAGCTTAATGCAGAACACGGAGTCTGGTCCCTAGTAGTCGTTTTTCTCTTTGGTCTGCTTTCGTTATGGTTCCTGTACGCGTGGGCTGCGGGAACAGATTACAACAACAAGCACGTTCGTAGGTACTCGGTGTCACCCGGAAATGATACCTTAGGAACGAGCTGTCAAGACAACGTGAAGGGCCCAGGAACGTCAGGCGACGACGCGATTTCCGTGCTAGAGGGTCTTTGTGAGAGAGCGCTCGCCCTTGGCAGCTCAGCAAATTGACGACCACTATAATATCAGGCGCAAGACAAGATCAGAAAGAACGCGGGATGAAGCGACAGGTAGAGAGCGAATGTTGCCGGCGGTTGGGGGCGGCCGAATCGAAAATGGATTGTGTGGGGAAGAAGAAGGAAGCAGGCACGCACGCACCACTGCCCGCACCACTGCCCGCACGAGAGCGACGAAAATGCGGAGAAATCGCTGACAGATTGGCACCTTCCGAGGCTCAACGAGGTGCCCCGTCCTTGGGACGCTTTTATCCAATGAAACCTTCGGGACTGGAATGTGCGGGATGAATTAGTCTCTTTCATTGGATGAGACATCCCACACCCAGCCACAGCAGACTCCAGAGTGTGGAGGTGGCTGTGGGCCCAGACATCGGTACGTACTTTGAATAATGTGAGACGGTCACCATGGCACGCCGCAGAAGAAATTAAGTATGTTAATGTGAATACCTACCACAGACCAACACAAAACAAGACTCAGTCTTTTGTTCTGTACAGCCTCGGATTCCATCCATACAGTATCAGTCATATCAGGTTGACTATCCTGCGTCAATGAACAGCCTCTTCAGTTATCATTCATCTTCCAGGTGCCACGCTCTCTGCGCTCACTGCTCGATTGATTATGTTGGCTCTCACTGTCGGCCTACCTCCGACCTTAGGTAAGATGTCTTATGTAACGTGCTTCGGAGGAAAATGTTTTGAGAGGAGCAAGGCAAGATGGAATGAGGCAGAGGAATTTCGACGAGAAAGCGTGCGATGCCTCGGACCAGCAAGAGTAGGACCCACATCGGGCAATTCGGTGCAGTTCTCGGGCAAAGATATCCCACGTCTCCGAAGTCGCCCGTAACCAGCGGTGGGTACTTGAAAAGAGGAATCGCGTGCAGTTTGATACTGCTGGGATACAGCTTGACCGAGTCACGAACTTCACCACCGTAGAACCTAGGTACCGACAAAATAGAGGCGAGAGGGGAAAAAGTAAACATTCAAGAGTCAAGATAGCCATTATGGCATTATTTGCGTACATACCTTCCATTGGACCATACGCTAGCTAGCCCATGGTATAAGGTAATGTGCCACAAGCCTTCGCAGCTACGGCCTCTCCCGTCCCGAGCAACCGGGATTGTGCGCTTCACCACCGCCTCCAAAGTCAATTACTGAGTGCCTATGTTTGTGCGGATACACTCAACTATGGGACTGAATTGGCCTGCTCGTTACCCCCAGACGAGAGAGATACTCCCCCCGTGCCCCCACGGTGATCTTGTCCATCACCATGCGCCCTCTCACACAACCAACACACACACCCTCAACTCATTGACGACTCAATGACTGCAGCAATGCTTGCAGTAGACACTTGGCCTAGCCAGTCCAACGCCCAGAATTGTCCGATTGGCCCTGTGCCCTCGTGTCATCGGTTCTGGCCGGAGACTAAGCGAGAAGCCATTAGAGAATTGAGGTGTAATCTACGCACGATTTTCCCTTTTCGTGCTGTATGTGTATGAAGCATTGATCATCGTAGCTGGTGCACAATAAACGTGCCCAAGTGCCCATCCACTGTTTGATGGTCCTCGAACGCCCGTATATTTTTGTCTCACGGTGTTTCTTACTTCGCTTTAGACTATTCACAAGTCTGAAAGCCTCAGGAAAAGCCATGTCATTGACACCCGACATCCGAGGCCGGCAGATGGGGACTGGATGAGGGGGAGGGGTCCTTTCCCGTAACCCACTGCCTTGCCCCTGTTTCCGCCTGTCGGTGCATCTGCTGCCGATCTCCAAAACCTTCCCGTCCACCACCGTCCACCACAATGGCACAAAGCAGTCTGGCTCCGAGCCGACTCGTTTTGAATCTGCTGTGTCTAGACCCCACTAACGTGGACTTTCGTCCGATTCGGTCGCCATGGCTCCTCTACTCCTGTCTTGTTCACTGCGCTCACATGTCTTGGAATCCCGGCGACAAGTGGTCTTCCGTCCCTCTTAAAAGACGCCCATAAACCCAATCCCCCTCCGTTCCCCCTCACTTGCTCTCTCCATCATCATACCGTGTCTCACCTGCGCATTCTCAAAAGCCCCCTCTTTCCTCCCCTTCCTTGCTCACTACACTGGCAGACGCGGATTCTGGAGGCAACAAAATGGCGTCCGTGAGATCTTTCCCCTCCATCAAGGAGATTCGGACGTTCGTCATTGGCGGCGTTGGTTCCGGCGGTGATTACCACAATGTCAAGGGTGGCCACTGGTACGTTTGTAGCGCTGCTCTGAATGAGCCTCGTCACACATAGAACGACATGAGTTAACAATGCAATAAACAGGCTGATTGACAGCCCCATTTCCACTCCCTGTTCGCGATGGGAGCAGTACCGTAACTCAAGAACTAGCTGGGGCATCAACGTCCTGGGCTCATTCCTCATCGAGATCGAAGCGACAGACGGCACTGTCGGCATTGCTACTGGCTTTGGAGGTGCGTAGTCTTGTACATAATACGAGAGCACATGGCTGAGGAAGACTTTGCTGACCAAATCCCGCGCAGGTCCTCCGGCGTGTTGGCTCGTCCACCAGCACTTTGAGCGTTTCCTCATCGGCGCTGATCCCCGAAACACAAACCTGCTGTTTGAGCAGATGTACAGAGGCTCCATGTTCTATGGCCGAAAGGGTCTTCCTCTTGCCGTCATCTCCGTCATCGATCTCGCCATCTGGGATTTGCTTGGCAAGGTGAGAAATGAGCCTGTATACAGGCTCATTGGTGGCGCCACCAAGGAGCGCCTGGATTTCTACTGCACTGGCCCCGAACCGTCGGCAGCCAAGACGATGGGCTTCTGGGGCGGCAAGGTCCCTCTTCCGTACTGCCCAGAGGATGGCCACGCCGGCCTGAAGAAGAACGTCGAGTTCCTTCGCAAGCACCGCGAAAGCGTTGGGCCCGATTTCCCCATTATGGTGGACTGCTACATGAGTCTCAATGTGTCTTACACAATCGAAATTGTCAAGGCCTGTGAGGACCTCAACATCAACTGGTGGGAGGAGTGTCTGTCGCCCGATGACACGGACGGCTTTGAGCAAATCAAGCGCGCGCACCCCACCATCAAGTTCACCACTGGCGAGCACGAGTACTCTCGATTCGGATTCCGCAAGCTCATTGAGGGACGCAACCTGGATATTATCCAGCCCGATGTCATGTGGCTCGGTGGCCTCACGGAACTGCTCAAGGTCTCTGCCATGGCCTCAGCATACGACATCCCTGTTGTGCCTCACGCCAGTGGCCCTTACAGCTACCACTTTGTCATTTCGCAGCCGAACACGCCCTTCCAGGAGTACCTCGCCAACTCGCCCGACGGCAAGAGCGTTCTGCCCGTCTTCGGCGACCTGTTCCTCGACGAGCCCATCCCGACAAAGGGCTTCCTGACGACGGCTGATCTTGACAAGCCCGGCTTCGGTCTGACGCTCAACCCCGCCGTCAGGTCAAAACTGATCTCGGGCAAGGCCCTGTTGAATGCCAGCCCCGTAAGTGGACAGAAAGTCGCAAATCATTGTGTTATCAGATGTGCTAACAACTGCGTAGGAGAGGCCCCTCAAGTCGGTGGAGGAGACGGAGGCGAACTAAACAGCAACTTTATGCATGATGTTGCGGCCAGATTTAAAGGCCCGTGACATCGTCGAAGTAAAATAGCATGCCACTTGCACGGCTATTGGGAATACTTAGACCGGGGCGGTTGGGTTCAACTATGTAGCGGTGTTGGACATGACTTATTGGCGCAATGTACATGGCGAATCAGCTGGTATGCTTAGCTACCACGTAAAATAGATTTATGACAACGTTTACAGCAGCTACATGGAATGTTGGTGACCATCACGAACTGGATTTGTTGTCTCTGTAACCAAGGCTAAGGATGCAATAGTATGATCATTAATTGCCTTACGGCCGCAGAGAAACCCTCGGGATTACTCATAAAATGTATCGGAACCAAAGGCTTCGACTTGATCTGTGGCGATGAAGTTGAGATTCGCGGAGCCGTGCGCGACATACACGGAGAGTGGGGGTTCTATGTTTAGCTTGGCCTACGATTCCCATCCTCGATGTGTATCATTAAGAGAAAGGAACCAGTTGGGAGGCAGTGAGGGCGGAGTGACGAAATCACAAACACCACAGAGGAAACACCGTCCCTGGGAAGAGCATAAAGCATCTCAGGTGGGATGGATACGCAATATGGTCAACATGGTGGTTGGTGGGGTGAGGCTCGCTATAATTGTGACCGAGAGTGCGGGGTGGAAAGTGGGATGCCCGCAAGTCATGGGGAATTCCGAATAAAAAGGGTACCCACGCGTGCCACGGTCTCACGCAGGTCACGGAAGGGGTCTGTCATCGGCAGCTGCCCCGGGGTCACAAATGAATACGTACAAGCAGCCTTCCTTACCTAAGATCCCCCAACTCTCTCCCCCCGAGTAGGTATCGTGGGACTCGGAAGGCACCTCCTGGAGCGGGCGGCAGTCGTGGCTCGGTCATCGGGTCTCACTTGAGCCGCCCTCGCTGCATAATAACCCCCCCTTCCGTCCTCACAGCTCTGTCCCGCCTCCTCCGCACCAACCAGAATTCTTTCAGGCATGTATCGTCAACTACAAATATAGACTTGCCGACCACCCGTCCTCACGCACGAGCACGAGCGAAGCCTACCACGGATTTACAGACGAACACGATCACTCGCCAATCGTCTGCCATCTATCGCCAATCGTTCACCGCTTGGTCCTTTCTTTGGCTGATCCAATTACCAGGATCTGTATCGACGCCGTGCCGTCCAAGGCAACCCCGCACACGACCTCATTTCGACATCCTATATATCGACGACAGCCTTCCTTTTCAAGAAAGCTTGCTATATTTTCACATTGTGCACCATGGCCCCGACGAACTTGCTTGCTGGCAAGACTGCCATCATCACGGGCGGCACCACTGGCATTGGAAAGGCTATTGCGTTGGAATACATAAAGCAGGGTGCCAACGTTGTCGTAAACCATTTGGGTCTTGAAAAGGACCAGCCCCACCTTGATGCTCTCGTTGCCGACGCCGCTGCTGCAAAGCAAGAGAACCCCAACGCGGGTCGTCTGGCCGATATAATTGGTGATGTTCGCGAGCCCGAGACGGCAGCAAAGTTGGTAGCGCGTGCCGTCGAGCATTCCGGCAACGCCCGTCTAGACATCTGCGTCTCCAATGCTGGCATCTGCACATTTGCCGAGTTTCTCGAGCTGACTCCGGACCTGTTCACCAAGACAGTCCGTACCAACCTCGACGGCGCCTTCTATGTCGTACAGGCAGCCGCTCGCCAGATGAGCCAGCAATCGCCCGCCGGTGGTAGCATCATTGGCATCTCGTCCATCTCCGCCCTCGTCGGTGGCGGCCAGCAGACCCATTACACCCCAACCAAGGCTGGTGTACTCAGCCTCATGCAGAGCACTGCCGTTGCCCTGGGAAAGTACAATATTCGCTGCAATGCTCTGCTCCCCGGTACGATCAAGACACAGCTCAACGAGGAGGACCTGGCCGACGATGCCAAGCGGGCCTACACGGAGGGCCGCATTCCACTGGGCCGCACCGGCGTGCCGTCCGACCTCGCCGGGCCCGCCGTCTTCCTAGCCTGCGAATACCTGAGTGGTTATGTGACTGGCGCGCAGTTGCTGGTCGACGGCGGCCTCTTTGTTAATCTTCAATAAAGCGCTCTCAGCCTATCAAGCTCGAGTTTGCTTTGTTTGGTTTAAAGTGCTTTGGTATCGGGGTATCCCGCCTATTGGCCGAGTAGCAGATAGAATGCTGGCCCATGGAGGACTCAAAAGTACGACGGGATGAGGGATTTATGAGGGCACGGATGGGAAAAGAAAAAGACACAATTGCAAAGACCGCCTACCTTTCCAACCGGCGCATTCAAGCACCGCAGGATGAAACAAAAGTCCAAGGATTGAGGAATGTATGATTGATTATTAGCAAGTGAGCGTTATTCCTTGAATCCACTTGCGTGCTCATGTTGGCCAGTCACGCTAATCCATTGATTTCCTTTCCCCTTCCATCAAACGCTCTTACCCTCATATTACTGGACAAGGATCAGGCCTCCGTATGCAAGCCAATGCCCCCCTTCTGCCCATCCCTCATACTTGTCGTTTGTCTGCTCTTTGTTTGAGCGAAATGTGGTTCCGGTTTCCAATTTCACCGTCTTCGGTGGTTTTCCAACTGTCCAAGCGAGGGCAACGGACGAATAAGACGGCCTTGATAGGTGCACTCGACTGGCTGAACGAGTGACGGACTCCATCCCTACATACATACAGTATGGATACGGACAGGGGCAGGGGTGTCTGCATGGAGTCTGGTCAACGGTGACGGCATCACAATGCAACTGACGAGTAGCGTGTATGGCGGCAGCGGGACGCGACAGTAATAGCGCCGGGCTGAAGCCTGGTTTACGCTTGGTTGGCCGTGGGTGGGCGTTCTCCTCCGGCTCGGCAATGCTGGATAATGGCGTAGTTGTGCAGCAAGGAGGAAAAGAAGAAAAAACACGGTGACGGGAGGCCGGCCGCAAAGGAAGCAAAGGCCCGCGACGGGAAATGGGCGTTTACCGGTACAACCGCGAATCTCGGGAGTGTTCGGTGAAGCGTGTAATACGGCAGGACGGGTATCGAGCTGTTGAGCAACTGCGCTTGTGCTACATTATTATCTCGAAACCTCTTCATGCTACGAATACACCAAGATTCACGTCTGTTCACTAGATACACTGCCCGTGTCCATGCTATACCCAATTCTCCGCTCGAGAAACGTCGAGATCGACCGTCGGTCACAGAATAATGAAACCCCCGGACTTGTTTAGAGGAACAGGCCACAAAATACACATGTTGTGAGCGGGTACAGCATAAGTGGATGGTCTGGAGATGCGTGGTTTCTTTGGGTATCAATGTTCTGGACTTGGTGATATTTTGTGGCCCTGTTCACGCAACTACCCTGAATATTGTCGTACTCAGTCTGGACTTTGCGTACATAGTGTGTTCCTACTTTAAGATGAAGAAGGGAAAGATGGACGTCATTCGCCGAGTCATGAACCAACCTAGAATAGTATCTAAGCGCTCTTTCGGGGCGATGACACAAGTGATGAGCGGCGAAGTGGCCTCTTTGGAGCTGAAAAAAAAGTCAGCAACAGAAGAATCTCTCTCCCCCCTTCTTCTTCGCCTCTCCGCAATTACTTTGCCTCTGTTTTCTTTCAATGTCCCAATTAGTTAATGATGGTGAGACAAGCGCAATCATGCAGGGCCGGTGTCGAACGGCCAAGGGACCGAGGGGTTTCCGGACCCGATGCCGCTGGATGCCCGGTTCTTTGCCATAGGGGGGCACTAGAAAGGCTCTCTACTATTACCTAAGCCGCCGGAAGAGACGACTGCCACTTCGGGCCGTCTAGCGGAGCCTCTCGCCCATGACGGCGACCAATGAGATGTAGCCATCCGAGCCACGGGCGTTCTCATCGCAATCCTTGCTGTCGCGACCCCGGGCCCCACTGACGGTGACGTCACTACGGGGTCTCCGTAACCCGCTTTTATGGAACCCGCTGGGCCACCACACGGGCAAAATTCCTTGATACATCTCTCACCTCATGGTGCAAGTGCATTCTCGCATTTGTGGACCACCACCGGCGCTATCACGACTTCCTGCGGGCACCATCCCTGTGTCAGCCTGCCGTATCGTAAGGAGTCGTCGATAAGGAGTAGGCACACGCCCAATGGGAGTCATGGAGGGGTCTTCAAGGAGGCGGGCGAAGGAGGGGCAGAGATTGCGCCGGTGCTGCTTTATCTGATGCTGAAGACAAGAAGCCGACGAGACCGACTGACTTAGGCATGGTCTGCTTCACGGACTACCTTACGGAGTACCTTTTCGTGCCATTATACAGATAAAGGTACTCGACATACGAAACGCCGCATGGTATTTACCTTTTCCCCCTTTTGACGTCCTTGGTCCTGGTCCGAATTACCTACCAAGATTCCTTGTGACAAGGCCAAGTAGCCCTGGAGTTCCTCTGGCTTATCCTTCCATGTTTGGGCTTAAGAGATAGATACCGGTACATGCCCGAACGAAAAAGTGAGAGAAATTGAACACACCAAATAGCCTTTGTGCATGCTGTAATAAGCCTTTGCATTTTGCCTCAGGGTCCAACGGCTGGCCGTGACGGCGGCTCGCATGTGCTTCGTCGTCGCGCCAAGGCCGCCTCGGGTAAGGGTCGATCGCTGCCGCATCGGTACCCAGATCATCATCATTGCTCGGGGCATTTCGAGGCCCCTAGCCATATGCCTTGCGCGACACACGGCGGAATCTTTTGCAGCCGCAACGAGGAACCCGAAAAGCCAAGTCTCCACCATGACGGTTGGCAAGATGGATCCCTCTTCTGCCTATGGAGCCTCCTAAACATGCTTTTTGCCCTTCTCTTGTTGGTGGCTCGCTGGGTTACTCGCCCGTTTTGTGACTTGCACTACGTCTGTACTTTGTACTTTGGATCTATCTGTGTTGGTAAAACCCGTAGGAGCCAGGAACAAATGTTACTTAGACTGACTAGAAGTCTGCCCTGGCGGTGAGATGGAGGAACCTTTGGTGCCACACGAGTTTTCTCCCTCTTGGCAAGTAGCCGCATCCCGGTCCGTTTCCCTTTGGCGGTACTCTTCTGTACGTAAGTACGTCTACTGCAGCAATGCTGCTCGCAACAAAGGGCAGTGTCTTTATCCTCTTCTGTGTCGTAATCATAAAATTTCACCACCAGGTAAGGTCCTTGTGTGTACAGAGTGGAGCAAGGCTCCTCTCCTGGTCTTGGATCCAAAAAAACTTCTCATGCTACTTCGCCTCCACGGTATCCACGACCATGCACGACTCAAGAAACTCATCCCAAGGGTGTCACTGAGCAAGGACCCGCGTTTGCCTGGTTTTAGCGGAGACTTCCACATGTTGGAAGAGGGTAGCGCAGGGGCGCCTCGAAAGCGCGCATTTCTGAAAGCGAGGGGCAGGGAGAGAGTAAGAGAGAGTAAGAGAGAGTGAGATCAGAGACGTCAGCATCAAGTCAAGATGCTCTCATACCGGGAGTATATAATCTGGCAGCCCCCCCGTGATTTCCTTTTGAATTATCTACACCTGTTTGTCTTATCACTTCATCCCAATCTCAACTTATCATCTTCGTCGAAAGCTCCGTCTTTGACAGATATAGCTTCAATTTTCACTCCCCAAGTCAGCCCCTCTAGCCTGGACATTTACAGGCTTACAGCTCTTACCCACATTCAATTAACCAGTTTGAGGAGGTTCACTCTCTACACCACCCACCATGGCTCCCAATCACCGAGCTTCGTCCACCGGCAGCTTCATCGAGAGCATTCAAGCTGCCCGGAAGCAACTGGACAATATGGCACTGAGCACTCCTGATTCCTCGCTCGACGGTTCAGAAGCATCATCCCCTGGCGACTCTCCTGTCGGAAGCCCTGCTAGCGCTCTTTCACCCGTCACCCCTTCGATAAGAGTCGATGCTCCCGTGGCCGATAGCTTCGCTTTCGCCTTTGACATTGATGGTGTCCTTATCCGTGGTGGCCGTGCCATTCCCGAGGCCGTTGAGGCTATGAAGGTACTCAACGGCGAGAATGAATATGGCATTCAGATGTAAGTTGCTTCCAACTCATTGCTTGACCTACATCCGAAACTGACATGGAACTCTTTAGTCCTTATATCTTCCTCACGAACGGAGGCGGCAAGACCGAAGAAGAAAGATGTGGCGACTTGTCAAAACAAATGGAGATCGAAATCTCTCCCGCACAGTTCATTTGTGGCCACACTCCCATGAGGGAAATGGCCGACCGATTCAAGACTGTCTTGGTTGTCGGTGGAGAAGGCGAGAAGTGCCGTCAAGTTGCTGAAGGCTACGGCTTCAAGGACGTCATCACGCCCGGCGATATCATCAAGCACAACTCGGCCACAACACCATTCCGCAAGCTTACGCCCGACGAGCTCAAGAACTCTCGCGAGCGTGACTTCACTGACGTTACCATCGAGGCCGTCTTCGTCTTCGCGGATTCTCGCGATTGGGCCGGTGACATTCAGATCATGCTCGATATCGCAATGTCCAAGGGCGGCAAGATCGGTACTCTGAGCGAGACCTTTGATGAGGGCCCACCAATTTACTTCTCCCACAACGACGTCGTCTGGTCCGCGGCCCACGACAACGTGCGTTTGGGCATGGGTGCCCTCCGCCGCATGCTCGAGGTCGCCTTCAAGGACGTTACCAAGAAGAAGGGCAAGCTCCACACACACGCCTTCGGCAAGCCCCAGGTCAGCACGTTCGAGTTTGCGACGAGGCTCTTGCAACAATGGAGACGCCAGCAGCACGGCCTCGACGCCCCTCCCGACACTGTCTACTTTGTCGGCGATACTCCCGAGTCCGATATTCGCGGCACAAACCTGTACGACGAGCACGCGGACAACGAGTGGCACAGCATCCTGGTCAAGACCGGTGTCTACCAAGATGGTACGGAGCCGGCTTACAAGCCCAAGGCTACCGTTAACACCGTCCTGGACGCCGTGCGCTACGGTATCCAGCGCGAGATCCGCAAGCGGGTCGTCACCTCGTTGCGCAAGGACATCCTCGGCGAAGAAGACTGCCTTCGCGCCATGCAGGAGAAGGGTAGCGCGTGTTACACTCCCCTTGAGGAGCGTTCGCAACCAATTCTGGGTTAAAGAAACGGCGACTTTTCAGCATTTACAACTTTGCGCGATAAAAAGGGATGTTCGGGATATCAGCGGTTTTTTATTTTTTGCCAAAGCTCTCTTCAGAGCTCCCTCATTTTCTGAATCTGATTATTCACTTGGACGGAGTAAAAGTGTGATACCAAAGGCGTCAGCAATGAACATCACGACTACAGATAGATGCTAGAGTCATAAATAGCTTGTCAGCAGATTCGCATCGGTCAAATCTACAGGCGCATTAGCCGCCAAATATTTTTGGATTACTCTTATTATTTCCGATTAACCGTCTTGTGATTTACTGAGAGAATTATAGCGGTGAATGATAGCTCACACGTCGGCTAGCGATAGTTCATCATAGTCCACCATTTCTAGCATTTGCGAGTAATTCTTCCGCCACAACCGCCTCGACATGAACATGCACATCGAACCGGGCAACGGAAATACTACTGCAAGGGAAGCAAGCTTCATGAAAGCATGCTGTTGGCAACCCCCCTCCCCACGAGCCAACCCCGAGCCTGCAGAACACCGTCATTCACGGACCTGGCGCCGCGCCGCCTCCCGCACAAGTCTGCTAAGGACCCGGCCAGGGTCGAATATAAGCTGCATCCCTCTGTTTATTTCCTGATCCCGCCGTTGGCGCTACTGTTCATTGGAGAATTGGTACCCGTGAGAAGCCGAGTGGCCGAACACGTCTTTGCTTGGCAAAGCATCTCAGATGTTGCCCAGACGAAGATTGTCTCCAAAGAGTAACTCGTCGCCAGTTTCCCCCCTCGCATCTCGCCTGCTTCTGTGGAGAAGGCAACCCACCGCGCGCGTGGGTTTCCTCACGGGCAGAAATGGATTCGCGGGTTGTTGATCACTGATGGAGGAGGGGAGGGGAAGAAGTGGAGGCATTGGCGCACGAGTATGGAACTCGGGAGGAGAAAAGAATGGCAGAAGTACATGTACGAAAAGGTGGTCGCAGAGAGGAGTGGGAGTCTGCTTGTTTGCTATGTGCACACTCCTCCCCATCCCCGCCTCCACATGGTGCTGGCTCGTCTCCGTCTTCTCGCTCCTCCAGGAGTTCCTACAGGAAGTCCCTCTGCAACCTCCGCATCTCTTATCGGTCGGTACCAGTGACACGCTTCGACTGCCTCGGATCCCTGGCATCGGACGTCGTAGTGCTAGAGTGAGATTCTGTGAATGTGAAACTGCCCCACTGCGAAGAGGCAGCCCACGACGCAGCTTCGACGGCTTCCTGGCGTTGCTGGCGGTCCTTCACAGCCTCCGTCGCGCTGCAGCCGAGGGAGAATCCCGGGACGTACTCGCGGTCGACGCGCAGCCATCCTTTCCAGGCGGCAGTCACGTCGCCGGCCCCGAGTGCGCCGATGACTATGGTTCCCCACCATTCCCGGGCGCCGCTGTGGTGTCCGCCGTAGAGCATCCAATTCTCCGCAGCGGCGACGAGCTCCCGGATTTGCTCCGCGCCGATGCTAATACCGCCCCCGCCTCCGCTTCCGCCGCTGCGGCTATCAACAGTGGTGCTCCGGCGAGCTGGGCGATGCACGTAGGCGTGGCGCAGGTCATCTGGGTCACCAAGGATGCGAGTTGCGTCGAAACGGTGCTCCGTATCGAGGATCAGTACCGTCTTGTTATGTGGATGTGACAAAAGGGCCGAGACGAGTGCGTAGACGAGCGGGAGTTGGCGGCCGGTCACAGCCAATGGAGCAGACTTTGTTGCACGAAAATTCCGTTGGACAAGATCGTCAAGTCCAGGAACGGGGTATGACTTTGGATGCTTCGATTTGTTTGTTGGCGCATCGGGATCAATCGCTATGCGGAGAGCATACAGTATCTGCGGTGCTTCATGTCAGTGCTAGTGCGTATGTGCGACTTCATTGTGGTCATTTGGATGATGCGGGGCTGGGCGTGAGTACAAGTGATGGGGTCAAAGATGGCTGGTGGTGGTGGTGAGGAACGGTCATGGGGATTTCGGCGTTCGCTACACGGACGAAAAGTTGAACGGAAACATCACTCATCCAGCTTTCATCGACCGGAACCAATTGAAGAAGCATCCCCCCAACCCAAAACCCACAGCTTGCGCAAACAGAACGGACTCGTGATTCTTGCGTACCTCGTCCAGGTTCGTCTCTTCGATCTCGCCCAGCAGCCTTGCGCCGGCTAAAGCGGCCACCGAGGGCATTTCCATCTCCATATCCGTCGCCGTCGCCGTCGCCGCTAGCAAATGTCGCCGCCGTGTGCCGCGTTCCCACCGTCAAAATTGGATGTGCACGTCCAGGCAGATGTCAAGGGGAAGAAGCGCAAGCTGCCAGGAGGCGCCGATGTCGACCTGACCAAGTGTGCGTTGAAGGAGATGACGCAGTACAGGTGCTTTGTCGAGAACTCGCAGTCCCGGAATAGCCCGGTCCGCTGCTGGCCAATTCACCGGCTCTTCCGACAGTGAGTTTTGATTTCTTCTAATACCTTCTGCTTGCCAGTGTCGCACAAATATCTGTCGTCGGGAATATTGTAAGCTGATTGTGTATGTGATTCATTAGATGTCAAGACAAAAAGGGCACGTTCATGGTTGAGACCACAGCTTGGGAGGGTTCAAAGTCAGACCCCACCACCACCACCCGTCACAACTCCCAAGCTATAGGCAACGGCAAATCGCAAGACGGCCATTCTAGTGAGCCATCATACCATCAATGGTCTCAGGCATGGGAGGATGAATGAGCCAGGGCATCATTGTTTCCGGGGTATCTATGGCGTCTAGACGCACACTACACGTCATCCAGGTATCTTTATCTGGCCATCTCATTCGAAGCACACAGTACGCGCACCTGGCCGACCGTATGATGATACGGCCCGGCTAGATTGAGTCGTGGATAATCGATCCGAGTGCATCGAAACCAAGGCTGTAATTATATCCGTAGATCATGCAGCAACGCTCCAACGTCGATCATGTGTATCACCAACACAGGTCTCGAGCGATGAAGCCTGTATTTTCTGGATACATGAGATAATCAGACGAGCAAAGCCAAGTCCTCTTGATCGTACCGCAGTCTGTCGCACTTGGTTCACACGAGGTTTCGGCAAAGCAAGACCTTCAACGTGGAGGCAGCATGAATCAAGTGACATGGACTGGTGGACAATGGTCCGTCGACTAGGGCGACAAACATCGACGCATGCATCCAATCAATTCACATAAAGAGGCTCTTGGTTCAATTGCTGAAGTGTATGGTACAATCGGGGTTGGATGATCAACTGATGAAGCCCGTATCTTGTCTATGACTGCAAATGCCCTCTCGTGCTTCCTCCGCCCAATCTAACAGACCATCTCAATTCGCTCCGTTCCCGCTTCGTCTCGGCTGTTTGATTGTCGCTTATGCCTTGCGGGCCTCGGCCTTCTGCTGCTCGAGCTTGGCGTAGTAGCTGTCGCGGGCATTCGTGCGCGGCATGTGGAAGCCGTACCTATGATTCAATCTTAGTTTTCGGGGGTGGGACTTCTGTAGAACTCAGTCGACGATCGCGTACCAGTAGACGTTGGCCATGGCGAAACCAAGACCTGTAAAGGCAACGTTAATTGAGTCATTCTCGGATTGTGTCGGAAAGCAAGGGTTGAACACTGGAGTAGCGAATCGCTGCATGCTGAAGCCAAGAGGCTCAATTGACGCATGTCGGCCTCAATCCAGCAGCAGCAAATCTGCAAATTCCAGCCCTGCCCACGAAAAAGGCTTACCAAGGGCGATACCAAGGTCGAGAACGAGGTTGCGTCGCAGCATCTGTCAATTGTCGTTAGCCCACAGTCCGTTGCCCTTCGTCTTCTTCCTCCGAGATTCCGGCGGAAATTCTATAGTCGGAAGGGGGAAAAACGCACGCCCGTGATGGGCTTAACAGCAGTAGCGCCGGCCATTGTGATGTGTAGTGCGGAGAGGGTTGTGGTAGTCGATTGAGCCGAGAGTTCGTAATCGGAGGGTTGTTTGACGATGCTGAGATATTTGGCTGGTAGCTCGAATGGTCTGATCAATTCGCGCGACGGGAAACATCACGTGATATTCAATTCCTCTTCAACCAAGGTAATGGCTTTGTGACGGCTGCTGGGCCTTAGCTAAGCATTTCGGTGATTGAAACTGCTTCGCCCTGGTTGGCCATGGCGTCTACCATTGCATCTCAGTCAGGAAAAAAAAAAACTTAGGTAAGCAGACTGGCCGGAGGAATACCGGCTAAACAGGCCCAGGGACGTGGCCCAGGTGCGACCATCAACGCGCATGGGATCTTCCGAGCATTTTTTCCCCGTAACGGGTGGGATTGAAGCTGGTTGACGATCAATCAGCTTGAATCAACAACACCAGTAGCAGCCATGAGTCTTCCCACGAGGCGGTTGGCCTCAGCCGGTATGTCCAATTGATGTTATTTCGGCTTCGTTCTCGCCCCCAACACTGTGTTATATCGCTGTCACCTGTTGAATTGGGCTCCCTAAGTAGCTAACTTTCTCTGAACTACCAGCTCCTTCGACACTTCAAGCCATCACCCGACCGATTCCTCGATCCTTTATCCTACCCATTCGACCAGCCACTCAGGTCCGAAGCAAATGGACTCTCGGCAGTATCTTTGGCAGCCGTCGCGGCAGGCGAGCCCAAGCTTCCGATGACATGATGGGCGAGAACCTCGATGACCCAAAGGTCCGCGAACGCTTTGCCGAGTCACAGCAGCCCAAGATGTCTAGCTCAATCTTCGAGGAGGAAGTCGACGATGTCGTCGCGGACAGTAAAAAGGGTGGCTCCAAGGCTCAAGCTGCCCAAGCGTCGGTGAAGACACCAGAGACGATGGCGTGGCGCCTCGACCCCGATCCGCGAAGTCGTCTCCGCTGGGAGAGAAAGAAGGTCATCCAGATGGTGCGCAAGAACGGCCACGTCACCCGTGAGGAGCGTATCGCACAGACTGAGAAGAAGCTATCGCACAAGAGCCCCTTTTTGGAGACCAGCGTCAAGAAGCTCGTGCATCTGGCGCGCCAAATCCAGGGCAAGTCCCTCGAAGAGGCCGTTTTGCAGATGTCGTACTCCAAGAAGAAGATGGCGGCCGAAGTCAAGTACCAGCTGGAGGAGGCCAGAGATTTGGCTGTTGTCACCCGCCGCATGGGCATCGGTCGCGTTGCCACCAACGTGCAGTCCATCAAAATCCAGACCAAGGAAGGCAAGACCATGACCATCACAGACCCGACAAGACTCTATGTTGCTGAAGCCTGGGTTGGTCGAGGACCTTGGAGGGCCAAGGAGCTCGATTACAAGGGCAGAGGCAGATTCGGCATCATGCAGTCGCCCTCAACCAGTATGTTTGATGCTTTCCCATTCTACCACTCAATCTTGTCCGTCATGAGGTTAACAGTAGTTTGCAGGCATCTCAATCGTCTTGAAGGAGGAAAAAACGAGGATACGAGAGCACACGGAGAAGTTGGCCAAGCAGGCGAGGAGAAAGCCCTGGGTGCATTTGCCTGACCGGCCAGTGACGGCTCAGAGACCCTACTACTCATGGTAAAAAAACAAAGGTCACGACTGGAAGACACATAACCGGAAGTGCTTGAGATATCATCTTGTAACACACTCAAAACCTGTAAGAATATGTACAATGAAAAGCTGTCATAGAGTCCTTTACGCCATCTTCGCTGCGTATCCCCCTTACCTTACCGGTGCCTTTGGGTGTATGTATGCAATAGAAATAGGATATCCCGTGGTATAATGCTGACCTTTTTTCGACAACCGCCTTTGAACCCCACTCCACCGCAACCGCTCATTAACATTCATTTAGTCATAATTCATATAGTGGAAGACATCCGCTTGCACTGCTCATCTGCTTGAGATGGGCCAGTCGAAAAGACAGGCATGGCGAATGCCTCGGTGAATTGCCTCTCACTCGAAACGCCTGGGTGACTGGCGCGGCAACATGTCTTCGTACCTTCTCGACTTCATCTCCAGCTCCGAGTGATTCTTGTCTTTGATTCCAATGAAACCTCCAGTGTAGTCTCTTCCGGAGCCAGGCATTGGGCCCGAAATTTGCATAGACTTTGTACGATTCTTTGGTCGTCTGATGAGAAGCCACAGGGCCAAGGCGATGGCTAGGACACCTACACCTGCTCCCACTCCGATACCTATCTTAGCAGATGAAGAGAGGCCTGCCGCATCGCTCTCTAGATTGCCCGCTCCGGTCTCTGAGGCTGAGCCGGATTGCGATGGGCGAGCTCCGGTAGATGTCGACGTCGACCTCGAAGAGGTTGAGGACAATGACCTGGTAGATGTGGCCTGGAATGAGTTAGTCAGTGCTAGAGACATCATCAGAGACTGAAAACATTAAGCTTACGAGGGTGGTCGGAACTGCAGTCGACGGCTGGAAGGCCTGAGCAGTATCAGTGACAGGGTTACTAGAGGTTTCCGATGGAGTTGTTTTGACGACTTCAGAGGAAGTGGGAGTCTCGGCGGCGCTGGGTTTCGGCGGCTCGCTCAAGCTTGATGGTGACGGAGGCGGCTGAGAAGTCGACGGCAGCACCGCCGGGGGTGTTGTCTGCTGAACGGCGGGTGTAGACGCCGGCGGATTTGACGCAGGCGGTGTCGAAGCAGGAGGTGCTTGCGTAGCAGCTATCATGGAAAGTCAGTGACGTCTCAACTAGATCAGGGAAAGAAGTTGCCTCACTTGCACATAGACCCGCGACATATTCATTGACTTTGGGTGCTACATCTGCGGCGCATGATTGCGAGGCGCAATCGCGAACACCAAACACGAAGTCTTGTTGTTTACAGAGGCAGGCATTGTCTCCAGAGGCGCAACCAAATCCTTTGGCAATAACATTGTTGACACAGGTAATCTGCAGGGCAAGAGCGTGTTAGTCCTTGATACTCGCTCAGCTTTCTAGAAATGTGTCTTATTGCAGCCAATCATGTCTCTGAATGATTATTTCGGCAAAGACTTACACCACATGGTGGCAATGAATCCAGTTGCGCGCAGACATTGCCAAGAAGGGCCGTAATGACGAAAGCCCGAAACCAGAATCGACGTCTCATGATGAGAATGGTGAACGTAAGTGCGACAGGATACTTGATGTTATTAACGTCAACTGAAGTGTCTTGGAGACAAAACTTCGGCGCGTCACTTTCTGGAACCTCCTAACACCTGTTGTGCATAAGACCGGATCTTTTAGAGTGTCGCACAGAACATCATGATCTGTCTCGAGTTCAAGTGGTTGGTGAGGTACTCCGGCACGGCGCAGATATTCGTATGGAAATAGGACGTTCGTTACGTGGCGCGAAATAGGCTCAGAGAGAACGTGTGAGACTGCTCGGCAGACAGTCAAGGTGACTAAAGAGGCGACGAAGCTGACAAAAGAACGCGAACCCCCAAGACTGAGTGAGGTAGATGGCTGAAGTGATCCGGGCCAAGATTGGCGGCAGATGGTCGACGTCGCGAGAGAGGGGGGGGGGGGAGAGAGAGAGAAAGTCAGGTCAAGTCGAGTTGGATGGACTTGCAGCGGGAAGGGGCGGGAGAAGCGAAACAAGTTGACCAAAGCTGGAATGGAAGATAAACGGTCAAGGCGAAGTGGGAGGAATGGAAGAGAAAAGCCAGCGTGGGACGAACCGGGGAGAAAAGCTGAAGAAGATTCCGAATGGGCAGAAGAGAAGAAACAAGGTACCGAGCGAGGAGAAAAGAAGGGAAGAAGCTCGCAGGTGAGGTTCCGGGGGAATGAGAAGGGAGCGGGGAGTGAGGGTAATATTTCAGATTTAGAGAGGGAGGAGGGATATTGCCGTATTGAAGAAGGAACACGGTCCTACTCCCACACCCACATATCCCTCGCACTTGCACTTACACTGGCAGTCCAGGGAGGGACTACCTTGCCTCCACAGAGAGAGCAGTGCAACTTACCTTACCAAGGTGGCTTACCCACATGCAGAAAGGACGGGAGGACGTGGGCCAAAAGTCATGGCAGGGGCCAACCGATCCGATGGGATCATGGGATGGAAGGCACTGTTGGCCCCGTATGAGATGCACGGGGCTGCCCTGGTTCATGAGCAAAGAATCCAGATACATCATCGGACGAGGAAATCAAAACAGAGAGCCATGTCACTCATGACGAGGGGCATTCCTTCCTCTTTTTGTCAAGAACAGGGGAAAGGGGGTGGGGCGAGAAATAGAAGGGGACCAAAAAGGCACGAGCACAGGCAGGAGGCTGTGAAGACAGCCCGGGGTTTCCCTCTGGTGCAAGTGCGACGTTGGCAGTTGACAGCCCGTGGACCTTGTCGTGTCCACGTTAAATTAGTACAGTCGCGTCAAATAGAGGTATAGACGGAGACGCGTTCAACTATTTGTCTTCTCCGTCGGTTTTAATGGCATCCGACGTGTTGCGTACCTTTGATGTATAAAGTCTGGAGTCAGCAGACCCATACCCAAGGTCGACAAGGTAAGTTGCGGCAGATGAATAATGATGGTGACAGGCGTGTCGGGCCAATTGCTGGCTGATACTGGATAGTCCTCTCTAAACTCTGCAGAGGAAAGCTAAGGTAGGTAGGTACCTTACTTTTTACTTGTACTTCCTCAAGCAAGCAGGTAGACAAAAGTGACGGACACGCACCTTAACTGGCAAGTATCTTGATGCGAGGGGTGGACGGGTTTGAGAAGGGAGCAGGCCCGGGCGCTTTCCAGGTTGGTTGAGGTAAACTCAGGTAATCCCTTACCTGAGGTAGGCATCCTTGGCACCTTACCTTATTCACCTCAGGGCAACGTAGACTGGAACGAGGAAAAGGAAGGAGAGGTCCCGACGGTCTAGTATGGCTGCATCATGCTCTTGCATGTCCTTGTCTTTCTCGTCTTTTGGCTTTTTAACACGATCAACCTACGGATACCTAGAGCATCACCGCAAAAGCTGCGTCATCCGATGATTTAACAAAAGACGCACATGGGATCCAGATTCCCATCCGAGGTCAGGCAAAAATGAAGTGGGAGACTCTTGGCCTTTTCGTCACCCTTGACTTGTTATGCGTACGTAGTACGGTGTACCTACGAGGCTAAGTTCCCGTCGAGGCAAGTCACATCGGCGGCTCGCCATGGATTCTGGTGGAGGATCCCCAACTGGGCCTGGGCCCGATCTGAGGGAGACTACCACGTACTCTGAGTCTGTGCCGCGAGCTGCCATGCCAGGATGAGCCCGCTTTGACAGGGGTTGCGGAAATGGAAATGGGGGTCCAGGGATGACGTTCAATGGAGGGGGAGGCCCGGTAAATGGCAAAGACGACTCAGCCGTACATCCACTCTTCTTGGTGAGCTATTCGCACAATCTGGACGTGAAGCTTCCATGTCCAATTCCCTCGTCACAATACTTTCGACGGACTACAGAGTAAGAATGATGGGAACAATACGGCAGGTCGAGTTTGCGGCGCATAACGTTGGCTCATGTTTGCACATCAAAGTAGCGCTGATATAGGTGTGCCGCCGTGGGGTTGCACCTGCGTCGTCCTATTAAATCTTACAGATCGTCCGAAGCTATTCTTGAAGAATAAGCCACGCACGAATTCGGCCCCGTCTCTAACAGGACCTTGTCGGATTGTTGGCGAACGCTGGCCCCATCCGTCCCCAACGACCTGCTATTTGCCTGGTCGTCCGATCCCTAGTCGTAGTCGCAGCCAGGGGTTGGTTGGCTGGATAGGAATTGCTTGTAGTTGCGACACGGGGCACAGTCAAAGCCCCCTCGCGCGACGTGCCCCAGCTAAAGACTACCTAAACGAAGGTTGGCGGCAGATTGGTTGAAAGGGGGCGAATCCAGCCTGTGAACTGCGCTTTTTGTCCTCTTGGCCGATGAGGGGTCTACAACGGTCAAGCACGTGCCTAGGTACCTACACTCATCGACCGCTTCCACCTGTCGTTGGTTCCGAGACTGATCTGCGCTAGGCAGGTCGTGTATCTTGCCGCCGCAAGCCACCGCAAGCTACCGCACATCAATCGCTTCACCATAGACTTAGGGAGGCACGGAAGATAGGAAAAGGAGACGGCCGCGACGGGCTCGGAGCGCATCGTTCAAAATCCATCCCGACACCCAAGTCCACGGTAAGTAAGGTAGAATGCTACAAGACTTCCTTTTCCGATCTATTCGCTTAGCCTGTGCGCACTGCGCACCATGATACGAGGATTCCGTCGTCATCCAACAAGGGAACAAGACTGCAGCATGACAAACCGGGTGCCCGAAAAGGAAAGCAGGAACCTGGGAGTTCCATGTTCCATCGGGCTGCATGAACTGCGGATGCCGGTGCGGCACTCCCGTCGCCGGCATGGGGACTTGGACGGCCTTACTTAAGGCACCTTGGTCTCCATTCCTCTCTTCCATTGCCCTGGAAGTACCTTATGTAAGCTGTCATCCGACAGTGCTGACAGGACCAATGGGTTTCTAACTACTAACCTCAAGCAAGTTGCTATACCCAGACCCCAAACCTGTGCCGCTTACCTACTTGACTGGTCGTAAGGAACGCGCTGAATGCCAATCCCATGCAAGGTAACCTGGGCTCAAAGACAAACGTTCTATGAATAAATGTTAACGACGTTGTGAGGTACCAACATGAGATAAGTTGAAAAGTTTGTGAGCTCGAGCTGAGGGTGTTTTCGTATTCAACCAACAGCATTCTTCCGATCCTGTTCGTTCCCACCAAACGCATGCTATCCTCAGCGTCCGTATGCCTTCCCTCGCACCGCAGTCCCGGAGACTTGCGTGTCTACCGCCGGTTACTTGGCCTCCACCGCTGGCCCTTGCACAGAATATTCGAATGGGCAGACAGAACGAAGTACCGCTGTCATGACCCCTCGCTCCCCTGTTTCAGCGCTCTCCTGAGTCGGAACGGGAAGCCTCTATCCACACACTCAGCGGCCTGGAGCCCTGGACAGTGCTTGCCAAATCTCTCGGCTTTTCCGTTGCTGCACTTGACCCTCACTTTCTTGCTGCTAACTCCAAGATACGGAGCACAGCCGGAACAATACGCCTGCCCAAGGCGTAGGCCATTCTCTGTCGCGGCCGTATCATGGTTACAACCGGTACCTATGGAGGCATCTCCAGAAGTTCACTCATTCTTTTCAAACGTACACATTCGACTGCGAAAGCCCCATAACAGCTAGGCCATATTCAAATGTCGAACAGCTTGCCCTGTCGCCTGCCGCATTCTCCGCTTGCTTCTTTCTGCCCCTTCATCTTGACCTGAACATGGCTTTGCCGTCGATAAATGGACTCGCTTGTCGCGAATTCATGCGCCTCGCGGCATCACGGCTACTGGCAAACAAGGCTACATCTCGATGGCAATAATTCGGCTGTTCTGCTATATGTGGCTTGCGTTGCCTAGGATAGACATCCCCTGCGCATAAATCAGAAGGGGCGCGCTGTAACAAGCACCACAAAAGTGGAGCTTTTCTTCTTATTTTCTTCTTCTTTCTTTCTTGACGACCGCCTGCCCGAAATCTTCAGGGTTCTCCATTGCGGTCTCATGTTGATGACTGAGCCAACTTGTCGTTCCGGCTCTCGTTGCTTCGCGACTGCGTAACGGTGTGAAGATACTGATGGCTGGTTCTGCTATTCAAGTTCTCCATCACCAGATCTCTTGAGGCCCGGTCATATGGCAGAAAGACACAGTGATGCCCTTAGTTGGATATTCTGTTTCCTGGCACAGCTGCCAACTTGATGCAGATAAACATGGGCTTATCAGAATGTTCGTGGCGGCAGACTGAGTAGGATGTCATATTCGCTCTATGAGTAAATCAGACAGCTTCGCGAAATCTTCACAGTCGTGTAGCTGATCTCGTTGGGCTGAGACGGCGCCGGAGTGCCCGTCTTCGTCACTACTGACTCCGCTAAACCGGACCACGGCTCCAGCGTTGTAGACTGACAGGTCATTGGGTGACGGAATGCATCGACAGATCCCATGTCTCTACGTTTCATAACTACCTCTGCCTCTATCGATATCTCAACTTAATGCCCTAAATTACACTTATTCCCTCTTTATTCGATGGTATTCTCTACAACATCCTCAAAGTAACGGTACCTCAGCGAGACTGTGACAACAAGGAAAATCGGAACGGTATTGGAAAGAGGGTTAATCATATGCTGACTAGCTGTCATTTTACCACCCGCCCGAGTGACAGTCGTATTAAACCAGCATACAGCGAATACATCTACAGGCGTCGATTGCATATCACGTGGTTTCATAGTGGTGGGAAGTCAAAGTTTAGAAGCCGTTGACGGGTATTCTGTTGAGACTCAAGTGTCAGATCCGGACTCGGAGTTCATTCCGGTGCCGAGACTGATCGGAGCCGGCTGACCAGACATCAGAGTCTAGACTTCTGACTTAGGCGACTTACAGATAGACTCGCGTAAATTGCGGGCTAAGGCCCTTGAGGGCTAAGGCAAGTACCCGTAAGCAGCACTGGTATGACTTTTTGAGTAAGCTCATGACTCCATTGAGTCCATACCGCAAGGTAGGGAGACTAGCGCTGGAGATCACTACGAATGCTATGAATAGCTGGGCTCAAGTGCTTTGAAAATAGCGATGCTTAGTTCACGATCATGATGGCCGATTCGACCAGCAAAACGTGCATAGAAAGGGGGAGACATCGGCTGTACCTGGAAATGTACTCGGAGCCAGAAACAAGACGCATGGAAGGAAACACAAGAGTTGGAAAAACCCAGCAGGTCAAGAGCCTCTTGGGCGTCGCATCATTCTCGCGGCACATCGGCATGACCTCACCAATGCCAAGCCCACTGGCCTCGCCAACGGCTTGGTGTCTTACTCCTCAGCCATCTGAAAAACGGCTAAACAGCCGGGCAAGGCAAACGAGATAAAGTTCAGCCCCTTTGGAAAATTCTTACCAAAAGTTTACTTAACATCTTATTTGTACGGCGATAAGGACTGTTGCCCGGCTGGCCGTGTCCATTCATCAGAATATAACAGCCGGGCTTCGGCGTAGTATTGCTCCGGGAATAGGCGGGCTCTGGTTCTCCCTCCCCACAAGATGTGCCCGGCATTCCACTTCTCATCTCAATTCAGCTGATCAGGGACGCGCTGGTGACCTATTACGTGGGCGTGAGGTAAGCTAAGTATTGGTTCGAGCTACATGTATCGACAAGTCTGCGAGAATGTGCGGAAAATGAACACGAGGCAGGACTGGGCGGTTCGTGTAGTTTCGCTGTGGTTTTCCCTCGTTCTCAACCTCTCGATACCCCGGCCTCTATGAGCTTCCCGCAAGTTATGTTGACGCTCGCTTTCGCAAAGCATGCAAACCAGTAAGATAACTTTACCTTGCCTCAATTGGCCGTGATTGGGTCCGTGTCTTCGATCTATGGCGTTTCCTTACATAAGAGTCCTGGGCGTTCACGGTACCTTCACCTAGGAGAGTCCCAATGTCCAAGGTTCCGTGCAACCATGAATGAGACGTCGCAGCAGTCGATGTCTTCAAGTATGCTTAAGCATAAGCAAGTCGGCTGGGCAATTGGTACCAAGCCTAGGGCTTGACTCTTACTAGAATGCATCATCCCAGTTTGTGTAAGGTACACATCGGCAAGTTTAGCAGTACAGTAGAGTAACCAGGCAGTATCGACACTGAGCTTACTCGACTTTGGAATGCTGCAACCTTCGTATCATATGGAAATGTAGAAAATGAACCAGAGGACAACTCAGTAAATGAGGATAATGGGCATTTTCCACCGCAAAAGAAGATTTTATGACTGCCAGTTGCAGCTCCAAGTTCCACTAGCGCTCCTTCTCGTTCTTGTCATTTTTCGCGGTAGGTACCTGAGGTACCCGTGTACTTGCCGACAACGCGACAACGCCCAAGGTACCCCAACCAATTAACGTACCTGCTGTATTGTTTTGCTCACAGCCTGGTAGGTACCAAGCAAAGACGGAAAGAAAAAAAAAAGGGGAGAGAGCAAGGCGGCCGGGCTGAATAGACATTGCTTGCCTACGTGCCCGCCCTGTCTCGTACCGGCGCAAAGGTTTCCATTTTGCTGTTGACCACGTTTTAATTTTCAATCCGTTCTCGTCGTTGCTGCTGGCCAACACTGTATTTCTCCTTTTGCGAGGAACTAGAGCCGCAGTCTGTGTCGCTGCCGCTACCGCGACTTCAATTCTTCGATTGCGAATACTCATCGTTGCTAGCAGCTTCCGAAGCTCGTACACGCGCCGACCGTCCAAGCTTGACTTTTCTTCAACAAAACTCGTCGTCCACGTCCCCATTGACAAACCACACCCACCTCCCCTCGTCGCCGCCGTCGGCATCGCATCATCCTCAATTTTACACCCTCGGTGCATGAGTCTGGCGCAAGCGAACGACTGAACCACACTCTGTGACGACTGCTCCTCCCATGATTCGTCTGTTGACGACCTCACGATTTCTGCAAGATGGCGACCCTGCCGGTAGGGGAGGACAAATGGTTGGATTACGTCGCTGAGAACAGTCGACACGCCAACGATCTAGAGAAGCGCGTTCATGTCATCGAGCTGTTCAAACATGCCGTCGAGGCCGAACCCAACAGCGTCAAAGTCTGGCGCGCATACTGCGATTACTTTTGGTCCCTTTATGTCGACAGTCAGTCTTACGAAGCAGGATGGCCCGACGAGGAACGCCGCATGGGCTGCGAGCTCTTTTCTCTCAACGCTGCCCTCTCGCTATGGCAGCAAGGCTACGAGGCCATCCTATTCCGAATCAACGACAGTCACGAACTTTGGAACCGATGGATATCACTGGAAAGTGGGCTGCTCGCACGCTCGCGCACCGCCGAGGGAATCCGCCGCATCACGTTCCTCTACACCGATCGACTGCAGGTTCCACATGTAACCCGCGACAGTACCATGCAAGACTTTTCCGAGTTTTTATCGACCTATAACAAAGCCGCCTGGGAGGAGACTATGCAGGGAATTACTGCAAATCCAAAATCACAAGAGGCCAAGAAGTTGACCGAGGATCGTGACGACTACGAATTTAAGCTGCGCCAAGCGTCCCGTGAGGGCAAGGACGAAGCTTACCGCAATCTTCTCAGAGAATATCTTGAGTGGGAGTGCGCTCAGAGCAAGAGAAGCAATAAGCAGGCAGAGGCTACGGGTGACCTCTGCCGGGGACTTTACGCCAGAGCCTTGACCGGCACCTTTGCCTTCGACGATACCACATGGAATGAATATGTCCGCTTTCTATCTACCTCTGGGACATATGCACAATCGCCCCAGGGTATGGTTGATGTTTTGCGTCGGGCTGTTGACCACTGCCCGTGGTCAGGGGCCATTTGGTCGCGCTACATTTTAACCGCTGAAGACGCCAAGCTCCCCTTCAACGAGATCGAGCAGATCAAACACAAGGCGACGAGCAACCCTGAGCTTTATAAGAATGGCATGACGGCGCTCATCGACATGTACGCGGCCTGGTGCGGGTTCCTCAAGCGAAAGGCAATGGATCTGAATGCAACCGACGAGGATGTTGATGTCGCTGATATGGGCTTGCGCGCTGCACTTGAATCTCTTGAGGAGGCCAAACACCGTTACAGCGATAGCTACAGAGGCGATCCTAATTTCCGTCTGGAGCGCATCTATATTCAGTATTTAACCGAGAAGAAACGCAACGTCGACGAAGCGAGAAGCGAGTGGCACAAGCTGGCCGAAAAGCAGCTATATGCCGATAGCTATGACTTCTGGCTGAACTACTACCTTTGGGAAATGATGGTGTTTGCCGCCAACGGCAAAGACCGCAGCCCAACACCGTCCACCGCGGCGATTGGCTTAAGAGTGCCGTCGGTGGCTACAGCTGTCCTCGGAAGGGCCATCAAGCGTAAGAGCTTAGACTGGCCTGAGAGGGTCATTGACGTTTACGTCCAGCACTGCAATGACTACGAGCTCCCCAGTACGGTTCGCATTGCTATTGACACGGTCTACGAATCCCGCAAGGAGGTCGCCAAGCGGCGAGAGAGAGAGGCAGCTCAAGCCGCTGAGTACTATGCTGCTCAGCAAGAACAGCAAAATGCCTATGCAGTTCAAGCGGTGGATGATGACGCGTCTTCCAGCTCTAAGAGGAAGCGGGAAGCGGAGACTGATACAGCCGATGATACTACCAACAAACGACCCAGAAGTGAGGCCACAGAGGCCGAGACAGCCTTGAAGAATCAGAGCCTCAAAAGGGATCGAGAGAACACATCAGTTCTCGTTAGCAACCTTCCTGCGGAAACAACCAAGACCAAAATACGCCAATACTTCAAAGAGTACGGCCACATTGTCGACGTTACGGACCCTGCCATTGACCCTTCAGACAACACCCAGACGGTCATGGTAGAATTCAGGACCCCGGAGGAGGCTCAATCGGCTCTGCTCCGAGACGGGAAATACTTCGGACCGGCCCAAATCAACGTCAAACCCGGAACTGATCTGACCCTCTTCGTCACCAACTACCCGCCCACAGCAGACAAGGCCTACATCGCAAGCCTCTTCAAGGATTGCGGCGAGATACTGAGTATCAGGATGCCCAGCTTGAAGGGTAACGTTCGCCGACGCTTCAGCTACGTGACATTTCGCGATCGTTCGGCTTCTGCTAAAGCAACTGCAAAGCATGGTACTCTTCTCGATGGAAAGTTCAAATTATCGGCCATGTACTCTGATCCGTCCCGTGCGAAGAAGCGTGATGGCGCCATCGAGGAAGGCAGAGAACTTCACGTCACCAATCTCGACCCTGCGGCCAGCGAGGATGACGTCCATAAGGTTTTCGAGAAATACGGAACTGTGAAGCGCGTCAGCATCCCGAAAAACATGGCAGGTAAAGGCCATGGAGCAGCCTATGTTGAAATGGGAACCAAGGAGGAGGCCGAGAAGGCTGCTTCTGGGCTGAACAACGTCAACTTCCGCGGCAACGTCATCGCCGTACAAGTGTCAACACCCAGCATCTACAAGAGGTCAGCGGCTGTTTCGAAAGAGGGCGCATCTCCGGCGCCAAGTCGAGACGATGACGGAGACGCGACGATGGGAGACAGCAACGGTGATGCGACTGGCCTTCAAGGTGGGCCAAGTCGCGCCGAGATCGCCTCACGGACCATCGCACTTTTAGATATCCCAGACACTGTCAACGACGCGCGGGTGAAGGAAATTGTTGAGAAGGTGGGGGGCTTCAAGAGCTTCGTTCTCCAGCCTAGTCATGGTGGCGCCAAGATCGAGTTCGAGGACGAACCAAGTGCCGGTCGCGCCATGCTCCAGCTCGACGGCTATGTTTTAGATGGTCGCAAGTTGCGAACCGGATCTGTTGAGGAGCTGAAACGGGCAAAAGGAGAATTCCGGACAGAAAAGATTGTGTACGGTACTGGCGGCAAGAAGCAGACTGACAAGACTGCGGCACCAAAGAAGGCTGGGACCGGCCCTACCTTTATCCCTCCTTCCACGGCTGTCAAGCGGCCAGTCTTGGGCGGTGCCAAGAGGGGAGGATTGGGTTTTATGCCCAAGGCTTTGAGCGTGAGAGAGGGTGGCCCTGCCGCAAATCCACAACCAGAATCCAAAGTCAATGGCGCTGGTGTGGAAACAGAGACTCGGAAACCGATGAAGAGCAATGCCGACTTCAAGGCTCTGCTTATGTCTACAACTACTACAACTAATGCGCCCAAGGACGGAGAAAGTGTGGGGGAAAATGGCAGTGGTCCGGTCGTGGAAGACCGTCAATAATTACGGCGTTTATGGGAAAATGGTATTATGACTCTTGCATTTGAGTTGGAGTCCTGGCAAACACAGAAACACACACTTATACATATCTTATCATGCCTCAACATCAAAGGGGTTAATATCAAGTGCCTAATGCTCTGTCATCTAATTATTCGACTGACTTGTCCCCCAGCTAGCCTAGGTTCCGTACTTGCGTCTAACTTGGTCTGTTTGCTGTACAAGCCATCCTTTGTGATTCGGAACCTTCCACTGATATGCGGTTGCAAGAGGCAGAGTGTACTTTGTGGAGTGAGGCTAGCGAGACACAAGTACAAGCATCGGTTGTTGGCTTGATAATTACATGTAGTCTGTCATTGTCCACCATACACAAGGCACAGCTGGTGCTCTTTTCAGTGTGCTTGCTGCCTTCCCTCAATGGCTTTCGGTGAAACAGTGCCAGCGATGTTGGCCTCGCGGCCAATCCAAGGACTGTATCCATCAATGGACATGCTATCTCATCCAACTTTGGCTGCTCTGACTCTCCAAATGATTCCCCAGATGAAAAGATGCATGGCCATAGGCATCGTACAATGTACCGCCCTCGTGTATACAACACATCAGCTAGCAACAGGATCTCCTGGGCCTACAAAGGCAGAAACATCTTGACAGGATCATGCACAAGGCTGCTTGCTTCCTTTCACCCCTCCAGAAGGACGGCCTCCGTGTAGACGGTTATCGTCCTAGGACAAGCGAATGCTGCAAACATTCTATGTTTTGCTGACACTCGCAGTCATGTCCCTTTCTTTATTGGCCTCCTGCGAGAATATCTTTTGCCAGATGGCCAACCATCTTTCATGCTGTGCCGACGGCAGTTTGCCGGGCTGCTTGAAGGAGCGAGTGAGGAGCTCGCGAAGCCTGGTGCGGAGGACCTTGATAACGAGCATCGTCTTCCAGTCGGGCAGGGCAAAGCGGCAGCGGTTACCGTCGAGGACGAGCACACCGGAGAACATCTATGTGGGGGGGAAATGGATTAGTTCCTGAAATTGGGCTTCAAGCTTGACAAGGGAGATACTCACGTCGGCTCGGACGTCACCACACAGGAGAGCAATGGCAAAGGGATCAGCCACCGTCGTCTCATGCGCATGATAAACGCTGTTGGTCTGTTAGCTTCTTGTCTATGCACTTCGTAGGCTGAATAACAAGGAAACTTGCCTTTTCGATTGCATGATGTGGTAGTAAGACAGCCACTTGAGCTCATTGTGTCCCTTGTTGACAGAGGATGGGTGAAGACTGATTGACTGGTTGTTACTGATATTGCGCAGACCTCGGGCTCCCGGGCTTTCCCGCACCAGAAGCTTGGGATAGAAGCTCCATGTGATGACTGCTGTGGTGATGGCATCGTTTTCGCTGTTGATGCTCACGCGTTGGGGAATGTCAAAGAAGCTCTGGTTGCGTCGTCCTCCTCTCGAGTTGGATCCGTAGCGTACTCTATTGAGCGCTCTTCTCTCCTCGTCAGTCAGCATGAGGAAGCCAGAGTCTGCAACCGAGACTAGCAGCTGACCTTTGAGGTCTTCAATATTGGCCAAGGTCTGCTGGCTGAGGAAGTTCTTGCGACAGAACTGGAAGTCCTTGCCACCAGAAGCGGTGTTCGATTGGCATACGCGCTTCCATGCAAGGTAGGCATTATAGACGGTAAGGAGATCTGAATCGCCTCTGCGGAAGCCCTTGCGGACAAGGTCGGCCTGAGCTCGCTGACCGAATGGTGCTGTGAATGGCGATTTGGAGGATAGGATTGCGGCGACTGTGATGGCCATATCCAAGCATTTGAAGATCGCACCCATCAAGATGAGCTTGCCAAGAAAGACATCCAGAGGCAGCCTGGCCAATTGATTACCCAGAGGCGTCAGGTCCTCGGCAGGCGTCAAGGCTCTGACATCAATGAGGGCATCCACAGCGCGGCGGATGTTCTTGGCCGAAGGCGGATCCAAGGCTTCGCTCAGCGTCTCCTCGATGCCGCCGATCTTGCAAATCTTGACGCGGATCGCCAAGTCTTGCAGCGAGAGACGCAGCATCTCGGGAGTTTGCTGGTCGCTCATGACGGCATCGTGCCGGTGCTTTGTAAACATGTGGAAGCAGAGGCCCTCCTGTACACGTCCGGCTCGCCCGCGGCGCTGCTTTGCGTTGGCGCGGGAGATGAAGGTGTCGATGAGGCGGGAGAGCTGTCTTCTCTCGTCAAATCTCATCTCGCGATGCTTGCCCGTGTCGATAACGCAAGTCACGTCAGGGATCGTGATGCCGGTTTCGGCAATGTTGGTTGCTAGCACTATCTTGCGCACGCCGGGAGGCGGCACAAGGAAAGCGGCTTCTTGGTCCTCGGTCGCGATAGTGGAGTGTAGCGGGTAGATGAGCCAGTCGCGCGCAAACGAAGGGTCACCGGAGAGCAGGTCGTTCAGGGTCCGGATTTCTGCGATACCCGGAAGGAAGACTAAGATCGCCTTGCTGTAGGGGATGTACTCGGGCGCGGAGGCGACCTTGGCAATTAGCTGTACAATCAAATCAAAGTCGATTCGATATTCGTCCATCTGGGCAAGGCTGTTCCTGGTCTTGGCGGAGTAGGCTGAAAGATCAGCTCCGACTGTGGACTTGGGTCCTTCGGCTTCCGTCTCGACAACATCATCGTCGAGATCAACCATCTTCTCTTGAGGGTTCTGGCCAACGGTGTAACCGGTTGTTTCAATAGCATCCTCCAGGTACTTGACTTGAACGGGGAATGTACGTCCGGGAACTGTCAGAACAGGCGCTCCGCCGAGGTAATTGGAGAAACGCTCGGCGTCGACTGTGGCTGACATGAGAACCACCTTCAGATCCTTGCGTCTCAGCATTAGCTTCTTCAAGATGATGAGCAAGAAATC
Source organism: Colletotrichum paranaense (assembly GCF_030867605.1). NCBI lineage: Eukaryota > Fungi > Ascomycota > Sordariomycetes > Glomerellales > Glomerellaceae > Colletotrichum > Colletotrichum paranaense. The sequence continues at coordinate 4,185,631 of NW_026848961.1, read as the reverse complement.
ACTGTCAATGGACCTCTCGTGAACCTCGTCCAGGACCAGGTGAGTGACCTCCCGAAGATCATTCGAACCTTCCAGCATTCGCATAACGATACCTGTAGTCGCAAAGACTAGCCGGGTCTCGCGAGAAGTGTTGGCTTCGAGACGGATGGAGTAGCCTACCAATGACCTGGGCGTGCCTAGATCATTACGGCCTTCACCGAGCTCTTCACTGACTCTGCGAGCCAACGAGATGGCTGAGATTCGACGCGGCTCAGTGCAAAAGATCTTGCATGGCTTACCTTGGGCCAACTGGTGCTCCAAGAGGAAGGCCGGCACCTGGGTACTCTTGCCACAGCCAGTCTCTCCGCAGATAATGACGACTTGCTCTCTGTCCACGGCATCCGTGACTTGCTGCTTGAAATTCCACATGGGAAGCTGCATGCGGGATTGGAGCATGGTCTGATACCTAGGAGTGTTGATCTTCTGAGCCCAAATATTTTGATAATATTCAGGCCCATTGGACAGACGCTTGGCGGCCTCTTGAGCTGCCTCGTCTTTGTTGTCGTTCTGGTTGCGGGCAGCGGCCCTTCCCCTGAAGGCGTTGGGGAGAATGACGCCATCCTCCAGTTCCTGATCCTGTCTTTGGCGCACAAGAGCCCGTAACTCTTTAATTGCCTCTCGGTCTTTTGAGTCCAGCTGGCTTTTTCTGGCTTCTGCAAGCTCATCCCATAACTCACGCCATACATGAGGCAACCTCATTCCGACCTTCTCTTCCTTTGCTGAGGTGCCGAAGATGTAGAACAAGGCCCACGTTGCGACGTATGCTTCCGACTGTTTCTTGTCGGGAGTGGCGATGGACTTCATGCTGAAGCTGAAGCTTGACGGAATATTGACGACGTCAACTGTATCGTCCTGAGATGCGGATGGGACCTCCTGGGGCTTTGCCCAGGTGATGGAGACAGAGTGACGGTTAGCAAAAGGAACTTCTGAAATGAGGCGGTAGTTGATCCTCGTGGAGGCGTCCCTGAAACAAAGTCAGCATGAGTATCAAGCATCAGTGATTGAAATGCCATACCTCGCTCTGCAGGCCTCTTCCAAAGCCCGCATAGGGGAGACACCGGTCCATTTTCCGAAATCCCGAATGGTAATCTTGACGCCGTCTGTGCCGTTAAGCACCGTGCTTGATTTGCCCGTGGCGTCTACTTCGGTGACAGGCAGATTGGCAAAGAGATCACCAAGACCGCCATCGTCATCGTCGTCGTTCTGGGCCAGAATCTCAGCAGCGATACGCTCGGCCTCGTCGTTGATGTCTCCATCAGAAGATCCAGATGCTTCGGCGACCGCCTTTGGAGGCTCCTTCTCCTTTTCCTCCTGGGCTTGTTGCTTTTTTGCGGCTGCAAACTCTCTCTCCAAGACCACCTTCTTGGTCTTCCACTCTTGCTCCGCAGCAAACTTGTCGAAGAGGACGTCCTTCTCGATCCTCACAATCTTGGCGCGGAGCTCGGCTTGCAGATCTGCCCCGTCACTTGCCTCGAATTTGTTGCTGTTCTGCTTTCGTTTTCCTTGTTGACTTTTCTCAAGCTCAAATAATTTGATCTTTGTTTCGAGATAAACAGGAACCAGCTCATCTGGCTCAATGTCAATGTCGCAAGTCACCACGGCCTTCTTCTTGTTGCCGTTTTTGGATGCTTGACCAGGCTTCTGGCGTCCATCAGGTACAGGAGTTGTGGCTCCTGAAGGCAAGGGGCTCTCAGCCGGTGTATCTGACGAGTCTGGTCAGTTTTGCTTCTTTGGCAAGAGCTTTGAAATTCACAAAATCGTAGCTTACCTAACTGTCTAACGCTCTTGTTCCCTCGACCCTCGTAATCAGGCAACTCATCACTTGGACACTCTCTCGCCAGCCAGTCAAGGGCTTCTTCAAGACCCCAAAGGCTATCTTTGGTGAAAGATGGAATGTTCGGCGCAATGTCAAGAATGTGCCGCATCACAGCCTGAACTCGTTCCTCTGGAAAACCAACACTAGCGAGTGTCTGTTGAAGTGTCCATAGCTTGATGGTCATATCCTCTTCCGGCAGCAACTTTCCATTCGCAGAGGTCTCTGTAGATACACTTGACGATGCAAAGCGGCTCTCGGCTTGAATCAGATCAAGGACCTGGTCCATCAACTCCTGAGGCAACCACTTCCTCGAGTTGACAGTGTCGGCTTGGCCTCTGAGCAGGCGGCGATCAGTCTCAAGCCTGGTGCGCTGGCGTTGAGCATCCCGCTTGGTCTTTTGCGCATACTTTTCCACCATGAGCTGCAATTCGGACTCGTCAAGTTGCTTTTCAAACTCCTCGGGGCTCAATTCCGCCTTGGCAGCTTTGTCACCAGCACCATTGGTGGAAGACTGAGGATCAGTTGACGGGGCATCCGATTTGGAACTAGCATCCGGAGCGACAGTGGCAGCCCGGGCCGCAGCAGCGGCATCGGCTCCTTCAGCGGGTTCGGTCCGAGGCTTGGATGATGCAACGGAGGTGGTGGCGAAGCCTCTGGCCGGGTTGGCGGCGGGCTTCTTCTTCTTCTTTGCACCGGCCATGATAAGGTCGGTAGGGTGAAGCTGAAGAAGGAGAAGGAGGTATCAGTTGCGACTAGCAACCGGTCCGAGTTTTGTGAGTCTGCAAAATGTCGAAAGCAAGATTGGTGGCGTCCAAAAATCCGAGTGTGAGGGCTGCTTAGTGAGAAGCAAGCAGTTTGGGGTATGAGTTCAGGTTGGAGAATCAGTCGAAGAAACGGGAAGGACTGGAGAGGGAGCCGAGCCGAGAGGCGAAGGCGGAGACGGAGGCGGAAAATGAAGGGTCCAAGGACCGGAAGGGGGCGGTAGGAAGGCAAAGACTGGTGAAGCAGCCGGAGATGGCGTTGAATCCTCCTGAGGTCCTATCATGAGTGAGCAAGAATATATGGTTGAGTGTGTGAGGCAAGTGAGCGCAAACCAAGCACACTCCGGGATGAAGGTGACAATAATTACCTGGTAGCTTGGTGTGTGAGGCGATTTAAGTGTGGTAGAGTAGGCAGGCAAGGTAGAGTGATGTCAACGGTGTGGCTGGGCTCCTAGCATTGTCAGGGTTGATAAATGGCCCTGGCAGAATTGCTTGCAAGAGACGGGGCGAAGGCGAGGTAAGGTAGTGAGTGCAACGCGTAAAGCACCTCAGTGAGTGGGTGTTTGTGAGTGAGTGAGCCCAAAGAGAGTGTGTCTCTGCCGCAAAGTCGGGTGTCGGGTGCCTGCCTGGCACACTGGGCGCCAAATTCTGGACGGAGTGATAGGCCGTCGGCGGTATTGGGAATTGGCAAGGCTAAGGTGGATTTGAGGTTGCTAAAACGTGGCCTACGCTACCATGTCTGGCTGGATCCACGAAATAGTAGAGGACGGGATGGATGGATGGATGATGATGATGATGTATTTGTGAGGAGATAATCTGGTAAGTAGATGGGTAGGCAGCAGGTGTCTCCGGTAGCTTTTGAGCTGATACGGGTTCCTCTCTACCTACTGCTCAGTTGGTATGCTGCACTGCCCGTGGCTTATAATCCAGATAGGTCGCGACATGCAAAGGTAATAATTTTGCGCCCAAGGCCAAACCGAACAACAACCACCGATGAAAGTCTGGAAGATGCTCAGGCCCCATCAGGTACTAAATGGTGGGGGATCCAGCAAAACCTACCTACCCAACCGACCTTAATAAGTCAGGCAGTACGTAGGAGTAAGACCGGGCAGTTTTTCTGTGGAGAATAAGGTACTTTCCTCTCTTTTCCAATGTGGCTGGAGTGTGTGAAAGACGGGAAAATTCAATATTTTCCCTCCTCTTTGAGTCAGACCGGTCAGTAACAATCCCCTAACTTCTGTGGCTCCCTAGCAGATACCTGGGCATTGCCTTGAGCTAGGGCTTCATGGGAGCTGCCCCTGCGTCACCAGTCAAGGTTCTGAGAGAGCTCCAGCACGATGAATTGTGCCCGTGGTGGCAGAGAAGTAAGAAATGCATTGTCTGCATCACAAGACGAGTGATTGTATGATGGTTCGGGGGGACGTAGAGACAGGCAAATTTATCTTCGTCGAGAGCTGAGCCTACCGAGATAGAGGTTGTATCATAACCTTACCTCAGGTCATCTCTGATAATGGAAGCAAACGAACGCATGGCTATTGGTGAGTCTGGATGAGCCATCATGAGTGATCGTAGCCGCTGGTCAAGCACCTCTGCCCCGCCACGACGAGCTGGAACCTCCCACCTACATTAGTCGCTGCGTATCAAAGGGCAGGTACTTTGTACATATCTGAGGTGGGATAACTGATACCATGGTCACCGCCTGCCTCATATGGACCAGCAACCCCTCCACCCCATTCGATTCGGTCGCCGGGCCACACAACCCTACCCAAGTACCTGAACTTCAGGTACCTCATCCGTCAAGCTGCGTTCGGCAGAAAAAGTATTCCCACTGGACTGAGGTTTAAGGAGGGCGGCACAACTGCAAATAATCCCAGCCCAGTGCTAAAGTACCTGTAAGGTGACCTGACCTGACCCTATCCGCTTGCACCGTACCCAACTGCATCAACGGCTACTTCGAGGTACCACTCTCTCCGCTGCCTGACAATTTGTGCCAACGGCGAACCTCTCGTTTGTTTCTGCCTCTTATTTCACTTCATCACTACCTCACTCCTCTGCTCAACTTGACGTCGTCCTTCCCCCGATCCGCATACGAAATCCGACGACGACCCTTCTCCTGCTTGTCGACCGTTCAGCTGGCCGACTTGCCCCCAATGCTGCCTTCTGTCCGCCCTTAATTCCGCCAAAATGACTGAAGTCGTCGCCAATGGCTCTAGCTCTGGCTCTGTCGATTTCGCTGCCACGAGATCCGCCTTGACTTCCTCCTCAACCTCGACAAGAATAGCGCATTTGCGCACTCTTGAGGAAAGGATATCCAACGCCGGTACGAACTCTTCTTTGCGCCCTTGCCCTCCGTGACGTTCCTATCACGGCCACCGCGCACATCATCTCTCCAAGACAGGATGCTGAATCTATCTTGTTGCTACAGACACCGACGCGGCATCTACCCGCAAGCTTGTCCAGCTACTATTCTGGACTCATGCATTTTACACCGACCGACCCTCGCGACTCGCTGTTCAGAAATGTCTTTCCGCCATCTTGGACAAGGGTCTTGAGCCTGATGTCCTCAGTGCCTTCGTCGCTGCGTTGCGCGCAGAGTCACAGAAACCTGCCATCGCCGCGAGCAATGCCTTTGTTCTCGTCGAATGGTGCAGTTTGCTCATGCAGCACCTTGCAAAGACCTCTGATTGGGACAAGTTCGCTTCTCAGATTCTCCTGAGTGTTGCTGATGCTCTGGACAAGTGTCTTCAACCCGCCGCCAAGGGTGGTATGGCCCATTCTGCCATCATCGTCACCCGGCGAGGACTGCGCAAGCTCTTCTCGAAGCACCAAAACCCCGAGAAGGCCCTCAAAGATGCTGTCCAACTCCTGACGGCCAAGGCCGCGCAGCCTTCCGCAGCGAAAGCACCTCTTCTGGGCATCATCGCTGGCGTCAGTTCGAGAATCGCTGCCGTCAAGCCAGCCCTCGAGGCCCAGAAATCCCAGTATTTCACTTTCTACGTCAGAGAAATAATTGGTTCACGCACGGCACTACCGGCCCACGTAGCGTCCGGCCTCCAGGACTTCTTCCTTGACTTCGTCACTCTTGAAGAACTCACCAAGGAGATCATCCCACCTCTCGAGAAGGGTTTGCTCAGGGCCCCTGAGATTGTTTTGAGCGATGTTCTTATCCCCTTGATCGGCTGCCTTCCCAAGGACTACGACCTTTCTCAAATCTTGGTCGGCAACTTGCTGAAACCTATCCTCTCGAATGTGAAGTCCAGCAACGTTATTACTCGTACTGGGGCAGTCAAGGCTTTCAACGCCCTTGCTGCCCGGAGCCACGAGGAAAAGGCACTCGAAAAGATATCAGAGGAGATTGTAGGGCCGGTCAAGGGTGGCAAGCTGGCATCAGCAGACCACAGAATCCTTCACTGCGAAATGCTAGAGGCAATTCCACTATCCAAGACTACCGCCGACAAGATTGCAACGGCTCTGGCGGCCGTCTCAGCCAAGGAAGGAAATGAAGCCGCCCTCGTTGTTGAGACGTCGGCCCTTGCAAGATCGGCCGGCTACTTAGTCCAAAATGACGTTGAAGTGGCCAAGCCGGTCATTGACGCATGCCTGAAGGGTATTTCTGACAAGAAGTTTCCCACACGGCGCATCTGGCTTCTGCGCCTTGGTGAGATTTACAACCTGGCTTCGGCCTCTGGCGCTCTCTCAGCAAACGCTGTCAAGTTTGCCGAAGCTACTGTGCCCAAGCTTCTCGATACCTACAACGAGATTGTCGCCAACCCTCTGGTTGCAGCTCAAAATAACCTTACGGTTGGCGCCTTCATCGCTATCACCCTTACGTTGTGGTCGCAGCAACCCAATGTTTCATCAGCGCTCAAGTCAGCACTTGCCAAAGTCTCCGTTACTGGACAGTGTCTCGCTCTTGAACCGAAGCCCTCGTTCCTGCTCAATCCTCGTGTATACGGTAAAATCACAGCCGAAGACGAGCTTACTTGGTTCTCCCGAGCTTTGGCGGCCGCTGCGGAGCATGTATCCGAGAGGACACCGAAGCCCGTTGCCGTGGCCTGGGCCGAGGCCTTCATTTACGCCATTGTGGCCTCTGTGGCTACCCCCAAGACGAGACAGATCGCGTCAGATAGTCTGACCAAGGTTTATGTCATCAGACCTGCACTTGTTTCGCAGGCTATCGTGAGTGGCATTTGGCACTGGCTCGAAACTCTGGAAAGTGGTGACAAGGATAGCGCGGCTATCTTGTCCAAAACCGACAAATCGAACCTTCATCTTGTTCTTCGTGCCATATGTGTCAACTCAAAGGGCCTGCCAGAAGACTCACAGACCTCTGTGCGAGAGGCCGTAGATCAACAGCTCTGCTCACTGCTCGTACTCGCCAGACAGGAGCTTGTTCCCCGCGCAAGCTGGATTGAACTTTGTTTGCGTGTTGAAAGAGATCCCGGAGAAATGGCACGCCAAATTGAGGGTGACCTGCTGCAGGAGATTTCAGAGAGGACTTCTATCGACCAGAAATCAGAGGCAGTGAAGCAAGCCGCCTGCAACGCCGCGGCAGAGCTTGCCTTTGTATCTCCCGATACCATGACCAGCAAGATTGTCGAGATTATACGCCGAGATCTGGAACCCGAGGAATTGCGCACCATTGGTCCGGTTGAAGCTGCTATCTTCCGAACCCCCGAGGGAACTGCTTTCGTGGATGTCCTCGCGAAGAAGGCACAGACAACTGTACCCGACAAGAACAATAAGGACTACGATATTCTGAAGTGGGAGGCTGAGCTGAGATCGCAATTGGCCCAGAAAAAGGGCCAACAAAAGAAGCTTACTGCCGAGGAAACAGCGAAGGTCAATGCTCAGCTTAAGAAGGAGGCCGGAATCCGCGACACGGTTCGTCGTATCGAGGGAAGACTCCTACGCGGCATTGGCATTATTCAGAGTCTTGCAACCGGACCCCCAACCGAGTCCGCTCTTTGGATTGGACCTGCTGTCAAGGCTCTTCTGGACGTCATTGACGCTGGTGCTGGTCTTCTCACAGGCGATGCTGCTCCCCTGGCTTACCTGGCATGCTCAGACCGTACCACCAGCCGCCTTGGTCCTATGAGACCTTTCGTCGGAGTGGCCACCTTGCGCGCTCGTGAGGTTAGTGCCCTACCCGAGCACTACAAGGAAGAGCCCGTCGACGTACTCGTCACTCGAGTGCTCTACCGACTGCGATTTGCCGGCGAGCAACGTCCTTTCGATACGGTGTCTCTCATCTACGCCCTTCCCCTAGTATTTACCGTTCTCGCAAGCGGAGGCTTCGGTTCATCTGCTGACGATCGAGATGCTCAACTTGTTCTCGCCATCGAGTTTCTCTCCTTCCATACGAATATCTGCGAAGACCCGGCAACGCCTCGCTTGGAGGTTATATCCTCTCTGATAATGGCCATGCAGCAGTATACTCAGCATTACAAGATCATCAAGGATTGCTTCGCTGACATGTGCCGATGCGTTGCCCCTAACATGACATCCGAGGAAATCGCCGCCCTGGCTAAGGGATCCATCGTTCCTCAAGTCAGCGTGAGAACCGCTGTGCTGCAGGCTATCAGCTCCGAAGTTGATATGAGCGAATCCAATTTCTCCAACGAAATTTGGATCGCATGTCACGACGACATCGAAGAGAATGTGGAGCTTGGTCGTGAGATCTGGGAAGAAAGCGGCTTTGCCCTGTCTGAAGAGGTTCCAGCCAAGATGCTCGTCTACTTGGATAGTGTTGACGGTCAGCTCCGTAGAGCCGCAGCCCGGGCCTTGGCTGAAGCCTGCAAGGCACACAACTCGACGCTGGAGCCTATCTTGGAGTCTTTGAAAGCCTCATACACCGACCTCGCCAAACCGCGTGTCCCTCAGTTGGATGAATATGGCATGCCTAAGAAAACCAATCTGGCAGATCCTTGGGAATCGCGCCACGGCATTGGATCTGCTTTCAAGGAGTTGGCCCCTCACATGGCTAAGCAGCAGCTTGATCCTTTCTTTGAATTCTTGATTGAGAAGGGGCCTTTGGGTGACCAGAACGCGAACGTCCGTGGCGAGATGCTAGATGCAGCCATCCACGCCATTGATCTGCATGGCAAGGGAATGGTTGACAAGTTGATGAAGGTATTCGAGCGTACGCTCGAAGGTCCGGATAAGAATACCGAAGCGTCAGACCGTGTTAACGAAGCTGTCATCATCATGTATGGTGCGCTTGCGCGTCACTTGAACCCAGGTGATTCAAAACTTCCTGTGGTCATCGACAGACTGCTGGCGACCTTGAGCACGCCTTCCGAGACCGTGCAGTATGCTATTGCTGATTGCCTGCCACCTTTAGTCCGGGCTTACGGAGACAAGTCATCCAAGTACTTCGCTCAGGTCCTTGAGACCCTATTGACTTCAAAGAAGTATGCCGAGCAGCGTGGTGCTGCTTATGGTCTTGCCGGTCTCGTTCAGGGTCGTGGCATTTCGTCACTCAAAGACCAGCGTATTATGATGACACTGAGGGGTGCCATGGAAAACAAAAAGGAGCCGAACCAGAGAGAAGCCGCCCTCCTGGCTTACGAGCTTCTTTCCACCATCCTAGGTCGTCTCTTCGAACCCTACGTCATTCAAATCGTTCCTCAGCTTCTTACTGGCTTTGGTGACGCCAACGCCAACGTCCGAGACTCCTGTCTGGCAGCAGCAAAGGCCTGTTTCGGCAAGCTGAGCTCATATGGTGTCAAGAAGATCCTTCCTACCCTACTCAACGGTTTGGACGATGACCAATGGCGTAGTAAAAAGGGAGCCTGTGACCTGCTGGGAGCCATGGCTTATCTTGACCCCAACCAACTGGCGCAGAGTTTGCCCGATATTATCCCCCCTCTCACTGGTGTTCTCAACGACAGTCACAAGGAGGTCCGCTCGGGTGCCAACAAGAGCTTGAAGAGATTTGGCGAGGTAATCAGTAACCCTGAGATCAAGGGTCTTGTCGACATCCTTCTCAAAGCGCTCAGCGACCCCACTAGATACACGGATGATGCCTTGGATTCTCTGATCAAGGTCCAATTCGTGCACTACTTGGATGCTCCGTCACTGGCGCTGGTCACAAGAATCTTGCAACGTGGTTTGGGCGACCGTTCAAACACCAAGCGCAAAGCAGCACAAGTCATTGGCAGTCTTGCGCATCTCACTGAGAGAAAAGACTTGGTCTCGCATTTGCCAATCCTTGTTGCCGGACTCAAGCTTGCCATCGTCGATCCTGTCCCCACAACTCGTGCCACCGCATCAAGAGCTTTGGGATCGCTTGTGGAGAAGCTGGGAGAAGATGCCCTGCCGGATCTCATCCCTGGCCTTATGCAAACCCTCAAGGCAGACAACGGCGCTGGCGACCGTCTCGGTTCCGCCCAAGCTCTCAGCGAGGTCCTCGCAGGTTTGGGTACCACCAGACTCGAAGAGACTCTCCCGACCATTCTGCAAAACGTCGAGTCGACCAAGCCGGCTGTTCGCGAAGGCTTCATGTCCCTCTTCATCTTTCTCCCTGTTTGCTTTGGCAACAGCTTTGCAAACTACTTGGGCAGAATCATCCCTCCCATTTTGTCTGGTCTTGCTGATGATGTGGAGTCTATCCGCGAGACTGCTCTTCGTGCAGGTCGTCTCCTTGTCAAGAACTTTGCTGTTCGCGCTGTTGATCTGCTACTTCCAGAGCTTGAACGCGGCTTGGCCGATGACAGCTACCGCATTCGTCTTAGCTCAGTCGAGCTTGTTGGTGACCTTCTCTTCAACCTCACAGGTATCAGTGGCAAGGCCGAGGATGAAGAGGAGGACGAGGAGAGCGCCAGAGAGGCAGGAGCATCACTTCGCGAGGTCCTCGGCGAAGAAAAGAGAAACAAGATTCTCTCTGCTCTCTATGTTTGCCGCTGCGATACCGCCAACGCCGTCCGCTCCGCTGCCGTTGCTGTGTGGAAGGCCTTGGTTTCCAGCCCTCGCATTCTTAAGGAGTTGGTGCCGACGCTTACTCAACTCATCATCAAGCGTTTGGGAAGCTCCAACATGGAGCATAAGGTCATTGCTAGCAATGCCCTTGGCGAATTGATCCGCAAAGCCGGTGATGGTGTCCTCTCCACCCTGCTGCCTACTCTTGAGGAGGGATTGCAAACCTCCACCGACACAGACGCAAAGCAGGGTATCTGCCTTGCCCTCAAGGAACTCATTGCCTCGGCCTCAGAGGATGCCTTGGAGGACCACGAGAAGACGCTCATTTCTGTCGTCAGAACAGCCCTCACTGACTCAGATGCTGATGTTAGAGAGGCTGCCGCAGAAGCCTTCGATTCTCTCCAGCAGATCCTGGGCAAGAGAGCTGTGGACCAGGTGCTTCCATACCTGCTCAACCTCCTTCGCTCCGATGAGAACGCCGACAACGCCTTGTCAGCCCTGCTTACCCTCCTTACTGAGACGACTCGCTCAAACATCATTCTTCCCAATCTTATCCCCACGCTTATTACCCCTCCCATCTCTGCGTTCAACGCCAAGGCTCTCGCTTCCTTGTCGAGGGTGGCCGGTGCTGCTATGAACCGCCGCCTGCCCAACATCATCAACTCATTGATGGAGAACATCATTACCTGCGAGGACGAGGCTTTGCGAGAGGATCTCGAGACATCTTTCGATACTGTGATCCTGTCCATCGACGAGTATGACGGACTCAATACAGTGATGAACGTACTACTTCAGCTTACAAAGCACGACGATCACCGGAAACGTGCAGCGACGACCCGCCACCTGGGCAAGTTCTTTGCCGCTGGCGAAGTGGATTATTCGCGCTACAATCAAGATATTGTGCGGTCGCTTCTCATCTCCTTCGATGATAGAGACGCAAGCGTTGTCAAGGGTGCCTGGGCTGCACTTAGCGAGTTCACCAAAAAGCTCAAGAAAGAAGAGATGGAGGGCCTGGTTATTTCCACCAGACAAACTCTCCAGCAGGTTGGTGTGGCTGGCGCGAACTTGCCCGGGTTCGAGCTCCCCAAGGGTATCAACGCCATCCTGCCCATCTTCCTGCAGGGTCTTATGAATGGCACGCCGGAGCAGAGAACACAGGCAGCTCTGGCTATCTCCGATATCGTCGACCGGACAAGCGAGGCTTCGTTGAAGCCGTTTGTTACACAAATAACAGGTCCACTCATTCGTGTTGTTTCCGAAAGGTCTACAGACGTCAAGTCTGCCATTTTGTTGACTCTCAACAACCTCTTGGAAAAGATGCCTGCGGCACTGAAGCCATTCTTGCCTCAGCTTCAGCGCACCTTCGCTAAGTCTCTTGCAGACACATCGAGCGAGGTCCTCAGAGCCCGCGCGGCCAAGGCGTTGGGTACTCTTATCAAGTACACGCCACGTATCGATCCGCTCATTGCCGAGCTCGTCACTGGCTCCAAGACATCAGACCCCGGTGTCAAAACGGCTATGCTCAGCGCACTTTACGAAGTCATTAGCAAAGCTGGCGCCAACATGGGCGAAACATCGCGAACCGCCGTTTTGGGTCTCATTGACATGGATACCGACGAGAGGGACGATGCTATGACAATCACAAACGCCAAGCTGCTTGGAGCATTGATTAAGAATGTTCCCGAGGAGGCTGCCAATGGGTTGCTCAAGAACAGAGTTGTGACTAGCCACTGGAGTCACTCTTCAGCACTGGCGCTGAACGCAGTGCTCGTGGAGTCTCCGAAGAGTCTCCTTGAAAGTCCTCTCGCGGACGACTTGCCCGACCTCCTTGGCCAGGGCATGTCCCACAAGAACGTAAGTACTTCGTTGTGATGGCCTCCAAGTAACGCAAAACTAACTCGTATCACAGCCTTACATTGCCGACAATGTCATCCTTGCCACGGGCAAATATCTCCTCTCAGATTCGACAAAGTCTTTCGACTCGAACAAGAAGATTTTTGAGGCACTTGCCAACACGATTCAACCGGGAGGCCCTGTCGACTCGCGCCGACTTGCTCTGGTTATTGTCCGCACAATGAGCCGCGTGGACATGGACATGGTCAGGCCGCATGTTGCTGCGCTTGCAGGTCCCATCTTTGCCAGTGTCAGGGACCCTGTTATTCCAGTCAAGCTAGCCGCCGAAGCTGCATTTATGGCTTTGTTCAATGTGGTGGACGATGAGACACGAGTCTTTGACAAGTACGTCGAAAGTGCCAATCTGCCGCCGAACACCAAGAGGAGCATGCAGGATTACTTCAAGCGCGTCACAATGCGGCTGGGGACCCAAGCACGTGAGCGGAAAGAGGCTGAGGGTGGCCAAGGGGGCCTGGGTCTGTCTAGCGACGAGGTCGAGGACGAGAAGGAGATCTGGAGCGTGGGTAAGGTCGACGTTGGTGAGGATGTGTTTGGCAAGTAGATAGGGCATGAAGGTTGTAGTAAAAGGAAGGGGCAAACATTGAAATTTAAAAGTTTTGTTTTACGTGATCACTAAGCGGCTTTGTTGAGTAAAAAGATGATTCGCTCTCTAGCTTGAGGTTAAAATGAGTAAGGCAGTTGTTGCGGCCCTGGAAGACGAAGGTATGCCATGGTTGCACTATCTGATGGAGATGACGCTCCATCAAAGTTGAGATATCTCCAGAAAATCAAAAGTGACGAGCGAGACTAAACATGAATCCGTGTCTCGTGCAGTAGCTACCGCTGAATGACTGCCGGGGTCAAGGTATTAGTATTTTCAATGAATTCGGCGAGAACCATTTCATTGTTTAATTCTCCAAACCACCTCAACCAGCGTTCACGCGAGGATAGGAAGACGACATTAGATTTCAAGGTACCTGAGGTACATATGCTGGGATCCTTGCCGGGCAATGTTAATCTTCCAGAGGTGCCCTGAACATGGAGTGCAAGTACCTGATGTATCTCTCATTTGCGTGCACCGGCCCCTTAAGACACACCAAAGGGCCTATGTCGTTGACGACACGTGACCTAAGAGCGAAAGTGTGGCCTCGATTTTTCCGGGCTCGCTTACCCATCGCCCCACATTGCCCACACAGAGTCAGCCCCGACTCTGCTCTCACACTTCGCCTTTCAGAAAAATTGGCCTCCTGTCACCCCTCTCGAAATTTCAACACCCTCGACTCCCCCGGTAGGTACGACCATCGACTAGGACAGCATTCAAGATGTAAGTTATCACGATACGAGCACTACACCATTCTTCCACCGAGCCCAAATCGATTTGCGTCGCCTACTGCACCGGGCAAGCCTTATTTAGGGTCTATCGAAGCCCGGGACACGCGGGGGCGACAAAAACCGACGACGGCATCCATCAATTCGACGGCGGGACGACGATGTTTTTTTCTCCCACCACCAAGGACAAATTGCTGATGCCCAATGTCTTCACAGGGTCAATCTGCGAACTCAGAAGCGCCTTGCCGCGTCGGTCATCGGCTGCGGTGAGCGCAAGATCTGGCTCGACCCCAACGAGGTCAACGAGATCTCCAACGCCAACTCTCGCCAGACCATCCGCAAGCTCGTCGCCGATGGCCTCATCATCCGCAAGCCCGTGACCATGCACTCGCGGTCCCGTGCCCGTGAGCTGAACTTGGCTCGCCGCATCGGTCGCCACCGTGGCTTCGGTAAGCGCAAGGGTACCGCTGAGGCCCGTATGCCCAGGTTCGTCGACACCATTCCCATCGATCGGTCCGCTATTGGAGGTTACTCTTGGGATATCACTTGGGCAACCCCCTTGAACGTTCGACAACGATATCCACAAGTCTTCCGGCTCGCGGACCGATTTGATACATCTGGCGGAAATTCATACTGACCCCATCACAGCCAGGTCCTCTGGATGCGCCGCCTCCGTGTCCTTCGCCGTCTTCTGGTGAAGTACCGTGCCTCCGGCAAGATCGACAAGCACCTTTACCACGAGCTTTACCACTCCAGCAAGGGTAACGCCTTCAAGCACAAGCGTGCTCTCGTTGAGCACGTAAGTCTCGCCCCAACTATATCTTTGGATTGCAATATTGGAGATGAGTGGTGGGCTGACGCCGGATACCTCACAGATTCACCGTGCCAAGGCCGAGAAGGCCCGCGAGAAGGCTCTCAAGGACGAGATGGACGCCAAGCGTGCGAAGACCAAGGCTGCCCGCGAGCGCAAGCAGGAGAGACAGACGGCGAAGAGAAACGCTCTGTTGGGCGAGGGCGAGGAGGAGGCCAAATAGATGATCACGATCGATCTCGGTCCTTAGGCGGCTGCATTCGGAGTCATCGGGTTGGGTCTTCTTTTTTTACGTCCTACTGTCCCTATTGTCGCAGCAGGGCTTTGGCATGTAGCATTGAAAAATGGAAATCGATGACATGGCAAATTACGGGAACGAAAATGAGTAGCAGCAATTCTTTTACGGTTCTACATTCATGAGAGTCCTCGTGACATTTTCCTGGTCATGTCTGACGATAGATACCCTTTTTCAACCCTTCTCAAGATCGTTCACCATCTGGGCCAGTTTTCGTCTTTCTCTTCGGTGAAGTCTAAGCGTCATACACCGCGTGCTTGTCCGCACTCATCAAGCGTGGGCCACCAACCCAATGGGATTGTCGGGCTAAACAATGTTTGGTTCGACGGACATCGGAAATTGGCCACACAGATGTTTCCAACCAAAATGAGACGTATGGAACTTCAGCATCTAAGCCATCCTCATTGATTCGACTACAAGTGAGTCCCCGCAGCTGTTAAAGATATCCATCCGTACTACTCCAGACGGCGTCAGCCCATTGTGGCTTGGGCTACCACAACCAGAAGAGTACAAGGCCACGGCAAAGCATACAAAGGACTACTGGGCTGTCCTTACCATTGCTTCAAAATGTGCTGCGGACAACCAGTTGACATCTCCACAGTAGGCAGTCTAAACCAGATGCTTCATCGGTCTGGAAGAATGTCCGTGGCACTCGCCAGGATCCCCATCCCCGATGGCATTCCGAGTTACATTTTTTTTCTAATATTGATTCTATCTGATGGCGGAAAAGATGGAATGTGGTTCTAAAACCGTGTCCGTCGCGTCCGACAAAGAGTTAGGATGGAAAAGGTTGAAATTTTTCAAAGACAAGGTAAACAGATGAGTAAAGAAGCACAACATGGATTGGATCAGATTGTTTCATATTGTCCTGAAAAAAGGTGGTGAGGACGCCAGAACATTTCATCATGCACCCGCCGAAGCGGAAGAGCTGATGTGACAATAAGCGTGCTCGTCATCTCCAATTTAGTTGTAAAGAAGAGAAGAAGAGAAAGGAAAAGCTCGAACTCACAACGCGGCCTTGAAAAAGGGTAGAGATTGTGGGGCTGGGGCAAGTGCGGCGGGTCGCTACCGAGGGGTCCGTGCGTGTTCAGCTCAACGTTCTCAACTTTCCACGGAGGACGGATGCCAAAGGTCCTTGAAGGCTTGGAACGATATCAGTGCCTCGGGTGTGTTTCTTGTCCCACAACGATGGGCCGATGCGATAAGTGCTGATAAGCGCGCAGCGCGGAGCGCAGGATGGCTAGCAGGATGGAAGTTGGAATGCAGTGCACGACGGACAAGTGCGAGGTCGGAAGTTGAGCCGAACCCCGGCTCCAACCGCCAACCACCAACACAAGCACTGAGCAGCTCGGCCACCACACCGGGCGCTTTGCTTTGCTTCATGGTTCTCGGGTCACATTCCGCCTGAAGCAGCGGCAGTTGTCCCCCGAAACCCCCCAATCCCCAGGTCCTTATGTACCGCGGTCTCCTCATGCCTGTGCACACCCGCCGCCGCTACATCATGGTATTGTTGTAGCTGGGTCAATTGGTTTGTAGTTGTAAGCTCCGTCCCTACCTTATTCACCAGTATGTCGACCGCCTTCCTTCCTTAACCGCCACCAGCTTCGTCTCACCCCCCAACTTATTCTCCTTCGCATCCTCCAACCTTTTTCAAGCTTCACAACAACTCTTGGAACAGGCAATTGATTTCTTATTTCACAGTTCCTTCGTCATACCGGCGTCATGTCACTTCCAGCATTTCGAGGCACAGCTCGTGCTTCCCGCTTCCTGCCGAAGGCGGCGTCAGTTCCCTGCGCAGGTGGCGTGAGGCGATTCATCTCGACCAAGAGCTTGGAGGGCCAGCAACAGGTGCGCATAGCTGCCCCTATCGCGGTTGCATACAAACGGGAACGTTATTCAACTGACTCTACAACCAACAGCTGCTGGCAGCCAAGCTTCAGCAGGCTGACCCCGCCGTCTACGACATTATCGAAAAGGTACGAGCCCGCCCAAGCCCACCGATAGCTTCCCAGCACACAAACCTGTGCGCCGAGGATGCTCCCATACGACATATCCGCTGATACGGTTGGAAATACGTAGGAGAAAACCAGACAGAAGCACTTCATCAACCTCATTCCCTCGGAGAACTTCACCTCCCAGGCCGTCCTCGATGCCTTGGGCAGTGTGATGCAGAGTATGTCCATTGCTGGCTCCAGATGTGACGGAAGCTAAGACTATTTCCAAGACAAGTATTCCGAGGGTTATCCTGGCGCAAGATACTATGGCGGCAACGAATTCATCGACCAGTCAGAGCGTCTCTGCCAGCAGCGTGCTCTTGATACATTCGGTCTCGACTCAAAGCAATGGGGTGTCAATGTTCAAGGTGCGCTCAGCTTACAACACAGGGACCCGCTTCCTACGCATTTACTTACACCTTCTTCTAGCTCTGTCCGGTGCCCCGGCCAACTTGTACGTCTATTCGGCGTTGATGGACACCCACGATCGCCTCATGGGTCTGGACCTGCCTCACGGTGGTCACTTGTCGCACGGCTACCAGACACCGACTAAGAAGATCTCCGCCATTTCAAAGTACTTCGAAACAGTCCCCTACAGGCTGGACGAGGCTACTGGACAAATCGACTACGCCAAGTTGGAGGAGCTTGCTATGCTCTACCGACCCAAGATCATTGTCGCAGGAGCCAGCGCGTACAGCCGTTTGATCGACTACCAGCGCTTCCGCGAGATCTGTGACAAGACCAACGCCTACCTCGTGGCCGATATGGCCCACATCTCTGGCCTGGTGGCAGCCAAGGTCATGCCCAGCCCGTTCGACTATGCCGATATCGTCACCACTACAAGTCACAAGAGTCTGAGAGGACCTCGTGGCGCCATGATTTTCTTCCGCAAGGGAGTGCGTCGCCAGAATGCCAAGAAGGAGGACGAAATGTACAACCTCGAGGGCCCCATCAACGCCTCTGTCTTCCCCGGCCACCAGGGTGGCCCTCACAACCACACTATCACCGCCTTGGCCGTTGCCTTGAAGCAGGCTCAAGCCCCTGAGTTCCGGGCCTACCAGTCTCAAGTTCTGGCCAACGCGAAGGCGCTATCCCAGAGACTGGGTGCTCCCAAGGAGAAGGGAGGTTTGGGCTACAGCATTGTCTCCGGCGGCACCGACAACCACCTTATTCTTGTGGATCTCAAGCCCCAGGGCATCGATGGCAGCCGCGTTGAGCGTGTGCTGGAGCTCGTTGGTGTTGCTGCCAACAAGAACACCGTGCCAGGTGACAAGTCGGCACTTGTGCCTGGTGGATTGCGCATCGGTACGCCAGCCATGACGACGAGAGCTTTCACTGAGGAGGACTTCAGCCGCGTGGCCGACATTATTGACCGCGCCGTCACCATCGCTATTCGCGTCAACAAGAGCGCCAAGAAGGCGGCCGAGGAGAAGGGAGAGAAGAAGCCTGGTCTGTTGAGACACTACATGCAGCATCTTGGTGATGGTAAGAACGATCCCGAGATTGTTCAGTTGAGGTCCGAGGTGGCCGACTGGGTGGGCACTTACCCTTTGCCGTGGGACGCCCACTCTTCTTAAGCGATGCGATGAGACCAGCTCCGACGAGCTTATAGTTCATGGAAACTCGTCGTGAAATGGGCACTGGGCACGGGATCTCTTCTTCCTTTACGGCGTTCTATGGGGGCATTCTTGATGAGGACAGGCTTTGCGAGAACGATTTCGGTCTCATCGTTCCATCCAGCCTTACTGATTTTCATATCAAATACGGGTCTATATCCGTGAGGGTACCCACTTCCCCCAAACTGCATATGCATCGTTTAGGGGGACTTGCACAGACCAATTAGCGTTGACAAAACTTGACCATCCTCAACGAGATGGTGGAATAGAAATTGCAGCTGCAGGAAAATCCGTTCTTAAATTCGTGCTTTATTCAATGATAGTTGTGACATTTCGTAAACTTATGTCTCTCACATAACCAACCCGTTCACGGAAAAGGTAAACTATAAAGACCAGAGCTGTGAGAAAGGAAGGACAGTGCATGGCTACAAAGTGTAATTGGAAAGCTATCAAGTATGTGATGTCCGCTATCTAAACACTTCGTCCTCGAAGCTCGCCCTGCATCCTGGAACCGCCCTTTGTAGCTCAGTCTTTCTGCAACTTCTCGCCTGAGGGACTCTCACTCGGCTTTGATGCCTCGATCACACTTTCAGTCTTTGGGTCCGCCGATACAGCCCCAGTGGTATCAGGTTGGGTTGCATCAAGGACCTTGGCGGCAGACTCGGTGGACTTGATTCTCTCGTAGTACGCCTTCAGCTTCTTGGTCGCTTCCAGACTTTCGGTGTTGGCGTCCTTGGAGATTTCGTGTAACACCGGCCATACTGCAAAGTCGGCCAACGACATACTAGAGCCCGCAATGAAGTCGGCCTCACCTGCATATCCCTCCCAGGTGGCGAGTTCTCTCTTCAAGGGTGCGAGGTCACGCTTTCCTGACTTGCTGTCCTTCTCGAGCCCTCGCCACTTGTCGAGGAGCGCAAGGCCATCCTGGAAACGTGTGAATGTTTTCGCAACATCTATTTGCGACTTATCTGCCGCTTCCTTCTTTTCGGAGCCGTATACGGAATCCAGATAGAGCATGATGGCCAACTCGCCCTGAACCGTGGATTTTGCTACGTCATTGTCGACGAATCGAATCGGCAGCGATGCAGAAATAGCGGTTGGATCCTTGCCGCCGGTATTGCTGTCCTTCCAGTTGAAGGATGGCGAAATGCTTCCCTTGCCGTACGAGATGCCGTACTCGGCTAACATTAGGGCGATGCGCATGTTGGTGATAGGATCAGCCGAGGCGCAGAGGCGCGGCGAAGTGCTCATGTGCAGAACATCGAAACCCTTGCCATAAAATTTGTCCCAGTCGAAGTCAGATGAGTGGTTTTCGGTGCCAAAGGCGTGGACCATGTCGACGGCCTGTGGGCACTGACCGTTGATGACCGCTTGAGCCGTCTCTCTGTTCTTGCTGGTGGCCCCCTGACCCCAAATCAGGGTGCTATCCCGGTCCAAAAAGGTGCCAATTTGTCTAAAGGTGAGCGAGATGCGTCCGCCGTCAAAAGCCAACTCGGGAGGCGTCTTGTCTCGATCCATCCTCTTGTCCTGGCGGATGGCGTGCAGCCATCGACCGTTCGTCGCCAGGCCTAGGCGGCAGAGAGAGTTATGCGGCAGCTTGGCACGGCAAACCTGCCGCTGCAGAGAGACCTCGCCCGACGGTGTTGCGGTGCCGGACGGGTCCTTGTCCCGCCTCTTGGTCCTGAACACCATCGTGCGCTCCGCACCCAAGCTGACGTTGGCAATGTACGATCCCTTGACGATATCCAGGGTCTTGTCGCTATGCTCGGAAATGTAGTCGGTGCCGCTGCGGTAGAACTGGATCAACACGTGGTTCAGCGGATGCCCGAGCTCCTTCTCGACCTCTGCCTTGATCTTCTGTACTGTAGGGGTGAAGGGGAAGAGGGGAGGTGATTCGTCTGAGGGATGCCGATATACTGGCATGCTTCCATCGTCGGCTACTTCGCCTTGCACGGCGACCAACCGAGGGACCTCACCGCCCTGGTGGGACATTCTCTGCCATGAGACCTCGTCTCTCACCTTCTCGAAGATGCACTCGGCCATGGTCGAAGGGAGTATATTGTGAATGACGGTGGTGTCACCCTCGCATAGAGGTTCGGTAGCGTGCGGTGAGTCATCGACCTCAATTTTATCGTTCATGACAACAGGCTTTTTGGCTGGTTCTGGCTCTAAATCCGGGCCTGAGTCTGGCTCGAGTTCAATGTCGGACGTGGAAGATGCTTTCTCGCCGGCGATTTTCTTAGGAAGTTGTTGCTTCTTTATAGGTGTTTTCTCCGGTACCGAGTCTGTGTCTACTTCTATTTCCAGACTGCCCTTGCCTACCATTGGACTCTTTGATCGTTTGTGAACCTCTTTGTCGTCTGAGTCACTGACTAGACCCGCGTCCACATCCACCTCCAAAACATCGGAAGCGGTTGCACAGTCCAGGCCTGACAAGTCTCGGCATGGGCGTGAGATGGGAGGCTTGCTTGTTGAGGACTTTAAAGTTTTGATTGAAAGATTGGCCAACTGCTCTTCGAGTTTCGTCTTGTACGAATCAGCCGAGGGCGGCGTTTTAACACCACTGGCTTCCGCGATCCTCTTGGGCACGACGGGTGATGACGGGGCCGCCGGCTTTGACTCGGATTTGGGCTGCAGTTTCTTAATGACAGCCTCACTCTCCATCACCTCGCAGCCCGTCACCTCGACAAGCTTGGTTAATGAAGCGTTGTGACGTACATCGGAGCGGAAACCACAACAGTCTTCGACTAAGGTGATGGAATAGCCGAACGTGGCGGCATCCATAGCTGAGGCGTGGACGCCGATATTGGTGAGCGATCCGCAAATATAAAGCTCGTGGACGAACTTGACGCGCATCATCTGGATCAACTGGCCGGAGGAAAAGACCGAGTAATGTGACTTGGACAAGTTGATATCCCTCTTGCCGATTGCTTCCTTGACGGCGGCGGGGTAATCGGCACCAGGGGTGCCAGAACGAACGACTTTGGGTCCAGGTTGGCTGAGGAAAGCCTCCGGGTCGGCATCGAAAGTTTCTTCGGGCGCTTGCTTAGATGCGCCTCCAATCCTTCTTCTAGCACGGGACTCGAGAATCTTGGGCTTGGGGATTGTGTCGGTAGCCCAGATCTGTTCCCCCGCGGCAAGGCGATACTTGTCGAATTCGCTGCGCACCCAGATAATATCGCCGACTTTGCGGAAGGCCTTTACCAGCTCTAGGGTACGTGTGATTAGTTCGTTGCCGTTTGTGACTGGTAGGGCGCCGTCGGCAGACATGAAATCGTTGTTGAAGTCAATCACCAACAGACCCTTGCGCGTCGGTAGCGTGGGCATGGCGGTCACATCGAAAGGAAACATCTTGGCGGGAGTTGGACCAGGCCAGACTTGTGGTGGTGACCGGGTGGTGAATATCAGATGGTGTTCAGGGCGACGGGACCTCCCTGCCTTTCCTTCTCTCGAATTGGGTTTATCGAGTTGGTTGAAGTGCAGTAAATTATCCCATAAGCTTATCCAATGTCGGAAAACCAATCACCTCGGTACTGCCAAGATGCCGCTGTTTCCAGTACACAGAATGCTGCAGGCTTCATCAGTTCGCTGTCTTGGTCGTATGTAGAATTGGGGCCGAGAGTGACCGTACGGTGAGTGAAGAGAGGATACCGTAAGGAAAGCAAGCGGGACAGAGGCCGAGGGCTTTCTGATCAGTCGTCGTGAAAATATGCTGCGTCCTCGGTAGCGTATTATTACGTACCGAGCATCGCACTCGAAGGTTGATGAAGTCTGAGCCGGTGAAGTGAGTCTTTGAATTGGGCGAGACCGTAATCGTGCAACTGAGGGTTGAAGCGCAGGGCATTGGGTTGGGCGCCTGCTCGAATCGGCTCTCGTCCGATATGGAAGTGGGTCCAGCGGGGAGCTAGCGACCTGCGAATAGCGGAGGGTGCCGTAGGCGGGGGTCAGTCAGGCCAGGGACTCAGGCCAGGTCCAGTAGGGCTAGAACAGGTGGACCCTTGATCAGCTCACATTGAAGTACATAGTGTATACAGTAGAAGACAGGCGTAGCGGGTTTTGGGGGGGGGGGTGGATTATGGGAGGCGGACATGCCTTCTTACCTATCATCGTGACAGTCGAAGTAGGAAGTGTAGAAGCTTCAACTCTACAGAAGCAACCTACCACACACGTGTTACCCACCCTCCATTGCTGAACAGAATCTCGACTATGTGAAGACAAGCTCTTCCGTTATCTACTCTCGCCTGTCCGGTCCCTGTACTACCTTACACATCAGTCATTACCGCTGACTTTACAGAAAAAAAGCTCAACAGTTTGCTGACAACTGCAGAAGTTCCAAAGCTCACCTGAACAATGAATCTCAATCGCATTATCGTTTTTATCTGACAATTCTCCAAGAAATACTGGAAAATATCAAGATGGTCACTCTCAATATTGTTTTGGATGGGATCTAAATGCGTCTAAGTCTAGGTTGTGTCTAATTCTATAGCGCCATGTCTCATCCCCGTCGTATCTCTTGCGTCTATTCGTTATGAAGACTCCATCTACTCGACTTCAGGTGAAGTTCGCATCTGCACAGCTAATGTGTCCTTGCCCAGAAACCTCTCTTGGACCCGCCATGCATACCTCGCCGCATGGAACCCCAGAAGCCGAAACAACAGGCTAAGATCGCCTTTTCAGGCTGTTGGGGTTCATGCCAATGCCTGGAGAGAATCGACGACGTCAGCAAAGGTAGGTCTCTCAGAGACGACTGAGTTGGAGCAGCGGATGTGCAACTCCTGCAAGCGCTGTAGAATCTGCTTTCTTTCACCACTCTCGTCGACATGAGCAACACCGATCATGTCATCAATGAGGTGAGCGAATGCAAGTATCTCCAGCTTCTCAAAGTTGAATTTGCCGAGGTGCTCGTAGATCGTCGCTGCGCCAAAGTCGCCCAGCAAAGCGTGTCCGTCATCGTTGAAGAGAATGTTATGCGCATAGAGATCGCAGTGAGAAACTTTCCGGCTGTGAAGGTGAAGAGCAGCTGCGGCAACGCCACCCAAAAGCTCAAGAATGACCTTGCCTGACAATTTCTTGCCTGGTGCGTACCGGTCTCGAGTGCAAGTATCCAAGGAAGGCGGCAGGCCGAGACTCTGATAATGGGGAGGAATGAGCTGCATGATGAGGCCGTGCTTCTCTGGATGGCCCTTGATGCTGGCCAACGTGCTGATGAGATTGTCGTGCGAACCTGCTGCCAAGCAGGCGCCCATCTCATCTAGCGGTGTCCCATCGCTCGTCACCTCCCCCTTGAACAACTTCACGGCTACCTCTTCTACCACCGAGTCGGCGAGCATCCACCTCGCTTTGAAGATATCGCCAGAGGCTCCGTGGCCCAGCAACTCCCTCATATCAACATCCTCCCAGTCCACTTTGCGCATCAGAGCAAGCTCCTCCTCGAGACTAACCGAGCAGCAGGGATTGCCGGCAACAGACAGAAAGGCGAGCTCGGGGAGCTCAAACAGCCATTTTGGCAAGTCGGAAAAGTTATTGGCGGAGAGGCGGAGTAGGCCAAGTTTACTGCAGGCCGCCATGTCATCCGGGAGGCTTGTGAGATTGTTGCCGGCAAGCATGCACTTTTGGAGCCGAGAGCAGCGGCCGATGCTTCGGGGCAGTGCCTCGATGCTATTGTTCGTGAGGATGAGCCAACGCAACTTGGGTGGCAAGGAATCTTCTGGGATAGTCGTCATGCCGTTGGAGCGGAATGCCACCATGTCGAGTTCGGGGCACTCTGATAGCTGTTTGGGAAACACGGCGAACCGGCAGTCGGAAAAGAAGGCGACCTTGAGCTTGCGCAGCCGGCTGAAGTCATCGGGGAGAACAGAAATCCCGGTTCCGGAGAGGTCAAGATGGTCGAGGGTTTCGGCTAGATCTAGGATTTCCGAGGGGAAATGGTCTAAAGTGCCGGTGATTTTGAGCTTTTGCAGACCTTGGCCGCGATAGCCTCCATTGCGCAGAGTTTCAAGATCCTGCATTATTGCAATAGCCACTGGACGGGTGAGCGATTTTATTTGGTGTTACCGAAGTGACAGGTAGAAACCCAATCCCACCCCTAAGCCAGTTCGGAGAGGGTTAAGGAAGCAAAGACAACGACAAAGGCAAAAGAGAGTGACACAAGTTACGAGGGCTACTGAACACTAGGACATTGAAATTATGAGGAAGTCTAAGGTATTGTTGGGTCGTGAAAGGGGTGCATCGAGGCGCTTGACTCAGATAAGATAGTGAGCACAGGCTGGCTGAGATGGGTCTCCTTGCATTAATTAGACTATGTAGGGTAAGGTGAGTAAAGATACGAAGTCCTCCTGTTTTACACGTGTGCCTGCTATTACCTAGCTGAAAGACAAAGGGCGAGCTTTTTGTCGCTAGACAGTATCCTCTGTGTCTCTGCGAAAATGTGAATGCAGAAGACAGTGCATTTTTGACTTGAGAATAGTAATGAGAGTACCTGAGGTAAAGTGAATGACAAAAGTGCTCAAAGACCCCCCCTTGGATAGTACGTGGTTTGATGATGCCACATCTTGCGACGAGATCCTACTTTGGGATCTAACGCGGAAAAACACCGCTCTGGGCTTGCGAGTGGTTAGTAATGCGATAAAGAGATAAATGTCATCGAGATAAATAATCTCTTCCTGAGTCGTTTCCTTTTTCTGGTAAAAGTGTTGGACGTCCACCTTGGGTGTTGATGTCCAGGTCATCCCCCACCCATCCATGATTGGCTTAGGGCCCCTAGGCGCTGAAAGGGGTCCCGAAGGGTGGATGCAAGTCCGATTACAGTGGATGGTGAGCCGCGGGGCAACTGCCGAGCCCCAGAAAGACTGAGAAAGAGCCTCATCCCAAATCCCTTTCTTTTTTCTCATTCGGCGGTACGTACCTATTCTCGCGCGCAACGTACCTAAGGTACCTTAGGTAGCTTAGCTCATGTACCTTCCGTCCGAGGCGCAAACAATCTCGAATCTCGGACCTCGAACAACCTCCTCCCACCAACATCGCGTCTTCCTCGTTCCAAGGCCCAGATCCAACATTTGGAGCGCGCGCCGTATACATTACCGTCGCGCATTTCTCTACCTGAATCTATAGAAGTGCCCAGACTCTTCTGTTCTTGACATCTGCGCGTACATTTGCGACCTCGCCGTGACACGCCTCCATCACCCTCGAGCTCTGTTCGACGTCGGCCATGTCTTCACCTTCCGCGGCAACGACTCCGATCAAGCGGAGCTCGTCTAGTGAAGATGAGAACCCAATCATCAAAAGACAGAAGACGAATAGCGACGCGGCAAAAAGTTCCCCTGCCGCCGACGATGAAGAGCCAAGCCTGCCTGGCGCGACCAAAGTCACCATTCCTTCTTTGGATTATCAAGCAAAAAGTGGCCTCGAAAGAAGTATAGGACTGGCACTGCAGCAAGTTGGCTTTGATTCCGCTACCCCGGAAGCGATGCAGGGCTTCTTGGGGGCCGTAGAGACCTGTGAGATTACGAGACGTTGTGTGAAAACTGATGCTTTTCGGCGCTGACTCGACGTCCAGACATGGCCTCCATGATCGCCGATACCAAACGTGTCGCTCTAGCAGCACGAAGGGAGCAGCCGACTCCAGCGGACTTCGAGTCCACGATGCGACGCTACACTCTGAAGACGAAGGCGCTGAGGCCTCACCTCCGTCATCCCGTACCAAAAGCGAAGCTGGACGTGGAATATTTTAATCCTTTGGTCGATGATCCGGATGCGTATACAACTTTACCTCTCCTCGGCGAGGAGCTGAGCGGCAAGCCCGAGAAGGAAGCCAAGTCGTACATACCAAAGTCCTTCCCCGACTTTCCCAGCAAACATACCTACAAATACACACCCAAGGAAGATGACAACGGTCGTGACCCCCAAAAGACAAGGGAAGAGGCGGCCAAGGCCTCGAAGCAAGGAGAGGAGGCCCTTCGAGGCCTGGTCCGAGCGGCAAAGGTCCGAAAGCAGAAGGAAATCAGATCTCTGTCGGAGCGCGATCCTATGACCAAGGAGCGCTATTCGCTTTGGGCTGCCGCTATGGAAGGTTTCGTCAAAAAGGAAGGCGGCGCCACCGGCCAACAACTCGAGATTGCCGATCATAGCATGATTGTCAACTCGGACGCCCGGCATTTGCGCAGAGAAGTGCAGCGACAAAGCAAACGAGCCGCCGGGCAAAGCTAGTCGTCCTCTCTCGGTAGAGGCCGGAAGCGCGAGTCCAGTGCTTCCAAGGACGACCACATAATCAAAAAGGATGAGCAATGATCAGAACTTATGGGCTTGGGTTGCATAGGCCAGTGTGTCGGGTGCCAGTCAAGGCAGACACAGAAGTTGGTTGTTTCGGGAAATGGACATGCATTCAGCAAGGCGTTTGGGTATTTCATCGTGTGGACGAGTTCCAGCAGATTACATCATTTCTTGGCCGGGAATGAAGATGGGACGCAGGAGGAGGATCATACGATTATCCGGTTGAGCACTTTACAGCGACCGCATGGATAAAAGCAAAGCTGTGAGAAACTTTGCGTGGGCAGCTAGCGAATCATCAAGATTACCCTTAATTTTATCAGCAATCCCAGAGCGCTTAGCAGTAGCTCCCCGCATAAAAGGTTATGATGTGACTAGGAGAAACCGAGGATACAACAGTGGTCATGGACGAGAGTCGGGAGCGTTGGCATTTATTTGATTCAAGTCGTGAGAGTGAGCTTTGGGTTCGTGGAGACCACATCTGCATGAGAAACGCGTACATCTGCGGGAAGTTCGCCAGTCATGGACTTGTCATATTGCGATCAAAGATAGGTGAACAGCTGCTATTCTGCGAGCCCCTGCAGCGAGTGACATGCAGAATTGAACTTCCTGTGATGGGCCCGAAACATTGGACACGGCTATCATTCTTCTGAGGTCGGTACTAATGTACCGTCCCTTTCTGTTCGAATATGGGGCCAATCAGCCTCGTGTCAGCATTTCAGAAGAAGCGTAGCCACGAGCGATCCCCATTGGCTCAAGCCCCACCTCGATTACCCACACCAAGCGCAGCAGGAGCAAGGCTGGCGCTCTTTCCACCTGCCAGGCCCTAAGCGAAGTTTGCTAATTTTTTTCACCCACACCCAAAATCCGGAATCTCAGCTCAAGCTCCCCAAGGGTCAAAGGTGTGACGCTCAGAATCAACTCCAATCTTTCTACCTTTCCCTCACCACTCAATCGACCTGATTGCCTCATTTCCCAATGGCTGAGCAGTTGATTCTCAAGGGTACCCTCGAGGGCCACGTAAGTTGTTACCGTCTCACTTGCCCGCACGCCGCAGCGTTGCGCCGGTCATTTTTGCGTTGTGCTTGAGGCTGACGGCGATGCTTTTTGCAGAATGGCTGGGTCACCAGCCTGGCTACCTCCATGGAGAAGTACGACCATTTCTACAATCCTCTTCATTTGCGATCACCCCTACCTGGCTACCGCTGCCGCCGACGTTGATTTTCGAGAAGGATGGGATTCTTCGAAATGGGCAACGACATGCGAGCCTTTGCACAGTGGCGGCGGCGGGGGAGGAGGCCAAGAATCTCGAAAGACAGCAATCGCTAACACTTCGACAGCCCCAACATGCTCCTGTCCGCTTCCCGTGACAAGACTCTGATCATCTGGAACCTCACCCGTGACGAGTCCCAGTACGGTTACCCCAAGCGCTCCCTCAAGGGCCACTCCCACATCGTCTCCGACTGCGTACGTCTCTCGAACCCCTCCGATTTCTACGAAGAATCTCCTTCGCCCTCTTTGGCTGGGCTAGGATCACTGGGAACTCTGGGCTGATGGGAAGGAAAATAGGTTATCTCCTCGGACGGCGCCTACGCCCTGTCTGCCTCTTGGGACAAGACTCTCCGCCTTTGGGAGCTTGCCACCGGCACCACCACCCGCCGCTTTGTCGGCCACACCAACGACGTTCTGTCTGTCTCCTTCTCCGCCGACAACAGACAAATCGTTTCTGGCTCCCGCGACCGCACTATCAAGCTCTGGAACACCCTCGGTGACTGCAAGTACACCATTTCCGAGAAGGGTCACTCCGAGTGGGTTTCCTGCGTTCGCTTCAGCCCCAACCCCCAGAACCCCGTCATTGTCTCCTCCGGCTGGGACAAGCTCGTCAAGGTTAGTTTCAAACACCCCCTTCTATGTTTTCCAGGAGAAATCGCCACAACAACTCGATTCGACGTGATGCTTGCAACCAAAGTATTTGCTACTTCAGAGCCTGCCGTGCAGGCCATGAGACCACTATTCACCATTGCCCTGATCTCGCACCTTCAATTTTTATCTTTTGCCTTGTGGAAAATTCCATAGAGATCAGAATGGCTGACAAGGGTAAATTTCTAGGTCTGGGAGCTCAGCACCTGCAAGCTGCAGACTGACCACATCGGCCACACCGGCTACATCAACACCGTCACCATCTCCCCCGATGGATCCCTCTGCGCCTCCGGTGGCAAGGACGGTACCACCATGCTTTGGGACCTTAACGAGTCCAAGCACCTCTACTCCCTCAACGCCAACGACGAGATCCACGCCCTTGTCTTCTCCCCCAACCGCTACTGGCTCTGCGCTGCTACCGCCAGCAGCATCATCATCTTCGACCTTGAGAAGAAGAGCAAGGTTGATGAGCTCAAGCCCGAGTTCACTGCTGTCGGCAAGAAGAGCCGTGAGCCTGAGTGCGTGAGCTTGGCCTGGTCCGCCGATGGCCAGACCCTGTTCGCCGGTTACACCGACAACATCATCCGTGCCTGGGGTGTCATGTCGAGAGCATAAACGGGCGTGAAGCTCTCTTCTGTTCTCTCTCTCTGGGTTATGCGATGATGGTGACGAAGTGTGGTGGGGAAAGGGCTCTCTTGGTAGATCATGGCGGGCGTCCTAGGCTGGCTTCCTCGTTATGTCTTTCGGGATGCGCAGGGTCAAAACGATTTGTGAAAAATTGGGGATGAGACTGCATGGCTGGCTTATAGGTAGCCCACGAAAGGACTCGGACATGAACCCGTAACGCCCAAATCAAAAGATCCTGGCAAACTCAAAAAAATCCTGTTTCTCGTTCATTCAACTCGTGATGTTGACTTGGTCAGCTCACACTCGCATCAATCCTGCCTTGAGTGATGACTGTGAAAACTCGTCCTTCAACGTCACGTCTGTAGACTTGACATTTTAGCAACGACTATCCCCCCATGGTATGCAGAACACAGGGTAAGCAACTACCTTCATGATGAGCACGATGGCCTTCTTGCTGTGAGATGTGACGACCGAGTCTCTTTCTCGTATGTTGTCTAGTCGCAACTTTTTCAAGACCCATGCCCCTCACTGGATCACTTAGAATAAGACACGAATGATACAGATATATGAAGACTTGGCATTGTATATATACGAAGAGAATTTAACTAGGCCATGTGTGAAAGACAAAATTCAGCAGAGGCCCCCTTTCTCAGCACAATGAAGGGTTCTCGCTGCGGTCAACATGGCCAGAATAGCGGAAGCCTTCCTTTCCCATTTAGAAGGCAGGCTTGGCGTTCTTGAGCAGCATCTCAAAGTAGGCCTGGTTCCAGGTACCAGCCTCGGGAGATGGCTTGTAGGCATCCGACTTGCCGCAGAACGAGTCGTAGCGCGTGGCGCTCGAGTCGCTGGTGCCGTCGGACTCGCCGCCGGGCTTGACCCAGACGAAGGCGTCGGCGAGCTCGAGGCCGGTGCTGCCGCTGGGGCGGAGGCCGAAGCCGGCGCCGTTGACGTTGCACCAGTCGCCCCACTCGAGACGGAGGCCCTGAACGCCGTTGCGGCCCGTGTCGACGATGGCGTGGTTGGGCATGCCGGCCGTCTGAAGGGCGGCGCCGAGAAGGGTGACGTACTTCTTCTCGTTCTGGGCCTTGTTGTACTGGCCGTCTGGGGCGTTGGCGAACTCACCGGGTTCGGCGTCCCTGTAAGTACGCGATGTCAGTGAAATGGCTCTCGCTGCGTTGTTTCCTACTTTTCAAAGGTTTGAGCATATGAGCTAGACTTACCAAGAGTTCCACCCGGCAACGTTGGTGGCGATGCCTCGAAGCTGCGAGGGGCTGCCGCCGGCCTTGTATGCCTTGGCGAGCTCTTCGGCACCAGGCTTGAGGTTGTCGTTCCACTATGAATCCAATCAGACAACATGATCAGGATATGAAAAGCAAGACTGTGCGAGAACATGTCGCTTGGACGGATGTGATGTTGAACTTACCCCAAGCCAACCTCCGTGGCCAGCATCGAGATACATGACGACGTTGGGAAGGTTGAGAGCCTGTATGGCGTATGCAACGCCATCGCGGTAGCCCGATGCCGAGGCCTGACAGGTTGCGAGGTTGGCGTTGGTGACCAAGTTGGGCAAAGAGTCAGGCTCGATGACGAGAGCAAAGGCGGTCTTGGGGTTCGCCTTCAAAATCTTGACAATGGGATCAATGTACTCCGTCTTGTAGCGGCTCAGCTCGCCGACTTTGAGCTCGCCGTTGGAGGCCTTGGCAGCGCAGTCACGGCCGGGGAGATCGTAGATGACCAGACCGAGAATGTTGTTGCAGGGAACATCAGCGATGGCGGGCGTGAGACGCTGGATGTTGGCAATGGTGTCACTGCATTGCTGCAATATCAGTATCATATTGCGTAAGGAAGGGTTCGTAGATGTCCAACATACAGCCAGAGGAAGGAGCCGATGTCAGCAACCTTCAGGGCCTTGGCCTTGAGCGTACTGTCCGAGATGGCTGCAGCTGCAGCCTGGATCTCTGCACGGTAGAAGCTGTTGGGGTGTAAGGTGTACTTGGAAAAGACATTGGTCTTCGCATCCAGGGAGACGTTGGCAGAGCATGCCGCGGCTGCTGCCCGAGGTTGCTCCTTGATCGTCTGAGAAGGGGCAGCAATGGCTGTTGAGGCCAAAGCCGCCAATGTAGCGGCGGTGAACTTCATCTTGATGATAATAATACTCTCTTAAGATGATGAGCTCTGTAGTAGCGATGCTGAGATTCTAATGAGAGCCATGATTGCACCGGGAGCCATGACACTATTTATCTACACTGGTAATACCTTGAAAGAATGGTCAACCTCCGAAGTCTTGCATTTTGTTTATCCCTGAACCTCCGAGTAACGGCAATCAGGCACCAGGCCCGGTGGCTGTATTGATTTCGGTCTCAAGCCTCCGAACCAAAAATGTCCAGCCAAGGGAGCGGTTCCCATGGGCAAGGTGATGGGCTCTGTCACGACTGCAATCGGACAAAACTCATGCTACGCGGTGTCCACCAAAGCACCTCACGATCAAGGATTCTCGATGCAAAGATCACCGCCAGATTGACAACTTCATCTAATAATCAAGGAATGATTGGCTTACGAGTCTAGTATCATGGTTAGAGCACCCAGAACATTGTGGTATTTGCAATATTAGAAATGTCACCTCGTCAAACCAACCTCCGTTTCGACCATTCGAGAGCAGATCTCCTATTCTGCACAATTATCCCAAGCGTGGACGAGTGATGGTGCCATCCAACTTGGCAGATTTCCTCGAGGACGGGCCGTCTTAACCGGATATCGTAAGATATCCAGTACTCCCGGCGTAACTGTTTTACCATGGCGAGCAGTAGGTGCAGAGAGTTTGATGCTCTAGTAAACCTTGCAGTTCACTTGCCTTTTTCCAGCTGTTTTCACATATCCCCATCCCCTTGTTTTTGAATACGTGTTGTATAGCAAAAACATATGAAAGTGAAAGAAAATTGAAGCAGACCTAGTGCGCATATTCGAAATCGATGTTGCCCGAAGAATTACAGTACCATACGGCGAGTCTAATTATTCCAGACACCCCAGAGCCTCCAGTCAAAACAGTATTACCCCAAGCAGACGAGGTGGCTAATGACCAATCCTGACTAAAGTGATTCGTTCCTCTAGAGTTCCTGAGGACAAAATAAAGTGTTACGAGCTAGGGTGGTAGTCATCACTTTAGCCGGCAACAACCCCAGATCAGCGGGGGGACAATCCTCGTGCTGAGTGCTTAATTTCTCCTTGGCCGGCTAAAAACTCCGATCCTAGCTTCACGGCTTGGCTACTTCAACTGTAAATTGGTCAGGTGCTGCCGGATGAAACCTCCTCTATTCGCCTCCATAGTTAGAATGGTGCGACAATTCATTGATATTAAATGCTGCCATGCGGCCCCGGGCTCAACCTCGTTAGGCAGGAGACAACTGTCAGCATGACAAGCAATAAAGAATTCGGTGCTTATCAATCTGCCCGAAGAGTCACCTGGATAAGTGAAGGCCATGCGTCGTAGTCCCGTGAACCTCGTTTAACCCAATCTGAGGTTGCTTGATAGTTCGGAGCTTCATATTATTCACGCAATATACTATTCAATTGGAAGTTCGAGACAATAACCTAGTTGATCTTGAGGCAGCATCCCGATAGAGGGACAAAAGAGGCATTGGGCGTGTGAACATGGTTTCTAGAGGCGACTGAGAAGGAGCTCAATAAATATAGACCAATCACCTAGGTCTAATGCAAAGATAGAGTCGACTCGTGGTCTGGTATAAATGTCAAAGCACCGCGAGACACAAGCACATTGCGATCAAAGGGGGACTTGTGGATAGGGCATAAGCCATTCCCTTGTGCCTTGCTCAACGAAACTACAGTGAACGAATCCCAACAGAGGTGGAAAAATGCGTTACGATGCTTTTGTAGTTCAATTCGTGGAACGTTATTTTACCACGTCCAATCACCCCCTCTATGAGTTTCTGGTGACTTCTTTCCGCTATGTTACATTT
Source organism: Colletotrichum paranaense (assembly GCF_030867605.1). Lineage (NCBI taxonomy): Eukaryota > Fungi > Ascomycota > Sordariomycetes > Glomerellales > Glomerellaceae > Colletotrichum > Colletotrichum paranaense. The sequence goes on along the minus strand of NW_026848961.1, from coordinate 4,152,371 downwards.
GTGTCAATGGTGACACCGGGGCTCTTGGCCACTGCCAAGGTATGGCTATCCTAGCGAACAGCGATGGCGAACAACTCGAAGCCAGACGAGAAGTTGCTAGCGCAGGTCGTTCTTTCCGATAGTGCTGGCTTGTCAAATAGCATCCTTACATGAAAGGAGGCAGAGAGAACGGGTAGCCACCGTTCTTGATGCGGAAAACGCTGAGAAGGAAGCTGTACATGATGAACAGAACACCACCCCAGGCCAGAACAGCAACCTGCTGTCTCTTGTTGTCGCCAATACGAGGCACCTTAACGGTGAGAGAGATGGCACAGAAAGCCAAGACACCGTCTACTTTTGATTAGCTTTTAGACTTGACGTGAAGGGGGGTGTAAACAAACAGATAGCAGCTACGATCTGGGTCTCCAAACCGAACTGGTTCTGGAAGCCACCGGCAAAGTAGCTGATACCACCCCGGCCATCTCCAGCAACGTAGGGAACTTTGCGGATATGGTTGAACATGTGGCCACTGGTGAAGAGCAGGATGGCAATGAGACTAATAGCGGCCCATAAGTTGCGGTTCTGAATGACGGGAAGGATGTAAGGCGAGGCAGTAACGAGGACAGTGCCAAGACCAAGGACAATGGTGATGCTAGAAATCCATCGCATCCAGTTGATCGGGCGCTTCACCGGAGGGTGAGGTCGGTCAGTAAGGTGTCTCGACAGCCAGGCATGAACCTGTTCAGCAGACTGAGGTCTGTTTAAGTCGTTAGCTTATTCTACGAGGTACTCCGTTCTTGAGACAGATAGCTCACCCGCTGGTAAAGTCGTATTGCAGAGGATCGACAGCAGCAACAGCGTGAGGACCGATGGTGGGCTGGAACAGGAGCAGGACGGGGGCGGTTTGGAGGCCGAGCTGGTAGTGATCGTATCAGTTCTTGGCCGAGTCCATTATCACCTGGTTCCGGGCTGGGTTTTCCTACCGACATGAAGACCTCGCGGCCATCAGAGAAATCGAGAGTACCGAAGAGAAGACGCGACTCGCCCTTCTTGTCGCCCTTGGTCCAGGTCTTGCCCAGAAGATCCCATTCCGGCTGGAACTCGCGGCACAATTGGCAACCAAATCGATTCTCGAGAGCGGTCAGGAGGACTGCAACGGTGTAATCGCGGGGAGCAGAAGTCAAAGACTTGTAGCTGGTATCGGCGAGCTTGATCGGAGACGAGGTAAGGGCCTTTGCGTGGAAATCGTTGAATCGTTCTTCGGGGGTCTTCTTGGCTGCGAAGACGCCGGCAGCGAGAAAGGTTCCCGCTAGGAGGGAGCGAAGGAAGTGCATTTTTAGGGATGCGTCGGTGATTCAGACGCAACAATAGCTTGGGAGGCGATCGAAAGGTTGAGGATGTGGCCAATTGGCCGTTGCTGGTGATATTGAAGTCGGGCTGGCGTAACAAACTGGTGCGCGCCGCGAGTGTCGTCGAGATGCCACACACTGAACTTCAACAGCTCGAACTGGACAGCTCTCAACAGCGGCAGACAACCCACAGAGAAGTGGGTCAAGTCTCAAGGTTGTGTACGTATCGTTCCTGTTTTGGCTTAAGTACGAAAGGTACGGCAAGGTACCTCGATTGGGGTGTGGAAGGAAAGCACGATCGGGGCTGTCGGGGGTAGCTCGCTCGGATTCGGATTTTGGTTCTTCCTAGGGGAAGCAGGTACCCTGAACTATCCCAGTGTTATGTCACCCTGAACCGTCAAACCGTTTACCGAGACATCAGCGTACGGAGTACATAGTTCAGAAACTGTGGAGACAGTCTGCCTGGAGCCGGGGGGGGGGGAGCGTCGATGAACTAACTGCTTTGGGAACCATGTTTACCTTGCCCATTGGTACTCCATTTCAAAATCAACCCAAACACACCACCATCTCAACATCGACATCGCGAACCTCAATCGATTTACGCGCGGGCATCTCCACTATCGCGCATTGTGGTGAAAGAAGACTTCTGAACCATAACGCCGTAGCTTCAAGCGACACAACACCTCTTTAGGGGCCTCCGAATCCAACGCGTCAACGCGCTTCCAGCGCAGAAGCAACTGCACAACACCGCCATTATGCCTTGCAAGACTAGGAACATGGACTCGGAAGAGGTAAGTCTAGTAGTCGGACAGTAAATAATGGTATGTCTCTAACTTCTCACACAGAGGGCCGCTGCGGCTCACGAGCTCGAGATGAAACACCAGCAACACATCCACAAAGCACAGCTCATCGTCAAGGAGGAAGACACGCGAAGACAGAAGGTCACCAAACAAGTTCTTCTCGATGAGAACGCGACATTACGCGAGCAGCTTGCCGAAAGGGAAGCGCAAGTCAACCAGTTGTCCGAAAAGTTCGACCAAACGTGCAGTGACTTGGAATCATTAAAGGCGACAAATCGCGATCAGGACACACAGCTTAAGGCTCAGAAGAGGGAATTTGGTCACATCAAGGTTGGTGTGAACGCCGATTCGGAAACACCCGACGAACTATCCTAACCTCGAATGTGCCAGGCCGAACTCGAATCCCTCAGCAGCCTGTCTCAAGATTCTACGAAAGTCCTTGCAGAGAAGCTTGCCCTCTCTCGGGAGGTGAACGCCATGAAACCTGAACTGGAGCATCTACGGTCGCAAGTCGCCCACCAGCAAAATGTCATCGCCGAGAAATTGGAGTTAGAGCGTCAGCTGAATATGGCTGAAGTAGAATTGGCTGCCGAAAAACGAGCACGGGAACAGCAGACGGCACAAGCGGAAGGCGACAAATCGACCGAAGACGATTTGCGGCGCAGGCTCAAGGACGTCGAGAAGAAGCTGACGACGGAGAAGCGTGAAAAGGAACAATTGCAGGAAGAGCTTGAGGCTGCCGTCTCAGCCGCAAAGGCTGGACAAGAGACCAAAAAGGCGGAACGCGAGTTGGCTCAGAAGATCCAAGAGATGGAGAAGGTGCTTTCAGTCGAGAGGCGGGAGCGGGAGAGGCTACGAAAAGAACATGAGATGGCTCTATCTGAGGCCCAAACGCAAAATGAGATGCTCGAACAGCGCCTAGACACGGTCAAGTCCAAGTTGCGCAACGCTCAGGATGAGTTGAAGGCCGTTCGTGCGGAGTTGGGAGCTCGACCAGCAGTGATACCGAGTGCACAGCTTCCTGCGCGTGCCGGAGGCGCAAAGGCGCAGGCCGGCAAGAAGCGAAGAGTTGAAGAGGTCACCATGAACGACATGAGCCTTGGCACGCCAGAAGACATCACTCGCGGCAGGCGCCCTGCTAAGAAGAAGGGTCTTGAGCAGACGATGTTGGGCGAGAAGTCACTATTCTCCATTACTCCTTTCTTGGCCAAGTCCAAGACGCTCAATGTCGAGGATGCCGTCGCCGAAGAGGATGAGGAAGCTGATGTCAGCTATATCCCTCTGTCCCACCAGTCTCATTCCCAAGAGGTCGAGATCGATACTAGGACCGAGGTCGAGATTGCAGATGCGCCAGAACAGCTGGAGGAGGTTGAAGAGCAGGAAGAATCCGCGGATAAGCCTGCCCCCACCAAGACAACGAAAGCAAAGCCGAAATCCAAGAATGATGGTGAAGCAAAGAAGCCCCGTGGCCGACCAAAGAAGGCCTTGACGGAAACATCGCCAAATATGCCTGTGCAGGGGGTCTCGGCTGCGGCTGACAAACCTCACATTCCATCAAGTGCTCCTCTTGAGCAGGTGCTGGAGGAGCCTCACTCTGACGAGCCAGAGAATCTGGCTCCCGCAAAGGTTCCCGCTGCTAGCAAGGGCGAACAAGAAGTCAAGAAGAAGAAGCGCAAGTTGGGCGGTGAAACTGCAACACTCTTCGATGATGACGACGGCGAAGCGCCTCCCGCTGCTACCAAGCGGCCTGGCAAGGTTGGTATGGGTGCCGGCAGAGCTCTCGGCAAGACTCATCTTAGCATGGTGAGGAACGCTGGCGCTTTTGGCAAGAAGTCATTCTCGCCGCTCAAGAAGGACAGAAGGGGAGTCGGTGCCAGCTTCCTGGCGTGATTGGCTTTGAATAATTGTGCTTTCAAGCGAAGAATGCTTTTCCTTGGAATTTCAGCTCAACGGGAGGAGTCAAAAGGGGCAATGCATCGGCGGCGTTTTCGGTCGGTTGTTTTTACGTTCAGGGTTGGCTAGTCTGTGAGGTTTATGTAAAGATAAAGTAGGGTTTTCTAAGCCCCCAATTAAGAGACCGCATGCGGTTGCCATTTTGCCAGAATTTTGCGTCCTGATCAATGATTTTTGTTGCAAGTATCCGTGTAATTAAGCGCTCCGAGGGCTTTCAGTTGTGCCTAAGGAGATGTTGGACGCGGAAAGAAGTGAAGCCAATACCTTGTCAAAACCTGAGGTCGCCTTAGAGTCTTACCCCTAGTCGCATCCGAGAAGCTTGGGCCAACAAAGTCTCCCAGCTCACCTTCCATTGCAGAAGCTTCCCTTCAACGTCTCTCATCGTTCATTTCATGAGCATCGGGCGACAAAGCGGCTTTGAACGCTCAAGCGTGGTCAAATCTGCCGACTCTTATCAACAGTCTTGACGTGTCATATGAGAACTGAGAAGACGACGCCCAACCTCATCCTAACCACCATTGTCACAACACATCCGCACAATGTCAGAAGCAGCATATCGCCCTCTGTGGAGCGCTGCCTTGCGCCGACCCTCTTCCAGCATATTCACAACATGTAAGCAATGTCAAAAAAGCTTTCCTGAGACTTTGCAGACGCGCGCATCTTCTTCCAACTCGCGGTGGAAGATGAGACAGGGTAAAGACTTTTTCGCCCGCGAGGCCAAGGTGCAGGGGCTCAAGAGTCGGGCTGCGTTCAAGCTCCTAGAGGTACGAAACCATCAAATCTTGTTATGAAGTCAATCAAGGGCAAAAAATGGTAACGAAGATTGTAGATGGATGCCAAATACAAGATATTTCGCAAAGGGCAGACGGTAGTAGATCTGGTGAGTCTCCGAGAGTAGCTTGATGTCCCTTTCAAGAGTCATTGAGGCAATGAGGCTGAGAAAGCGATGAAGGGGTATGCTCCAGGAAGTTGGTCTCAGGTACGTCGGTTTTTAAGAAGACTTCTTAGATGAACGGAGAGTCGCGCGTCAGGGGAGAGTACGTGTAACATCGCTAAACAGGTTGCTGTCGAGCGCACGAAGCCAAATGGCCAGATCCTGGGCATCGACATCATACCCGCACAGCCACCCAAGGGCGTCTCAACAATCCAAGGCAACTTCCTTTCACCCGACGTCCAGGGCATGGTGAAGGACTATCTCGAGCGAGCCAGGCACCGCAAGCGGAACTCACTGCCAGCAGAAGAAGATGAAGAACAAGAGAACGACGAAGAAGAATCACCTGCGGATAGCGAGGCTACAGTCATTGAGGAAAAACCGAGCTACATCGACATGGAGAGAGCAGCGTCCGAAACTTCAAGTACCGCCAAGGATGGATCGGAAGCTAAGAAAGGTCGATTGGTGGATGTGAGTCTTTCCAGTTATTCCCCCTTCATCAAGATCTTTTAGGACGTTGCAAACTGACGTAAGGACCAGATTGTGTTGAGTGACATGTCAGCACCTTGGGACCAGACCAGTGGATTCGGCGTGAACAGTCTTAGTAATCCCTATCATAGGATGATGAACACGAGCGGCATGGCATTCCGAGACCACGCTGGGAGTATGGTACGTATCTTTCTCTTCCCTGCTGCTGTCTATCAAGTTACTGAGGTGAGAAACCAAGGATCTATGCGGAGCGGCACTGCAGTTCGCCAATGACACACTCAAGAACGGCGGGCATTTTGTCTGCAAGTTCTATCAAGGCTCCGAGGACAGAGAGTTTGAACAGAAGCTGAAGACCTTGTTTGCAAAGGTTTTTCGAGAGAAGCCAGAGTCATCTCGCAGTGTAGGGACAGAGAGCCACATTGTGTATGGGAATACGCTGACTCGTTCACAGGACTCGAAAGAGGCGTACTTTGTCGCACTCAGAAGGAAGGGAAACGTAAGCTTGGAGAGTGACGACTTGTAATCAACTGTTGGACGTGTACGAGTATGAAAGTCAAGAGGAGCTATAAGGGTTAAGTCACGGGTACTGCCGTGTTACGATACAGAGGGCAAGCCGAAGACAAGTGATTGTAGAGCTTTCACGGAATGCGAATGGGATAACCGAGAAAGGGGTCGGTCATCTCTAGCTGCCCCAGGAAGAAAGCCCCGGCGGTGTATTGTACATCACGCGCAGAGATGGTAGTCAGCAATTGGTTCGAAGTAGGACTTTGCCCGAGTAATACCTCTTGGTGTTGTAAAACCGAGTGTCGATCCTAATGGGGTCCTTGATAACCATCGTACCGGATACAGGATGTCGCGTGCCCAAGAACCCTACTACGAATCGATGGGATGGGGGGGCAGAAACAATACTCCAGAATCTAGTCTAGGTCCTTTCAAGACTAAGACCCAATGTTGGTGCTTGGTACCTGAGCATGTAGATGAGCATTGGGATACACTGTGACCGAGTGGTCCGTAAGCTAAGCAATATGGGGTACCATGCAGGCTAAATGAACAAATACCTACCATCTCTCGATTAAACTCGGGGTTGACGGCCATTCCCAGTCTCCAACTCAAATTCGAATATCGCTCATATCGGCTTCCCTTGCCCTCCTTGCCTTAGCAGTGGATCTTTGCGGGGTGGACCACTTCCATGTAATATGTAGTCCTCGTCCCCGAATCGGCGAACCTTGGGGTTCGCCAGTGCTGGGGCCTTTTCTTCCGCGCAGGTCTGTTGCGAGTCTAAGCGGGTGGCCAACGATTTTGGAGAAGTCGGCAGCCGTATTAGTGTTGCGAAAGCCCTTGCTCTGTAATATATAAACAAGCTGCTGCTCCCTTCATTTTGCCTCCATTGTCTCTCTCCGAACAGTATCTTGCTGACTTTGTCTACCGACAATCGTTTTACACCATTCGTAACATTCCAAAGACAACCGCAACTTAACACCCTCGAGCATCCTCTTCCGCAAACTTCAACATGCCTTCCGCCGACGCTCAGAAGGGTCAACTCCAGACCGTACTGGAGAACAAGGGCATCCGTTTCCAGTTCAAGACTGGCAGTGCCAAGTATGAGTGTCATCTACAGGACCGCTCTACGTAGTGAGTGAAGCAACAGTGCTCGATCTCTGACATTTCGCACTAATACGGTCCCCAAGCGAGCGCACGAAGGCGACGAGGACAAACTCTACCGACTCACAGACCAGCTCATCATCTGCTTCGACCATCAGCAGCTCCCACTAGAAGAAGGCCTTAACACTATCTCAACTAAGAAAGTCGGGCAGGGAAAGAAAAATCTCGAAGACGGCGCGGTCAAATACGGTGACGGGATAGGGTGGTGAAAGCCTACCACTTGTTTAAACGGCGCAATCACGGTGTCACATAGGCACGACATATGGAGGAATAGGAAACCCCTTGAGGACCAACGTGCGACCTCTGATCGGAGCCGACGGCAAAGATATTCAACTCCACAACCAATACTCGGGGGCATGCTATCCGTCAGCTCCGGTGTGCGTGAGAAATTACTCGAAGCACGTATATGGCAACACGCCGGTGTGCATTGGAGCGAAAGGGCGAAGGGCGAAAGCAGGGTCTGCACGGAGGTTTGGAAAATATTGGCGTATAGAGCAGCTCGCAGCTGACAATTTTGTCTTCTTTGCTTATTTCTTCTGGAAGTAGATGGGCAATGAACTTGTTCTTCACTATACCTCACTCTAAACTGCATACTGTGTACATCGTCACTGACCAGATCCGTCAAACCCATCAAAAAGACGCTTTCCCGCGGGTAGCCTAACATCCGGCACTTCCGGAGACCAAAGTCAGCGAGAGCGAATCCCGATCCGATCACGAAAGTTCTACATGCAATGCATGGCAGCATGAGATTATTGAGAAGGGCATAAAATTTGATCCCACGTTGACTCGGTGGATCTCGTCCGGCGGACCCTGATCCAGACGGTGTGTCGACGGCTTCCTCTAGAACACAGCTCCACCAGACTCCTTTGGGTCGATGTTTGTCGCCTGCTCCTGAGCAACAGTCATCTAACGCCACCGGTTGGCCATGATACAAGCATTTTCTTGATCCCGCTAGTCTCGAGCCCGCTAGAGCCGTGGGCGGCCATGTTGTACATTGTATCGTGTAGGGCTACATTAGCTCCACGTCTGAGCAGCGAATTCGTGATTCGGAGAGCCCCCGCTGCTCTCAAGTAAGCGTACCTCACCGAAGAGCACCGAGTCGGTCCCGAGAACCGGTGGACAACGTAGTGCGGCAAACGAAAGAAAAAATTGGCCGACTTATTCCTATGTCTGTCGGGGTCGGTCTTGCTTGACCGCCGACTTCGTGATTTGCCAGTCCTTACGGCCTAGTATGGACGGTGTTCTAAAAATCCGTTGTCTCCATCGTCGTGGACCGTCCGGTTGCCGGATAATGCCGTGGTCCGGCGGACGAGTCTAAGATGAAGATTGGTAGCTCTTCTACTCTCACCAGTGCTCGTCTGCTTCTTAGTAGCTAGGGGGTCGGATACTAGACAGTGCCATCAGTTAGTTGCCGAGTAAAATATGCCACGGAGACGGATTTCTGACTTGAGAGATTGTTTTCCGAATCCCATTAGCCATGCGAGACGATTTGAGGGCGCCGTCGGCCTTTGAGGGGGTTCAGTGGGTGACATATCACTCCTGTGGCGAACCCCCCTCCAAGCTGGCGAGTATTACTTGCTGGGATGATGAAAGCTCTTGAAATTTAATACGAGGTCGAACTGTTTGATTCTTGAAATTCTATATTTTCGGCCGCCAAACGCGTATGCAAGTCTTACGGGTCTATGTTTCGTTAGTAGAAAGATGATGATAACACGACAGGCTTCGACAAAGCGGACAATCGAGCAATTGTCGACTCTACACGAAAGGCCTACATTCCAGTTGGGACATAAGCTAGCTTCCATCCTGAGAAAAACTCAATTCTTACGGCCATCTCTTTGTGTTGACCAAGAAAAACATCCATTTCAACCTTCCTCAATCTCACCATATGGGTGCTTCCCCCGAATCGAATCATCACATACGACCATACCCATTGGAAAACTCGGGATCCCGTCCGCTCTCCCATAGATAAGCCAATGAGGGCCGGATTAGTAGTTGGGTCGGTGACGACCAGCGAATACCTGGTGTTGTATGTTTTTGTGGTTTTGGTGGGTTCACGATAATTGCATGTGGTGGACCTGCAGTGGGTTTTGTCAGTCGTTGATACCTCACCTCAAACATCACGAATACTTACAAGCAAACGAGCGTTTTAAGATTTCTGCGGTGTCTTCTGAAGTACTACGGTTCGTTATTATACTACCACACGCCCTGATGGTTCCCAGCTCGATGTTCACCCGGTGGTTCATGCCGTCTAGAGCAGCGAAGGATAGCGTACAGCTAGTTGACTGCAGGGAAGCATGGATAAGCAAGGTATGAATACAGTCGAAGTTAGCAGCAGAGAGATGTGAACTTTAGTCTGTCGTAGATAAGCACCGGTGGTTAGATAGTTGCCCTGCGATGCCTTGCCAGAATACTTGAATTAGTAGGATCATTTTGGTAGTGTGGATGGCGCTGAATGTGAATCTCTACTACATACTCTTCCTCCTCGCTTCATTAATGGCGGGAACAAGGTGCATCTACATCAGCTTTCCGGGTTTGCACAAGAATAAATCTGTACAGACATATGGGTATAGCGTCAAGTCCTGTTAAGGACCAGATACGACCAGATAGAGCGGGCATCTGAGGTTGTCATGGAGGTCACGCTAAGCTCGGGGAGTGATACCGATCTTTTTGGGTTCCAATTCACGGCCATATAGCACCTATTATGGTGCTAGAGAGCTAGCACAAGCATACGTACATATAAGGTATGTATGAAGTTGTCGACACCCAGGTGTATCTCGGCGGTGAGTGACGCTAATATCACAAGTGCTCTTCGACGATATACAACCGAAGAACTCCTCAAACAGCATTCGGTTTACTTTCGGCGCAGATTTTCCCTCAGCGCGACTACTTGAGTTCATAAGATAAGCTTATCAAATGTCGGTCGCCAGAATCACCATCCTTTTACAACCTCTTCCAAAAGTCGGTAATTGCCCCTCACATTGGAATCCAACATGGTGAAAGTCAACAGCTGGAATGCTATTTGTGTCACGTCTTATATTTCCAATACACAAAACCTCAAGCTCAGTAGCCTTGCAGCCAGAATCATCTACTTGCTTGCTTGGCCAGTCTAATGTTACTGTTTGCGTCTTCGTCTATGGAGATCTTTGGCGTTCGCTTGGTGAGGCTGCTCAGGTGTAGTCTTCGGCAAGATTCGCTAGCAAGCAGATTGGGGATTCCAGCCAGTACTCCATGAAATATAATCTCAGTGAGTATGTACACTAGTACGCGCAAATTGGGAGTATATCTACATAAAAACCATTCACATCGAGCCATGAAGGTGTTGCAATATCACGAGCAGGGCGCTATGAAATATGATCCTTGGCCTAAGTATGTTGCGAACGAGTATGCGTGTCTTTTTAAGCCATAGAAATCAACCATTTAGCGAGTTTCTCATGTTATTGAGGACGGGGGGATTGAGGACGGTGGATCACGGCCACTGAAGTATGGTAAACTGTCGCTGATCAACTGTCGGCAGGGGAACTAGGCTGTGCCGCGAGCAAGTTGCATCAAGCAAGACTGAAGCGTTTTCTTGGACCTCGTACTCTTGATTTGGCCCTCCGGATGGGTCGTTGGGCCGCTCTGCCGACAGGGTTGTACCAAAATCGGAATTGCAGCCGGAGCGGGGCCGAACAGTTCCCGGAGCCGACCTGCTGCCTTACTACAAGGTGGATTCCCATGTCCGGATTCAGTGGCGACCCGCAGCCGGTGGGCGGCAGCACCAAGCCTCAAGTAAGAGCACACTAACAATTACAGAGTAAGGTGCCTTCCTCCAGACGTATACCGACGTACATCAGAAGAATGACTGAAACCCTCATCGTGCAACTCGACGCGTTCATCTTACAATGGCGGATGACGTCCGATCTGTAAGCTGCGAAGCGCCAGAACCGGTCTGATCAAGAGGAGAAGAGGAGAGTGGCTCTCGAAGGCTACGTCGATCGAGGATTTCTCCCCAACGCCCTACCAGCTCAACAAACTATTATTGCATGAAGTACCGGAGCATGTTATCGTGACAGCCGTTGCTTGCACACCGACCTTGCGTTAGCGAGTCACGCGGGCGATTCGGCCCTCAACCCCCGCCAGATTTTTTGTGGGACATGCCCGTCTCGTTCTCGACCACGAGAGTGCTATCTCGGCTTGGTTGCTCATTGCTCGGCGATTACCAGCGGGATGTTCGCGCCGCGGATCGCATTCTCGCAATACCGACGGAAGGATGCCGCACCCTAGAGGCTTCACCTCCAGCTTGGCTGGGAGACAATGAACGACGCCATGCTTCCTCCAGCCGGGCGCAGCTGGAGGCTCTGGCAGCAAATAGGTGATGAAGCTTGCGGTGGGTGGCAACAAGTACAACCCACAATCCACAAGGTCCTTCAGGGAGTCAAGCGACGTGAGTGGGTGCCTGGATTGCCATGCGGCGGCGCCCCCAAACATGGACCAACTTAAGACCATCAAGCACGCGCAGGTGCCCCTCTGCCCTCTTCTAAGTCTAGGCTCTCTGGCAAAGCGGTGGGTGACTCGTTGGACGTTTGACCGCACGCCGCGGACTCGGACGATAGTGTCCATGCCTGTCTCGCGGCGAGGCGGACCACGAGGCACCAAAGTCAACCCAAAAATCCAACTGTCACCATCTTATCGGTGCTAAGCCATTCGGACGCCCCCTACGCAAGTCACGTCCAGGGATCCCCCGCCAAGTATGGTCAAGCAGCAGCGGGCTATTGGTTGGACGTTCCTGGCCTTCCCCCTTTGCGGCAGCCCTGGATCCGACTTTGTGAGGGCAGAAGAGGTACTGGGTCTGGAAGAATAGTAGTACGGGGCCACCGAGAGCGCTCGTCAAGGTACTTTCAAGGCCTCCCGTCCTGCCGACCTATCTCTAGGTACCCGACGGCTGCGGCATGCCTACCAAGGTCCATATGCGGCGAGAGGGAGCTCAAGCTGCGGTAAGGGAATACGCAATCCCCCAAGAGAACCCGCACCGTTGAAGGGAAAAGACAAGGAGAGAAAAGGTAAGAAAGGTACCGTCGTAGAGAGGTATCTAAGTCGCCAGCCTGCCGCAACGCAACGCACCCTCTCACTTACACCATCTCCCTTTCTCTTCGCTTCCTTTGACTTTGCTCCGATTCCTCCCACTTCCCTCACCTACATACCGTACTTCCTTCACACACTCTTTCTTTTCGCATCTACAACCTCTGGTCAATACTTTATTTTCAAAGTGCGTTTGGCCTGCTGATCAGAGGTTGCTCGAAATGCCTGTGCCAATCGCCGCCAAAGGTCAGTGACATTCATCTGTACAACCACCCCCTTGTCGCCGCCTCTCGCTTCCATGTACCGCCTACCGCCCCTCCGTCTCAATGGATGGAAATTCCCCCGAATCCCCCCCATGCCCGCATCCCCAAACACCGCCCGACGATCTGCTGTTCTGCTATTCCTTCGGAGCCTACACAGTACACTACTGATACACGTACCTACACTACCCCGCGTCAGCGCTCTTGCGAATCACGTTGCTTGCCTGAGGTGGTCAGGCCTGTGGCAAATGGCATCCAGGACCACGCAATCCCGACTTGTTCGGGCGCGTGGCCAATTTAGAGCTTGACAGTTTCGTTTCTCGGGTTGCTATTTCATCTGCTTCTTTTTGCCTTTTTTGCAAAATTGCAACCAACCTGTTTCGCTCCCTGCTACCTCACCGTTTCTCGCCATTTCATTCCCTACAACTCTGACTGCCTCGACGCTTGACGATGCCTGGTGTTAACAACGGTGCCCTGGCTTCAGCCGGCATTATTGCTGTGTCTGTTGCCGTTGCAGCTGCTATTGCCATCTACGAGTCACCAGAACTTCAGCGATATGCCAACGATGTCCGGAGACGCATCGCCATGGCCTTACACTCTTTGGGCGAGGGTTTCGAGCCCAACGACCGCCCGCCCATGTTCAACAGACCCGAGGACGCCCAGGGTTTCCTAGAGTCCCGTGGAGGGGCTGAAGCCGGAGTCGACGCCGATGACGAGACACGCCGCCGCCAGCGCGAGGAGATTTTGTATTGGAATGCCGTGGCCTTGGCCAAGAAGGAGAAGGAGAGAATCGAAGCCGAAGAATCCGGATCGCGGGAGCTGCCGCCACCAGGCCCAGCGCGGGGCAGATCTTTCGATGACTTTTTGCACGAGGACAAGAGTGGCGAGAAGGGATCCTTCGTTTACAACACAGGCGCAACCACCTACAACGACGAGGGGCTTATTCGACGCCGTCCCGAGGGTGTCCGCGGCCTCAACGCTTCGCTTTACGCCAACCCTTTCGCCGACGAACACCAGATCGATCAGGAAGATTTGCCAGTCATGGAAGAGCCCAGCTCCCTGTCCCCCGCCCACGACGAGGCCGTGTCAGACATTTACAGCGCCACCACCCGCGACGCCGACGAACGCCCCCGAGACATTGCCGCCACCATTGCCCAAATGCCCCCTCTGGTCGACGTCTCTGAAACTTCATCCCAATCTGAAAAGTCCACGACTCTCGACCGCGAGCTCGGTGCCGACGAGTACATGACTGCTGGCCAAGAGAACCGCGAAGAAGCCTATGCCTCCATCCAAGCCTGGGCACAAGGGTCCAGCCCCTCCAACTTTTACTCACCGCTTCCCATGTCGCCTCCCGTACCCATGTCCGAACCCGAGCTTGTTAGCGAAGGCGAACTCACCCCCACCGACTCGGCCTCCCTCGCTGGCTCCGGCGAGGACGTCGCCAACGATGCCGCTTCGTCTAGAGCCGGTGACAACAGCCGCTACTACGATGTGCTGAGTGAGAGCGAGGGTATGATGACTCCCGCTAGCTGGTCCGAGGTTGGAAGCGTTGTCAGCGAGAGCGAGACTCGCAGCGAAACTGCGCAGGCCCTTGTCCACGCATGAACGCGGTTTCTCTTCAACTTTTCTTTGGTACATCACAATTGATTCAGTCAGCTCGCTAAGCACGGCGACGGAAATAGCAGGGAAAGGCGCAAAAGGATCAACAGGACTGGGAAACAGAGCACGAATAGATTTTGGGCGGATAGGCACATGATTTGAAATAAAACCTTTGGTTTCTAAATGCATTTCCCCGTGATCCCGTGTCTTCCCTGTTGGTCTGCCTTCGAGAGATCATCGCATAGCGCCGCGTCCACGGCAATCAAAGTTTAACAAACTCCAAAAATGACAGGAAGTGTATCTCCTCGTCTACGCTAGTATGGTAGTGGAACAGCTCTTCACTGTGGAACCTCGTCGGCAGCTCGGATCCTTCCCAATCTAACATCATCATCCGAAATATCGTCCTTGTTCACAATCACAGCCTCCTCCTCCTTCATCTTGTCGCCGTAATCCTTCCACAGCTGCTCGACGGGCCTGCCCACGATCTCGGTCCAGAACTCCTTCTCCTTGTAGCGCTGGGTACGAAGCTTCTCGTTGATCCTCCTGACGGTGCCCTTGCCGAAGCGGCCCTCGAGGTAGTCGAGGAAGTAGCCCGTGTGCTGGTACCCGCCGTCCCAGTTCCCGGTGGCGTCGCGCTTCCAGTGAGGCGGGCTCAGGTCGGCGTTGAGGCGGACCCAGTCAGCGATGCCCTCGATCAGGCCGCCCGGGCAGGTTCCGTGGGCGTTATACTGGAAGCAGTGGACCATTTCGTGGGTGAGGACGCCCATGATCTCGGCGGTGCGGCGGTCGGCGGGAATGCCGGCGATGTAGGACATGGAGAAGTGGATTTCCTTGTGGTCGTCGTCGAGGTCGGAGCCCGTGGTGTAGGCGACGCCGCCCATGGGGCGGAGAATGAGGGTGACGGAGCGGGTTGGCGGGACGTGGGTTGTGTGGTTGGAGGGGGACTCGTAGAGGAGGGTGAGGACGGAGCGGACGGCGGTCGCGAGGGCGGTGCTGGCGTTCACGGCGGAGAGGAAGTGGGCTGCGGCCGGGTCGTTGAGGTCGCGGATCTCGAGGCGGAGCTTGGGGAGGGCAAAGTCCGGGACGGGACGGGGGTGATTGCTGGCGGCGCCGGCGGCGGGGGCTAGCGGTTGCTGATCTGATGATGATTTGAGGTGGGCGGGGAGCGGGGTGGCGGCTGGGGGCGCCGGGGGCGGGCCCGGTGCCTCGGAGGTTGGTGTTGATTCTGGGACGGCGGATGACATGGCTGGGAGGAAGATGGCGATGGGATCAGGGTTGGGCGTGGTGTTTGGTGGGAGGACCATCTAGGAGAGAGCGACCCGCGAGGGGGGTTTTTGAGGGACGTAGTAGCTCGAGATGATGTGCCCTACGGATCCGGATAGTTTGAAGTTAGGTAGGGTACCTGTTGGAGCTACCGAGTACCTTGGTTTCGTGAGTACCTAGCCAACTAGCGTGAGGTAGTGGTGGTTTCGATCACTGTAATGGGACGCAGGTATCCGTACTTTGCTCGAGTTTCAACGCCTGAGGTAAGATAAGTAGCTGCATGCGGAAGCGGATGCTGGTTGTACTACACGCCGGTGTTTCTCATATAATTAACATTACGATCTCGTTTTCGAGAGGTTGCATAGAAACAGGAAACGCTCCTCCCTTTATGTCCGAGGTGGATGAGGGAAGGAAAACAGGAATTCCACGAGTCCACATCATCTTGACGGAGGACCCTGTTCCATACGCCGTAAGGTGCAGCATGACAGGCAACTGTAGCTCCCGATCGGGGGACGTACCTCAGGTGCTTAGCTGCTTGGGTGGGAACGTGCCTCCCCCGCGGCTGCAGGGGTAAGGGTCCGGGCCCCGTGGCCGCCCCTCACCTCACTGCTCAGGGCCCTCTCACGATAAGCGGATAAGGACCTAGCGCGGTCTTTCTTAGCGTCCCGCAACACCGCAGGAGCGGAACCCCCAGCCAATGGTCGCCCGGGCTGGGGCTTGCTGGGCGCTGCTGGTGCACGGGACAACCTGCGATGCCCCTTTGTTGTTTGGTTTCGAGAACGTCAACCGCATCCATAAACAACAACCCCATTTTGCCCATCTCCATTCTGCCACTGCTGCCACCTGCGCAACCCGGCCCCAATCTGCCACATTCTTCGCACTGGGATATTCCTCCGTGCTGCTGCTCGCTTCCCAACGCATATTTGCACATAGTTGTAAGCGTTTTTCTTCTGCCCTACCAGTTTCAAACGATATCACACACCCCCCTCCCCTCCCCCGGTGCGCTAAACGATTCATACCCTCGCTCATCGTCGACCTCCCCGTCGCTCGTCTGTCCTGACTGGCTACCTACCCGCGCGCGCGCAAACCGTCTCATTCGTCCAAGCTTCCTTTGTGATGACAACGACGACAAACGACACCACTATTGACCACGATATATACAGACAACTGCTGACACTGCCTTCTGCTCGCACCAGGCACAACCCACCCCGAGCCCAACCCTCGTTTTGCAGGGAATGGCGGAGAAAATCACCGAAGAACAGGTCGACGACCTGCTGAAGATCCTCCGCAGCGAGGCCAGCGTCGATCAAAAGGTCCAGCACGTCACCGGCATCAAGTCCGGCATCAAGCAGCACAACGTTCCCGATGTCCTCGTACCACAAGTTTTCGACGGCCTCCGTACCGCCTCTACCTCGCCGCACGCCGTCCTCGTCAATGCCGGCTTCACGGCCCTCAACCACCTCCTGACAAGACTGTCGAGACAGGAGCCAAAGTACATTGCCAAGGATGCGAAACACACACTTCCCCTGGTCATTGACAAGCTCGGCGACCCCAAGGATAAGTTCAGGAGCCTCGCATCGCAGGCACTGACCACCATCTACACAGCCGCCCCCATGGACGTCGAGCGCTCCGTCAAGAATGTTGCCATGGTTGGTAAGAACCCGAGGGCAAAGGAGGCCAGCATGCACTGGCTGTTGTACATGCACCAGGAGCACGGCACCCAGTTCCGCGCCTACGTCCCGACTCTCATGGAGTTGCTCGAAGACGCTGATGGCATGGTGCGCGACGTCGCTAAGAGCACCGTCATTGAGCTGTTCCGGTATGTTTCCTGGACGCGGGTTCGATCGCATGATTCGCGCTAATTGATATAATGCAGGAATGCTCCCAATGCGGCCAAGTCTGACCTCAAGAGACAGCTTAAGAACTTCAATGTCCGCCCCGCCATTGAACAAGCCATTGTCAAAGAGCTTGCGCCCACAGCAGCCGACCGACCAAAGACTCCAGGCCTCGATGCTCCCGCTCCTGCCCCTCGACCGAAGCTTGCCGCGAGTGTGTCTTCCGTTGCGAGCGAGCGCCCTGTTACACCAGCCCCCGAAACGCGAAGCGAGGTCGAGCCGTCATATGCCAACACCCAGCGTGAATTAGAAGACATTCTTAGGGAAATGATGATGTACTTTGAGGGCAGGGAGTCGGAGCAGAATTGGCTGAAGCGCGAAGAGAGCATGACAAAGTTGCGCAGGTTGATTGCCGGCAACGTCCCCCAAGACTTCCCCGACGCCTTCCTGCTGGGTCTTAAGGGACTACTCGACGGAATCATCAAGGCCATCACCTCGCTACGGACCAGTCTTTCAAAAGAAGGCTGCAATCTCGTACAGGATATCGCCATGACCTTTGGCCCCGGCATGGATCCTTTGGTGGAGCTTCTTATGCAGACCTTCATCAAACTCGCCGCGGCAACGAAGAAGATTGCTTCCCAGCAGGCAGATACTACAGTCAACATCATCATCGGCAAAGTCACCTACAATTCGCGCATCATGCAGCATATCTGGGGTGCTTGCCAGGACAAAAATGTCCAGCCCCGAACGTATGCCACTGGTTGGCTCAAGACGATCCTTACCAAGGAAGCACATCACAAGAGTCACATTGAGCACGGCGGAGGACTGGACCTCGTCGAGAAATGCATCAAGAAGGGGCTCAATGACGCGAACCCCGGTGTAAGGGAGCGCATGCGTGCCACCTTTTGGGTGTTTGCCAAAATCTGGCCACCCAGGGCAGATATGTAAGTCGAGAGTGCTCCGATCTGCCACGCATCTTGCTGACAGAAAAAAAACAGGCTCAAGGATACGCTGGAACCGACAGCGCAGAAGCTCCTCGACAAGGACCCCAACAACCCCAACGCCCCTAAGAGGGAAGTCGAGGCTACACGCGCCAGACCAGGCCTGGGCCTGTCAAAGAGCACCATGGGCACTGGGAAACCGACCTTGCGTGAGACTATGATGGCACAGAAGAAGGCGACGATGGCAGCATCACAAAAGTTGCCGCCTCGCCCAGGCTCTGCAATGGCCAACTTGTCTCCCGCTCGACCACAACAAGCGGCGTCCAGCTCGTCGAGCGGCCCAGCGCCGTCCGCTAAGCCGACAGCCTCAGGAGGCATGTCCGTTCGGCCCATGAGACCGACCAAGAGAAGGCCAGAAATGGCGGCACGACCCGCGACGGCTGGACCCTACTCAGTACGCACGCATGACGGACCCTCCGCCGAGACATCTAGTCCCGAAAACCCCAAGTCTAGGAGCACCACAACGAGGCCGAAGACCGAGGCCTCCCCACGGAGAGCTCAAAGTAGGCCTCGTGCTGCGACATCTCATGCGTCACCCGGCGCCAAGTCAACCCTTTCGAAATCTGTTTCTTCTCCTCGCGACTCGCCCCGCACAAGTCCTGCAAAGCCCAAGAGGATGCAGACCACAATCCCGACGAGTAGCCCGTCCAGGGACAATGAAGATCTTACATTAGTGGTGCCGAGCCTCGGGAGCTTGAGGTCGCCTCCAACTTTGGATCGACGTCAAAGAGCCGCGACAGAGGAGCCGACAGTACCGGACTTTGAGGCAGATGCGCCTGCGGAGGTTGCGGCGGAGATTCCTTTGCCCAAGGCCGAGCTAGCACAAGAAGCATCTTCTGAACCCGTTCCTGAGCCCACTCCGGAGCCTGCCGAGCAATCTTTGGAAGAACCTGAAGATGAGGTTGCTGTAGGAGCGCCCACCGAGACCTCACCCGAGGCCCCAGCGGCCGAGACCGAAGAGGCACCGCTTGAGGAGGCCGTGGAAGCTCCTGCCGAGGCTGCGGCGGGAGGATTAGCCCCCTCTCCTGTTATAGAGGAGATGGCTAAGGCAGAACCGGAGCCGGCGTCAACGAATGGACTGAAGGTGTTCGAGGACCCCTTCGTCGATGACGGTACAACTGCCAACCCAGATATCACTATCCCCGTTCTGGAAGATAAGCCCGTGAATGAGGTTGCTGCACCAGCGCTGAGCAATGGATTTGAGGCCAACGGTACGCCCGAGACTCCCGAAAAAGCCCGTCAGACGTCGAGACTGCTTGACAGCGGTGTTACGAGAGTTAAGGCGAAGTCTCTGGACGTCCACGGCTTTAGGAAGCTACAATCAATCATCAGAGACAACAAGGCTGTTTTCACGGATGAGAAGTTCGAGGCGCTGCTTCGAGGACTGTTTGAGTATCTAGAGTCACCTCTTGAGACGCTCGCGCCGGAGAGGGTTCAGGACGTCAAGGCACAGATCCTCGCGACCATCAAGCTTTTGCTGAAGAAGGAACGGGACAATTTCCAGCCACACGTCTCACGTGGCCTCGAGTCTCTCGTATCAACGCGCAGCGCATATGACTCACGCACTCGCATTGTCAGCGGTCTTGAGCTCCTCGCAGAAGAGCTCGTAGCTCTCGGAGACCCGCCCGAGATCGTTGTGGTCATGACCAAGCTTCTGCAAAGCAAGCAGGACACTACGATCGAGGGCAGCCGCTGTCTTGCTACAGGTCTGCATGTTCTCAAGGAGCTTCTCGACAAGCGCACTGGCTTCACGCCCTCAGACAATGAGCTCGCACAGCTTGCCGGCCTCGCTGGCCGCTGTCTCGAGTCAACGGACTCTGGTGTTCGCATGGGCGCTGTGCAACTCTGCGTTGCTCTTCACGCGCGGATTGGTGATGCGCCGTTCTGGGAACTTATCAAAGGCGCCAAGGACGACCCGAAGAATCTCATCACGTACTATATCGCGAAGCATCAGCGGGAGAGCAGCGTCGGAGCCTAGGTACCGGTGCACCTAGAGGAACGTCGATGTACCACTAAGAGATACGGTATCGCTGCAGGAGTTGGAAAACGGCGTCGGGATGTGTGGGTGGTTTGATGGGTAATACCTCATGTGCCTCAAAAAAAACAAGTGAAAATGGAGTTTCTATTGTTTGCTTAAAGGGGCTGGGCAACGGAAAGAATACAGAGGGCCGAGCTTATAGGCGAAAGCGAGGTTCTTCTTTTTTTGGGTTCTGCGTATTTTACATTTTGGAAGCCTTTCTTGTATGCCTTCTTTGTAGCTGCTCGGCATAAGCTGTGTACTGTACCAACATACTTTCTATTCTATTCTGATGAAACCTCGTTTCTCTCGACCTGCTATATGGCCTCTCTGTTCTTATGGCCCGGCCATTTTTTGCTTCCAGAGACATTGAGTAGTATTATGCAGCACAGCCCAGACTTGATGCTGACTTTGCTCTCGCCCGGATGCCCGAGTCTCGGAGCCAAGTTCCTCGGGCCGGTTTAGAAGGAGGTGTTTGCCCGAGACCGGCGCGAGGTTTCTTCATTCTCTTATGAGGTAGGGCAGGGGAGGGGCGCAGCTGGCATCTTGATAGAGACGTGGCTGGGTCAAGGGTATCATTGCGTTCAAGACAGAAAGAGATGGGAGGATGAGGTAAGGTCAGGTCAGGTCTGGTTAGGGCTGAGTGTGCAGCAGAGCATTGCGATCACCTGCGCTGACGTGCCGACCTGGCAAAGGTTGGTTGGCTCGCGGACACGGATGCCCAGATACGGAGGAGATTTCCTCCGTGGCATCCACGGCCACTGTCATCGGGGAAAGGGGGAACATGGGACGGAACAGGGTATGGCTTGAACACAAGAGAAGATGGAAAAAAGTATGCCTGCATCAGGTTGACTAAGACCACTTTCACTTGTCAGGCCATGTCGCCACTGGACAAGGGGGCGCGGGCAACGCGGGGACACCTGTCAGAGAAACTCAGTTTAATGGGTTTTATTTCTTTGGCCAAAGAGAGAATGATGGGAGAGAAAGGCATTGACGGCGGGCGCATGGATGTTGGCTGAAGACAAGGGCTCGCGGGCTTCCCCGGATCGTGGGGGATATTGGGTTGTGAGGGATGTTCCAGGAGGCAAAGTCCCCCTTTTTCGGTTTGGAAAAGATAGCGTTATGTAGTAAGAAAAGATTCATGTCTTCCGCTAGGTATTTCTATCACAAGGTTGACGCTCAGCCACGTTTGTGTAAAGGCAGTCTTAGTCTTTGCATTGGAGCTGCGGCGAGGTCGGGAATCGTATGACGTGCGGCGACTCCGACTGCTGTTGTGAAAGGGGGGCCCGCCCGGGTGGGAAATGCAACTTCGGAGAATAAGCCTACGGGCTGCCGGGCGGGCGGCGGCGTTGAGATTTCTGGAAGTGGGAGGGCCGGCCGCATGAGAGACGGCCGTGCTGATCCTTGGGCACGGCTCTCTGGGACTTGCAGAAGCAGCCGCAGCTGTTGGACTAACATACTGGATAGCAGTAGATCTGGTCGGCCCGGCTGGATGTGTGCGGCGAACCCAAGTACTTGGGAAACATGTCAATTATAGCTGACGGTTCACCGATGACACTGTGGACGTGCAGTGACGCCCCTATGGTTGGAGTTGGCGATTGCCACGTTTCCTCATTTGAGCATCCCGTAACGCCATGTGCTATCCCCGTTGCTTGGATTTACGCGACGCGAGGTTGCCCGTCCCTTGAGCAAACCGTCCAAAGTCCTCAAGGAGAAGGGAGGTGATCGGCAATCTGAATGTCCAAAATTGGACGAGTAGGCCAGGAGTGTCCATGGGCGACCAGCGCGGAAATGCTCGAGTTTCGCAAGGGACAACGCATCTGCAGAGGCCGAGGATTACGCGGTCCCCTGCGGCATCCCGCCCGCGTCGGTGAAAATTCTAGGAATTTGAGCGGTTGACGGGAGGGCTGGCGGGTCCCATGTTGAAAGCTTGTAGTCGGGACATGATGCCTGCATCTATCGACCATTGGGCGAGGGGGCTGGGCGAGCCATCGATTGTATCCGTACAATCGAACGATTGAGAACGTGCTGGGTGAATGCTTCCGCGAACTGAGTGCTGCGTTTGAATCAAGTTGGGCTGAAAGGAGCGCTCCTCAGAGGCTAGGATTGAATGAGAGCGTTGCAATCAACAAATTGGGTGATGTTTACAGCGTAGCACTGGGGCCAGTTGTTAAACTCCAACGCTGACAAGATGTTGAAGAACGAACATGGGTTCTTTTTAGCGAGCGCATCAGTGGATTGCAACTCCACCTTTTGACCTTCTAGGCCAAAGGGTCTCTGTAGACTGTTGCAATATTCTAATGTTGCAACTCGCAAGGTGCTCTTCATGAAAATTCGGGGAACAAAATGCTTGCCGGCGGCCCCAGTAGCGGCCATGGAGAGCCGTATGCATGGTTGGACTTGATCGAGACCGAGGCGACGAGGAGGTTGACGTTGGGTCGTTGGCTAAGGCAACTGAGCTGTCAAAATGATTGAGCGTGCCGAGAGTTTCCATATGTGCTCTCATCGACGTGGACTCCCTGTCGAGGTTAGAGAGTCTTGGTAGGGCTCTGAGGGGAAAATTCGCTCAGACGAGGTTCCACGGTGTATTAGTTGCAGTCCTATCCGCGGTCGTCAACTCGTCGGGCTTCAGTATTGGCCTAGTATGGAATAGCTAACTCGATCGCCTTCCCCACAGAAATGCCGATCTTGCGTCCACGATGGAACAGGGCCAGAATGTTGGTTCTCATTGCCGCTGCAGTCCGGCTTTGATAAACGAGTGAAGGAAACTGACTAACAGCTGTATCCGTAGGGTTGGACCTCTTGAGTAATTGAGATGCTTTGCAACTTTGCAAGACCCCAACAATGACGAAAATTCGAACAGCAGGCTGCGCGAAAAGCGGTGTGCTACCTCCAGGTCTAACATCATGGATGGGATGAGCCAGGTCCGGGATTGCTGTACGTAGTAGTGGTACCGAAACTGAGGGCCTGAAACCCAACGGAGCCGATTCCTTCCCCAATCGCGGTTCTCTGGGGATATCAAAGAACTGTACGTAGGACGACACCATGTAACATGAGGATGCGGGCTGGCAAACTGGGTAACAACTTGGCGCGATTGGAAATGGTGTTTGAAACGAAGGCGGGGAGCTGGTGAAGCACATCGTCGGCTTGTCGCCAAGAGTTATTCCGTGAGTGATACTCCGTAACCAGTCTGGATAAATAGGGAAGACGCCAAGCCCAATCTGTTTTCGTACCTGGGGGTGAAAGACATCGTCGTCCCGGCATTGAGGGGCAAGAGGTATCATGGTTGGCTGACGAGGCCAAAGTCAACATCAGGCGAGAGATCTTGGGCGAGAAGGCGATGAGCACTGCTACAGGGTCAAATCTTGCTGACCACGACTATCAGAAGAACTATGAAATTGCCAGCAAACCTGCTCCATCTACCCACACACGCCGAGTGTGCTGGACTGTTTGACAACGACGTTGGCCAACGCCCCGCTGATGGACACCGCCGACCCGGAAGCAAACTGTGCTCTGCTGGTTCGGAGGTCCATCATTGGTTGATCACGTTGTTGCGGAACGTTCCTTGATGAATATAACGGATAATGGACGGATCCACGGCTCATTTGAGATGCTGAGGCATTCAAGTACTTCGTGATTGCCAATGGATGTGATGAGACCATGTTGACGGCAATTGTGCGGCCTTTTGCCGCGCCGTTGTGTTCGCAAATTGCAAATGGAGAAGAAAAGGGTATGTAGTCTTGGTGCCCGAAGGATCGACTGCATGGATTGTGGATGAGTAGCGGCAGAGTGCGGATGGCTTCAAACCGTCCCTCTTTTTTTGTGTAGAAAGACTGAGAGACTGAAGAGAGGAGAAGGATCCGGATCGACCTGGTGGCGTTTGCAGCGGAGAGGCGTTTAGTTGAAACAGTAGCACCGAATCTCCACTTA
Source organism: Colletotrichum paranaense (assembly GCF_030867605.1). Classification (NCBI taxonomy): domain Eukaryota; kingdom Fungi; phylum Ascomycota; class Sordariomycetes; order Glomerellales; family Glomerellaceae; genus Colletotrichum; species Colletotrichum paranaense. The sequence continues at coordinate 4,128,245 of NW_026848961.1, read as the reverse complement.
CGCCTTCCACGTCCAGTCGTTCACCCGTCTCGACTTCTCATTTAGATGAGATACGTACCCAAAATCAAGGGTTTACCCCTCCCCGACCCCGACGACCAGCATACGTACCTCAGAAAGTACCTGCCTACCTATCTTACATAGTACCTACCTACTCTGAAGGCATCTTCTGGTTCAATGTCGTTGGCGTACCTTACTGCTGACCAGTTCTCACACGTTCACTCCCAGCATCAATTGCAATCACAGGGCCTGCCATGACAGTCTGCCACTGGATCGGTCCCTACAGACTTGATCCTACCCCGAACTGGCCTCCTTTCCTGAAGATTGATTTCCTCTCACAAAGCTCCGGCGCATCTAATACTTGGCATGGCACTATCCGTAGCATCGTACCCCAACATCACAAAGTCTCCGTGAGATGCTCGATTGACGACCACTGACCACAACTCAACCCTACAGTGTGCCACAGTGGCACTGTGTCCAATCCGATTATTCCAGACATCCTCTTCACTGCTGCAAGTATTGATCGACCTTCTTCCCTCGACTTCAACGGTCCAACACGGCTCCTCATCCTCTGCTGATCTCCGATTCCGAGCCTGGCGCTACACTAACATAACAGCAGGGTTGTTGAGCCACATGCTGCGAGCTGTAAGGGGGTCGGAGCTTGGTCGCTGATCAGAAGGGCCAGACCAACAGCCGACCAGCTCCTTCGTTCCTCTGCCTCTCTTCGGAGTACTGTGCTGTGTAAGCTGACAGATATTATTACATTGCTAGAGGCAAATCCCGATCGTTGAGTGGTACCTAGTCAACGACACGTCTCGCTAAATTTAGTACCGACTTTCCTATGCCTAGGAACTACAGATACCTCGAGCTTCTGGCGTCCCGCTGGTTCACGTCAAATCAGGACCTGCCTCGCCTTGCTGGAACGACACACGACGCACACATGACATACGACGTGGATGTGACAGCCACAGCTCGAGTCACGGGCAAGGGGAAACGACTTGGTTTCAATCCGTCGTGTATCTAAGCCGCTTCAATTCTCCGTCTGATATCCTGATACGGTTGATACACCGTGCTCCGCGATACAACGTGCCTTGTCTGTTCTTCTACTACACGTTTGGTTTGCCTCTTCTGCTCATGCACCTTCGACTGGATTTTTGACTGCCCAAAGGTCGGCAACTAGGTTCGGGGAGAAGCCCACTTCAAACCCTCGCGTCAGCTTCGAGTCATTATTGCTATCAAGCTCAAACCCAATCTTGGAGTCTTGTCGCCAGCTCATAGCTCGCTCGCAGTTTCTCGGAGCTTACCCGCAGGAACTTAGCTGCTTAGGAAACACGAACGGATCACCGACTGGGCCTGGCTGGTGTCCCAAGCCTCGGCCGTGCTTCAGCTGGACCTGCAGCTAACGGCGCATAGGGACATCCCGTCAGATGCCGTTCAGGTACAACACACCGCACCTTTTACGTGCATGCGACGCGCGAGAGATGCAGACAATGAGAGGAATAAAGGCTCCTCGAGATGATGGGCTTGGATCACGAGCTGTAGCTCCTCTGCGGTACACTGCAGAGAAGCCCTTTTTATGACCCATCCCAGCCTACGCCGTCTCAACTCTTGCCGCTTACTCTACTGCGAAGACGACCAACAACAACACATTGTCGTCCTACCTTGGTGCTGAGCCGCAGTAAGGCATGGGTTGCCATCTGAGATATCCACTAGACAGCCCCCAGAGTAAAAGAAGGCGGAGGAAAATCAACCCTCAATCAAGTCTGCTGTAATAAGTGCAACGACCCTTTCATTTCCGTCTAACTGGGCTCAATTTAAGGTGGCTCTCTTATGTGTCTCCCACGGCTTGCCGAACGGGGTGGATAGCCACGGCAGTCATTTGTTTGCATGAGACGACCAACATATCAAGTATCCGTACCGGCTACTCGCAATTGCACTCAAGGCTTGCAATCATTGCCTGGATAGTTCCATATACCCGGTGATCGCTTGTGGTCTAGGAAAAGACGAGCTTTGAGTTGTTAGCTTGTTACCGCTTCTGGGCCACCAATGTACAGAGCACAATGGTGGTCGTTGTTATGCTTCGCCTAGCACAACACCGTCACCTCCTGTGCTTCGGTTCTTATTCAATGGGCCTGAGCGTGTAAGTCACCAAAGACGTCGGTAGGAAGTACTCTACCGTACCGCCCCAAGTCCATTGCTTATTATCGTCTGGCCCACCCTTTTCACCTCATCAGTCTGGAAATTCGATGTAGTCAACAATACGAATTGTAATTTCGATGCGGGCACTCGAAATCGGTCCCATGGAACGAGCGACGGTGACTTTCATCAAGTACGTGTAGCAGCTCATCGGGCTTACATAGCACCGCTGGTCGGCATTATTTGTTGGCGGTACAGTTCGAGAGTCACTTGTGCTGAAGCCTGGCGTACGAGTTTCTTGCCCAGCATGTCCCTTTTTTTTTTTTCTTTTTTTCTTTTTTGCACTGCTGTCTGTTGACTTGGATATTATAAGTACACTTGTCACCATCAACTTCTCCCATCCCCTGGATCGAGTACTCTACCACTCTGAAGTGGCACGAAGATACCTAGGTAAATGGCACCAGGAGGTACCGAAGCCCCTGGCGGCCAGTGGCCAGTCAGCAGGCGTGGGTTCCTGGCGGAACACCCCACGTCTTATTCCCATGAGACTTGAGTCCCTCGCTCCGCCGCCGGGAGATGACCCCAGCAGCAGACATGATGATATGGAGTGGACTGTGGACTCGTGGAGGGGGGTTTGAGTGATGAGGGGTTCCACTGTTTGTGCCACAGAAGGGGATGGGCCTTTGCTCATCTTCTTTTCTTATGTCCACGTCCCGTTCACGTTGGGCTGTGACGGCTGTGTGGTGTTCGTATGTGCGTATATCTGTACGGATTATGCGCACCCACATACCTTAGCTCGCGGATAGGTGTCATGCCATGTATTCTTTATTCTGTCCCGGCATCTCTTGGAGTTGTAGGACAATAAGAGTGAAGAGTCGCAAATTGGGGGGTTTCCAGTCTGGGTGCCCGAGAGACACCAGCAAAATAAGAATAAGAAATAGCATCAATCCCTCTTCTATCTGTCTCTGTCTCTGTCTTTTTGTTTTCTTCTTCTTTTTTCCTTTCCGTTTCTTCATGCTACAAAGTGTTGTGACTCTGTGTAAAACGGACACACTGCAAGCCCAAACACTGCGAAAAGACGCCTCCTGGCGAGTCCTGCCTAGCTCAGGCACGTGGGACATTGTCTGCCCTGAGATGCCTGCATCAGATGATACATACATTATACTCTATGGTACATAGGTTGATGTAGAAAGCCATCTGCGTGATTTGGCATAGAATCAGAGACTGGATCTCTCATTTCACCTCGATCTCATGAGAAGCGTCTTCATTAAACTGAATGATGCTATCAGTTTGGCGAGCGAAGTTAACGATGTTTTGCCGTATGGACCAAAAAAAAAAGTGTTGGACTCTCGACACCCACTCCGCTGCTTGCCCTGCCTGCCCGGGAAGGGGGTAAGCTACCTGCTGCGGTAGGTAGGTACCTGTGGATGGATTATGGAAGGAGATGGGAACCAGGAAGTACCTGGCTCCAAGGTACCGATCACTCCCGCCCTGTTCCCAACTTCATCACCCCCTCCGTACCACAGCACCGCACCATCCATCACATCTGCCAACGTTTGTGTGTGAGTGTCCCATCATCCTGTTCCACCTCCAGTCCGTCTAGCCCCGTTTCTCATCCAGTTCCAGTCCCCGATTCCATCTCCACCTCAAGCTATCAGTCTCCCGTTCCATCCAGAGCCCCCCCCCCCCGAGTTTCCCCCAAATTCCACGACGAGCGCCACCGCCATCCACCAGTGATCATTTCCTCGCGCTTCCCCTCCCCCCCTCGCTCTCTGTCTTCGTGAATGTGAGTGTGTGTGTGTGTGTGTGTGTATGTGTGTGTCGAGGAAGGGACATTTCCTTTCCTCTCTCGCGTTCTCTCCCTCACTTGATTGTAGCGTGTATGTCGGTATACACACCTACTGTCATTTACCCAGGGTACGGAGTACTACTTGGTGCTTTCCTTCCCTTAGGAACGGATAAAGGTACTTGGACAATCTTCCAAGTTCCACCCCTCGCTTTTCTCGTACACGCTAGCAATCTACCTTACCTTCCACATTGCCTTTACTCTGTACTCCGTACACGACCCGTCACTGCCTTAAGGCAAGGTCCGCGCGTTACAAGCACCTTCCTCCATTACGCGATAGAGGCCTTTCAGCTCTCCTCCCCCATCAAACTCTCTTGTACCTTTCTAAGGGCCTGGACAACCCCCTGAACCCGTCAACCCACCCTTTGCTACCTGACTGCGTAGGTTCCCAGGTACGCCAGCTTCGGTCCTCATCATCCCGTTGCTGTTAGCCCGGTACCACGGACCAAGCCCAGGGCTTGCCATCGTCTCGCTCGTCCTCCACGTCGTCGTCGCACCTCTTCATCCAACCGACCATTCGAGGGCCTAGTTTGTCACCACAATTCCCAATTCGACAAGCCCGCGCCCAGCTTTGCTCTCGCTTCCACTGCCACCGCGAGATCACGGCCTCTGCCACTTAACCTCATTACCTTGCTTCACCTCACCTAACCCTGATTTTCGTCACCGGCGCCGCGTCGCTTCTTTTTGGGTTTTTGCCTTTTCCTTTTTTTTTACGCCTCCCCCCAGAGGCCCCGAGCCCTCGAGTACAACCTCTCACCTTCTCGCTGGCGAACTACATCCAAAACCCTCCAGACGAAATCAAACGAGCGCTACCACTACCACGACACCGCTCACGCCCCTCGCTACTCTCACCACCTCGACATTCACTTCCCGCACCGCCGTTCTGCTTTCGCTGCTATCGCGCTTCTGAGCACACACCCCCTTTCGAAGCGCCATCCACTACAAGCTCTCTTGCCCGTCGTACACGCCCTTCCTGTCGAGCTTCTGGCACGAACCGCACAGCCTGCCGACCGATCCTCATCTCTCGTCGTCCATGATACAGCTTTTCACAGTTGATCCTTCGCCTATCGATCATTTTGCTTTCGACTTGCTTTCATGACCGGCGACAAAGTCGTCTTCCTGCTCGCCAGATAATTGTCGTGACGACGTCCTACGAAAAAAGGACATTCTGCCCGTCATGACTGCTGTCGTGGAGGATTATTTGGAGAGTCCCATGGACAATGACGACGTCTTCCCTTGCAAAGGTTGCGGCGAGGTACGATGGCCCACCCCCGTTACTTCTGACTATTCTGCAAGCACGTACTGATGGCGGTACCCTACCCGACTAGATCCTAGAAGAGGGCAAAGCGTTCGAACTTGGTATGTTCCCTACAATTGCTTCTCTTCTCAACTCTCTCTTGCCCTATTCTCTGTTTCTGTAATATGCTCTGAGCAGCATCATCATCTGGCTTCACCCTGTGGCCATGATGTCCTCCGTGGCCATGGCGTCGTCCGCAGTCTCCAAGTTCAACCAGGCTAACCAGTCTCCTCCTCCTTCAGCTGGCAACCGATGGCATCTCAACTGCTTCCGCTGCAATACTTGCGGCACCCTTCTCGATTCCGATGCGAACCTGCTACTCCTCGGCGACGGCTCGCTCATCTGCAACAACTGTACATATAGCTGCAGTGCCTGCAACAACAAGATCGAGGACCTCGCCATCCTCACCGGGGATCAGGCCTTCTGCGCAACGTGCTTTAGGTGTCGCAACTGCAAGCGGAAGATCGAGAACCTGCGATATGCTCGAACTTCGCAAGGTATTTTCTGTATGAGCTGTCATGAGTCGCTCATGGCAAGACGGAGGAAAAAATCAAAAGCAGCAGCCCAGGCCAAGTCGAAAGAGAAGGACGGCTCCCCCATGATTACCGACAAGTCACTTCCCGCCTTGCCACCCAATGCCATTCCTCCGAATGCCTTCCACGATACCAAAGTCGACCCCGATTCAGACAAGGAGACTCCGACCGAGCTGTCCCCAAGACCGCGACCGGCATACGGCAGAAATGATTCTTCGTCAAAAAATAGCACTCGGCCTTCGCGTTCCCCTGAGCGTGTCTCCGAGCCCGCCAGGGAAAGCGGCTTGGGTCTTCCTGCTGCAAACTACCGCAACAACCGCAACTCGACCATGTATGCTCCTAATAACAACGCCGATACTAACGGCGGTGACGACGGTTTCTTCATTCCGGTGGCGCTGGATAACAACCCGGCATCGAATGCTACCCCCCGATCGACATCGGAGAACGTGTCCAGCGCATCCAAGAAGGATAAGGACTACTTCAGCGTGCCCCGAGCCAGCACTGATCAAAAGGGCGAATCCCAGTCCTCAACACCCCATATTGCTTTTCAGGAGAAGGGTCGACAGCCGTCGTCTGATTATGAGTCCGGGCCCATTAAGTTGCCGCTACGCAAGACTTCAAAGTCATCTCGGCATGACGGGCGATCATCGGTCATCAATGACGAGAAATCGCACAAGGTTACAACCGGCAAGCTCTCGCCATCGATTGATGAGTTTAAGTTGCAAGATGCGCCCAAGAGCAAGAAGCTCATTAGCCCGAGAAGTGCCTCTCACTCGGCCGCCTTGACCCCAGAGAGCGGCAGCGCCAAGAGCAGCGAAGGTGTTCTACGCAAAGACAAGGAGCCGTTTCCTAACTTGCCTTCGTCCGATTCACCTCCACGCATGGCCCGATCGTCTCAAGATTCGAGACAGCGCGATGAGGGCGAGGTGCGTCCTTCGATGGACTCCATCTCTTCCTCGCGAACAGACACAACTGCTGGCAAATCCATTGCTCGTAAAGAGCTTCCCTCGCGTAGCTGTAAGTCAATTTCGCACCCGTGTTTTACCATCATGCAAGGCGCACCGACCTAATCTTCTTTTTACTCTCCCACAGCCAACGGCAAACCTCTAGGTCGATCCAACACACATGATGAGACAACCTCATCAGGTCTCGCAGCCGGGCGACCGAATATGACTGAGCACAAGCTCAGCGATACTTACATGCAGCCTCGAGCACCCCCTCAACCGCCCGGCAAACCTGCCAACTCTCCCAACCCTCCCGCAAAGGATCAGGCGAACGTCAACGAGGAAGGAAAGGTATCACCTAAGCTGCCTAGATGGAGTGCAGGTGGCGATTTCAGTATGGACGAGGACATGGCGAGGATACTTGGCACCGACGCAGATTCGTCGTCCATCCTTCGTCGTGTATCAAATGCCGTCCGTCACGGACGTACCAACAGTACCGAGGGTGGTCATTCTCAGACTCAACATCCTCATAGAGTCACAGGTCACACGAGGAGCATCAGTGAGACCACCCGCGGTACCGCTTCTCCTCGCTGGCCCAAGACCCCGATTGCCGAGGATCCCAACGGACATGAGATCAGCAGCCCTATTTCCCTGCACTCAAGCGACGATCCGGCTTTCCTCAAGAGGCAATTGCGCAACTCAGAGAATCGTGTTGCCGAGTTAGAGAGACAGTTCACTACGGAGAAGGACTTGAAGCGTCTTAACAAGACGCTCATTGAAAAGCGCAAAACAGTTTCGGTGTTGGATACTCAGACTGAGATTATGATTCGTCAGCTGGAAGTTCTCGCCGGATACGTCGAACGCGCAAAGGAGACCAAGACACCTGTCGATCCCCGCGACCTGGAAGATTCTGCAATCAAGGAGTTTGTGCAGAAGCTTGACAAGGTCAAGCAGGCCATGAGCGCAGCTATCGAGCAGCTACACGAGGAACGCGACGAGCTAGTCGACGAGAAGAACCAGGCAATGGCCGACAGGGACCGCGCCCTGCTGGAGTTTGAGCAGCTTTCTTCCAAGAACGCCCAGCTTGCGGACATGAACAACGAAATGACCCACCAGATCCAAGAACGGTTCAAGTCTCAAATTGGAGGCGAACTCAAGTCTCCCAACGGCCTTGGCATTTACAGCCAGAGCAAGGTCTTCTCATCATCCAATCTGAACCTCACCGACTCGGCGAGCATGACCACGACTCTCGTTCATGAGACGGATGAGCCAGTTGTTGAAGCTCGACCGACAGTGGTTGATATCAGGAAGGGCCAGGTGAAGAAGTTCAACTGGAAGAAGGGATCCAAGGGCCTCGCAGGAAGCGTGGCCAAGGGTGTAAACCGTGCCGTCGTGGCTTTCCAGCAGGAGCGCGAACGCGGTCCTCATCAGGGCCTGACGGGAGACAGCATCGGCCTGCCGTACAATATGACTGTTTCTCAAGTAGAAGCACCCAGTACCCAGGCTCCTGGAGCTGCCTCGCAGCAGAAGAATGCGCAGCAAGCACAAGGTTTTGGCTTCTTCAAGAACAAGAATAACCAGAAGTCCATGTCCACGACCAACGTGTCGACGCCCACGATCGCAGAGGCGCCCACCACCTTGTTCGGCTCAGACCTAACTGAAAGAGCTGACTACGAAAGGCGCACCATCCCAAGCGTAGTAACACGTTGTATCGAAGAGGTTGAGCTTCGCGGTATGGATATTGAAGGCATCTACAGAAAGACGGGCGGCAACTCCCTGGTGAAGGTCATTCAAGAAGGATTCGACAAGAGCGAGGACTACGACATCTCAGACCCTGGCCTAGACATCACCGCGGTGACGAGCGTGTTGAAGCAATACTTCAGGAAGCTGCCAATGCCGTTGTTAACGTACGAGGTGTACGACAGAGTCCTGGAGTCGAATGGTAAGTTGATATACACACATTCCCGCCCGAATTCTAAGCTGACATTGCCTGGTAGCCATCACAGACCAGACTGAACGCTGTGACCATCTTCGTAAGGTTTTCAGCACGATGCCACAGCGACACCGCGACTGTCTTGAGTTCTTGATGTTTCATCTTGCGCGGGTTGCTCAACGGGAGCCTGAGAACTTGGTAAGCTTTCATTTCAGTGGTGTAAGGTTGCAATTAAGCTAATTGATATGACAGATGTCTCCCAAGAACTTGGCGGTCGTGTTTGCGCCCACTATCATGCGGGACACGAGCCTGGAACGTGAGATGACAGACATGCACGCCAAGAACCTGGCTGTGCAATTCGTTGTCGAGAATAGCCACACCATCTTTACCGACTGAAAGATTGGCTTGGATGGACAAAAATGATGTTGGAAATTCATGTACATATCAACGCACCCACGACTTGACGCCCTCGACCCCCTTTTATTCAACGAATCTGGCCCGGAGAAACCTTTCCACACGCCTGACGGCTTTTATTACTACCTCACATTTGGATTCGAACAGTTCGAACGCCGTCATGACCGCAGCAATACGGGAGTATTTCTCCACGCCAGGGAAATTTAATGATATCCACACTTCTTGCTTCGGGGCACGAATGGAGTTTTCTTTGGTTCTCGAAGGCAGGTTTAGGATTCAGGGCTGAGGGGACGTCTTCACTGTCGTTGCGAGAGCGCGATCTCACCTCGTCCAACCATGAGGTGTCGAGGGCGGTTCAGTTCAATCTTGTGGCGAGGTTTCTGCAGTTGGTTAGAAGTAGGACGAGTCATACGTGACAGGATGACGACTGAGCACGACGCTGAAGAGCATGGTACTTGCGCATGGAGTCATTGCGGGCGAGATGGAATTCCAAGTTTAGTGACGCTGCAAATATCTCATGGATGGCCCAGCCCATCCTTTGTATCTGAACAAAGCCAAGCCGAAACTTTTATAAACCGTGGTGCCCTAACAATGTGATAATGATATATACAATGTGGTATCAAGCTCTGTATAAGGGCGTGCCAGACTACTTATCAGGTCTGACCCGCTCCTTCTTCCCATCCTTCTTTTTCTCGGTTTTTGCACCTTTACTTTGAGTCCCCAACCATGCGCCTCACCTTCTCCAGCAGCAGCGCGCTCTCCCTGCCCAGCCTGCGCTGCCCGCCGTTCTCGGACCCCTTGCGCGCCTTCGCCATGGCCCGGCGGTACCGCTCGCGGTCGGCCGTCTTGCGCTCGCGCTCCTCGCGGCGGCGCTGGATCTCGGCGCGGCGGGCCTCGGCCTCGGCTTTTTTCTTCTCGGCGTGGGCGAGCTGCTTCTCGTAGTAGCCTGGTTTGCGGGGTCTGCGCTGCTGGCGGGGTTCGTAGCGGTCGCCGCCGGCGGTGTCCTCGTTCGCGGCGGTATCGGCTGATTCTTCCGCCACGTGCTTGCGTTTGACGGCGATTGTGTTTGGGTTGGGGGGTTCGCCGTCATTTTCGAGCATTTCTGCGCGGGAGGGGTGGACTTCTTCTTTTGAGGGGTGAGGCGTGGTTGTTGCTGTTGCTGTTGCTGTTGTTGGCGGTGTTGGTGTTGATGAGAATGAGGATGTGCTTGTCTCTACTGCTGATGATGATGCGGTTGCCGCTGCTGGTGCTGAAGTTGGTGCGGGAGATCCCGTCTTGCTGGAGGGGTCCTGGAGGGAGTCGAGCTCATCTTCGCTTGAGATGTCCTTTGCCAGCGCGGCGGCGGGCTGCTGCGCATTTGAGGAGGAGGAGGAGGGCTCCCGAGAAGCGAGTTCTCGCTCCTTGATCTTTGCGTAGGCCTTTTTGATCTTGGCCTTGTGGATGAGCTCGATTTTCTTCTTTTCGACTGTGAGGGTGGAGGTTAGTGAATGATGATCATTTGAGAGGTTCAGGGACGTGTGAGCTCATTACCCTTTCTACGCCATGGACCCTCAGGGAGCGTGTTTGGTCCGAAGCCCTTGCGCTTCTTGACTTGGTGGTCTTTTGAGGAGGATGTACCCTCGGCGGCGCGTTTAGGAGCCATGGTTTGGGGTGGTGATGGTGAGTGAGAGAGAGACTGGGATGGGGCGAGAATCGGTCAAGCTGTCGGAAACGAGCGAGGCGCGGTGTCCCACCCTGGATAAATGAAGTTTCGTATGGACTAGACGCTTTGAACGTGCCTGGATCGGGCGGGTGCGATTCGTTTTGCAGACGATGTATGTGTAAGATCTTTGTATGAGAGTGAGAAAGGTTGATGAAGTCGATGAAGCGATTGAGCAAGGATGAAATTTTAGGTGGATCCTGCGATGAGAGGTTCGAAAAAGTGAGACGAAAGTAGCTTAGCGCGTTTTTCTCCGCTGGCCAGTGCGATCCGCGTTGGACGTTGTGGACTGTGGGCCCTCCCCGGCTCCTGGCTATCGGACTTCACATTCCGGGATCCACCTAACGGCAAGCAAGCATGAACAAAACCGCCTGCGAGAAAAGAGCCTATGACAGATTCTCGAGAGCTAATTCTACACGTGCGATGACTTACCTTCAAGCTTTTAGCAGCGTTGAGGACCCCTTGTGAGCCTCACCTCTCAGAGCGGACGATCTCTTCGAGGAACCGTCATCTGGCACCTCGTTGCGAAGTTGACACTCGCATTCGGAGCATTAAACGATTTCCTATCCGAAATTATTCTTCATCAAAGAGAGAAAGCACCATTTTCTCTGCAACACGAGATATGTAAGCTTGATAATAAATATGATGAGGAAGTTTCTCTAAATCCGGATTCAGATCATAAGTAGACGTTTCCAAGAGAACTAAAGGATGTGGTCGCAGCTCAGTTCGGGATAACGTTAATACACCTAGGTAAGGAGCATCCGCCCATCAATGTACTAGTAGTAATATTTCAAAAAAATAGTTCACCGCCGGTGTGGCTACATCTCTTGATGCTCATTCCGGGACTCGAACTCGTGATACTCGTATGCGCTAAGCCTGTCGTCGAGTAGGCTGGTTGGCGATTTGAAAGTTGACCTTATACCACTCCACCACCCAGCCAGTTTGACCTGACCCGTCGACCTAGACGGGCGCCTACTGGCTGGTGGCAGGAATGAGATTAGGGGGGCATATATGGGATACCTCGCAATCCCTCGATACAGACGCTAACCTGCGGCCTCTACGACAGTATTCCATCCCCATGAATACTACTAGACTTAGCCACATATTCGTGAGCCTTGGACTTTCACCTCGCAATAGCACGCATCGATACGGTTCCATAGCAGAGTCTAATCAATCACACTCATTGAAACTCCATCCACATACCGATTGACGGCTAGAGCAGATTACAAGTGCTTGGAACCACTCATGTCAATATACGAATCTGACTCTTCACCTGGCAATATTGTACTTCGGGTAAGTAGCCAAAATCGGACAACCCATTGACGTGATTCTCCCTCCTTGTCTGTCAAAGTACGTAGCCTGCTTCTTTTCCACAAAACAAATAAGTATTCAATCGTGTGAAGAGTTTTTTTGAACTTCTAATCTAGCAAGCTCTGCTACTCGTTCGGAGCAAAGATTCTATGCACTCGTGGTATGTGTAATCGCTGCACACCTCTATCAAGATAGCATGTACGCCGCCTTCCATCCTAATCACGACAATTGAGCCGAAACCCAATCAAACCCTCCCAGAGCAAACTTCAAACATCTACGCTCTCACCTCTATGCCCACTCTCAAAGCTTCTCAACCAACCTCACATACAAACTCTCCGCCCTCGCCAGCACCGCGCCCCCCTCATCCTCGATCCTCGCATCAATCCACCACTTCCTTCCGACAACTTTCGTCACCTCAACAACACACAGCACCGTCTGCGGCGTCCTCACGGGCTTCACATACGTAACGTTCAAATACGCCGTCATGTACGCCGCGTCGGGAATCAACCCGTTACTCTTGTTGACAGGAAACACGAGCCCAATCGTCTCATCCAGAATCGTGGCGACGATGCCGCCGTGCGAGACGTCCGGGTACCCGTTTATCCCGCTGCGGAGCGTGAGGAGGGCTTTGAGCTGGCGGATGATGGTGGGGCCGGCGTCGTCGTCCTTTGGTATGTCTGAGGTCAAGGTACTTGAGGATGCTGACGACGACGACGACGACGACGACGACGACGACGGCCGCTTGTAAAAGGTCAGGTACGCGGCAATCGTATCCGTCGTGTTGAGGGTCGTTGAAAAAAGCTGGTCCTCAGTGTTTTGTTTGGGGAACCGCGAGGGCGCCGTGTCGCGGACTGTGTCTGGTTCGTTGAGGTGCGCCGCGCACCAGGGGAAGGACAGGAAATGCTGGACGTCTGGGTTTGCCGACTTCATTGTTGCGGTCTGCTGTCCCCTATCCTTACGAGCTTAAAGCTTGATGCCCTTTCAAAATCTTTGGATACTGTCGAATGTTATGCGTAGGCAAGCGACTCAATCTTGACGACATGTACTATTGAATTGAGCGACTTCGGAGTCCAATGATATTGATGGAGACCCGGTTGGTGATGAGCTGTGGGTGTTCTTTGAGTTCCAGGTTGAGAGCTTCAATTGAGTTGGAAAAGAGCCGAGGTCTTTTTTTATCAGATCGGGCCCGTGCGTTGGCACGCGGCATGTCACCACATCCACGTAAGGTAAGGTACCTAGTTGCGGGTAGCCTTATTGGCTGTCAGGGTGGCTGCTACCTTAAACTACAAGAAACATGGGACGAGCAATAATAGACTCGACAGTTCTCTATTGGCGTTTCTCACCACAAAAGTTCAATCAAGGAGTTTTATAGGTTTCTCCTGGAGGCTTGGCGGTGGCAGGTTCGGCGGTGACAGGTTCATCCCATGCCTTCATCTGCAACTAAGGTGCTTACCTGCTTACATTCACAACTATCCACTGACACGCATGGCTTGTGGATATAGACACTTTACTACAATATTGTCCTCTCGTCTTTACAGCATGTATCGAAACCCCTCGCTGGCCGTCCTCTTACGGCCCCCAGATCCCACCAAGCCCTCCTCTTCTTCGGCTTCGCTACCAACGGCGCAAGCGACGTCTGTCTTGCGGTTCAAGTAGGAGAGGTAGAACCTCAGAGACAGCGCCAAGACAGCCACGGCGAGCATCGCACCCGCGCAGGTCTGCATCCCAGGCGCATAGAAAGGTGCGTCTCGATCCGGGTACAACCTCGTCCCCACAAGCGGTCCGCATTGCCCAATAATCTGCATCAGGGCGAACCCCCCGCCCTGCCTACTCTCGGACGCTTGGTTATTGATGCTCCATGCCACGGTGAGCGTTACGACGTTGAAGAAGCCAATGGCCGCCGGGTACACTGCGAGATACCGCAGCAATGGCGAGAGACCGATAGGCTTTGCTAGGGCGAGCGCGGCGTATCCGCCGGCCGATGCGAGGGCATGCAGTATGATGGGAATGGACCGGGTTTGCGCCCGATCCGATAGATGCGCTGTGAAAAGTACGGCAAGAAAGGCCAGGAAGTATGGAGGAGCACTAAGGCCTTGCGATGCGAGGCGAGAGTGGCCCATCTCGGTGAGGATCTTGGGCAGGAATACGGGTAAGGAGGAGTACGCCATGTTGGTAAGAAAGAACATGGCCGCGGTCAGCAACGCCATGGGATCGCACAAGACAGCAAACACTTCACCAAGGTTGAGATTGCTATGACCCTTTCCCCCATGTTTCTTCTGGCGCGGCTTCTCGCGTCGAAGTCGAAGGCGAGCCACCTTTTGCTCCCGCGCAGTGAGATAACGCGCCGTATCCGGGCTATCGGGAATGATGTGCCACGCGGCTACGGCGGCGAGAACGGATGGGAAGCCCTCGACGAGGAACAAGAGACGCCAAGGGGCTATGGGTCCAGCCTCTGCATAGTTGGTGATGAGCCAAGCCAAGGACGATGCGAATGTTGTTGCCAACGGCGCGGCTGCCCATAATCAGTCGGTTGGAACGGTCGTCTGGAGTGACGAGATACTGACCAGAGATGAATATAGCGGTACGAAATGCTAGTTCCTCTCGTTTGAAGAAGAAGGATAGGTAGAACGGTATGCCTGTGAAGCCGGCCTCTCCGATACCCAGCAAAACCCGAAGGAAAATGAGCGTAGGGTACGAGACGGAGACGGACTGCAGCGAGGCAGTCAGTCCCCATGAGAGGACAATCATGGAGACGTATATGTGGGCAGGGATGAGCTTCCATAACAGCGACATCCACTCAAAGAAGATGTACGAGATATAGAAGGCCGTCAATGTCCACTCATACCAACCGTCCCACGGAGGATTCGTCTGCAGATCCTCGTCCATACCAGCTATGCGCGCATTGCCAATATCTGGAGAGGAGGGGCTGTCAGTAGGTCGCAAGATCACATGGCCGCGGCTCAAGGTATGCCATACTAGATCGATCCAAGAAACTGAGCATAAATAGCAGTGCTACAAAAACCACCAGCTTTCGGTCGTGCTTGCGAACAACGGACCTCTCCTCGTCAGGGGTGTAAAGCTGGAAGCTCGCGACGGTGCTGGTGCTAGCTCTTCTCCGCAGCGACGTCACTTCATCACCCCATCCGTCGTCAGTATCCTTCGCAGGTGATGCACTTAGGCTCTTCAGCTCGTAGGCCTGGCCACCGCCAAGCTGTGCCTCATGCAAATGCAAGTCCTCGACATCATCATCGTCGTCGTCAGGGTCGAAATCGAGGTCGCTGTCGAGACTGAACTCGGCCGTGGTCTGCGCAAATGACGGTGACGCTTCGCCAGAGCGATTTGAACGGCTAGGTGTCTGAAGCCTCGAGGATTCGGCCATTACCACAGGGAGGGGAACGTCATGCGTCCCGTCAGAGTCGAGGACACACGGTCACCTGGGGACTGTTCTGCAGGCAGGAGCAATTTAAGTCATGGAATTGGATGCTGTGCAGATGTTTGGCTTGCAGGCCGTAGTCCGCGATGAATGCAGGTCTTCGTTCCGCCGCATTGAAGGTGGGTGTTGCCGACGAAGCTAGGTTAAGATTGATGTCTTGAAAGAGCGAGCTGGGCGCGTTGCTACTGAAATACATGGAACGGTGGAAGGATGATCGAGAGAGGTCCCACGACCAGTGACGTACCTTGGCAAGCTAACCCCTGCTCTACTCCAGCTGTTAGTGAAAGGGAAAGCTGCGGATCCTCCAAGGTGTCATTGCGGCTGGGTTTAGCGGATTGCGGGTTGCGGGTGTCGGGACGATGTGCGGCAAGATGTTGGAGCAGACAGGGATAAAAGATGAAGACTTTAATAATCTCCCTTTCTCTCTCTTCTTCCTCTCCTTGTCTGTTTTCAATGAAGTAGTCAATTATACAAGTAAACGCCTTCGCTTTGAAACCGTGTCTACTAAAATGCCGCGTAGGCGTGCGGATGGTTCGCTTAAAACGGAGGATGCCGTGGCGTGTCGTACCTAAGACAGCACACGGTACAGTGGTACAAATACAGGCTCAGGTCGTGGAGAGCTGCCTCAAAGACGCCCACCATTGAGCTTCTAATAAATGTCATCATGGCCCTTCTTCCCGAACAGTCTTCCGAGGCCGCCTCCCTATGGATCATCGCCCTTCTTTCCGAATAATCTTCTGAAGCCGCCGCCCTTGGGTGTCTTTGGCCTAAAGTCCATTGAAGGTTTGCTTTGTAGTGTTGGCGTCTCCTTTTCCGTCCAATTGCCAACCATGTTGGGATGCTGGGGAAGTGTGCCGTAGGGCAGACCCGCCTCCTTTGGTGAGAGCTGTTGCGGCGACATGGCTGTTGCGAACTGACTCGCTGGTACGCTCGACACGTACTCACGGGGTGATGCCCCTCCTCTCGATGTTGAAGGACCTGCACTGCGGTCGCGAGGCCGGGGTGTCGCGTTTTCAGCCTCCCTATCCAACTCCTCCTCTTCTGCCCTTGCCGCACCCATGTCTTCAGGGAAATCGCGCACCTCGTCGCCGCATACCACAATGTACCAGCGAATATCCTCTCCTCGTTGAAGCTGATCTCTCAGCTTTTCGAACCAGCCAGCCTTCTTCCCTGACGAACTCTTCTTCGCCTTGTAGAATTCATCGCTAGGGGCGCTTGCCATCGCCTTGGTCTCGCTCAGTCGTTCTTCGTACCGCATGATCTCCTCCGTTATTGAGTTGCTCAGATCAATGCGTACTACGTGGTCGGCAACATATGCGTAGGGACGGCTGACATAGCTTAGATCAGTCGGGTCATACTCCTCGAGCAGCTTGACAGCACTCCAGTCGTTCTGCAGGACGTCATCCTCCTCTGGCGGCACGGTCGAGGCTGGGACATCGTATTCGTTGCGCAGTGCGGCGGCTTTGGATGCTTTGGACTTGTTGCGCTTCTTCTTGTCACGTTGGGCCTCGGTTTCGTCGGGTATGGGCTCGGGAAGGAAGTCGAAGAGAGAGTAGAAGGACTCGAGGATGGCAGGAGACGAGTTTGGCGCAATGATCCATTCGGGGGCAGCATCGTCGATGTTCTGGACGACGACAAAGACGCGGATGCTTCGACGGTCCCAACGAAATCCGTGGCAGAGGTAGGTAGGCATTGTGGGTAGTCGCGATAAAGCTTGGGATGGGCGGGGAGGGGTTGTGGAAGATAGGACGAAGCGGTATGTGGCGGGGCCTAAGCAGGTAGCTCAGGGGGAGACGGGAACGATAACGAGCGCAGATCGGTGGAGAGCTCCGAGCTAGGGGTCGGATGAGAGCTTCTATTTGCCAAAGTCGAGATCGAGTGTCGTCGCTTGCCCGGGTTTGTCGTCATTCAGCGGCGTCGAGAGCGAGAGATGTGTTGTTGGCTGAGGTGAGCAGGTTGAACGAATTAGACAGCCCAAACCCGCCAGAGAGGTGGAAGAGGCGTAGCGGGTGATGGGTGTCGTACGTCCTATCGAGAGGAGAGGCGCGTCAGGGAGTACAAGACCCGAGACGGGGTTGAGCCAAAGTTGGAGATGGGAGAAGCTGGCAGAAAGATAGAAAGGGGTCAGGTGTTGTGAATTGCCGGTTCGACGGTGAGTTGAACGGTACGCAATGCATTATTCGAGCTGTAGTCGAGGAAACATAGCTTGTCGCATCGCACGCTGGGCTGCGGCGCACCTGACGCCCAACGAAATATTGCTCCTTGGGGGGGCAAACAAAGACTGGGGAGGTCGAAAGCGGCGTAGCCTGTTGGAAGGTGAAATTGGAAAGGCGAAGTGTGAGTGGCCACAAGTCAATGGATAAAGTGCAAATCGGGGCGGGAAAAGCAAGAAAAGAAGAGCAAGATCAGGCCAGGCGAAGAGACAGCAAGGCGTGAGGCAGAGGAATGTCGAGAAGTGAGAAAGGGAAGCTGGAGGTGACTGGACTGGGGAGCTGTGCTGCTGGAGGGAAGGGACGGGAAAGAAAATATGCCAATAAGAAATGGCCACCCAGGATCTGGCAGGCGCCACCATCCGGGACGTGTGGCCGGGAGAGAGAGAGAGAGAGAGAGCTCTTCCACTATCCGTACCTATTACTAGGTACGTAAGTATGTACGTTCTGGGATCGCAGGTTGGCTGTTGTGTGTGGCTTTTCCCATGCACCTTACACAGCAAAGTGTCTGATTCTTCGAAGATCCTTCCTTGCCTCCGTTCCCTCACTGGAGGCTCAAGATTCTGGGGCTGTCTGTGCTCCGATGGAGATCATGGGGGCTTAGCCACGGCCTTGAGTGCCATGGCCCATGGAACACGGGAACAGGCCTTCTTCTGGACACTGCAGACTGCTAGTGCCTCGCTTTCGAGTGCATCAGATGTCACTATTTTCGTGACCATCCGCCTCGGTTCGAATCGATCTTAACTCGATCGATAGTAAACCAAAGTATATGCCAGTAACCCATCCTCGAGACCCGGTACCTTGCCTTATATATTCCCCGTACGGATAGAGACAGACAATGGAAGATCTTCACAGCAATACCTACGGAAAGCTATGACATGCATGAAACTAGGACCCCCGGAGCTGTTTCCCGACCCTGAATCCCCCCTCCAGTCGCAGGCAATTGCTGGCTTTAGGTAAGCAATTAAGGCCCACTCGGCATGCTACCTCACTCTGCGTTCCGTTCTTGCGACTTGCGGCTTGCCTCAATTCCGAGCTGAACCTTGATTGCTTTTGTCAGTTGCAACCGAGGTTTGAGTTGGATTATCTACAGGTAGGGCGCACTGTTAGTCCTATTAGTTGTGTTCCTTCCTTGGCATCCAACTCAAGTTGTTGAGACGACAACTCCTATACGGCGTTTACGAAACCGAGACTCTATAACCAGCATCGACAAAGCCATCAATCTTAGCTTTGCTATCCATCTCAACACAGACAGGATACTTGATAACTTTTGACACCAACTTTCAACCTTTGCCCACAGACAAGCTGCAAGAAGCACTCGCATTCGAACCCAAACCACCGGCGGCCAATCAACAGCCGCAACATGATTTGAGATTCGCGATGGAGGCATACGTGTTCAGCACAACTTTACTGACGGCACCGGGTTTCAAGCCGTCTTGAAACTGGCCAGAGGGAACTAGAAAGCTTAATCCCTGCGCCCGGCAACAGTCCAGAGGAGGACGTCCCGAAGCATTCGTATCCAAAGTTCGAACAGGTGGGGTAACAAACGCAGTCTTGCCTTGTCATGCCACTGTCTTGTCTGTCTCGCGCGGCGCGTTTCCGACGACAGAAAGCTGTCAAGAAGCCCGGCTGACATTTCATCCCTCCCGGCCCGAAGCTCACATGCGGCTGCGGCATCGCGCGCACAGTCTCGACCTTTCTCGGATGTTGTCACAGGATCGCGGGGTAGATTGGCCTTTGGCACGCGGCGGTATACCATATTATTAGCGGCAATGATGACTGAACACCAAGGTGCCATGTCTTGATCTGCTACATGGATGCTACTTTACTCCATCGTAGCTTTCATCCCATCACTTGATGTGCCGATCACCAAAGAGTACCACACCCCACAAACGCCGCTCCAAGCAACATCAACATACTCGAAGCTACACTAGTCGCCGCACCCGATGCCGCACCAGTCGCCGCCGTGCCTGTTGCCGTGCCACTTGCCGCACCTGTCGTCGAGCCCGTTCCCGCACCCGTTCCCGTACCAGTTGCGGCACCTGTCTCCGCAGGTAACGACGAACTTGAGCTCCCCGTGACAAGAGAACCGGTGTAAGGCGCAGGGCTTGTGAAGGGCGAACACGTTCCGGTCGCACTTCGAGAACTCATCAGAGACATTAGAGACGAAGCTTCCCAAGCCCCAACGTACTCGGATTCCGTGAGTATCCGGTGGACTGCCTCGACCTTCTCCAATCCTGCAGTAATGGCCACAACGACAGAGCGCGCCTCCACGAAGCATGTGTTGACGGCGAGCTCCTCATCCACAGTCCCGGTCCTGAGCGAGGGGGTTGACGTTGATACGTGGCACCGTCCATACTGATCTGAAATCACGGGATGGCCGTCAGTGCCGAGCCGGCAGTCCCAATATTTCACGATGCCGGACGTGGCCGTATTGCTTCCGACCCAGCTAGAGCCCTCAATGTGGGTGACGTTGGCCGGCCAGTAACCCTCCTTTTGGCAGGCTGCATCGGCCGTTGGGCACACAACTTGGTATGTTGCCGTCTCACGCTCGTACGCAACGACAGATGCTTCGAGACTCCCGGTCGGATGAGTATCATAGATAAAGAAAGCTCTAGCGGATGATGTGACTCGAGGAGCCTGCACGCTGGAGGTCGATGTCGCGGTCGTTTGCGCGTCGACGAGAGCCAACATCGCCGAGACGGCGGGAAGGAGCGACGACGTCTTCATCGTAACAGAAGGATTGCTCAGGGCGTGAAGTTTGATGATGTTTCCGGGAGCCGGGCGGAGGCACTTGTAAGTTGCAGGTGTTGTCTTTCACATAGTAACTCAAGCTCAGAGCGACAAAGCGGCCCCCTTTTAAATAACTTTTCGATGAAGCTTGGCAAAAGAGTTGGTTGTGACTTCAGTGAAGTCTGCCTTAAACCAACGGGGGTCGCGAAGCGAAAGGGACTTCTGTGCGGAGGAGAATATTCTTCCAGCCATTGGGAAGACTGTGCCTGACAGGGGCCCAATGTAGAGGTGCAGGACCATGAGCTTAATTGAGATATGCTCATGGGTCCGGTGATGAAGGAACAAACCCTAGGAGTGCGAATTGATGTTGAGGTCATTCTAGCTGATCTCACGATACCAGCTTCAAAATACGCTGGCAGGAGCATCCGTATCGACCCAGCTTGCGACTTGCAATGTCGGATGCAGACATTTATAATCTCGATGACCCTGGGAGAAAATGGTCATCACCAATTGATATTCTAAGTACTTCCTTAGTGGTGAGGGGATAAAGGTGTTACCGCGATATCTATGGCTGCTTGTGCCGCTCAAGCTCGCCTGGGACGTTCAGGGAATTTCCAAGATGAGCCCGTCTGGACCTTCAAAAAAGAACAAGCTGGTCACGGCAGATACCAACCACAATGGGAACAATGGCTCTCGAACCGTGGTGGCATAGCCTCTACTGTTGCTGCTGTGCCGCAGGATTACGAGAAATGAGGACGGCTCGTCACATGGTCTTGCTGACGTTAAATTGAGGTGAGGTCACCCTTTTATCATATCTCTGGAAGCAAGTTCCTCTCGGCTGGGTTGGGCCATGGGCCGGGCGTCGATGAGCAAAGCTCTTTCGCAAAGACTAAACAAGATTGACGAGACTCCCTCTCATCGAAGACAATCCTTCTCCCCCGATCCGATGCGGATGTTGAAAATACTCATGATTAGTGATTCTCCTCTGGTTCTGTTGGCGAAATTGTGGTCTGCCTGGCGGTTAAGAACCCCAGCAGCTCCTCCGAGGGGCGATTGGACGGCTGCTTCGTACGGCTGAAAGAAGCTTAGTCGGACCGCCGGGGGTTATCCTGCCAGAGGCGCAGACTCGGCCAGGGGGTGGGATGAGCTCAGGCCAATCTCTCAGGGCCATCCCAGAAGAGAAGCCTTTTCCCGCTCTTGGATGATTTGGTTGTCCATGCGTCGTATTTCTCTTCCTCACAAACCGCTCAGAGTTGAGTCTTGGAGAGGATATGGATGCTTGCTGGTTCATCAGCAACGTCTCAACGTCTGTCAACGAAAAGAGTCGATAAAAGATCGATCTATACATCTCCAAGACTCGAACTTCTAAGCACTGCCTGCGGGCGTTGATGGACCATACCACCCCAGTCCACGTCGGCGACTACAGGGTATCGTGTGTTGATCTACTTCCCCTTTCAAAATTTCTGCATCTTGCCGCAGTCGCTGAGCAGAAACCTCCATCTTTTGATTTCGGAGTTCTTCAACATCCGGAAGAAAGCCTGTGGGTGATAAGTTGATAACCCCACAACGACGGAGTACACAGTTCCACCCTTTCGCCCAGAGATAGAGATGAAGATAGCCTTTCATCTCCTCTTCCCCTCTGTCTCCATAACGAACGTGGTCACGCACACACCAGTAACCACACACACCAACCAGCCTGGCAACGGGAGCGCCCATGCCCTCAAGAAGCGCGAGTTCCTGAGCAAACGGGCGGACGAGGCAGCCCAGCGGTCCAGCCCAGGAGAGAATAGAGATGGTGGTGCGGCGTGCGGCGTGCCACCTTTCCATCCAAGGGAAGGGCTTGCCGCTTCGGCCCTCTTGCTAAAAACGATCCCAGGCGCAATAAGGCG
Organism: Colletotrichum paranaense; assembly: GCF_030867605.1. Taxonomy (NCBI): domain Eukaryota; kingdom Fungi; phylum Ascomycota; class Sordariomycetes; order Glomerellales; family Glomerellaceae; genus Colletotrichum; species Colletotrichum paranaense. Next base: position 4,105,870 of record NW_026848961.1, on the reverse strand, counting down.
CCGCAACGGCGCGGTTGACTATGTCTGCTAGCTGGTCCCTTTCATTCAACCTTCTAATCCCGGACCCTTTGCTGGCGTTCACCTTGCCTTACTTTATACGGATGCCCATCTTGAAAAGCAATTCGGTTTTCCCATTGACGAGGTAAACCTCAGATCTGGCAGCCATCGACAATTGAGAATGTGCGGAATCATGGATACACTCAGCGTTGCAATAGGCAATCAATTGTAACCTCACAAATTCAGCCCGCAGGCCCGCCGTTCCCACAAACCCTGTTATTGGGTAAGTCGAATGTGGTAGCAATGTAGCATCCATGGGTGGCCCTTGTCAAACTGTGTCCCACAGCTGGTAAGCACTAGCAACCCAGAGAGCACAATGTCGTGATGCTCATCACTGAGTTGGCAATCTCTCTGCTTTGTCAACTTTGACTATACTACCCCATTGGTTCCTTTCCGCGGATCCAATTGTTCTGGGAAATCATTGATGCCAATCCATGAGGCAATGGTCCTTTTGAGGCAAGTTTTTCCCTCCTTAAGAGAGAGAGGCACAGGGCGTGATAGATATCTTCTGCCCATCTCGTACCCGACTAAAAGAAGCGCATAAGAGCTGCCTGGGGCGATCCGCTCGCCTGCATGGTAACATTAACGCTTGTCTCTCCCGCAGAAGACGTATCCGGTGCCGGGATACATTGTGGCCAGAAATCACAAACATGTGTCTTTGCTGCGCCGAACTCTCCAACACCAAGTCTCCCAAGGGGCAACGGCGCACAAACGCTCCTGTCAAGCTTTCGTGGCTGGGCCTTGTGCGACTCTTGGTGTGCTCCTCGCGGCTAACCCATGCGAAGGAAGCGCCAGCTGGGAGCTATTTTACATGTTACTGCGTACGCTACAAGCTTCGTTTCTTAAAATCCTACGAACCACGGCAAATTTGAAAGGAGAGAACTTAGCGCCCACGTAGGCAACTGGAACCCTGCAAAGCCTCAGCCCATCAGCTCCATCACCAATGGTGGTCGGTCCCGTCTGAAGTTTCTTCTTCCTCACGTTCTTCTTCTTGTCCTTGGCCCGTCAGCCATCCACCGGTGCCCGCAGCGGTGGTGGTCTCGACCCCGTTCTTCGGGACCCCTGCAATATCTATCTTCTTACATACGCGAGAGTGTGGTCGATTCAAGGATTGGATCCGGCGACCCGTGCTGGCCCCCCTCTACTAGTGTAGCAAGCTAGGTAGCCATGCCATGCCCTGCTCACTCTCACTCTCACCATCACGCTCATCACTCCGTGGTAACTCTTCGCCCAGACGTTGAAGAGAGTTCAACCATCAGCCCAAAGGATGGGTAACATGGGGGGCCATTGCCCGGGGTCAGATTTTACTGCAACGCTAGACTAACATGTCTTTCCACCCGTGGCCACTCCAGCTCCTTCGTTGATCTACCTCCTGCTCCTCCTCCTTCTCGATCCCAGCTCATGCTTCTCCCGTCCCGCACCTTGTCCAATCCTTCCGGCTCTTTTCTGGTGCCTGTCTGTCTGTCCCTCTCTCTGCCTCCTATGAGTACCGTCAAGTACTTAAAAATGGCTCCCAGGGTAAGTTCCCCGCTTGGTTGCTTTCCCCTTCCTCTTGGCTCTCCTTTCTCTCGGTTTTTCCCCATCTCTTTTGGTTTCTTCACAGCTTCACCAAAGATCTTATTCGATCCACCGAAAAACTGATCATGGCTACAACACAGCACCAGTACGATGAAGGCCCGGAGCTGGCACCTCAGCATCAGTACCCCGAGGTCTACCACCCGCCACCCCAGCAGTCGTACTCGGCCTCGCCACAGCCAGAACCCGTGACGCCGATGAAGCAGGAGGGCTCGACGTACGGGTACCCGGCCTCCGGCGTCGACCAGTCCGTCTACGGCGGCAACCAGTACCAGAACCACGCCGCCGGGGAGACTGCCCCTCAAAAGTCCAGAAAGACCGTCTGCGGCTGCACGTTCCTCGTCTTCCTCCTCTCCGTCATCATCGCCGTCTTGGCGGCCGCCGTCATCGGTCTTGCGGCCGGCACCGGCGTTGAGGCGAGCCGGGCCAACAACGCGATCCAGGAGCTGGCGGCCATGTCGGCGTCAGCGACGAGCGGCGGGACGACGGCGACGACGACGGTGACGGTGACAAGCGCCTCAGCGACGGCTACGGGGTTCAACGCCCTCACCAACGGCTGCACCGACTCGAGCGAGACGACGACTGGCCAGACGTACACGACTGACTTTTTCGGCAAGAAGACGTTCACCATGTACTGTAAGTAGTGCACCTGAGAGATCCCATCTCACTTTTTGCGCATTACTGACATGCTACCTCAAGGCAACAAAAACGCACCCAACTCGCCGTTGATGTCGCTCTTCACGGCAAACTTTGACAACTGCATGGACGCCTGCGCATCCTTCACAAACTACGAGCCCGGGTTCGAGGGCAACGCGTCGTGCACGGGTGTTAGCTTCATCCCGCTGTGGACGACGAGGGCGGGCGCCGTCGAGGGCAAGGCGCCGGGCAACTGCTACCTCAAGCCGGGGAACCAGACCAAGGGGAACTTGGAGACGCCCAATATCGGGACCGAGTGCCATGCCGCCATCATGAGCTAATTTTTTTTGGGGTTCTCCATCAAACCTAATGAGAGTCAAGTCCAGGCCTCACTTGTAATTTGGGATGGCGTGGCGCGGGGCGTGTTTTGTTTCTCATTCTATATACCACTTATCTGGAAAAGATTATTACGTGTACTATGTGGACACAATTTTTGGGGCGTCAAAAGGATATTTAAAGCATATGGGCAGGGCAAACATACTTGCCTGGAAAGTCAAGTGGCATATGAGAGAATTCTTCCCTTCAGCCCACTGTGTCGACGCAAGTCTTACACGATGTTCTACGTGCAACAGCATATCTCACGCCTCGGGTGGTCTTTAGGGTGCATTGGATCAGATGATTCGATGATGGGAGTGATGCTTGAGTCTGTGATAAGGATATTTCCCGAATTTGCAACCATTCGACGCATCGGATTGAATGAGAGCGAGTGGGAAGGAGTGTGATTTCGGTACGGCTCAGACAGGGTTCTCAAATACGACTTTAGAAGGAGGCCATTGGGAAGCCAGAAGCCGTCGCGGAAAACGAAGCAACTTTCATACTAGAGACTTGGGGCTGTGTCTTATTTGGCATGCGGCATCTGAGGCATATGAGGCAGGCAAGTGTGCCCATGGAGAGAAGGATGCCACGGCCGTAAGCTTTTCAGCTCAACTCATCATGATGAATAAGACGACAACCTCACAAACTTCAATCGGTGCATCTTATACAGCGTTAGGTTGAGTATGAAGAGTTCCCGCGGACTCTATAGTCGAACTCGTGAGCTCTTTATGTTTTCCAGCCGGTAGACTGGCCGCCATCAGAAACAGTCGGTGAGTATCGTCACAATCACAACATTAGATATCAATTCCATCGTCAATTCAAATTGCAGCTGAATGAAGGACGACCCAGGGAAACTTCTGATGATGGATTCAAGGAAGTAATTAGAATCATGTTACCATCCAGTCCGTCCGACTCAGTTACTTTATTGCCGTGGCTTCGAGTTAAGGCGCGTCCATAGTGATGAATGGGAGCCGGTATATCATGTTGCGTGTATCAGATGTTCTCACATCTATTAGTAAGAAGTGAAGTATGTCGCATGTTCATCATCGAGTACAGCGTACTCACGATCCCGTATCACATCGTATCTTCTCTGGATTGAAATTGCTGCTTCGAGTTGAGCGCCAGCTTGGGGCATAGCATGAGCACTATGTATTCAAATCATGCGCCGTATCGTGTGATTTCCTTGAAAGCCAGAGTCCGTTGAGGTCTGTCTGTCATGACGGAAAGACTTCATCTTCATTTTGAAATTGGCCATTTCTTGCTGCGTGGTCAGTCTTATTCCAGGCGCGTCGTAGGACGCTATCCCTCGCCATTCCTTTTCGAGGAGCTGAGCCCCCCGAAACTGGCTATCTCGTGGGCAAATGAGGACAGACATTCCACTTAGTTTGCATATGAGAAGCGCACTCACTGGAGCTAAACATTAAGTGTTGCTGGAATGGGAGTGGCACTTGCCCGTGTTAGAATAACCCGACAAGGGTCTATCAAATATTTCCCCATCGGCAGGTGATAGCGCGATTCGCACGCAGACGAGCTGAACCAGACCCCCGGTATGGCCGGTCTCAGGCTCTCAGCTCAGGTCGATGTTGACGTGTAAAGCCTTCATCAGCTTCAACGGAAGCCGCCACTGGAAGGTCTAGATTCGAGGTGAATGAGGAGAAAACGAGTCGCATATTCGTTGCTTGTCTAATTGCGTCGACGCAAGCCTGTCACAACAATGTACATAAAATGACGGCCGAATCCCTCGACGAACTCACCCAGCGGGCGGCTTGAGCATCAATCTTCTTCTCCTCATCGCATCTGTATAATACCTTTATCGAAATTCCATCATGGTTGGATCACCTGCCACAAGACATCCTAACGGAGCCCGCCTCCTTGCCCTTGACGGAGGTGGCGTCCGCGGCGTCGTCTCCCTCATGATTCTACAAGAACTCATGCGCCGCGTCCAAGTGAGAAAGAAGCTGGAAAAGGAGCCTCTCCCCGTGGATTACTTTGAGCTCGCAGCCGGAACTAGCACAGGTGGCATCATCGGCATCATGCTGTTCCGACTTCGCATGACGGCCACCGAGGCCATTAAGCAGTACGACATCATTGCCACGGACGTCTTCAAGCCCAAGATATATGGCTGGAGCATTGGATTCCTCGGAGACACGCTCTCGTCCTGGGTTAACAATAGCAAGACCGTGGTGCAGAGTAGTCGTTTTGACGACGCGTCTTTGATCGCCGCCATCAATAGAGTTGTAGATGAACTTGGCTTGGACAAGGACGACAAGCGGTTGAAGGGGGAGGCTCTGCTTCAACATCCAGCAGCCGGCAAGTTGTAAGTCGATAAAAACTCCCATAACACCTCAGACTACGTCAAGATTCTAACGTTTGAAACCAAGGCTTGTATGCACAACGGCCCAAAACAGAGGCGAAACGGTTTTGATGAAGACGTACAAGAACACCAACGTGTACACCAGTTCGACAGTAAACAACCTCATGAAGAGCCACGGAAACGAAATCACAATGAGTCTCGCGACGAGGGCAACTTCTGCCGCCCCGACGTACTTTCCCGAAGTCAAGTGGCCCGCGGGCGCAGAGAAGCCTCTCACGTTCTGGGACGGAGGACTCTTGAACAACAACCCCATCGATCAATTGTGGAACGCGCGGTACGATCTCGTTCAGCCGGGAGAAGCACAAGAAGGGGTCGAGGAGCCCAAGATCTCGTGCGTGATCAGTCTCGGCACGGGCTACAATAAGACGGAGTCGCCAAACGACTCTTGGTTCCGTCTCACGGGGGTCGCGGCGACGGTGATGGCGTTCGCTACCAATACGGAAGCCAAGGGTAAGGATTTTTCGAGGCACATGGCGGCGCTCAACAGCAGGCAAAAGGGCCCCAAGACGGCATATATCAGGTTCAACCCGACGCTCGGGGAAAACAAGATTGGTCTGGCGGACTATACGCAGATGACGCTGCTGAAGGAGCTTGCCACGAAGTACATCAACCAGGCCTCTGGGAATGAATATTTTGAGAAAGCGGTTGACGCGATTTGCTGTTAGAGTTAGCCTATACATGGATGAACGTTAAGCAAGATTGAAACCAATGATTGCGAATGATTCGCACTTTCCAAAGCCTCAACATGAGACCATTTTCCTCGGTATTGTGTTTTGTTGGCTAGGCTCATCCGAGTCACTGCTGCAATGCTGAGGGCCAAAACAACTTGGAGATACCTCCGCCTGGCCCGGTTGATTCATTCTTAGGATCGCCGGTCTCGCTTCTTTCTCGATGAAGTCCAAGGGGACCCCATGGGATAGTTGTGATCATGCCAAAACTTGATTTTCAATCCTAGAAATCCTTCCGGCCGAGTTATCCACTTCAAACCGCTACAGACCGATGGAAGCCATCTTCGGTCGGCTGAAGGGCCATCGCGCCGTAAGCTTTGACCTAGACAGTCCTCCGATTTCGCAGCCGCAATTGACAAAGGGTCCTAACAAGCGCCTTTGTTCGAGGCTCCGAGGCTCTCCTCGTACGGCAGTGGAGTCCGGAGTGGGTGAGCAACCCGGGTCTAGCGCACGCCGAGAACTTGGACCGACGGAATGGGTGGGTGGTCGTTTTGCATCTCGAGTTCTCGACTCATCCCCCAAGCCGGGGGAGCGGTCAGCGGTCGTCGGGGGTGCGGCTGACGGGCGGGCGGGCTTGCAAGTTGCAATCAAGCATTTTTCATGCCCACATGGACATGGGAGAGCCGCGGAGAAACAGTCGCGGGAAGCTTGGGAACAAAACGCGGAATCGGCTTCGGCTTGAGACCGCACCTCGTTCTCCTACCAAGTCTGATGGTGTCGGTCTTGGTTGCCAAAAGTACCTGATAGTGGAAGGTCGCCTTTTCCACCTTTGACCGGCTAATTACTGCTGGCTGGGTAGATCCCATCTCTGCTCAGAGATTTCACAGGATTAACCTCTGTCATGGTCATATACCTCAACTCTGCTTCGACCTTGACTCACAAGCCGCTCATCTAGGTCCCGGCCGACATAACGACGTTGAAAGAAATCGTTGTGCATGGGTGTAAGACGGGAATGCGAGTCTCTACGCCCTTGGTGTCCTTCAAGAGCCAAGGCCGGCGCAGTTGCTCGTGGCTTGAAGTGTGGTGTTCTGGGTGGATGGCTGCAGAAGGCGGGTCAATTATTAATACCGGTTACACAGGACCATGTTGAGAAGGACGACATTGGCTGAACAGCCTGGGTAGAAGCACCCCCGTAGGGTTGGCTATAGTGTTTAGCTTCAGCGTTTTCTGGTGTGAACGGCCTTACCGTCAGACGGACATGTTCAACACCCCCATTGACTAGTAGCGGAACATACCATGAGATGGGTAGGCTGCGGAGTAACCTACTGCAGGCAAAGTTGCCAAATAGAAGAGCGAGCCAATGCTGTGATCTTCAGCTTATCGGCTGAGAGCGACGAGTCCATTGCATCCTTTGCAACCACCTCAGCCTTCTGAAATGTAGAAACAGCATGATGGTTCTAGAAAGCACCCTGCAAATTGCCTTGCCATGCTGTATCCGTATGCGTCCTAGTACGAAAGTTCCCAAGGATCTGTTCTGTTCGTACTTACGATATCAACACCCTCCTCTTGTGTCGATTGGCGACGATGAATGAGTCTGCGCAACTTGAGTCTAAAGCGATATTATCCCTTGGGAGCATCTGATGTTAAGGATCTTTTTATCTTGACTTAAATCCCACAATGACATGAGAAGCCGCCGGCCAACTGACGGCGCCCTATCTCAGCTACTACTGCTTACACTCCGCATCCCCTCCGCCAGAACGCGAACCAGCCTTTCCCATACGCAGACGCACAAGGAAGACGCCGGCGCAAGCGCAGACTCGTACGCAGTAGAGATGTGGGGGGTGATCCCTCCCCCCCGTCCGAAGGGTGTGCATAGTAAACTTGTCAAAAGACATGCGACTTGCGCCCTTCTGATGACACGACCCATTGTAATCCCGGTCTGGCGAGCCAACCATTGGTGACTCCGACTTGGACGCTTCCTCGAACGCCAGAATCCATCTGGCTTGATCCGATCTACTGAGCGAGGAGGATAGTCCTTTTGAATAAAAGATTTCGTCGCCTGGAACTCGTCTGTCCCGACTTGTACCCTTTTCTTTCTTATACCTTTTTTTCAATTTGCCTCCGTGGGACTTTTGGATTTGTCACAGACTCCAAAGAGCCCGGGCCTATTCACCATCTCGACCGTTCTTGGTTGTCAACTTGTCGTTCAAGAAGATTACACGGAGCGGGGCTCACCGACGCCCTTCCGGTCTCTTTGACGACTGACAAGCACCATCGACATCGACGCGACACATTGGAGCACCACTACGCCCTATCGATCTGCAATTCCATCTGCAGGAGATCTCTCCCATGCCATTCACGCCCTTCAGGAAGTTTTCCAAATCAGCCCGCGCCCTTCATTAAGGGCCAGTCAGTACAATGACAACCATCCCCGAGGACACGGGCATGGACGAATTCGTCAACTGGGAGGCTGCCGCTACCGAGGTGGGCAACATCTTCAACATGCCCACTCAGGACGTGCCACCCACCGACCCCAATCTGGACCTGGTTTTGGAGAATGCCGACGATGACGATTTCGGATTCGTCGCCCTTGAGCACTTCTCTGGGGATCTTGCACCACCAGGAGCTGGTCTGACTGATGGCAACCCCCTCGAACTGATTGACACGCAACTGTCCAGCGCCCAGGAGGACTGGTGGTTCGCTCCCGAAACGCCATGCAACAACTGCATCCTTGGTGGCTATTCGTGCAAACAGATCAAGGAGGGAAAGTTCAAGTCATACTGTACTTCCTGTGTTGCTCTTCGCAGCGAGTGCAGCTTGGCCGAGCACTTGCCTGGCGGCCTGGCCGACCTCGACACATCTGATGCCATCCCTTCCCAAAACCCCTGGCCCATCATGGGTGACCATCCGCGCGCCGTTCAGGAAGATGACCACATGAACCTGCTATCATCTCTGAACGCTTGGCCGGCGATGGGTGATCATCCTCGTGGCACTCTTGAGGACAACGTTATCGCTGCTGGTCTGCCCGAGACATCGACACCAGATCTACTTAGAGGTATGACCGCCTCAGCCGAGCAGCCTGCCGTGGAGATTGCCCAAGCCAAAACAGCTACTCCGGCCAAAGTTGGCGCTCGTTTCTCTCGCGAGTCTGTCCGTATCTTGAAAAACTGGCTTTCCACCCACACACGTCACCCCTATCCGAGCGACGAAGAGAAAGAGATGCTTCAGCGCCAGACTGGCCTCAACAAAACTCAGATCACCAACTGGCTTGCCAATGCCCGTCGTAGGGGTAAAACGCAAGCTCCTCGCTCTACTTCTCCCCACCCGCGTAGCTACAGCGGTGCCATCGACATTCCTCAGAGACGAGGAACTCCGGCGCCGGACGGCAGAGTGCGCAACATGAATCCCTTGGAGCGTTGGGTTGACTCACCGCCCGAAAACGAACCCGCTACTGTCTCTGCCATTGCTTTGGCCGTTGCGTCTAGTTCTAGAACATCATCATCAGGTATGACTCTTCCCATCTGACTGAACAACATGCATCATGAAGCTAACCTCCTTCCAGGTCTTACGAGCCCGTATAGCTTCAACTTCACCGACGACGGATCGGGCAAATCTCTCTGCAATGCTTCCTCCGCCAGCTCTCTCGGAACGTCCCATGGAACGTCCCACTCCAGCGGCGGCTCATTCGCATCTGCCTACTCCCATGCCTCTCGCGGCTCATTCGGGTCCTTTGGGTCTTTCAACCGCGGCCGTAGGCGCCGCAGGAGGCGAGTCGGCACCAAGGTCGAAGAGAAGACTGCTCTCGCCGCTCCTCCCAAAACCTTCCAGTGTACATTCTGTACCGAAAGTTTCAGGACCAAGCACGACTGGCAACGGCACGAGAAGTCTCTCCATCTTTCCCTCGAGAGGTGGGTGTGTGCCCCTGATGGGCCTGTAGCAGTCAACCCGGCGACGAATCAGCTCGCCTGCGTGTTCTGTGGGGAGGCCAATCCCGACAACGCCCATGTTGAGAGTCACAATCATTCGGCATGCCAGGAGCGGCTGCTCCAAGAGAGATGCTTCTACCGAAAGGATCATCTGAATCAGCACTTGCGCCTCGTCCACGACTGCAAGTTTGTCGATTGGTCCATGAAGGCCTGGAAGGTCGCTACGCCAGAGATTCGGTCACGATGCGGTTTCTGCGGCGTGGTCTTGGACAGCTGGGGTTCGCGAGTGGAACACATTGCCAACCATTACCGTAGTGACGGAAATACCATGGCGGACTGGAAGGGTGACTGGGGTTTTGAAGCACCGGTGCTCGAGATGGTCGAGAACTCGATCCCGCCATGTATGCACCGACCCCTAAGCTATCCCGTAGACAAGCTCCCAAAGTCTAACTTGTGGTAATACAGATCTCATTGACAATGAGCGCAACTCGCCCTATCCGTACAAAGCCAGTGGCGCCCCAGCCGAGACCCCTCGCAACGCGTACGAGCTGATCAAAATCGAGCTGGCATACTTTATGCAAAACCACTACGATAAGCACCAGACCCTACCGGACGACCGACAGATGCAGCTGGAAGCCTGTCGTATCATTTTCGCCTCTGAAATACTGTCGATCCGAGAAATCTCGTCCGAATTCTCCTGGCTGCGTGATCTGATCATGTCAGACGAGGAAGTCAAACTATCAGCCAAATACGGTCCTATTCGTCAAGCGGCTGAGAACAGGCTGTCTTCCTTGAAACTAGCCTCCAAAGATACCATTTTCCAGACTTGTCCTTTGGAAAATCAGCTTCACGAGTTCGTTAGAGCGAAGAGGCTACTGGGCCTCACCGCCATGGATGATGAGCTTCAGCAAACGGCAGCAGAGATTGTTGGACGTGTTGAGGAAGTCTCGATCAGTCCTTCGGATCACATTGCCAGTTGGCTCGTAAGATGTATCTTCTCCTCGACCAACTGGCTCGCCAATTTCCGGCAACGAGCCCATCTTCCCCGAACCGAGGACATTGTGGTGGTCAACGAGCGATCGACGGATACCACCAAAATCGACTCGACTATCCACAACTACAGCAGGCTGGAACACTCCTTGGCGGACTTCATGGACAAGCAGAGGGCTTTGGGGATCGAACCGGATGACGCAGCCCTGCAGCGCGAGGCCAGGATGGTCATTTACGAATTCGACGACGGCTGGAACCAGACCGCAGCCGACAACTTGGAGTGGCTCGCGGCCTTCAGACAACGCCACCAGCCCGTCTCTGCGTCGGGGTCGAGTATGACCACCTCGCCAGAGTCTCAGGGCCAACAATCGCTGCAGCATTCTGGCTCCGGTATTTCGCCTGTCAACTTCCAAGCAAACCTGCCTTCCTTCTTAACGGCCGACACGGCTGCGGCCTATCTGCCACCCGATCAGGCTGCACTGCCTCGTGGCGTCAAGACGGGTCCGTTCTTCTTGAACGACGCAAATTGCTACCGCCGTTTGGCGCGTACGTTGAAGAAATACACGGTGGCGGCCATGTCGGCTGATAACCCCCACCAACATACGCCGTCCGATGCCGAGCTACAACTCCAAGCACGCCTCATTCTATACGATGAGTAAGTTTCAATCCGGAGACCACAAGATACAAAGTACCGTGTAGCTAACCAAAGCCCCAACAGTGACGACCCATGGAACCAAACCGCAGCCGATAACGCAGAATGGCTGCGCCGCTTCAAGAGAGATGCGGGTATCATCGCGGAGCCCGGCCCCGGCCTCCCGCCCGGCGACGCTTGGTCTCTCGAGCAAGGCGGCACGGGCTTCGCGCCGCCCTATGCCTTCCCCAAGGGCGACATGGCCCCCTTTAGCGAGAAGACGACCGAGGTGCCGATCCGCAATGTCAAGTTCTTTCAGACGGATTCCACCATAACCAACAAGTACCTCGAGACCTTCAAGACGCGGTACCCGAAGCCCGCCACCATCTTTTGCGCGCGCGAGCTCGAGGACGGGCTGATCAAGTTTGTCGAGTCGGAGATTAGTCTGACGGGGTCGTTCCCCGACGACGAGGCGATCCGGGTCAAGGCGAGGATGATTCTCAACTCGGCCGAGACGGCCGCGGACGACCCTGTGTTGTTGGGCAAGTTCAAGGGGTGGATGATGACGAGGGGCCAGATTCCGGGCCGGCAGCAGCAGCAGGCGCCCGTGCTTGTCCGTCCGCAGCCGAGGCCGCTGCCCACGCCGGCGTCGACGGCGACGGCGACTTCTGCCCCGACGGTGTCGCCCGCTCCCGCTGTTGCATCCTCGGGCACCCCCGGACTGACGCTGTCGGACGCGGAGATGAATGATATCTTGCAGGATATGAACTTTGACCTGAGTGCGGCTGACTTGGAGGGTCTTGACGTGGCCATGGGGATGGATTTCGGAACCGGCGCGGGGCCTGCGTGATAATAGACCTAGAGGTGGCGGGCGCAACTTCTCTGCTACGTTCTCTACACATGACTCTACGACGCACTATCCTATAATTGAAAAAAATCAGAGGCAGACGGCCCGACGTTCAACTGGGTCGATGAAAGAAAAGTAAACGGAACGGGATCACAGGAACGGGATGACGGGCGTTTGGTTACGGTTGTTGGTTTTTGAGCTTGTATACCCAATAAAATCTCATCTTACATCATGAAACTAGATCTTCCCATGTGGCTTTGGGTCTCTGCTCTCATCTATAGCCAGCTACAAAGTACTCATTCTCTCAGGTTGTTTTCATGTCTACTGCCCCCATCTTTTTCGCAGCCCTCCCTCCGGACGAAGGCAATGAGAGGAAAGGCGCTGGTAACTCGATGTTCATGTACAGCGTATCAGGTCCATGATATTCGAGAAGGAGTAGGCATAGAGTGTACGATATATCTTTTCTCTCCTTAGCACAGAAGTGGCTTGGTGTAGGTTGGTAGATCATGGACGGCACTAAGAGCACACTGTGTCTCAGACTGTACTCGTCTCAGCCAACGAGGCGAATTTGTTAAGAGACAGGCCACACTTGAACCGAAATGCTTATCCGTTATGCTCAAACAGTTAACATAACGCATGTTATGACACTGTACAGCATCCCTCATCACTCAACGACATGCTTACACCTCATCATCCGCTCCTGAAGTTCAATCATTACTTTCTCTCCACGAATCACCTCACTGCAACTCGCCAAGTCAATTCAAATCACAATCCTCAGGGGTACTGCGCAGCATCACAAATTTACTCGTCACCGTCATAGGAAACCTCTTGGCAGTGGAGCAGCACACAATGAGCTCGGCTGTCCCCACGACTTACAGCAACCGCCCCAGAACGCGGCAACGACTCCCCAAGGCACCTCCCGCCCTGGACGTGCCAAATATCGAGGAAGACGCACCGGAGAGGAAGCGGGTGTTGAATGTTTTGGCCCAGCGCAGATACCGTACGTTGTCTGGCTTTTCACCGCCTCGCCGGAAACTCCCATCGTTTGGTCAGATGCACTCTACTGCATGGCGCAAAGTTGTCACATCTCGACTGCATCAAAAGGGACTCACAAGATTACTTACTCTGAAAGGATAGGCGAACGCAAGAAACAAGACCGCCTCGCCAGAGAGAAGAGGCGCGCCGATGGCCCAGAGCATCGGGTGTCTGAGACATGCGTCGACCACGGCGGCTCTCCTCCTCCGGCAGCGGCTGCTGCTGCTCCACCCGTTCCTGATGCCGTCGACCCGATTGAGCAGACTGCAGACCGCCGCCTTCCATTGAACGCTGACCCGGATGGCGGCGCTACTGTGGTATTCAATCTGGACGCATCTACGGCGTGGCCAGCCGATCTCTCAGACGACAGCTCGATATCGGAGCTGCTGTACGGTACGAACCTACCAATGTTCGACCACGGCTCAGACAGCGGCGAGACTACGATGACGGTCCTGCCCAGTCCGCCTTCGACCATCGACCCAGCGTCCCTCATGGACAGCAGCGCGTCCCTCTCGCCGTCAGAGTTCTCCGACAGCTACCTCCTGCCCCTGAGCGACCTAAAGCTCCTCACCGGACTGCTGCGAGTGGCCACGCGACTGGGCTCCGAATCCGTCATGTGGGATCCGGCGGCGACGTCGCCGTTCAATGTGGGCGCGGGCACACCGGTCGAGCAGCTGCCCGCAACGTGGAAGCCGACGGCGGCGCAGGTGCTGGTGCCCCACCACCCTATCATGGATTTCTTGCCGTGGCCCGACGTCCGTGATCGGATCATCAACCTGTTCAGTCTGCCTGACGGGGCGAGACCGCCTGCGGCTCGGGGCCAGCTGGGCCTGGTCAACTTTGCGTACGACCTGGAGGATTCTAGCGAAGGGGCGCGTATATGGGGTGGGGACCCGTATGATGCGTCGAGCTGGGAGGTTGGTCAGGTACTGTTTGAGAGGTGGTGGTTCTTGTTTGATAGGAGTGTTATTGCTCAGAGCAATAGGTGGCGGTCATTAAGGGGTGCCAAGGCATTGGAGATGCGGCCGGGCAGTGTGGTTGACTTGACTGATGCCGTTTAAGCGTCTTGCAGGTCGTAGGCATATAGAGTACATTTAGACCGACTGAGAGGCGAAATCAAGAGTCCAATCAATACTATCGGCATAACCACTACTTGAGTATTGCCGAGGATTAGTCTGGACTCACCCGTGAGCTCTTGACGCCCCAGTCGGAGAAAGTGAAGCTCCGTTCACTTTGAGAAAAGTCCGTTGCCACAGTCAATGCCGGGTTCGAGCTGGGACTTGCTAGGCATCAGCATCAAGCTCGCATCTCTCTACGAACGAATGGATGGGCCAGAAGAAGCATGCGCAGCCGGACTGAGGTTAGATGCGCGACATGCAGCAGACGGGCGGCCGGGCTAGTGCATGTAGTCGCGGAAGGCGAGATGCTTGGCCGGAGCTTATTGGCTTCGCTTGGAAGCAAGATGCGGGAGCAAGTCAGTCGCTCCGAAATCTGAACGTCCCGCAGGGAGAGCAAAATGGTGTTGCTGAACTCTCAGTGGCCGATCTGAGAGAAGCGTTGCGCGTACTGTGTTGTCCTGTGCGTTACAAACTACTTCGGAGCTTTGCGCCGTTGTCACCGTCGGACTCGGTTGCAGTGATCCGGGGATATCGGTCGTTGGTGTGACGGGGGGTTTTTACTGCGATGGCTCGATGTAGTATCAAAAGCTTCCCGATGCACCAACTTTATCCAGTCGAGAGGCATGACACAGAATCCCATCCCTCGTTTTACGGGACTTCTGCCTCTGCCATGTGGGTGACTGACCGCGACAAACGATCGCCATTCCGAAAAAGGGTTCCCGGGATATACTGCCCAACAAGCCTTCGCGGCGACTTGATTTATAGTTTTGGGCGAAGGAACTTGGTGTTTTGATCTCCCCGTTTTTCCCGGTTTCCCGTTTCCTGTTTCCCGAGATTTGGGAAACCGTTTTGTTGCTTTAGAGAAACTTGAGCCAACGGGTTGCAGGCGTTTCAGCGAGAGATCCGCCAATCATACTAGTTGACAAACCCCATCTGTGTGCAATCACGTAATACGTGGTAGAAACTAAAACAAAAAATATCGAGTAGCAGAAGGGTGCGGTATCTGGAGAAATGGAGACCCTTCTTGGAGCTACGCAGTATGGAGGCTCTTGGAGGACGAACAGTCGGAGACTGGTGGGCTCTTGTGTGGAGCGCGCGAGGCGCCAGAGGCTGGAAGTGGCCGACCGCCGACGACGGACCCGAGGATGGGAAGGGAAAGCCCTGGTTGGAATAAACTTCCACGGTGCGAAAGCGGCTGGCTTGGTTGGTGTATAGTGGTGTGTAGAGGTATGCATGTGTGTTTCTGTGTGTGTGTCGGGGAAGCATGGGAGAGGGTTGTGACTTTGTGAGGGTGCAGTGTACCTGACGTAGGTCGTCCCGTCTGGCGGTGAAGGGATGAGGCGGGCGAGAAAGTATCCGGTCCTTTCGTCACCTCGGGCACATGCCATCAGGACACCTGTTACAGTCACTAATGTGAGTCCTTGCTGTAAGGGACTTTGGAATAGATAGTATTCACTCACACAACGACCTTATTTTGTGTAATGAGAGCACAGATGAATGAGACGGAAAGTTCAAGAAACACAAGTTTTTTTCGTACCTTACAGAGTGAGCACCTCTACGGAGACTTGACAGTTTTTCTGCCGCACCCCGCAGTTGCACAGGGCAGGGACGATCACCTCATCGATGGAGGGTCACTGAGGGTAGTAAGGTGGGGGGGACTCACTCGCTCAATGGAAGTCTCAGAGTCACTCTCACTCTCACTCTTACTCTCACTCTTACTCTCCAAGAGTCATGGAAGACTCGCGGTGCTCGGTGCGACATCCGTCCCTACCTTACCATCCATGGATGATGGATCTCTGAGAGGTCCAGTGAAATGTACCTTAGGTACCCACGTACCTCGCAATGGAGGGGCAGTCGCCAATCATTGGACCCTCTCATGCGTAGATTCCCTCCTTGTTCGGAGCTCTGATGCAGCAAAAGCGTGGGATCCAGCACTGGGAAGGGTAAGAGGGTCTGGAACTAGATGCCACCCGTATCTACGTACCTTTACCCTCCGTCACTTTCTCCTTCTTCTCCCCGGTCTGTTACTTTCCTGGACTTGAGCACTGAGGTAGCACATCTCGGCCGGTGCTGCAAAATTTCCAAACTTCTCCCCCCTTCATACCTCAAAAGTCCAATTCCCTTCAAGTGCCTTTTTTTTCTTTTCTTGGGACATTTGGGAAATTGTCTACTGCGCAGATCCGGGGATCGGTGTGTTAGGAGAGACGTACCATACGCTTTTAGCCAACGAGATTGTTTGGTGAGTTATTGACTTCTCGTTTCCCTTGCTTCAGAATGTCTAGACTTTTCTCCTGGCGTTCCTTAAACACGCGCCTTTTACCCCTCCACCATTCCATTCCTACCGCCCACCATTCCACTTCCACCCCGCTACTTCTAGCCTCTCCGCCACTTTGTCTCCCTTACCCAGGGCACTTCCACGCCACTTCTAAATAGCTTCATTTTTCCATACGGGACTCTCGCTCCCACAATCTGCTCTTTGTTTTTTGCTTCCTCTAGTCAATTGAGTCTGACAAGTTTGCTTCTAGCAACACCCGGCGATTCTAGCGAGCCCTTTGGCGGCCATACTTCCACCTGTGCTCTGCCTTTGAACCACTCAGAAAACTTCCACCTACACAACCGCCAATATGCACATCAAGGCTATGCTCGACGAGTCCCGGAGGACGGGCGAGCCCTCCTTCTCCTTCGAGTATTTCCCTCCTAAGACGGCTCAGGGTGTCCAGAACCTCTACGATCGTATGGAGCGCATGTACCACTTCGGTCCCAAGTTCATCGATATTACATGGGGTGCTGGCGGCCGCATCGCCGAGCTCACCTGCGAGATGGTCCTCCAGGCACAGTCCATCTACGGTCTCGAGACCTGCATGCACTTGACTTGTACCGACATGGGCCTGGAAAAGGTCAACGACGCTTTGCGCAAGGCCTACAAGGCTGGTTGCACCAATATCCTAGCCCTGCGTGGCGACCCCCCGAGAGAGCAGGAGAAGTGGGAGGCCACCGACGACGGCTTCCGCTACGCAAAGGACTTGGTCAAGCACATTCGTGCCACCTACCACGACCACTTCGACATTGGTGTCGCTGGCTACCCCGAGGGCTGCGACGACAACAAGGACGAGGAGCAGCTGCTGGACCACTTGAAGGAGAAGGTCGATATGGGCGCCACCTTCATTGTCACACAGATGTTCTACGACGGTGACAACTTTGTTCGCTGGGTCGGCAAGGTTCGCGAGCGTGGCATTACCGTCCCCATCATTCCCGGTATTATGCCAATTGCCACCTACTCCAGCTTCTTGCGCCGCGCAAAGCACATGAACTGCAAGGTGCCTGAGGAGTGGATGGCTGCTCTGGAGCCTATCAAGAACGACGACGTTGCTGTTAGAGAGGTCGGTAAGGGTCTGGTCGCCGAGATGTGCCGGAAGATTGTTGCTGCTGGCATTCACCACTTGCACTTCTACACCATGAACCTGGCCCAGGCCACCAGAATGGTTCTCGAGGAGCTGGAATGGATGCCCACGAGCGACCGCCCTGTGAAGCATGCCCTTCCCTGGAAGCAGTCCCTGGCCCACGGACGCAGAGAGGAGGATGTACGCCCCATCTTCTGGAAGGGTCGTAACAAGTCTTACGTTCTTCGTACCCAGGACTGGGACGAGTTCCCCAACGGACGCTGGGGTGATTCTCGGTCTCCCGCTTTCGGTGAGCTGGATGCCTACGGCATTGGCTTGACCGGTACGAACGAGCAGAACAGAAAGAAGTGGGGCGAGCCCAAGTCAGTGAAGGACATTGCCAACATCTTCGTCCGATACCTTGAGACGGAGCTCGACTCATTGCCTTGGAGTGAGGCACCTCTCACTAGCGAAGCCGATCCCATTCGCGAAGAGCTCATTGGACTGAACAAGCGTGGCCTCCTGACCATCAACTCGCAACCTGCTGTCGACGGCGTGAAGTCGACCCATCCAGTACACGGTTGGGGACCGGCAAACGGCTACGTTTACCAGAAGGCTTACCTCGAACTCCTCGTTCACCCCGATGTGTACCATGAGATCGTTGCCCGCGTCGAGAAGAACCCTGACATGACTTACTACGCCACCACAAAGAATGGCAACTTGAAGTACAACGCTTCAAATGACAGCCCCAACGCTGTTACATGGGGTGTCTTCCCGGGCAAGGAGATTGTCCAGCCCACAATTGTCGAGGGTATCAGCTTCATGGCCTGGAAGGACGAGGCTTTCCGCTTGGGCATCGACTGGGCACACTGCTTCGAGGCTGGGTCTCCCAGTAGAACCCTTGTTGAGCGTATCAT
Organism: Colletotrichum paranaense; assembly: GCF_030867605.1. Classification (NCBI taxonomy): domain Eukaryota; kingdom Fungi; phylum Ascomycota; class Sordariomycetes; order Glomerellales; family Glomerellaceae; genus Colletotrichum; species Colletotrichum paranaense. The sequence goes on along the minus strand of NW_026848961.1, from coordinate 4,087,341 downwards.
GAACGAATGGTACCTCATCAACATTGGTGAGTCTTGCTCGCCAGTTTGATCATGCCGAGCACATATGCTAACATTACCCAGTGAACAATGACTTCCACCAGAAGACAGCTCTCTTCGACTTGCTCGAGGGCCTTGAGGTCAAGGAATACAGCGACATTTCGGCTGAGCCTCAGACAAACGGAGCCGTCAAGGAACAACAAACCAACGGCAGCGCTGCTACCGCCGCAGTTGCGGCAAACTAACGAACGATTCATTCTGACTTGTGTTTAACACACCCCCTTTACTACTATTTACTTAAGTATGCATCATGAGCGGCGTTTTCAACAGGGCAAAAGGGGGTCAACTTTGTTTTTTCAACAAAAAACTTTTTCAAGTGGCATGTTTCTATCCATGGCATTCAAGCGGTAAATGCATGAGGAGAAACCAAAAACCGAACACACAAATCACACCACACCACACAACAAAAGTCAAGGAGAAGAGGAAACGGACAGGAAGGGAAAGCAACGGAGCAAATGCATATATCTCAACGATACCCCCATACAAACGGACCATAAGTTTCTTTTCCCCAACGAGAAGAAAATGGTCCGGGAGAACTACACAAACAACCAGAGAGCAAGGAGTTTCAACACGGGTCTGTTTTTTATTTATACTTAGAGATGAATTCTCTTTTTGTCTGTCACAAGCGTGTTCGGAATTCTTTTTTCACGTTGGATAGCAGCAACACAAGCCGTGTATGCTATGGAATGAGGGAAATGACGACGAAACGCAGGAAGGGAGGAGGAAAAAGGATTGATCATGATTGCAGCATGAGGTGACTGCGGCGCGTCAAAAAAATAAGGGGGATAGATGAGTTGGTGAGGATGGATGGAGGGAACTTTGTGGACTAGTGTCGTCGTATAGTCTATCTTCAGAGCCAAATCAACTTGGGCTTGACTGTTTCCTCAAACTACACTTCTGGCGTCTTCCCAACCTGGTGATGTGCTCTTCTGCGATGAAACTACGTTGAACCTTGTTCACGACGGAGGCAGGGGTGACGGGGTAACGAGTCTTCATTCTGTGTTAACATGCTGCTCTATCTCTGTCCTCGCTGTCTTCGCTTTTATAGGGAGCGATATGAAGTCCTCGCTAGAAGAACGCCTGTATCTTTTCATGAGGGCGCCGTAAGCAGAGCGAGCTCCTAGAGAATAGTGTATCGGCGGCGCAGATTACCCATACGGGGTTGAGCGGCTCGACGTGGATGACCTGGATGACAATCCATCATGAGCCCCTCCGGATCACTTCCATCCCTTGTCCATGAAACCCATCTCATATCGCCACTCCCAATCTCAGGCGGCGATTCCATGATCAACTAACTAGCTGTGTGCCACACTCACCCTCCACATCCTGGCAATCACACCCAAACTCCTTTCTAAACGCCTCCCTATCCATATCCGTAAACTTCATAATAGCCACCTTGGCGACCGCGACCTTGGCGTACCGTCCACTCGCAGCCGTGGCGTGGAAGTACACCTGCCCGTGGATCATGATACCGCAGAGGACCTGCGTCTCGGTAATGACACCAGCGCCGGCCTCGACGGGCGGCACGACCTCGTTGGTCATGAGGCGCCAGCCGTCGCAGCCGAAATCGTTGCTAAGCATATGCGAGACGTTGGTGACGGGATGGTTGAGGGCGTAGTCGCTGTAGAGGGACATGTCGGTGAAGAAGGGCCGGACGTGGGCTTCGAAAAAGGCGCGGATCTGGCCGAAGTCGTAGTCCGAGTCCACGAAGACGGCGCCGATGTACGCTTCCATCATATCGGAGAGGTATTTGGGCGCGTCTTCTACGTGTTGCCAGTAGCTCACCGGGGCGGCGGTTGTGGCATTCCCTGTAGCTTTGGTCACAGGCGCTTCTTTTCCTTGTTCTCCGTCGGCGGGAGCTCCGTTTTGAACTGCTTCCATTAGAGCTTCTTCTCTGGCGCTCTCTTCGGCGAATCTGAGAGCGGCAACGAATTCTTGAGTCTGGCTCAGCAACGATGCCTGCGCCGTCAAAATGTGCTTGTGGAGGTCCAGCTTCACGCAGAGGCAGGCCAAGAAGCGATTGCTGACCATGGTACTCTTGTGGCGGGTCAGCCACTCCGGATCCGCGCTGGGAAACTTGTGGTAGAGGAAGTCTACGCAGACCATGTCGAGCAGAGCATCGCCGAGGAACTCGAGACGCTGGTAGTTGGGCAGAGAGCATACATTATGAGGGCACGACGGATGCTTAAAGGCACTTCGCAGCAGCGCAGGTGACTTGAAGTCGTATCCCATCTTGTTCTTGACCTGTCTGGCCACATCCTGGTACATTGCGGAGGCTGGCTCTGTCTGCCAAGAGGGAGGCTTGTACCCTGCGTAGTAGTCTGCCCATGAGGTCATGCGATGGTTCTTATCGTTCACCATGGCGCTGACTGCCTGGATGGCCATGTCGAAGTCGTTCGAATCGCTGAACGTGAGATACGCGGCGCCAATCAGGGCTTCGCAGACATCAGCGATGGATTTGTCCGCAAGAGCATGGTTGGCATCAACAGTGCCCTCCTTGCCTCGGATGAGACGGAGACCCTGAGGATACCAGCTGCGGCGGTTGAAGGATTTTGATCGCACGTATTCCTGTAAGTTCCGGTCGATAGCCTTGTTCAAGAGGTTCCGATTGCTGATCAACAGCATACGCTCGACATGATACTGAAACTCATTGTTGTCTGGATTGTTGGTAAAGAGGGCGATAGTGGTGGCCATTTTCAAGCAAGTATCGCCAATGAACTCCAGGCGCTCGTAATTGTTGCCCATCCCCCCTTGGAAGTTGATTTTCTCTGCGTCATGCTCGTCACTGTTGTCAGAGTCTTTGGTGACGGCTTCGAGGGCCAGGTCAGGCCGGATGTCGAGCTTGAGCAACTTGCACAAGTCGAGGGCAATCAAGACCTGGTCCATGCGATGAATGATGGCAGGAAATGTGAATGCCATGGCGACTGTCTCCATAGGTAACTAGGGATAGTTAGGTTATGAGTTCGGTTAAAGGGAGCTGAACTTACAGTCGAGACCCTCAAGGGCTCCAATATCACGTAGCAGACCTTGGACTCTCCATTTGTGGCCTCCACGAAGTCATCCAGCAAGTTGCGTCTCAGTGAGATCACTTCGACCTCGACCACAGGCTGCGTATCGCGCCATGTTCGCTTAAGACGACTTTTCATCCAGAGACTGACGCTGTACTCCTTGATGTTCTTCTCCACTGCTGAGTCGCGCCACGGCCTGTGGCCAGGGTCAGGAACGCCATCGGGCACGGGATCCATTGGCTTCAGGTCTTTGCGAACTCCCCTCAAGCGTAGCTTGCGAGATCCCGCGTAAGGATCGATTACGAGCTTGTCAGTAAAAAACTCATCTGAGGTGCTGTCGTCCCAGTCTAGATAGTCTTTGTCGTTGGTCGCTTGAAGGTGGTTCCAGTCAACTAGTGTAGCTGCGTCGGCATGTTGATAGTCGGCGGAATGACTCTGTGCGGTCGGAGCGAGGAAGTAAGGCATATCGAAGACCGCAGCTTCGTATTCCTTGCTGAAAACGTCCTTGAACACACGAAGGGTGAACTTCTTCAGAAGCTCTGAATTTGCTGGAGACATATTGATCGGCTTCGGCAGGGACACGACGAAAGTATTAGACTTCTGATCGTTTCCAAAAAACAGTGGTATAGGAGGAAGGTCGGGCAACTTCTCTCTGGTGAGGAGAAGCAGCGGCTTCGACTCTTTGCCAACTGCGTCTGGCGAACCAAGTGCCAGTACTGTGACGTACAGATGATCAAAAACACCAACTCGTGACCAGATTTCAGGCTTGGTACGCATCTTGTACTCTGCCCTTTTGTTGGAACTGATTGCTAGACGGGCGTTTCGCATCGCAGGTAGCTTCTTGGTGAAGATTGGCTGTAAGTTGAGATCGATGTACTTCTTCTTGACCAGCTCCTTGCACAGCTCGAATGCCGCAGAACAGCGGGCAGCCTGCTTCCTCTTGTGTGGCATTCCCGTCATGCTAAGAATCGGGGACTTTGCCGGTAACTGAACCTCGGCGATAAAGGATTGTCCCTGGTTGGTCACCACATACTCTGGCATCAAGACTTCATCGCTGGACTGGCGCAGTGATGATGCGAAGTTGGCCAACACCTCTAGGCTAGACATCCACGTCAGCTTGGCGCCGGTCTCCTTGATGGTGTAAGTCTGGTAGTGCAACTCTGCTTGCATCACGCTGGCATTGATGTCCATGCCCATGATCTTCTTGTCCTCCGGTAACGCACTGCAAAATCGGCGGAGAACGCTTTGATCATACGTGGCTTGCGCTACCGCTCGAGTATGTCTTCCATTACCTATCTCGACGAAGGAAAGGTATTCTGAATCTTGTTGTCTTGCGCGTCCCTTCGACTGAATGTACTGAATGACGGACTTATAAAGGTCAAATCGCATAACCACATTGCAGGCAGGAATATCTATTCCCTCTTCAGCAACTTGGGTAGAAAAGATGCAATTGACTTCACCCCGCCTGAACTTTGTGATGGTCAAAAGCTGTTCCTTGAAAGACATGTTGCCGAGACCTGCAGAGGCCTGACTGCCGACGAGTGCTGCCGGCTTGAGGTGTGGTAAGTCCATGCCGTCCTGCTTGAACAACTCGGCGAGCATCACTGCAGTGAGTCTCATTTCCACAAATACGATGCACCGATAATCAGTTGGCTGAGAAAATCGGACCTTCAGCTCGTCCCAAAGGCGGAGGACCTTGCTTGACACATCATCCAAAGACAGCGCGGGTGGCTTAAAGTTGTGACTTTGGATGATATCCCGAAGCTTTTGGACTGCCGCTGTATGCTTGCCATTACCGTCGAAACCTGAGTAGTTGATATCTGTTCTGTTCGCCAGTCGTGCAATCGTGTTGTCGGTAAGGTAGAGCTTCCAGAAGCGATCTGCTACCCACGGACCGAGTTCCGCCATGGCGGTGGTAGTCCATTGGAGCTCCTTGTCAAAGAGCTGGTTCCTGCGAACAAGTGCCCGTATCTTCTGCACGAGTTCCGATTCAAACGATCTCACTAGAGGCGTATAGTGGATTTCCCTCTCTGTAATCTTCCGCTGGTTGGAATTCAAAGCCAGCGATTCCTCGGAGACGGTTGCAATTTCGCTGTGTAGGAGGCACTCTAGTTGAGCAGTGGCAACCTTCATGTTCGTCTGGGCGTCAACCGGTGACGCAGTCATGCCGAGAATTTTGGGTCTCTTCTCCTTTTCGGGCTCTCTGATATAGAAATCCTTGATGATGCGCGAGTAGGGATGGTTTTTCTTCGTGTGATGTGCTTCGTCGAAGATGAGGAGGTTGATCTGGTGCATGCAAATGTAAGAGTGCATCAAACATTTCTGCAAAATGGCCGCAGTACAAACCACGACCATGTTCTCTTCAAACTGTTTAGCCCAGAACTCGCTTGACCACATCTCGTCAACCATGTCACCGCAGTACCGGGCGACAGAATGCTCCAGGTTGCACTCGAGAACCGCGTGCTGCTGAAAGACCAGCGACACCTTGTCAACCTGCATAAATACGTTAGTCTGAGGACAATTGCTGGCCATCAGTCTACTAGGGCTTACCAGAAAGAAAGCCGTACGTTTAGGCTTTCCGTGTGTGCGGTCCTCGACCTCCTTCTCAAGTATGTGACGAAGCAGAAGAGCGGCAATCAAGGTCTTGCCGGTGCCCGTGTCCAGGACTGCGATGATGTTTTTCTGTTTCGCTCTTTCGAAGAGCTCGATCTGGTACTCGCGAGGAGTCTGAATAATTCTTCGGTTCTCACTTTCCTTCACCAAGTATGCAACAGATCCATGCGTCGGTGCCTTGGTCTTTGAGGCTGCCTCAAGCACCTTGGCTTGATTCGATTCGATCCAAGACTGGAACTTGGCGTGGTCCTGACGCTTCTTCTCTGAGATCTTTCGCGGCCTCTCAGGGTTGACACTCCAGCGACGATAGTCATCTTCTTCATCCTCATCTGCCTGATCCTGCTCTTCGACGTCGTCTGTGTTGACAACGGAATCATGCCTGGAGGAAGTCGCGGTTGAACAGCTCGGAGAGGGTAGCTTGGTGGAAAACTCTATTGCCGGGCAGGTTCCTCCTAGTCCGGTCGTCGAAGGCGGGTTATGGCTTCTCTCCACAGGCGTCGAGGGCTTTGAGGGAAGGGGAGTCAAGTAGAGCTCCCCTAGGCCGTCGATGAGAGGCCAATCCCCGATTCTTTGACGTTTGGATGTGTCCATATCTGCGCGAATACTTTCTGAGAAGAGTTGTGTGCCTCAGTATCGTTGTTGACGAGGGAACACACTTGCAGATGATGGCGTTGGGTTATCGGGAGGCAGAGAGGTTTCGTGGAGAGTGGATGTAAGATGAATGGGAATAGAGCGCGACACCGGATCAACCCAGAGGGGGATGGCTCCTTCTGAAACAACTCCGTCTCTGTTCAAGGCAGCGGAAGTGCGCAAAAGTCAACGCCAATCATCAACTTTGACGCCAAATCGAAGGAGAAGCAGATCACTGTAGGAGGTAAGAAAAATAGTGTGAGCCTAAGAGTCTTGAGAGCTCATGGAGAAGGGCATGTAAAGAAATAGGCACCTCTCAGTGAGACAAGTTTTACCTTAGCCTATGTGTTGAGAGCTGGTGACGTCTGGCTTATTTGTGGTGTCTGATGAGGTGAAGGCCGGAGGGCCGAAGTGAAGTGGACGTAATGGAGGGAAAAGTGAGGGAAGGTGATGGTAGAAGGATATGGTATGAGAAGGGGAGAAAACTCTGGCCGTCTGCCTTCCCGTATTTCCACTCAAGAATGGAAGGTATGAGTGCCAGAGAAGTCGGGAAAGAACCCGCTCCAGATGCATCGGATGGCGCTGTTCCTAATGGTGATTTGACTCTCAACGAAGCACAGGTGTTCACAACGAAACTGAACCAGCTTAGAAGGAAGTTTGATGTCTTGGATGTTACGAGCAGTAACGGTATTAAAAATCGAAAGTTTTGAAATAGAAACTAGAAACAAGACTAGAAATAGGAAAATGGAAAACATCAAGAGAGTACCGGTCAGTCTAGGACACATCTTTACTCCGATTGCTGCCGGCATGGCGCGGCAAGCAGCATGAGGCAAGCAATCGAACTAAAACAGGTGAAGATTTCGCCCATATTTCCCATGAGCCAAGATTCAAACAATGCCCATGGAGCTGGGTGGTTGATTCTTTCAACAAGGCCCGAGCATTTTGAATTATTGCTTCTCCATGGAAAGGCGTCTAGGTGACGACTCAGGCGGGGGTGTGAACAGGAAGGCTGCTTTATCTGGTGAGCTGTCTCTCTTGAAGAGTTGTCGTTTATAAAGCTCACGGAATCTGAGGTTGATGTTTGTAAGCATTAGGTACCTCCAGCTTGCCCTTCGGTCGAGAGCTCTGCCGACATGGACCCCTGTTACTACCCCACCTTCCATCTCTCAGCTCCCCCGCCGCCGCCATGAGCGAGCACTGAGGTGGGATGTGGTGGGTGGTCCCCTAGATAAGATAAGGACCCTTGCCGAGAATGCAAGTCGCCACTCAACCTAACCTAAGGATTTGGAACGACGGAACCTAAAGTTTGGTGCCAATTCTCGATAGCCTCTTCTAAGCGCAAAGAGGCGAACCGTTGCAGTAGATTTCAAGCTAGCTATGAATCCCCTCACACGCCACAGCTTATGATACTTTGATCGTCGCTGCAGCTTGATTTTATCACACTTTGTGTTGGGCCACAAGTCTCTCCTCGACCTTTTCTTCTCGTATTCCCTGCGACTCGTCGCAATTTCCAATTCACATTCTCCCCCAACCTTCCACCCCTCCATCCATCCCCACTACTTACCTTACCAAGCAACAAACGACGCTCTGGACGGACACCTCCCGACAGCCAACAACCACAGTCCGAACAGCGATCATGGCAGACGAGGATCAACCCCAGACACTCAAATCCGTCTTCACGTCGGCCGAGAGAAAGCGCCTCACCCTCGAAAACTCCTACGAGGCCTCCTCCCCGACCTACCTCGATGACCTCCAAACCGCCATCGCAGAGTACGAGACATGCCTCGACCTAGTCTCTCGCGCCGCCCTCTTCTCCTCCAACGAGTCCCTTGAGGACCTCTCCACCTCCTCGCTCCCCTACCTCCTCATCACATACCACCTCGCCGAGCTGCACCAGAAGCTCCCCTCCCGCCGGCCCATCGAGCGCCGCGTCGCCCTCGAGCGCGCCCGCGAGTCCTACGAGACCTTTCTCGGCGCCCTCGACTCCTACGACCTCCTGACCGACACGAACAAGATGCTCTATGAGCGCTACACCGACGAGCCCCTCGCCTTCTCCACTCTCGGCACCAACGACCCCGCCAAGCGCCGCGACGCCAAAATCGCAAACTTCAAGTCGGAAAAGGCCCTCAAGGACCGCCTCGAGGCCCTGCGCCGGAACCCGCGCTACCAGAACGAGGACGGCGATGACGAGGTCGCCCGCGACCTGCACCTCGCGCACGTCGCATACTCGGCGCACATGGCGTTCCAGGGGCTCGAGGGCATCAACCGCGAGCTCGAGGTCCTGGCCCAGGCCACGGTGCCGCTGATGCCCTCGCCGACGTCCGTCGAGGAGGATGAGCGCCGCCGCACCGAAGACCGCGGCGCTGCGGGATACACCGAGCGTCTCGAGCCCCCGCGCCGGCTGCAGAGCATGTTTGGGCAAGGGGGCCCCATACTGTCTACGGAGGGCAAGCCGCTGCAGCCATTCACGCTCGTCGGGAACAGACAACAGATGACCAAAGATGTCTTTCGCCCCGGCCACAATCTGCCTACGATGAGCATCGACGAGTACCTTGACGAAGAGGCGCGTCGGGGCGGCATCATCGAGGGCGGCGGCGACGCGAGCTGGCACCGCCCGGAGCCTAACGAAGATGACTTTGACAAGGCGGACGAGGAGACGATGAAGGCGAGAGCGTGGGACGAGTTTGTCGAGGCGAATCCAAAGGGTTCAGGAAACACGCTAAACAGGGGCTGAGGCTCAAGAAGTGGGATCAGGGATGGGGATTCGGGCAATCGGGTGGGAGTAGTAATTTGGAAGAGTTTGATGCATAGACCAAAAAGAACGTAGGAGGATACCACCACGCACGACACGACGACGGCCTTGGGAGTTCACATTATGGTGAGAACGGCAAGAAGGCTTCATTGAATTCTTGTATTCAATACAGCATTATCAACATCTAACGCATTTGCCCAGACATCCGGTCTCATCTGTGCTGCCCTATAAGTGAGAGCCAGTGTCATCAACAGTAGACCCCTTTTTGTTCCCTGTGTAATCCAGTATGAATCTGCCACCCTGGCAATCTTAATGCAAATTGTTAGTACTCCGCCAAAACGCCTCAAACAAATTCCAAGTCCACATCGTTATTCATGAGTATTTGGTTGAACCCCGCATTTCTGATACAATGATCTAGACCATAACTAAATCGTCGTCGTCGTCAAGAAGGGAAGAAGAAGCGGTGCTCTTGGAAGACGACGCAGCAGAGGCCGGCTGATTCTCGCGAGAGGAGAATGCCGCGCGAGCACCGGAACCCTCAATGACGTACTGGGGAGTCTGTTCGCGAGAGCGGCTGTCCTCTGGACCAACCTCCGTCATCACCTCGTCGTCCTCGTCAGCGTCAGTATCGAAGTTGATGCTGGTGCCCGTGTCCGACTGGTCGTGACTCTCATCGAGTACCATTGTGCTCATGGCCTCAGCCACAGACTGTCCGTCTGCGGGGATGGCGAACTTGGCGTTGCCGTACTCCGAGCCCCCGTCCGTGAAGGACTCTGTGCGGATCGAGACGTCGTCGGCGATGACCCTGTTCGGGTTGAAGACGGTCGAGATGCCGTCTTGCACGTCCACGCTGCCAGGTCCGACGGTGCTACCGCTTCCCTCCAGACGAAGCTGTCTCAAGACGCTGCTCACCGAGCCTGAGGTGCTCGAAGCATCCGAGGGGATCGTGATACCAGTGTGATAGGCTGGTCCCGGACCGGCTGGACCATAATCGGCAGGAGGCAGGGAGTGTTCAAACACGCCTCCGGTACCGTCGTCGTTACCGCCGGCCCAGAGAGGCAAGAACTTCAACTCGTTGTGGTGCAGCTTCAGCAGCAAGTGCGGCGTCAAGTTCATCCTAATCTCGAAGTCGGCACGGACGCATTCCTGGTAGAACGGTTTGAGGAAGTCCTGGAGGGGTTTTTGGAATTCGCGGGTGTCGAACGCGTATCTGTAGGCCCCCATCATATCCAATTCGCGGGTGTCGAACGGGTTCTTCATGGAGAGGGGGCGAGGGAGGTTCAGAACGGCCATCCAGGCGCCGTCCCAGGCGAATTCGGGGTGCGCGACGAGGACCTCCTTCAAGTGGTCCCACAAGGTTGTGACCAACTTGTACACATTCATTTGGCCCGAGGCGCTTGAAGTGTATATTTCGGACAGAGACACCCATTTGTTTCCGACCGTCTCGTACATGAAAGTGCACAGAGCCTTCTGCACGTTGTTGAACTGGTTGTAGATGATTTCGAAGCGGTTAAAGTTCTGAATGTCGACGTAGCTGGCTCGGTGGTCGTCAATCTTTTGGAGATCATCGGCGTCAAGAGGCTTTCTAAGCAACTTGTAGACCACGTGGTTTTCCCATAGAGTCTTCAGCGTAAACGATACCGTCATCGCGGAGACCTTGGCTTTGACCATGACGGGGTCATCTGGGCAGCTCGAGAGCATGCTGATGAGGTTCTGCAACCGCGTCCACTCCGGAATTTGCAGATCGTCGAAGATGGTGTCGCTGACCAGCTGGTTGACGGGCCAGGAGACGCGCTCGACCATGGCTCTGGCCGCGTGCTGGATGAGGTTGTTCAAGTCGTCGCCGGGATCGTGACGCTTGCGTCCAAAAACGGTGTAGGTTGCGGCTTTGGGCGTTCCCTTCACATCGGCGGCTTCTTCCAGAGCAAGCTCATTCACCAGGATTCGGAACGCTGAGCGGGTGACAGCCTCCAGCTTCAGGGCGACACCGAGTTGAAGACTCTCTTCGGGCAACACTTCGATGAAGGAGGTATTGTTGGGAGACGTGATCCATTGAAGAACTAGATCGCGCTATTGATCATGTTAGAATCAAACAAAGTCGATTAGGGTGGCGAAGAAACTCACCACAACAGTGGTGCAGTCCAAAATCTTGGCAACTGCCACCAGGGTCCAAACTCGAGCGGCCGAATCGATGAAAACTCGCTTGTTTGCAATGATGCACATGAGGCGCAGAATGTTGACGCGATGGCGGATCGGGCAGTAGTCCGGGATGCGTCTATAGGGGGGAACTGCGGGAGCAGAAAAGTCTCCTCTAGACTTCTTCTCCAGAACCCTGGCGGCCAATCCCTTGTCCTCACTGTAAAGCCTCTCCTTATTCTTGCCGTTTTCTGGAATGACATCGCGCAGACTCTCTCTGATAGCCGAACTGATGGCGTACTCCATCTCCGGGTCCCGTTCCTTGTTCTCATCTCGGGACGCTTCGCTCGCTGAGATCTTGTCGATGATCGTGTTGAAGCTATCGACCTTTGCTTCTTTCCAACAAGAGCAGATATCGTCATGGCCACGCACGACGTAGTCGTCAACATCGTGCTTGTCGAAAGCTGTCCACCAGTTCATGATGCCCGGTGTCAGCGAGGCTTCAGTCATCTGAAAGACGAGATCATCGCCCTCGGAAGGAGGGGTAAGGTCCAAGACGTATTTGATGCCCGGAGGAAGATTCTTGGCAATCTTGCGCCGACGCTGGACACGGAATTGGTAGGTAGGATTCAGCATCTCCGCGAACTTGGATGATCCAGTGGCCAGGAGCTTCTCAGAGGGCATCCGAAATCGGACCGAGTTCCATGCGTAGATGAAGCAATCAACGCTGTCTGCTGGGTTCGCAGGAGCAGGGAAGTCCACGAAGATCAAGGTATCGCCTTCGTTGAGTTCATTCTGAATGTCGTGGAGAAGGAACTGGGAGTATCGGCGAGCCTGACTGTGCGGCATGTTGTTCTCAGTGGCGCGTGGTCCCTGTTGCGATCGTACAAAGTTACTGAAGGTATCGAGTGTCTGCGACGGGACATCAACGACTGCAAAGGCATCCGGGATATCAGTTGTCTCTTCGGGAGATGTTCCTTCACGGAATGTTGCTATAGGAAATAGCTCTGTAGCCAAGCGCTCAAGCAAAGGCTCCTCAGCAGCTTGCTCTCGGAGCGGAGGCCCAACGTACGTGACACCGCGATCGGGCTCATCTTGAGCACCGCCCCGGCTTTCTTCTTGATCTCCGTCCTGAGGGGCCTCCCACCAGTCCATGACTACAGGTGACCAATCGTTGTCTGCAGCCGCTGGTGGCGCCTTGTTCTCGTCCGAGGCCATTGCTGCGAAGAGATCAGGACATAGGCAACGGGAACTTAGTTAATGTTGAGATGAGGAGGATCTGGTCCTCTGAGCTCTCACACCGATGATGACTGACACCAAAGCAGCCGGGAGATTGACGACGTCGAAGTTAGAGTAGCAACCAAAGGTATGAGTAGCTTCTCTGGCAATCGAAACTGGCTGGGCGAAAAAGCGTGGTGAAAAGAGTTGAAGAATCGCAAGGCAACAAGTCCGCCAGTTCGCAGTCTGGATATTCAAAGATGAAGATTGGCGGGGGTGCGTAGCCTTGTCCAGGCAGCAAGGTCCCAGGGAGTCAGATGCCACTCAGCACGGTTCCAAACACCGCCGGCTGCCTCAGCCACGAGGCTATCCTACCAAGAGCGTCGAAGAGGAGATGACTGGAGAGAAGCCGCTCGCGAGAATCACCTGATGAATTGCGATGCTGTATGATGGTGGTTTTTGGGCAACGAGAATGCGATGTAATCAGAAGGAAAAGAATGAAGCTGTGACAGTGAAGGTTGACAGGAAGATGAGAAGCATGGATGGAGGGGTAAGAAAGGTACCTTCACTGTGCCCCGGTGACATGAGACCGTGTCTAGGAGTTATGCAGAAAACCAACGTGGGTTTCTACCAAACTAGGTACAAGTGTTCGGACATTGGGTACGGTGAGTAGACTGCGGGAACGAGAAAGATGACTGGATGACCAGGTATTAGGTAGGCAACTCGTGACTTGAGTGACTCTACTGCGGGTGCAGACATGACTGGTATGTTGAGGTGCTTTGATCTGGCTCGGCTTACACCTTGTGAGGGGCAGGGATACAGCTGTGGCATTACTTCCAGTACTTAAGGTACATAAAGATGGACAAAGCTCTCAGCATTCCGGAGTGGCCACATACAATAAAACCGAGAGGAACCATTGGCAGCCAGTGAGTCTTTCAGAGCTTTCAAAGGTGAGTGCAAAAAGAGGCCAATCTAGGCGACAGAAGACGGCTAACAGCGGACCCCGAACACACTTCTGTTCCCCTTCCTCTTCAAAGTAATGAAGGCGATGCGGGATAGAGTTGGTGGGCGCCTATCAGCCCAAACCAGGCAGTAGTAACTGAAGAAAGCCTCGAAAGGGTCACCCTATTGTACTGGCAGGCCTACCATCAACAGATGGGGGGGGAAATGGACAAAGTATCTTCTCCTCGTGGCTTTGTAGTAAGGCGACCTTTTTAAAAACCACCGCACATAACCAAGGTTTCCCAAGACTCATCGATACTTTAGCCTCCGTGCCGCTGTTGCCTGCTCGGGTGGCCAAAAGTGGGGGAAGCGGGTGACGTACCTTGTGCTTACCTGAGGTGTCTCCAAATACCACGCCCGGGGATCAGCTTCCAGCTCCGTTCCGGCCGGCCGGCGCTGTGTGGACCAAGAGCTGGAGGCTCGGTCTGCTTAGCCCCACTTCCACACCGACGGGCTTGACAAAGCGACTCTTGAAAGAAGAACATATTCCAGTCCCTTCTGTTGGGAAGATCTATTCTGCCTGACTGAAAGATACATCGGAGAGATACCACCTCCACTGTATATTCATACTGAGCGTGGGCTCCATTTTGTCTGGTTAACGACAGCATGGCATCATAAGCACCTCAGCTGACCGCTTGTCAGAACAAAGGACAAGGGCAAAATCTGATGTTTGAAGCGTATCGATGTGATGTAATGACGGCTGTTCCTCTACGGCTTCCCATAATCAATGCATTGATATCTATTATTGGGAGCTTGTAATGGTGCTGGAACCCTTCTAATACCGATGGTTGTTCGCATGTACCTCATCTGTACGGCATTGAATAGAGAATCCTTCTGACAGCTCACACAGTAGACAAGATGATGAAGAATCCAGAAGAATGGCCCCACTCACTGTCCGGTGACTGGATGCCTCAGCTTCCAACGGTAATAAGCCGTCCGACTGATGGCTACCTACCTTAACTACAGCACTCCGGGCTTCCAAAAAGAATTCAAGTATCTTCTTCAAGTTTACAACTTCGACTCCTCAAATTTCTTCATTTCAATCACCAGAATTTCTCCCAAACGCCCCCGACAACTATCGCTCTATCGGCCACTCAACTACTGGGGATCCTCAGCGCGCCTCTGCCTTCAACTTTACAAAGTCCTACATCGATAAGGGATACCGCATCCACTTGACTTACATATGTCGGATACACGCCCCAGATTCGTTAAAGTAACGGAGGGCTGGCTATGCAATTTAGGAGAACTCGAACGATCCATACGACCACCGCCACATGACTGCCCCGACTGTCAGACGGGGTACTACACTGAGAGCGAACAGCGTGCGTACATCCATTCCTACCATCACAGTATCTCAGATACCTCTGCAATCAAAACAGCCTCTACATACATCAAAGCACTTCAGGAGAGCAGAAAGCACATCACCAATCGACCTGACTCCCATGCTGATCTCCTTATGAGCCGCTGCCGGAAGCGAAGCCAGGAAAAACGTCGCGAGCTGCTGCACAAGGCCGTGCCTGAGCTGGAGGAATCGCAGTGGATCAACTCCAGATACGTATATAGCGACGAAAAATTTCGATACGGTGAGCGAACTGTACAAAGGCGACGCCAACTGTTGGTTCCATGGCTCAATGTCGAGGTGCTCAAGACGAGCCCGGCCATCCTATTCGCCCTCCTCCATTATCGGACTCTATATCCACCAGAGGACTTCGCTCCGCTAGACTGTCGTCAGATGGAATTATCATGGGCCTATGGATACTTTGACGTCGAATTCTCTGCCAAGTGCGTCGTCATGTCCGGACCACGGTAAGGCGATGTTGTCGACTGGGACGCCCAATGGGCGCACTCCGGATACACTCTGGGCTTTCCTCGCGCGCGACTTCTACTTGAGGCCCAAGCCTTCCTCATGGACGCGCTTTCCAGAATCACGGATGAAATTCTCGAGGGTGCAAATGCTGCAGGTGCCAGTGCAAAGACGGATAGGTGGAGGGACCTCACGTCGATCGGTTTCCGACACCCGGGGGAGACCGAGCTCTGGTCTCCCTACACCAACCCAGCTTTCTCTCGGCCTCCCAAGCTCAACATGGGATGCATGGTATCCATGGCCCAGACGCGCAAGGAAGAGGCTATCGACCATCTCATCGATCTTCGGTGCGACCCAGCATATCTTCGCCGTCACATCAAGGGTCTCTTCAGCAACACGCTCTTTCGTGTGATGGATACCGAGGACACGGCAATGATGGTGGCTCGATACATCCACACGGAGTATAACAGATACTACTGGTGGTACTGGATTGAGATTGAGTGCAAGCATGTGCGGGACCTACACGACAGATTTTTAGACAGTACGCATCCCGGCCAGCCGATCCCTCCTAAGTACGACCGGGCACTGGGCGCTTTGGAGCTTCTCCTCGTCAACCAAGCCCTGGAGCGGATTCGCCGCTTCAAATCTCTCATGCCCTGGTCCGCAGGACAGGCGAAACACTACAGCCTGTCCAAGAGACCTGGCGTACCCCTTGAAAGGGTCGCTCGCGGCTTGTCGCGGGACTCGAATCCGAACACAAAGAAGGCTCTAGAGAACGACCCGCTCGATTGGTGTCTCCATCAAATGATGGGCAAGCCAGACGACTATAAACACTTTGATCACGCCATGATCTTTGCAATGATTGACGACCATCTGGTCAAGAATAACAGAAAGGAAGCAGCTCGTATCGATGAGTTCCTCATGCGCGAAATGGCCGACATTTCTGCCCTCCGTGAGTGACTGATTTCTTTGTGTCTCAATCGACCTCAAAACACCTCCAGGGAACTTGAAGATGTGTGTCGTACGGAGAAGCGTGGACTCTGGAAATACATGAAAAACAATCCCAAAGACCACTCGAATCAAAAGTTCAAGAGGATGGGGAAGGCCCTTGTAGACGGCTTCTACGAAGGAAAGGCTCCCAGCGGCGCCAAGAATAAGGCATGGCTGCAGCAAAGCCAGACTATGCGAGGCTTTGTCGAGGGATTCTTCAAGAAATTGGAAAACTTGTTTCGGAAAGATCCCGAAGGAATCAACCTTGAAGCGGAAACCATCGAAGAGTTTCTGAGTGATGTGCTCGTCCAGAACAAGCCAGAATATCTGGAAGCAATTGCTTCAGAAGAAGAGGAGATCATGACCCAGATCACCAAGGCCAAGAAGCCTGCCCCGACACCTTTCTAGACAGAAGCACAGTGACGGAGGGATTCATTCGAGCTGATCTGGTCCAGATAATGCTCCAGATCAGCTCTACGAACTCACCGTGAACTGGACGGTCAGGAGCCAGCTTTTTCCAATTCATGCTGATACGTTGCTTCCATGTCTGATTTGAACATTTGGGGATCTAAATATTTGCAACACAGGCAAGCGGTATTCTGAAAGGCACGTACCTATGGGTGAGGTCAAGAATTTGAAGGTCGGGCTGAGCCCCGGAGCGGACCCCGAATACCGGCCCCACTCATCCGTTGCCCCAAAAGTCGGCTGCCGAGGTAACATTCCGAGGGATCGTGTCAGAACCATATCACTCTCCCCAAAATGTAATAATATTGACGAAACCTGGGTCCCTCATGAATCATAGGTTGATAAGCTTATTCAACCCTGACTCACACCCCACGAAATTTTCAATTGCCGCATCATTAGGTAGGATTCAGGAAGCTCCCGTAGAAAAGCTTGTTCCAGAAGCAAGGTTCCTCAGGTAGGGCAGCTCTGCCCGCTGCCAGAAGGGTCGTTCCGCACTGATTCATCTTCATCCGAGCACCCTCCCTTCCGAAAGAGGAGAGGAAAAGGAAAGAAAAGTTGGAATGGACAGGATGATTCCCCTGCTTTAGGGGATTCCCGATTGGCAGTCGGTGTACATAAACTTAGTATCGTCAGTTCATTCTCATCTCATCCTACATCCACGACGCATCCTGTCCCCCTCCTCCCAGATTCCCACAGCTTGACGCTTCAAGCTTCAGAGCACTCACTCCAGAGCTGCGTGTTTCCCAAGAGCTCCCCCGCACTCGGCAGGGTCATCGACTCAATAACCTGAGTTTAGTGGTGTTCTTATCAGTGTGGCATTGTTTCCAAGTTCTATTCCCTGCCCCCGCCGTCGGCTGAAACTTGGCCCAACTCTAAAATCAAACAATCCAGACCAGCGAAGCGCATGCTTCCGCATCACGCATTGGATGCATGCGCAACTTGCGTCTAGCTGCACACACGTGCCGCCAGTTGGCGCCGTCTCGAGAGAGTCATCCAGTCTAGGTACATTAGCAGCAGTATTACACATATCTTAGTACAGTGAAAAAGCATCTCCCTTTTGTCCGAATATGCACTTCATTCGACGTCCCCAATACATCCCCAGTCTTCTTACATCCTCAGTCTTGTTCACATCCCCAGATACGCTTCGTCATAGTCTTCTGTCTATGCCTCGATCACTCAGGTCGCCCTGACCGCCATTACCTCTTCAAACCTGTGCCTCCCACGCAACCCTGTCCCCAGGATAAGGGTAGCTGGGCGCAGGTATCAATTTACCCCATAGACAAGGTCTCGGCTCGGCTTCCAACCCAACACCAGCCAAGCTCCAAACCCCAACCGTCCAATCACATCCCCTGACCCCAGAAATCAGATACCGCACCGCCCGCCGCCAACCTGCGTGTCCCGCATGTCGCGTGTCCCGCTTCCCCCTCCATGTCCCCGTGTGCCTTCAGCTCCCTTCCCCCCGCCAAAGTTCTCACACGCCACCATCAGCAAAACACCGTACCACTGCCCACTAGGTACCCATCGCCACCGGTTCCAGACCAAACACACCACCCACTCACACTGCCTCTACTTCTCGCTTCCGTCTCTCCCTATTCGCAGCAGCAATATCTCCCTTTCCCTTTCCATTTCCCTTGACCGCACTGCAAAACCCATACCACGGCATTCGTTCCTCTCGTCAAATTTCCCCCCTCTCAGGATTCCCATCCCCCGGTCTGTCAGTCTGCCAGTTTCAGGCAGGGTCTAGGTACAAACACACTCACACTCTGCTGATCTGAGCTACAGTTCCAGTTCCTTTGTCCTCTATTCTCACATCTTAGTAATAAGTACCTAACACCTATCAGCCGTCCGATCCCCAAGCTTCCTTTGAACACAAACGCACACACCAAGCGGCACTAGTGACATCTTCCCCGTCCTTCCCCAACAAAAACACTTTGTATGTCTACCGATGATGCCCCCCCCCCCCTCCCCTCCCTCCCTCTTCCTCTCCACGTATGCTGGTGTGCCGCCGCCGCCCCCCGGCAAAGCTAGGGATGGACCTAGCTAAGAGGCTAAGAGCTATCGAGGACGTCGAGCCGTCTACTTAACTGGAGAACCCCCCTTCTCGATCTTCTGCTCATTCTCCATGTACCTAGTTTTGGAAATACCACATTGAGAAGTGAAAATCCCATCGTGAACAAATCAACCATCCTCAGCCAGCTATCATCCAGCAAAACATACCTACCTACCTACCTACCTGTTACCATGCAACCCAAAGCCGCAATGCCCGTCCCTCAGATCCGCCCGGCAATGTACGTCTCCTCCCCTCCGCGCTCACACTCCCTCCTTCCCTCCTCCCAAAAAGCCGCCGACATCTTCGTCATCTTCATTGAATTATTCAACACAAGAAAACTAACCTATCCATACACAGCCGCCACCGAGGCCTCATCGTCGTAACCGCAGCCGTCACAGCCGTCGCCGTAAGCTTCAGATACACCGCCCTCTCCCGGAGAACAAACGACCAGAACCAGTGCTCCAGCAATCCCTACTACGTCAGCGTCGACCGGAGCGGCGGCGGGATCTAGAGTCTAAAAACCCTCGAGTTTGAGAAGAAAAAAAAAAAAAAGAAAAAAAACACAAACACCAAAACCATATACCCAAACGGTTACGAGACACGGATTGGTTCGGTATAAGGGGAAACTGGGAAATCACATATCTCAATGAATATTTGTCACGGCGTTACCTCACAACTCATCACCTCAACCTAAACAACATGCTGCAAACAACCTTCAGTCTTAGACGGCTGTATCTGAGGAGCATATCAATGGGGGGCGATGATCAAATTGACTTTTTATGTAAAGTATGAATACAGGAGACTTGGATGATCTGTAGTGGGATGGCGGCACTCAGATCCAATCCAGAACCAGATCTATCAAAATAACAGACCAAAAATTCCACAATCATTACTCCATCCACATGTCCAAATGCAATCGCAGCCAGCTAACGATGTATATGCGGCATGCCTCGGAAAAAAGAAAAGAAATAACACAGAAACAAGAAAGGCAGGGGAAACAAAAATGCACAAATACAACTAACCTCCAGAGGGAGGAAAACAAAAATCGTCTCTCTTGGTTCCAAACGCCCCAGTGATGCGGATGCCGGTAATCACCAACCATGACCTTGGTATAGCGCGCCGGAAAATGCCCAGCAAAATTTTCAAACCGCGACTCCCCTCCCCTTTTCACATTGAGCTTCGCTTCGTCGGTCCCATACCCGGACCCTCGCTGTCAGACTCGTCGCCTGATGAGTGTGCCGGCTCCTTACCCTTGCCCTTTGGCTTGTCCAAGGGGCCCAAATTGCTCTTACGGCTGGCCGGGCGTTTGCCCGTCGTTCTTCTCACCATCTTTGGTCTATCGCCGCCTCCCTCTTTCTGTCTTGCGATCTCGGGGCTCGTCAGCCCTGCAACCTTTTGCAGCTCCTCGCCTGATGAGTTGCGGCGAGTGGTAGGCGCCGTCGAGTTGGACGTCGTCTTCAGCCCGCGCAGCTCCCTCGCGACGTCTGCGAAACTCTCTTCCAAGGTCTTCATGCGCGCCAGGACAAGCTTGCTCATCCGGTTGCTGTCACCGGCATCCTGGCCTCGTCCCGCACCGCCTAGTCGTGCGTCCTTCATCATAGCCATGGCCATCTGTGTTTGGAAGCTTGAAGGCATGCCTCCCGTTGGGTCATCAGGAACGATGTTTTCGGACAGAATGCTCATGTCAACCGAAGACAACCTTCTAAGGGGGTTCGGGCGCTGTAAGCGCTGATCGATACCCGTGAGAGCTGCTCGGTTCGGCGCCGTTTGTACTGCATCCCTTGGTGGCATGATAGGTCTTGGCCGCGTGTTGGTGACATATGTTTGCCGGCGAGGGGAACGATGGCCACCAGCCGTAGCCGGTTCAACTACTGTAGGGCGACCATTCTGCACACGCGCACGCGTAGGCGGTGGCTCGGGCGAAGAATGAGAGGATGAGCTAGGCGGCCGACGCAACTCCTGCGGTGCGTACAAAATCGTGTTTGTTGACATTGTCCGGCTGTGTGGCATGCGACGCGCAGATCGAGGAGTAACCGATACGGAGGGCCTACCACTTGATCCCAATGATGAAGATGCCGGGGGTGGTACAAACCCCTTCGTCCTGGGCGTCGTATTGAAGTAATCGTCAATCGACGTTTGGTGTATGACGGGTCCCCGACGGCTGTCGCCAGCGTTCGTTGCGATATCTTCCTCCTCTTCCTCATCATTCGTAACGAGTTCATCGTCGCCGTCTGCATCCGTTTGTTGATTCTCCTCCTCCTTGGCTTTAGCCGCTGCGACAACATTCCGGAAGAAGGAGCCGATGGCAGGCTGTGAGACCAACTCTGCTGGGTCGCTAGCCGCAGATCTGACATCTGATATCTGACGAGATCTCTGTGTCCGCAGCTCTCTAGAGAGGCTGAGCCTTCTATGCCAATCTGGCCGAGCACTTGTGCTTCCGTTCTCCAGGGTCGGCCACTGGGAAAGCTGGAGATGAGGGGAGGGTTCTTCCTCGTCATTACGGTCCATCCAGTTTCGGACCGCATGCTGGGTCTTCTTTCTCTCGTTCCGCCTTTGGTTTCGCAGAGTCGCAAGGCCAGGACCTCGTCGGAAGACCTCCTCCAAGGCATGATCCTTCTGATAGCCAGTGATGGATTCTTCGCGAACGCGCACGTTGGGGCTGAAAAGAGCAGATCGACTTGCCGGGTCTGCAAAGGAAATTGTCCGATCCCGGCCGTGGTGGTGGTGATTTTCGACAAGATCCGTCGGCTCGTACATTGACGGGGCGAGCCAGTACTTTTCGTACAGGAAAATGAAGAACAGAAGAGGGAAGTGCGTGACCTTGATGATTGTTCTGTTCAGTTTGACGAAATGCTTGAGTGGCATGCAGTAACGCAAAGGCATCAACAGCCACGCGAAGATGTTTCCTGGCGCAACGTAGGAAAAGAGCGCGTCGTTCTTGACCATGGAGATAGTATTGATTGCAAAGAGGAACCTGGATTTTGTTAGAAGCTATTTTTTTCAATGAGGCGTGTCTGATTACTCACTGATGCTCTTCTTTAGCATTCGAGGCAATCTTCATGAATGAGTTGGTCAAGACCGTAATGAGAATTGTGCTGGCTTTGTTAGATACAGCCCGTAGCTAGAGACAGACTTGACTTACACAATGACGAAGTGACACATGATGAGGAAGAAGCCCATGAGCCCCCTTTCGAGCCAGTTATACCCTGGCCACAGTTCCCAAGCAGCCGGGGTAAAGCCCATGAGGAGCTGGAAGATCCGGAAGGCGATGTCAGCAGCATTGTTATTACCGTCGGCCAGAGTGAAGAAGACAAAGAAGCCGCTGCACGAGATGAGAATCAAGACAGTGACGGCCACAAGGTCAACGGCCATCAAGCGGAACGCAATCAGCAGCTGTGAGAAGTACTGGTAATGGTCCAGCACGCTGAAGATGCGGGGCAGCAACAAGATGGCATTCGCCGCGAGAACATCGTAGGCAGAGTCATTCCAGTGCTTTGCGTCCACGAGGAAGACCCCATAGACACGCATGAAGTAGTAGACGATCAACAAGAGGAGGATTCCCAAATCGAAAGCGTTCCAAAAGCTCATGATGTAAAGCGAGAACCCCTGTTCGTTGAACCCAACAAGCTCATCCAGCATGAAACCGGCACTCCAAAACCAGAATATCAACTCCAGCGAACTGATCCGCGCTGCACGTTGGGCCAAGACAGCAAGAAACAGGGCGATGAGAACGAGAAGTGACAGCGTCGAGAGAAAGAACCTATAGCGCGGTACGCGAAGTCGTGAGAGCTTGAAGAGGGACGCCTGGCGAGGATCATAGAGAACCACACTCCTTCTTCCCGGTACTGATGGCTGCTGGCCCTCCTTTTGGCTGTTGCCGCCAAGCAGCGGCGTTCTTGAATCGGGCTTGCCCTGACCACCAGGCGAAGAAGGGGGTTCTCTGTGCAAGCTGTCTGCAGATGAGTAAAAGCTGATGGCACCGTTCCAGATAGCCTCCAACTGCTGCACCACCAGAGGGTGTGCGAGGAAGTGCTTGGCAGAAGCACGAATAGCAACCTCGAGTGTCGAGGTCCGGGCCGCGGTAAGGCGAGCCTTGGTCCTTGGGTCCGATTTCGGTGCATTTGCTGGCTGTGCGCCAGGGAGGCCCTGAAGGGGGTAAAAATCGTAGGATAGAGCGTCGATCAGCTCACGGGTGTTGTACTCTTTCAGGAGCTTCAGAGCCAACAATTCGCAAACCAGAGCCCTGGTAGAGCTGTTTCCAGCATTCCCTGGGTACATCTGGGCCTCCTTATTGAACTGCAGGCAGTTGGCCATGAGGCAGTATAGGGTGGCGCGATTAAACTGCTGAGTCCTGATTTGCTGTTGCATAGGCTTGACCAGGAACTGGGAGACTTGGGGGGAGCGTATTTGGTCCCATGATAACGTCGTTTCGGTACGGGTCTGAACAATGATACGAATCGCGTGGGTAATGCTATAGATGGGTAATGAATCTGTAGGTTTGCGGTCAGCTTGAGGTCATGAGTTTATAGGGGTAGCCCATGCAGGGCCTCTGGTTGTCTTGTACCGAGATATGTCTCTGAGAAGAGAGGAAGGACAGGCAAGGAGCGCTGGATGCGGTCTTCGTCGTCGACGTTGTCGTGGTCGTCCCCTGACTGGCCTAGGCCGTCGTCCTCCTCGTCCTCATCCTCGTCCTCTTCGTCGTCATCTTCGGCCTCAGTGAAGTCTCCGGTTGCGCGTCGTGGTGGTTCGCCAACGTAGTGGCGATAGGCAGGGCCAGGGGAAGGGGATTGCCTATCGTGAAATCGGTCGACGCGACGGCTGCGATTGTTCTGCTTGGGTCGAAGCAGAGAGGAAAACATTGTCTAGTGGGGATGAGATGCAGCCCGCCGCCTTATGCTATCGTGTCCTACGGCGCCATAGAGGAAGGGTAGGAGACGATTCGAGAGTGCGCGGGAAGGAGAAGGGGTGGGGGGTTCGTTTTCGCGTAAACACAGGAGTTCGTTTCGAGTCGGTTTGCGGTAATCCTCGAGGAATACGTAAGAGAGCGAGAGAAAAAGAAGTTGTTGGGAGCAACACCAGGCCAAAGCACGGCGAGGAGGATAGGAAATAGGAAGTGAAGTCAGGTCGGAATAGACTGGCCGAGCACAATGGTAAATAAGAAAGTGCTGGACAGACAGGTTGGTAGGCCAGTAGGGTTCCCCGTGGTCGAGACGAAGAAATCGATGCACTGTTTTGTGGGGAAGCTGGCCAAGAGCCTTTCTTCTAGACCAGGAAGAGGGATGTACAGTAAGACCAAGTGACAAGGAGCAAAGACACTGATCCTTGGAAAGTAAAGAGAGCAAAAGGGACGTGGGCGAGTGTTAGGAAGAGACACGGGCAAGCAACAGGCGCGTGGAGCGCGGATCGAGATTCTTACGAGGACGATGCGATTTTTAGCGTAGTCGGACAGGTAGAGTGCTAAAAGGCGAGTGATACTGCATGAGGCAGTCGACGCCGGTAGGGGACGGGAAGGCAAGGAATAGGCGAGTAACAGGATGCCCGTAAGGTATGGATCTATGTATGGGATGATGTTCACCTCCTGTCTAGGTATGTATATATTTCCAAGTATCCGTATGCATGTATACTTTGAATCGCTAAGGTATGGGACGTATCCGTACATAGTACTCCGTATGTACGTAGGTATGCACCCCAGCTGCAAATGCAGGCCAGAAGCGAAGCATCTCAAAGCAAGATGGCCTGCATCGATGACCTCTTGCAACGAGGAAATCATAACCGGTGACGATAGCGACAGAGGGGAGAGACTGCGATAAGGAGTCTGGGTTTTAGCCATTCAAGACCGTTTACCACCCACCATCCGATGTCTTGTCCACACAGCCTAACCAACTTACCAACAACCGAACATGAGCACACACATGGAAGTATGCCGTACGTGTGTAAAGTGCGCAGCTGAGGATCAAGGAAAGGAAACGCGGCGCGCCACTGGGGCGAGCGGAGATGCAGCGTCGCGAAATGTCGTGGTTGTCGCTCGCATCGTGGCAGGCTGGGCTTGCCCTTCCAAGTTCCCAGGATCAAATGGAACTGAACAAAAGTGGCAGTGATGGAGTGAGTAAACGGGGCATCCAAGATCCAGAGCTTCTCGCCTGGCACGCCTGGGCCGCTCGAGAGTCAGGAATGGGCTAGCGCAAGATCCCTGGGCGTGGGAAGTTGGCCTCTAAAAAGTGGGGGGTTCCAACGCTGCCAATGCGCCACAATGGAAAATGCGTCAGGCAAGATGCGCCCACCTCTGCCTGCCTCTGCCTGCTGCTTGACTTGCTGCTTCCTGCTTCACCTCAACTTGCAAGAGCGTTCTGGTCAGTGGTCAATTGGAAAGAGCACTGGAGACCGGAGTGGGAAAACTGGAGGCAGGACCCAAATCCAATGGAAGCTTCCTGAGCCTGCGGCTGCAAGTGCTCCCTCATCCTAGCACATACACCCCGGAACTTCATGATGCCCACGTCCACATTCACGCATCGCCGCAGCACCGCAACTGGGTACGCACCGGGGCCAGTCCGCTCTGCGAAATGACACAATCAAAAAAAGGCCCGGGGGAGCTCCATGTCTGTGTCGACATTCGTTTGCTACCCTGAAAGCCGATCCATCGTCCAGCCTAGACGTTTTAACGCCAAACTACCTCCCTAGCACGAGTACGTAGACCGCCCGAGTCTTTGCAGGTCTTTTGCAAGACTCCCGTCGCATCAACTTACCAACTACTAATTGCCTTTGGTGCAGTTAGGCGTGTTTTGCTATCAAAACAACAAAGGGCAAGGGGGGAAAAGGGATACATATTGCCGAGTCTCCGAATCAAAAACCCCCAGTATCCGTGTCCATACCATATCGGCATACTCTGTAATACACTGCACATGCATGCTAATAACATGTCAGTTAAGCCACGTTTCTGCAAAGGCACGCACATACACGAGAAAAGTAAAGACCGACGACGACGACGACATCAGACGAAAAACGGGCGAGACATGCAACCGCATGACTTTGTTAGGACGAAAAAGAAGGAGACCCCGACACACAAGCGCCAAACACTCCGAAGACCCGACGCACTCAGACACCCGTCCCCGTCCCGCTCTGTCAGACAAGAGACAATCGACCGCCAGACACACAGGTACAGGTGCCTGCGTCTGCCTCTCGTGCCTCTGCATCCACGACTGTATTTGCGGCTTCCTCCCCGACGTCGTCCGGATCAACATCCGTAGCCTCCTTCTTCTCCCAGTATCCTGTATGGTCACCTCTACAACAACCGGCAGGCTATGTAATTACACTCGGCAGCCAAAGGGCGAGAATGAGAAGGGGATCGAACAAAAAGACGTACCAAGCAGACCCAAGAGTTGCCGAAGCTGCCATGCAATGCGAGGTCCAATTTCAAAAATTCGACCTGGCAGATAGGCTGCATCCGCGGCCGCGCATCGTCACTTGACATGCGTGACACACGATGCTTGGATACTGACTGGCCTGGGCGGCTGGGCCCTTGTCATGGGTCGATTCGCGGTTCTCCTCCGTTGCTTTCCAAAATTGAATCACAACGCCTCACTTGGCATCCTCAGTTCAAGACAGTCACAAAACCAACGCGACATGTCTCTCCACCGCTAGCCTGAAAACTAGCACAGTTCGCAGGAGAAACAGGGCGAGTCGGTCAGCAACCAGTGAAGCAAACCTCACCTCGAGAGCCCCAGAGTCGCAACAGTGAAGCTTGAGTTGCATCCTCCAGCTCCAAGAATTCAAGCCCCCCACAGGATCAGCAGCACACCTCGAGCCATTCCCTCGCTTGATTGGCCTACGGGGGCCGTCACCGCCATTGGCATCCCACACACACGGATGCACAGATGGCACCTGTTCTGGCCCAGGGTGCGACGCTGCATTTGGGGGACACCGCCGGGATTTTGCTCTCGACGGCCCCTGCTTCCACACCATTGTCGTTTCTACTCCATGCTACTCCTCCAGTCCTTTTTTCTTCTTGTGGTGGCAATCCCGCCTTCAAAGAACGGGAAGGGAGTGCTTCCCGTTTGCGCTGTTTTGGTTCCCGAGAGCGATCAGAGGCACAGCTACTTGAGTTGAAGTTGAGGCAGGCGCACAAAACATTTGGCTCAAGAACATAGTACGCGTGACAAGACTCAACGATACCTTCACACAGCTCGCACTTACACAAGGTTGCCGAAATCCTTCTGGAGAGAATGAGATGGTTGGTGTGCTTCTCATCAACTCGTCCAAGCCATGCACGGAATCTCAGCGGACGCCCGTCATGCCAGGTTACATTGAGACCAACACGGCCATCGGCGATTTATGTCGATTCAGATCTCGAATAGATATTGCAGGGTAGAGGTCGCCATACCCAGGCCAGCATCGTGAACTCTATGCGTTCCACCAATTGACCACACCGCAGCGCAAATCTGCAGGCCCGGCAACAGCAAATTTCGCAAATTCCCTCGCATTGTACAAGCCTCACGAGTCAAGCCTCCACCTTGCCGGCCTGTGTTCTTGCTCCCATTTTTTGGCTCCTTTCGACCTCTTAAATCCCAACTGGCTTAGCCAAGCATTCATGCTCCAGGCTCTTCCGAGACTAGTAAGCTGTCCTGCTTACAGCTACTGCGTAGTAAGTTGTCCTGCTTATTCGTACAGCTAGTAAGCTGTCCTGCTTACAGGGGAGCCGCCCTGTCAGATGATGGGCTGGGTGAGATCCGTGGGGTCCATTAGAAGCGTCCAATGGAATGTCATCTTCCGTCACTTGACCTGCCTACTCACGCTACAACACTCAGTTGCCGTTTATTTCAACTACTTAGTGAGAATATCACATTCCGATCAACCAGTATAAGACAAAAGTATGGCACGTGCAAGTACGTCAAGTCATCCGCATTGTTCGTTCCTTAATCCAAGGTGCCGAGAGTTTCTCCAAAGATGCTCCAAAAATGGTATTTGATGAGGGGCTGGACTCGAATTGGCGCCGTGTAAAACGCAAAGCATGGGTTTAAACACCACCGTGTTATTTTTTTTTTTTTTTGTCGCGACGGCTTATTTACTCATTGAGGCGAGATACATATGCGTAACACTCTACCAGTGGCCATTGCCAATCTGGATTTTCTCATGCCCAATTTTCAAGCAAAGAACTAAGGTGTGATTACTCAGAGTGAAACTATGTGGTAAGCAAAGTATTTAGACATTGCGAGGTCTCGATGAATCCGAAGCATTTTCCAGTCCGGGGAGTGGGTTGTTGCCCCAGCTGCCCATACCTACCCCAAATCGAGAGGAATGCCCCGCCAAAAACTCAGCACCGGCATCGGCGATGGCCAGGTGAAAACAGGTGAGAGCTGTTCTCACCTTGGCCGGTGTGCGCAGGTCAAAATCGGATTTTCCACTCATATTTAGTACGTAGTAACATGGAAGTGATTACGCAATAAGCTTACAAGCCAGCACACACATCAATGCTTCAAAAGAGCCACGGCTACCAAACGCTTGTAAGCCCAAGGCCCTAGGTACGCCCTCGAACTAAATCACCACATCGATCGCAAGGTATCGATTTGCAAGGTTATTTGGGGGACATACTATTGCAAGTAGCCTGGTCCATTCCAATCGTGGACTCGGCCAATTTTGGAAGTGATTCACAAGCGGCCGGTCCACTCGTGGCCAGCCACCGTTTTCTCACAGCTTTAGGTTCTTCACCACTGGCCACTCAAGCTAGGTGAATTTGAGGTGAGGAAAGAAATTTCTGCAGGGACAAGACCGACAAAATTCTGCAACCTCAGCCATCCGGGCGGGCTGTTGGTGGCATTGGTGAATTTTGGTGTTGGTGACGCGGGGCTAATTCCCCCGCCCTATGGCTAGAAGCGGCAATGACCCAAACCTACCGCCATTTTCTGCCACTTTCTGCCCACTTGGTAGATAGCGCTAGACCTTTGATAACTGACCGCCTGCGATTTCGGTGAAGCACAAGCCGTAATTTTTCAGTTGCAGATCTGTGTCAACGTAGCCGGGACTCCACCGTCCAGGGATTTTGCCTGTATCATTGGTCAATCCACTCTTAAATTCCTCCCCCAGCGAGGGAAGGCCCTGAGCATGGAGGAGGGGGGTAACCAGATGAATTTTTTTTTTCTCACTGTCAGAGCAAGGTAAAAGTCTTTGGGTCCTGCTGTTTGGCTCTTCTCTTCTTCCTTCTCTCTTTTTCCTTTTTTCTTTCTCCGACAATGGTTGTCTAGAAACTCGCATAACTTCCCGAAGATCTATCGTGGCAGATGATCGCTGGGGAGCTCCAGAACCAACCTACGAGACTCTTTTGACGAGCTCGCTGCTGTCACTTTCTCTAGCACTTCTTTCTTTCACATCGTTGTTGCTTTAGACCCTCTTCCCTCCGAGAGTTTCTTCACCCGTCAATTTTCTCTGTGCCCCGCATCACCCAGAAGAAACTCCTCCTTCCACAACCGAAAATGTCGCCCACCGTCTACCCCCCGGCTGCGGCCCGCATTGTCGGCTCCGATGACGAGGGCCTCATGGCTCTGGAGCTGCCCGATGGCACCGTCTACCAGGGTTACAGCTTTGGTGCCCAGAAGAGCATCGCCGGAGAGCTCGTTTTCCAGACCGGAATGGTGGGGTATCCGGAGTCGGTAACAGACCCCTCGTACCGTGGCCAGATCCTGGTTATCACCTTCCCTCTGGTTGGCAACTATGGTGTTCCTTCGCGGGAGACCATTGACGAGCTCCTGGGCGACCTGCCCGCTCACTTCGAGTCGTCCCAGATTCACATCGCCGGTCTCGTCGCCCACTCCTACTCGGGCGAGGACTATTCCCACTTCTTGGCAGAGTCATCACTTGGCACCTGGCTCAAGGAGCAGGGCGTCCCCGCCATCTACGGCGTTGACACCAGACAACTCACAAAGTACCTGAGGTCACAGGGCAGCACCCTCGGCCGCTTGTTGTTGCAAAAGAAGAACCTGACCAACGGCACCGCCAACGGTCACGTCAATGGTGTCGCGTCCTTCTCCATTGAGGACTTCCAGGCCGTTGACTGGGTAAACCCCAACGAGAAGAACCTCGTAGCTGAGGGTGAGTTCTGCCAACAATTCTCTTGATTCGGCTTTTGCTTACTCTGCATTCTAGTATCAATCAAGGCTCCCAAGTTGTACAAGCCTCCTTCGAGCGTTGCCGTAAAGAAGCACCCCTCCGGCCGACCTATCCGCGTCCTGTGCTTGGACGTTGGTATGAAGTACAACCAGCTGAGGTGCTTCCTCAAGCGCGGTGTCGAAGTCCTGGTCTGCCCCTGGGACCACGACCTGGTCAAGCAGGCCGGCGAAGAGTACGATGGTCTCTTCCTCTCCAATGGTCCCGGTGACCCGGCCATGCTGGAAAAGACCGTCAAGAACATCCAGGCTGCCATGGACAAGACCAAGACTCCCGTCTTTGGTATTTGCCTGGGACACCAGCTGCTCGCCCGTGCCTCCGGTGCCAGCACCGAGAAGATGAAGTTCGGCAACAGAGGTCACAACATTCCCTGCACGAGCATGATCTCCGGAAAGTGCCACATCACCTCCCAGAACCACGGTTTCGCTGTCGACTCAAAGTCACTGACGGCCGACTGGAGGGAGCTCTTCGTCAATGCCAACGACGGCAGCAACGAGGGTATTGCCCATCTGTCCAAGCCTTACTTCAGTGTGCAGTTCCACCCCGAGAGCACACCCGGTCCTCGCGATACCGAGTACCTCTTTGATGTCTTCATTAGCACCATTGAGGAGTGCGCCGCCGACCCCAAGGCGCTCAACGCCCCGGTCAAGTTTCCCGGTGGCACCATCGAGGAGAACGAGCGTCTTCACCCCCGCGTCCACCCTCGCAAGGTCCTCATTCTGGGCAGTGGTGGTCTCAGCATTGGACAGGCCGGAGAGTTCGACTACTCTGGCTCCCAGGCCATCAAGGCTCTCAAGGAGGAGGGTATCTACACCGTTCTCATCAACCCCAACATTGCGACGATTCAGACCTCCAAGGGTCTTGCCGATAAGGTGTACTTCCTTCCCGTCAACGCAGAGTTCGTCCGCAAGGTCATCCAGTACGAGAGACCCGATGCCATTTACGTTACCTTTGGTGGACAGACTGCTCTGTCAGTCGGTATCCAGTTGAAGGACGAGTTCGAGGAGCTCGGTGTCCAGGTCCTTGGTACCCCCATTGATACCATCATCACCACCGAGGATCGTGAGCTCTTTGCTCGCAGCATGGACTCCATTGGCGAGAAGTGCGCCAAGTCTGCTTCTGCAAGCAACATTGACGAGGCCATGTCTTGTGTCAAGGACATTGGCTTCCCCGTCATTGTCAGAGCCGCCTACGCTCTTGGAGGTCTCGGCAGTGGTTTCGCCAACAATGAGGCCGAGCTCATGGATCTCTGCAACAAGGCCTTCGCCGCCAGTCCCCAAGTGCTTATCGAGCGCAGTATGAAGGGCTGGAAGGAGATCGAGTACGAGGTCGTTCGTGATGCTCAGGATAACTGTATCACTGTGTGCAACATGGAGAACTTCGATCCCCTTGGTATTCACACCGGTGATTCCATTGTTGTCGCTCCCTCCCAGACCTTGTCTGATGAGGACTACAACATGCTCCGCACTACCGCTGTCAACGTCATTCGCCACTTGGGCGTCGTCGGAGAGTGCAACATTCAGTATGCCCTGAACCCCTTCTCTAGGGAGTACTGCATTATCGAAGTCAACGCCAGATTGTCGAGATCCTCTGCCCTTGCTTCTAAGGCTACCGGATACCCCTTGGCTTTCATCGCCGCCAAGCTTGGTCTTGGTATTCCCCTGAAGGACATTGCCAACAGCGTCACCAAGTCCACCTGCGCCTGCTTCGAGCCTTCCCTGGATTACGTTGTTGTCAAGATGCCCCGCTGGGACTTGAAGAAGTTCACCCGCGTCTCCACTCAGCTTGGTTCCTCCATGAAGAGTGTTGGTGAAGTCATGAGCATCGGCAGGAGCTTTGAGGAAGCCATCCAGAAGGCAATTCGTGCCATCGATTTCCACAACCTGGGCTTTAACGAGACCGAGGCTTTGATGTCTATCGATGACGAGCTACAGACTCCTTCCGACCAGCGTCTGTTCGCCATTGCCAACGCTATGCACTCTGGCTATACCGTCGACAAGATCTGGGAGCTTACCAAGATCGACAAGTGGTTCCTGAACAAGCTCAAGGGCTTGAGCGACTTCGCCAAGAACATGACCAACTACACCACCAGCGACATCTCCAAGTCCCCTGCAATTCTCCTTCAGGCCAAGAGACTCGGTTTCTCTGATCGTCAGCTCGCCAAGTTCTGGAGCTCCAACGAGATCGCCGTGCGGTCTCTGAGACAGGAGGCCAGCATCATGCCGTTTGTCAAGCAAATCGATACCGTTGCTGCTGAGTTCCCTGCTCACACCAACTACCTCTACCTGACCTACAATGCGACCGAGAGTGATGTGTCCTTTGATGACCACGGCATCATGGTCTTGGGATCTGGTGTCTACCGCATTGGCTCTTCCGTCGAGTTCGATTGGTGCTCTGTTCGCGCTATCCGCACCTTGCGCCAGGATGGCTTCAAGACTATTATGGTCAACTACAACCCGGAGACTGTCAGTACCGACTACGACGAGGCCGACAAGCTCTACTTCGAGAACATCAGCTTGGAGTCCATCCTTGATATCTACCAGCTGGAAGGCGCTGGTGGTGTCCTCGGTGCTATGGGTGGACAGACCCCCAACAACATTGCTCTGCCGCTCCACCGCGCTGGCATCAAAATTCTTGGTACCTCTCCTGAGATGATTGATAACGCCGAGAACCGCTACAAGTTCTCTCGTATGCTGGACACCATTGGTGTTGATCAGCCCACCTGGAAGGAGTTGACCAGCTTCGACGAGGCCAAGAAGTTCTGCAACGCCGTCTCCTACCCCGTGTTGGTGCGACCTTCTTACGTCCTCTCGGGTGCTGCGATGAACACTGTCTACTCCGAGCAGGATCTCGAGAACTACTTGGCCCAGGCTGCTGAGGTTTCCCGCGAGCACCCTGTCGTTATTACCAAGTACATTGAGAACGCCAAGGAAATCGAGATGGATGCTGTTGCCAAGGACGGTGTTGTCATTGGCCACTTCATCTCTGAGCACGTCGAGAATGCCGGTGTTCACTCTGGTGACGCCACTCTCATCCTGCCCCCTCAGGACTTGGAGCCCGAGACCATTGCCAGAATCGAGGAGGCAACTCGCAAGATTGGTGCTGCTCTGAACGTCACTGGCCCTTTCAACATTCAGTTCATCGCCAAGGACAACGACATCAAGGTCATCGAGTGCAACGTCCGTGCTTCTCGATCGTTCCCCTTCGTTTCCAAGGTCATGGGTGTCGACATGATTGAGATGGCCACCAAGGCCATCACTGGCAAGCCATTCGAGGCCTACCCTGCTACCGATATCGCCCCCAACTGCGTCGGTGTCAAGGTTCCCCAGTTCAGTTTCTCCCGTCTTTCCGGCGCAGACCCCGTCTTGGGTGTCGAGATGGCTTCCACCGGTGAAGTTGCTTGCTTCGGTGTCGACAAGTACGAAGCCTACCTCAAGGCTTTGATGTCCACCGGATTCAAGATCCCCAAGGCCAACATCCTTCTGTCCATCGGTTCTTACAAGGACAAGAAGGAGATGCTGCCCGCCATCGACAAGCTTGCCCGCCTCGGCTACAAGCTGTTCGCTACCGCCGGTACTGCCGACTTCCTCCAGGAGCACAACATTCCCGTTCAGTACCTGGAAGTCCTTGCCAACGAGCAGGAGGACCAGCGTTCCGAGTTCTCCCTTACGCAGCACTTGGCCAAGAATATGATTGATCTCTACATCAACTTGCCTTCCAACAACAAGTACCGCCGTCCCGCCAACTACATGAGTAAGGGTTACCAGACCAGACGTATGGCCGTCGACTACCAGGTTCCTCTGGTCACCAACGTCAAGAACGCCAAGATTCTCGTTGAGGCCATTGCCCGCCACTTCGGACTCGAGGTCGGCAGCCGCGACTTCCAGACCAGCCACCGCACCATCTCTCTGCCTGGCTTGATCAACGTCGCTGCCTTTGTACCTGGTATTGCTACTGCCGGAAGCAAGGATCTCAAGGCTGTTACCAAGGCCTCGCTCTCCGCCGGTTTCAGCATGGTCCGCATCATGCCTGTCGGCGTCGATGGCTCAATCACCGATGCTGTCAGCCTGAAGGTCGCCCAGCAGAGCAGCAAGCAGGGTGGATTCTGCGACTTCAACTTCTCCGTCACTGCCACCTCTGACAACTCTGACCGTATCAGCCACGTGACCGGTGAGGTCGGATCTCTCTTCATCCCCTTCAACCACCTGTCTGGAAACATCAGCAAGGTCGCTGCCGTGACTGCCCACTTTGACAAGTGGCCTGCGCACAAGCCCATTGTCACTGATGCCAAGCTCACCGACCTGGCTTCCATCCTGCTCCTGGCCAGCCTGCACAACCGGAGAATTCACGTCACCTCGGTCTCCACCAAGGACGATATCAAGCTCATTGCCCTTAGCAAGGCCAAGGGCTTGAAGGTCACCTGCGACGTGTCCATCTTCTCCCTGTACCTCTCGCAGGATGACTTCCCCGACTGTGCCCTGCTCCCCACCAAGGCCGACCAGAACGCTCTCTGGGCTCACCTAAGCACCATCGACGTCTTCTCCATTGGCAGCTTGCCTTACCAGCTTGCCAGCTCTCTGGGCAAGACCGCCGATCCTTCCGTTGGCATCGCCGACGCTCTGCCCCTGCTCCTCACTTCCGTTACTGAGGGCAAGCTGACCGTCGACGACATCAAGGCTCGTCTCTACGACAACCCCAAGGAGATCTTTGAGCTCCATGAACAGGTTGGAACCAGCGTCGAGGTTGAGATTGACCGTCCCTACGCTGTCCACAACACCAACGGCTGGTCTCCCTTCGCTGGCCGCACCATGCGCGGTTCGGTCCAGCGTGTGACCTTCCAGGACCAGACCGTCTGCCTGGATGGCGAGCTGCTGGCTCTGCCTGCTCTTGGCAAGGACATGTCCACTCACGGTGCTCTGCCCATGTCCCCTGCGATCAAGCCTCAGCTGCAGTCTTTGACCAACCCTGACAGCCCTCGTGACCGTCGCCCGTCGCTGTTCAACACCTCCAGGCCCACCAAGCTTCGTCCCACCGACGGCTACCTGCCCAACAAGAGCAACAGCGGCTTCGAGGACCTCGGTCTTCCCGCCCCTCTCCATCCCGCCGTTGGCTCCAAGCTTCAGGACCTCCTGTCGCAGCCCTCGTCGTGGAAGAGCCACAGCTGCCTGTCTGTTAGCCAGTACACCCGTGCTGACCTTCACCACCTCTTCACTGTGGCTCAGCAGATGCGCCTGGGCGTCCAGCGCGAGGGTGTCTTGAACGTTCTGCGGGGCCGGGTCCTGTGCACCTTGTTCTACGAGCCTTCGACCCGCACTTCTGCCTCCTTCGATGCCGCGATGCAGAGACTTGGCGGCCGCACCGTCGCCATTGCCACCTCTCAATCCTCGGTGCAGAAGGGCGAGTCTCTCCAGGACACTCTGCGCACCCTCGGTTGCTACGGTGACGCCGTTGTGCTCCGCCACCCTGACGAGCACAGCGTGGAGATTGCTAAGAGATACTCTCCCGTTCCCGTCATCAACGGAGGCAACGGCAGCAAGGAGCACCCTACTCAGGCCTTCCTTGATCTCTTCACCATTCGTGAGGAGCTCGGTACCGTCCAGGGTCTTACCATCACCTTCGTTGGTGACCTGCTCTACGGCCGCCCTGTCCACTCCCTGATCTACCTTCTCCGCGACTACGGTGTCCAGGTTCAGCTTGTCTCTCCCAAGGGACTTGCCCTGCCTACCGACGTGCGCAACTTCTTGGTCGAGTCTGGCCAGCTCCTTTGCGAGTCTGAGGAGCTTACTCCCGAGATCCTGGCCAAGAGCGACGTGCTCTACTGCACTCGCGTCCAGAAGGAGAGATTCCCGACGGTGGAGGACTACGAGAAGGTCAAGAACTCGTACCGCATTGACAACCGCACCCTCAAGTCGGCCAAGAGAGACATGTGCATCCTGCACCCTCTCCCGAGAAACGAGGAGATTGCGCCCGAGGTTGACACTGACCAGCGTGCGGCTTACTTCAGACAGGTAAGTCCCTTGACCCTTGAGGTTTGAACAGAATGCTGACAAGTTGCATAGATGAGATATGGTCTGTACTGCCGCATGGCTTTGCTTGCGTTGGTTATGGCACCATAGAGATGAAGTTTTCTTTTGGCTTTCTTTCCTAATTGTACGGGGAACTTGGACATGAGAACAAAAAATGCACACGTGCAAAAAAGTTTTTAGAACAGTTTGGTGTTTTGGGTTTTCGGGCTTTTTTCTTTTTTCATCGGGATGATAGTATAGACACACACACAAAGTAGGAAGCAACTATTCCTCAAAATTGGCGTATAAGAAAGCGCGCCGTCAAGACGTCCGTTGTTTGGCTCGCGCCATCACGACGTCGTGGTGTAAGAGGGATTACATGTTTTTATTTGGGTTTAGAGGTGTTTTGGGTAGTGCGTATAGTGCGTTGCGTTCGCTACGTTTGTTGCGTACGTTGCGTATCTTGCGTACCTGGATGACGTTTGTTTACGATATGATACCCCCTACCCGTCGTATGTACGGAATGAAATACGTTTGTTTGGTCTGTTGCGTTATGTGTGTGTCTTGCGTGTATGTGTGTTTTGTGTGTATTCTATTGTTATTTGTGACGTCTCTCAATGTGTAGTCATCAAGTGGTCCGATCGGAAGACTGATGTGCTGGGCTGATCCCTGCTCCGTATTTGAGCTCCGCAATGTGGGTGTTCTGCGCGCTGCGCGGCTGCGCCTACCTACATACAATCCGATGTCTGGGTGTTTGAGTGTCTACGTTGTAGGTGTGTGGGCAGGGGAGAAGAACGGGTGGAACATTCTGCGGCTGTCCACCCTTAGCAACGTGCTCCGAGAATGTGGGGCGTTTTTTGCAGCTTGCGGTGCCCCTCACTCCAAATGCAAGCATCATGAGAGGGAAAGTTACCAAGTCATGACATGACACTGCAACCGCTTTTTTTAGAGGCGTAAATCACCTCACCCTTTACACGCTGGTCTACACACATCAAACACACCGCATCAACTTACTCTCGACATTTTACGTACCTAAGCGCGAACTTCCAAGCTGCAATTGATCTGGACGTCGATCCTAGCATTTCCTCGTGAGTCGCTTTTCATTGAGTCACGAAACAATCAACTTTCTTCTGCCCGTGTTCTCCATCAGCTGATGAAAGTTGGGTAATGAGGAAGTTCTGGTAAACAAGACCACTTACTCACTAGCCAAGGTGAACATTTGACCTCTCGCATATGAGGCCCGGCTTCGCTTACAGATTCTCGAGATCGCTCAAGATGGCTCTACACCCGCCTCCCGAGAGCGAGAAGCTCATCTGTAAGTTCTCACCACTGCCCTTTCGATCTGCGTAGCATGGCATCCCCGGGTGAAGAGGCACGACGAGAGTGAAAAGGCCGGATCACCGGATCACTGGATGATGAAGACGCCGGGAAAGAACGGCCCTCATCTCACTCTCATGCTCCCCTCCCATCTCACCTCACCAACCCCCTCACCACAAACCCCCACAGAACACCAAAACTAACATCGCAGTCGCACCCGCCGGCTCCTCCCAAAACACCCGCGCAGACCAATTCACCCTCGGCCGCCTCTCCCTCCCCTCCCTGCACCCAACCTCGCCAACCCACCAATTCAACACCTGGTTCACGGCAGCCCAACAAACCCACGCCGTCTCCCACCCGGAAACCGCGACCCTCTCCACCGCCTCCCTGCCGTCCGGCCGCGTCTCCGCCCGCATGGTCTACCTCAAAGAACTCGACGCCAAGGGCGGCTTCGTAGTCTACACCAACCTCGGCACCTCCCGCAAAGCAGCCGACCTCGCCTCCAACCCGCACGCGAGCCTGACGTTCTGGTGGGAGGCGCTGCAGAGGCAGGTCAGAGTTGAGGGCAGGGCGGAGAGGTTGACGAGGGAGGAGAGTCAGGTGTACTACGACACGCGCGTGCGCGGGAGCCGAATCGGGGCGTGGGCTTCGCGGCAGAGTCAGGTGCTGGAGCCGCAGGAAGGGGTGAGAGGCGAGGAGGGGGAGAAGGACGATGGGAGGGCGCAGCTGGAGGGGTGGGTGAAGGAGGTGGAGGAGCGGTTCGAGGGCCAGGAGACGATTCCGGTGCCCGAGTTTTGGGGCGGGTTGAGGATCGTACCGGACAGAATTGAGTTTTGGCAGGGGAGGGATAGTCGGCTTCATGACCGGTTTGTGTATGACAAGGTGGAGGGCGAGGAGGATAAGTGGACGATCAACAGGTTGAGCCCTTAGGCGGTGATGGTGTAGTTTCTAGGTTAGACATGTGAACTCTGGTTTTTGTTGTTAAGTCAAAATACCATCACTCATCATAAGGAATCACAGCGAGGGAACAATGTGTAAAAGTGAGAAAATTTGTCTTTCCTGGACTACATTACCAAATAGGGTATGATAAAAAGACGAACCATGGTTTCCAGCGTCGCGACCCTGATCCCAAACCCCCCAATCCGATACCGATGAAACCCCTTATCCACCATATACGCCAGCCCAGTTTGATCGCTCAAGAAAAATTACAAAATGCGTAACCCGTCAAGCCCTCGTCAAGGCCGAGGTTTTGGTATCCTAAAAACGTTCAAGCTTTGGAAAAAATGATGTCGCCCCCTCAGTATACAATAAGCCAGTGAGACTTATGCAAATGTGCGAAATATCCTCTCGGAATCCCACAAGGCATGCAAATCAACCATCATGACAATCAAACAAAAACGCTCGCTCGCTGATTGTCCCGTCGTCCCTTTTTGTTTTCCATCTTCGTTCCTCAAAACTCCTCGCCAACTGGAGACAGACCCATGTCGTTACCGGAAAAGGTCAGGGACATGTAATCCCCGCCAAAGGTCGTCTTTTCAAGAGCCGCACGCACTTCGTCACCAAACGACTCGACCTCAGACTTGGGCGTGTCGACGGGCGTCAGCTGCAGGCCCAGACCAATCACGGCCGTACCGATCGTCATGCTCTTGCTCTTGCTGTGTCCCATCTCGTGGGGTTGGACGGGGCGGGCCGAGTTGTAGTGCCGTGCGGCCAGCTGCATGTCAACCATAGTGTCGGCGAGCAGATCCTCATCGTCGACCAGGGGCTTGATGCGGTAGTTAAGGTTCTCGCAGATGCAGCGTTCCGTTACGTTGATCTGCTCGCACGACCAAGTGTCCTTGCCCCAATTTGACGAGTAGTATGACGTCGAGTCGTGGCAGTCGTCGGTGAATTTGGCGGCGATGATGAGGGCAGACAGGATGATGAGCTCGGGCTGGACCGAGTCGATGTGCAGCTGCTGCTGGCGGCGGCGATCGAGGAGAGGGCTGTGGCCAAGAGTGTGGCGTTTGTTGTAGGAAGAACCGTCGACGAGCAGGGGGCACTGCAAGCGCCAGCTCAGGGCGAACTTGGAGTTGAGAGAGTCGAGGATGCAGACGGCCAAGGCAATGGTCTCGAGCGGGAGGCCGGACCGGCTGAGCATGGCCTGGACCAGAGGCACCGACGGGGTCGTGAGGGAAGCTGACGTGGGAACGAGGTTGACGAGGTGGATGGCGGGGCCTGTAAGCGCGCGGAGGTTAGCATTACATTGCATATAATATATTGCATTTGGAGCATGCCCATCGAACGAACGAGCGTTGGAGCAAGACGGGGTAAAGTCTGTAAGGGTTGCCAAAGCTCTTTCCCCATCCGCCATCACGTAATTCGGGCTGCACGTACCAAGGAACTTTTCTTGCAGGATGTCGCCTTCTTCCAAGGCCGTTTTCGGGCTCTGGTGGGCGGAAGAATTCCTGGATGAAGGTGGCGGGGTGGGAAGGTTGGAGAGGGGTCGGTAGGTGAAGTAGGCGTCCTCGGCTCCGTATTCGTCGTCCGAGTAGTCGGTGTTCTGGACCTGTCTCGCCATGTTGCCCATCTTGTCGTTGTGTCTCGTGCTCACGGCTCTGACTATTGGGCCTGGTGGTAGTTGTTGGTATTGGAATGTGGGTGTATGCGAAGTGGTTCCTGTTTTATAACAGTAACAATAGCGGAACGAGTAGAAAATTATCTGTTGGTGGATCGTGTCGGTCGTGGGTGGTAAACGTCGTAAAAGCCAACTCTTCCTGTCCTCGGTCCTGAGCAGTAGGGGGTGCTGCTCATATTCGTATGCAGCTTGTAATCGGGTGTGTGATTAGGGCAGTAGCTCGTACTCGGTCGTAAGGGGATGATGTGATCACGCAACGTCGGGTTGGAGAGGTGAGTAGGAGAGCACTAGGAGAGAGGCTTGGATGAGGTGGGAGGTCGGGGCGGTATATGTAGTGAGGTAGGTGGATGATGGACGGGCGTGGTGGGATTGGATTTGGGATTGGGATTGGGATTGCCAGGTCCGAGTACATGCTCCGTACCTAGTAGCAATGGGTGTATCCGTACATCAGAAAGGGGCTTCGAACTTGGACACAGACACAGAGAGAAAGGATCCCAGATGCCGTTGCTGGTAAGTTATGCAGGGTTCATAAAGCGAAGTAAGGCTGAGTCGGGTTTGGGAAACGAGTCGCGAGCGGGAAGATGGACGGGCGGGCTGGGCTAGAGCCTGGGATTCTGGGATTCTGGCACTCTGTACGGGGTACTCTCTGTTTGAGAGAGAGAGGGTATTTCGGCGGTGGGCGTTGCACCAAGTGGGTTCCACAACAAGCACAAGTTGGAGACGAAGAAGAGGAAAGACATGGAAAGGACAATTGGGAACCTCTCATCGCCCATCGCTCATGCCATTACAGGCAGGTTGGGGTGGAGGCGTAGGTACTCCGTTCTGCGCCAGTAGTGCAGGATGGTCCGTGTTGATGCAATGCTGCGCTCTGTGTCCAAAGCCCCCCAGTGCCTCCCCCCTGTACTCTTCGGACGTACCTCGCATGTACCTTTTCTTTGGCAACTTTGGTTTTCTTTCACTCCTTCACTTTTAGCGCGCTGTCTGAGCGGGATCATCTGGCTTTGGCGTTCTCTCTCTGGTCTATCTTCTCTTGCTGTCTTTTGTTTCTACAGTCTAATCTTCGCACACCCCCTACAAGTCTCGATCCCCGGGAGCATTGCTTTCCGTACGATGGCAAGTATTAGCTAGCAAGTGGTGGTGGACGAAATAGGCGGTGCGGATAACCCGTAGGTGAGAACCGAAGACGACGTGGACGAGGGCCGAGAAGAGGGCACCAAGACAGGGGTGTAACGGCAACTTGGCAAGGGAAAACGAGAAGGAAACCCCGGCAATGGTCCTCTTTTCCCTCTCGGCTCTTTAGCGTATCTGCAAGAACGAGGGCAGGCCCGGCAGGGGGGGGGGGGCAGCAGCAATGTGGGCGAGGATCACTGAATGGAGTCGAGAAAAGAAGAAGAGAAGCGAGAAATTGGGAATGCGGGCACAAAACAAAGTGACAAAATGCGGGCAAAAATGGCCACTCATCACCACACGTATGGGTACTCTATACCTGATGGATGGGTCTGAATAGGTGCCCATTCTCTTGCATCTAGGTGCATGGTTTATCGACTACTATCGTCCGGTCATGGCAAACCAAACATGCGAGCCTTGGGCAGAAAGACTTCACATCATCGCTGAATTCCCATTTGGCATGGATTTGTTGTTAATGTTATCCATAAGAATCAGATGAACAGGGCCCAAACAAATCCCACTCTTACACAGGCACAGGTTGCCTTACCCAGCAGCGGTGATACCCAGGCATACCTGATCCATACGCAGTATCCGTAGACGCAGGATTAAAATTCAAAAAAATAAGAATCGTTTCAGTTACTCGCACTCAAATTACATCCCAACCACTCCGGTCGCCTTGTGTTGCCCATCCCACAAGATAATATGTGACGGTGGCTGACGCAACGAACGAGACAGGCATCCCGGCTTCGGGAATCTTGCGTCGATGGCTGGCAATTTTGTTTCCCTTTTGCCCATTGTAGACGAAACGCTCGCGTCAGTCCTGTGCAGTGAGCACCCTGGGCAGCAAAAAAGGCAGGCCCGCCGCCGCATGCCGCCGCAGTCAGTGGTGTTGATGATGGTGCTTGCTGGCTTATTCCCTGGCCTCAGATCATAACACGTCCAGCTATCCTTCCTGTCTTTCAGAATGCTAGTACAGGATGACGTTGGATGGGTGGACGGCAGTTGGCATCCCCTCATCAACCCATCCTGATGATGACAGTGCCAATGCTGCCATCCCGTCTCGGGCCTTGTTCATCCTGCCTCCGTCGTCTGAGTCTCAGATCATCCACCGAATCCCTCTCCTGGAGCTTGCAGCTGTCGACATTCAATCAGATGCCAAAGGAAGCCTCGATGAGTTGGTGTGGCAGCTCTTCAGTTCCCGTGTCTCGCGTCCCCTCACAAAAGTACACCCCCGTGCCTCATTGCCTATCCGAGAAAGGGATCGAATCGGGGAAAAGAAAAAGGGCAAGACAGGCAAGACAGGCTTGCTCAAGGGCCTCTGGGGCTCAAACAAGCGGTCCAGTTCTGTTTGACCATCACCGTGGCACATCCAGGAACGGCGGGCTTTTCGTCAGACGGATGGTCGATCAGATGGTGCCATTGTTCATCCATTGCATCCTGACTGGTGGTATTTTCCGATGGACCACATGGATACGAAAAGGCCAAGCAAACCTTGCTGCACTCCTCTACGGAGTCACGGAATACCTAAGGTAGGCAGGCTTCCCAAGGTGATCCCAAGGAGAATCTCTCGCACGAGTTGCCCTTTAGACATTGGTGGTGGTGGTGGTGTCGTGCGTGTTGCGCGTTCATGTTGCGAGTGTGTTGTTTTTCGAGAAGGGGGCAGGTTCCTGGATCTCATGGATGGCAACCAGGGACAGCCTGGCCATGTTGTTCTGGCTTGTCTGGTTCACCGTGACGACAACCCTCAGCGAGTGCTAATTTGGGTGTCAAAGGGTGTTCGTCCAGTGGGTTGTAGTGGGGATTGCAGGCCCGAAGGACCCGCTGGAAGCTGGGCTGAGCTGGTGACGGAGCGAGGCTGGGTACGTACACTACTGCTTGGGTCCCCTCACTGAGGGGCTCACAGTCAGTATCAGTGTCTCACTGAGTGAGGGCGAGGATCAACCGAAGCTGCCTCAGCTAACCACCTTGAATGCAATACCTGCCTCAGCGTACCTGCGCTGCCCATGGTGAGGCAAGGTGAGGTGAGGTGAGGTGGTGGAGGGAGGTACATCCAAAGGTACTTGGAGGTGAGAGGTGAGGTGAGAGGAGCAACGGTGGACTCACCAACCAGGCAAGTACCCGTCTCCGGTACTCCGTACCTGCCTCGTCGCACTTCGGGGACGCCTTTTGTGACCTGTCACTTTGCCAGATGGATCTCTTCCTCCTCAGCTTCTCCATTTTCCAACAAGACAACATCTGATGCGACTATCCGATTGTGTGGGTTCGAAACCTCTGCATGGAAAAGGCGGCAACTCTTCACCGCAGGCGGTCAGTCCCAACTCACCCAGAGTCTCTTCACACGACAGTCAAGAGTCAAGGGTAAAGGAGAGGCGTCCAAACAACCTATCGACTCGTTCATTTGCTTGTCCGATTCCAAGATTCCTTGCAAAGAAACAGTACGGATACGCTCATCAACAACCACGACCCTTCATATCGTGGTGGAACTCCCCGAGGTACCTCCAAAGTACATCTTGTCATCTCCACAAGCCCAAGGTCCAGTCTAACTGATCTCCCGTGGTGGAAGCCGCCCGTCTGTCCATTCGCCCAGACTGCTCACGAACTTCTCACGGTCTCACCTCAACCAACTTGCCACGAAGCCGCCAACCTCGATCTTTACGTGGATCGTGGCCAACATCACAGCAGTGTCGACGGTCGTGAACCCTTGAAGTCTGCTCCGTGGGTTTGCAGCACGCCGTGTTCGGCACGCTGGGACCCTTGGTCTCAGCGTAGCGTCTACGTATAGTGACGTGCTAATCCAGCCACAGCCACGGCCACGCCAAATGGCAGATGTTTTCCCTCCTTGAGGAAACATGCTTGGGCCCGATGGAAGACAAGCGACAGTTCAGCATTCCAGGGAGCAACGACTGACAAGGCCGCCTCGCCCGTCTCTTTGTTCTTTTCCAACTTTCCACCCCCACCTGGAGGCCGGCATTCTGGGGTAAAGACTTCGGTCCTTTGGTCCAACGAGGTAGACGCTACGAAGCGCGATTGCAACAGTCGTCGGGTCTTGAACCGCATCGCGCTACCAATACTGAACCTCAACTATTCCCGTTGCGGCTTCTTGTTCCTGTCATTCGGTCGATACCGATACTCTATGCCTCTCCCTCTTTGTTCTCTTATTTGACATCAACAGTCGAGACCTGCTTCCACGATCATGGCCAATCCCCACTGCATCGTGGTCTAGGCAAGCCCGACACGAACGGAAGGGATCGGCAAATGGCGAGTGCTCGATTGTTGCAACAGATCAAGCTCGTTCGAGTACGGCCGGTGCTGCAGCTCTGCATCTGCATCTGCATCGCATCGTGGTCGACTTTGGCCTCGGGCTGCGAATATCTCGATGATCCTTCCAGCCAACCAAACTTAAAAACCTCATCCCACACCTCATGCATCCGTACCTGACTTGGCTGCAACCGGCTTCGCGAGAATGCAACCACCATGCAGACACAAACCACACC
The DNA here is from genome assembly GCF_030867605.1 of Colletotrichum paranaense. Classification (NCBI taxonomy): domain Eukaryota; kingdom Fungi; phylum Ascomycota; class Sordariomycetes; order Glomerellales; family Glomerellaceae; genus Colletotrichum; species Colletotrichum paranaense. The sequence goes on along the minus strand of NW_026848961.1, from coordinate 4,042,862 downwards.
GTCCCATCCATCTCACGCGCGCAACTGATGGGACGATGGATTACCTACACAAGAGCACCTGAACTTGACATGCATATGCCCCTACAGCACTGAGCAACCAAGACTCTAGGAGAACCACTGACATACAGCATATCCCGACCACCATCGTTTGGGGCCCCAGCCTTGCCTTGGAAACCTCTGCTAGCGCCAGAGATCAGAGACCAACCGCTGGTAGTTTGCATAACACTCTCCGCTCCGCGTCACTGCATAAACCCGCTCCCTGTTCGGCCCATCGACAATGCACCATACGTCAGATCATCCCCTATTTCCCACCCCAAGACTCCCAACACCTCGAGCTCGGACGGTCAGACTATGGACGAGCAAACGCACAGCCTTCCTCCAGAGACAGCTTTCCCCACAACACAATTCTGCTGCCTTGCTCCTGCGAGCGCAAGAATTCCTACCGTCAGTGCATTCGTGTCGCCATAGCAGTGGACGTGGCCGTCAGCCACGGCCGTATTGCGGATTGTCGTGTGTCAGAATGGGAAGCTCTGTTCATCCCGAAGCTCCTGCACTGCGAGGCAATTGATTCCCTGCCTCCCCACGTCACTCATCCATCGCTCAGGGTCCAAAATCGCCCATCTGCTTGCCTATGGCTCGGTTGCGTCTACGAGAGCCAAAGCTTTGCGGCACGGAGTACCTTGGAGCTCCGTTCTCTTTGTTTGAAAATATCCGCCACTATGATGCGAATCGGCACATGGAGCTTGGCATTAAGCGACGTTGGCCGCGAACGCTTCGCAGTTCAGAGTCTCGACCAGACGTCTGCTCGTTTCCGGGTGGGTTATCAAGTATCCAGGGTCCAGATCTTCCAAGGGTCGAAAAAAGGCGATGCCGTAGTCGTTCACTCCCACCTCCCATAACTCCGGGTCGATCTTAATCTCGCCGGCGTATGCCGTCTACGGGGTACTAGCAGAATCAGCGATTCCTATGAACCTTGCCCCAATTGACCAAGTTTCTCCCATACTTGGCTTTACAACCCACGACTAACATGACGTTTGGATGGGTGGAATTGTAGCGGTTGAGTCTGGATTCGCGGGAGTTGCCCTGAACCGCCGCATATGACCTTAACCCAACCTTCGTGCCTCCATCGCAGCACTCTTACCTGAGCCAGTGGCTTAACACAGGCGTAATGGCTTCGGTCAACAGACGCCCGACAGAAGCTTTGTCGCCGCAAGCGGCGCAAGCGGGATGCCACGCAGCCACGAGGGAGCTCTTAGCGGGTCATTAGGCGCGGCCATATCCATCAGAGCGTCTGACGGCCTCGCTGGCAATGCCAAATGGCCTGCCAAACGGCCGTCCCACGGGACGTCGTCCGAGCGCGCAACCAAACCTCAATGAGGTCTGCCCAGTCTTCCTTCGTCCACTCGTCGTCAAACCCTGGAGCAGCCAGCGAAGAAATCTCTGCCCGTGAGGGACGCAACACTTCCGCGGGCACCGCGATGTACGAAATCAGTCGTCTGCACCTACGAAGCTGATCGGCTCGCCAAAGATCCGCATCTAAAGTCTGTCATGCATGCACCCCGATATTCACCTGCAAGTTATGGTTTCCCTCGGCCCCATGCAACGCGTGCTTGTCCCGAAAATTTAGAGCTTTCCCCCGCCTCTTGCCTGCAGTCCCGTTCGTGCGGGCTGTGACTGTGAGAGGTAGTCCAATCACGTCCGCCTAGGTCCACCCCGACCGATCGGGCACGAACTGAGGATTCCGGCCCGGGGCCAAGTCACGGGCTCTACGTGTCCCCCGTGTGCGTGCGGCAGCATACTTCAGTTGGCTTTATCATAACGCCCAAGCCGAAAATTTGCAGAACGGAGTGGAAAAAATTGGAAACAAGGCCCTGCTTGGGAGGTTGGATAACACACGTTTGTCGTGTGAGCTCCTTGGTAGGCTTCGACAAGCTGCACATGTAGCGAGTGCATATGCTTACTGCAAGTCTGACCTGACGAGGCTTTTTTCTTTTCAGCTCCCAAAGCTGACAGCCTGACCTACAATTACAATTCCAGCAAATCTCACTCAGGGGATCTCAGACCTGCGCTGCGCCATCCCGTTGCAAAGATGTCAGCCTCACAAATGCGCCCACGAAATTTCGTTTCTGGCCCAACAGGAATGATTCCTGGTCACCTCTTCCCCTGACTTGGCAGACCTGCCACAAATGGCGACATCGCATCAGCAGTTTCGAGACAAGGTCCCCCTTCTGAGCTCTTCTGGGCCAAATTGCTTTCTTTTTCTTTCCTCTCGCTGTCGGATTTCGTATGCTCGTCTCCGCAACAAGGCTTGCCAAGATGCCAATGCATTTCGTATTCCGGCGGGTGGGAGGGGGAGGCAACCGTCTCCAGGAACGCCGAGCATTGGGAACATCCCTACAGATGATACCCGCCTTGTCTTGCAACACTCCCTTCGGTCCGGTTCTCCTAAGCAGGGCACGCGGGTAACGGGTTTTGGGGTTGTTTTATTCCCCACGTTCTTTTCCTCTCCCTGAGAAAATTCGTATGTTTCCACAAAAATGTCTTTTTATACCCGAAAGATCGACAGTCGCAAGGGAATTGTCAATGGAGGGGCGGGCGGGGGATTGATCTTCGGGCTCCCCGCCAAGATTTCCCGTGTTTAGGTGAGCGTTTTTCTTCTTTCCTTTTTTTTCTTTGGTTCCTGTATACTCCGTACGGGGTACCTCTCCACATACGCAGGTCGGCCAGTTCCGGGTCGCTGTCTCTACCTGAGTCCCTCGTGCAGGTTTACACCTGGGGGAGGGGAGGGGAGATGTCAGTGGTCGGAGTTGCGAAATTCTGGGGATGGGGGACGTGTTTGTATCTCCATTTGTCGGGGATATGTATGTGCGTGCTTTGTGGGAGTGTGGTACGAAATCAGATCATGTGCAAGGAGATTTAACAATAGGGTATCCGTAAAGGTTTGTGTTTGTATACGTGTACGGAAGTGACCACGTGCTCTTCCGGGGATGAACGTATACGTGAAATATGACGAAGTAACATAACCACCATCAGGCAGGTTCTTTACGTGACGGGATATACTTCTCCTGGAGGGTGGTTCGCTCGTTTTCTGGAAGCATGAATTGCTATCTTGGGCCAACGCGATGGAACTGTGCCCGTGGGATGAAGTGGGAAGTGGGGGGCTGATGCTGTGATGGTGTTCACGAGATGTTGACTGCGGCACACGTGCTACGCAAACAGTGAGTGATCTCATAGAGAGGAAATAATACGTGTAGCTTTCAATATCGTTCTTTACGACATATGATGTCGTGTACAAGCCGAGCGCTAGGCAATTTCGAAGATGAGTTGGATGATGATGTGTTGGCGGCAGAGTATGACTTTCCCAACGAATGTAGTTTGTGCTTGCTTGGGTGCTGATATCCACCGGCGATACTGAAAGGAATGAAGTCTCGTAAGCAACAGGTCAGGGTCGATATGAGAAACTTGGACTTTGGCGTTGCTGTATGTTTTACGTCCTCTCGTGCTTGGAATATGTTCCAACCTGGGACCTGGACCTCGTAAGCAGGCTGGATGTTTACGGTGTCCCATTCTCGTGCGGTATTGGTCAGTGAGCAATCGCTTGTTGAAATGAAGAGTCATCATATACTCTTTGCGTCTGGAATAGCTTATCTATTGTTGACTTGTAGAGCCGGCGTTGACGGAGTGATCGGGCAGTACCCTTGTTGAGCGTCAGTACAGCGAAGTACAGCGACTGCGAGATACTTGTCGGCGAGAGAGGGTGTTTGGTATTAACGAAACTCCTGTGATGCAGCTATGGTTGGGCTAACGAACAATGTTGGCCTGCTTTGAGACAGTCCTGATGGTGTAGTACGAGCAACGGATGGGGGGGCTGCCAAATTCTATTTCTCGTGGGATTCTGTATCAGGCTTGAATCGGGGGTATCGGACTCGCTAAACCCCTTGAATGATCTTGACTTGATCTCTTATTGGGTCCGCGCCATTGAATGCTGTATATTATTGCGACTGAGACGGTTAGACAGAACATTCGATGCTAGATATGAGTGAAGGGACTCATTTCGGGGTGTGGGGGCAGTCAGTCAACGACGAAGAATATCATGAAGGAAGGGAAGCAAGAGGTACTGTTTGGTCCGAGGTTCGGGGCAGATCTGTGCCTGTGATGGGAGAGCTAGTAGGGGGGGGGGGGGCCGTGAAACGTACCGTTTATATGGAATATAAAATGTAGGACTAGGCAGAGGTCTTTCTTGGCTTTATTGATCGCCGGTCTCGATGATTGAGAATTCAGATGAGAGACACCAGAGATTCTAGGCTGGAAATGTAAAAGCACCTGCTGGATCTTTGCGAGGATTCTGGTATACCTAGTGTGTATCAGAAGCCCACTCTTGAGCACTCGCGAGCACTCTTGCGCTTGACGGCTGTTACTTTTTCTTGAATATCAAAGTACTGCATGTACTGGCGACTGTGATGAGGCCTGTCAGTAGCTCGAATGCCGAATACAAACCCGAGTCTTACCTGCACCCCGTCTGAGTATCTCTTTCTGGAAATTTTGACTTTGGACTCGAGTTGAGAGGCCTAGAAGGGGGTTGATCAGAGAAGCTTCATCAAACTTTTGTATACGTTTGTCACTCGGCCCGTAGCCTCACTTGAGAGTGGTACACAGAGAAATGTTTTGGATGAAGATTCGTAAATTTGTCACGGTACCTATATCCATACATGCCATCTTGTCATCTTGATTCTAGTACCTGTATCGACCAGTCCCCCTTCAGTTTGCAGAATCAAGGAAAGTTCATGCGCCAGTCATTAAGAGAGAAAAGAAAAGCAGGTTGAAACACCGTGTCCCAAATGTGGCAATCCGTAGCCCAGTTCATAAATGCATTGCATCGCCTATTCCTGGAGGACAGACGTAGAGTGCTTATTTTGCAACGACGACGACTGCGGAAGAAGACCCCCTGGTTAGCACTCAAGATTTCAATAGTCCATATGCGAAGCCAAAAACGTACCAGAAGACTGCTGAACGACCTGGTTAATCTGCCCAACCAAGCCCTGGTCAATAAACTGTCCCAAGTTCACCTGCCCGACCCCGCCAATGAGCCCCAAGTTGAGGCCACCTAGATTCAGCTGCGCCAGGTTGACGTTGCCAAACACGCCCTGCTGCTGGATCGCCAGCACGGTGGACAGCTGCTGCAGCTGCAGCAGGGCGTTGAGGTCAAAGTTTTGGGCGGCGAACAGGTTCTGGAAGGCGGCGAGGTTGAGGTTGTTGACCTGGCCCAGCTGGCCGAGCCCCTGGAGGTTGAGGTTGTTGAGGGCGAGGAGGTAGTTTAGGTCGAGGTTGCGGAAGCCTTGGAGGTTGTTGAGGTTTGCGAGGTCGATGTTGTTCTTGTTGTTGTTGTTGTTGTTGCCGTTGCCCTGGCGGGGTTCCAGGGTGTCGGCGACGGGTGCCGCGGCGGCGAAGGCGGTAAGGGTGGAGAGGATGATGGTTGAGAAGCGCATTTTGGCTGATTGGTGGATTGGGGGGTTTGATTAAAAATGTATTATGTTTGAAGAGAGCACAGCTCTTGATTGTTCCTGTAAAGAGTGGTTTTGGTTTTGTTTGTAAACGACCTGAAAGGAGTGAAGAGAACAAAGAGCACAGCTGGTTGTTGGTTAGTATGGTATCCTGTTCATCTGGTCTTGAGATGAGACCCACCTCTGAAGAGAATGAATGAAGGGAATGAGTAAGATCGGACTGGATGAAGAGACTTGAATGCGTGTGGATGGAGAAGAAAGAAGAATATGTGATGTTCGCGGCGGGACGGGTGGCTTATATGTCGATGAGAGCAGAAGCCAAGATACTCGGAGCCAAGAGTGCTGTACGTAGACGTCTGAACTCTTCAGCAAGGCATAAGGCGTTTGGGCCATTGCCAAGTGCGAATTAAGGTACGATTTGCGCTCGGAAGAGTCGTGAACGAGTGATCCGATGCGTATCAGAGTCTCGATATCGCTGGTACGGAATAATGTTGGATCAAACGGGTTGACAGGGGGAGGGGGGGCCAACATTGAGACTAGGGGTCGTGAGGGGACGCGTAGAGCATGGAAGAGAGGACGTTTCTTCGGATGACGGAAGCGATGCCACCCTTGGCACGATCTAGCGACTTATGCTAGGATGATTGCGAGCTGAATGAAAGCGAGTTAAAGGACTACGGTAGGAAGGCAATATCACTATACACGTACACTTCAGCGTCTCTCGTGAGGCGTTTATCTCCAGATATAATCTTTGGAGATGGAAATTCATTTTTAAGCATAGACAGATTAGAAGAGATTCACTCGCAATCCCTTCGGTTGTGACGAGACCTAGTAATCAAAGTTTCTTGGGGAGGGAATATGGTGAGGAAACGAAGCAAGACAAGGCCATTGAGGCTCTTGTGGGCCAAGCAATGTAACGCAATGCCCAAATAACCTTACTTGGCGGGTCCTGCGGCTACTCGGCCGACGGCAAATGGTGACACGAAATTCTTCATCCCAGCCATCGCCAAGCCGGCACATGGCCCTTCCAGCCAGTTTCCTTCCCGCGGACTTTGTGTGAGAGAAGGGAGACAGGGGACGGGGGACGGAAACTGGAATAGACTCATGAGATCTACACATAGAACCGAGCCAAAAATCTGTTTCGTAGGGTCTGATGATGAGAAGCAGTGGTGGAAAAGGACTTGGTTTGATCACAGGTTTTGTGAGGGTGGTGTTGGGTATGTGCGACGACAATGCGGAGGGAAGTTGGAAGAAGAAGTGGAAAAGCAAGGGGCGGCGGTGTGGCGGCATTCAGTCAGACACTTGCGAGTTGGGACGATGCTGCGATGACAGGTGTGTCATCCGAAAAGACCTGCGTACCGAGCTGGAACAACTGGTATGCTCGGCCGGGTGATGAGAAGTCCGATGGGTCGTCCCAAGGCTGGGCCCGCTGGGGTCTCTGACAGCAGTCAAGACGGGATGAATGAAGTTGGTCTCGTTGCACTTGCGTCAGGATTTTCGGCTGTGCCTTAGGAGACTGCCGAGCCGGCTCGCCGGCGATGCGTTGGATCAGGGTGGCACTGATCATCGAATTGGGGTGTGAGGACATCATTCCCTTCTCGCTCTTGGTATTGGAATGAGTGGTTGTGAATGGCATACTCCAAGCAGGGACTCAACGCAGAGAATCGAGAGAAACGGGAGGAGAAGGACCGTTGACGTCGGAGCGGCTCAACTAAGGTTTAGTGGCTGTTTAGACTCGTGTCAGTGGGGCCCATCAGCATCCCTCGAACCTCTGTACGGCCCCCGCAAGTCTTGACTAGGCGTTAATTGGCTATTACGGACCCCGCAATTCTCCTCTTCCAGCAAGTCAGAACCTCTAGCGTCACTGACAAGCGGTCCGGGCGCAATGTGCAGCACACAGTGACCCTACCGCCACCCTTTTCCTGCTGTCGTCGGAATCCCCCTGCTCGGCTCACCAACCCCGAACCCCTCCAAGTGTCTCAGGCTTCTGTCGATGAGGCATCTTCCCTCCATGGCATTGACGACAAGGGAACGCGCGACAGGGCTGCAGATGTCACACCCTGGTTCTTCACCTTCTTTTCTTTTGACGTCCCCTTTCCCCGCAATCCGGATGTTCTACGCTTCCGGGAAGAGGAGGGTTGGGTTTGCGTTTGACGAGGGCATCTCGGTACCATACATGACTGTCGACTTTTGATGCAAAAACTGAGTGAGGAGGCGAACGGATTTTATGTGCTCGTCATATCGTCCACCATCACGATGAGAACCCTTTCCTACCTAAGTGTAAATCATTCACTAATCAGGTGAGCTGGATTTAGACGTCAAATACCTTTAGCCGACTGGAATGAAAATGAAGGTGACATGGTATGGCAAACATGGTGCTGAGTCAGAAGTAATCAGATCGATCAAAGGAAAATTCATCGAGGATAAGCTTAAGTCAATATGCTGTCAACAAACTTGGCATTCGAACAGGGATATCCCGCCCTAAACATGACTCCCTCGCGACATCAGCAAAGTTTTGAGACAGACACAACTATCAACGGAAGGAAGGTAAAACTCAACGTAAAACTCGAAGGTTTTGGCAGGTGGATCAGTGACACTTTTTTCATAAACTACATTAAAGCACTTGCCAAATCCTAGTCTGATATGTAGAGCCGTTGAATAATGCACCGTTACCCATTCCCATGTCATGTGGACCACCGATTCCCAACCCCTTTCTAGGAGACCATTGAGTGCTACCAGGGCCATACCAATGTCACCTCAACCTTCAGTAGAGACCGTCCACTAAGGATGTCAAACCCAACCGATCACGCGGCGCGGGTTCCCTCACACCTCCGCAACGCATGAGACATCTAAACAAACACAGTGGCGCCCCCGGTGCTAAACACTGATTGAATGATTGCTCCTTGCACCGTAGAAATTGTGTCAATTACATTTTTGCAGTTACATCGCCCTGTACACTGTATGCTCCCTCCCCTAAACTTCTGCAGCAAATTGTTCACTGGATCTTGACAACCTGGACGCCGCCGAGCTGGACGCCGCCGAGGACGAGACCCTGCTGCATTAGAGCGACAACCTGGACCTGGTTGACGAGGCCGACGGCGTTGAGCTGGGCGAGCTGCTGAAGCTGGGCGAGCATCACGAGCTGCTGCTGCGCCTGGAGCTGGGCGAGGGCCTGGACGTTGACGACGTTCTGGAGGTTCATGGCCGCGAGGAGGAGCTGGATGTTCTGGAGCAATAGGGCGTTGTTGTTATTGTTATTGTTGTTGTTGCGGTTGTTTCCATTGTTGCGGTTGTTACCATTGTTGTTATTGTTGTTGCCCTTGTTGTCGTTGTTGTTGTTGTTGTTGTTGCCCTTCTGGTAGTCTCCCATAGCCTTCTCAGCCTGCTTAGCAGCCTCCTTGGCAGCCTCCTTTTGCTTGTCTTCGGCCTGCTTGGCCGCGTCCTCCTGTGCCTTCTTCGCAGCGTCCTCTGCAGCCTTCTTGGCGGCATCCTCTTGTGCCTTCTTCGCGGCCTCAGCGGCGGCGTCAGCACCCTCAGCAGGAGGGGCGGCGGCCGGGGGAGCGGCCTCGGCCGGGGGAGCAGCGGCAGCGCCCTCGCCAGCCTTGGCGGCGTCTTCGGCCGCCTTCTTGGCAGCTTCCTCTTCAGCCTTCTTCTTCGCCTCCTCGGCGGCGGCGTCCGCGGGAGCAGCAGCGGGAGCCTCAGCGGCGGGAGCAGCAGGTGCAGCAGGTGCAGCAACAGGAGCAGCAGCTGCGGGAGCAGCGGCCGGGGCCTGGGCGATGGCCTGGCGGGTGTCCAGCTGCTTGGGGATGCTCAGACCCGACACCAGGCCGGTAGCAATGAGAAGGATCATGGAGGACTTCATTGTGGAATGACTGTCGTGAAGAGAAAACGGTACAAACTGGAAATCATAGTCAGCGTTGTGTTTCTAGCCAGCCCTGGATGGGAGGAAAACTTACAATTGGGGTATCAAGGAATGACAGAGAAGCTGAGAATGAATGGAAATAGAGCACAGCTCTTGAAGAATAGAATTGAAAAGTTTAATGTAGAAAAAAGACACTGTCCTGAGAGAAGGGATGAGGAACAAAACATACTCTGGTTCGGGGAAATGAAGTCTATTTAACTTCACATCTTCCCGGACTGTCATTAAGCATAAGTCTTTGTGTGGACCAGGCCCAGTATCGGGCTGGCGCTCCCCTCCCCCCAGCCCAGAGCCTCTGCTGATCAGATGGCATCTACCAGGGCTCATGAGACAGATGCCATCCGGAATTTTCGGGTTGCGTAACATGCCAACGGTCTGCCAGGCTGGTGGCGTCTTGCAAGTTGCCTCCCCAAGGTGCGAAGCAGGATGCAAGGTCTCCACCCTTGAAAGACCGGCATACGATGGGTGTGCTGAATCCGGTCTCAGTTCGTGCCCCGGTAGAAAACAGATGGCACCCGTCACCTCAACTCTAAACCGCGATGCTAAAATCTCAATGGGCCCAAGGCTCCAGGCGTTCTTCGTGATTCGTCCTCCCGGCTGTTTCGACTGATCAGAGCCGTTCTTGGCACTTTGAAGATCAGACCGCAAGCCGCCCATGTGGTACACCTCCGCCCCGCACACAAGCCTGAAGAAGACACAACCTTGTCACTCTTAACCACGAGGAGAGGCTGTGAAGCCTCGCGAGGGTATATGCGTCGTTGTGTATGTGTGTGAGTGGTTTGCGGGAGCAACAATGACTAAAAAGTTGGCCAGCGTTCCTCTACGCCAAGGCGTCCATCAGGGGCTCCCTGCGTCAGATATTGTTAGCGGGTGTTAAGGTTGCGGGCCGGAGGCAGGGGCGCGGCCTAGCAGCACGGATCACTTGCCTGAGTCTCTTCCGACGTCTCATCCCCTACGATCGCCCGGTCATGGACGGAACACCAGAAAGCCGTGGAAAATTTGGTAGAGCCTTCAGTATTGCTACTTTATGCCCTGGCAACGAAGGCAGGCATTAGATTCAATGTTGAGGCGAGGCGAATCCTGTGTGTAAAATTTCCCGGAAGATCATACGTAATAAGCTCACGGCACTTCTTACACCAGATTCAGGGGTATGAGAACTTCGTTGGGAAACGGAACATGAGAGAGAAAGACGAGCGGCGATCTTGATCGTCGTCAGCGAGGATGACTCGGAGAAAATAGCAATTTGAAGACTTTCGAGGAATACAGCCAGCAGCGTTCGGACTGTGAAGATCGAAAAATCTCGAGCAAGACACTCATCTGTTCTCACCAAGAACGGCTCGCTGGGCCTGTCCCTAGCCGTTTTCTTTGGTCGAAGCTCGCAAGGATCAAGAGGATGCAACTCTGCAAGGGCGAACTGCACCTAAGTTTCAGGCGCAGTCAATTCCAAAATAACCTTGTTTTTTAGGATGACTGCTTATTTAGACTTGGCAAGCCCCGACCAACAGCCCCCAAGTAGTGGTAGCAGAGGTATATCATTGCGTGCGTGACTCTGAACATCGCGAACTACTTGGGCCATGGAATATTTTGCACGATGGGTTGCTTGTCGATTCCGTGACTTGAAGAAGTTGAATCGTTATTTGGCTATAGGGTAGGGTCCAAAGCACCTCTGCATCGGAGGCCCTCTACCACCATCTGTCTCGACGTAGCCCGAGAGTGTGATTGCGGCGTACTGGTCGCCCATTTGAGTTCAACGGCAAAGGCGCGGCAGCCGATGTTGCCATGCTGTGCCCTAGACTCGAAAACTCTAGACTCTCAGTTAAACGCTTGAGATATCGTCGAACACGCCACTTGAGGCAACAATTGCGGCATCAGTGGGAAGGCTGAGTTGCGTTGCTCACTTGAGCAAGGGCTCTTGAGATCCTGCGGTATACTGGAGGATTCATGATTCTGGGCACCCTTACTTCCTAATTCGGGCTCTTGTTCCCAAACTCTTCGCGGCGCATCAGCCACCTTCAGTGAATCATCCCGTGTACGTATATTCATCCCAGCTCTACTGAATACACCACAAGAGCAAGCCCATATAGACCCCCTCAATTCCGTCCCTGTCACCAGCCAGCAGGCGCCCTCTAGGTCGGGGGTCAGGTCAAACTGGCTGGTTGGTGGAGTAGTTCAAGGTCAACAGTTAAAACGCCAACCAGCCTACTCGACGACAGGCTTAGCGAGTACCCGAGTTCGAATCCCAGCATGAGCACCAAGAGATGTAGCCCCCAGTTCAGCACCGGGGGGGGGGGGGTGAACTCTTTTTTTTTCTGGCGTAAGCGGGTGTCCTTAACCCATATCCTCTTAATTCGGCAGAGCGACTGTTCGCTGAGTGATTGCATGCTCGTCACATTGACCATCTCCTGCGTGTCACCCCGTCTATCGTTATCGCACATCCAATGCCGCTGGGACCGCAATTGTTGATCGTAAATGGTATCTTTGAGTTATTTGTACATATGTTCATCCGCTGTCGTCACCTTCCCGCTCTGCTGTCTTCTGCTTTGCTCGGCCCGTGGAATCCCAACCACTCGCCCAAAATGCCGCCAGGTTTCGGTACTGGGCACTCCCTCCTCAATCGCTCCTCTCGTGCTCGTATCGTTTCCTCGTCGCCCATTTGATTGAAGCTGACGACGCCGTCGTTGATTTCGGGGGCTGCCTCGCGACGGCGGCGCCTCCTTCGGCGACCGTCCTCGCCCACCACTATCTCTCCATCGGCGTATGTGACTCTCGGTGCCGGACACGGTAACAGATGCGGCATGCCGACTACGAAGAAGCTTGCGACAACCGTGGTTGCAAAGAGCGAAGAGGTCATGCGCGACCTCGGGTGGAGGGGGTGTGGTGGCATGATCGCGATTTTTTTCTTTGGTGTTCGGAAAAAGGAGGCTTCGAACTTCTGCGTGCCATTGGACGTTAGCGACTTTGAAATTCATCAAAATGACCCAATTGACTGAGGCTCCTCACCTATGACAGCACCATGCTCGCGCGACGGGGTGACGGATCCGAATGTAGTCCCCTTAACGAAGGCTTGAGGTTCGCAATGACGATGGCCAACGGATGATTTTCTCGCAAACCTGCAGTGAAGCTTAATGACCCGAACTGATATGCAGGCCTTCTGATTGGATTCCGGCGGCCCGGAGTGGGTCCACCCTGGGCGACGTGACATGCCAGCCGACGACTGCAGGTCGCGAGCCTGAGGATCTAATCTTCGGTCGTCGCAATAACTAAATCCCCGAGATGGAGCCCTGAACAATTCCCCGGGCCGGGATGCACTCCAGCGAGAACCCACAGCGACGCATTGGCCATCTATCCACTTTTTGCAGATCCCGGCGCGATTGGAAGTTCGAATTGGGGGTTGGCAGGCGACCGGCGACCGCTAAAGGGCAACCATGCACCTCTTCGAACTTTACTGACGCCATCCCATCCTCGAAGCCCTGATCGCCCCTACGCAAGTGCTCAATCCGCATTCTTACGACGACGTTAAGGTAGCTGCCGTCGATCGCGCCGAATCGAATACTCCACGCGACATGCTATAAAGTAGAACGAATACCCGCCATCCTTTCCACCTCGATATCGCGAGTCCTCAGCCTCGGGCGCCGCGACCCAGACCAAGGAACCCCTCCTCAAATTCCACAATGAGCGACCTCGATAAGTGAGCATACTCGCGATCGCATACTATCTCTCATGACTGAAAAGGCGCTGACGCTTAACCCAGAGCTATCGCACAACTGCGCGCCTGTCGACCGATACCCGAAGCGCAAGTCCGAGAGCTATGCCACAAGGCGCGCGAGCTGCTCATTGAGGAAGGAAATGTTGTCACGGTTACAGCCCCCGTAACGGTACAATGAGGAACCCCCGCCGTAAATTTCCGGCGAGTAGACGCTGACATCGGACTAGATATGTGGCGATATTCACGGCCAGTTTCACGACCTCATGGAGCTCTTCCGAGTAGGCGGGGATGTTCCCGATACCAACTACCTCTTCATGGGTATGCCCTCATGATCTCTCGCTTACCCACGGCACTTATCGGATGTGCTGACACTTCCTTCGTATAGGTGACTTTGTCGACCGCGGCTTCTACTCCCTCGAGTCCTTCCTCCTTCTTCTCTGCCTCAAAGTCCGCTACCCCGACCGCATGACCCTTATCAGGGGCAACCACGAATCCCGCCAAATCACTACCGTCTACGGCTTCTACGACGAGTGCCTTCGGAAATACGGCTCCGCCAACGTCTGGCGGTACTGCTGCGACGTATTCGACTACCTCGCCCTCGGCGCCATCGTTCTCGGCGCATCACACACATTCAACTCCACTCCGGGACAAGACCCCATCAGCGAAGATACTGAGATTGAGGTCTGCGATCAGAACGGCTCAACAATGAGCCGCTTCCCCCGACAGAGACGACCACAAAGGCAACCTACGAATAGCCCCAACGGTGCCCCCTCGTCCGGCGGCGACAAGACAGGCCCGCCAGGAAGCGGCGCATCAGGAAGCGCATCAGGTTCTATAGGCAACCCCGCCGGAGCCATTCTGTGCGTTCATGGCGGGTTGTCCCCGCTTATAGACAGCGTAGATAAGATCCGGCTGTTGGACAGAAAGCAGGAAGTCCCCCACGAGGGCGCCATGTGCGATCTGCTCTGGTCCGACCCGGACGAGATCGACGGCTGGGGCCTGTCGCCGCGCGGTGCGGGCTTCCTCTTTGGCGCCGATATCGTCCGCGACTTCAACCACAAGAACGACCTCTCGCTCATTGCGCGCGCCCACCAGCTGGTCATGGAAGGGTTCAAGGAGATGTTCGACGCCAGCATCGTGACGGTGTGGTCGGCGCCCAACTACTGCTACCGCTGCGGCAACGTGGCGGCCATCCTCGAGCTAGCCGAGGACGATTCGGGCACGGGCGTCTTTGCGCGCAGCAACGGCGATCGGGGACGCAGCGACGGCAATATTCGGGGCACCGACGACCAGGTACTCCTCCCCGGGCCCGCGAGGAGGTACCGCGTGTTCCAGGCCGCGCCGCAGGATTCTAGGGGCATGCCTGCGAAGAAGCCCGTGGCGGACTACTTTTTGTAAGGGTGAGGTGGTTTGGTCACGGACTCTCTCCCCCAGTGGAGGCGAGAGACATTCTCGGTATAATGACGATACCAAAGCGTTTTTATTGTTTCAAAACGGCACAAAACATTTAAAGATGAAAATAGCGAAAAAAGACAGAGAACGGAATGGTCAGCGTTGCTGGGCAAAAATTTACGTGTTTCCCCCTGATCGTGTATGTATAAAGGTCGGTGGATGATTACTGGAGTTAATAGGAGTTGGCGCGAGTCATGCATCGTTTTTTGATATTCGTTCAACAGGTCAAACCAAACGCCTCTGTGATATCTATCTCAGCTAACTTGACACGGCGCACATCGTCACTGATATATACATCTTCCTCCTCTTTCCAACCCTCTATAAGCCACAAACTCAACTTTCCACTCCTCTTCAAACACAATAGAACTCCCGGCCATCTTCCTGAACCCCGCCAAAATACGGCATCATCAGCGCCCTCTCCGCAAACTCGAGCTCCCCCGCGACGCGTAACTTCATCTCCACGATCCAATCCGCAAAAATCGCCGCCCCCTCTTCCCCAAACGCGAAAATCTTGTCATTCAGCTCATTGCAGGCCCACAATCGACGGTGCAAGACCTCTTTCTCCTGCGTCAGCTGCTGTATACGCTCCGCCCTGGCCTCCTTCGCCTTTATCCCTCTTAGATGTGGAATCTGCCCTTTTTGAATCGCCGTCTCCTCCGTCCGGATCGCCAGGAGCTTTTCGTCAATCATCTTCTTCGATATGGCTTTGGACGGGATCTTGCGTAGGACGGTCTGTATGTCTTTGAATTGTTTTGCGTGGTATTCGCGCATGAGGGGGTCGTTGGACGTGATTGCGTGCGGCGCGTCTTCGACGAGCTGGATGAGTTCTTCGATGGCGTCGCGGTAGTGCAGGGCTCTCTGGTCCTCTTTTCCGGTGCCAAATAAGTATCTTGGGTTGAGAGCTTCCGCGAAGATGCAGCACCCCACTGGCTTCGGCGAGTCTGGTATGCTCGGTACAATGGCGGTCGGTTCGGCGTCTCTGCTTTCTTGAGACTTAGTTCGTCTTCTCCGAAAGGGGTTGAGGGAGCTTAGGAACCTTTTGATACGCCCTGGACTACCACCGTTCTTCCCGCCCTGAGGCTCAGAGCGAGGTTTCTTGACAGTCGATGGGGACAAGTCGTTTTCTGCAGACCTCTTCCTCCCGCGAGCCTCTCGCCCTTTCCCTTCGTCCCCTGTCTTACTTCCATTTCCCCTCTCCATCTCCGTCTTTGCTTCGCCCTCGTCCTTATTCTCCGTCCTTGAATTGAGATCATTCGACCACTTTTCTACGTTAGCCGCATCGATTCTCTCTTCCTGTTCATCCTGTAGTCTGCAGAGGTTTACCGCACCGCTCACATCCCCCGACTTCCGGCGGCTCAAGGGGTCTCGCTCTTCATTCGCTCTTGAGAGAGGTTTTCCGAGCGCTGGACGCGAGGATTTGTTACTTGCGGTGGGCCACAGCTTGAGTCTTTTCTCGGGGGCAGGACTTACACTAGCCTGATCATGACGACGGACACTCCCTCCTTGATACGTTCCCCTTGGACCAGTTGTCCCATGGTCCTTTCTTCCACCACTTTCTGCTGGCGCTTGTTGTCGAGGACGACGCCGCCTTCTCGTGATCCGAGGAGGGAACCCCTTGATCTCACGGATCGGGGACTTCTGCTTCTCAGGGGGTTGAGACCGGTCCATCGCGTCAAGCGTCGGCGTAGTGTCAGAAAGCCGTCTAGACAATGGAAGCTGATTGAATTGTAGTTTTACTTTCGGCAGCCTAGGAGGTCTTGGTAAAGGGGACCGCGGTTTTCGGTGTTCCCATTCCGCCTCTTCCTCCTGGCGTGACTGTTGCTGTTGCTGCTGGATCATCGATTGTTGTGCCAACCGTGGATTAGACATTGGCGTCGGTAGGAACGGCTTCCCCATCTCTCCCGCAACCTCCAGAAGCTGCGTCTTGATCAGTAGAGTCTGCTGTGCTAGCATACGATGGATCATGTCATATGAGCCCCCGATATTCTCTGCCTGAAGACTTAACAGAATGCTGCTGGCGTCTTCGGCTTCGCTAGCTAGACGCTGGAGCACTCCCATCGTGTCGGATTTGTTACCTCCATTGCGTCCTTTGATTTCGGCAAGGCATCTCTCAAACTCGATTCGCTGTGATGTAGCCAATATCGCTACCAAATCCACCCTCTCTTGGCTGTAGTATTCCGACATTGAAGCTTTGAATGATCTATGATTTTGGTAAGATGTAAAAGGGGTAGGATGTGGATAATATTCCGTCAAGTAGACGCACTGAGTTGACTTTGTTGTGAGGAAATGAAAACAAGAGAATTGAGTGGTAACCGTGGGCATTAGATTCATTAAAGACGACTCTTATCAACTCCTCCATCTTGTGACCCGTGAGCCCTTTGCTGACAGCATTGGACCTTCTCAACTGGCTTAATAGGGCGCCGGAATGCCCTCTATCTAGCTGCTCCATGCGCATGCTTCATACAAAGAACGCTGCAGCAGAGATAAAGACTCTTGGTCTGTATCCATAGAGAACGCAACGTTTTCAGCACTTGCCAAAGGCCACGAGCTTTCGTTGCCTTTATGCTCCATTTCCTTCCCGCCAGCCTCGGTGACATGGGTAGGGAACAATAAGACTGGTTTCCTTTGACCAACCTCGTCTGTGCTTGATTGTGTACACGGCAAGGCCAACGTACGGCTCCAAAAACAGGAGTGCCAAGGCACTGCGAGTTGCTATTCGAGATCTCCATTCAAGATAAGGCCCCGGCCAATTTGTTCGGCCGAGTATTCCATTGAATTTCCAGTGGGGCTCAGCCTTTATTGTTGACTTTACAACAACCATTCTCCATTGTCGGTGTTGGGTTTCGAGAGCCTTGTTTAATAAGGTCTAAATTTGCGTCGATATCATCAAACAACAACACTCGGAGCCGCTTCAGTTGTGTCGGGGATTGTATTGCGATCTGGTAAAGGGGTCCGATGATGACCAAGAATGGTCTTCTGGGTGTCTATACTGAGGTTTGCGATCCTCAATAGCAGGATCCCCTTCAGTGACGGGGACATGTCCAATATGACCAGTAGCAGCTGCGACAAACGCTGGCGGCTGGGGATGAAAAGTCGGGTACGATGTGTACGGCATGGATGGCGGTCCGCCGCATGTTGGGGGTAGCATGCCTGCTGAAGGATCGATGCCCGGGAATGGCGGATGATAATCGAGCGCCTGATTCGCCCCGAATCCCTGAACATTTGATGAAATACCATGGGGTGACTGATTTTGGTGGGTATTTGCCCACTCGACCTCAAGTGGACGGTGGTGATGGCCTGCGTAATCTCGGTTCTTCATGTCGCCGGCGCGAACGTAGACCTGTTGGGAGCCAAAGTCTGTCGGTGAAACAACCGCCGAACCATGGATTTGATGGACAGATTCCGACGGAGAACCATATTCTTCGACAGGCGAGTCTGGCGTAGGACCGTATGACAGGGTTCGGTCTGGGCTTGTGTTTCTGCTTGTTGGTAGAATCGGCATCTGGATATCGAGGCAAGGTGGCCGCCGTGGAACCAAAAGACCCTCCAACGTTTCTGTCGCTTTCTCAGGAACCAAGCTGCCGCTCGAGCTTGCAATATGCAGGCCGCGATGACTTGGAGAAGCGAGCTTGCCGGTGTGAATGTACTGATCAACGACTTCGTCGCCATAGCCTACATGTTGAAGTAGTTGTCGAAGCTTGTGGTTCTCATCTGCAACTCGGCGTGCCGCCTGCTGTACTTCAGCAGAAGCCTCGACTCCTTGAAGTTGACATTGCCGAAGACGTTGCTCAATCTCTTGAACGTACTCTTTCTTCCGAGCCCTCGAACGGCGCTGGTTATCCCGGATGCGGTTCCTCTCCTTTTCCTATGTTGAAAGGGTTGGTAAGTTGTCCATCCGCTGGGGGAGAATGTTGCCCTGTGGAGCTCCACGCCGAGCTCTTTTGGAACCAAAAGGTCACTAACCGCTTCCATTGGCTATTGTGCGGGTAGACGACAACGACGACGCACTTTCGAAATATGGGGAACTATGCTTTCAGAGGGAATGATGATGATCGTAGATGGCGGAATAGAAATTGGCATTTCTCTTCTAGGAGCATACGACGGAAGGTAACCCGTACGTCTTAGGAGGTTGGGCATCTATCATGTGCAAGAGACTGTGGGGTTTTAGAGCCTTAGCTGCCGCCTGTTTCATCAGAAAGACTTGAGGGAATGTGAACAAGAACATCAGCTGGCGAGGCCGCACCAAGGGCTTCTAGGCCTGGCATGTTGCTGCAGTAAAAGAAAGCGCAACGGGCCGGCAAATCACAGACGGCCTGAAATTGTTTGAGAGACGGGTGGAGGATGACTTTTCCTGGCCGAGACTGGTCCGACAGAGGGGAAGAGCAAGGATTGCGAGGTCTCCTGCTGAGGTGGTAGGGGTATCATCCAGGAAGAGGCCAGACCGGACCCCAAGCCACTAGGCATAATGAGGAGGCAACGCAGCTGACCAAACGGGAACTCCGATTTACTTGACTGTCGTGAGATCTTGCTTGTATCTGCGCAGCCAATCGACGTACATGCCGAATCTAGATTTAAGTGTTGTTCCGGCCAAGAAGACTCTGAGCTACCAAAGCCGATCAACACATTCCATCTGTGGGTTTGATTAGCCATAGAAGCTTGGACATTTGCCCTCAGGTGAGCTGAGCTCTTGCGGCTCAAGACTACCGAGGGAGAGACAAAGCCGGCCGGAGTAAGCGAGCTCCTCATACGAAAAACCATCCGTGACCCCAAAAGTACGCGTCTGTCGGTGGACCCTGACCGACAGGCTCGACGGAAAATTGGGGGTTTGGACGCTAGGAAGCCATCAGAACAGAGGGTCTTGGTAATATGGACTCGATTCCTACGTGCTCTCGGCCAGTGATATTGCCCCTGAGCCGTGCACGATGACTCCGTAAAAGCACGCGCGCCTTGTTCTTCGGCTGTCGCGGTCCGTCGAAGAAAAAGGCTCCAAGATAGACTGGGATCGTCACTTGAGGCACGGCGTTGGGAGTTGGAACTTTTGGTCGATGCTGGTCCCAGTGCAACGGTACGGATACAGGTTCAGGTTTGATCGTGGCTGCCGTGGCCGAAGGCAGCAGTCGCCCTGGATGTCATATTTGCTTTTCCTAGTCGGGCTGGAGCGTCCTTCGCCCCCATGTATGCCGGGTCCGGGGGCGAAGTCTACTGTCTGGGAGGACAGGGCGGGATGTCTGACTTTCAACGGGGAACGAATGACAGATCCGGAATGCTCAACAGCCGCCTGAGAGGATAAGCTTGAATGGGGAAGAATCCAGGCGTGTCATTGGCGGCAAGCCACAGATCGCCAACCGTGATATCCTGAACACCCTGTTTTCCCGGTTCTTGGATCTAAGTGACGCTTCCCCTTCCGTTGGCTGCACCATTCGAAGATAGCCTCTTGCTGCTGCAAGACATTCATTGGAGTGGATGCTCGAGAGCACAAGATAAAGCCGAGATTTGTAACAGAATTGCCATTGGGCAACGTGCCATATGTCGGAGGTCTCAAGGAGATGGCGACTCTTCGACGAGGAGCACAGCCATCTAGCAGACGCTTGCGCAGGTATCATTGTCCTGTAATGTTAGGCATACGCACACCACGAGAGATGCGGACCCAGAAGTTGATTGAGCCTGTCCTTGTTCTATGGATCGCAGGTAGTCAGCAGATTGGTGGCGATGGACGAGGGGATGATAGGTGGGCACGAGGCAACGAATGACATTGCGATACAGATGCCTCTTTGCTCCTAGACATCAGTAATCATGAAGATTTGCTGTG
Organism: Colletotrichum paranaense; assembly: GCF_030867605.1. NCBI lineage: Eukaryota > Fungi > Ascomycota > Sordariomycetes > Glomerellales > Glomerellaceae > Colletotrichum > Colletotrichum paranaense. The sequence continues at coordinate 4,022,478 of NW_026848961.1, read as the reverse complement.
CCTGATCGACTGAAGGATTCAGGGCTTGTCGATTGGTGTCACGATGCAACGGTGATGGCCGGAAATGACGACAAGAATAGCTCCTTTGTAACTGTGGTGGGTTTTCGACTTGACCAACGAGGGCAAGCAGGATCTAGAGCGGGCAGAAATGCTACCTGTCAGATTGTCGAAGTAGCAGTAGTAGAGTGTTAGTTTACGTTAGTTTGAGGCCCGTCACCAAGGATGTTGAACATGTCGGACAATGTTGAGAGGATGATTTGATGGAAATGGAAATGGAAATGGCAAGGCGCCAAGCCCTTGCCACGAGCGGCCTCCGGTATCTCAGGGTCCATTTTATGTGTTAGACGTGATTCGTTAGAACTTGCTCAGCGGACTTCAAGCCGGCAGGCAAGACTTGGGCATCAGGTGCTTGCTTACCTTAGTCTTGCCCCATCCACCCGGTCGAACGTGGTATCTTTCTGCAGGTCTAGATGGAGCGATCGAGTTCGGGTTAGTCACGAAAGCGGATAGAGCACACGGTGAGACAGAGGCGCCCACGCCACAGCTTCAGCTGGGTACCGGGGTCCAAGAACCAACTGTAAAAAGTCGAGATGTGATTTACCAACAGCAACAGCAAGCGGGCTTGATGTCGAGGGCCGGCCGCAGGCGGCAGGCACGCCGCACTAGGCACTAAGTTAGGTAAGGTAATGGCAGGTAAAGATACCCTCCGCCATGCAGTCTGCAAAGGCAATAGACAAGGTACCTTACCCAAGCCTCCAAGGGGAGGCACCCGCGCGGAGTATCCCGTATCCGTACAATCTACCCGTACTCTACTGTGTAGGTAAGGCACTAAGGTAGTTTTGTATCTACTTACTCCGTACTTACTACGCATACACGTACTCTGCAGTGTACAGCGTACCTTCCCATTGGTATTCGCCGACAACATACGGATATGTCACCGGGTTGTACTCCACCCCACGTCCTACTCATCCCCACCTTTCCTATGATCACTCACAGAGTTACATTCCTGGGAAACAATGGGTGCTGGCAGCTGCCTGCTCAGTGCCGCTTGCTTTGCTTGCTTGATGCTCCCAGGTTCCTCGACCGGGGAGGAGAGGGGCGACGTCGGCGCTAAGGATCGTCCAACCGAGGAGTAAAGTGTCCGAAACTACGTCCGGACCCACTCGTTATTTCCAGAATCGTACCAACTTCCGGCCTCCCAGAACACCACCAGCCCATCACAACACTCACATCATGACCCTCTCCAGTTCTTTTCTTCTTCCACGCAGCCTCGAATGCATTTGACCCGAACCCGGCAACATAGCAAGGGCTCTCCATCTTCACCATCCTTTTGACGACAAACGGACATAATCGGCTACGTAACGAGACGTCATTTCCACTCATTCGGATCGTCCACGGCCGTAATCTGTGGCACGTCAGGCATACCTACTCCATATGGGAAACTCCGCAATTGTGGCTAGTGAATTCTAAAGATTCCTTTTTTTTTTTTTCACATTGACTAAGTTCGGTTACAGAATTCAGCATGCGGCTTCTTATTTATTTTTTCGCCCCCATTCGTCCTTGCCTACCGCTCTCCGTACTTCTAGGTAGGCATAGGCTCTAGCCTCTCGCCTACGGTCTCGCCCTTCCCCTCCTTCCTCTCCGCCCCGCCGGTACCTCGCTCCGAGAACTGGACCCTCGGTCAGCGGGCCCTGGCACACGTCGGATAAGACGTGCCCTGGATCTGTGGTGTCTGTGCACCCGCAAACTCTTGGCATTCTGACGGACTCGCGGATGCGTTCCGTTGCTGCGAAGCTCATGCAGTAGCCCTGCTCTTGCTACCTTTGTTCCTCTCCGCCCATGCCGCCAACGCGTGGTCGCTATTGTGGATGCCGCATCCATGAGCCTGATGAAGACGACTGTTGAAACACACCTCCGGATCGTCACCCCGGCCCCCCATCGATCTCGAAAGGCTTCGCAACCTGTCAGCATCGGAACGGATATCTCCATACGGGCGCCTGCCATACTTATACAATTTCACTAACGCCGGCCTACAACGAGCACAAACAGGTTTTGGTCCTTGGAAGATATGTGTATCAAAGTTCGCCATTGAGTCTTGACAGCATGGCCTGGTGTCAACGACGACCAGACCGGCTGCGACCAGTTCTAAATGCCTAGCATGCAACGACATGTCATCCAAGAAAAGAAAATCTGGGGAGAATACGTCTCGGCAGCAGTTTTTGCTGGGGAGCGCAATTGCCACGATTACGCGCCATCCGAGACCCTTTTCACCGCATGTTTTGCCCAACAGCCACTGGACCGTGGACGGCTATCGGAGCTCCTCCGTTGGTCCGCTGCCCACCAGAACTCCTTTCGGCTGTCGCCTCTCTAACCAGCGCATTCTTCCCTTCCTTCCTTCCTTCCTTCCTTCCTTCAAGGCTTTGAGTCGCTTTGACCAACGGGTCAGCCAACTCATGATGGCTTTCTTCCAAAGTTCCTCTACCATCACCTTCTCAAAATCGACTTTTCCTATGTAATAGGATGTTGACATCTGCCTGGCTTTCGTACACAAGGTACCTGATTCTTGCTTGCTCGAACCAGTGCTTGCAAACTCGGTACCGTACGTCAGCTGAAACCCAGAGAGCGGCAGTGTAGCAGTCATATCACAATTTCGGTATGCTACCTCCATTCGGTATCGAGCTCGGCGTAAATGCTATGTTTTGACTGAAGAGATGCCGGGGTTGGACTTGATCCGAATTTGCTTTGATTGAGTTGTTATCGACGAAATGGACAGCTCTTATTCGCCTGGCTCCACGTCTCTAGACACTGATCTCAAGCTATGTGCCTGCAGGGCAATATCGCGGGGACACCGTCCCAGAGCTCCACGTTTAGACCTCTCGCCTCTGCCTTACCACGGAGCCCCAAATGACTATGATGGCAAGTTTGACAGACAAGATCTCCCGGCTTGTCAATCAGGAAGGTGATTCTCGGGCTGGGGAAGAACATCTCCCCGCATCACGAACTTCGGGCCGCTGAGGCCTCAACCAGCCGCTGACAAACGGAAGAAATGTATCCTTCAGCCGAGAATCCTCATCGTTCCCACGTTTCTCACTACGCCTCGTCGTGAGATATCGGGGCCGAGAAAATTGCAAAGTCCGGAATGCTGACCATCGTTCGCTGTGGCGACATGTTTCCGTACTTCAATACGTGCTATACCGAGCAAGACGTTAGAGCCGGCATCCGAATTGCTGACGGCTTGGATGGAAGGCATGTTGTCTGGTACTGGATTTCTTAATTGAGCCCGCAAGGTCCGGCAACTCCTTTGAATGATTAAATCCCCGAGGAGAAAAGGAGGCATTATTCGAACATTTCCGCACTTTCATTAAAGTTCCCTCTTCACAATCTCATAAACAAGAAAGACAGTACCACGAAACATCGCACAATATTTTGTGTCGTAGAACAACGACACTGGAGGAACAAAAAGGTAAGCTAAGAATAAACACCAGTAGAATACTGAAAACAAGGAGCCACGCCTCATCCGTGCGTACTTAGAGAGGAGCAATTCGGTGAGCGCTCTCTCTCCCCCATTTTTCGGGACAGGGCTCAGAGAAATGAACAGTCAATCTCCTGGTCACTGACGATACAATTCCAAATGACCACAGCAAGCAGCATGAATTGTTGTGGTGTGAACGTTGGAAGGAATCCAAACACTCGCCAGCAATAGGGCCTACTTGAATTATTGCCCTGCTTTGAGCTATGGCAATTTTACCAAGTCATGAAACGGTCGTTACCAACACATACCCACACGACAGCCTCACTCGAGAAACGCTATGGAGGTCGGAGCTCCCGGCCTCCGAACAGCATCGAAGAAGTGTGCCAGGAAATCACTGGGGCTTGCTTTCGCCTCGCCACCTCGCTCTAGGAGGGCTCGAAATTGGTCCATCAAGTTCCAGCCCAGCCATTGCGATGGATGTGTTCCGAGGGCTGATTGGTGCTTTCCTTTGTTTGCCACCTATTCGCTCTTCGGAGACTCCCTTGAAATCAGTACCAATGGTTGTGGACATGAGCTTCTGTACCTTATCCAAGGTAACATGCTCTCTGCTGAACGAATCCGCCGGACTTTGGGCTGTAGGCCTCGTCTGCGCACCCAAGTGTATTGGGACCTGAGAGGAATGTACTGTACACGCTGTGGTAGTAAAGCAGCCAGTGTGGTCTTGCGTGTGGTCCTGCAAATGGCTGACGAGAAACGAGCTCGCTCGTTCAACCACATGGCCTGGCCGCCGGGGTAACCTTGGAAACTTGAACCCCAGAATTCTCCCTCGCTTTTTGTAAAGGGAGTCTTGTGACTAAGAGGACGGTTAGCGTCCTGCACATCCACGAAATACGCAGGATGTTGGTCATGGATTCCGTCGTCGACTTGAAGCATTCGTAAGACTCGGATCAGACGCGGGGCCACAGTCAACATACGTCCAGGTCTCTGGACTCTTCTCTTTGCCTCCTCACATCGTGATCTAGATCTCGATGGTGAATGCCAGAGTGATCCGAGGCTATAGCGTGCGATAGCCAAGGCTTTTTTCTCGAGGTTTGGGAAAGTCTCTCCGTCTAGAATGGGCATCGGCCGCTCTCCCCCGCCTTTGGACATTTGCACTTACAGGCGTTTAGGTATCACTGCCCTATTCAGACATACCTCTGAGACCCGTCCCGGGATTCAGGATTTACTGATTTTCAAGCCCAACAACTTCTAGACTTTGGGCTAGGGAGGGTCGAAGCGGGCAGACCGCTTCCCAGACCACAGCCTTCGTTCTAGACACGAGGCGTTGTCAAGCAGCTCAAGCTGCAATCTGCACAAGAGAGGATGCTCCAGTCAGCTCATTGTAAGAATGAAGGATCAGAATCAAGCCATAGGTATGCTTGTGACGAAGCAAAGCAATGACCCCCTCTCAATGCCTCATTCTTCCTACTGCATTAGTGATGTTGCACAGCGTTCGCGATGTTGTGCTGCGGCCTGTCCATCCGGCCAGCCCCTTTGCCGACCAAAGATCGGCGAGAGTGCGTTGAGTGCGTGGGTGCTTGGGGTGCCCCCCATCCCTTTCACTGCTTCCACAAGCCATACAGACGCGTCATTCGCGAGGGTCTGATGCATGAGACGGCGAAGCTCTTGCCCAGACGGGCGCGATGTCGCAAAGAGCTGCAAAAGGTATGCTGGCTGGCTGGCTGGCGGGGCGCGGAAGGACCGCTGATGTTTGGAGGATCGAAACCTCGCAGTGGCCCCCCCTTTTCGCGAACCTATGTTTATGGCGTGGGCAGACCCAGAGACAGGTTTTTCTCCCAATTTTAACTGAGATTGAAGAACGGGAGAATAGTGATATGTGAGTAATGTTGTAAGTGTCCCATTCAACTGTGTAGCTTCACCTCTTGGACTTACGCAAATTAGGGTAAAAATAGATGAAGGAAAAGTTTGGTGGGGATTTTGAGTTGTCTTGGCCATTCTATGTATCAAAGGGTAATGTAGCTCTGAAAAGTCGGATAGCATGTTACTCCCACGCTCAACGGTACCGGATCTAGGGGCTATGAGGCTAGATCATGCCACGGAGTTTATATATACCGCTGTCTTCTTTGAGGTAGCGAGACGAGCCGCGAGGACCTTTAGTCTTCATATTTCTATCCACATATACAGAAGGATGGTTATAGGTCTTGGGCGTAATGAAACTCGAACAGACTTGCCAGTATTGCCAGTGTTTGCTTCAGCATACTTGAGCAGATAGATGACACGGATCGAAAATCCCTGACCCGCCCCTCCCATTTCCTGGAAGCAAGGATATCCAGTAATACCGGACCACATCGAAATCCACAAAATGACAGTTCTTTGATCTATAAAAACATAGAATTTCAACACGACCATCTAACAATATGATGCAAGAATGGGGTACAGGCGGGTAGCTTGACTGGTAGCACAGGGAGTACTATGTATGTGTGAACAGAATTTAGATCGCTTGCCTCTCTCCCTGCCTTTGACCATAAGCGAGATGCGCCACAAGCGGTACTAATCAGTACATCTTTTTGTCGATTCTTCATTCGCGTCGTCTTGTTGTTCAACATTTTCCCAGCAAACCTTGGTCTAGGTAAGCTCGCTTTCCTGAACAAAAAGGCTTAGGATGATATGATGCGTGTACTCAAAGTCCGCTTTTCAAAAAGAAACGTTTTACATATGAGTGAAATCAGAAAGATATGGGCAGGCTAGATGGAACACCCGTTCCTTGTTTGCTCGTCGGCGTCTTTATGGGATCTGCTTGACGAGCTGTCGTGAATAACACGATTATTTTGCCTATCTCGATTCCTTCGAAAACATATGCAATTAGACAAAATTCAGGGTAAATAAGAAAGTAAGACCACCAAAGAAACATCTAGCACTTTGAGCATTACTTTCAATTCGTTTTTGGCCAGTGCCAATCCTCTCCTCAGATGAAAGCTCGGGAGGAAAGAGACGACCTGGAAGTCAGATCATGGCCTGAGCGTCACCCTAAGAAACCTCACCTTCGGTGAGCAGCCATCCAGTCAGTCAGACCGAAGTCGGCATGGTCCGGAGTTCGGCATCTTTCGGCTCCCCCACCGTCGAATTTACGGCGGATAGAGGCCTCTGGGCCTCTTATAGGTTCTCCATCGTCTCTCCAGTGCTAGTGTCAATTCGGGCGCCAGTTGTGAGAGCCGGCCCGCGGGCAGGCAATAGCGTCATTTTCTCCGGTATCTTTTACCGGCCGACCAGTCTATTTTTGTTGATTTCGCACACACCTTCAATCCCACGAGACATCTCCAAAGCCGCTTGGTTGTGTCCCCAGAACACTGCGACAACGATCATCTCACAGCGCGCGCATGCTTGCAACATGCATTGTTCTTGTTAATACCCCTAGACTTTTTTTTCTCTCCATTTGACTTTTGTTCACCTTGGTCCCTCTTGACTAGCCACCATGCGCCGTGCAGCTGCATCCTCACTTCCCCTCCGCCGAGTGGGCGCATCGCTCAACGGCTCTGCCGCCCCAACCCGAGGCATCACAGAGCAGGCCGTCAACCGACGCTCCCTTTGCACAACTTGCCTTGCCAATAGACACAACACAAGCGCTGGAAGGTTGCGTCCGCTACCGAGTATTCTTACGCAACAAACCAGAAATGGGGGCCAGAGGAGGACGGCTTCGGCGGTAGCGACAGCGACAGAGGGAAACAGGGGTAGGGAATCAGAATCGCGAAAACAGTTTGGTGGCGCAAGGGGGGCTAATGAGAAGGCAGCTGCAAAAGATGAACACGGCCCGATACAAGAATACGACCGCCGAGTCGACAACGGCATTTTGCGCAACGACGAGCATCAGAGGGGCAAGTTTGCGCTCCCAGGAGCCGACATTGGCAGGGGGGGGGGAGAATCACATGCTGACGAGGGACAGGTATCATCCAGAGCCTCCAGCACCTCCACGACGAGCTGGTCAACTACCATGCGCCCGAAGTGAAGCAGCCGACTCTCGAGTCCATCAAGCCCGCAAAGTCAATGTTCGGATCCTGGTTCGGCGGGGGAAAGGCTGCCGAGGCTGCGATAGGAGCGATCCCGAGCAACTTGCCCCGCGGGCTGTACCTCTTTGGCGATGTCGGTAGCGGCAAGACGATGCTCATGGATCTGTTTTACGACACGCTGCCGAGCTCCGTCAAGACCAAGACGCGCATCCACTTCCACAACTTCATGCAGGATGTCCACAAGCGGCTACACAAGATGAAGATGCAGCACGGCAACGACGTCGACGCCGTTCCCTTTGTGGCAGCGCAGATCGCGGCGCAGGGCAACGTTCTCTGTTTCGACGAGTTCCAGTGCACCGACGTGGCAGACGCCATGATTCTGAGAAGGTGAGCTAGAAAGGGGAACCGCGCGCGAAAAGGGAACACTGTCGCAAACTGACACACCGGGGGGCAGACTACTAGAAGCGCTCATGTCACATGGCGTCGTACTGGTCACGACATCGAACCGACACCCCGACGAACTCTACAAGAACGGCATCCAGCGAGAATCCTTCATTCCCGCGATCAAGCTGCTCAAGAGCAGGCTCCATGTCATCAACCTGGACTCCCCGACAGACTACCGCAAGATCCCGAGACCGCCCTCGGGCGTGTACCACACCCCGCTCGACGCGCACGCGACCTCCCACGCCGAGAAGTGGTTCCGCTTCCTCGGCGACCCGGAGAACCCGGAGCCGCACCCGGAGGTGCAGAACGTCTGGGGCCGCGAGATCCACGTGCCGCGCGTGAGCGGCCGCTGCGCGTGGTTCACCTTTGACGAGCTCATCGGCAAGGCCACGTCGGCGGCGGACTACCTCGAGCTGGTGCGCAACTACGACGCCTTTGTCATCACCGACTGTCCCGGCATGACGTACCGCCAGCGCGACCTCGCCCGACGCTTCATCACCTTCATCGATGCCGTGTACGAGTCGCACGCGAAGTTGGTGCTGACAACGGAGAAGCCGCTGACGGAGCTATTCGTCTCCCGCGCCGAGCTAGAGGAGTCGTTGGAGAAGCAAGGGAAGAAGGATGAGGCCGGACAGCAGCAGAGCGGCGGTGATACCGCGGCGGCGACGCATCTCCTGGAGGACCTGGACCATAATATTGATTCCATCAAGGGCATGTCGGGCCTGTTCTCGGGAGACGAGGAGGCGTTTGCGTTTGCGCGCGCGCTGTCGCGTCTGAGTCACATGGGCAGCAAGGAGTGGGTTGAGCGCGGTATGGGGTTGGAGCAGCAGGGCGGCAAGAAGGAGCGCGACGACTGGGCCAAGGTCCGGAGTCGGCAGATGGAGGACAGCATGTAGAAGCGAGCGTTGTTTTAACGTCAGAGGGAAAGCATTTTACCCCGTTTGCCCGTCCCCTTTTTGACTGGGTTGCTGCCAGCCTTGGGCTGCGTCATGGCTGTAGCTGTTGGGAAAAGGGGGCTCACTTGTTTCTTATATGTTACCCGTCCGGGGTATCTAGGCGGTGGCATGCGCCAACGGCCCCCTTTTCGTCTTTTCATGAGCATTGGGTTCGTTTATGATGCTACGGCAGGACTGCATTTACGGGAAACTCGCATATCTTGGTCGAAAGGTCTATGTATATAAACCAGCCTCGTTCAAGACATGATTCTTCGGCTCAGTCAAGACAACACATCTCGATGATCGGGATTCATTTCAGACTCTCATCATTTGGCCATGCTTGTTCCCAGAAGGCCACCAGCGATTGTATATGTGGGAAAAGTATTATGATTGTACCAACTACGGCAAACTAGTAAATACCGGGAAGCAGAACCCAGGGCACTTCCCTCTTGAAGTCAACCCATTGCTCGCCGTACCGCTTGGAGCAGTACTCATTCAACGCCGGCACGCCGCGCGTGAGGAAGTCCACCGCCTGCCACACGCCCATGATCGTACCCCCGATGAAGCCTGACGCCGCCATGCAGTACCCCGCCCTCCAGAGCGCGTACCCGCCGTAGTTGATGTGCCGCGCCAGCTTCCAGAGCCCGCCGCGCATGACCTTGCCCTTGTTCTCGGGCCGGGCCTTGAACTGCTTGCGCTGCCACTCGGACGCCGTCTCGAGGAACATGCCGACGCCGTAGAGGACGCTTCCCAGGACGACCTGGTAGGGGAGAGAGGTACCCGGGAAGTCGCGCGGGGAAGTCAGGACGGAGGTGGACGCCGCGAGGAGGAGCAGGGAGTTTGCGCTGTTGACGAGGGTGTTGTAGAAGCTCACGCCAACAGCGGAGGACGGCGGGAATTCCTCGGCAGAGATGCCGACGAGCCAGTAGGCTTGTTTGACGAAGGAGCCGACGGACATGCCGAGGAGGATGAGGTGCGGGAGCGGCAGGTGGAGGTCGTCGAGGATGGCGACGCCCGTGGTGGAGAGGGCGGCTACGTTGAGGGGGATGGTGTTGATGCCGATTTTGGCGAGGGCGGCGGCGCCCCAGCCGCCGGCGACGAGCTTGTATTGGAAGAAGGGGTCGAGACCGCGGAGGCCGAGGAAGGTGAGGGTTCCTGGCACATTGGACTTTTTGACGCCGCGCTTGATGAGGTCGAAGTTTGGCTTCTCGGATTTGGAGGCCGCCATCTTAGAAGGCAGCACTCGTTTCGTGCGCGATTGAGCTTAGATGGATGTGGTGCTGGTGTGTGAGATGGCTAGATTCAAGAGATGTCGTCGAGATATATCGTGAGCCTACCTAGCTTGGCTCACAAGGTCGGACGAATGCAGGAGGAACACATGCAGGTCATCTCACTAGGAATGCGCGCCGGCTGCAACCGGCACTTTATACACGCGGCGGGGATGTGCTTGGGGAACCTGCGGTTGCTCCCCTCATGATATCATTTACTGCCTGAGGATGGCAAAGGAACAGGTCCAAGCCCGGCGTCTGTTCGCCCATTAAACGTTGTCGGAAGTTCGGGACAGCACTCCATGTTGTAAGGTAGCGGCTGTCGATGTTTGGTGTTCAGACGAGCTTAAAGAGGTAAGTCGGTACCGGTGTCCGATGAGCACCGAAGCTCCACACGAACGGGACGACGGGCAGGCTTGGAAACGGGTGGTACCGTGTGTGTCTTTTCATGCTGACAAACCCACCAAGCGATCAATTTTGGGCTACGGGTCTAGAGATCTTACGACAGAATTTTCAGCATCTTTTGGGTAAGTAGTCAAGGTATCCTATGAGTGCCTACTAAGTACAGAGAGGCCCCGCGATCCTCCAACGGACCAGACGCCGAGTCCGAGACATTATGGGGCACGTAGACCCGCTCCGACACGCTCCAGCATCCGTCAGCAGTAAGTGCCGGTAGCCCAGTGGGATGCGGAATTGGGCTTCCCCAGGCGCCAACCCAAGTACTTGCGACCACACCCGCTGGAGAACTCGAGATCCCGTCCGCTCTCTCCTAGATAAACCGGCGAGGGCCAGAGTAGTAGTCGGGTCGGAGACGACCGGCGAATGCCTGGTGTTGCATGTATTCCTCTTTGCTTTTTGGCGGGAGGCAATGAAGAATCTCAGGGTGATTGATGGCTAAGCATGATCACAAGGTGCCCGCATTGATTGGCTCGCTGAGCCAAAAGTTGCTCATAAAGGTAAGCCTTAAGGTACCTACCTACCTTGGAGCTTTCCATCGGGTCGCCCGAATACCTTGGGGGTCCGCCTAAAACAGAAGGGTAAAAACCCACGTTGCCTGCAGGAAACACGCTGCGAAACAGCGAGATCGAGTCTTTTAAGGAACCCGTCAACAATGTTATAGCAGTGGCAACTTTACATAACTGTGTGTTGCCAGATGAAGGCGAAGGAAACCGTTCAGTCAGGTACCTACTGGATGGGAGCTGGATGATTAGGTAAGGCATCTCATCTGTTCCGGTCTTACGGACATCCGAGGTACGTACCTAAGGCAAGGTACCCGCTTGCAAGCATTGGTGGCGTGCCAGGCACCCAGGCAACCCGCGGGGAATGTGTGAGGATGGATTCGAGACAGGGGAGCTTGCCGAGCTGTCGCAGACCTGCTGACGCTTAGCTACCTTATCTTATCTAGGCACCTATCAGTGCTGCCGACATGACGCCAGCCATCTTCCCGTCCCCTTCAACAACATCCACCTGAGTACCTTACATACCTCCCACATCATCCCCAGATTGTATCATCACCAACCCTTACTATTCATTCAAGATGAAGGTCGCCAAAGCTTTGCCTCTTGCCGTGCTGGCCCACTCGGTCAGCGCTCGCTTTGTTGCTGAGGAGGAGATCAACCGTGTCCAGCTGTATCCCGCCGGCTCCGAGCCCGAGAAGTACCTCATCGAACTCGCCCCAGGCAACACTCGCTGGGTGACTGAGGAGGAGAAGTGGGAGCTTCGTAGAGTACGATTCCCCTCATCGCCGCTCCTTTTATTTGCAGAAGTGCTGACACGACGCCTCGCAGAACGGAAACCGCTTCTTCGATATCACCGACCACAAGGAATTCGGTGCAAACCGCCTCCACACCAAGACGAAGAAGAGCGTCTTCCCCGAGAAGTGTCGCCTCCAGGACAAGGTTAAGCCTCTCATCAAGGATCTTGACAAGAAGGAGATCCAGACCAACCTGGAGAAGTTCACGAGCTTCCACACCCGCTACTTCAAGTCCGACTACGGCCGCCAGTCTTCCGAATGGCTTCTGGCAAAGCTGAACACCATCATCAAGGACGCTGGTGCCGACAAGCACGTCTACGCCGAGGCCTTCCCCCACACCTGGCAACAGAGCTCCATCATTGTCACCATCCCGGGCAAGTCTAACAGCACCGTCGTCATCGGTGCGCACCAGGATTCCATCAACCTGTGGCTGCCTTCCATTCTCGCCGCGCCCGGTGCCGATGACGATGGCAGTGGTTCCATGACCATTCTCGAGGCTTTCCGCACCCTCCTTAAGTCCAAGGATGTCATTTCTGGCAAGGCTGACAACACCATCGAGTTCCACTGGTACAGCGCCGAGGAGGGCGGTCTGCTTGGTAGCCAGGCCATTTTCTCGTCCTACGAGCAGGATGGACGCGACATCAAGGCCATGCTCCAGCAGGATATGACTGGATTTGTTCAAGGAACGCTCGATGCTGGAAAGCCTGAGAGCGTCGGTGTCATTACCGACTTTGTTGATCCCGGCTTGACCGGCTTCATCAAGAAGGTCATCGTCGAGGTAAGTCAAAATGAATCCCATAGTTGCCGACACGAGTTTGTACTCACATAACTGCAGTACTGCAAGGTTCCCTACGTCGAGACCAAGTGCGGATACGCCTGCTCCGACCATGCCTCTGCAAGCAAGGCTGGCTACCCCTCCGCCTTCGTGATCGAGTCTGCCTTCGAGGACTCTGACAAGCACATTCACAGCACTGATGACAACATTAAGTACTTGTCGTTTGACCACATGCTTGAGCACGCCAAGATGACTCTTGGTCTCGTGTACGAGCTTGGCTTCACCGACTTCGCCGCTCTGGAGAAGCAAGGCCAGGTTTCCGAGGAGTTGTAAACGGCTGGATGAATGATGCATACGCATGATATTAGTTATGATGCCCTACGTATTTTGAATAGATGATGCTTTCATGCGATGAAATTACGTCTCATCACGCTCGCCCATGGAAGTTGCTTATATGATCGAATTGCCCTTTGGCGCTCTTATTTTACGGCCCATTTACGGCAGAGAGGTTACTCCGTAAAGCCGAATAGCGGGCTTTCGAGCAGCTGTTCTGCAATCGCGTGTAGTTATTGTTTGCTACGCAAAGGCGGCCGAATCATCAATAGTACAGTGATGTTCATCCGGAACCTGGAAGGAGGCACCCATAGGCGGATGGCGAGATATCGATATTTGATTAATATCATTTTTCACTGATAAGTCTACACGGAAGTTAATTCTGATACAGGCTGAAATCCTCATTCATTTTATTATCGGATTAGACTCGCTATCTGGATTGTCTAGTGAAGAAGAGCAGCATCACCTTTGCGTCTTGGTGTGCGACAAGCTTACATTTTGCATTCAGTTATACAGTTGATATCCCAGTGAAGGCTTTGGCTCAACGAACCGTCAGCAAGTGGTCCTGGTCGCCCACTGGCGTCTTCTTTTGCGACAGAGAAAGTCAGCACGAATTAAACTCTCAATGACTTGACTTGACACGGTCCCAATAGGCAGGTTGCCATCTCTTGGAGGCTCTGTGGAAAGATGGCTCGACTAAGGTCTCCAGAAAACTTAAGTAGGTACCTGCATAAGTCGCCTGGTTATCTAATCAAATTAGCTCCATGGGCCCCGCCCAAAGATGCCTCTCAACTGCAGTCTTGCCCTCGTTCCTACCTTAAGGTAGACTTGCGAACCTTGGCAGGTAAGGAGGATACTGAAGTGATGTCACTGACGTGCATGCGATGGCAAGTAACCGTTCCATAAAGGTTCTGCTCTGGGGAAGCGACGTTGGAATTGGGATTGGCACATGGTCAGGTTGCTTCCAGGACGTCTCCGATGGGTCTAGGCTTCAGAGTGGGGCGGGTTTGTATGTACAGACGCCCGCCGCACAGGGGGTCTAAGCTCGCTCCGGTCCAGTCTGCCGATTCGACACCTCCCGCAAGCCTGCAACCCAGATTCTGTACTTTCCTACTCCACCTCTCAACTTTACATCAACATCATCCAAACCACCACCGCTTCAGCCAACGTCTTATCCTTTTCGATTTCACTCATAACTGGGCCCGGAACGTTGCTTTGATTCCCATTTCTTCGCTTGATCAACTTTTCGGCAATCTAGCTTTGCTTGTGTGCCAAGACAGTATAAGCAACATACGAACACTGCGAACAAAGGCATCTTGCACTGCTTGCCTCGAGTCAGTGCGTCTTGCACTCCCACAACGAAACACATCTCATTGCCGACTGCTTTTCATTAAACCCCGCATTGGGCATCAGCAAACATGGAGGAACCCCAGGAGCCGAAAGAGCATGCCATCGCCACAGCTCCATATAGCCACAGGCCCCCCAGTCCTCCCTATATACCCATTCCCATGACATTTGCTAAAGGCGACGCTACTTGCGCCTTTACCCCCTCATTCAACAATGTCGATGCCATGCACCTTACGAGCGAGGATCTCAGAATCATAACTCGGGACAAGACACAGACTGCCACAGACAGGTCAGTTGGCTGGAACTACGAGGCTCGACGAAAGGCACAGACGCTCCTGGACTTCCTATATCTCGGTCCGTTATCTGTTGCTCGCGACGAAGCTTGGCTTGCCAAGGAGGGAATCACCATGGTCATTGTTACACGACATGCCAGGGTGGCTCAAGCTCGACTGATGAGTGTCGACAAGGTAGCGCAGAAGCTCGGCATACAAGTCGAATATTTAGACGTCTTGGACAACTCTGAATTGATCCGTGGCTTCCCAGAGGTGGTGAGGAAAATCAATGGGCATCTGATCGACGTGTATCGCAGTCAAGTTGTGGGTGCGCAGGAAGGCCGGATGGCAGTCGATGATGAAAGCTTCAGGAGTGGCAAGATTCTCCTTGTTTGCGAAACAGGAAACGACCGGTCAGCTTTCGTTGCTGCAGCTTACATCATGACCATGTACGGAAAGGATATGATCTCATCCGTGCAATTTGTCTCCATGCAACGATTCTCCGCCAACTTCGACGAGGATGGGAAGAGGATGCTACAAGCATACGAAGACATCCTCAATGCCCAAAGAAGTGTCTCTAGTGTGACCAGAGATGTTCCTCGAGCCGGCCAGTCGCAAGGACACACCGGTGGAGGCGGCAAGCGCGGTATCGAAACGACTCTTGACGACGAGGACAGGCAGGGCGGAGGATATGAGACATTCGCCACGGATCGTGAGCGGTACCAGGACAGGGGCAAATTTGTCCCGTTTCGTGATCGGGATACAGTCGCGTAGGGACGACTCTAGTCGATCGCAGAGACCTGGAGCTGAAGAGATTTGTAGCGGAGGCATTGCATCAGTGATTATGGCGTCAGCAGGAAGACCGCCTTCAGCCGTCATTAGGAGCAGACTCATTATGGGGAATTAGAACTTTGCTTTGGGAACATGGATAGGCGTCAAAGGTGTCAGTCAGTATACCCGTTTCAGTCGGCAACGACTTTCTCTCAGGGCAGTTTAGACCTGCTTTCACCGCTATCAGATTCCAGCATTTACACTATCTCAAATTGTGCCCATTCTAAGATGATTTATTGCGTAGATAGACACGCCCAGTACAAAAGGTCACACATATAATGACTATGGTCTGAATTATTTACGTAATAGACAAGTATGCAGGTCAAATTGGTCTCATGAAACTTTCATATAGATATTATTCACTCATTCTTCTTCTAGGATAGGCCACGGGCTGTTATTGTCATATTCTCAGTGTTTCCTCGGTAGATCACCCATCGAAAGGATGCGAATCATGATATAGAAAGGACCAATTCGCTGTAGTCATCCTCAGTGCAACTACACCATGCCACCGGGGTAGAAATTGACCCCCTGGGCCAGTCAACAAGCCTGCGTGAGGCTATCCCATGGGGAGAGACCGACCTCCGGTGAACCTCAGGTCGCAGGACTCATCTCATCTCACTTCACCCTACACGCAACCCTTCCATGGCAACGAGGAAGGAGCAGCCGCCTCGACAATTTTTTCTTCCGGGCCCCACTGCTCCTTCTTCATACATCCCTCTCACGAACGCGAGATTTCTGGTCCAAACAATCTCACTTGGCTGTCAACAATCCTTCTTTTCACTCTCACACAAGCCCTACTCTCTCACTCTCTCAACCCACACCTCACTTTTCCCACTTACCTCTCACTTTGCCTCATCCGCCATTCCAAATTCATCACACTCACCATCACCACTGAAGTAAGTAGTCGCCGCTGCTCTCCCAATCCACCCCCCATGGGAATATCGCATACTAATACCCATCGAAAGATGGAGGAAGCGGGCGGCCGGAAGCGTGCGCTGCGGCGCTCGACTCAGGCAGTTCAGAGGGGTAGGTACCAGGAGCCATATGCGCTCGGGGTTCAAAGGCCGGCCTGGGTTCACCCAGACCCGGTCTTTGACCCCGGCGCGGCTCGTTGGGCGTCCTTCCCAACCATCCCCCTGGACCAGCGCGGTCCGGGGGATGAGTATGTGGAGGCGAGAGACCGGGGCGAGCTGGACGCCTGGCTGCGAGAGCAGAACCCCTCCCCCGAGCACTTTAGTGACGACGGTAATTACTTCTTACTCCTACTCATCGTATATCCCGCTAATAAGCCGCAGAGGAGAAGGAGGAGGACGAGCGGCCGGAGGGCGTGCGTGAGGCCAAGGGCGAGGACGAGGGCGAGGGGCTCTCGACAAACATGGACTGGGGCAGCCCAGAGCCTGGGGAGGTTGAGCCCATTGCCTGGGCTCACCTCGGCCACGGCGCCCAATGGGTCTTGCTGGAGGTCCTTTGTGACTCCGAGACCTTTGCTTCGGCAACCCGGGCTCTGGGCTTAACCACTCCAGATGTCATTGACTTTGTTGTGGCCTACATCCAGTACCACCGCCTGATCCAGGGGTGGGCAGAGACCTGCGACAAGATGGGCGTCTCTGAGCTCCCCGACCTGATCCATGGCCAAGGGCCATCGAGAGACGTCGTGAATTTCCTGCACCAGCCGGATCTTCCCACTCACACCATCAAGCCCGACGAGTACGAGAGAGCCTGCCAGTACTTGTGCCAAACAGGATTAGGCGAGCACATCCGAGGACTTGAGAAGTGCCGCGGGATCTCAGAGGGCTTCCTCCAGATTCCAATTGAGCGGGAGATTCTGGCCTCCTGCATTGCCATCCTTGAGAAAGGCAAGAATGGTCCAGATGTGCACGAAATCGACAATCCTGGTCATAACGGATCGCAAACTTGGCACGATCAGTACGACGAGAAGTACCATGAGTTGGTGAACAGGGTATTGCAGATTCAAGCATACCTCCCTCCTTTGGATCTGACGAAGGGCAGCCAGGCGAGCACATCGTCTGCGACCAATCCCACAGAGCAGCATGGCACTCCCACTCCAGAGTCAGTGAGTGAGCCTCACAGTGCCGGTCAAGTATACGCTCAGAACAACCCAATGTTTGGCGAGAACAACCAGGTAAGCTCCTTCTTATTCTTTCATCTCATGTCTTCCTTTGCAATTCGTCCGTTGTTCTTGACGTGAACCTCGGTGGCTCTCGCCTTTGAAGTTAAGACGAGAACTGGGCTAACGGTCAGCAGTATGCATGGGTTTTTGATAACTTGGACATGGACGAGCTTTACAATCCCACCGAAGTCCACAAGTATCGCAACCGCCCCGCTGTCTCCTATGAGAGCTTTCAGTCTGCTGCCGATGGCAACCTTGAAGTCACTCAGGCGCAGGAGTATGATCAATATGAGGAGTACCCGCTTCCCGATGATCAAGCACTCAAAGAAGCATCCCACGAGGCTCAAGACAACAATCTGCCGGCCGCCCACTTGTTCCACTTCGAAGAACTCCTGCCCGAGGCAGAGGATCTCATGCCCTGCCCCTTCTTCGCAGAGCCAGAGCCACCCGTGGACCATACTCGCATCTCTACAAACCCGTCTCTCCCCGTATTGCAGACTCATGATGAGGACCAGTTAACTCCACAGAGCGCAAGCTCAGCGGTGCCTCAGCCCTTCATTTCTTATATTGATGAGGTGGACCCCAACAGGAAGCCTTCCGACTCACCTGCCTACGAATATTTCCAGTCAGCTGACTACAAGAAACATCTCTACAGCAACCACCCCGATTGGTTCGTCGACGAGATGTTACTTCCAGTTGTTCGACCGGAGGTGCCCGCTATCCAGGCGACTGCTCACCAGAGTGTTGCTCAGGAGGCCACCCAGCAGGAGAACAATACTGAGGAGGACTCGAATGTCAACTTGAATGCCAACTCCAACGCGAACTCCAACACGAACTCGAAAGCCGCCGCGAACGCCAACCCGAGCGCCACCCCGAACTCCAACTTGAACATGGAGCCTTCGCATCCGACGCCGAGCACCGATACGTCTGGAGCTCCTGGAGTGTCTGAAGTCTCTGAAGCACCTGCGGTCTCTCACGCCCCCAAGCTCTTCGAAGCCCCCGGATTTTCTGCAGTCGCCAATATTCCCCAGAGCTCTACAATCTCTGAGGCTTCGAAGGTATCTAGAGTCCCTGGAAGCTCTAAGGTGTCCGCGGTATCTACAGAGAAAGAGCCTCGCTTCGCATTGAAGGCCCCCATGCCTCCAGTCCAGGAAGAAATCACTTTCTACAACACCCCTGCGGTAGTCGCCAGAGACTCGCGCCCACGCACTGTCATTGACTTGACTGATGAATCTGCGAGACCTATGGCTGCTACTCCAGCGAGACCCGTGGTCGCTCCTCCCTCGAGAAACACCAACACAGCCCGAACTCCGGCTATGCGCATGGATAGTCCCGAAGCTCCATCCACCAAGAGCTCTACCAAGCCATCCCGCAAACGTGCGGCTGATGACAGCGATGGTGACTATGTTCCCAAGCCCAAGAGAGCCCGCCCTGCGAAGAAGGCTGCGGCCGTTCTGCCCCAACCGCAGGTGATGGGTCCTGACGGAGTACTTATACCCGTCAAGCGTGGCCGAGGACGTCCCCGCAAGTATCCCAGACCTGAAAACATCGCTGCCGCGCAAGCTGCTGCTGCTGCTGCGAATCAGGCTGCTGCAAATCAAGCTGCTGCAAACCAAACTGCCACGGACCAGACTGCCACGGACCAGACTGCCACGAACCAAGCTGCTATGAACCGAGCTACCGCGAGCCAAGCTACCGTGAAGCGAGCTACAAACCAGTCGACGACTATGCAGACCCCCGCGAACAGTTCTCCCATTCTGAACGCTGCTACACCTCCGGCGAACAACCCAGTTCCCAGCACCGAGCCAATGCTCCCGCAGGCGGCCAAAGGTGCCGTGCCGAGTCGGAGACGTCGAAACAAACCGAAGACGAACCAGTCTACCGAGAGCAGCCGTCAAGCTAGCGTTGATCAGCCTCACATGCAGAGAATTGCCCAGTATCAGGACAGAATGACCCCAGTCTCTAGATACAGCAATGAGCCTTCGAACTCATATACCGACTTCAGAGCTGACGTTCGTCCAACGACGAGCTACGAGCGTATGCCCGCGTCTTTCGTTACTGAAATGAGACCGTCTGGTACTGACTTGCGTCAATCCTCGCTTCCTGGAGCCTATGAGCCTTTGAGTTCATACGCTACTTTTCCGGCGCCCGAACCCAGAGCTGGTGTCCGTCAACCGACAAGCTACGAGCGCAAGCCTCATCCTGATTCTTTTGGCACACGTTCATCTGCTGCTGAGCCGCGTCAATCGTCGACTCCTAGAGCCTATCAACCTTCGAACTCATACACTGCTATGGAAACTGCACCCACAGAGTATAGTCGTCGTCAGGATGAAATTCAAGAGCGTATGCCCACGGCTTCTGCTTCACGCATGCAGTCGTCAGCTAGTGATCTGCGTCAATCCTCGGTCCCTAGTCCCTATTCGAATCCGAACCCATTCTCTGCTCTAGTGACCGATTTCACAACTCACAGTCGTCAGCCGGGAGGCCAAGAGCGTATGCCCGCGTCGTCAACTTCTACGGTGCAGCCGTTTGCTACTGTCGAGCGTCAGTCATCGCTTCCTGGAGCTTATTCTCGCCCTCCGGCACTTACACCCCATCCCGACATCGAGATCCTAGAGCCCTCCATGCCAGCCATAGCGCCAGATCTGAAACGCTCGTCTTTCCAGCAATCATCGCATACTGCTGCCTCAAACAACTCTTCGAGAAAAGTCGATCTCAAGGCCCCAGGACCTCCTCGCCAGGACAAGCTTGGTAGGTTGTTCCCTCCTCAGTATGAGACATACGAGGAGTTTTGGGTATCGGTGCCCGATGGCGCGGACTATGCCTTGAAGATGGTCGAGAAGGGGTGGCCTTCTGACGTTGCCATGCAGCTTGCCCGAGAGCGCATTGCTATGAACATGGCTTCGTGGCCCAACAGCATCTACTCGCTTCATTACAAGCCGAATGCTCCGCCAACCCCATTCCCGGGCGTTACCGCTAGCATTCGCAGAGAAATTGAAGCTGAGAAGGCCGCCGCCGCTCAGAAGCGCAAAGAAAACGAACAGGCAGACAAGTGATTCGGCCGATGACCTTGCTAGAGAATTCCTACAGCGATCTAGTAGCATCGATGAACATCAAAGTATCAAGAAGCGAAAGGTTGCAAGTCTGGCTCAACGGCAAGAATACATCAATTGCATCGCGGGACATACTCTGCCTACTATAAGGCACCATAAAAGAAAAAAGCACAAAAAAAAAAAAAGAACACCATTACAGCAGAAAAGTTGACCCAAGATGCCAGACACACGACCATCGGGTCTCCTGGTTTGCGAGAACTTTCTTGCTACATCGGCGGTCTTTTCTCTTGCTTCTTTCACTTTTTCAACGGGACGGATTTTGGTCTTCGTTGCATATCGCGCTCCTACTTGGAGAATTTGGTTTCGGTATTGGGGAGGACTCAGGATTCGGGTGGCTTTCTCTTTTGCACATACCTCTATGGATGGCTTGCAGATGACATTGGTTCGGAGGATGATACCCATTTGGAATTCGGGAAGGCTTTCTTGGGGAAAAGGCCCCTTAATTTTGTTAAGATACCCATCGCATCAGTGCGATTTGTTGTGAGTTAGGAAAAAAATCAGGTTGCCCAAAATGAAGTCCACTTTGGTTCGTGATGTAATAACTGCTTCGTAAGATGTCGTTGATCCGGGCCATCAGAAATGCCACCAGTATTATGTAAGTTAGCGCTGAGCTAAGTGAACAGGGGTTAGTGACGGCGAGCTGTGGGTCGACCTTGCATCACCGAGCTTCCCTCACCGAGCGCACGCTCAGCCAAGTTACAGAAGCACTGCCTCCCACTTCCAACCCGCCGATTACCCCAAATCCACATCCTTGGCCGAGCTCCCGTCCCACGCGGCCTAACGACGATCCACTCAGCAACAACGACACCTCTCCGGCCAAGCCTTCAGCATCTCCGGTTCACGAGATCCTCCAAACCTCCGTCGAATTGCTACATCAAGCAGTCTCCTAAGACAAAATCATCTATCTGCGCACCGCAGTTCCCGCCACACGAACGAAGCCCGAGCAAGCTCGCCCGGCCCCCTTCGTCAACCTCCGTCCACCGACGCTCTCCTCCGTGTACACGAACACATCTACACATACCGCACATCATGGCGCCTCCTCGCATCGAAGCACAAGAAATCGAGACGTACTGGAACATCTTCTCCACCCGGACGGGCGGCGGCCAGTTCCTGACGGGAGAACAGGCCGCGCCGGTGCTGAAGAATAGCGGCCTGACGGACAACCAGCTCGAAAGGGTGTGGGATCTCGCCGACGTCGACAATGATGGAAATCTCGACTTTGAGGAGTTTTGCGTTGCCATGAGAGTTATTTTTGATATCCTGAATGGCGTGAGTATACCTTGAGTCGGATGTGCAGCGGAAGAGAGAATGGCGCAGAGTTGCTAATCGCATTCGGATGGGCAGGAATACTCAGATGTCCCAACGACACTCCCCGATTGGCTCGTCCCCGAGTCCAAGGCACATCTCGTCCAGGCGAATCGCGCGCTCACAGGAAGGCAAGTGGCGTTTGAGCAAGTCGACGACGATCCAGACTCCCCAGGGCTGAAGGATGGATTCGACTGGTACATGAGCCCAGCGGACAAGTCAAAGTACGAGTCGATATACCAAGAGAACCGGGACGCACGGGGACAAGTAGCATGTAGGTTCACTTGCGCGGGCCCCTATTCGCCGTGTTACTTTTACTAACAGTGCATTCGTTTCAGTCACTGCTCTCGAGGACCTCTACGAATCCCTCGACGTTCCCGACACCGATATCCGCTCCGCTTGGAACCTCATCAACCCCTCAGCTGGCCAGTCCATCAACAAGGATGCCTGCCTCGCCTTCCTTCACATCCTGAACAACCGCCACGAAGGCTTCCGCATTCCGCGCACCGTCCCCGCCTCCCTCCGGGCCTCATTTGAGCGCAACCAGATCGACTACCAACTAGACAACCAGACCCCCGGCGCCTCCCGATGGGCGACAAAGGCCGACGACTCGACGGCGACGGGCCGCAAGGCCAAGTTTGGCGACCAGTACCTCACCCGCCTGGGCCGCAGCGGCTTCAAGTCCAGCGGAACCGACTTCTCCACGGCCAAGACGGACGACTGGGAGGAGGTCCGCCTCAAGAAGCAGCTGCAGGAGCTGGACGAGAAGATGGCCCGCATCGAGGCCGACGTGGAGCGCAAGAAGGGCGGTAAGCGCGACGGCAAGCCCGCTCTCGTCAAGCGCGAGCTCGAGCAGCTGCTCGACTACAAGCGCAAGGAGCTCAAGGACCTCGAGAGCGGTGCCGGCAAGGGCCAGGGCGGCGGTGGTGGGCTGAAGGGGGTAGCGGATGATTTACAGACGGTCAAGGAGCAGGTTGAGGGTCTCGAGACGCATCTCGCGTCGCGGCAGGGTGTGCTTGACCAGCTGCGGAGGGAGATTGAGGATGAGAAGTCGAGTAGATGAAGATGAGAGCTGGTGGGGGAGGGGGGGGGTGAAGGAGGGAGGGAGAGGAAAATCCAAATTTGACAGCGTCTGTTTCTGGTGCAGGGCGGGCGGCTTGCTTGGGTTATCTTTTATATGTTGTCTTCTTTCGAGGTAGGGATGACGGGCCCGGTCTGATTTGGGTACCCCTTTCTCACGTTCAATTCAGGGAGTTGATCATTCCATCTGGATGCATATTCCACGTGCATGTAAGACTACAATGTTTCCCGGTCCGCTGCTTAGATTGATGAGATGCAGAGGAGGTAGGCGGGGCTTGTAGTTGAAGATTGTGCTTCCAAGAGGTAGAATATAGAAGCTTAGCAAATAATGCATGGGGATTGAAGTAACGGATTACTTTCTCATTATTTTTTGGCGGCCTACTTCTCCTATAGAGGCATTCGGGAGTCATCGGTCCTGGTAAATGATCAGAGCGCAGTTTTCAAGTACAGGAGAGGGGGCTGGGAATGATTGAGGTAATGGCAAGAGTATTGAGACCAGACTAGTAGCCGCTTCTCCGCGAGTTTGTATCAGATTATTTGGATAGAACCGTATAAGTGTAATTACATGAACCAAAACACCAAACACCGAGAAGCCGTGCTTCTGCTTCTGCTTCTGCTTCTGCTTCTGCTTCTGCTTCTGTTTCTGTTTCTAGCTCATCATCACGAGCTTACCACTGGCCGCCGTTGGCATACGGCACGGCCATGGGCAACCCCAGGTTCCGGCTCTTGACGGCCCAGATCATGAGAGAAGGGGCCTTGACCCAGCCGATGCGGCCCGCGCCACGGCTGCGACCCGTGGCGCAGACGTAGACGTCAACGGGCATGCCTTTTACGACGGTTTGGTCTTTGCCTTTGAGTGCGAGTTCAATGTTCTTTACGACGCCAGCGGCCTGGTACGTTTTGGGGAGATGTTAGTCATGTTTAATAAGAGAGAGGGGAAGGTTGTGAGAGAAATAGAGAATAGGGGGGTTGGGGGCGACGAACCTGCTTATCCGTGAGCATGAAGCCCGCCCTCGGAAACGAGACGATATCCCCGCACGCCCAGACGTTCTCGACGCCCTTGACGCGCATGTACTCGTCCACATTTACATACTTGCGCTCGTTCAGCATCCCGGGGTCGAGGTACTCCGTATTCGGCACGAGGCCCATGGTGGGGAGGTACAGATCCGTCCGGATGACCTCGCCGCTCATGAGCTTGACCTCGGTCTTGCCATCCGGCAGCGGGCGCGAATTCGCGACGCGCGCGTGCTTCCGGACCTGCACGCCGAGCCTTGTAATCTCGTTCTGCACAGGTTTCGCGATGGAGTCGCCCGCGAGGATCTCGTCTTCAGCCGCTAAGAGGTGGACCTCTTTGTCCTTGAACTCGAAGCGGATCTCGGCGGCGACTTCTACGCCCGTGGGACCAGCGCCCGCTACGACGATGTGGTTTGCGGACTTGACCTTTTCTGCCGTCGCGTGGAGGAGGCGGAGGGTTTCTTCGTGGGAATTGGAGGATTTCCACGGCATGTCGGGGGAGGCGGCGCGGGCGCCGGTGGCGAGGACGAGGTAGTCATATGGCAGGGACCTGGGGCCGGACGCGGTCGATACGAGGGCGGATTTGCGGGCCACATCGAGGCCCGTGGCGGTGCCGAGGACGAATTCGAAGGATTCCTTGGGGTAGGATGCGAAGCCGGACTCGATGGGCTGGAAGATTTCGTCATCTTTGACGATGCCCGGCACGATGGCGCGGACGGAGCCCATGTTCCAGTAGAAGTGAGTTGTCTGCCATTTTCTTATCAGCCTTTGCGCACGACTTCTTTTCCCTTCCGTTTCATGTTTTTCCAAGGCACTGCCCAACTCCTGTCCTCATGTATCTCATTTTTGCTTCGTCTCCTCTGAACGCTGATGGAGGCAGAGGTGAGATAAGTGTGGGTCGCCTGCAGCTGTCTTACGCCGCCCCCACGGGCCTCCGGAGCTCGGTGACACCCCTAGCTTCTGTAGAGGTCGTCCGATTTCGAGAATCGAGAATTTTCAAGTAGCTTGATGTGTGCCAATTATAGTGTAGAAAATTCCCTCTCACCTTTGAAACCAGAATCACTCTGAGGTCCGGCTCTGTCTGGCGTGTGTGCTTGAGCAGACGATGAGCCACGGCCAGGCCGCCGTACGCGGCGCCGAGAACGACGACAGTCTTGACCATATTGACTATGTCTTATTCCAACTCGTCCTCAAATAGACTCTGAGCTTCTTGATTTGATGAGGTGAGTAATGGACGAATAACTCGCCTTGATGGAGCTAAAAGAGGTTATTAGTCGATTTGTCAAAGTACTGTTTGGTGATGGGCCCGTCGAGGAGCTGCTGGGTATCTTTAGATCAATAGACACCCCTCAACCAGAGCTGCGAGACGACTGCTATTTATTCCCCTCCATAGCTTGCTCGAGCCCGGGATGCATCAAAGCCTGGTGGCATCCTTGCGGCATAGATCCTGTGTCTCCCCATCCTATCTCATGTAAGTCCGGAATGCGCGTCCCCTCACTAAGCTGCGCTAATGCCAACGAAGAACGCGAATTGGTGCCATTAGTACTTTTGGTCCAGGTTTCAGTCTCAAAGTCCGTGCCGTTAGGGTAACACAACATGTGGTTGGTAGGAAGGTAGGTAAGGTCAGACAGAAAAAGCACTTTGGATTGTTCATGTCCGTCACTGGGGTGGGTGGGCCTGTCGATCCCCCGTTGTCCGCTCGGCTTTCCCCACGCCCAGACCACGCATATGACGGATTGCCATTCGACGACGTTGGCACAGTTGGTAGCTGCACAAGCAAACAAAAAAAGAAGAGACGGAAACAAAAGGTTGAGTTTCGACCGGAATCGCTCCATCGATAGTCGGTCCAGGCTCGGGTATGTTGCTGGTGGTGTAGGGCTTGTTGATACCATTTGCCATTTCCAACGATGTTTCCTCGCGGTAAATGTTCTTATTCGCGTCGATAGCTATTCGAGCGAGCCTCAATGCACCTTCTCGAGGCATACTCGTCGGACCCGAGTGTAGCTGTCACTCCCGATTCGTCCAGTTCGGATCAGCCCGTTTGGTGTGACTTTGTCAATGGGAGGCAGACTTTCGTTAGTCAGGGGGGAACAGCGATTCCGAACACCCTCCCGGAGAGAGCCAGCCATCCTTTGGTCGATGTAGTCAAGTTGCCCTCATTCCGCTTAAGGCACGAGCCATGCATCCTATTAATACGGATGTGTGACTGGGAACATTTCAGATGTTGATCCATCATCTCTGCTTGGAGAGACGTGCATCGTTGCAGACGTGCGATATCAAACCTGGGGAGATCAAGCGCTCGGATGTCCTGCTTTGCATCAGGGCGGCTGCTTGGCCAGATGCAAGAGATGGCTGCACCAGGCGGACGGGCAAACAGTTCGTCAGTCCTGCTGAGTGCCGTGAGCACGGTCGAACGGTTAATGTTGACTTCAGAGGCGGCAGGTTAAGGGAAGATGCTAGCTGCTAGCGCCTAGGTAGCTAAGCATTGTACTGGGTGGGGAGCATTTCCACCCGGGCAGAGCAAAGAAACCACCCTCGAAGCCGATGAGGCTGACCTTTTAACCAGGGATAGAGCGAAGGTTCAAAGATGCTCCGAGTAGCTTCGATGACTTGTTCAAGGTAATCTACCTAGGTCAGGCAAGTACTCGAACCCCGGGCCGATGTCACGGAGAAGGCGGCTTGACATTGAGCCGATGCTCCTCCAGGTTGTGGCAATCCACCCGAGTTGCATGTGGCGGTGCAATAGGTCTGAGAGGCACAAGGTGCAACGTACAAGGTGCAAGGGCCGACCCAATGACAGCATCAGCTGCCCCGCGCATATGAGCATATGATGAAGCGGGCGTGTGGGACCTTCCTTGCTAACCCCGCCAAAAGGTCCAACCCTTTCCTCCGCCTCCCAACACTGAGAAGCTCAACAATCCCTTCCCTGGATATATCCTCACTTACTACACAAACCACGCAAACCTCTTTAAACCTTATACCAAAGACCCCCCCTAAAAACAAAACATCATGTCTGCCCCTCAGAGCGAAGCCTTCAAGCAGGCTGTCTCCGATAGCAAGAAGCTTACCTCCAAGCCCGGCAACGACGAGCTTCTCGAGCTCTACGGTGCGTCGCTTCCCACGAGCCCCACCACTGTTACCTCGGCTTCTTTCGTAGCTAACATACCATGATGATGAAAATAGGCCTGTACAAGGTCAGCACTGGCGAGGACATCTCCAGCGCCCCCAAGCCTGGCATGTTCGACCTCAAGGTACGCAAGCACTACCATCTGGGCCGACCCGAGCTCCCCCTAACCGATTCTGGCACGTGATGGAAAGCTGACGTTTGGTTTGCGTGGGTTGCAGGGCAAGGCGAAGCAGAGCGCGTGGCAGAAGGTCGTCGACGACAACCTCACCCCTGAGCAGGCCCAGGAAAAGTACGTCGCCCTCGTCAACTCTCTCAAGGAGAAGTACGGCTACGACGCCAACAAGGAGCCCGAGGCCGTCGGCGCGTAAACGTTACCGCACTCCAACGCACTGCTTCTGACGACCATGAGAAACGACAACGGGTTGATATGGATTAGCAATGGCTTCCTTTTGCTCGAGTACATGCCGAGCAGGAGAGCGAGGATCAATATAATGATACCAACGTCAACAAGAGTCACATGTGAACAAGCGCGCACGGGTGGACTCAGTTTTCCCAAGCACCCCAAGCTCTTCCTAGCCTGTCCGGTTCGTCATAGGCCATCGTCGCCACCCAAGGGATCTCGTCCTTTCCATATGCTTGTAGAGGTAGGTTATAAGGAATTCGCAGGCCGACTACCGCTTCGCCGTCCCCCGCATCGTTTGGTGGCAAGTCTGTTTCGAATGTCCCCACCATGGTCGCTTTGTCTGCGATGAGCGAAGGCCACACAAGCACTCCGACTTCCCACGATGCGATCCTGACTTCCTGCGATGCACTTGCCGTTTCACCCCACGCTTGTTTGGAAATATTGGCAGATGTGACTAGGGCCCAATCTATCGACTTCTCGCCGTACCGAATGTATGTCTTGATGTGAGGTGCTGCCCGTTGTCTGCCGGCTTCTTTTACAACTGAATCATCGCTCAACGCTATGGGATGTTAGTTGTGTATTGATAGGTTGAGACCCGTCACCCTACCTTTGCCATTAGGCGAATTGTTTGCCCAGTGACAGAAGATGGGCCGCAAGTAAGCCAATTGCTTCGCCTGTTGCTGGGATTGAATCTTAGTGTGGATTGATGCTCCTGAAGCATAACCGTCCAAACTTTGCCTAATCTCGTCCGCGGTAGGAAAGATGACCTTGTACGTTGGCCTGGGTGTCGCAAGGGATTTGTTCTTGGATTCGGCTAGGGAGTCGAAGAGGCACCTTTGGAGCCAGCTGTCAGTGGCCCCCAAAGTAGCAATAGACGATATCTGAACCGCAATCTCAGACTTCCCTTCTTGGACCGGAACATTCCGCAGTGCTCTTTTTAGGGCTGGCCATCCCCAGGTTGTCTGCGAAGTGTCGTGAATGGGATGTCGGCCGGGGACGCTAGCAATGAGTGTTGCACGCACACCTAAAAAGTCATATCTGCGCAACTTTTCGACCAAGTCTACGAGGATTGGTCTCCGTGTGTTGTACGCTCTGAGGTAGCTCAGCAGATCGTATTTGAATCTTTCCCCTGTTCCGAAAGAATGTCTACCCGCTGAGTCGTTCTCGTCAACGACCTTTTCGGGAAGTAGTGGCAGAATTGGAGATCTCCAGACAGCATTGGTCATATTCGTCCAGTCCTTGGCGATCATGTTGGCCGTATGTATGATCACTTGGGCTGAGTCGTCATGCCGGACCAACACAATCATTTTCGTGTGGTGAGTGCCAAACATCTCCGCCATGAAAGCCCCGTGTAGCTCAACATTGGGATACGCTCCTGCCTCTTCCTTTTCAACGTCAGCGTTCAGGTCTGTTCAGTGGCTTATACTCGTTATCATCGGCTGACCTGGAGGGCTATGCGATTGGGATCTTCTCTCTTCCAGAAACCGTGAATGACGTGAACTCTGACTAGGTTCCTGGTATCCTCGTCAAAGTGGCTCATGAGAAAGTGAATGTCGTGCAGGAAGTTGAACTCCCAACACTCTGCAATCATAGGATCGCCCAGGATGTCAGCGAGGCCGACGCAGTCGCGGTTGGCAGCCTCTGGGAGATCCCGTATGGTTGTCAGCTGGAACGGCGACTTGATACGCATGCCCGGCTGTTTTCTCTTCATGGGAGGACTTATAGGCCGGTTCAGGGATTCCACATGGTCTGACTGAGTTGTCGGCGGCGGCCCCTCCAAGTCTTCGGCACGTCGCTGTCGTTTGAATGCTCGCTCCATGGCGAAAATGGGATCAATGAGTAATCGTGTACGGCATTTCCAAGGGGGATAAAGTTTGTTCCAGGGGAGCGAGATTACTCGAGACGGGGTTGGTGGCTGGGACTTTATGAGGTGGACGGATGGAAGGAGCGAGATGTGCCAAATCGTTGTTCTAGGCAGGTGGCTCCGGCTTAGATCCGTTTAGGCACACAACCGCGGCGTGCTTAGCCCTTGCGGTTACTTCTGTACCCAAAAAAACCATGAAATAAGCCAAAACTTCTTGGACTGGATTTATAGTCAAACAATTGAGTTGCGTATATTGGTATATAGCTAAGAACACCTATCTATGCATTGTTCTGGCAATTCTCAAAGCCACCCGTTGTCTTTATTGCAGCACTCGAAGCTAGTCTAGCAGGGTAGTGACGTTATTGCTTTCGAAGTGCATTTACTGTATCTCGGTTTACTGCCTTGTAAGTGTACTCCAAGCCTACTTGTTCATCTCTCATAAAAATGCCATGGATTTCCGCTAATTCGCAACTGAATTGAAATGATGGCTCCAGCAATGTATCAAGCATGGCCTCTCTCCTGGCCTCTCTCCTGGCCTCAAGCTTCCTGGCCCGCGATGTGATAGGTTGAGCTCTTGCCTGCAAGCACCTACAGTGCCTCCGCCGTATTGATCCCATTTGGGCCGGCTTCACTTTTTCAAAGAAGATGGTTCGTCGAACCTTTTCAGCTGATATGCGGGCCGGCTGAATAGGCTTGGCATCCTTCCCAATCACGCCCTACTTCAAGTTTGGCGGTGCATCCAGCCTTTCTCTTTCGTCCCCTCTAGCGGTCAACTCAACATGGATCCTCTTTCCACCGCCGCAAGCATCATCGCCTTGATACAGGCATCGGCGGCTGTTGGAAAAGGATTAAAGATACTCCTCTCTCTTCGTCATGCTCCGGCGGACTTTTGCGAGCTCGTTGATGAGTTGACGGCCCTTCAGGGTGTTATCGAGCAGGTCAAGAGCCCGCTTCAGGAATTGGGGAAGGAGGATATTGCTCTTCCGGCGTTGAACGTCGTCCCGACGCTGGCTTTGAAACAGGATCTAGAGAGTATACAAGAGGAGTTGCTAGCTCTGTGTCATCGTCTCACGGGAACAAAACCTGGCGATGAAATGAGCGGGCAACTTCGAGTCTCAATGTCGAGGTGGATCCGGGAGAGAAGTAATGTTGCCAAGCTGAGATGCAAGGCAAGCAAGACCAAGACATCTCTAATCCTTTGTTTTGGCGCTCTCATCTTCTCACAAAGGTAAGCGCAAGTTGACTGTTGAAGGCGAGTGCGATTCAGCGAGTCGCTGACTCGAATAGCTCCCATCACGCCAGGGCCATATTGGAAGTTCGCCAGCTCATTGAGGCTTCCTTCATGACTTTGGAAGAGGAGGGCAGGATACATCGACAGATGCAAATCATGAATCAAGCCGACTTGAACGATATCAAGGCCTCTCTCAACCAGATGCTTGCCAAGGCTTTGCAACCAGAGGACTCGATGCAAGGAAGAGACCAGTCTTCGATTGTGATGAGCAACGGTCTACGCTACATAAAGACCGGAGGTATCCCCTTTCGGTCAGTCCAGAAACCAGTCGACCGAAAATGCACATCGTATTGCAAATGTCAATGCCATCGACACTCTAGGCTACAGACACCGACATGGCTACGCTTGATATTGGGGACCCTATTCCTCGAATTCAATAGAAAATCACTGCTGGGGCCCAGAAAGTGCGATCTTGAGACGTGTGATGGAGCACCGGATTCGACACGGATGATATACATCTTTCCCCAGTGGTTCCTCTTGCGTGCCCTGTTTGTCGCTGCTTCACGGGACAGTCTGACCGGAATCGGCTCTTCGATTCACCTCCGTATCCCGCGAATAATCCCACGCGACCAAATGATATCGATTGTGTATAACTTCGACATCGATTGGATAAAAAGAGGAATCATCAACTCAGCTGTACTGCCTACAGATATAGATGAGGATGGGAACTCGCTCCTTATGGTACGTCCGTGTGTATCGATATCTGTAGATCGTCCTAGTTTCTTAACCTTGTTGCAACGTCTTTAGATATCGCTACGCGACGTCAACTTGACGCTTTCGGAATTTCTGGTCGAGCAAGGATGGCCGTTGCACACTGAAAATGTTACTCGCTGGTAAGCTAGCTTGATCCGGTGCCCTAATACTTGGTTGACGGTTCGAGGTTGACTCGTCTTAGGACCGCTGCCAGCCGCTCTCGCATGCTCTATTTTGCGGCGAAGCAAAGCCAGATACAGTCTCTCAAGCCCGAGCATGGTCGGATGCTCGAGCAATTGACGTTTTCTCAAGAGGTTGAAACATCATCCTTGATTCACGATGCGATGCTCGGGACCGTCCCGACATCTTTGTCAGACGCAATCACGCTAGCTCGTTCTGATATTGATAGCCTGGATAGTTACGGATGGTGTCCGCTGCACTGGGCAATCTATCTGGCCGATTACGCTTCGTTCGATATGCTGCTGTATCGCGGTGCGAGTCTCGAGACGACTACCAGGAACGGGTGGACACCTCTGCATTACGCAGCGCGATATGAATCTCCTGGTTCGGTGAGGATGACTAAAGCACTACTCGACGCTGGTGCGAACATTGATGCCAAGATCGACAACTACCGTGGGTCCAAAGGAGAGACCGCAATCATGTTCGCGTTCGACAACCCTGATGTTGTAGACTTACTACTGCAGAGAGGAAGCGCTTTGGTGGTTGAGACCGACACAAACTGGGTGTGCCCGCTCTCGTACAGGGCTCGCCGTACAAGTAACGTCTCCCGTTGGGATCCGAGGAGGGCCTACTGGGATCGATCTCTCGACTTGCTCTGCAACGCCGGCATGGACCTTAATGTACCGTCCAAACAGAGGGGTTTCGAAGGCAGAACACCCATCCACGACACGATTCTGTGGCGCAATGCAGCGTTGTTGGAGCTCCTGATTCAGCACGGCGCCAGACTCGATGCCGTCGACAAAAAGGGGTCCGGGATGCTCCACTTTGCGGCCCAGAGTGCAAATCAGGAGCTAATTGACATTTTGAGCGATGCTCGTATCCGCGGATTGAACCCTGATCAAGCAAACGCGGCTGGCGATACTCCGATGAAGATAATGACCGCCAGGCTTTATAGCAAGGAAGACTCTAGACAGCCGGGCGAGACGGTGCCGACATTCGACGAGTGGTTGGCTTTTAAGAACATATTAGAAGAGATTCGAGAACGCAATCTCGAGGACTTCTTGTTGGGACATGAATGCATGGACATTGTCGATGATGTCAGCTCCAGCGATATTTCGAGCAGCACCAGTGACGATGTGGATTAGTTGTCGACTCAGCCAGATCAAGGAATGGGAAATGCAATACAGTAACCCTTTGGTTCTAGAATTGAGCGTATAAATGCCATGGTGTTCAGGGTCCTTTCGTGGGGTTGAGAAGCCCCCAGCTTGAGTTTACTCTCCCTCGTGAGATGCGATGACGATCCGCACGTGCCACTGGAACAGTTCTCCATAGCTCTCGAGTTTGTTGCATGGCAGTGGGTGGTGCGTGGCACGCGTAGTGAGATTTTGAGGTGGCGATCCGAGATGGAGAAGGCTAGGTAAGCAGCATTCTATTCTTATCGCAACCCAGATCCACCTCGCTGCTGCTGCAAGATTGAACTCTGCCCAACTTTCGAATGGCGAAATGAACCAATGTTTAGTGGGGGCAGATCGAGCAGGCGGGCAGCTGGCACCACAAGTTCCCGCTGTTCTCCCACACTCTCCGCTTCCCGCCCGCCAGGCTTTGCCAGGGGACACCAAGAACGGACAGCTGGAGGTTGACTGGAGACGGTGGCCTTAGCAAGAACACGCACAAAGCAGCCGTTGTTGCCTCATATTTAAGGCAATATACATCTCCCGTGTCTGGCTGCGCAACGGCTGGCACCAAGGACCAGAACCAGCCAGAGAACCTGGACCGCGCTACAGAATCTTGACACACGGTCTTTCTCCTGACCTGCCAGTCCTGTCGCTCGCTTTCGCTGGTCCCTTTGCTTGGCTTCCCCCTTTGCCAGAAGCAACCACCCATCTAACCTGCCACCACCACCCTTTTTTCTCCTTCATTTCGACGCCGCTGGACGATTTTCGGGGGGCTTTGACCCAGACGACGAAAGGAACATTAGCTTCTTTCTCGACTTTTCTACCCTCCATGTCTTCGGCGATCTAAAAGGTTTTATCTAAACCCTTTGCAAACCCCTCGAACCACCTCAATCGCGACTTCCGATCCGATCCACACCTATCTGACGCTGCACCTTACCATTGCGAATTGACGACACAACCGCGCTTTGTTGCGCCCTCTGGACTGATTGCGTCTGCCCAGCAGTCGTTATTGGCATCGCCAGACAGACTTTGCTTTCCATCTTTCGCTCCAAAGTCATCGCACTCACGCGGTGCACCCTCATCGCCGCAATGAGGTTATCACCTTTGTTCCTGTTCTTGGGCTCGACCCTCCTTTCCGGGGTTCAAGCAGCAGAGGCAGACAAGGATGAACGGGAGAACACCTACTTCAACTCCATGAAAGTGCCGCCAATACTCGAGTTGACACCGGATACCTTTGACAAGGAGGTTAAGGCCTCGCAGTTCATGCTTATCAAGCACTACAGGTACCCGATCATGCTATCGCTTACCCGCCCTTCGCGCAACGTGCTGACGATGGAACAGCCCTTACTGCCCGCATTGCATAGACTATGCGCCGATATACCAGACCCTCTACGAGTGGTACTACACTTCGAAGCCCGAGTCCAAGGAGGACAAGACCTTTACCGAGCTCTACGATTTTCGCTTCGCCACGATTAACTGCGTGGCCTACTTTGATCTTTGCGCTTCCCACAACGTCGCGTCGTACCCTAGCACTATCCTCTACAAGAATGGCGAGCTGGCCGAGTTGATCAAGGGTGTCAAGGACATTGACCAGATCAGCCCCATCATCGAGAAGTACCTCGAGGCGGCCAAGCCCGGAACCAGGCCCCGCAGCCTCGAGTATCCCGAGCCTGGCGACAAGACCTCCCCCGAAAAGGCTCCAGGAAAGGCCGACGATTCGAAGAAGCCTGTGGACGACAAGGCCGACGCCAAGACGGACGCCAAGACTGATAGCAAGGTTCCCGCAAAGGCCGACGAGAAGACGCCGCCAAAGGAAGAGACCAAGGCCCCCCCGAAGGCTCCTCCCGCGAAGGAGGACGACAAGCCTGCAGGCAAGACCGATGCGAAGGCTGATACTAAGGGCGATGCCAAGGGCGACACGAAGACTGAGACAAAGACTGACGCAAAGGCCGACGTCAAGGCAGAGGCAAAGCCTAGCACCACCTCGAAGGCTATCGCCGTTCCTACCAAGGCCGTCGTTAAGAAACCTACAGTCACACCCAACAAGGAAGGTGCCTCTGTGCCTCTGAGTGCCGAAAGATTCCAGACCTTGGTCACCATGACCCAGGACCCTTGGTTTGTCAAGTTCTACGCGCCCTGGTGCCATCACTGCCAGGCCATGGCACCTAACTGGCAGCAACTGGCCAAGGAGATGAAGGGTCGTCTGAATATCGGAGAGGTCAACTGCGACGTGGAGACCAGACTCTGCAAGGACGTCCGTCTCCGCGGCTACCCCACTATTCTCTTCTTCAAGGGTGGCGAGCGTGTCGAGTACGATGGTCTGAGAGGCCTCGGCGACTTTGTTCACTACGCCAACAAGGCCATCGACATTAGCGAGGGAGTACTGGATGTAGACGCTGAGTCCTTGGCAGCTCTCGAGGAGAAGGAAGAGGTTATCTTCATCTACTTCTACGACCACGCCACTACCTCTGAGGACTTCATGGCTCTTGAGCGCATCCCTCTCAGCCTGATTGGCAAGGCAAAGCTCGTGAAGACCAAGGATCCCGTTCTCTTCGCCCGTTACAAGATCACGACCTGGCCTCGCTTGCTCGTTTCCAGAGAGGGCCGCCCTACATACTATCAGCCGCTGACACCCAAGGAGATGCGTGATATCCACCAAGTTTTGAACTGGATGAAATCAGTATGGCTTCCGATTGTTCCTGAGATGACCGCTTCCAATGCCCGCGAGATCATGGACGGCAAGGTTGTCGTCCTCGGAATCGTCAACAGGGAAGACCAGGAGGGCTTCCTTAGAGCCAAGCGCGAGTTGAAGAGTGCTGCCAACGAGTGGATGGATAAGCAGATCCTTCTCTTCCAGCACGAAAGGCAAGAGCTTCGAGATGCCAAGCAACTCAGAATCGATGAGGCCGATGACCGCGGCGACGGGCGTGCGTTGCGTGCGGCCAAGGCCATCCGCATCAACATGGACAAGTCGGACCGCAAGCAGGTTGGCTTTGCCTGGGTTGATAGTGTCTTCTGGCAGAGATGGATTCGCACCACCTATGGCATTGATACCAAGGACGGAGACCGTGTCATTATCAATGACGAGGATGTAAGTACAACCGACGCACACATGCACGTGAACAGCCAGACTGACTTGATTTTTAGAACCGCCGCTACTGGGATACCACTATTACTGGCAACAACATCCTTTTGTCCCGGACATCGATCTTGGAAACCATTAACAAGGTCGTCTCTTCGCCGCCCAAGATCAAGCCCAAGCTCACCATCTCGAGCTTCGAGAAGATCTTCTTCGACATCCGTGTCACCTTTGTCGAGCACCCCTATCTCACCATGGGCTGCATTCTCGGCCTGGCCTTTGGAGCCTTCTCATGGTTCCGCAGCCGCACCCGCAAGGGCCGTGGCGGCCACTTCCGCCTGGAAGAATCATGGGGCAACAAGGAGCTGATGAAGGAGGGTCTCCTGGGACCCAGCGGCAACGGCAAGGTGGACTAGAAGTTGTGCTTGCTCGAACAGGAGTGGAAGAAGCTGGAGGAGCAGCAGCGGTGCCCTGCACAGCATGATCTTGGCAAGTTGGACTAATGGGAAAGGCCATGAATGAGGCTACGACGATTTGGGGAACATTGAACGTCAAAAGTGTGTGGGTTGTGCTTGTCTTTTTTTTTCTTGCTTTCAACGAAAGGAAAGCAGAATGACGTACCAAAAACCCAAAGCATTGAGGTGAATACTCACGGAGTTTGACGGGGACTCTTTTTTCTTATTAGTGTTTCTTTTTCCCGTTGCATGTCTTTCTCTTTGGTGCGGGATTTGGCCGATGAGGCCTAGAGGTCTGTATAATAAATACTCCTTTATGTTTGATAGGTTTGGCGGTGGTGGCGGGAAAGGAGGAAGGAGAATACAACGCCTTTCGCGTCTACCTTACGTGCCACTTTGACAGATTATCCATTGTTTATTTGACATTTACTCACTAGAATCCTCAACCTGGATCCATACTATACCTTTGGTACGGGGATTTCGACTTTTCTTGGATAATTTGTCGCTTATATGACATCAAGTTCTAAGCTGATAGGGTTCACTGTGGCTTGCGATCATGAGGAGACGAGACATCAGGAGATGTGGGCATAGAGGCAGGTTCGGTTGAATGATAGGCTGCTTGCTTCATTGTTACACACGAGACTCTGGACTGAACGAGGTTGCTTTGAAATCCCACCCAGAAGAAATGATTCATTTGTTTCCTCCCCAGCTCTAATTCCAAATCCCACCCATACACGGACAATCACCGTGTCGTTTGTTTCGGTAACACATTCCAAGACATTGTGTTTCTTGTTCTCTTACTTTTTCTTTGGCGTTTCTGGTTGTGAACGGAGAGCCTCGGACCGAATCCATCCTCCATCTGTTTTTACGTGTAAATCTCATCAGTGAAGCTGTTGAGAGACAGACCCTCCTTGGCAATATCGTCCACATCGACGAGGAAGTCGAGCGGCATCTCGACAATGTTGCCACGCACGCGGTTCAGCCAGTCTTTGACTTCGCGCACGCCACCCGGGAACTCCTCGCGCACGACGTGGCCGTACTCGACTTTGCCGCGGTTGGCCTCCTCCTCCTTCTGCTTGTCGTCCTCCTTCTTGGCGCCGGGGATGATGAAGTATTTGGAGAAGAACTCGTCGTAGTCCTTCCAGGTGCGGACGCGGTCGTTGGGGACGTTGTGGAAGACCTTTGTAAAGACTTCCGTGTTCGTGCGGGCGGTGCCCTCCCAGAGGTCCCAGAACTCGCGGGACATGGGGTCGCGGACGAGGCGGTCGGCGGGGGAGTCCCAGTCGTAGGTGTTGGGCCCGCGCTCGATGGAGGTCCAGTTGTCGTTGGGGCGGTCGCAGGGCTGGTCGGGGAGGAGACCGAGGTGCTTGCGGAAGATTTGGCGGCGGAGGGAGGTGGCGAACTTGGAGGCCGTGTAGGGGCGTCCCGCCATCTCGGACTCGATGGGCGTGGGGTCCTCGATGACGACGGCTATCTCCGAGTCGTGGGTTCCGAGCTGGGAGCGGTCGTTGAGGTTGGCGGAGCCGCAGATGACGAGGTTGTCGTCGGCGATGAGGAGCTTGGAGTGGATGTAGAGCTCCTCGCTGACGAAGGCGTCGAGCTCAGCCTCGGGCTCGCCGTGCCAGGGGACCGAGTGCAGGTCGCGGCCGCTGTCCATGTAGCACGCCGAGACGGTGTCCCAGGTCTGATCCGAGACGCGGGACGCCGCCTCCTGGTAGCGCTCGTACTGGGAGTCGCCGCGGGTGCCGTAGCCCTGACCCTGCTCGCCGTAGCCGGCGCCGACGTTGTCGTCGTGTTCGCGGCGGGCATCCTCGTAGCGGACGCCGGAGCGGCCTTCGGCGTCGGCCATGGTGGAGGAGATGTTGATGCGGTCGTAGTTGCGGAGGTTGTAGAAGCGGATGTAGCGGCCCGGGTCGTCGATGCCGCCCTCGGAGCGGAGTGTCTCGATGATGGAGTGTCCGCCGCGGGAGATGGAGTTGTATTGGAACTCCATGATGGCGCGGGTGCCGAGGGCGTCGTCGGCCTTGAGGTCGCCGGCGAAGGCGGGGACGGCGGGCATGGCGACGACCACCTTGAAGTCTTCACCATTTTGGTGGGCGCGGATGATGCGGTCGACAATGGCACGACCAATCTTGTTGGTGACGGGGTGCTGTTCCTTGCTGGTGGCCGTGATGAAGAACTTTGCCGTGTGTTAGAGTGCCTTGTGAATGAAGTTGTGGAAAAGGGGGTAGTGAGGTTTACCTGGTTTTCCATATAGACGTAGTGCTGGGCGTTGGTGATGGCATGCATGTAAGCATTCGCAATAGAGTGCTCGGTTGGGTGACCAGCAGACCACTCCGTGCAGCTATGATAGTCCGTCAGTAGCTTGATTTAATAGGATGAGGCTCATAATTACTAACCTTCGGGTGAGCTGAATGTTGGCAGCACGGTCACCACGGTCGATTCTACGGGGGCCTTCATCTTGGTTGTCGTCACTGACTGCCATGCGACTGATGCCTCGGTTGATACGGTCAGAGAGATCGCCAAAGAGGTGGCTAGTATGGCCACCTCCGCCGAAGAAACCGCCGCTATCTGTCTCGTTCTCGGCGATTCTGCCAGCGTCCGCGTTGGCAGCACCTCCTCCGAGAGCCTGGTACTTTCCGGGGTTCTTCTTGCCATACTTCTCGCCATAGATGAAGTTCCTACTTATTGTCAGTATGCAACTCTAGACCCGTCGGGACCACTAGTTTGATACGGACCATCTATCAACGAAGTGGTCTGCCAGGTTAGCCACAATGGGCCCGCTCAAGCTGAGACTGACATCGGACCAGCCCATACGAGAGCTTTTGGTGCGGTCGACTGGTTGGATGTTAGCAAAGACAGGAGCAGATATCATTCTAGTGCTTACGCTTATTTTGCTCCCAGTTGTCAACGTCAGCAAAATCGTAGACACGGGCGTTGTTGTAGTCTTGACCAGGGAAGATGACGGCATCCAGGTTGCCGGGGTGAGCGTCCGCGATGGGATGGCCTATTTCCATTAGAGACGGCTCCTGGGGACCTGAAAGATGCTTTCGACTTACTGTTGGTATCCCATCTACCAAAGCCTACGATACTATTAGTGAGTGGCGTGCGTGCTTGGCATTATGACTTACACATATCGAGACCTCCCATGAAGGCAATCTTGCCGTCAATCAGGCAGAGCTTCTCGTGGTGAGCCCAGAATAGGGTGACTCCATCGGTAGCGGTACCGTAGATGGCCTTGATGGCATCACCGGAAGCCTTGGAGAGAGTGAAGGTGTTGACGTTCATGTTGGCGAAGTTCTGCTTGAGCTCAGCTTGGAAGTCGTATCCGGTGGGCACATGGTCAGGGTGTCGAAACACGCCAATGTTGGGATGAAGGCTTTCCAGGTAGGTCCTTGTGTGCTTGATGAGAGTGTCAGCATGACTCGAGTTCTATGGGCACACATTGTTGATATATTGATATAAGTGATGTTGACTTACAGAGGACTTGACTAGTTGACGTTGGTCGTTAGTGTGGCGTTCAGACGACTGCTCAGGGCCGGGGTCACTCACGGGTCAAGGCGGCTTCAACCTCCTTGTAGACGATAATGTTGATCCTGACACCCCTCTCGGCGGCAGCCTTGAGCAGGTTGTCGATGCGATAGCGCTCATTCTGAGAGGGAGGGCGGCGCAGGTACAGCTCTGGGCTCAGCCACCAATCCAAGATGTAAATGCTCTCTCGGGCCTCTGCAGCTCACATGGTCAGAGAAAGATGGTTGATGCTTAGGGGAATTGGTAACATCGTGGTGCAAGCTTACGTTCGATAGCTTCGGAAACGGCCCAGAAGTATGAACATCCGTCGACATACCACTTGGCATTACCAGTGGTTTGCGGCGCAAAGGATTGGAATCTGTTCTCGGCGTGA
Organism: Colletotrichum paranaense; assembly: GCF_030867605.1. Classification (NCBI taxonomy): domain Eukaryota; kingdom Fungi; phylum Ascomycota; class Sordariomycetes; order Glomerellales; family Glomerellaceae; genus Colletotrichum; species Colletotrichum paranaense. The sequence goes on along the minus strand of NW_026848961.1, from coordinate 3,982,230 downwards.
CCGGCGGGATGGTGCTCATGGCACTCGTGGCCTGAGTGAGTGTGGGCGTGTCGCTCATCCCCGAAAAGGGCGTCGATGCCCCGCTCCACCTTGCGAAAGATGTGATCCATGACGGCAGGAAGCTGCTTCTGAGCTGAAATGAGGCCGAAATAGGAGAGTGTGTGAACGCAATGGTGAAAATGAGAAAAGAGAATGTGGGAGTCGTAAGAGTCTCAAACTAAGATAGGTGAGTGTCGTTGAAGGAAGCTTTGGAGGAGGAGGGGAACTCGGAGTTGGTGTTAGGTAAAGGCGGCGATGAAACAGGGTCTAGACAGCGACGTCAGAGGGGTAGGTGCATGTGAGTGCGAGGGGAGTTTGGGAGGTAGCCAACTGCAAGCTGAGATAGCTACGGATACCCTGGGTAGCACCTATTGTCCCCTGGTACTTTGCAGATGGGACCATGCACCTCAGGACCTCTAGACCCAGGTAGATGCGGTGAAGGCAGCTGAAGGTGAGACGACACCAGCGGATGGTCCGTGTGTCCGAACTCCCGTGAGTGGGTGGCCTTCAATGCTTGCACCTATGGACCTGCAACGCCTTACCTTCTTGTGTAGGTATCTTAGATAGGACGGGAGTCTCTTCTTCCTACCTATCTTAGCTACCTTATGTAAAGGCAATGAGGTACCTGACAGCAAGGTACCGCGAGTTGGTTGTGCAGCCTATCAAAGGCTCATGTCGTGGGGGGGGGGGGGGTTCAAGGGTTTTGGTGGGCAGCTGTGATTTGTCCGTCCGAAAGCTGAATAGAATGTTCAATGCAAAGAAAGCAAGTTTGATCCCATGGAAATACTGACGTTGGAGGGGCAGTCTAGAACGAATACGGGCCATGGAGCAAACATGGTCAAGTGAGCAGATCGGTGCACTCACCTTACCTGACATAAGTCAATGTGTGCTGCTACTGCTATACAACTATAGCAAACCCGACAATACTACGACGCATGCTGCATATAGATGGAATTGGCATCTTATCTTCAGCATCAGCTTTAAGCTTGTTTGCTCCACTTCCAAGACAGATCATCCAGGGGTCGAACGGCAGCTGGGCCAAGCACTCCGACTCGGACACGTGCCGTGCGTTTCCGGAGACAAACCACATCGTAGGGCCGAGTCCGGCTTAAGAAGCGGGTTGAATACGTAGGCATGTTGAGCGTTGATGAATGAGACACGGCTAACGGAAGCGAACATATGTGGAAGCAAAGGGATCCTACATACAGAAACCTGAAAGTCATTGCGGCTGCTAATGGCCTTTCAGGCATGTATCCGTAGGGCCGACGAAATCGGTTCTGCTTTATAGATTGGCGCTGCCAAGGTGAATTGTTGCAGGTGCTTACTTGGCTGAAATGTCACAATCCATCGCGTCCTTCCACTCTATGCGGGGGGCTGTTTCTCTGCCGGCTCCTCTAGGCCCCGGTGCCTTGCGCCGGGAATTCCCTCGTAGCGGCTTCCTCTGCCTCTGGGCTTGGGCCACCAAGCCGCTAATCCCACCTTAAAGACACCTAGGCTGGACCCAATTGGATTTGGCAGGAACCATCGAAAAAAAAAGAACCTACCTGCACGAGTTGACTCTTGTCACCAATTCTTCCCCGTTGTCCTCATAACCTCAACGTCTCTCGAGTGCCCATTTCCCTACTTGTTTCCCGTTTCCTGACACTTTTGGCGAACCTTGTCCATATCAATTGACCCATTGACCCATACGGACAGCTCTCTTGAGCAATCTGACCACCTCACGCTTGCTCACGTCTCGTGCTGAGTCTCTTAAAGCTGAGGTGAGCTTTTTTGACAAATTTCCCCTCATCCAGTATTACAACAGACACGCGACCTCGCTGCGCCAACACGAGACAGACACCAAGTTACCCTAACTAACTGACTTGAAAGATACTGTGTGACCGGTCTCAATTGCGTGCATCTAACCACCATCTAGACCTCAGTAGCAGGACAGGGTCAGAGGCTGAATTTGCGCTGTTCCTGCGTTGTCGATCTCTACTAGCTCTTACTTTGTTCTGCTCTGGTCTGGCTTGGCTGCGCAGTTTCTGAGCCATTTGGCCCAATTTACGGCCCCTATCGTATTTCTAACAGACGATACTTTATTGAGACGGCAAAAGAGCACGCTACCTGCGCACGCACGAGGCAAGGGGGCCTTCAAGATGTCCTCAAGCTCGGGGACACCGTATATCTTCTCACCCGCGGACCACACCCACTTGATCCCCTACTTGGCAGCACTACATGCCGGCTGCATCAGCTCAGACCGGACTCTCGCGACCTTCTTGCCCCCTCTGTCACACGAGAAGCTTTTAGGATGGTGGAAGGAGCGCATAGCAGAAGTGACTGCAGGCACCCGCATGATGTTGATCCTCCTCGACGAATCCGACCCGGGCAGCAAGTTCAAGGGCACCGAGCTCATGGGCGTCGTAATGCTCTCCATGCCCTACTCCGAGACGGGCCCGTTCCGCGGCTTCGTCGAGAAGCTTCTCATCAGCCCCAAATTCCGCCGGCGTGGTGGCGCCAGGATGTTGATGAGTGCTCTAGAGGGTGAGGCTTTCAGGAGGGGGCGAACGCTGTTGGTAAGGAACTTCGAGACATTGAACTATAGTCCTTGAGGAAAACGCTGACGGGATATGCTTAGATGCTTGATACCGAGGTGGGTAGCCCGGCAGAGGATGTCTGGAGAAAATTCGGATACGTCGAGGTCGGCAGAATTCCAAACTACGGCATCAGTCCGGCCGTTCCACGACAGTTGAAGGATCAGGTTTTCTTCTACAAGCAGCTCTCGACGTAGGGAGTTTCCATTTCCAGAGATTCCACGGCGTTGAGGGGTTTGATGGTCTGTTCTAGATAGTTTATTACAAAGACGGAGGCGACCCACGTCATCTATTGATTCCCGTGCGGACGAGGACGGGATTTGCAGAATCAAGTGAGATTCCGGTACGCATGACCCACCTTCTCGAGATCCCGACACCGCTGTTTCGAGGTGACCCGGCGTGCGAATAAAGCGTTGCGGGGCCAGTCGGAGCGGCTCGGCGACGGCTCTTCGGGATGATACAATGCCGACATTGACCTTTTTTGCACTTCAACGACTGCGTATCGAGAACGTCGTGGAGGCAGGGTTGCGTGGGCGAAGGCTTGGCAACCAGATCGGTGACAGAGGTGACGGCTTACCAATACTGTCGATCGGTGCCGTGATCGAACCCCACCTTGGAATCGGGGTATCTGGGCACACTCACCTTTCCCAGCCGGGACCGAACTATTGCTCTTGGATGCGTGAGACGGCGAAGCTCGTTGGTTGAACGTCTCGGTGTGCACAGAGGCCGGAAAGCACGCCATATACCCACATTCAGATATCACAGGATTTCAGTGGTTATCAGTGATCACAGGCGCGGCACTTGGAGAACTGCAAGTTAGGCTCGTGGCAGAATGAGAGAAAGAGGGGAATATGTAAAGGCCAGGGGATCTCCCATCTCTTACAATCCCGAGACAGCCCTTGTCAAACAACTTATATACCATATCTACTCGGGTAGAATCAAGACAAAACTCAACGTCCCACATATCATAATTCACAGGAAGTCTTAAACAGGAACCACCTCACACTTCATTCAACATGTCCGCAATTCAAAAGAATGTCGAGGCCGCCTCGGAAACCTACTCGTCGACCTTTGACAAGGGCCACCTCGCCCTCCCGCCGGCGAAAAAGTACCTCGTCCTGACGTGCATGGATGCCAGGATCGATCCGGCGCGGGCTTTTGGTATCGAGCTGGGCGATGCGCACGTCATTCGCAATGTAAGCTATATATACCTCACGAAAAGCAAGCATTCACGCTAGATCCGCCTTGGCTCACTATGAGATGGAAAATCCTAGGCCGGCGCTTCAGCCGTAGACGCGATCCGCAGCATCGTCATCTCGCAGCAGCTCCTCGGCACGCACGAGATTGTCCTGGTCAAGCATACGGGCTGCGGCATGTTGACTTTCAAGAACGAAGATGCGTTTGGTCTCGTTGAGAAGAATCTTGGGTGAGTTGCCATGTTCACATCATCTCTTTTATTGCATTAACGTGCTTTGGTCAGTGCCGAGGCTTCCTCGGAGGCGGCGCGCCGTATCCCAGACTTCCTCCCCTTCCCGGAGCTGGATGCGGCTGTCAAGAAGGATATTGAGTTTATCAAGGCGTCCAAGTTGGTGCCGGAGAGTGTTACTCTGAGCGGATGGGTTTATGAGGTTGAGACGGGGAGGACGAGGCGTGTTGTTTGAGGGTTGCGGGCTGTCAGTTTACTAGGTATTTTGGTGGGCTGGAAGGTGTAGAGAGGCGTTTGATTGTGTTGGTGCCTCAGGGAGTACTTGAATGTCATTTTGAGATATGAATGGGAGTGTGAGTGAAGAGATGATACGGCGATATGATTATTTATTTCGGATTCGGTCAACTTATGCCAGAAATGACATTCTGGTTCTTCCTGCTATTGATGCTATATCAATGCTTAATGACCGTAAGGTACTTTAGGTAGGTAGTATATAAGAAGGTGGTGAGTGAAAGTTGACGGGTTGTGTCTTGGGCCTAAGGTTGTGGGTCTGGCTGGCAGCTCCCGCTGGTCTGGTCTTGTGCGTAAATCTACTACGTAGTGCCACCGCGACACCTCAATTGGACAGGCGGCGGGGCAGAGGCAGAGCGTGCAGCTGGCAGGTGCCGGGAGGTAAGGTACGTGCTTTTCCCCCGCTCGCGCCGGTACTCTGGCGCCACGCCGTAGGACGGGAGGTGGTAGTGGCCGCACAGCAAGTAGGAGGGCCTGAGGCAGTAAACAAAGGGGGAAAGGCGCCAAGGGCCCCGACGCGGTCCAGTCAGAAAGAGCAAGGAGGTGTCGCGACTCCATTTTCCTTCACCCGTTAGGTTCCCAATTTGTTTACTTGCCCAGGTGCCAAACATCAACATCCCAAAAAGGGTTGCTACCAACAACAAGGAAAATCATCCCGTCGCCCAATCTAGTCCCGACAAGATCGCAACACACAAACTCCCTTCACCATACCCTCCTTTCAATGTAAAAAGACCCTGCTCGAGCTGGCACACTCGCTCCCCTCCTCCCTCTCTTTTTTCTTATCAACTTTCGTGCCAATTGCGCGCCTGGTCCGCCCAGCTAGCCGTTTCGGATCAAATCTTGTCGTACCCTCCTCGTCCTTGTGTCGCCGAGCGATTCCTCGACCGTTTCCTCCATCACCACGTGTACCGACTACTACCGCGTTCCGAAATTTCTCGTGTTCCTCCCCGCGCCTCGGGGAGCGTATATTGTACAAGATGTCGTCCGACGAAGCGTCCGTGTTTAGTATGGGAGAGGAGTCCGACTTTGCGCCTGCAGTATGTTTGCTTCCTTTTTTCTGTCTGCAGAGTATTCCTGTCTCTGCCGGGACCCTTCACTTTCACCCTCGTGCCCCTCATCGCAATCCGGGGAAAGAGCAGTCGTCGCGCCTGCCTCATCATGGGCTGTACCCAGATCTGGCGGTGCGCCGCGCCCGCTCTGCCTGCCCTCCACATTGACAGACTCTCGTTTGTCGCAAACCTTTCAGGAGGGCAATTCATAGCCGCGAGAATATTCTTCACGACTGCCCTCCGTCTACTTGCGCGAGCTCTTCGCATTCCAAACCCCTACCAGCGGTCAAATTTCTGGCACCTTGCTACCTCCTGACCACCGCACCTCCTCTGCCCTCCCGGCAAGATGCCGATCCTACAGCGACCCAGCCAGTTGCCAACTGCTCCTCGGATCATCACGCGACCCAGTACTGACCCGTCACAGAAGCCCAAGGCAAAGGCAGCTGCGGTCAAGAAAGCGCCAGCGAAGAAGCTGACGCAGACTACACTGAAGACGAAAGCTGTACCCAAGAAGCGCGCGAAACCCGAGAGCGACGACGAAGATGGCGCCTCAACTTTCTCTAACACCCCGCCTAGCGCCAAGAAGCTTAAGAAAGCCCCCGCTGCGAAGAAGTCCAGTGGAAATCCCCTCTCAGAGATCGAGAACGACAGCGTAATGATCGACGACGAGGAGCCTGCCGCGCCAAAGACCAAGAAGAATGCCACCGATACCTACCAGAAGCTCACCCAGCTGGAGCACATCATCAAGCGTCCCGATACCTACATTGGTTCCGTCGAGCCCACTGAACAACCCATGTGGGTTTTCAACAAGGAGACGAAGCTCATGGAGTACCGCAAAGTCACATTCGTCCCTGGTCTATACAAGATTTTTGACGAAATCCTTGTCAACGCCGCCGACAACAAGCAGCGCGATGCCACCATGACTACCATGAAGATTACCGTTGATCGCGAGGCAGGCGAGATCTCCGTTGAGAACAACGGCAAAGGCATTCCCGTCGAGATTCACGGCAAGGAAAAGATCTATATCCCCGAGATGATCTTCGGTCACCTCTTGACTGGTTCCAACTACGACGACGACGAGAAGAAGACGGTCGGTGGTCGCAACGGTTACGGAGCCAAGCTGTGTAACGTCTTCAGTGAGCAGTTCACTCTTGAGTGCCAGGACTCCAACAACGGAAAGAGATACAAGCAGGTCTGGACCGACAACATGAGCAAGTGTGGCAAGGCGAAGATTTCCAGCAGCAAGACTAGCGACTTTGTCCGCGTCACCTTCAAGCCTGACTTCAAGCGCTTTAGCATGACAGGTATCGACGATGATCTGGAGGCTCTCATCAACCGTCGCGTCTACGACATGGCGGGTACTGTTCGCGGTATCAAGGTGTACTTGAACGGCACCCACATCAAGCTCGCGTTCAAGGGCTACTGTGAGATGTATGCCAAGGCCATCTCCAAGGAACGTGGCGCAGAGGAGGGCGTCGAGCCCAAGGTCGTTGTCGAGGTTGACAAGACCGATGCGCACCCTCGATGGGAGATTGCTTTCACCGTATCTGACGGCTCCTTCCAGCAAGTCTCGTTCGTCAACTCCATTGCCACAACGTCAGGTGGTACACACGTCAACTATGTTGCCGACCAAATCACCGGCTCCTTGCTCAAAACTCTCGACAAGAAGAAGAAGGGCCACGCCCTCAAGCAGAACCATATCCGCAATCACATCTTTATCTTTGTGAACTGTCTTGTCAACAACCCAGCCTTCACTTCCCAAACAAAGGAACAAATGACCACCAAGGTCAGCCAGTTTGGTAGCAAGTGTCCGCTCACTGAGGAATTCCTAAAGAAGATCGCCAAATCAGACGCCATTCAAAACATCATCGACTTTGCCGAGAAGAAGGCGGACAAGATGATGGCCAAGAGCGACGGAAACAAGCGATCCCGCATCAGCAACGCGAAACTAGTTGATGCTAACTTGGCTGGCACTCGCCACGGCCATGAATGTACACTCATTCTCACGGAAGGTGACTCTGCCAAGAGTTTGGCTGTCGCCGGTCGTGCGATCCTGGATCCCGATCGCATCGGAGTCTTCCCCCTTCGTGGTAAGATGCTCAACGTGCGAGATGCGTCCATCGACCAGATTACGAAGAACGCCGAAATCCAGAACATCAAGCAGTTCATGGGTCTCAAGCACAAGCAGACATACACCGACACCAAGAGTCTGCGATATGGTCACCTGATGATCATGGCCGATCAGGACCACGACGGTTCTCATATCAAGGGTCTTCTCATCAACTTCTTGCAAGTCCAGTACCCATCCTTGCTGCAGATTCCCGACTTCTTCCGGGAGTTTATTACTCCTATCGTCAAGGTCTGGCAGGGACCCAATCCGAAGAAACCCCAACGCCTCAAGTCATTCTTCACTCAACCTCAATACGAGGAGTGGAAGGATAACAACAGGAACGATCTTTCCAGGTGGCACTACAAGTACTTCAAGGGTCTGGGTACCAGTTCAAACGAAGACGCCCAAGTCTACTTTACCAACCTTGATGACCATCTGAAGGAGTTCGACACGATGAAGACTGAGGAGGCCGACCTTTTCGACCTTGCCTTCTCCAAGAAGAAGGCGGACGCCAGAAAAGAGTGGCTCGGAAGCTTTGTGCCCGGTACTTTCCTCGACCAGTCTACCAAGACCATCTCGTACACCGACTTTGTCAACAAGGAACTCATCCTCTTCTCCATGGCTGATAACATGCGTTCCATTCCTTCTGTTCTGGACGGATTGAAGCCCGGTCAACGTAAAGTCATGTACGCCTGTTTCAAGAGGAACTTGGTCAAAGATCAGAAGGTCGTTGAATTGGCCGGTTACATTTCTGAGCAGACTTCCTACCACCACGGTGAAGTGTCTCTGCAGCAGACCATCATTGGACTCGCCCAGACCTTTGTGGGTTCAAACAACATCAACTGCTTAGAGCCCTCCGGAAACTTCGGTTCCCGACTTGCCGGTGGTTCAGATGCTGCCAGCCCTCGTTACATTCACACGAGACTGTCACCATTTGCAAGGAAGATCTTCTCTCCCCTCGACGAGCCCAACCTGGACTCCCAGTACGAAGATGGAAAGAGGATTGAGCCCAAGGTCTACGCGCCAATCATTCCCATGATTCTTTGCAACGGTGCTGACGGTATCGGTACTGGTTGGAGTACTTCCATCCCCAATTACCATCCAATTGACATTGTCAACAACCTGAAAAGACGCATGGGTCGCCTCGATGGTGAGGATGGCGAGGATGGCGTGTTCCAGACCATGATGCCTTGGTTCCGTGGCTGGAAGGGCACCCCTGAGCAGGCTGAGAAGGATCGCTATAAGTTCAACGGCATTTGCGAGCTTGATGAGAAGACTGGTGAGGTCATCATCACTGAGCTTCCTATCCGCATGTGGACAGATGATTTCAAGGCCAAGCTCGAAGAAGTCATCAGCGGTACTAAAGGCCCAGTTTGGATCAAGGACTACAAGGAATTCAACGACCACAAGAACGTCCACTTTGTTATCCAAATGGACGACAAGCAAGTCAAGGACGTGATGAAGGACGGCCTCATGGAGCGTTTCAAGCTCTCCAAGCAGGTCGCAACCTCCAACTTGGTCGCCTTTGATACCAACGGTCAGATTCGCAAGTACGAAAAGGTGGAAGACATCTTGGAGGAGTTCTATCACTATCGTCTCGATATGTACGCCCAGCGCAAGAAGCATTGGCTGGGTGTCTACCACTCAGACTTCAGAAAGCTTTCTGAGCAAGCCCGCTTCATCAGGGAAATCATCGACGGCAAGCTCGTCGTTGCGAAGAAGAAGAAGCAGGTTCTCGTCGAGGAGCTCGCCAAGCGCAAGTACGAGCCTTTCCCCAGAAACAAGGACAAGAATGTCAAGAAGAAGTCGACCGACGAAGACATGGAGGGCAATGACGACGGTGAAGAGGAGGAGGCCGACGAGCAGACGAACGGCTACGACTACTTGCTTTCTGTTAGTATCCCCTGACCTCACTTACCAAATCTCGTCACTAACAATTATCTCTAGATGCCCATTTGGAACTTGACTTATGAGCGTCTTGAAAGACTTCAGAAGCAAATTGAGAACAAGAAGGCCGAGCACGATGCACTTCTTGCTCTTAGTGAGAAGGACCTCTGGTCAAAGGATCTCGACGAGTTCGTGGCCGAGTGGGAGACCCAGATGGCCATGGACGCTGAAATCCAGACCAACATTCGGAGACTCGGTAGGCGTGTGTCTAAGAAGATTGGTGCTGGCAAGGGTCGGAAGACGAAGAAGGAGGACGATGACTACGCACCCGGGGAGAAGAAGCGTCCTGGGCCCAAAGCCAAGGCTGCCGCCAAGGTCACCGAGAAGGCTGCTGACAGGTTCGCCGCCATGTTCGAGAAGGACAAGACGAAGCCAAAGAAGGAGGATGCTGATTCGGACGCATTCTCGGACAATGACTTTGCAGCTCTTGGTGGCAGAAAGAATGCTGCCAAGCCCGCGGCTGAGCCGACCCGCCCCAGAGCCGCCGCCACCAAGAAGAAGCCCGTCTACCAGCTGAGCGACACTGATGACGACGACGAAGATTTTGCTAGCCTTGGCAAGAGCACCTCTGCTCCGGCGGAGTCGGCGGTCGAGGACGATAACTCTTCGCAGAGCCAGAAGTCCGCAGCGGCCAAGAAGCCTGCGCCCAAGAAGTCTGCACCCAAGGAGCCTTCGCCCAAGGTGGAAGAGTTGCTCAGCGACGATGATGACGACTTTGAAAACCTTGGCAGCAAGAAGACCTCCAGCGACAAGGCCGCATCAAAGTCCGCATCGGTTGAGCCTGCACCCAAGAGCAAGCGCGCCGCTGCAACGAAGAAGTACGTCATTGAGGATGAATCTGACGAAGATGACGACTTTCAGAGTGCTGCCGAGATGAGCGCGTCCCCTGAACCGAAGCCTGCAAAGCCCGCCGCCAACGGCAGAAACCAGAGGGCTGCGACCACCACCAAGAAGTCAAAGTACGTTATTGACGATGAATCTGAGGAGTCCGAGGTGGAGGAAAACCACATTGGAGACATTGGTTCTCTGGTCCGCGGAATCGGCGCGCCCAAGTCAGAGACTGAGAAGGGCCGACTTAGTTTGTTCGCCATGAACCGTCCTGACAATGGGCGTGACTCCACCTTGCCCAAGATCAAGACCAAGGCCTCGAGGACCTTTGACGACGATAGTGTCGACGATACCAACTACGAGATGCTGGCTCGGTCGTCTCCTCATAAGACCTTCAACAAGGGCGACGACATTGACAGCTTCTTGAGCGATGACGGTGCTCCTGCCACCAAGGGTTCCAAGGCAAAGGACTCCAAGGCTGCTCCTGCTGCTGCAGTGGCCAAGAAGGCTCGCGGTCGTCCCGCTGGAGCGAAGAATAAGGCCAAGGACGCCGAAGCAGCACCAGCACCCAAGGCTAAGCCCAAGGCAAAGGCAGCTCCCAAGCCGCCTACGCTTTCACCCGCCGCCAAGGCCTATGCTGCTAAGAAGGCGACGAAGCGTGCGGTGAGCGACGACGAGGATGATGATGTTGACATGGAAGACCCTGAGTCCCCGCCTCGTCCCGCTGCTCGAAGCAGACCTGGGCGCGCGGCTGCGACCAAGGCGAAGGCGAAGCCCACCTACGTCATTGAGGATGACAGTGAGATGGACGTCGACCAGAGCGAGGACCCGTTCGACATGGATGATAGTGATTAGGGGAAAGGCCCGGGGTTAAATGACGCGTGAGCGCGTACATGTGCTGTGTATACTGAGCCAGGTTAGGCAAATGGGTTTAACAGCGGGAGGTTTCACGGAAGGACAGATATTACTGCTGCAACCTTTCTACTTTGCTATTTTATTGCTCACAATTGTTTTTTCTCCTTTTGGCAGAGGACTCAAGGGGGAAACAGCATCTCTTGCTCCTTTTTTTTCTCTTTCGATACCTATGCAGACAGGCCCCGGCGGCAGTGAGTCTATGCCTATATTCTGGTATACCTACATACTGCTTGCTGTAACGAGAACCGAAAATTCAGTCTCTTAACTAGATGTCGTGTCTCTCACAGTGATGTACCGCAGCTTGACGTGTAGATTGGGACCGCCATCCAACTCGCCCCATCTTTGAACCGGCTTTGCAAGGGTGTTGCCATGATTGTTGCCCTACACAAATAGATGCATGGAAACATTCCCTTTGGCCTGGGATATATGATCCGTTCGAAGGTAGAACAGGTGGAGACGGATACCATTATATCAAATGGCAGACCCCGCCTCAGTTATTCGTTGGTAAAGAGCATGATATCTGCAGACAGAAAAGAGAGGAAAGGGGAAGAGAGGGAGGAGAGGAAGACTTGATATAGTGAACGAGTGGGTTTTGATCAATCATCTGACTGGGTTTTCGTGGTTGATCAGGTACGCTCTTAGATGGAGGGAGAAACGGCATTAGTCAAAATCATCTTTACCTTCCTACGATCGCCAGCTTACGTGCTACGAACGTTTTGTTGATGTAGTGGCTTCCCGAGCACGCGGGGTTGTGCTGTCGAGTAGGTTGATGTGTCTAGACTGCGAGTCAGCTGTGATACACCGATATCACATGCTCCTAAGGCGCGTCCAGTACGAACAACTTCAGGAAAACACTGCCAACCGAGATTTGGCATGCAGTAATCACCAAAGTATGAACCAGTATAGAAGTAACATGTTTCTTTGCGTCCCCTAGACAATCTGATGATCCCCCGTTCGCCAAAGCCGTGTGCCATGAAGAGAGAACTACAAGCCAATACACTACATGCGTACACGATAATCCGTTCAACGACCCTTGCCTCCGCTTGGAGACACTCTTGTGATATTATCCTTTTGTTGCTTACTATGTGCAACTAAACTCCAGAGAACCGGCCCGCAAACCTTACCACGCCGATAAAGTCGCAGTGAGAGAGAGAGAAAAAGTGGTGTGCATGATCCCATTCATGTTCTTCGTGAGTCATTCCGTTGTCGTCAAGCCGGTGGCATAACGCGAAAATCGCGAATGCTTGCCGGCCTGTATACACTCAGAAAACCAAACGAATGAGATGTTTAGGAGGCGACCATAGGGGTCTTCTCCGCGGCACCCGGGACAACGGGCTCCGTGGTGGTGCTCTCAAAATCGGCCTTGGGAGCGGAAGGGAAGTCCTTCTCCTCCACAGAGGGGATGGCGGTGTCTGCGGAAGGAACACGGGCGGGCTTGGAAACAGCCTCGGGGGAAGCAGAGCGGCGGCCGAGCAGCTGCTGGGCCTTGGCGGTGTAATCTCCCATGTACTGCTTGGTGATGTTGGTGGCCTCAGCGGTGTGCTTGCTGGCGACAGTGCGGAACTGGTTGGTCTGCTGGTTGATCACCTCACCGGCGCGGTTGAGCTGGGCGTCGATGAGCTCCTGGTTGGAGGTGTAGAGAAGAGGGACCATGAAGAGCGCAGTGGTGGCAATCAGAGAAAGGCCCCAGAAGGGAACAATCTTGACCAGGTAGTAGGCAATGAAGGAACCGATGAAGGCCTGTGGTAAGAAATTGCGTCAGTCACCATGATGTCAAGAATTGTGGAGATTGTCACGCGAGCAGCTTACAGCAGCAGAAGCACCAATGTTCTCGGCGAAGACGATGCGCTGAGCCTCAATCACGAAGAAGTTGATCAGCTCGTGAACGTCTCCTATGGCGGCATCGAGCGTCTCTCTAGGAATGACGTGGTAGCGTCTGGGGCGGAGCTGGGTAGCAAGGCCGTTGTTGAGGACGAGCTTGCCGGCGACTTCGGCAAGGACGGTGGTGCCGAGCACCATCCAGGTGAGCTTCAAGCTGTATCGCAGAACATCGAGGTAACGAGCAGCGAAGATGAGGGCAACGATGGAGGAGTAGGCAATGGCCGAGGCACCTGTGGGGTGGTTTGTCAGTCGGGGTCGGGGGCCGGAAGGAGTCCGAGCTATCACGTACGAGGGTTGTTCCACGAGATAAGCTCGAAGAAGAAGGAGTGGTAGTGAGTCAAGGGCTGGCCGGTGGCAGCGGGGTTGGCGGGCGTCTTGCGAGAGGCAGCAAGGTTGCCGAACTCATTTGAGGTCTTTGCGGACTGGTCCTTGACACTCTGGGCAACGGGGCCTGAAAGGGAGGATTCTGGTCAGTATTTGACGATGCGCCACAAAGACGTCATGGGAGGGAGACGTGGGGAAATAAAACGTACCGGAAGCGACCTGCTGGTAGGCAGCGGCAGCGTCTGGAAGGGAACTGTTAGCTTATCATGGTCGCTGGCGATGGGGATTGAAGCTTGAAACACTATTCGCACAAGTTAGCCGGATGTTCGCATGAGGGGGGAGATCTGGAGCGGGAATGGCGGGATCTCGAGGGACAGCGATAACGTACCTTACTCTCCTTGGTAGCCTGGATGTAGGAAGTACCGTTGGCAGAAGGAGCCGTGGTAGGGGCGTCCGGGAAGTCAGACATTGTGTGTGATCGCAACGAGGATTCTGGCGATGTATGTGTGGTGTTGTTGTTTAGGAGAGGAAATACTGCGGTCGGGCAGTTGCGGATGGAAGGTGTCGTGTGATGGTGGAGTTGCTAGAAAGCTACCTTGTTTGCGTTTCAAGAAATCGAAGCTTGGGTGGGATGGAAGAGAGTAGCTTTGGTAAGAAGCAAGTGGCAGAAGCTTTGGGGTATTGAGAAGTTCTTGAGATGTAGAAGAAGGTTTGTAGGTAGGTAGGAGGAGAAGAGAGGAAGGCCAGGTGTTTTTGTTGCAATGATGTGTGTAGCCTGTAGGTAAGGTAGGTCTGGAAGCTCAGGCAGAGGTGTAAACCGGAAAGGTGAGGGCGTGTGTTTGTGATTGTGTGGGTGGGTAAGGTCCAGGTGGGTGCAAGACCGGCAGCAGGAGGTGGAAGGTCAGGGAAAAAAGCACGGGCAAGGACGGGGGGGGGAGGGAAAAAAAAGACTTTGTGTGTGAGAGAGAGGTGGCTCGGTTGGTAGGAAGGTAAGGTACGAATATTGGCAGTGCTGCTACTGCTTCTTCTGCTGGTGGTGGTGCTGCTGCTGGGTGGCAGTGATGTAAATGAAGATCAAGAAGAAAGGAGCACCGCAGAGCCCACTGGGAGCGTCCGTGCCAACGCCGGGCAGGCCAGGCTTGCCAGGACAAGCCCAGGGCGGCGGCGGGCCAGCCAGCGGGAGCAAAGAATACCTCAAGAAGCAAAGCAACAGCGGCAGGACTAAGGTACTGCGTAAGAAATGACCCGAGAAGGAGCAATGGGAAACTCCATCAGTCCGTCACCTCCGTCCCGTCTGGGAATTTGGCAAGAGGCAGTGACGCTGTTTTCTCCCAAACAGGACCTACTAGCCGGGAAAAGACCCACGTAGAGGAGCTTTCTCTCCCTTATTTCACACTCCCGTCAAAGATACCCCGTAGTACTGCTCGTCCTACACCATTTCCTACACCACCGGTACTCCGTATACGAACACCTACTCAAGGTATCGCACTGCAGCACGAATACCAATGACTGCATAGTGGAGAGAGAGAGAGAGACTGGCGAGCGCACGCAGCACGCAGACGGGGAACGACAAAAAAAGAGGGGCGGCGGGTCGGGGTGTGGCTAGTGCCCGTCAAGTTGCTGCGTACTGCGTAGGTACTGCGTGCCCAGCTTGGTTTCCGACCTGTGATGACGCAAAAGCTATGCCACAGCAACCAATCGCTCGGTACCTACGGACTACCTCCCTAGGCGCCCCCCAAGACGCGCTCCAAGGGGCTCTGCCGCCATACAATTGCTACGCCGTGTCCGCCAATGACGAAGTATCATGTCAGTCTTCCCTCCGTCTTTGGCGTCATCCCACTGCGTAGCGTCCCTCGTTGGCCGCTAGTTATGCAGCAGGCATGTGACGTGCTCCTGCATTTTCCTCTCTCTTCCTCCCATTGCTGCCAGCCTTCTTTCCTGCTCACAGAGGTCTAGAATTAGCTGCCCACTAGGTATTCTACACTACCTAATGACTGCAGCGGCTGAAGCGACCAGGGATCACCTCAAAATCCTGGAAATCCTGAAACCATGGCATCTCGCTGATATCTGATGCAAGCTGCCCGCCACCCTCCTCTCTCTCAGTCTCTTCACCTTTGCGCCAGGCCGTTCGTTGTGTCCTCATTACCGTGCCACAACTGCAGACGGGCCACGCACGCAAGCCACCGTGATTCCCGTTCCAGGTTACGTCGTTACCAAAGAAGCCAGCCTGTTCATTCACCCAACCCTCCTCTCGTGGCACATTACTCAAAGAGGTTGGAGAAGCATACCTACTACTGCGTACTCACTTTTGTTACTTTTGGTACCCACGATGATCGAGCCTGGTCCTAGCTTCACAAGCAACACACAAGCTACCCACTCCCTAGCGCCGCCGTGTGGCCCGTCCACTTTCAGCCCCTCCACCACTCCCAAGCAACCACAAGAAAAAAAAAACTCACGATATCACCTCGACCCTCCCGTACATTACAACTTCAAAGAGCCTTCTTATCCGTTGCTCAGACGCCCAACCTTTGGATCCAGGACATCCCGAGCACATCTGAAAGCTGACGACCTGCCAGCACATCACTCATAGCCTCTGAGATACGACAGCTAGGGCTTCCTTGACTTCGTTATGATCCCCGCCGCCAGCAACGCTCACACGCCAGCTCGCCGTTGCAAATGAAGCTACAGCCATCAGACGAACCCATCCTTTCCATTACTTGCCATTCAAGCACAGGCAAGCCACAAAATAACATCAGTCGTAGCCCGCACCGGCCGTCCGTCCTCTCTACCGCGCCGGCCGTGAATCAGACCTGAACGCCCGGTCTTTGCGGCACGTGCCCCAGCTCCCCCAGCTACCCTTCTCTACACGTGCCAAACGCTGCCACCGGACCCTGATAAGGCGATGGATGGGTTTTGACAGAGACCGTGTTCTTCATTTTGTCACTTGACACTTGACATGTCTTTTTCCAAGTGACAAGTCAACACTAGAGCTAAGGTATGCTTCTTCACGGGACCACATGTACCACTTTTGTAATCTACCTTACGGTAAGGTAGTCGTGGCTGCTGCATCTATCCAGCCGAATAAAAGGGCTTACAAAACCCTCCCATGCGAGCGAGAATGTCTCGGTCAAACACACACCACCACCAAACGGAAAGAAAAAAAAGCTGACCAGAGCGTCGATATTCTCCATCACCAAAAGTGACCCATCAGTCTCTTAGACAACGAATATCAGAAGAGAAGGAAAAAAAAAAAAAAAAGATAGTAAACAGAGCATCGAAATCCACTCTTACCACGGCAACATGCACGCCAAACCAGCAACATCCCAGCTTTTTTTTCTTAGGGTAGTGTATAAAGTAAATAAATCAGTCTCCTGCGCCACAGCTATCACATGTGAAAACAACACCATCCTACCATCGCAGCACCGCACCGCCACACTTTGGAGGGTGGTCCCAAGCACAGACAGAACAGATACCTAACTCACGACATGGGTCACCCAAAAGCCAAGCAAACCCAAAACTGCTGCAGATGCAACATCAAGGACCCACGATGTTGCCCAAACGGGTCAAAAGAAAAAGGGGTTCGCCTTTTCCAGTCCCCATCCCCCCCCCCCCCATGGGCATGGGCATGGGGGTGTTGAACTCACAGACCACTGATAAGGGTAGCTTTGCACTTTTACAGCTCTACTTTCCAGATGCTATGGAGATCGCCTTGTAGCTAATCTACTCAGGAGAGGACACATTGGCAGTCACTTTGCAGCGTATCGTGGATTGATTCATGGTATTGGTTGATTATCCCTTCATGACTCTGAATTTCTTTCCCACTGGTATTCTGATACTATCTGTATTTTGACAAAAAAAGGTCCTGCTCCTCCGATACAACCTCCAAATCCCTCCCTGCTCATGAGGGGGGAAGGAGGAGGAGAGAGGATTTTGAAAACAAACAAATGGGGCCGGCGGGCATCCCTAGTTTCATAAAGGGCGGAGACGATAATCCGTCCGCTCCCGCCGTCGGGGTCTGGAAAGTGCCCTTTCTTCAACTCCGATGCCATGAATGGTATGAATGGAATAATAAAAATCAGTAAACAGTCTAGAATGCCAATGCCGTGCAATGGGTTGTGTTTCGAAAAGAAGAAGAAAAAGAATGCTCCTCCAGGCGTGGAGCAGGCCTACTTCCACAGATGCAAAAAGCCGCCATCTTGCCCTGTCTTTCCGAATGCAGTGATGAAGGTGTGACAAGCAGACGGGCCTGGTACCCGTTGCAAGAACCAGAATGCAAAATAATCTAGATGCTCCGAATGCTCCTCTAATTTTGTTGTGGTTTGGAACGCCGATGTGATCATGAAAGAGGTCGAACAGGGTCCTGGTTATCTCCTCCAACCCCAGAAGCCTCCCGCCGCGGGCGCGGGAGCTGCTGCGGCTGCTGCTGCTGCTGCTGGGGCGGGCGTCGGCGTGGCAGGCTTGACGGGCTTGACGGGCTCTGCCGCTGCTCCCGTGAGGCGACCAAATACGCCCATGGCCGCTGACGCTGCCGCTCCTGCCGCCGTTGCTGCAGGTTGTGCCTGTGCTGCCTCTCCAGTAACGAGGCTGTATGCCTTTCTTAAGCTCTCAAGCTTCTGTTTCGTCTCTTCGGCCTCTTGCCTGGCGATAGCTTCGGAAGTCTTGGCCTGCACAAGCTCCAACAGCAACGCCTCGTGCTGGTCATCCGTCGGTGGCGGAGCCGGCACGGGAGGCGGCGCCTGTGTAGCCGGTGGTGGCGTCGAGTCGTGAGGCTTCGGCATTGACGAGGAACGCTTGCTGAATATCGATCCAGCTTGGGACGGGGTTGACTTGCTCCTACCAAGCTTCAACTCTCTCAAGCCGCTCGCACCACTAGCAGAACTCTTCCTCACAGGCGAATCACCATCGGGCTGAGTATTACTCTCCGCACCGGCGGCGGATGCCCGCGCTCTCATCGTGTGTATTTGCTTCTCCAGTCGCTGTTTGTCCTGGTGCAAGATGCGTGTATGCGAGTGGGATTCCCGCACTTGATCCTTAAGTGTTGTAATTTCTTGTTCTAGGTCGTGCATTTTTCGGTTGTAGTCCTGAGACTGTGATACCGCGCTGGCGAGCTGGTCCTTGAGTTGCTGCAATTCCTGTTGCATTTGCGATTTGGATTCGCCTCTGGACATTCTGCGTTCGACGCCGACGCCGCCATGGCGCCCAAATCGTTCTTCGACATTATCGAGGAGTTGTGATAGGTCTCCTGGTGACGGGGTATCTTGCTCGCCTGTCTTGGCAGTGGACACATCTCCCTCGCCTCCCTCGCGTGCCTCATTTGCGGGGTCATCGGTCGCCTTGAGAGTATCGACGCTCGCATCGGTACCGACAGAGTCGTTGCTGGCCTTCTTGCGCAGACCGTCCAGTAGCGACCGGACGGCCTGCTTATCGTCCTCGCGCTGTTCCCGTTCCTTTTGGAGTTCGTTTGCGAGCGATGCATGGTTTCGTTGCAATTCGGTCAATGCAGTGAGGAGGTCTTCGATCTGGGTGTGCAGTGCATTCTCCTTGTTGTTCTTGCCGCCATTGAAGGCCTTGCCGCCGCTAGGGATGGGCGTCGATTCGCGGATGGATGCGCTGTCGGTGTTTGATGAATCTCGGGAGACGGTGGTGGCTTCGGTGGATGCAGAACTGAGAACGCTGACGGAGCTGGCTTCCATCGAATTGAGGGTGGAGGCCAGGCTCTGCTTCGATGTGCTCCTGCGCAGCATGCTCAAAGGCCGTGACGGAGCGGTGAGGCCCGGGCTGAGGGTGGAGGAGGACTTCGGGGAGATGATGGTGGAGGAAGCCCAAATGCGGCCGAGGAATCGGGAGGCTGCAGTGGTCACGTCGGAGGAACGCGCCGCATTAGCGCTAGCAATTTGCGCGTCTCTGTACCCCTGCTCCAACTGTAGCAATGTCTCTCTGGTGACAACGCCCGATAAACTGACAAAGTCTTGCACAAATTCATCTGCGTTGTAATGGTAGCAATCCCACAGACCCCTCGAAAGGAGAAGTTGCATGACATCCTCGAGCTCGGTGCACGCTAAAATCCGGGCTTGATTCTTCTGCATCAGGGATAGGGCGACCCGCATCAGGGTCTCCGGGGCCCCCTCGGCAAAGATGACATCGTAGATGCGAAACAGCATCGGCAGGGGACATGTAACAGCAAAAAAGCTGAGGAACCATTGTGAAACGTACGCCGGATCGACTTGCAATTCCTCCAGATGGTTCGATACTGGTGTCATGTGCTCTCGAAGAAGCTCTCGAAACTGGTAGATGCGGACATGCAGTCCTGACAGGTCTGGCAGGAAACAGCTTCGCAGATCATATCGTTCCATCAATCTGCCCATCTCAACATGTTAGCCTCAACGTTGCATTTGCATTTGCATCGAAACCTTGTTTTGCTTTTTCTCTCGGACCCCTTTTCCCAGGAAATCGGGTGAGGGGGGTCGGGCGGCTGGTCGGGTTTGCTTTTTGGGATTTTGACACGTACCGGACTAAAACACAAAATGCCTGTTTATCGGGCATGTGCATCAAGAGAGGGCCAACAAGAAAAGCCAGCCCTTGACAGTAACCAATTTTCGTATCGTAGAGACTGAAGCATTTGAGAACCCGGCCGAGCATGCGTTGTCCGTCGCCCTCGGGGTCGCGAAACATGTCGACTCCAGGGAAACTCCGACCAAGGTCCTTGCCGATAATGGGCTCGTAGGGACTCGACTCGCCCGTGAATCGCTCGTACTGCTCCTCGAGTGCGGAATCTCTTGCGCCTGCCATGCTTTGCCATACAACGCCTCGTAGCGGAGGGGGGATGCCTTTGCGTATCTTGTTCGATAGAAGCGTTGGCAATCGAGCTGCCGTCTGTTGATAGTCCTTGACCAATGCGGCGTAAAACTCGAGATCGGTCATTGGTGGCGGCGGGAGCATCGAGTATCGCAATGCCGGTGGCGTTGGCCCGTGGACCATGTGTCGTAATTGTGCCATTGATGGCGGTCTCGGGCGATTGGAAGTGGCCACTTGTTCCACGGCTTGAACTTTGATGGTCTTGGGGTTCGTCGCCAACTTATCGTTTTCCTGCTCTAGCATGGCCAGCAACATGGCTGTAGACTAGGAACTGTGAGCCTCGACAAAGTTACTGTTGGAGTAGCCACAGCATGCACTTACTCTGTCTGTATCCGCGTCCCTAGGTTCTTGTGCTTCGGATTTCTGCAGTTCGTCCCAATTGACTTCCTCCTCGTCCTCTTCTTCAGCTTCGTCCACCACGGGCCTCTTAAATTCTATGGGCGTCTCGAGTAGGGTTCCCCTAGCTGGTAGTGAAGTGATGCGGTCTCCCTCTTCTTCGGCCTCGTCCTCGCAGTCCACAAGCTCGTCTTGAAGATTCCGAGTAGCGTTCGTAACAGGTAACGGCGTCGTAGGGTCGCTGGGTGGCGTGTCGTCGGTCTCGTCCTCTGGCTGATTCTGAGCCTTGACCTCTAGCGTCTCTGTCGGGAAGGGAAGCTTTTCAATCTTGACAGTGCTAGGTCTCCTCCTCGGGGGTGAATCGGGGCCAACATTGGTGTCGAGGGTCAGAGTAGGCGGCTCGGAAAGCCTGACAGTGACCATGGAATCGTGGGCCAACATCTTGGGCGTCGTCTCCCGGTGGTCGTCGTCGTCTTGGTTGGCGTTGGCGTTGGCGGCAGCGGGTCTCGTGTCGGGTTTGGCATGCGTCAGCTCGGTGTTGTGGTCGACCTCATCCCGTTGCTGCAGCGCCAGGTCCATGGCCAGGCCGCCCGGCTGCTTGATTGGTGTTTTCGCAACAAGAAATCACAGTAGGGACTGGAATGTGGACTCGTCGAAGGTGATCCTACAGTATGCGTGTAGGACGGTCAACGACGACAAGTGCGCGCGGCCGTGGCCCTGTTTCCAAGACTCATAAAATCGCAGGCCAATCTCGTCTCTCGACAAGTTCCCCGAATTCGAAGCTCGATGTGGTTCAACGTTCTCGGTGGGCGGCTCGCGAGCCCAAAGACTGTCGTACCCAATGAATTGCGTACGGGGTAGGGGGGAGGAGGGCGAGCGGCAGGAGAATGAGTTGAAAAGCCACAAGCAATGCGGATGATCAGGGATGTGCACAAGGTTGGCAGCGGTAACACAGCAAGCAGAGAGAGCAAGACTCGGTGCGGGTGGTGGTTGTGTCCAACAAAGTGACTGGCTGGCTGCTGCTTGCTGCAACGGCGGGTGGGTGTGGCTTTGGGTCCCGAAATATCTCCTCCAACGGTTTCCTTGTTCAATGGAGAGCCAGGGGGTATCGAGTAACGAACGACACGGCAGCGCAGCAGCGGGAGGGGGAAAAAAGAAAACGGGGGGGAATCCACAGATGGGCAGCCTCCTTGGAAGAGCCACGAGCGAAGTCGGGGGGAGGATGATGAGTAGGTAAGCCTGGGACAGTCGAGAGGGCAAAGGGCGAACTTTGAGGGATTGAATGGGAACTGGAGGGAGAACCGGGAGCTTGGAAGAGTCAACCTGGAAGAATCAAGAAAGGATTGGACGGCGACAGGAGGGGATTGAGATTGGGATTGGGCCTGCAGGCGTGTCAGTCAACTTGGTCAAGTGCTCCTGTGGTTATGTCGTTTCATCGAGGGGCCAAGGACGCTGAAACGCTGGGGTGGGCGGCCCAGGGTAGGTGGATGCCGATGGACTGGCAATTGCAGCCTCTCGAATCTCCTGGATAGCACCTCAGTCTATTCTTGCAGAGTACTCCGCAGGGCAGCAGCGGGCAGCTTCTCCCTCTGTAATCCGTAGGTACTTCCTCCACTTGCACTTTGGATTTACTACTACAGACAGGCCCTGTGCCACCGGGAGACGTGGACTTGGGAAGGGGGAGGCGGTCACTGAAAGATCCGAACGAGAGAAAGAGGCAGCCACAGCTGAGCAGTCAGGCAGTGGCAGTTCAGACGTTGCCAGGGCCAAAGAGTTCGCCTATTCTAGCGCGGATAGCTTGGGAAGCTCGAGTGTGGTTTAGCTAAGATCACCGCGGATACCAGGTGGCGTTTGTTTCCAAGCCCGGTCGATCCCCAAGGGCTTGGTGGCGGCTTTTTGGTGGTGGTGGTGTTGCAGTACGGAGTAGTGGTCTCACAGGGTAGTAAAAAAGTCTTGGTCTGATGAATAGGCACATACGAAAGAATGCGGGATGTGCGACAGGGGGCAAGGCAGAGGGGTGATGATCAGATGAGATTGGGTTGCGTTGGCAATGGGGATTGGGCGAATCTCGACTGGTCTGGAATGAAGTGAGCGGTCAAAGGGGGACTCGGGAATCCATGCTGGGGAAAGGGAACTACGGATAGATGATACCTAGAGCCCTGCTGTGGCATGTTCTTTCCACTTGCATGCTTCCCTTTCATCGTTTGGGTATGGAATTCAATGGTCACATCACAGGGCGGTCATGAGAGAAAGGGAGCTCGCAAACAAGATACTACCTATGCATGTACGAAGTGTGTCCACGGATGACTATTGCCCAGAATGCAGCTAGGCAGCCTCGGACGCCATGGAGCGAGTTGACAAACGACGCGATGCCCGGGTAAGAAGCGTTTTAATTGATGACAACATTTTCATATGAACCGGATAGCAAGAGAGGGGAACTCAATTTCCCAAGGGGGCGGGCACCGGGGGTAAGGGTTCACAAACGAAAAACCGCGAATCCTACGCGCTCATTCGCCCTCTTGTCTGACGTGTAACCCGGGAACTGTTTACATCACTTCGCCGCTCGTCGCTCGCCTACCTGGGTATCCGTACCTCGCTTGATCATGAACAGCATCAATTGTACGGAGTATGGCAATTCCTATCACCAAACCCCCTATTTCTAGCACCAACGGTCAAAAAGGATCAACACCGCCAACGAAACAAAGGACCAATAGCTATCTATCTGTTAGACCGTGGCTGGCCAGACCAACCCAAGAGAAAATACAACAAATCATCTCGAAAGCTCAGACGAAATTAGCAGCAAAAAAAGGCACGCGTGGGGGGAAAAAACAAGCAGCCACTTTCTGCAAGGTACGGGACCGCTAGCACCCGTCAGCAATCCAATCACGGGCCATGCTCCACCCCCCCCTCCTGCAAGCTGCAGCACACCTGCACAGAAACAAGCTTCCACGCGTGCTGCACGACGGCAGGCACATTTCCGTCATCTCCCAACCCATCCTCCAGTCCAGAGTCTAACATCTACGAAGTAGAAGGCTGAATGACAAACGCTGGGATTAAACACGCCGGCGGGGAGCTTTCGGGTTCCACTCTGTTCATCATTTCGTGATTTTCTTCTCTTCCCTCCTCCCATTTGCCGGGTATTACCGAGTACCCAACCGCATCCACAAACGCCCAGCCCAACGAGCGGTCCAAGGGGTCCTTCCTCGGCTTCAGCCTTCGTACTACAGTGACTTCACAGCATCCGTAAACCTGTTGGATATCCACGATCCACAAAAGATGTACACTTCGTAGACAAGGCATGGTACGCATACACGCAACATGCGTATCCGCGCAGGTACAGAGAATGCCATCACTACGTATCTCCGCTGCCTAAACTCTCAATATTGCCACCATGAGACTTTCTTGCATTTCCGAATTCCATGTACACACAGACACTACGGTTCAGATCCCGTAGCTTCCATCCAGAGTCTGCATATCCCAAATCCTTTTTCATAACGATGGGACAGCAGGGGGGGGGGGGCCAGTGGCACCGTACCATAGCTCCAGCCCACGGCCCTTCGGAAAACCCACAGACGTGTAAGAGTATGCCATTCACTCGGGACAGACAGCGTCAGATACAAAACCTGCCGTGGCGCGGGATTATGAGGTTCTCCTTACACCACCTGCCTGTTGTCCTTGCGCAAGCCCCAAGCGCACCTCTCCATAGACTCTATAGATAGAGATATGTTGGTATCGAGAGATTATCGTATACATAAAATATATCTCGATCTATCCTAATACGATCGTGAATATCATCCAAGTTAAGACAATTCGATGGTGTTGGCACATATGCCTCTCTCTCAATGATACACATCCATGAATGACTTCATCGCGTTGTGTTAGTTAATGTCTGTACAACCGCAACAAACCGCATAGAATGGCACGGCCGTCGATGAAGCTGTCTCGGTATCGGTTGTCACCGGCCCGAGTCAGAACATATCCGATCCTGGGGTCGCGAGGATCCAATAAGCACACACATCAGTGACAATTCACAAGACAACATAGCCCCTGCCCTTTGATTATCCAATCTTCAATTCGTCTCATCCACCTCTTTCGAGCCAATGTGCTTCCCCTATGCCGACCTATATAACACACAGTATGCCGCAACTCCATCGGCTCCAAAGAGTATAGTCTATGCAAACTTGGCTGACGGCCTCCTCTAAATCCATCAAACGCCGCGCGATTGCACCTCGTACAGCTCCAAACGCAACAAAGTTTGTAGCGGACATCTCCAGCTATGGCTCTCCAACGTAGAGGGCGCCAGCGGGAGAACCCGCCACCCGCGCCAAAAACTGTGACTTATTTTTCTTTTATACATCTCCCTAGGGTCCTGAACGCCACCATGTTACCCAATGGCCGAGTCCGATCCATGTCGCTTCCTCACGCCTTGATCATGATAGAGACATGCCCTGCTGCTGATGTGCTCCGGGCATGTTCTGCATTTGCATGGGCCGTTGAGCTTGAGCCATGGCGGGGCTCGCGTGGTGGCTCGGCGGCCGCTGACCTTGTCCCTGCTGCCCCGGTTGACCCTGAGGGCGGCCCGCGGCCTGGAACGGTGGCTCCTTCTTGGGGTCCGCATTTGGAAACAGCGCTTGAAGCTTTCTGTACAGCTCAGATAGGTATTTGGATCGTTCCTCGCGGTCTGTCATCGGGTCTGGATTGTTCTCGGGAATGTCGCCTGGCGGAGTTGAGTTTCGGATCTTGAGCGCCATATTCAGTGGCGGGGAGGATAGGTAAGCGGGCGATGGAGGAACCTGGACGTTTCCCTTGCGATCGGCCAAAGCGGCTAGGTATGCGAGATTCGCTTGAAGTCGTCGCATGCAACTGTGAAAGAAAAGTGTCAGTATTCCTTTGTTTTCCATCTCATGTCTGTCTTAGTGACTTACTGGCTGTAGTCCTGCTGAACCGACCCTTCTTCTTGGGTCGGTTTCCTCGCCTGATCTCCTTCTCCTGGTGTCTCTTTCTTCAACTCACTTAGCGTGTGTTGCAACTGCATCGACTCGAACAACAGCTCTTGATTGATCTCCAACAACAGTGAAAACCTCTCCTGTTCGCGGGACTCGCTGCCGGGACTAAGTGGCGTCGATACCGACGATGTGCCATTTGCAGTCGGGTTCTGGTTATGTTGAGGGAATGTCGGGGTCTGAGGGGTCGTCACGGACGCGATGGAAGCCGAGTGCTGGTGCGCTGACGCCGCAGGAGTCTGGCCATGTGATTGAGGTTGCGATGTGGGATGGTGCTGCTGCTGTTGCTGTTGCGCGTGTTGTTGTTGTTGAGGCTGGTTTTGCTGATGTTGTTGTTGCTGTGCTTGCTGCTGTTGGTGTTGTTGCTGCTGCTGCTGCTGCTGCTGTTGGTGTTGCTGTTGTTGCTGTTGATGTTGAGCTTGTTGTTGCTGATGCTGTTGTTGCTGGTTTTGCGATTGTGGCGGCTGCTGTTGCTGACCCTGCTGTTGCTGGTGATGTTGCTGGTTCTGCTGGTGTTGCTGCTGAGGGTTCTGGGGATGTTGAGGTTGGTGCTGCTGATGCTGCTGTTGTTGCTGTTGCTGCATCGCATTGTTTGGAGAGCCTTGTCCACCTTGCGCCGCGCTCATCGGCCTCTGAGGTGTCGAGCCCAACTGCATGCCGCCTTGGTTTCCATGGTTTCCTTGTCCCTGCCCTTGTTGGTGTTGTTGTTGCTGCTGCTGGTGTGCCTGCTGCGCTTGCATGCGCTGCTGCATCATCATCTGCTGCTGTTGTTGAGGCGTCATCCCCGCCGCATTCATCGGGAAGCCTTGCATTCCTCCAAAGTTGGGATGTTGACTGCCCGGCGCGGGCATGTTGCCGCCGTATGGATTGCCCTGGTAAGGGTTTTGGAAGCCCACTAGTAGAGACATTGATGTTAGCAAACGCGTGTTCCCATGGATAGATGCTGGAAGATGCTGTGGTGCCATGTCGTTTGGCGGGTGTCCGTTGACGATGATGATGACTATGGTGACGGAGTGACTGCAAGACAGACGCGATCTCGTGGCACCACGATCTTTGTCTCGATCATCGACGGGCAATACATGCTGCCACGAGGCAGCATCAGAGGGCGTGACGCAGATACGAGACTCTCTGACCGATGGCGAGACGTGGACACACACACGGGCAAAGACAGGGCAAGGAAGGGGGAGCTCACTCTGACCATTGGCAGCCATGTGTGGCATGCCGGCGTTCTGCATCATGCCTGCAGGGCCAGCGCCCGACATCATGGCGGGATTGGGACCGCCGACGAAGCCGGGCTGGCCTCCGGGCATACCAGCGAATTGATTAGGGTTGTACATCATCTGCTGGCCCGGCTGGGTTGGGACAGAGCCTGGCTGCATGTGAGGGTTCTGGTTTGGAGGTGGGGCGCTGGTGTTGAAGTTCGGAGGGACATTGGAGAAGCCGTAGCCGGGAGCGTACATGGCTGGGACGGGATGGGATAGGATGGGCGCGGAGCTATTATTATTATTATGGTTTTGGGGGGACGGGGCTTGCTTGACGCGATGGTCCCAAGGAACAGGTTGAACGGGGGGGTCCCAAGGGGCCTAGTCGAGAAGAGCGTGAGCGTGTATCCGTACGGATAAGGTACTGTAGCAACAGACTCGGGCTTGAGACTCGGTCAGACACGGGCTGGCTGGCTGGCTGGCTGGTTCGCTTGTTGTCTCGCGCTTGGCTGGGTTGGACTGGGTTGGCCTAAACTGGGCGGAGGAGGTGAGGGAGAGGCGCGGCCGTAGCGGGCGGGCGACGTTTCGTCAAGTCGATCGCAACAAGAGAGAAGAACGGCGGGCGGGCGGCGGGGAGTGCGTGGAGTAAAGCGAGGTGGTCCTGGCCTGTCCGGGCCGCAGGTTTGTTAGGCTGGCGGGATGACTGGCTCGTTTACTTGCTGCTTGACGTGCGTGATGAGCGGTGGGGGACAGGGGTTGTATCGTCCGGCGTCAATGGGCTGGCTTGTCTCTTCGATAGACTGTGAGCGAACTGACAGCCAGACTCTTTGGCCTAGGAGCGGATTGAATCGGCTTGCGACTTGCCAATGATGGATGTATTGCGTATTAAGGTACAACCATGCATACGGAGCGAATCCAGCAGTTCCTGTCTCTGCACTCGGGGGTACCTGGCTGTTTGGTATGGCGTAGTGGTATAAGGTACCTGGGGGCTGGGATGAGGCCGGCCCTGTTTGTCTCGGTCTCGTCCGTACTCGTCCACTACCTTAGGTAAACCTCTCAGTAGGTACAGTAGGTAAGTAGAGGGAAGTAGAGCACACGGGGGTGTGAGAATGTGGAAATCAGGGGTCCAAAGTGAATGAGATGGGTACGGTGAGAAAGGGTGAAGGGCTTGGTACGGGTAATGGGTGGGAGATGACGTGGAGTGATGGGGCGCCAGATGAGAGGTTGCCAGTGAGAGATGAGGCAGGAAGGGATTGTGAGAAGCGTATCCGTAATTGCTCGATGATTGACAATGTCCAATCTGGTAAAGAAGGAGCCAAGGAGCGTCCCCAAAAAGTGCCACAGCGCGGGCCGGTGAGACAAGACTAGAGCAAGCAGATGGCAATCGGGTGGTAGTCTGCGCCGGGCTGCCACTTGAATCAGGAACGACGTCGAGCTGGATAAGGTACGGAGTATCCGTAAGGTAGGCAAGCTGGCAAGGTCCCACGCGGTAGGTACCTTTTTAGAAAGTAAAGGTAAGATAGAAGGATACGCGGAGAGCGGAAGGGGTGGGTGGCTGGCGCAAGACGGCACGGTAGGGTGCGGTTGGAAGCGAAGGGACAGGACGCAAAGCAACCCTTTGCGTACGTTTGACACGACGACAGGACAACAGAAAGGACCTCAGATTCGGCCTTGGTGTGAGTGGCGGCGGGCGTGGAGCATCAAGCGGAGAGAGAGAGAGGTAAGGTAAGGTACGGATAGGGAGGCCAGGCGTGGAACGGCACGGCACGGTATCGGTGTGTCGGTGT
Source organism: Colletotrichum paranaense (assembly GCF_030867605.1). Taxonomy (NCBI): domain Eukaryota; kingdom Fungi; phylum Ascomycota; class Sordariomycetes; order Glomerellales; family Glomerellaceae; genus Colletotrichum; species Colletotrichum paranaense. The sequence goes on along the minus strand of NW_026848961.1, from coordinate 3,953,664 downwards.
GCGGTAAGGCAAGGTGAGATGAGGTGAGGTGAGGTAAAGGTGAGAGCGGGTGTGGCGGCGCGGCGGTAACCTTGTCTAGAGTTCCAGTCCAGTTGCGATCCGGCGATTAATATTGTCTGGGTGTGTGAGAAATGAGGGAGCCGCGTGTGTGAGGGAGCGAGCGAGCGAGATATCGGGGTGTCGGTGTGTCGTGTTGTGTGAGGTGTCAACCAGGCATTCATAGGCAAGAGGGACGTGGAAAGGCAGAAACAGAATTTTCCTGCGTTGCTTTTCCACATGGGCCCTTGGGGGAGCTTGAGAAACGGCGGGGCGTTCTTGGAAGGGGTGGAGGGGGGCACGCGCCGGGGTCATTGGAAACCTGTTGCGAACCTGCGCTTGGAACCCAGAAGGTGCGAAAGGTGGCCAGTACGTACCTCGGGACGTTATTCGAGCAGTCGAAGAGCCGAGGCGAAACTGCCCTTTGATTGGACTAAAGCGAAGACTCCACTCCAACATGACAGGGATGTGCCTGCAGTCGGCAAGGGTCATGTCTTCCCTCCCCTTCCTCAAACTTCTGAAGAATAATGGAAGGCACGATTGAATCAATTACCTACCGGTACCTTGTAGCCGTACCTTTGTTGATGCTCGAGAATTTGATTAGCAGAGAGCATTCATCCTGCAAGTAAGAGACTAGCATGATTCAAAGTCACACTGGGAAGATTGAGAATCGCTTTGCAGTGATGTGATATGGCACCTCTGAATACGTCTAAATGTCGAGACTAGGAAGGTGTCTGCCGCTAGACGAAGCACCTCGCATGGTCTGGCATCGCAGTACCTGCTGGAGCCTTAAGTACCTAGTATTTCACCGAAAGCTAAGTAGACGCCCTGATGCCAGGTCAGGGACCAGGCCAGATCGACCTTCCTGCAGTTCCTAGACTTCCTTGTATTTCCTACCATTACATGCCGACTCTTGTTCTCTCAAGACAGACATCCTAAAGGCTTCATCCCATTACCCATTAATCTTACCTCCAACATTGCCACCAGCCCATGGATCCTTCAAGCATAAACCCCACCCGACAGTAGCTGGCCGGATACGAGGCCCTCACGACGTATATGTTGTGCCGTACGTCGAGTTGCCGTACACAACGTCGATGAAGTTCTGCGCTATAATCTCGTCTTTCGATATCACTTCCGTTAGCCCAACATCCATACAAAAAGAAGAGCCCGCTAAACACCCTAGACTTACCCGCACGTTCCGAAGGATGCAACTCGTCATACCACAAAAAGCTCGACTTGGCCTCCGACGAGTCAACGCAGGCCCTAGTCACTGCATCGCAGGTCCGGTACGGTGCCGTCACGTTCGCAGGCGACGATAGGTAACTCGAAGGGTCGGCGTGGACGTCCCGCAGCAGAGAGTGCACGTCAAAGATTGAAAATCTCGCCCCGGGCCAGCGCTTCTTGACGAGCAGGTGGAACGGCGCGCCGTAGTCAAACATGGTGTTGACGCTGGTGCTGTACTCGAGCATCTTGAACTCCGTCTCCGTCGTATTGTACGCCGTCTTGTTGGTCCAGAACTGGCTGTTCCCGAACCCGCTTTTCCCCGGCCCCGTCGCGGCGTACAGCGGCGACTGCTCCAGTGGTGCGATGTTCAAGAGGACAAAGTGGCGCCCGCCCGTCTCGTAGACGTTGTCGAAGACCTCCCAGATGCAGTCCACGTAGCTGGAGATGGTCGTGCCGGCGGCGTTGGTGTCGGTGAGGAACGCGCCGTAGCCCAGGTCGTTTGTGCCGATCCAGAGCGCGTAGACCGTGTTGTCCGCCTTTCTGTTCGGATAGAGCGTCTCAAAGGCCGTGTCAGCCTTGTACGCCGGTATCTCGTAGTCGAGCACGGATGGAAACGGCTGCTTGATGGCTGCGAAGTCGCGCGATATGATCTTGTTGGAGCAGGTGGCGCCGCTGACGGCGTAGCCGTAGTAGTTCGCTCCCGTCGAGTTGGCCGCGATCCGGCCCCAGGCATAGCCGCCGCTCGCAGTCGAGTTGCTCGGCGGTAGCAGAGTGCCGGCTGGGGGAGCCGTGCCGTTGTTGTTGATAAAGTACGAGAGCCGACCTTCGTCGGTGTAACTGTCGCCGAAGGCCACTAGGTTCTCAAACTTTTTGAGACCGCATTGGGAGGCCGTAGCCACCGAGGCCAGAGCTGCGATGACGAGGGGAAGCATAACGGCGGTTAGAGACTCGCAGGGCGAAAACACTCGGCCGGGCAGACACTTTCGAAAGGTCAGGAAGGGCAGCGGGGACCAGAATAAGCAACCGCCATAGCTTCGGTATCTGGGGATTGATGTTCATATAGCTCTCACCCATGGCTTGACCCCCATAGCCTCACATCCTTGCGTCATGATGGACCATAGGTCCTTTCATCCGGGACACTAGGATCGGGAGGGGCGGGGGAAGCTCGACCGATTCAGAGACGGATGAAGAATGGCCGCCTATGAAATGGGCCGGATCGTAGATAGTAGGAGCTTTCCCCCCGCGTACAGGGCGGGAGAGCGGTGACGAACCCGCATGATGCGGAGTTCGGTAGAAGAGATATCAAATATCTGTAATTTCCCCAGATCCCATCATCATCATGGATGAGGGGTAAGTTGGGGAAAACATATCCTCGAGCTCCATACCCGTCACATCGGTCCAGCACTAGCTTGGTTCTGTCGAGCTGCCGACGCGAGGAGCTAGGGCCGGCAGGTGAGGCGCGACGTTGGAAATGCTTCTTGATCCTTGGAGAATGGGTTGGGGGCTGTTTGGCTTATTCGTCATGCAAACTAGGGATTCTACATAGGTTGTGCGGGGTTTCCTGTTTGTTTTTCTCCTACCTACCGACATGAACATCCGACATTGCCGTAATTCAAGAAAAAAACTGGCTTGGAATTGGACCAGACCCGTGGTGTTGGCGTGCTCGTCTATATTCAGGCTGAATGCAGGCGATGGCAGTTGACCCGCGACCCCGGGCCAGGAGCGGGGCATAAGTCCGGGTTGGTCAGTGGTAAGATCAAGATGCATGCTCAATCTAGTGGCATTGGCCCCAAAGACGAATTGAATCGAAATGCTAAGACTCGGCTGTGTAAGTATGGTGAAGATCACAGAATGCTGCCCGGTGAAAACGAGGATGAAGCTGACTTGGGAATCCGAATAAGCTTTTGAGTTAGCCTGAGAGCATACTTGAGCATGCATTCATTCAACTGCATAATTGCGTGGGGAGGGGAATCTAAGTGCTTATTCTCTATGCAGTCCATTTGATATCAGAATTGCGGCTCTGTGGGAAGCCTGGAATTATAAGAAGTATGACGAATCAGTACTCACTTAAGGTCGTCTGCGAACATTGACTTGCGGCTTGAAATCATCAATCGGCTTCATCACTTCAGACTTTGCTCCATGTCCCGCGTTGAAATTGAGCCGATGCCGAGCTAGACGGCTTCGGAGTGCCTGTTTTGAGCCGATATTGCAACAGGTCACGATCAGTATTCCTACAGGTTTCACGCGCAAGTGTTGCCTCGATCTGCGCTGAGCCCTGTGAGCATCTCAGAAATCGATTTTTTCGGATGATTGACAGAGGCAACATATCGAACCCCCATTGGCCAATTGCCATTCTTGATAACCCGCTTAGGCCCGGGCAGGTGCCGACGTATGGCTCCGGGGTCGGCGGGCCCAGCTGTCGGGACCCAGTTTACAGTGGCCGAGAGTTGACTCAACCCGACGTCAACTATCGTACTCAAGTGAGAGAGAAACTGGTGATATAAGGATTCACTCCGCTTCAGTATCCTCACAGCATCTGACCAGAATAGACTCTCCAGATACCCAAGCCACAATGTCGCCTTTTAACCTCGAAACGTGTGCGCGCCCGAATATTCTAGCCCTCGAGCCTTATCGCTGCGCAAGAGAGTAAGTTTCTCTCACTCGCCAAAAAAGCTCACTCACAAGACTCTCATAAACACTCCCCATCTCTGACACCACTCTTCAGCGACTACAAAGATGACGGCACAAACGTTCTCCTCGACGCAAACGAAAACGCCTACGGGCCCTCGCTGCAGTCCGACTTCGAGGCCGGCAACCTAGGCATCGACTTCAAAGGCCTGAACCGCTACCCGGACCCTCACCAACCGGAACTCAAGCAGCTCCTCTGCCGCCTGCGCAACACCCACACCCACACGGCAAAGGACCTCGCCCCCGCGAACCTCTTTGTCGGCGTCGGCAGCGACGAGGCCATCGACGCCCTGCTGCGCTGCTTCTGCGCCCCCGGCAAGGACCGCATCCTGACGTGCCCGCCCACCTACGGCATGTACTCCGTCTCGGCGCAGATCAACGACGTGAGCATCGTCAAGGTCCCGCTGAAGGCCGCCCCCGAATTCGGCATGGACACGGACGGCATCCTCGCCGCGCTGAGCGAGCCGGACAACAACATCAAGCTCGTGTACCTCTGCACCCCCGGGAACCCGACGGGATCCGTGCTAGCGAAGGAGGACGTCCAGCGCGTGCTGGAGCACCCGACGTGGAACGGCATCGTCGTCCTCGACGAGGCCTACATCGACTTCGCGCCCGAGGGCAGCTCCATGGCCGAGTGGGTGCTCGAGTGGCCCAACCTCGTCGTGATGCAGACCCTCTCCAAGGCGTTCGGCATGGCGGGCATCCGCCTCGGCGCCGCGTTCGCTTCCCCGCCCGTCGCGCGCCTGCTCAACGCCATGAAAGCGCCGTATAACATCTCCACGCCGACCAGCGCGCTCGCGCAGTACGCCGTCTCCGACAAGGGGTTGGCCGTCATGCGGGATAACCGCGCCAAGATTCTGACGCAGCGGGACCGTATTATTGCCGAGCTTCCCCGGGTACCTGGCGTCGGCAGGCTGCGCGGCGGCACGGAGAGTAACTTTTTGTTGTACGAGATGCTGGACGCGGCGGGCCAGCCGGACAACGTCACGGCGTTGGCCGTGTATGAGCGCCTTGCGGAGAACAAGGGCGTCGTAGTGCGGTTCCGCGGTAAGGAGCACGGCTGTCTTGGGTGTTTGAGAATTACGATTGGTACCGAGGACGAGGTCACGAGGTTCCTTGCCTCCATTGCCAAGGTTCTGGCCGAGGTGCGCGGAGCTGCGCGGCAGCCGGACGAGGAGAAGGAGGCGGCGGCGAACGGGGTGGTCGCATAGATGGGACTGGTTTATAACGAGGCATTGATAGATGATGGGAAGACGGCCAAATAAAAGTGTTTCATATAGCATTGAACGTGTTCGGTCGGGGCGATGGGACGGTGGGAAATCATATGGAGGCATAAAGATTAGACATTTATGCCTTAACCCAAGTTTTCTCTTTCTGATGAATTCGTAATTAAACGTCTAGGACTGGCGTCTGTTTCTGTATCTTGAGCACATGATCGAGAATCTCCTCGGCTGCCTCTTCCGGCGTCTTCCTCGAGACATCAACGTCCACTACAACAACCTCATCACCTGCCTTAAAGCGATGACGAAGCAGTAGGTGGGCGTGTGTAAGTTGCCTCTTAGTTGAGGATGGCTGTTTTATCTTAATGACTATCATGTATCTATATTGTCAGTTGACATGAAGGATCAATGAGTCGCTGATAGAGACCGGAGTGAGTCACCATGAGATACATGTAGAAAGGAATCACCACCACCAGGATCGGTATCCCTGACTGCGCAAGCTTTCTTTGCTTCAGGTTGGAGATGACTGCACTCTAATTTGGGCTGTTTCATATCATGAGCAGCAAAGATTAAAGTGCTATTCGGACGTATGTATCAGTCTTGTGTGCCCCATGACAATCTTGTTGAAGATGGGTTCGCAGCATATTCCCAGAGTAAACACGGAAAATCAATGCCCCAGACGTTTCCTATGTATCTCCAGCTAATTCTTACCATGTGCGTACGAAATGTCTCGTGAGTAGGAGAAGTCGGGTCTCGTTCACTAGGGGGTGTGGGAAACTCACCCCTACTCCTTGCCGTACAAGAAGTATTAAAGTATTATCTCGGGGAAATTGCCTGTAGGTAGGCATTGACGAGGTCCCTTTAATGTCAAGATAATAGGGAATTTGCTAGTGTTTAGCTGGGCACCCTGCATGTATGTGAGCGGCATCAATCTGCAACCTCAGACGACAGCCGAAGGGGCAATATAGAGAACTATTCTTGTTACTATCCCGACAAAAGGGTCGGCCGCCTAGGTGGCCGAGGGGAGAAGGTCGTGAAGTCTTAAGTAGTCCGTGATGCGCCTGCTTTGGAACCTCCATTGACCATTCTTTTTTCTTTTACGTTTTGTTTTATTACTCTTAATTTGAAATATATAGTGCTCGTCATTATAGGTTTCCAATAGCAGAGTGATGACTTCTTTATCTCAGAAATAATTATGTACTACTGCGTACGGCCCCCAGCTCTCATATCTTAAACGCCTGAGATGATCGTGATGGCTTCAAGCGTTCGGCCCCATCATGATCACGTGATTTTGAGCAACTGCGTCGGGCAAGACAATCAATCAATCGCAACCGTTGGACAAGAGCCATATGCTATCACACCGGGTTTCTTCGAAATGTCGACAGCCATGAGGACTTGATAATCTGCCTTATTAGTTCTGATCCAGTTGAGTCGTCGCCTTTGCCCATTGACCCTGCCAGTGCTTGCCTGGCTTTCAATCGACGACCCAAGTAGATTTGAGAAATGGACTGCTAGCAACGCGCCATCGAGAACCAATCCGTTACCTTTTCCACATTGTTTACGAGACCCGGCATTTGGCACGGCGCCACCACAGAAGAGGGAAAAAAAACAACCGCCGTTTTGTCAACCATTTCCAGAAATCATGGTTGCCGATAGGCACCCCCAGGCCCCCGCCATTCTCCATTAGGCAAGGGCTAAAATTGGGTGCCGTCGCTGTTTCATGTGTTGAGCTGGAGGTAACGGTAACCCGAGCTAGCGGCTCTCAAGTAGATCATCCCGTCCAAGGGTTTCTCACCACTCCTCCAAACAAGCGCCCAATCACTGACCCAATCGTCGACATCCTGCCTGGTTATTGCTGGCCTTGCAACATGTCTGGACAGCAGTACTCCAAAAGAGCCAGAGGCCTTCTATGATCCCATCCTCTTTCGATCTGCCATGGGTTGTCCCGGTACAACGCTGGCCTGTCAATCACAATTCGAAATACCCTTTCTTCATGCAAGTTTGTTCATTGTAAGCTTGCATTGAGAACCACACAAACCGCCCACACCCCGCTCTCCCGCATCCCCCTCCCCCTTTTCGGCGGCTCTGGTCCCGTTGGAACTTCCCCTTTCGACCAGTCAACCACCCCTCCTCCTCAGCTCTTCAGCCCAGTGACAGCGCAGCGTCTCCAGTCTGCAAGTATATACATCCGTATGTGCGTACCTGACTAAAGGCCGCCGCCGCGCTTCTCAAAACATGGGGAGATGACCCAGTCGAAGCCCCTGTCTACACCCAAGCTCACAACCGCCCGCCCTAAGAGTCAGGGGGGAGACCGGCGGGATTCATGTGGGCAAGGAGACTTTTTTGTACGAGCAGTTGTCAAGAAGTCTAAAAGAGATGGAACATGGGATGAAAGGTGGGCTGAGTCGAACCAAAAGTTCAGCGAGTGGCCCCCCCCCCCCATTGGCCGGAGCTGCCGTCTATTCCTTGAACTTCACCCCTCAACGCTCCTAGTGCCACCTCACGAACCGCGCGCCGGGACCTGAACAGCGAACTGCCCTCTTCGCCCCCCTGGTTGCGACGTTCCTTTTCACTCATTAAGAGGAACGCCTCGGTTGCCCTGTATGTAGATCGGATACTTTCTTGCCTGTTCATTACCTAAACTATACGCTGCCACTTTCGCTTCTCAACCTTCTCTCGTTTCTCGTGAGCTGTTTCGCTGCTTGTTTCTCGCCCTCTTTCACCCAAAAAAGCCATTCCTTTAGGAAATACTGTCTTCTCTCACCCTACGTCCCTCTTTGACGGAGTATTCCCTACTTTGCTATATCCGAAACATTCCTTTGTGAAAGGCGCTGGATAAGTAATTGGTCTCTTGAAGACACTGTCCTATCATCAGAACGGTGACAACCCACCGCGCCCAAAGTCTGTAGATCAGCTCCTGGTATCATCACCATGGTCCTCATTAAGCCCGCTCTCATCGCCTCCGTGGCTATTACGGCGGTCTCCGCCTTCACATCGCCCAAGACGCTCGATGTAAATAACGCAGGTTGGTGCCCAAAGTCTCAACTGTGCAAGGCTTTTTGCTAACAGAGCCCCAAGACTCCGTCAAGGCTATTGCCGGCAGTCTGGCTTTCGGTGCCATGTCTTACTACAGCGGAAACGTCTCCAGCGATCCCAAGGTATGACAACCTAGAACAGACAATTCAGGTCTCCACGAACGAGAAGGATAGTCTCGACATCGAGTACAAGAACTGACAAGACAATCTCCATAGATGGTTGGCGACCTCCCGGAACCATACTACTGGTGGCAAGCCGGCGCCCTCTGGGGCATCATGATGGACTACTTCCACTACACAGGCGACGCAACCTACAACGCAGTCCTGACCCAAGCCCTGACCGCAAAAGTAAACACGGGGCCCAACTATGACTTCATGCCCCCCGAGCACGAACTCGAAGAAGGAAACGACGACCTCGGCTTCTGGGGCTTCGCCGTCATGTCCGCCGCCGAGCGCAACTTCCCCGACCCCGATCCTTCGACGGGGGCCCCCGCCTGGCTCCAAATGGGCCGCAACATCTTCAACTCCCTCGCGGGCCGCTGGAACATGACGCACTGCGGCGGCGGGCTCCTCTGGCAAATCTACGAGTCCAACCCCAACGGCCTCAACTACAAAAACAGCGTCAGCAACGGCGGCTTCTTCCAGCTCGGCGCCCGCCTCGCCGCCGCGACGAACGACTCCCGCTACGCAGACTGGGCCTCGTACGTCTGGGACTGGTCCGCCGCCGTCGGCTTCCTCGACGCCGACCTCAAAGTCTACGACGGCGCCGACTCGCGCGACAACTGCACAAAGACGAACTACGTCTCCTTCACCTACTCCACGGGCATCTACCTCTACGGCGCGGCCGTCATGGCCAACCACACGGGCGACGCCCTCTGGGCGGACCGCGCGACGAAGATGCTCGCCACGGCGCGCAAGAGCTTCTTCTCCCTCAACGAGAACAGCACAAACATCATGTACGAGCCCGCGTGCGAGACGGTCGGCACCTGCAACACGGACATGAAGACGTTCAAGGGCTACCTCTCGCGCTTCATGTGGCAGTCCGCCGTCGTCATGCCCGCCCTGCTGCCCGAGGTCAAGGAGATCCTGATCCCGAGCGCGCTCGCGGCGGCCAAAGTCTGCGAGGCCACGGCGGGCAACGTGACGTGCGGGCAAAAGTGGTACGTCGACGGCGACGACGGCAGCTACGGCCTGGGCCAGACCATGAGCGCGCTCGAGATTATCCAGGGTCTCGTCGTTAGCCAGTAGGTTTTTTGCGACAACCTCCGTTGCGGAAACCAACCCTCTTTGCGTCCTTCTGTGTCCTGCGCTGTGCATTCAGTGGATAATGAGCCAACGGGGGATCAACCGCTGACGGGCATTGCGCCAGCCTCACGAATGCAACCGACAACTCGACGAGTAATTCGACCACTGACCCGCCTCCCGCCACCGTCCCGAGCCAAAGTGGCGCAGTAAACATCTTATTCAAATGTACATACACAAGCGTCTTGGGCGCCATGTTGCTATTTTGGCATTTCCCTCTTGTATAGAAAGGAATCTAGGGAAAATAGGCGTAACTGGCGTTGGGTAAAGGCATCATTTCTGAACATATGAAAGACTATACATACCCCTGAAAGTTTCTAGTGTTCAAGACCTCAAATTAACACATCATGCTTGTCGCCCTGCTGCTTAGTGAAGAATCGATCGTCCAAGAGGCGAGTATAATAGCTGTCCGCGTTCCTCGCACATGTTGTCTTGCGTGGAGCGTAACGCAGGACTGCCGACCAATCTGGCGGGGATCCTGTCAAACGTGTGACTGCTCGAAGGATCCGTTCATTCTAAGATGATGAGATGAGTGACAGATTGTTTTGATGGGCATGTTCTCGGTGGATAAACGACATGAATTTTCGATGAAACTGGTTGCACAAAGAATCATAGGACTAGGAATCATCTCCTGTCCTTTCCATGTCTATATTTGCCGTTGAGCCCTTGATCGTAAATAAATTCAACGCCGATACGGGGTATAACTCCAAAAAGGAGCACATTGCGAGAAATGACAAAGCTCTGTGGGTAGAAAAGACAATGGGCTCGCCAACGACACTCCACTTGCTTCCCCCTTTATGCTGACATGAGGGCAAAACTCCAATAATGTGTCACCCTCTCCAAATCGTTGTCCCGAGATCCAGGTTCCTAGTTTTGATCTGCTTCGTATGTTGCCTTTCCATGATGATGATGCCGCTCTCTATTTCGTTTTCTTTCGGGTTCCGAGTAGCGGATCATTTGTGATCGCCATTGTGGGTATAGTGTGCCGTAGGTAGGTAGTCTGAGAGCGTAGAAACGTCGCCGGTTATGCCACCAACGCGACAACTGCCATGCTGCATACTGATGCAATGAGAGCCCAGCCGCGACCAAGACGAGGGGCAGCGCTCGGGTTGGTTTCGGCAGGTAATGAAGGCGACAGGCTATCCGTGTACAAGAAGTCGTCAAAGTTCGAGTTGTCGGCAGTTGTTGTCGTCGCTGGGGTTGCTGTAGCCGCGGGCTCCTCGGCCATAGTGAGAATACCCCATTCCACCTCAGAGCCGGTCATGGTCGATGTCCATGACACCTCGGTCGGGCCCGTCAATTTGCCGTTAATGTATCCGCTCTTCAGACTCGAGTATCCTGAACATGTCGCAGCTGTCGTCCCGCTCAATGTGCAGCCCAGATCGGCGATGCTGTCCGCCCACGTCAAAATTAGTTGTCCCACTCCTTCCCAAGCGACGCACGTGTTGCGGGAGGCGAGAACCTACAGAGTTGATGTCTTGGTGCCGTGGAACTGAAGCGTGCTCTCGCCCTCGGAGAAGACGAAGGGGAACTCAATGGCTAGGTCGCAATTGGGGCTTGTTTGTGGCGGGCAGAAGACGGTATATGTTGTTTCTTTGGCATTCTACGGTGGCGCAAATAGTTAGATCACAGCAATCGCATTCGATAGGAAGCTCCGGCAGCATTGGGATGCTCATACACTTGAAATTACACTCCCCCGCAGCTGCGACCAGCTATTCGCATCATAGTGCGGCAGGTAGATCGGAACAGTGGTCGTATCATCGGCGAGGACGGCATTCGAGAAAAGGAAACACAGTGACAGCAGAGCGGCGGAAGGCTGCGAGCACCTCATCGTGGCGACGTAGAATGTGGATTGGTCGAGTCTCGAGCCGGTCGAAAGGTGCAGCAGTGCTTGACGTCAACGAGCTAGCCACCGGAGGCGGTTCATGGGTCGGACAGCTACCAATACTGGCAAGGCAAGGTTATGCAATGCAGCGGACCAGGCTGACAGGGCGGGTGTTGAAGCTGGGGGAGCCAGACGGGGACTCGGTGACACGCCGTTGATTTCCCTGTCAAAGTAGGAGAAAGGTCGGAGGAAAGGCCGTTGGCCGTTCTTTGGGGCGGAGAGTGGGTTTGTTCGTATGCGGCGGTGGTGAGCGACCCTGGTTATAGCATGGGACGGTCGTAGCGGGTGTTTCGCGGTTGTAGCGATGGCATAAGGTACGACGAATACAGCAAAGCGGAAGCTGTCAGCAAGCAGGGAAAGGTTGCGTCTTGGTCGGAGGGGTCCGTTTCCTTAAAAGAGCAAGCTAGGAACGGAGCCGAGAGAATGAGGAGGGGTTTCCGGTGAAGGAGATTTACTGTCGTGACAGCAGTATTGCGAGCAAAGGGGAGCGGCTCAACTTTCAGGTGAGTAGAAAGACGTGTCGGAGAGAGATTGAGGACTTTGCAGCCTTTGCCAATGCGCCGTCCTTGCCGGCCAAGGCTGGGCGGGAGAGTAGGTGAGCGATTGGCATTCTTTTGGCAAAATGGGACGAAAGCCAAGACTTTTGGACAAGATGGTACGGCGCCCTTTGGAGACTCGGCGAATGTGTGAGAGGGTCAAAGGTCCACGACCCACGGGAGACGAAGGTGGCTTGCCCTTGTCTCGGCAGACCTCATGCTCACTGTATGCGTAAGGTGTGCTCCGTAGGCTGGCTTCCTCGTAACAACGGCGTTTCCCGTCAGTTCAGTCAGGTTGAGACTTCAACCGTCAACGGCCTTCCCAAAAGGCAACCCAGCAGCAGACCTGCTGCTGCATTGCAGGCAGTGGGTGTAATGCGAGCTGAGCACCTCCATCTTGGGGGCGATTCAATGCGTGCGATAATAGCTGGGTAACCGTAGCGTGCGTACGGAGTAGGTATCTGCAGTGTGTGCGTGTACCACTGTATCCGTAGCATCCACCGCGGCTCGCCTGATGGCCAAGGGCCGATGGCTGCTGGATCATCCAATACTAGTGGTGGACATTGGCAGCTGGGCGAGGGAAACAAAACGGGCGACGATGAGAGGATGGAAGGGAAGAAGGCCAAGAAATGCCAAGACCGCGAATTTCGAAAAAAATAATAATATGAGCTGGGTGGGCACGGGCGCCCGGACTGGAGACGGTCCTCTTATCACTGGCCATCTGACTGGCCGGACGTTGCCAGCCAGGCAGGAACCGGCAGGGGTTGGCTGTTCCCCCCCGTGGCCTCCCCATGCCCCCGTCATGCCCGTTCGTCCCCGCTCCGCTGCGCTACTGAGGAAGTCGCAACTCACAACAGTGACTCTTGCGGTCATGCCTTGCCAGAGGAGGCTTAGGTAACTTGCATCCCATGAGGAAACCTCGACCAAAACACCAGCACCTTCCCATCCCGTCGTTAATGCTGGACATCACTCCGGGACTTCATGCCCACAACCCGGCCTGACCAGAAAATCACTCTTCAGAAACATCACGGTCTCGGTCTCACCTCCCCGCCACCCAACGGTTCCTTTTGTCGGATCTTTCCTGGATACCTTTCGATCGCAGCTGATCAGAATTGACCATGCCCTCGTCAACGTGGAACATACGATATCTGGACCCCGAGTGGAAGTGAAGTCCAAGTGGGAGCCGATTCCGCCTCGATTTGCTGTTTGATAGGCTCCGACTGCGAGTCTCGGGGCCCTCTTTCCGCTCGCTGCAACTCCCTCATCCGTGTTAGGCAGGACCCAATGTGTGGTCATTATCCACCGCTGCAGATGCATCTACTTTCTACCCACGCGCGGTAGACGATTATCTCGGCTCTCGCCGGTGACCACGCCTTCGTCTTTGTGACCATCTCAACGTTGGAGTCAGTCGCACTGCTAAACTCAGTCTCGATCTGTACTGTGTGCGTCTCTGTGCACTGGCCACAAGATCATTCTGAGCGACTGTTCCAACGAGTTCGTTCCATCTTTCATCCCATCACTCACGCCGAGCTCAACCAGCAAGGGCTTTCGATGTTGCCATTTCATCCGACCCGTCCTGCTCCCGCCCGGGGCATCCTGCAACTGAAGCGTCCTAGTAAACTCACTGCTACAGTTCGGCGAATCTAGGCCCGCAGAGTCGCAGACCGGAAGATGTCAAAATAAACTCAGCTCCAACTTGCACAACTACCACGCCCATGCCATAGTGCCCAATCGCTAACGTCTGTCTACAGCATGCCGATGCTAGACGAGTTTTAACCTGCGTATTAGTTAACAGCAATAAATGCCTTTTTTAGTGCAGGATACACGATGCACTCCACCAAAACGAGCATCTCTAGGGGACGAGTACAACATATTGCCAGCTACCTCATATTTCGTACAAACAATTGCGTGGTGCACAGAGGTCACAGTCCGATTTTTCAGAAATTATAGTGTGCGAAGCTATTCAGTGTGCCAGCGAGCCTCAATCATTCGGGTTCGCAATAAGTCGTTTTGTGGCATCACTTCCATAACACAAAACGTTTGATTTTCTTCATCAGAATGACAGCCAACGTTGTTGCGCTGCGTCCAATCGGAGTATTGCTTGCCAACAGCAGTCTGGACTGCCGTTTTGGAGCTTTGGTTTATTGTTATTTTTTTCTCGCTACCAACACACGATGACACGAGCGCTTGACCAGAAATGGCCATGGACTATCGGGCCCAATTCCTCCAGTAAGCCTGCGGCACAGCTTTGCCGGGAAATTGACCACCATGGCCAGCCAAGGAAAAAACATTGCCTCGCCGCGATATTTACGAGGACATCTTTCTTTGCCCTCTTAATTACGTACTGATCACAAGATGAAGTACTGCACGACAGCCTTGTTAGCCTTCGTGGGCATCACCGCGGCGCAAACCACGTCCGTGATCAGCGTCCTCAACCCCTATTTCGGTGACAACCCCTACGACGCGTCCATCAAGGACGCTAATCCCACCGCGACAACGTACATCGTGAGCTGCCAGACCAACAGCACGAATTATCAATGTCGCGCCGACCCCTCCGCCTTGATGACCCTCGTGGGAGGGCCGTCGACCATGGAACTTCACATTGACCATACTGCCAGCGGAGTGTAAGTCGTCCCCACACTCTAATCTACTCGTCATTCCGTCACCCAGGCGCATCCGATAGTGGGCGGTTGAAAATCTTGACCATGGTCGCTGAATATTCTTTTTTCCAGATCAATCGAGTACATTGGTACCGTTTCAGGTGATGGCCTGGACTACCAGCAGATTGTCACAAAGAGCGGAAACACCGCCATGATGGCCAACATGAGACTTTCGCCTCTGACGGCTACAAGCCTCTACGTTCCCCTCACCGTCACCGCTGGCCTGGAGAAATTGCAGCAAGCTCAGACCGGCGCTACTGCGACTGCGACTGCAACGGCCACGGCGTCCTCCTCGGGATCGGCGCAGAGCGGGTCCGGGTCCGGGTCCGGGTCCGCTGCATCGGCCACGAGTGCGCAGGCCTCTTCGACGTCAACGCCTAACGCCGCTGCACCCCGTGTCGCCCGGGACGGTCTTCTTGCTGGCGCAATTGCTGCAGTTGGGTTCATGATGTTCTAAGTATGCTGGTGGCAGAGCCAGGTCTTTGAAGATGTTGTTTCGGTCGAGGCATCGAGCATTGGGTATATTATGGGAACAGCAACAGGCAGCCTCGCGAATAATTTTGCGGCCTTTTTTGACGCATAATGACTGTCAAAACTATAACAACATGCTTGTTTCTCATTCATTGTCAAGAATGACCTTTTGTTGCCTGTTGTGGCGATGATTTCCCTTCACCTCGTTGACTTTGTGTGAGTCAAAGAAAGGCTTTTCTCTTTCTCTTTGGCGGTCATGGTGACGACAACCAAAGAATTGTTTGCCGAACCAGTCTCAGCACAGCTGGGCAATGAATCGCGATAGTTCTTGTACATGAGCAGCATATTATATAGATACAATCCTATTGAAGCATAATTTATTTCCCACCTCTTACTTCCCCAGTGTCCACCACTTAGCCAGATGAAAGATTGCAAACTGCCCGCGTCTCGCCTTTCCCACAGTCTCAAACCAGGAATTGAATTCATACTTGCAAGCCAAGGGACAACAATCTCTTTCTTTTCGGACCCCGCTCTCTCTCTCTCTCTCTCTCTCTCTCTCTCTCTCTCTCCTCGCAGAATTACAGAAGCAAGTTAAGCAATGGAACCCAGCGTGCAGGCCGGTATCGCGTTAGCGTGCGTGGGCGGTGTCTTCATCCTCTGTTGTGTAGCGTTCATAACATTCCGCCACATCATGTCGCCGCGCGCGCAAAAGGAGTATTTCAGGCGGAACGGGGGCGTTGCAGAAGAAACGATGCCTGGTGTTTGATGAAGCGGCAAAGAAAAAAAACAGCGTGCGTATAACGGTGCGAGATGGGATCCTTGGGAAAGTACAGTGTTGGCGAGTAGAGTAGAGGGGTATTGCAGAGCGTGACGTAGCCGCATCTCATCAAGTAGTGAGAGTGTTTGGATTAACACGGATATGAATATGTGGTAAAGTAGATTCAGTCACTTCATTGAAGAAAGAATATGGACTTGGTTTTCAATGATGATGCTGTGAATACTTTATAAATCACGAAACGGCACTGAACTCTGTCAACTCCAGACCCTGCTATGCTGGAATAATACTCATGGACACACCGACACCCAACACCCGACTTTCATGATGCTGCCCTGCCAAACCCACTCCTGACATGCTTGAATACCAGTTTGAGAAAGAAAAGCAAAACCCCTCGAGCACGATCCCATCAACATTATAAAGAAGAACTAGAGGAGGGCCTCATTACTGATGAGCCCGGTCCTCACGTCCGTCCTGCCAGCTGGTGCAGTTGACGCAGCGTTGTGCCTACGCTCGATACATTAGCTTCAACGAGCTCTCTTCTTCCGTCATCTCAGGGGTGCCTGAGACCCGAGGGAAGGGGGGTGGAAGAAAGGGCTTACCTTATTGCTGATTCGCTTGCGGCAATACTTGCACTTAACGGTATGCTTAATAATCGGCTCCCGGGAGAAGAACTGGAAGACGTGGGCCAGTCCGTAGAGCGAGATGCCAACGCAGAGGAAGGATACGAGTTGGTTGAGGAATGAGCTATGTGGGGGTTAGAGACGGTTGAGCGAGTTTCTTTGGGTGTGTAATCCCTCAGAGTCACAAATGCGGATGTTTCCGGACGAGGACGAACCCGATACCACATGAAGTCTTTCCGTGGTGATGATCAAGCAGAGTTAAGGTGCGTGAACTAAAGGAGAATCTTACCCGTAAGCTAAGACGACGGCACCATCATCCTTGGCGCGCTCGAGGGTCGTGTACTTGTTGTCGTGGGTGTAGTTCGGGCCGCCCTTTAGGACGGCGAACTTTTCTTCCATGTTGCGGTTGAGTGGGAAGATGACGGAGATGGGCGGCATGATGATGTTCTGCACAAAGTTGTTGACGAGGGTCGTGAAGGCGGCCGCGATGCTATCAAGCAGTATGTGTCAATCTACCAGGATCCCCGTTCATATTGGCAAAAGTCCAACATGAAGCTGGCTGACACTCGCAAACAACATTATTGCATGTAAGCGTTGTTGATATAAGAGGGACCTGCTCTTGAGTCGTCTCCTCATACTTGGGGATGGCATGCTTGTCGAGCATAATTAGGGGGATAGGTGCTTACATCAAACCAAAGGCGATCTCGAGAATGTTACCCTGCAGGGCAAAGTCGATGAAGCCATCCCAGAAACGCCGCACCTTTTGCTGGCCCCGTCCAAGGAGGGATTCCTCTTCGCCGTTGTCGTTGCGGCCTTGCATGTTCGCCGCGGAGGAGATGCGGTCTGAGAACGGGAGGGAGGGCATCTTGACGGTGCTCTACCGACAGGGGGGAGGAGACGCACTATACTTGAGGGTAAAAAGGAGAACGAGGAGATACGGAACTTCACAGCCGTGAAAGCGTGGTATGCAACGGTGCGACGGCGGTGAAGTAAGAGAGTTGAAGCGCCCTTGAGGTGAAGTGTAGTTGAAGTGTGGCGCGCCTAAGGCGACGGTCAAGGTTGGGTCCGTTTGACCAAGGTTGAGACATGGTGGTTGTTGCCTGTTTGGGGAGGAATGACGTACCCCACATTCCGGGGTGCGTGACGCCGGAGCCGGGGTGGGTCTCCTCCGAAGGCAGATTCCGATGTTGAAGAGCGTGAACGAAGTTCGACAGCTCATCATACCTCATTCGTGAGTTCTCATATTGAAGTTGAACTTGACTCATATTCATTTATACAGAGGAAGTTACAATCACAGCTATAGTCTCACCAACGATGGACTGGGAGTGTCAACAGCCGGCACTGGGTTTCCTTGAATGATGACATCTTTATTGATGTGGTTCTAGAAGTAATGCTATGAAATGGTGTACTCTGGTTTTATATATCGCGACAATGGTATCTTGGACAGGGTTTAAAAAAAGGATCGTGACGTCGGGAATAGCCATGATATGCCAGCTATCGGGGCAAACACGACAAGGGTATCGTTTCAAATACATCGCTTTCGTACTGCGGTTTCTCAATCTGAGAGAAGTGAAGGCGCACCTATGGTTTGACGACTCTTGACGAGTCAAACCGGCGAGAATGCTGCTTCGAATCTTAGAAGCTGCCCTTCTTATGGCGCTTCTCGGTATAACCGCGCGGCGCTCTGCGCGACCGCCTCTCAGCGCAGAACTGCGTGACCCAGTACACGGACGCCGCAAACATGACGGCGAAGGCCACCCAGGAGATAATCATAAACTTCTGCCCGACCTTTGCCGAGATGCCGACGTCCTCGCCAATGTCGGTGATCTGCTTCGCGCCCTCCTTCGCGCCGATAGTCGTGACGAGACTGCCGGCAAAGAGCACGAGAGCCGCCAGAAAGGCGAAGGCAAAGTTGGTGAGCGTCATGCGCTTCTTGAAGCCGAGGAAGAAAGCGGCCAGCGAGCCGAGGATGGCGAGGCCAGAGAAGCCGATGCCCATGACGTAGAGGACAAAGATGGCGAGGAGGGCCTTGTTGACTTTGTCCATGGCGTCCTCGATGGTGTCGGGCCAGTTGAGGTCAGACAGGCTCAGGCTGAGAGGGCCTATTTCGAGTTCTTGGTCCAGCATCTTGGTGAGGTTCACGTTTGCTAGTGTTTCCATGTTAGCTTCCATGACAGACGATAGGGCAAGGTACTAGCGGGAGTTTACTTACGACCAGGGGACGGCTGGGTGCAGTTCGTGACGTTCAGCCAGACGTTGGGCGCCGTGACGTTGGGCGAAAATTGGCCGTGGCACACGTCCATCAGGTGCAGGGAGTACCACTCGGAGATTCCCAACTCGTCGGCGAGGCGGTCAGCGACATCATTGCCGATATCGTTGAGGACGTCGGACACCTTATCGCCTACGCCGTCGATGAATTTGTCGAGGAAGCTGCCGGTGGTAGCAGCGGGATCAGCCTCCGAGGTTGCGGAGGGGATGAGGTTGTGGCCCAGGGTCGAGGTGTTGAGGCGGACGACGTCGTAGTCCTCCATGAATCCCTCCTTGTGCCCGGCGAAGAGGGCGAGGAATGAGAGGACGAATGCCACGATGGACAGTACCAACGGTACTATCACGGTGAAATGCATGTTGTCGGTATTGGCTGATTTTGCTCGCGTTGAAAAAATGAAAGAATGGTTGGATGGAGACGGGGTTTGGTTGTAGATTGTTTGGGTACACAGCGGGACTTTGTGACCGCGGACCAGAGGTTTGTCGAGAGACTTATGGTAGGTACTGCCTGTCACTTGGAAACGTGGTGTTCAAAATCGAAAGGCCCCGCGACTGAAAGACTTTAAAGGTAGCAAAGGGGTCCAGGCCTTATTGAGGAAGACCAAGTAGCCTAGGATCAATGGGTGAATCATATCGAACCAGCCATCCAAGACCCTGGACCGGCAATGATGCAACCGAGGGGACCCTGACTGGAGGTGAAAGAATGCTGTGATGGAGACGATGGACAGGAACAAGGCCCGCGGCCCCATCAGCGTCACTCGCCTGTACTGGGGGCAAAACCATGATTAGAGTAGGCGCATATGCTACGGGGGGTGGAAGGTAGGGCGGTAGTTGGAACTTGGGCGTCTTAGCACAACGTGGGTGCCACGAACAAGTGCAAGAATCCACAGGCAGGGAGACATCATCTTTGCTTGGTGAGGCGTTGAACAACACAGCAGGTCTAGGTCGAGCCTGACGTGGCCAAGATCTTTAGTCATGGAAGAAGGGTGTGTGGTTGGTGACTTGTTGTTCGGGTTGTGGATGTGCAGGTACTGTGTAGGACGATATCCAAGTTTACGTCATCGGTCTTTCTACGGCTACTGAGCCACAGCATTTCTTTCCCGATTGGGGGCTACGCTTAGACCTAAGGTACACTATTGGATGTATACAGAGTACGTACCCTTTCAACGAGGGTGACAGGGCCCCGTCACCAGCCGGCCATC
This sequence comes from Colletotrichum paranaense, assembly GCF_030867605.1. NCBI lineage: Eukaryota > Fungi > Ascomycota > Sordariomycetes > Glomerellales > Glomerellaceae > Colletotrichum > Colletotrichum paranaense. Next base: position 3,933,742 of record NW_026848961.1, on the reverse strand, counting down.
GGATGACACCCGGGAAACCTGTTTGGACGAGAACAACAAGAACAGGAGACCAACAAGGATGCGACAGCAAGTTTTGGAGCCTCCATAACCAGTCAAGACTCTTCAGGGTCTTGCTTCTGAGGTCGTTTGCCGCCTGTGGAGGCTCAAGGTATGTTCTATTCTTTGTCTCCTGGTGCAGTCACCGTACCCGTAGCCCCAGGGGACCATGAGTCCCCCAGCTTGGCCAGCGCTAAACTCTGATTTGACCCTTGACTCTCTGGAAGCATTCGTTCCAGGCTAGATCGTCACTCCACCGGGAGCAAAGAGGAACTGACTCTGTCCATTTTTGGCACCGTTGTCCAAAGCAGAAGACCACAGTCGAGATAGCTGCAGTATGTGGTGTTGCGGATAGCTTCACTATTCTGTCCAATTCTTGAGTGCTGTTAGTTTCATTCATCTCTTCTGCTGTCACCTGATGAATACCGCTAGCCAACTTAGTCTTTCTGCTTATCTACCTTCCTCAAACAGACTTGTCTCAGGGGAACACTCTTTGGCTGACTGTGCCGCAACGTGTAGCTTAATTTCCCGTTCCTTAAAACGAGCCATCCCCCTCATGCCCTTTCAGTCTCGCTCATTTGCTTCTTCAAAACAATTCCTGACTATTTCTACCGTCATTGAATACCACACTCATCATGGCCAACTCAACCTCTGACGGCTGTTCCCTCACTGCCGACGATGCTTTTGGACCAATCGTCCAGCACTGTCGCGACGGTTTCGACTTTACCCTGACGTTTGAACAATGTCTCTTCACCATACTCCCCGCCTCGCTCCTCATTCTCATCGCGCCCCTCCGGTTCCGCCACCTCGGCAAACTTCCCTACGCCGTCAACGGCACCACGCTCTGTCTAACCAAACAGGCCGCCATCGCCCTCCTCGCCATCCTGCAACTGGTTCTCATAGGTTTGTGGGTAACGCACCACCGCGGCGACATCGTCGTCGTCGGGGGCGGGGAAGGGGCCAGTAGCAGCGGAAGCCGTCTGCGCGCCGTCTCCATCGCCGCCTCGTGCGCGTCTTTCGCGGCCACCGTCATGTTTGCCGGACTCTCGTACATAGAACACGCGAAGAGCCTTAAGCCTTCGTCCATCCTGAATACATATATCCTCGTGTCCCTGGTGCTGGACGGAGCCATCCTCCGCACCATGTGGCTGTCGCACCTAAGCGTCGCCATCAGCGCTGTCTTCGCCGCGTCCTTCGCGTGCAAGGCGGCCATCGTGATCCTCGAAGCCCAGGAGAAGACGCGATATCTCGTGCCGTCGCCATCGTCGTCGTACAGCCCCGAGGAGACCAGCGGCATCTACAGCCGCGGTCTCTTTTGGTGGCTTACGCCGCTGCTGCTGACGGGATTCCGTCGTCTCCTGAAGCCGCTGGACCTGTTCGTCCTGGACGGGTCCATGTCGGCTGCTGCGCTGAATGAGAGGTTCTGGCTTCACTGGAGCAAGTCGCCCCCGTCGAGCGTCTCGACGGGCGGCGACGGCCAGCCTAGTGAAGCATCACGATCATCGTCCAAGTACCGTCTCATAAGGACGTGCATCGTCACGCTGAGATGGCAGTTGCTGGCAGTGGTCCTACCCAGGCTCTTTCTGCTCGGCTTCACCATTTGCCAGCCCCTGATCCTGAATCGGTTCCTCGACTTTTTGCAGAACCCGTCCGAGACGGCCAACTACGGCTACGGTCTCGTTGGTGCCTATGGGCTCGTGTACCTGGGCATTTCCATCTCCTCGAGCTTCTACTGGCACGCCGCTTTCCGGTGCCTGACCATGCTACGGGGCGTATTGGTCGCTGCCATCTATACCAAGACGACAGAGTTGCGTGTCGCTCCAGGAGACGACTCTGCAGCTGTGACCCTCATGTCGACCGATGTAAGTCATGGCAGTTTTTCACCTCCCATCATCGACATCAGTACTGACTTTCGTCACTTAGGTTGAAGCTATCATTCGTGCTTGGCGCGAAATTCACGAGTTCTGGGCCAACACCATTCAAATCGCCCTCGCCACATGGATTCTCAGCACTCACCTCGGCTATGCGGCCTCTGGTCCGATCATCGTGTCAGTCTTCGCGCTGGGTGCCACCGTATTCCTCGCACCCTCTGCTCAAAAGTACCAGGTCATTTGGGTCGAGAAGGTTCAGAAGCGCATCGGTCTGTAGCATCCTCCTCCCTGATAAAAAAACATTCTTAGCTGACTCTCCTTCAAAGGCATCACGTCGGCCATGATAGGCCACATCAAGAGCATCAAAATGTCAGGCCTGACCCAGAAACTCTCCCAGACTCTGGCCGATCTCCGGCTCGCCGAGATGCGAGCGGCGACCCCCTTCCGCGTGATCGGCGCCGTCACGTCCGCCGTCGCCCAAGTGCCCCTGATGATCGCCCCCGTCGTGGCCTTTGCCATGTACACGACGATTGCCTCCAAAAATGGGCAAGGTCTCGACGCCACGAAGCTCTTCGCCGCGTTATCGTTGATCATCCTGCTGGCCCAGCCGCTGTTTTGGATGTTCGAGGTCGTGCTCGACATGAGTGCGGCTCTGGGGTGCTTCAACCGCATCGAAAAGTACTTGTGTGAACCGCCGCGGACAGAGTATCGAGATTTTCCGTCGAACTCACCCGCTAGATATTCTGGAGGTACGAGCTCCGACGCTCAAGATGTGCGACTCCAGAATCTGGAAAGCCGCAAAGGGCAGGTATCAACAGATACCAAGTCCGGAGGCACGATCGCTATTCGCGTGAAAGACGTGACGTTGGCGTGGAAGCCCGAAACGGTTCCCGCCGTTGAATTAATGGGTTTCGACATATCAAAGGGCCAACTCGTCATGCTCGTGGGACCTGTTGCATCCGGGAAAAGTACACTTCTCAAAGGTCTCCTCGGTGAACTGCCACACGTCACTGGAACAGTTGCCCTGTCCAGCGATCGCATCTCTTGGTGTGAGCAGAGCTCCTGGCTCGTTGTGAGTGAACTTCCGGGGCAGGATATAACAGCATCACTAACTGGATTTTCAGAACGGCACCATTCGAAAGAACATCATCTGCTTCTCTGACTTTGATCATAAACTATATCAGCAAGTTCTCCAGGCGTGTGATCTTGAGAAGGACCTCGCTCAGCTCCCGGATGGAGACGAGACATTGATCGGAAGCAAGGGGATTGCTTTAAGTGGTGGTCAAAAGCAGCGTGTCGTATGTCAATTCATTAGCTGGATTCACCTCCTTCGACTAACTAGGCATAGGCACTTGCCAGAGCCATCTATTCACGCCCTCGAATCGCTCTATTTGACGACATCTTCAGCGGGCTTGATAACCATACGGCCAGGGCAGTGTTCCAGCGCGTCTTCAGTGCCAAGAATGGAATTCTCCGATGTTGGGGAACCACGATTGTGCTTGCGACTCAGTCAGGTATCAACTTCTCAATACTCATCACCCTTTATGATACATAATGCTAATAAGCAGGTGTAGTGAGCTTTCTATCCCAGTCAGATATGATCATCGCCCTCGAGAGCGGCAAAGTAGTAGAGAAAGGAAATTTTGAGGATTGTCGAAAGGCTGGGGGCTACGTCTCAAGTCTCATCTCCACCAATACCGAGGAACAGGACGAGAGCATCCCCGAGTCAGAAGAGCTTGCAGACGGGACTGTTCGTGACGCCCCGGTAGAGAAGAGCGCCAAGGTATTGAAAGACCAGGATGACAAGAGACGACAGCTAGGCGACTGGAGTGTCTACGGCTATTACTTTGGTAGCGTTGGCGCCGCTCTCGTGGCCGTCTTGATGGTCTTGGAGGTGACGTGGGCATTCTTTTCTACGTTTCCGAGTAAGTCTCAACAACCCATTAATAGGACCTCCTCGACAAAAGCATGTCTAATATATGAGACCAGCCGTATGGTTGAAGTTCTGGACGGACTCTCAAGCAGAAAGTCCAGCGAGCCATAATGCCTACTACCTCGGGGTGTATGCCGCTTTCCAAATCAGCGGTGTGTTGTGTTTTGCCGTACTCATCTGGTAAAATAGAAGCTTTCTCTCTTTGAGTTGAGAGGCACCCCAAGTTGACGACTTCGTTCTTTCAGGTTTGTTCTTGTTCCTGTCGCTTCAAAGTCGGGCATCAGTCTACACCAGCGTCTACTCAAAGCCGTCATGCAGTGAGTACCGTCCGTAAACCCCTCATACGATAGATCATGAATTCTAATGTTTCGTCAAGCGCGCCCCTATCTCTGTTCACGAAAACAGATACTGGATCCATCACCACCCGGTAAGCTTGCGTTCACGCCGCCCTCATTCCCATGGTATTAACACATCCTAGATTTTCGCAAGACGTAGGTCTGATAGACAGGAGCCTTCCCCTGGCTCTTGTGATTTCGCTCGCAAGTAAGCCATACTCACCCTTTTCTCTGGTCTGAAAAACAAGGCGGCAGCATCTAACCCGAGCATCATCAACAGGCTTCTTCACCTGCGTCGGCAAAGCATTTCTCATAGCTTCCGCCTCATGGTACATCGCCATCAGCTTCCCCGTCCTAATCCTCATCTTCTACTACATCCAACGCGCATACCTCCGCACCTCCCGCCAACTCCGCCTCTTAGACCTCGAAGAAAAAGCCCCCGTCTAGTAAGTCTCCATTTCTCTCTCTCTCCTCCCTAACACCAAACCCCTAGATCCTCATCTTCCAAGTCTAGGCGATGAAAAAGAAAAAGCTAACCAGAGCCTCTCCAAAAGCACCCACTTCCTCGAAACCCTCTCAGGCCTGCCCACAATCCGCGCCCAAGCCCTCACACACCCCTCCGTAACCCACGCCCACGCCCTCATAGACCGCTCCCAACGCCCCTTTTACATCCTCCTCCTCACCCAGCAGTGGCTCACCCTCGTCCTCGACCTCACCACCACGGCGCTCGCCCTCCTCGTCGTCGGCCTCGCCGTCCATCTCCGCGACACCGTCTCGGTCGCCCTCACGGGCGTCTCCCTCGTCCAGCTCATCTCCTTCACGGAAACGCTCAAGCTGCTCATCCAGTTCTGGACCTCGCTCGAGACCTCCATCGGCGCGGTCGCCCGTATTAAGAACTTTGCCGAGGAGACGCCGGACGAGACCGAGGCGGATGCGCTCAGGAGGGAGGCACTGATGATTCGGTCTGCCGCCGGAGGGCAGCAGAGCCCAGAGGCCACAATCGTCCACGGCTGGCCCTCCCGCGGCGCCATCGAGATAAACAACATCGTAGCTTCGTACGAGCAGCAGCAGACACGCCCAGAGCCCAAACCCGACAACCAAGGCACCCATCCCGGGAGAACCACCACAAAAGCCCTGGACGGCATATCCCTCTCCATCCCCGCCGGCTCCAAAGTCGGCATCGTAGGCCGCACAGGAAGCGGCAAATCCTCCCTCCTCCTCGCCCTCCTGCGCCTCCTCCCCCTCTCCTCCGGCAACATCTCCATCGACGGGGTCCCCCTCGACGCCCTGCCCCTCCTGCCCTTACGATCGGCCCTCGTCGCCATCACCCAGGACCAATTCGTCTTGCCGGGCACGGTTCGCCAGAACCTCGATCCGCTGGGTTTAGTATCCGATGCTGATGCCGATGCCGCCGCCGCCGCCGAAAACATCCTCGTCTCCGCCCTGACCCGCGTCGGTCTGTGGGATACCATCCGCGAAAACGGCGGACTCGAGGCCCAGTTCGCGGAAGAGGCGCTGAGTCACGGGCAGAGACAGCTCTTCTTCCTCGCGCGGGCGGTGCTCAGAAAAGATGTCGGACGGGTCCTCCTCTTAGATGAGGCGACGAGCAGGTAAAGCACATTTCCTTTTCCTTTTCCTTTCCCCTCTCCCCTTTCCCCTTCATGCTAACCCCCTCCTCCCATATACTGTTACTCATCGTTACCCATCCGCCCCTATTCTATTCCAACTCTGAGAGCCGGAACGCTGACAAATACCTACCTACACAGCGTCGACGCTCACACGGAGCGCATGGTCAAGGACCTCATCCGCGACGAATTCAAACACCACACAATCATCGCCATCGCCCACAGGCTAGACACGGTCGTCGACTTTGACCGCGTCGTGGTCCTCGACAAGGGCCGCGTCGTCGAGGTCGGGAACCCCCGGGACCTGTTGAGCCAGGGACGGGGCAAGTTCAGGGAGCTGTGGGATGCAAGTCGGCGGCAGGCTGGTGGACAAGATGAATGAGGAAACCTATGGTACACGATGTTGAATGCACTTTGAATTGGGAGAGGACTGAATACTCGAGAATTTGTGTTGGGAATAATTTGTAACTTGATTTCCTATCTCTTCAAAATATAAACGGCATCAACGGCATTTGCGCATCCTCTATCGGATCACTATCCACGTTGATAAATCTCCCCTTTCCAGCTCTTTGCGCTACAATGTACTTCTCAATCGCCTTTGCCATGTGCGCCGCCTCACGGAACCTCTCGTGGTCCGCAATCGGTGTGTCTACGCCGATCTCATACCCATACCTCAACTTCAGCTTTGTTACTTTGCCCCATGGCCCGGTCCAGTCGATGTGGTCTCCGTCAACGTTGGCCATGAGCGCCTTGAACCACGCCCCACAGCCTGTGAGGTCGAGATACTCGAGCCCGTAGAGGGACTTGCTCAGCTTCCTCAGCAGAATGACGGCTTCGGACCAGTCATCGTCCAGGGTATGCGCGTACGCCCCCGTGCCTGAATAACTCTCGGCGCGGCCGTCAGATGAGACAATCTTGGAGAACTTTGCGTTGGGCGTCAGCGACGGCTCGGGCCAGTACGCTAGGCTCAAGTGCGTGAGCGTGGGCAGCTTCGCCGCGAGCGAGAGGAGCTGCTTCCACGATACGCCGGGCATCCCGCCGCCTTGCTGTGCGCTAGGGGCGACGGTGAGGCAGAGATGCGTGATATTGGGGAGAAGCTTCGGCGGGAGCGAGGGCGCCTCTGCTGTGTCCCAGGAATCCTGCACGGCCTCGGCGGCGCTCGCCAGCTGCTGTGGGAACAGCACGTCGGCCAACTCCCTGACGGACATGGAGTGGCCCACCGAGCCAGTCAGGTCGAGGGAGTAGACGTCGTTGTTCAGGGACACCAGGCTATCGACGTCAAGTGGCTGCTGGCCGTCGTGCGTCGCAGGAGGAATCAGAATGTTGTGCAGGTCTGTAGCGGATGCTCCGCCCTCGTACCATACGCCAACATACTTTGCCAACGAGGCCCTGACGCGGCTGGGCAGCGTGTGCAAGTAGTACCGATCGTAATCCTTATGAAGCTCCCAGTTCAAGGCCATCCTTCGGAGGACGAGATCCATCAGGCTGCCCTTGTCCGGCTCGTATGTGCCAGGCAGGCCCTCCATGGCCTGGGCGCCGCGGTGGGCGGCGGTCGCGTGTGCGCGCTGGACATGGCTGGATGGTGATAACCAGCTGCGTGGAGGTGGCGGGCCTGGTGGTACTCGTCTGCCTGTGGCGTCGAATCTTGGGACACGCCTGGGGGCCGGCGGAGGCGTCTCTGGGATCTGGAGGATCTGTCGGAGAGCGGGCGGGACGGTGGGCGTGGTCGCTGCCGATGCTGCTGCTGATGCTGTCGGGGTAGCACGGGAGGATGATCGGCGAAGATCAGCCAAAAGTTCGTTGACGCCCCTACGTTGGGTCTCTGTGTTGCAACATTGTCAGTGGCCGAAGCGACGTCACGGAAAGGAGCTCGGTGAGAGAGGAAAGGGGAGGATGGGATAGAGAGAAGAGAGGAGAGGAGGAAGAGGAGGGGCCGCGGCCCGGGGGGTGTGCGCGATGGGCGTGGGGTTGTAATTGGACTTACGAGTAGAAGAAGAGGCTGAAGCTGAGGCACCCAATGAAGACGGTGCAGTTGACTGCGGCTTCGAGTATAACGCTTGATGCCTTTTCTTAGTCATGCCCGGGTGAGAGATGAATGTAAGGTAAGGAAGGGGGAAGCTGTGTGAGGAGGCTTCCGGATGGGAGGTGTAGGCGGGGGTGGAGAAGCCAGGTACGGTAGGTTTCTCTTCGTTGTCGTCGATGATGGTTGTTGTTGCAGAGCAGAGCAGAACAAACAAGCTTCTAGCGGGCGCGGCTTTGTCTGCTATGTACTCCCTGTACTCTGGAATGTTGTTTCCGCCTTTTGCATCCGCCTTGGGGCAAGCGTCAGCAACAACGAGATGAGTCGCCAGTTGCTCAGGTCTTGTTTTCTGCTGTGAGTCACAAGGCAATCTGGTCAGTCAGTCAGCAAGCATACACAGTAAGCTGCAGAGCGAGGTGAGAACGGCAGAGTCATTGCATCGCTTTCCCCGGTGCCAGGTGTTGCTCACCAAAGAATTAATTGATGCCCTAATTAGGTAGTAGCTTTTTTAGGATCGAATAAGGGCCGTAGCGTGGCTTGGAAGGGGGGGAAACGTTACAAACGTCATGCCGCAAATGGGAGAGAAGCAGCACCTAAGCACCCCTCATGCGCCTCGTTTTTGTTGTTTGTCAGCTTCCGCCAGTTGCCAACTGGATCCGCCCACAAGCGCTAATACGCACGCTGCTTTCCCCTCCACTCCAGGCGTCCAGCGACTCTCAGCCTGAGGTGAGTCCCGGTTTTACACGGACTTCCAAATCCCAGACTCCCAAGTGCCCTTGCTCAGTGCGTGCTGAATCACTGAATGAGTCGGGCGGCAAGGGCAGAGCACGCCAGAGCAGGACCTTTCCACCTTGGGGCAAACGCATGGTCTGAGCGTTCGGATGTGCGAAGAAGGTGCCCCGGCCCGGACACGGGCAAGACCCGCTCTGCCGGTCGACGGCTCGGCAGGTCCTGAACAATTGACAATCCACGACCTTGTGGCTTGACCCACTTCCGATACCTCAGACCTAAAGTAAGGTACTACCTTGACTTACAGGAATGAAATTGACTCGGGCCCCCTTCCACAAAACAACAACAACCTCTACGGCCCGACTGACGGGCTTCTGGCCCTCCAACCCCCCCCCCCCCTCGTCTCCCAATCAACTTTTATTGTCTCTGTCCATCACTTTTTACTATAGAGCAATGTGAGGAAAAGGTCCTCGCCTGGCAAACTCGACTGCCGCTAGACCTAACAACACCTTAGAGTTTAAGACTGCGTCCGCCAGCTTTGTGTCACCCCTATTTCGTGTAATGTTTCAACAGAGAATTCCAAGAGGAGAGATTATTGCCTAGCATCTGTCCATGAAGCATTCACTCTAATGCGGGGCGTGACTGGTGAGCAATGCATGTCATGGACGCCACCAGCACCGACGGATGGATGGCGATACCTAGAACCATTGAACCTCGAACCATCCTCTTATCTGGGACTGGCTTATTATGGCAGTTTCGATGCAAGAAGCCGCTATATCACAACTCATCATATTCGCCAAATCCGCCCTCGTGGCTAGATAGTGTTTGTGTGACCTTCTTGGGCCTATCCAGGGCTTGAAATAGGCTGCCTGTCTTGTCTTTTCAGCTGTTGCTGTCAACGATTGTCTCGAATCAGTGATGGATCCATATTAGGAACATCGTGGTAGCCGGGCAAGGTGGTCTATCTTCTTGCTACGCGCCTTGAAGATCGGGTAGCCGCACAGCTGGCTCTATCGGATTGACTTTCCTCACGTCATCCTATTGGGCTATCACAATCACGAGTCAGCAGCCTGTTGAAGATATCGCATCATTTTGACCTCATCGAGGGCTAGGCCTTCCCTTAGACCCAGATGTTGGCGTACGAAGCCAGAGTTGTTATGATACCCCAGCCAGGTAAGCCACGTCAAAAGCGTGGCAGAGCTTGCCTCGACATCCAAAGGGCCCGGTAGCCGATGGATCCATGGATCTATCATTAAGGGCCCGTCCAACGTTGCATCCACAAAAGCCCTTGGCAGGCTCCTGACAGGCGGGCCTGAAACTGGCCTGCTGAACAACGTGCGTCTCGGATGCACACGGTGTTCGTCGTTGACTTTTGCCAATGGCGCGACATATTAAATTCTGGTACTCTTGTACGCTTAAGACGTCAGGCAGGTCAGGAGCATGCTGCTAGCCCGCAGATGGAGATTTGTGGATAGTCTGGGACGGTATTCAGGGATGCCCGAGGGCAACCGGGGCGGGTAACCTGGGTGATCGACCGGTCCTGATCCTTTACCAATCACCCTTTCGTGTTGTGAAGGAGGCCTTCAGCGGGGAGGTAAGAAGCCTTACACAACATGGTCAGGGGCCCGGTCATGGAGACGAAACATGAGGTGGCGCTTGGTGGCAAAAAGGCTTGCTGACGGAGTCTTATACGTTTGACAATTCGAGATTGACAGTCCCAATCTGGAAGGAGAAAGCGAACAAATTCGGAAATCTGTGTTCCAACATTGGCCAGATTCGACGTCAAAGGCAACGTGATGAAAACCCTGTCCGTAAGGGGGTCATCGAGGAGGGGCTTTTCGGTAGATGCGCAGTTACAGCCCATGATGTCGTGACGATCCCGAGGCAATGGCTCCAAGGTGAATGCTCATGTGCCCCTTGTAGCCTCGTAACAACCATGGTAGTAACAACCACTATCCGATCTGCGACATGTGAGTTATCGGCCCCCAAAGATTTGCCTATGCCACCCACGACTCAACCAAATCCGGTGTCTTGAGCGATACGCTGGCGCTTTTCGGAACGAGCCTGGCACTCGAGACCGAAAGACAGCGATCGGATCCTGAGTGTGTTATTCTGGATATCTTCCCTAAGACTGCCAGTTCCTTTTCTCTTTTCGACTGCCATATTGTCATGATGTGGAAGCCCTTTCGGCCAAAGCCCTCTTGTGTCACCTGGAATGAATTTTGCTGGCTCGAGGGGTACAGTCCTGCAACGGCAGGGGGTATGGCATGCTCGGTAGTCACGAGGCCTAGGCTCCAGGTCACAGAGAATTTCCTGTCGTTGGAATGGCGCAAAGAAACCTAGGCCGGTAGTCTCACGGCGCCTTGGCCAACCCGCTTTTTCAACTAGGAGCTTACGCTTGCCGGGTTGACCTTGCGCGAGAGACGAGTTTCGCGAAGACAGCGAGAACATCGGAAAGTGAGCATGGAGGGATTGGAGCTGACGAGATTGCTCGTCGTAGAACAAGAGCTGGAAATTTCTTTCTTGACCGCCTTTTTGATAATTTCGCGAGGCAACCAGCATACCGGGTCCTTCTGTCGCAATCCGTAGAGAGACGGGGGTGGCTCATTATAAGCCAAGTCAAGACCCTAGATGCCCGCGTCGAATGAGACGAGAAGTGATAGGCCGCTGTCACGTAGTCACTCCTTTCAGGTTTTGTTCCACCTTGTCTTCTCCCGCCTCTGTACAGGTCTCGTACATATCCAGGCAAGAAAGCCTGCTGATAGAAGCCTCATTGGAAATCCACACCCTGTCGAGTCTGCGGCGCGTACGCCACATATAGCGGGAGATTTCTGCGGGACCGGGGAGCAGAGCCATAACCTTTTGATAGCTCTCTCTGCATACTTGCTTCTTTGTTACCGAGTGTCCGATGATGAAAAGGACCCGGTCCCTCACAGTCGCCGTAGCTGCTGTCACATTGTCGAAGTGGTCCGTGTATACTTATTGCTTTGCAAGGGTTGATGGCCGGATATGTAAGAGAGACGATCCGTTTGGCTCTCCTGTCGTCCTGTAGGCCGCCCTGCGAGACATTCCTGGGATGTTGGGCCGGGAAGAAGTAGGGTTGATACCAGCAGCAGGACGCCTGACCCGAATAGTCAGCGATAGATTGTGATCCGGAGGCATGGCTTATCCCAAGATAACTTGGCAATAATGACACCGAAAGAGAGAACATGTGGCAAGCCGTCGTATGGTACCAGAAAGGCCCTAGAGATACAAAGTAGTACATGGGGCGGGTTCGGGACACGGTCCGGTTAATAATCATGCTGTATGGCCATGGCCATGGCCATGACCCGGACTCTCAATAGACATGCTGTATGGGTAGCTGCTCTTGTCGAAAGTATGAAAACATAGTCCTCGTTTTGAGAGATCTGCTGGTTGGTGAGTCACATAGCTGTGATATCTGTATGTTGGAGCTGATGGCCGGCTTAGGCTACGAAAGTGTTGGAAAATGGAGCGAGACCAGTCGCATTGATTCAACTTGTCTGAGATCTGACGAAGACATGGTACCAGACCTGTTCTAGGTTCTTGACGGCATAGTTGCCATGGTTTGCGTTTTTGCGGCCTCCAAGGGGTGGGTGTTTGTCCAGCAAAAACAATGTTTCCGGATAAGTATCAGTGCAGAAGGAGGCTTGAGAGATTCGTGCACAAGGTACTCAGACTGGTGTAGCAAGGCAAGAGCCAGAAAAAGGCCAGAAACACGAAACGAAGGGAGAAGAGAGTGCCGATGGCGGCGCGATGCCGCATGGCTAAGGAGTAAATGTGCCTTTCAAGAGTCGGTGAAAGAGCCTCGGGGAGGTAGTGCCAGCGAGAGATGCAGCGAGGCAAAGGAGAGCCAAGGGATCGGATGAGGCCCAAAAACAGATTCAGCGGTAGCCACGGCAAGCAGATATCTCGTTGAGCTTTTCTGTAAGGTGAGGTGAAGAAGACGATGTCTGAGAGCTTGGAGGAACTTGCAAGTCAAGGAGCAGAGTTTAGATGTATGTACCAAGGGCGTGGGTGTGAGTACCTACCTGCCTTTACCTCATAGGGCCGGAGGCACAGGAAGGCACAGTGTGCGAGCAGTATAGTACTTTAAGGTAAGTAGGTAGGAAGCAGCTCGTTCCGGCAGGCAGCCTGCGTCAGGTCTACCGGGCTTAGTCAATGTTGGTCGGCGACTCGGCGTACCGGAGATCAAAGAGTAAGGTACGGGTAGAGGTCGTAGACAATGGAAGCCCAATGCCACCTCAGCATTGTGTCGTACCACATATTATATTACCTTACATATTGCAGTTGTGAAGATGAAGACTAGGTAGGTAGGTATGAGGTACCTTAGGTAAGGTAGGCGTGTGTAGGTCGATGATATGCAGGCTGGGCCGTGTAAATGAGGCACTCTCCCGCTAGCCAATTGGAAGACCCACTTGACTATCGGTACATTCACCTGAGGGCTCCACTTCTACACCGTACCGTGTGAGAGCCTTCCTTTCCAGTACTGTCAGCTCCATCCCAATTCCCGCCATCATTTCTCACCTCGTCACCAATCCCAGACAGTGCAAGCTCTCTTGACCACCTTGGTCAACGACTGGTCATCGACCACGCCCGCCGGCCACACCACACCGCATGTACCTACATGTTTGTTTCCTCCTTTGCTCGAGGGGCTTGAAATGCATGGCTCCTTGCTGACCACTGTACAGCATTTCATTGATTGCTCGAGCTATGGCGCTCATCATCTCCAACAAGGCACCTAGGAGCAAGTCAACGTCGTCCCCTTGAACGAGGAAAGCATTCATAATACTCCGTACCGACAGCTGCTTTGTGCATACGTATCGGTACCTAGGTATCTGGGCCTGCTCGTCAAGCCGAAAGCAAGAAACCTATGGATAGACGACAATGCAATATTTATGCCGCCCTCAGCTCGTTCCACTCGCCTCTCAGACGATGGATCGCTCGCCAGCCCTGTATTCGATTCATTCCAACCCCCAAATGTTCAACTTGTGCGTTTATTGTAGCCTCTAGATACGGGGTCTGATCCTATCCAGGTCGAATGCTTGACAAAGTTGCGACATAGCCTGGATGCCTCAAAGGCGCATCGCATCAATCCGCAGACGCACACCAACGACGTCTAGACACCATTCTTGGAACAGAGTCTTGCATCCCGCCTAGCCTCTAATTGCAGTATCTTCTATTCCCGCGATTCTCCAAATTTTCCGGCACTTCCTTGTGTCACCACCCTCGCCGAAACCCCTGTTATGGCCTTGTACATGCCAGACCATTAGCAACAACCACAGCAACATCTTTCTTTACTGCAACAAGTCCGCCGTCAAATCTTCTGCTACTCAGCCGGTGTCTGCCCATCACTGAGAGGACCCTGGTGTCCGTGATACGTCACATCACACAAGATCTGATCTCTGGAAGCAGGCAAAGGAAGAAACATGGGGAAATGGTGCCTTTTACACTTCCATCTCGCAGGCGACGACGAAGAATCCGGCACATGCTGCTGGAGAAATAAGCTACAGTCAAATCGGAGGGGGGGGGGGGGCTGCATTATGATTTACATGTCGATGACATGCTGCTGGACACGACAGAGCAATCGTCAGCGCCCCCTCACACATCTGCCGTCCCGTCGGTAGTAGCAACAGAAGTAGCAGTAGAAGCGGCAGCAGCGGCGACGGCGTTGAAACGAGCCAAAGAAACGGCCACACTTAAATTCGAGCGGCCCGATCCGACGTGACTGGATCATCCTCGACCAGCTACTTACTAATTAGCCTCGACCATCGGCTTTCGTTTGGTCAAGCTTCGTCTCACGAGTGCTGGCCGTGGCTCTGGCTGTGTACAGCAAAGTGTCCAACATGCAAACCCTGCCCTGCTGGAATGATTCTCCCTCCAGCGGATATCAGGCCATAAGTCAACCGGCCAGTCCGGTGGCCCGAAAAGACCCGGAAATCAGACTTCTGAAACAATGAAGTTGGTTCCATGCCTCATGTATGGTGGCGCGCGCATCAGGTACAATTGTCTAGATCTTTCTGGACTAGTCAGCGGGAACCTGCACAAACGACTTGGTCAGCTAACGCATCGGCCTAAATTGAGTCTGCACTTTTGAACACGAGGTGCAGAGCCTATCTTCCCGACACTAGAATTGACGACCTCAGGCAAAAGATTGGCCGGTCCGTACCATCTTTGGGTCAGTTTGGAATTAGCATTGCCTGCTTTTCTCCCATTCTCGGGTATTGCGACATCCCATTGGATCCTCACGAAGAGGCACGGCTCAAGTTTGTTCTAATCCTGCATTGTCATGCTTCGGCTCCATGGATGATGAGTTCGGTCTTGCCAGCCTCGGAGAGGCGTTCAGTATTCGTACGGTCACTCAAGCCGCTAGTCAAAGTAAGCGCGGACAACCTAAGAACACAGCGCCGTGGAGAGAAATGGTCCGATGGCAAGCTGTCAACCAGGTTAAGGCGAAACCCTATTCTCATCGCACGTGTCATGTGGCGAGCCTGTCTCGGCCGGCAGAGACACGTCTCTGCAAGTCGAGTCTGATCATGGTTCATCAGGACCGATTCTGCGGCAGCTCGAGCGTTGTGCTCATAGACAAGCCACCAAAGGATGCTGGGTCGCATGGGCGGTTTTAGGGCCGAAAGCTACGTGGTGGATCTTCAACAAGACCACGACTTTTGCCAAACGTGTCTTTGGTGTGGCTGTAGAAGACGTGAGGCTGCCTCCACCATCGTCGTCAGCCTAGACTTGAAGTTCTCTGGCTGCATACAATTGTTCCGATGACACGAGGTCAGAGCTCCTCCGCAACGAATTCGCTACTATCAACTTGTTTCAACCAATCCAACGGCACTTAACGCAGGGTGTCGGTCAACTCTGGACGTCATCCCAACACCTGGATCTCAATGGCCGGGATTGTCCGCTAAACGCCCATCTCCTTTCACGACGACTGCAAGCTGCCGCTGATAGCCCTCCTCGTCGCCAAGGGCAAATCCTTTCCCTATCTGAAGGGGTTGTTTGTGGCGTTTCATCCAGGCCCTTGATCAACGGGTAGGTGCAGAATTGCTGCATGGAAGGAAAGCTCAGCGAGGCTTGGAAGGCGTCGTCTTCCACTCACCAACCGAACGACCTCGACTGACCCGGCTACACGCCGATGCAGGTCAGTAGATCCTCCGCTCCTTGGTTCGAAGAAGGCGCCTTGATCTAAGCCTGAATCCATCTGTTGTATCATGTACAGGCAGACTATGGCGATGGAAACGTTGCTTGTGCTAAGAGTCTCTAGCCATCAGGCTTGAGCGCTTGTCAGCTCGCGGATTGATGAGCGGTATAGCATCATTCCACCTTGATTGCACCCTTAGACACGGCCACAAAGACTTGCTTGCCTGAATAGCCCCACGGACCTGGGCCATTGAGAAGCTTGGCCAGCAGCAAAGTCGAGTTGTACAGACTCCCACCCCCCTGACCAAAATACCTCGACTTTGGCCCTAGCCGACACCCGTTACCTTTGCTTGACGGCTTGGCGATGGGAAGTTTTCCTACCCTGCGCAGTCGGTTCACACACCTGTAATCGTATTCTAGCAAAGGAAGCACCAAAGGCAGGAAAAGCACGTCTTTTCGAAAAGTCGACCGGGGCTTCTGGGAGCTCTCCGCAGTGCCGCACGACTGAATGTCTCTTTTTGCCGTTGTCTCAGAGACTGCACAACCCATTTGCTGCTCGCGCGCGGAGGCCCCCGCCCTACCTCTCTCCGATATTGTATATTGTATCCATTACACCTTGGGCTTCTAGGACATTAGCCGGACCTCTGCTTGCGAAATCCAGCTGTCTGCTGCTTCTTGGTTTGTGCAACTGTGTCCAGCAGTCAGTCACAGTTGGAGCCTCCAACCCATCTCTGTCTCTCTGTGCGATCTTGAGCCAGCCACATCTGGGGTTTCTCTGGGAGGGTATATAGATACCTTGCTTCCAAGATCCTGCACTTTTTTGGGCCTCTCGTAGACTCTTCGACTTAGACAACTACATCTCCAGAACAGAGACTCCTTCGATATCTGTTTAGAACGAATAGAAGCTACTGGTTTCGACTGCTCGAGTTACTCCACCTTCCTCACATTACGGCCTACAACAATTCACTTCGAAAGCCTATCCGATACTCGGAGGGACAAGACATTAGCCAACAACAGTCTAACATCTGATCAACACGAAAAGTTGAAACACGAGAGAATCGTCGTATAGTAAGTGGAAACCGCAACTCTTCCTCCTTTCCCCCTCGTGGACTATCACTAGGTCTCTTTGGCGCGATGCTCCCTCTTCGTAAGTTGTGGGTGGCCACCCAGGGCGATTTGCACCGGGGTTCGTTGGCTAGGACCCATCTTGCCGGTTCCCCCGCGTCAGAACCTGATTCGCGGTGATTGAGGACGGGGTCAATCACTGGCTTGCTGGCCATTGTTGATGAGGCAGCTGCACAATCTGTCGCTGAAAGATAAATGAGAACTAACTCCGTTTCAGGTACCTATAGCAATCTGTCGTGCTCTTCTTCCTGCGAGTAAGTGAGACCGCGCTCTCCGTTGATCACCTAGTGTGGAGGAGGACGACCCAGCCAGACCATCTCCAAATAGGAATGCGCAACCAGATAGGCGGGAAAGACAGCAGCTTGATGTGCGCTGCATAAGGCAGTCTTGGAATCCGCGCAGAGGATTTGTCAATGTTTACGGCACAGCTATAACGGCGCGATGCTGTTCTTGCCCTACGCGTGGATCCACGGCGGTGTCTCTAACACGATCGATCGATCATACTGGAGCAGTGGGAGATGCGCTCATGGGTCAAAAAGAAACGGCCACGTTTGTTTCTGACAGAAACGCAAGTTGGGTCCGTTGCTGACGGCAGATTCGAATTGGCTAGGTCAAGCAGGATAAAGAGCTGCACGCAAACCCTTGGCATGACAGGGGCACTCTTGGAGAGTCAACCGGTGAGTATTGAAGACCCGTGAGCCCGCGTGGAGTGTTGGGAAGAGTATCTTTCGAGTCGATTCTTGGAGCCGAGCGAAGAGGCAGAATAGTCTACAAGACGAGCATCGCGGCAAATCAAGCCAGTACCTGCCGAATATCTGAGAGGGAAAGGCAACAGAAGCAAGTCAGTGGAAGAGGATTGGACGAGTTTGTCGGGTGTGTTGGTGGGATGGTTGGGTTGGGTTGGTTGGAAATGGAGCCAGGATGTTTGTTATGGGAACATTGTGTGCTGACAGTTGCGGTGTCGAAACAGAGGATCGAGGAACTGGGGCGACGAGAGCGCTGTTCCAGCGCCAGCACTAGCACCAGCGCCAGCATCAGTACCAGATCACCGCCCCTCTACTACGGCACGACACCCCTCGTGGCCGGCACGGACGACCGTCGTATGAATCCTCAACAGCTACCAAAGGTACCGTGTTATCCGTCATCCTATTTCTGCCCCCTCCTTCCCTTCGGAATCCCTCCCTTTTTCGCGGCTCGCTTGCTTCCCTTCAGGCTTATCCAAGAGGGGGAACTCGTTATGGATACAATGTTCCTATCCTGGTTGGCCTGCCTTACCTGATCGAACAACCATAACAACCCCCTGCAATGTCACTTTTACGCTTCGTTCCCGAGCCCTCTTCCCTTCCGTTCCCTTCTTTCCCTTCCCATTTCCTTTACATCGGATCGCAACGGACGCTGTGCCCTACGGATACTCCGTACCCGGAAATCGAAAAAAACCAGCTGGAGCAACAATTGCGGCGGATGCTGCAACATACCAACAACAATAACAACAATGGACCGGCATGTTCATCAACTTTGATTGATTAAATCGGCCAGGAACCCGTCCATCGGTCGGCGGATGGGGTCGGATCTGCTGCACAGCTACTTAGCTCATCAGCAGCACATTTACGATTACGATCCGGCACAAATTAGCATTATCGGCAAGACGAGACATTGCAAGACAAGACATTTTACGCACAGGACAAGACGAGCGAGACAGACGCGCAGAAACCAACAACGCCTTCAACGGGTGGCGCAGGCAAGGAAGGGCGGGCGAGTCGAGGGCTGGTCCACGCCCAGATCCACGTTCCTAGCCACGTCCCGACGGCCTGAACCTGTCCCGAAGTACGGACAGGCAAGGAAGCGGGCCGAGTGAGGCTTTGCGAAAAGGTGCGTACGCGATTTGGCTCTTATTGCTTTTTCCAATGTCTCTCCTGCCTTGCACACATTCGTCGACGGCACTTTGAGTTCGTCTTGTTTCTCATTTTTCTTCCCTCTCGCCATCTCAAATCACCTGCCTCCCCTTGGAATTGCATTCAGACCAGACAGAGCAAGAGGAGGAAGAAGAAAAAAGCAAGAAAAAAAAGAACAAGGTTGAGGGAAGAGAGCAGAGCAATGCAGCAGAACAGAGCACATTTGGGCCCCCATTCGAGGACAACCAACATGCATGCAATTGCTCCAGTCGCATGCTTTTGTGCTTTATTCGTTTCTTTGCTCTCTCTCTCACTCTGTCGCTCTCCTTTGGGGCCTTGAACTTCCATAGGCCCATCTGATGGGACGAGGAACATAAGACTCGGAGACGATTGGTACTACCACCACCACCATCAATGCCTTGTCCCCCGACACTCAAAAGGCGCGCTGCTGGGGAGGGGGCATCGATGTGCCTCGCACTCATTGAATCACTCACTCGCTCACTCCCGGGTTGATGTGAGGTGTGCAGCCGGGCGTGTGAGCTTGAGAGGGAGATGTGAGCATGCAGATAAGTGTGTGTATGAGTGTGTGTCTGCTCTGCAAGACTTATCACTTTGGCCTGTCGGCAGGCTCGCTCATCTGCAAGTCATGCAAGCAAGTACACTGTGGTGCCTGATGGTATTGGATTGTACCGTGTCTTTCCCATGTTGCCTCTTCTCCTCTCTCTTTCTCTCTTACGCTCTCTCACTCTCACTCTCACTCTCACTCGCCCACACACATACACACACCACACGCACCTGTACACACACACGCACACACCGTCCCTCTCACTCTCTTTCCCTCTGTCTCTGTCTGTCTCTGTGTCTCTTAGCCTCTCTTTCTTTCACTCAGTCTCTCTCTCTCTCTCTCTCCCTTCCCCTACTGCTGTCTCCCTCTTCCCCCTCCGCTGCTGCTGCTGCTCCCGCTGCTGTTGTTCTTCTGCCGCCGCTGCATCCACCGTGGCTCCTCATCGGTCGGGCTCAACGAGACCGACCAGGCCCAGACCGGTCAACCCCAATACCAGCACCCACCCCCTCCCTCTTCTACCTCATTCTCAAACTAGTTTATCGCATGTTACCTCCTTGTGGGAAGATGTCTCTCTTTGGCACGCCCAGCTAACTATCGCCCATGATTGCGCCGCAGGTCACTCACTTGTCCCCTCTGTCCGCTTGTCTGTGGCGGATCACGCCTGAGGCGTCTCGCCCCCGCAACACCCACACAGCTTCCCCCCCGGCTACTACTCCAGCAACGGCACAGCATCCAGATCACTTTGCGAGATCTCATTCTTATTCCCATCATCTTCATTCTTCCAAGAAAGAAGAAAAGGCTATGATCTAACAAGTGCTGCCATCCAAACAGGAGTTCGAACCGTCGACAGGCTATGATTACCTTGACATGCAGGCAGCTTCGAGCAATGACATGCGGTATGTAAACTTCTCCTTGATTTTGATCTTGACTCCTGCCCGGCCCTTGCCAGGACATGGCTTCTGCTTCTTTCTCGGGACTGCAGGATCGTGGTGCTGCGGTGTGCAGGCCTGGTCGGTCATGGCTTTCTTCAGGGTATCCAGTCACTTGGAGCCCTGGTCAGAATTCCACCACCGACTTGGCAATCGTACTCCTCGCTCTGCGAGCCCTACTAAAGATACAGACTTCTTTGGCTCGAATTCTTCTCTTCTGATCGGTTCTCGGCTCAGCGTCCTAGTTTGGCGTGCCTTGGACGCGGAAAAGACGTATGCAGAGACAAGGGCATCTGATCTTTGCAGCGGCGAAGGATGGACAGGCGTGGGTAGCTGCCTTCTGGCAACCAACGTGCGACTAGAAATCCGCAGGCGTTCCCGCCTATCGCAGCGAGATGGTTGTGCATCCTCGCATGACCCGATCCTGTATCCGCTGGCCGTTGTGCAACACGCTGCTGGCAGTACGACGAGTTGGTAGCACTGACACTGTGTCTCGCATGCGGATGCGGTACAGCAGTTGTCGTGCCAGGCTCCAACCCTTTTGCTTTGTACAAGCCTCTTCTTTCGGGGAGCCACTCGGGCTGACGAGAACATCAGATACGAACACAACGCCAATGCTTCTCTGTCGACGATCGAAGGCCCGCCACAACAGTCGACACTCTTAAACCTATTCAATCCACCTATAAGCAACACCACTCCGTACTCCGCTGACGGCGGCTTCTACCATCCAGCCACCTCTCACGTCTACCCCAGCCTGGACGTCGTCAGGCCTCGCCTGGGTTCAAAGTAGGTTGCACACTGTTGCCCCTCTCCGACACGCTACCAGATGGAATCGATCCTATGCTGTCAAGATAGAAAGACATGGTCAAACTCACAGACTTACTTGACAGTAGCACCTCTTCAACGGGTATGGCACATGCCCACCGCTCCACAGCATTACCCCATCCTGGCACACACATCAGCACTCGAGACCAGTACTCTCCAGCGACGCCATCCTTCAGGAGGGTGTCGGAGCACCAGCCCAGATCTCCATCGTACCCAACTGCTCTACGCCGTCACCCCATCTCGCCAACGTCTAGTCCCATTACCGGTTTCACGGCGCCCACGGCTCTGAGGATGGACTCCGGTCACTACCCTTCGTCCTCCTCGAGGGCACAGGCGAGCGTGCCTCCACTAGGCAGCATCAACCCCCTCGGCATCCTCCAATACACTGAAGGAAACATGGGGCAAGTCAAGATTGACATACAAGGCAATATCGACAAGGGCTTCTTCCAGTCTGAAGGAGACTGGACCTGCTACAGGAGGAACTACTTTTCTTGCATCTGCTCCTTCGGCCTGACCCCGCACTATCCTGGTCAGGGTCTACAATTCACACCGCAAGGCTCGACACAACCGTACTCAGTTCTCGGTTTCGCCATGTCCATCTCTGCTGTTGTTGCTGAGAACGATACCCACGTTATCGACCTCGTACAGCATACGCCTAAAAGAGACAAAGGTCCCGTCGAGAAACCGGGCAAAGTGCGCCTCCACCCGAAACATCCTCAAATGTCGCATCCTCTCGGCCTCTACTCCCACGATACCGGGATAGGAGGTTCGTCAAGACTCGGCGGGTATGACGCCCCAGGTGGATTTATTGGTCAACAAGGTGGCGGTGACTCGTACCAGACAGAACACACATTTGAGCGCATCCAGTTCAAGCAGGCTACAGCAAACAATGGGAAGAGGCGAGCTGCCCAACAGTACTATCACCTTCTGATTGAGTTGTGGGCCGATGTAGGATCGCAAGGCCCGGACAACTATGTACGGGTCGCCTATCGAAAGTCGGCCAAGATGATTGTGCGTGGCCGGTCGCCAGGGCACTATCAGAGCGAGAGGCGCGCCAGCACAAGCAGCGGGCCAGGAGGCTCGGGCGGGAGCTTCACCGGATACCCAAATAACTCGATCATCGGTCCCGACTTTGGGTCCGCAGGTGCGATGGTCGGAAGCGGATACGGGGGAGGCTTCGACTCCCGGGGAAGCGCCCATTACGGGTCGACACGACACCATCCAGAACTCGAAACCATGCTGCCGCCAGAAGACGCCAAAGCCATCGAGACGACGAAGGAATACCAATATTATCCGGGTCATATTTACGACACGAGCGATTCCAGGGGTGGCGTGGAAATGTTCACCCATAGCCGCCACGCGCAGGACAACTTGGTACCGCACATGACGCCAACCTACGACCCTCTCCACGACAGAGTCAAGCGGGATCCTGAGGGGGCGATGTTGCCAAGCATTTTCCAACCTGGGGCACTCATGTCGAACCAAAAGTGCGGTCCTTTTGAGGGCAAGCCGACGTCGGGTGGGTACTATCCAACAATGGTGCCCCCGTCCGGTGTCAATGTCTCCAACATGACATGAAGAGACATGAACACAAGCAATTCTTGCGAACACCAAGGCCGCCATGGTGGATCGCGGTCTGTACAATGAGGAACCCTGCAGCGGTTGGGCCCACCAGCAAAAGCGGGCAAACCGTTTATCAGCAAACAGCTGTTTTTTCCTTCGGGTCCTCTTCTGGTTTCGTTTTCCGAGGAAATAATAAAAATTTGGCATAAACACGAAGGCGAGATTCTGGCGTATGGGAGCAACACAGGCATCAGGAACACCACTCGATACCCGAATGAAACTGAATGCATCGTTGACAATGAGTAAGCACAACATGGGTGAGGGAAAAACAAAACAAAGGGATCACGGCGAATTGGCGCGCGGAAAAGAGAAAGATAATTGTTGGTTTGAAATGGGATGGAGGGAAATTTGCCCCCAGCACACCCCGACGTTGAAACATCTTGGGAAGGAAAAGTTTGGGAAAAACAAAAAGGACATTGTCGGCCAGGCGGCCAGAGGGAGGGGGGGGGGAGGCGGGACACGGTGAACGACAGACATTGTTAGGGATACCCGCCGCGCATTGTTGTTTGGGATCTTGTTCTCTGTTTTGTTTCCCGTTCCTGTTCGGGGTTTCCTTCGTTCACGGCTCCTCCTCCTCTGTTGTAACCCCACCCCCTCCCCTCTTTCTCGAAAGGCCATGCGGTGTAGTAATAATGTGAGGATAAGGAACATTCGCTTCAACAAAGACAAAGTTTTTATTTTCCTATCGAGTCGGATACTAAGGAGAGAAAGATACCACGACATGAGGGGATAACGGATGGAGACGAAGTGCTCGAACGTATGGACGGGGAAGGTGGGAGGATGATGGCATACGAAGTTTCGAAGCGGAACGGACTGAGTGTAGTTTCTTCTGGAGGGCCAGGTACTGGGGAAGCAGCGGCGGGTGCCAATGCCAGGTACTTGGTTTGTTTATTATTTTTTGAGGGGGTGTATCAATTGTGGCAACTTTAAGCTTGAGCTCTTGACCCTTTCCCACATACTCTTGTCCTTTGCGGCGAAAATTCTGACATTGTTATCCCACCCCTAAAACGTGATGCCCTACGTGGTGCCTTGACATGCTCTATGTGTCTCTATGTATCTATGGGAGTTGTGCCGCATATTGAATGAGCTCTGGATCTATTGTCCGCTACGGCAGTCTGACTGGACAGAGTGCGAAAACGTCTCTTTGTTCGTCTTTGAAGAAATCCCGACGACGGGTATGGCTGAAATGCGACAGGATGCGCAGCCGCGCAGAAGGGAAGGAAAGGCCGGCTTGGGCTGGGCACAGCCCGAAGGGGGATGACAGTGGGAAGGGTGGGCGAGGATGAGCATCCCGCCCGTTTTTTTTTTTCCTTCTTCCCCCCTCGCAAGCTACGAGAAAAGTGCCAGAGAGAATTAGGAAAATGCAGGGTAGAAAAATAAAAAAAGGCAAGCAAACTTGGAATTTTTGCGACATGCCTTCCCTTTCTCCTTACCGGTATCCCTACCCCTGCACAAGCTGCACGAGCTGCCTCTGTCGGCTTGGCCCGGAGATCATAGCCAGCCCTTGCTAATTTCCACCCAATATGAGCCCTTCACCTACCCGATGGCTGGAAGGCAGGTCTGGTCTACTGTGGTAGAAGGGGGGGGTGTGGTGGTGTTTAGTTTGGCACATTCACGGGTTCGTGGGTGGTGTGGTGGGTTTCACGAGGGGGGCAGGGCAGGGGGTGATTGGGAAGTGGGAAAGGGGGGGGGGGGTGGGGGGGGTGGGGGGGGGGGGGGGGGGGGGGGGGGGGGGGGGGGGGGGGGGGGGGGGGGGGGGGGGGGGGGGGGGGGGGGGGGGGGGGGGGGGGGGGGGGGGGGGGGGGGGGGGGGGGGGGGGGGGGGGGGGGGGGGTGGAAAAGGGCCTTGTTTGGGGTCAAGACTGTCGTGAGGTCCCGCAGATTGCAGAATTGTCTCTTTTCTCTCGTTCAAGGGGGGGAGGGGATGGTTCCATTGGGCCTTCTGTCACATACCCTATGCGAACCAGTTAGAAGAGGACGAGGGACTGAGGAGAAGGATACGGAGAGATGAAGTCGACGAGAAGGGGGGAAAGTGTGTAAAGAGGGTACGGGAGGGTATGGAAAGAGAGAGTTGCAGAAAGAGTGTGATCCTTTGTGCAAAAAGCAAAGCAAGGGAAATTGGTCGCTGAGAAAGGAGAAGAAGTTGAATTCCCGCCGGTATGGTTCTATACGAACCTTGTAGGAACACAGCATGAACGACGGGAAGACGGTCAGAAGAGAGTTGTTCAGGTGCTCTGCTATTTTGGAGAGGGTGGGCAGACGGGATCGCGAACTTTGCAAACTTATTAGCTGTAAGTGAGAAGGGGAAAGGGGGGGCTTGGGAGGAATGGGGGAATGATGAGAGAATTTGAGCGATGGTGATGTAGGAAGCCGTTGGTTCATGCGCGTGAGCGGGAGACGCCGACGGGCGCATGCGGATCGAGTTAGGTATCTGATTACCTCACTTTTCAAGGAGTTGGGAACGATTTGTTTTGGGGGTAAAGTATGTGGGAGATGAGGTTTTCTTTTCTTGGCTCTGTTAGTCCCCGTTCTACTGGACTGGATGTTCAGGCTTCTTGGGCTGTGCAAAAGACGCGGTGACCCGTTTGATGTTGGGGGGTATGTATGTGTGCGTATCTTGGGTGACGGAAAGAGGCATGTTCCATCGGATGGTTGGTTGGGTGGATTTGTCGCACGGCGTCAGTTGCGTTATTGGGCGCCTACCCTGTGATCATCTTTTTTGTGATCTAAGGGGGGCTGTGTCGTTGTGATCGGATGAGGGCCCCAAGGTCCCAGTCGTATGGGTGCATGTAGATGCCAAAATTTGGATGAATGATTATTGTAGTTCTTTTCGGTGCGATGATGTGGTGGGGTTGATAAAGTGGGATGGAAAGGAAAAGCAATTTTACCTCCTGTCCATACCTACCTTGAGGCATGCAGTAATAATAGAGCCCGGATTAAGAGATACAAGTCCGGTACAGAGTACGTACCCACCTAGTATTTTTAAGATGGAGAAGGTGGAGTACGGAGTAGAGCAGTTGAGAGGAAGGCAGGGGATACGGGTGACGGGCTTAGGTAAGGGAAGAAACGGTTGGAGTGACCCGTGGTTGGCAGTTGTAGGAACCGAAAGCATACGCAGATGACGGTATGCACGACCCGAATCGCCGGAAAGTGGCAATCTCGGCTGATGCCTCTTGTTACCAGATTCGAAAATTGCGACGAGATTGGCTTTGTCCATTGTTCGATAAATGGGCAAATAGCAGCGGGTGTAAAAGGGTAAGATGAGAAGGCTGGAAAAGAGGAGGGTTGAGATTCGACGTCCTGTACTCTATACCCTAGCCACTGGGGAGGGGGGGGGGGGTGCAGAACCCGCCATCGCAAGGTTGCGAGTCTGCCCAGGTTTGAAAGGCGACAGAATGAAAGGATACGCTCGAACACGGAGGTCAGGTCCGAAAATGCATAACTTGTCTTATTCGTCGTCTCCTCGGATCTTCGGAGCCTGCTTCTCGCCGGTGCTTATCTTTGTGAATGCTCGCTTACCAATGATCCCCTGTCATTTCCTTCCATAAGCTCATCGTTGCTTCCCAGCCTCACCCAAGGTAGCTGCTACCTTACCTAAGATCAGATCATGGGTGCAGGTGAGGCAGGCACGTTTGGTGGTTGATGTTTTGTGAGCAAATTCTTGGGGAAAGAACTCCACAACTTTTTTTTGGATCGATGTCCAATTAAGGTTTTTGAGTGACATTCTGTGGAGAGAGGGGAGGAAGGAGCTTAGCTAGGAAACTTCGAGTTACTTTTTTTGGTTTTGGTCTAGGGGGGATGGGAAAGGCAGCTTCCGCGGGCGGGCAGAAAAAGAAGAAAGGTAAACTAAGAGGCGCGCACGCGTGGCAGACGGGGAACGGAATGGAATGCGAAATGGGCTTGGCTTACCTACTTAGTCTTGCATCTCCGAGACCACTGGGCCTTATTAGCCTTGTCCCTGTTGGACTTAGCACCATGGGCCTGACTATGGTGGGGGGGAGACCAGGAGAGCACCTCCAGAAAGAGATGGGAGGGATAAGGTAGCCTAGAGGTACGGTGGGCGGCCGAAGAGGGGCCCCCGGAGGTATCTCCGCTAAGAGATTTGAGAGGCAGAAATGTCTGAGATATTTTATCATTGCGGGCTTTCAATCCCCGCGTGCCATATTTTTGTCTCTCACTTTTCACTTGTCTCACGGTTCCCCCTCGACAGATTTCCGAGTCTACGCGGACGAGTCAGAGGTTTTGTATTGAAAAAAAAAAAAAAAAAACAGGTGACATTGGGGAAAGAGACTGCACGAGAGAAAGCATCGATAGCATGTCACTACCTATGTGTTTTGCAACTTGCTCCGTTCCTGGGCATGAGGGGGCTGGTAACTACCTCACCTTAGCTTGCTTAAGGTAGCACTGCTTAGGTAGGAGCTTACCACCTTAGCTGGGTCCAGGCCCTGCTTGCGCCTAGCTACAGCGACGGCGTCCCGTGGCGGGGATCAATTTTCTCAGCCCGGCATATCTTATAAGTGCGGCCGCTTGCAGCCAGATTAGCTTTTGTTGAAAATGCCACGGCTAATTCCGTCTTTGGTCTGCGCTGAGATAGCTCGACTAACGACCAGCCTTGGCTTATAAGAATTCCAGAAAAGACACGTCGTCGAGTATCGGTGAAATCTGGATGGGAAAGTGGATGGGACGAACGGTGCGCTAGGATGCTGGACAGGCTGCACAGTGCACAGTGCACAGGGCGCGACCTGGTGATGGTGAGCGTCCACCAGACGGGAAGGTTGTGGTCGGCCCGGGTGCGGGGTACCCTTCACCGAACACCGAAGGGATGATCCGATGACAAAGATGGCACCTCACCTCACTTACCTTAGCTTACCTTAAGGTACCTAAGGTACTCTTGTCACTTGCTGCGTTCAATGGGCCCAGGCTCTCTCTCGGACTCTGACACATTGCCTGCCTGACCTGGTCCATCTACACTACCTTACGCCAGCCTTCCAATCTCTTTCTTCCCTGACCATGCGCCATCCTTCTCAATATCAGCCACCATATCACACTTTTGCATCCAGAATTGGACTTGAACGTGGTTGTGGACAGAATGTCGGCTTCGATCTCAGACCCTTTCAGAGCGTCATCGATTTCGTACCCTTGCTCCATGGCAGGTCACCTCCCTTTCCCCGAGTCTTACTTCCAGCCTTGCCCTTGTCTCGGCAATATCATCCTGCTCCTACGTTATTCGTCCGCTCCTGGCTAACGGTCTCAGGGCCGCGTTCCATCATCTACTTACTCACTGTAATTTCACCGCTGAATTCATCGCCAAATTCCCCAATTCATCAGGGCATTCCAGCTCCAGCTGGCAACCAGAACAACACTTACACAGCCTGTCTCTCGTCGGCGTCTAGTGCTAGTAGTAAGCAACTCAATTCGCCCCTCTCCACATGTAACTGGAGCCAGTGCTGGCGTTGTACAAACTTTCAATCCTCCTCAGCCTTACCGATGTCCTTAGAGATCCTCACATCTGACCCCTCTAAGCTGGCACATTCGCGCTCCGGCGCTCCTGGAAGGAATGCGACGCCATCCCCCCTACGTCTTACCACATGCAGATCACAACCTCTGGATTCCTTCACCACGCCGTCATCCGCTGACATGGTGACATGGTACCGACGACACAATGGTCACCATTCCTTCTTCTCAGCTGGCATTGCCCACCGTGTCACCCTCTTGCTCTAGTCTTTCACCAAATCCACGAAGTCCGGCCACGCGTCTTTCAGCCAGCGGTAAAGCTGCCGCAAACGAGCTGGGAAGACCCTGAAATGCCGCCACACTGTGTCTAGGGCGATTCCCCTTGCCAAGCTACCCCCCGTTCCGTTCCTTGGTCGTCGTTAGCTCATGGTGGTCATTCGAGTCCCGGCGCTTTCTAGCCGCCTTTCGTTCCTCAAATGTCACGATCATTCTTGGCAAGAGTTATAGCTCCAGCTTCAAGGACTTGCCGCATAATCCCTGAGAAACTCAGAGCCAGATCCCTGCAGCGCGCAGTTGCACTGAATCTGCGGATGATGCTCCTTTCTGAGCAACAGAGTACACAGGACGTTCCTACTGGGTGCCTCGTTCGGTGATCTGCCAGATATATTCAATCACCGCTCGATATGCCGTCCTTCCCAGGAACCCCCAACGATACGATGCCTCTCGTGACATTTTTTACTCAATCGAGAGCCGCTACGTATCGTCGAAGCCGAGTGGCTTTACGCGCGAAATACGAACATTCAAGGGGACAGCCACTCTTACGATCTAGGCATGTTCAAATGGGGCGGCAGGGGTGATGGCTGATTACGATCTCGTCGGGCCGAGGGGTGCACAACAGCGGGCATTTACGGCCTGCGTCATGAATTACTCACTCGGGTTTGCTGCCCTACTGGCAATAGCCGTGTTCCTCTTTTCTTTTTCCATGCCCTCCACGGGCTTACCTAGGGCCGAGAACGGAAAACGTCTTCCCAACTTGTTTTCGTTCCCGGTCCTTATCCCTCTTGCCGAAGAATGCAACGTCTCTGTGGCTGGGTCACGGCTGGGAGTGAAGTGGTGACCAAGGAAAACAAGCGCCATGTGGCTTGCGGGTTGCCGGCTCCCTGTTTTGAGGGGGGGGGGGGAGAGGGCTTCGGGTCCGGCTGTATGTGAATTGGAACCTTCCCCCCCCCCCTTCCCCCATCATAAATTTCGTGACGCCATGAGAGTCTTACTTTCATTTGCGCGAATGTGGGTCTCCAAACGCGGTGTCTCAGTCCCTTATCCCTTGTCCCTGGCAATGGGAAGGAAGACAAGACTCACTCTCTGCTCTGGTGTCTTAGGGAGAATCAGGGGATCCAAAAGGGGGTAGTTCATCACCTGTCTTTCCAGTCCATCATGGAAATGTGGTCAGGTGCCTCGAAACACCCAAACATCGGCTACTGTGTTTCCGCCAGAGGGGGCTACTATCGTATACTGCTTATTGATGAGCAGCTATGGTATCTAGAGTCAAGGCTGAACGGGGGGGGGGGGGGCGCGACTCCTTACTTTTGTTGCTAAAGTGCGTACGCGGAGACGTCATGCTTCTTGGGGGGGTTCAGTTCAATCTCCTCTTGTCATTTTTAGTGGGATGTCTGGGCTCCGAGGGTACCGAATTTCTATTGATATGTCACTGAGGCTGCCTCAAGGCTTTCATGCGGCTTTGGAGGTGGCAGAAGCTTCTTTCAAGCTCTCTTCTGTCGTAAATGACCCGCTTTCGTAGATGAGATTGAGCTTCACATGGGTTAATTCGATTGAATCTTTTGAGGAACTGTATTCGTTGTCATTTTGCATTTTGGAGGGGGTTTCTTGCAGAAAGATATGAGGACCAAATAAAGTGGGAGGCATTTGAATGGCGCAAGAGCCCCAATGACATGGTCAAAGCTCAGACGTATAGCTTTTGAGCCTGCGATGAGGTATCTAGGTCAAGGGAAGTGTTGGCTTGCCTTGCTTTCAAGATTTTCTCTTTGCATCTTCTCTTTCTTCATAGGGAACAATTTTAGATACAGGCCGGTAGAGTACTCGAAGAACGACATGGCCTGTCGAAGAGCAGGCAAGAGAATACCCTGAGAATACCCTCAGAATACGTAATTCAATCCGTAGATACATCAAGGAATACACGTGTAAGGGGACCCTTGATGTGATCACGCTATATTTCAAAGTCTCCAGGGAAACCTATAGATGTACAGGTATCTCAACATCCATGTATGGGTTCCGTTCCCCTCACACCATCGAGTTAGATATCGCAGTAACATGTGCTTGCCTGATCCGGCCGGGAGGCTTGACGGCTACTTATCTTTCTCTATATCGATTTACAGAATGGAAAAGCCAGGCAATTGCCAAACCTTCTTCTAGGAAGACGTCTCATCACGGCTCACGCGATCGAGAGATTGTCACGGCCCTCAATAACTCTCTCGTCACTGCAACCCCAGGAAGATCACGGCCAATGCATGTCAGCTGGACGATCAAAACACATTTGTGGATTGGGAGACACATGCGTTTATGACGCTGCCACGGCGAAAAGAAAGGAAAAGTATCAGCACATTGCATGATGTTCTCGAATCTTGTGTCTCAACTCAGCAAGGACTTTGTTTGACACTCCAGCGATTCTTACTAAGAGGCTCGACGAGATTTGGAAAGGGAAATGGTACAGACACGATGCGTCGTGGCATCCACGGTAGTACCTAGTTGACAAAGGGAGGGGAGCAACTTGACTAGTGTTTGATTTCTTACTGCTGCTGCTGCTGCTGCCACATTGAGTGCAGAGCATCAATCTGGGAAGACGACAGATCAGATCCCAAGCCGAGATCTTTACAAGGACTGAGAGCTCTACGTATCATCAGGAACCTCAAGGAAGTAGACCTTCTTGAGCAAGATATGCACGATAACCGGCTGTCTATGCTCAACAGAGCCTGCTATACGACAGTTGATAATCTATTTAGCACTAGGGGGGTTTAAGGAGACTAATCGAGTCTCGGCGAGCTGCAATATGGACTACATCCGCACATTCACGGGTCTTTTAGTCCAGAAATCGCTGTAGCTGATGGTCCTCATGCCCTCTGACTGGATGTGTGAGAATGCCTCGAGCTCAGTATTGTTGACCACATGAACCGAGAAGCCTAGGCACAAGGTAGAGAGAAGATCCTTCCTCAATTGACGTCTACGAATTGCTGGTGATGATATACCACGGATGTTGAGATTGGTCTTACGGACACTGGGACCTCTAAAGTCTCTCACCTCGTTGCCTTGATATGACTACTCAGTGTTACTAAATGGCATGATAAACGTGGGATGAAAGTATCCATTTCCATCGGCGTTTGTGTTCCTGGTCTTTCCTGTGAGCCAGTCCGAGGGGGGAGTAGAGACTTGCTATTCACAAACGCTCCTTGACTATATCCTGGAGGATAGTCTACAGTCGTCTTTAGTGCAACCTCGTAATCGATTTAGAGAGCTTTAGAGATTAAGCAAATACGCTGTGCGTTTGTTGGGACACCGGCGCTTGTAGTTTGCTCATCATATTCGTGTAATTCTAACGTCACGGAGCTGGTGCCGACTCACCTGTGGCTTGTCTGCTCAAACATGAGAGGATCTCTCATACGAATCATGATCTGAAAAAAAGTTTTACTATGCAAGAAGTTTGTAATCTCTACTTGCTAGGTACCTCGATTTAGGAACCTGGCCGCATTTAACTACATATTGCTCGAGTCCTACTCAGCGACCAACGTAACTGAGTTTCAGGTTGTTGAGCCATGACTGAGAACTTACAGCAGTCTCATTCTCTGAAGTCTTTACGGACTTATTCCACTCCTAAATTTTGAGAAGTGCTGCCATGTGTGTATCCAATGCTCGAGCATGAATACATATTGTCATACGTTCAAGATACGTATTCCTCGGCGTGAACAATGAACGAACCCCTTACAAAGACAACTGCAAATTGAGGTCGTTCGTTTTGCTTTTGAGGACTGATCCTCGTCTCCTTCCGCCCTTTGTGTCGAGACAGCCGCAAAACTCGCCTCAGTTGCCCGCGCCGGCATGTAGAACGACACATCCTCCCACGCTTTCTCAAGGATTTGTCAACCGAGACGTTGCTTCAGCACCGGTGTGATTCTCAGGTCTCCGGGGGGGATAAATCTCTCTACACTACATTGTCTTAAAACCGGGGGTTTTTAAAGAACAGAAGCGGCGTTGGTATTCAAACATATATTGCTGTACCAAAATCTGAGTCTCCTGACTTGTCAGCGTGTAAGCAAGCCATTGCAGTCTGCGCAGCAGGCGTCCCCCCTTCCCGCAGAGCATGGGCCGAGTGGGAGGGAGGAGAAGTTGCTTACCTTGTTGAGAGTTGTGAATTCGTGTGCAGGTTCTAGGACATCAGCTCTATAGCTTGTTTGTATTCGGGATGTGACCAATATCAGCCGGCGCATTTCAAGTGCAGGCATCGATAGCATGTCAAAGGACCAGCGATAGGGAGATCAAGATGCTCCAAAGGCCTCTCCAGATTGGAAGAATTGCTGTCATTAACAAAAAGTCTCAATAGCTTGAAGACTACCGAAAGCTAGTCCATCTATCGTCTTGTATAATTCGTAAGGAAACGCCGAGTCATTATCACCACAGATATCTTGCCCCGTCACCACATCAGTCAAATCAAACACTCTCTTAAACGTGCCCCTTCCTCATCTACCAGCCTACCTACACCACCGACCGATCTGCAAGAATCCCAAAAAGCGGCCTCCCCAGCGTCTCAACAGCCATCCACCCGCCCTCAGGAATCTCAACAATCGTCCCGTCAACACACACCTTCCGCCACCGCGGATCCGACTCCCCAATCGTAACCCGAACCTCCTCCGCGCCCTCGTACCCGAGATAATCCTCCCTCCCCTCCGCATCCGTCCACTTCATACCCACGTGGGCACCCTCCTTATACGCAGCCATCATGATCTCCATCGTCTTCTCCCCGCCCACGGCCCCGAAATGCACCAGCTTCAGCCTGCCCTGCAATGGCCCGCTATCCGGCGCGATCGTGAACGTCTTTTCCAGGTTCGACACCATGGCCGCGAGAGCGTACCCGAACCTCTCGCGCTCCACGCGCCTCCACCTCTGCTCTCCCCTCGCCGCCCCCGGGGACCGCACCTCGACTGTGGCGACGTACGCGTGGCTTTCCTTGAGCAGCTCCTGCGCCACCATGCCGAAGCGCTTGTCACCGTGTTTGCGGTACTCGGGCGTGTCGCTCTCCCAGACCAGCTGGGCGTGGAAACCATAGCTGGCGACGATGGCGCCGAAGAGATGGTCGACGCTCGTGTCGTGGCGGGAGAGCGCCGTCTCTTCGTCACCGTGACCATCGCCACCGCCCTCGCTCTCGCTTGGGGGCGCGTGCGGGCCCGGGTCGGCCGTGTAAGAGATGAGACGGGCGCCGGGGGAGAAGGAGGCGCGGAAACTAGGTAGTGGGCGCGAGGTGCCGAAGAAGAGGGTGCGGAGGCCGAGAACCATGTGTGATGGCCCCTTCTCGACGTAGAGGGGCTTGTGGAGGGAGTGGAAGCAGGCGTTGCCCGTGCCGAGGGGTAGGAGGGCGAGAGTCGGTAGTGTCGTGGTGGCGGTGGATGATCCTGCTTCCTTCTTCCCCTCCTCTTCCTCCTCCTCCTCCTCGCACCCGTTCAAGAGGTCGACGACGCCGCCGTCGCCGCTGAGGAGAACGATGGTCTCGGCCCGGGGTGAGGAGGCGGAGCTCGAGGTGGCTTGTCTGGCGGCCCACCTCTCCTTTGCGAATTTGCGAACGCTGTCGGCGTCTTCCGTTATCAGGACATTGAAGCTGGAAGGCAGGCCATGGGCGGCCGATAGTCCTTCTGGAGAGAGAGTAGATGCCAAATCTCCAGACGTCGTGTTTTGGCCGGCAAGCAGGATCAGAGGCCGAACGACGCCGTCCCAGAACTTTGGCGCGTGACCCAAACCAGACTTAGTCGAGACGACAAAGTGTACGTCGTGGCTTTCCGGCCTGGGCGTGAGATGATCCGGAAGCTGTGGGAGCAGGAGGCCGCGGCTGGTGAGCTCGGCAGGCAGTTGGCTCTCCACGAGCAGGATGATGTCGAGCTGATAAGGGGATTCCTTGGCCTCGGGGTCTTCTTTGAGAACGCAGATGATAGGACCCGAGACCGGATCGCTTCTCGCGGGAATGATGAAGACTATCTCCTCCGGGCGAGCGGACTCACTGCCGCTTTGCGTGGTGAAGGTGAGTTTGCCGTCGGTGAAGGCGGCATCGCGGGCGTGGCGGGGCACGAAACCGTGAGCGCGGGGCACGCCCAAAGGCTCGGCGCCGTCCACGTTGCTCATGTTGGTCCTTGATCTCGAAAGAAAAGAGTTGATTCGAAAATCTTGGGCTAGAAAGTGTGTAGGTCTGTCACCTCGAAACCCCTTTGCCAGCTGTTTGAATATAGCGATATACGGGTGACGTTGATGCGAGGTTTATCAACACTTGAAGGTGCAAGCAGGCAGCTAGCCACCAGGGACTGAGGAAAGCACTGATGGACCAAAAAACGAGACGAATCCTCTTCAGGCAGGTGGCCGTAAGAGTACCTCCTCCTCTATAACGCAGTGAGATGCGTGGGTTATTTAGTACCTTGGGAGTAAGCCAGGATGCACCGGCACCGCAAGCGTTGGCAATCCTATCCCAAAACCCCGGTTAGCGATGAATAGTAAGCGTGCGTGTTGCCCTCCAACCTGGCGTTGAGACACACACCTCACTTACAAATCGCCTCTTGCAAAACTGTGGCTGGTGCTGTGGATGAGTTTGTGGGAAATATGCCATAGACCCAGCGATTGCGTTATTTCTGCAAGTGATACCAGACGCACCTCATCAAGCTACCTAAGGTAGTCACCCCGGCGAAAGGGAGGGCGGCGGGGCACCAAAAGCACCCAGAAACAGCGCCTGTGGTAGCGAGTCCAGCAGCCAAGCCAGCCGGGGCCGGGTGGCTGCCCGAACCGCTGCCACCATCCGGAAGACCGACCAATCGACCCCCGAAACGCCGCCCGCACCATGTTGCACAGGCCGGCTTTTTACCTTTCCTGACCTTAAGTTACTGATAACACAGCCAATTCGGCCCAGTCACCCAATTGCGCACTTATTTAATGCACAAAAACAATCGCCAACACCCCGCAAATTCAAACACATGTCACAAAAAGCTAAAATGATGGGAGCGGGGTTCGAACCCGCGCACTCTCACGAGTAACAGAGTTGCTGACTAAGCTTAAATCTGTCGCCTTAGACCACTCGGCCATCCCACCGCAAGGATTGCAACTTGAGGTTTAGAGGGCGCGATTTGGCGCCTATGCTTGGTCGCGGTATTGGCGATTCGCGCGACCGCCACCCCGATGCGAAGAAGCCCGTTCGAGAAGGGACGAATGAGACCACGGACAGGAAGAAATGCCCGGGAGATGACATCGATGCATTGATTGTCCAAGCAGGTGCAAATGAAAGGCGCATAACTACCAAAGGCGAGGAGGCTGGGTCAGGTTGCAGACATACAGATATCTAGGACGAAGTCGCGTCAGTCTGCAGCCTCTCGAACAGACGAATAAAATGGTGACCGTTTACCTCACATTGTACGGCTTCAAGTGTTGATAAAACTTTGGTAATGCTTCATCTCGGCTAAAGTCGACTTTGCTTTTCTTCTTCCTGCTGTGTACCGTCCGATCACGCGCCCTTCGCCCTCGTCATGGGCCCCCAGTTCTCCCGCGGGTTCATCTGGTATCTGACCAACTTTCTCTGCTCCCTGCGCTTTCCGAGCTTGGCGAGGTTCTCGTCGAACACGAGCGTCTTACGCAGCGCCTCCTCGGACAGCTTCTCTTCGGCCTTGTCTTCCGGTCCGTCCTTCATCTCGACATCCGCCGTCTTTTCCTCCTCCTTGTTGGTAGCCTCCTCCTCCTTCTCCTCCACCTCGACCACCTCTACCGGGGCATCAGCCTCCTTGACCTCCGTGGCGTTCCCGTTGGCTGCCTTATCCGTCTTGTCCAGGCCCAGTAGCTTATACGCCGGCATCTGCGAGTTGATCTTTTCCGTGCGCACCGGCGCCTTTTGGCGAACCCACTCCTGCATAACGAACCAAATCGTATCCCACGGCGCATCCGTCTTGACACTTCCGGGCCGGCAATGGCTTCGGGTGACGCGGTAGCCGAGGTGCTTGAGAGCACCCCTAAACATGTCGTCCGGCGGCTGCTGCGTGCTCAAGGTACCGGCCAACCGCGAGGGCATGACGAAGAAGGGGTAGTGGTCCACCCTCGCCAGCTCCTTATCCTTGGGGTCGAGATCTTCTGCAGGCTCCGGGCCCGGGAGATACTCTTCGAGGGCTGTCTGGAGCATGCCCTCGATTCTGGACGTCGTCTGGTACACGTTCTTGTCGACCGTCGGTAAGACGTCGAGAATACGCTGGATGAACTCGGCATTGTGCAAGGGGCCGCTGTACATGGGTCCTGCGATGTGCATCTTTGAGCCGCAGTGTCTGCAATGCGAGTCGGTAGGAGGTCCCTGGGACAGCCCGTGCTTGTAAAAGTAACCCTCCTTCTTCTTGGGCGCGGCGCGCGTCCGGACCATTGGCTGCGTCTCCCAAGCCGAGCACCCGGGGCAGTTGTACATGATCATCGTCTTGCCGCCCTGGTAGTTGACCGCGTCCTTGGACTTGCGGACCTTGACAAAGACTCGGCAGTAAAAGTCAATGGAGAGGGACAACTGCGGCTCAATGGTGAGACCATACTTTGATCCGGCGCTCGCCAAGGCGTGAAGAATCAGGCGGATGCCAACTTCGTGCGAGTGAAGGCCCTTGACGGGTGCGCCTCCGTACAAGGAGAAGCACTTCTCGGCGTAGCAGTGGCCTGCCCAGTGACTGCCGTCGGTGCAGGTGACGGCAAGCAGACCACCATCGTCTCTGACGGCCTGCACGGCGGCATCCAGGAAGGGCGCGGCCGTTCCGTACGGGTCCAGGTCGATGGCGTCGTACTTGTTCTCTTTGCTGGGGTTACCGAACCGGTCCCTGTTCGACAAGTCGTCTGCGATGCGCCGGTACATGTGAGCAATCGCATCGTCGTGGCTCGTCACAATCTTGTCCTCCAGACCGTTGTGCTTCATGTTCAATTTGATTGACTCAATCGCACTCTTGGTCAGGTCGTTGGCGGTCACTGACGTCACAAAAGGCAGTTCGTGAGAGTAACGCAACGCGCGAAGACCGGAGGCAGACAGGGCGTCCAAGATGGTAAAGCGAGGCGGCGCCGACTCCTTCTCTGGCACGGCCTTTGCGTCTTCACCCTCGGCCTGGCCCTCCTTGGCTTCCGTGACTGTTGCGGGCACCTCGGCCTCGGCACCAGTGCCATTGACGCCATTCTCGGGTTGCGGCTCCCCGCCGTTGGTGACCTCAGCGGCCTTACCGTCGTCCGTAACCTGCACCTTGGCCGGCCGGTTCCCGCCCTCGTCCGCAGCCGCGCGCCGTCTCTTCTTGTCCCTGCGCTTGGCAGCGGCCTCGGCTGCCTTGGCGGCCTGCGCAGCCTTCCTCTCGACGACCTCCTCGCCGTACACTCTGATGGCCAGCGCGGACAGGTCTCGGTTGAACTGCTGGATGGGGTTGTAGAACACCTGCTGGCCCTTCTTGTCGTTGACCTCCGCGGGGACCAAGATCGTGGCCTTGCCCTCGGTCACGCCCTTGTAGTCCTTGCCATCGTAGGTGAAGATCTGCTCGTCTCCGCTCATTTTGACGGTAATTTCACCACTTTGGGTAGTTGGACAGCTGCTGCAGAATCTGATGAGTGGCGGCGCACTGCCTCTGTACACTGCGCGAGTGAAAGAGGCGGCTGATGAAGGTTCCGTCAATCGAAGTGATTGGAGGCGTAAAGCCAAGGGTAGTGTACAGAATTGGCGGCTCGCAGCGCGTGTGCCTTGGCGTGTAGCTCGTTGAAGAAATGAGTTCAACATGCAGTCATATGATGGTTCAAAATTTTGGGTCTGCCTTTGTCGATTCGGCTCATTCAAGTCGCACATCGTCGCTGGTCGGCGAGAGAAATTTCAGTGGGTCCAATCATTCTGCCAAAGGCGGTGAGTCATCAGCGACAAGCTCAACCTTGCTTGCTCTCTCCCATGGCTCCATGAATGTTGGCTTGAAGAATTGAAAGTCAACCAGAAGCTGTGTAATCTACTATTATCGATCAACGGCTATTTGTGAATTATTCATTCCGAGCATGACCGGGTTATATTTTGTTCTGTAGCTTTTGACTCGGTTGGCATTGTACGTTTTATGCAGTGCTCGGCTCTTCTCAGACCGAGCTCTGCCGAGCCCTCAAGTCGGAAATGCCAATAGGTGCCGTCGAGACATCTCAATACGTTAGTTACCCTTTGCTGAGAGACTGGCCCAATTCATCTCGAATAGTGCTTCTTACGCTTTGTCGTAGCTTTCTCCAAGTTTGATGAGTTCAACCTAGTAGTACCTTTAGCAGATGCCTAGTTGTAAGCCTACACCAATTCTCGTGTCATCGGTTGCAAGATGTCTCTGAATACCTCGTTCAGAATTGCGTTGTGAGAAGTGCAGGCGTATAGGATCTTTAGATCATTGAATTAGAAACATTGCCATGATCGTATATGAATCTCAAGATGTGTCTGTTAGCTCTTTCGTCAATCATTCTTAGATGACGTTCGTGGATACTTTCCTCAGAGTCTGTAGGACTACTTCTAGGCCTAGTATTCATTACGAGTTGACTGAGTGACATTTTGATGCCATATTGTGAGCTTTTATGGCCAGGAGTTGATTAAGTTGTCTATTCGCTCTCTTGCTCCGCCGTTCACTCTCATCTAACGGTGAAGTTAAGTGCTGTCCGGATAACCTCCAAAAACAAAGGTCCACCTCAGTGAAACCAGAAGAATCCTTGGTCTTATTTTTGCTGTGATAAATTTTGCTTGTTCTCACTTCTACTCGGCCATACTTTACTTCCCAACCGCATTTCAGACACGACCAGGAACGAGATCATCAGAGAGCTTCTATCCGGCCTAGGTAGTACTGCCCTCCCAGCTACGCCATGCCTCATAGTTAGAGGCAGATAAGGATCATGTGCACGAGAGCATCAAACTTCCAAGGAGAACACGCCACAAGTATAATCTCTGACGAGGGGCGGACCAGAGTTTCATAGGCAAAGCAAATTACCTGAAGCGAGAGCATGTCTAGAGCGACTGAATCCGGAAAACATACTGAGCGGAAAGGCGCCGGCAGACGATCGTCATGGACATTTTAAAGACGTATTCATGGTTCATACAGTGTCGTTGATAGTCTGTAGTTGAGTGCGTCGGGCACCATTCCCCAGCTTTCGGCTGGGCCTTCAGGTTCATGTGTGATGAGCATAAAGTGGTCTTTGATAGCTGCCAGTATTGGGAGGGCAAATGCGTATATGCTTCTCCATGACCGTGGTAGCAGTCGATTGAAAATGCATGTGGGATAGCTGGTCATGCATGACCCAAACAGTGAGTGAACTGGAGTTAGATTCAAGGCATAAGATGTCTACACATATCTGCATCTTTAGATATTGAGCCTTATCCCTTACTTTCTTACACTACTCCTTAAGGCCTAAATCGCCAACCAGTCAAATCTCCACGCCACCACACTATTTACTGAGCAAGGTAAATCGGCAACCGTTCTTGAGAGTGTGTTCTGCATGGTTACATGGTCGGTCCCAAACCACCGATTAGCCGGTTATATCGAAGACTTATGTTTCGGTGACGAGGTTTCCTCACACTCGGTGAAGCCAAACACATCCCCCGACGGGCTTCTTAGCCGGTATCAAGACCAACGCTTTCCTCGGGCCGTAATTCCACGTAAATAACGTACCTGCACGACATGATATTGGGGAAAAGAGGCGCAGACTAGCCCCCCGCACGAAAGAGTAGCCGGATTCCGGACCGGCATCCGGAGAAGACAGATCCCAAGATCGTGGAGAAGACCGATGATACCCAACGTACAGCGGCGGATGAGGCTCCTTTGGCCGGACTTGTAGTTGGCTAGTTTGAAGATTGCTCGGGGTGGAGGGGCCGGTGAGAGAATATGGGAACCGGCGGGCAAATCTGGATGAACTATATGAAGGATATACTTTTGTTGTATAATACTATCGGCTCAAATGTAGCGAGAGATGCTTGGCTTGCGGGGAAGATCACGACGGCAATGCAGGCGATCGATGTTAGGAAACTGGATCTTGCCGTGCATTGTGACTACACGACACTGTAAGCATAGCATCACCATGGTATCTATCAAACTATGCCCGGCAGACATCGTTCGCTGATACAGACGGGCCGCATTGCCAAGCTGATGTCTCCAGAGAGCGGTGCGTACACACGTAAGGCACCATCATTGTATGGCCTGGACAGTTTGTCAAGCGCATCAACGCATGTCAGGTACCCCGTGTGAATCTCTATGAGGATATCAAAGCCCTGAGAGCGAGCAAACGAACTTCTACGGCACGAGATGCGAACCAAATTGGGCAGGGTGACATGCCATGCACTCTGGATTGGCCCTCGCATCGAGGGCATGGTACCCACGCATCTCGGCTCGTATCGACGCAGGTTAGGGACCGGATGGGACGGTGAGTAGTAGCGGCTGAGGGCACACCGAGGCGCCGGTGGGGGCCACAAGTTCTGATTGAGGCGGCAAAAGTGTCCATGGAGGAAGGCATTAAAGGCCAGGGGAGGGAGTTTCAACCGCCATCCAGGGGCCAGGCACTTGAAAGCTGTTTTGCGCTGATAAGCACGGGTGCTGCTGTTCCATTGGCGCGCTCTCCATCTGGGCAATGGGAGGCCCTTTTTTCGGCTGAATTCATTTGAGTCTTAATGTGCGAATGCAAATCCAGAGTAGTCTGCTCCATAGACTGCATTTGCGATAGCTAAGCCATTCGGCGATGGCGACAGCGTTTGCAGGGTCTTTTCTAGCGGTAGTGCGGGCTTTCTGTAGTGCTACGGGGCTCTTGGATCGAATGTACTGTGTAATGTCAAGTAAGGCCGAGAAGAGTGAGAGAATCTAAGTCGGATTAGGCAAGAGGAAGCACCGAGAGGAAGAAGAGGAAGTGGAGTGAATCGGCGGGTATTCCCATCAAGAGTCCCCTACCAGTTTCGCCATCTTGGATACCCATGCCGCAAGCCGAAAATCATTGACAGAAAGCTGGGGCGCGGGAGATAGGCCTGAAGGGGTTTGGTGATTGCTCGGAAGGGGATCGAGGGGTGTGAATCGTGGTACCAGGAATGAAGAGAGAAGCTTGGAAGTCGAGGTGACAATCCGGAGGTCAATGGGACCGGGAGCCGGGATTCGACCCACAGATGCAAACCGGGCAGGAATGGGAAAATGGAAGGAAAGAAGCCATTGCCTCCCTCTGGGCGCATCAATGATCAGGGCGATGATCAGGGCAGTCAACACCTCACCGGCTCACCCTCAGGCCAGGACCCGCCCTGGCCCGCTTGGGGAGCATCTTTCGATGTTTCCCCACAGATAAGGTCAGACCCGTCCGGCGTCAGAGGAGGCTCAAAGATCCTGCCGCGCCTGCTACCTCTTCCAACAGCTGCACCTTCCCCCCATCCTCCACACGCCCCTCCCCTTGTCAATCCCGTCGTGCCTTCTTCCCCCCTCTAGGTCCCCCCCTATGCTCCCTGCTTTCCCCAGCCCATTCCCCCAGAACGGACCGGGGCTGCCGTAAAAAGACGGTACCACAGGCCTGGCGCCTTTCGCCGTTGCTGATTGACGGAAATTGCCCTCCGTTTCTCTCGATTCGGCTTCCACCGAACCACCGCGGTATCGCCAGTCTCCAGACCGAGGAGATATTCGGGAGCTCCTTGCCTATCTCTGCTCATTCATCAAGGGCCCATAGCCTCATGGAAGGCTCTCCCCCACCTGATTCGGATTGCCCAAAGCGGAAACACAGTCCAGCCATGGTGTTTCTCTGGGGTCCGGGCCTCGACGTTGCATCGTCTTCTTCTCGACTCCATTCAGGGTCTCGACACTCTCGCCCGCAATCCCTAGATATCCGGCGACGGAATCATGCACGCACGGGAAGCAAGCAAACCGCCCCTGAGCACAATGAAACACAAACTGCTTGTGCATCTCGGCAGCCTTGACGGCCTGCAAGGGGTTGAATCTGAGAATGCCAGAAATCGACTATTCGGATACCGTTCCGCTTCTCCCCCGTGTCTCGCCATTTCATCTATTCCTGGCCTCTCGTCTGTCACGGTCTGTGTCCCTTCTAACTTTGTTCTCGATCAAGAATCAGTCCCCATCTCCCTACAGGCTACGTACACCAAAGCACACTGTTCTCAATCCTTCTCAGCCGGCATCGAACCAACTCTTCGTCCCGCTTCTCCGCTCGCTGCACATTTACCCGCCTACCACGCTTGGTTGAGAGAACTAGCACCCAATTGTTCGTACACTACCTACCGAGTACCAGCACCTCGTCGCATGAGGCTTGTCAATGGTATCGCCGGGGTAATTAGAACCTGGCTCGCGCGACTGAGCAGGATGCGGGGGGTTTCCTTGGCCTGGAACGGCCGATTTGCCCTTTGCTTTGCCAAAGTTTAGATACAGCGGCCGCCAATCCGAGGACCAAACCACCTCAACGCGCCGCCTGTCACTACCCGTTGCCAAACTGGCGCTCCAATCACAGCGTCTCCTGCTGGCTCTCCATATCTACAGATTGAGCTGCCTAGTGTCTGATGTCAGCAACTCTTCGAGACATGGCCAATTGATGCGTCGCAACAGCCAACTCCTTGTTGCATAGCTCTTATCTGGGGGGTTCTGAATGACTGATGACGATAGACAGGAGACCTTTGGTGTCAACTCCCCATGGCGGAGGATTACGTCCCTTGGCCCAACGACGCCTGGACAGCTGATATGCGCAGACCTCACATCCTCCAAGGTGTCTCAATGGGTGTCTTGAGTCTTCGGACCCGTGGTCCGCCTCGGAGGATCGACCCTCCGCTACGTTCTCGTTGGAGAGACCATTCCGCGACCTTCAACGCTTGCTTTACACTATGGTAGCGCTTGGCTGTCGCTGGCTGTCGTTATCTGCAACCGCCTTGGCCAACGGTGAAATATTCGCCAGAGTCCTAGTCGCTAATTAGGCGTCAAACCTAGAATCGTCAAAAGACTATGCGTTGCGCCAAATTGGCATCATTAGGGACTTCAGAAAGTTGTCAAATCCCCGATTCCCCAGACGTTTTTTGGGCAATCAATATCAAACATGCCATGACTCTCCCCCACACTCAGCTAGGCAATTTGCACCTCGCCCGCAGGATTGAAGTTATTGAGCAGGTTGGAATCCACGATGGGGTATGCTGATCTATCAATATTGCGGCAGCAACACAACGCCAAAACAATAGGCAATGGGCTCTAGGGCGTTGGATGATATTTAGAGCGTGCGAGTGACAACTTGACATATCTACGGAAAACCGGTACACTGCAGAGCACAAAAGCGCCAGTTCATCCTGCCGATCCGTCGCACCATAACTTCAGCCGGAGCGTGCGTCTACTTCGAGCTCCCGAAGCACAGCGGATGCATGGTGCCCGAGAGAGATGCCGAGATACAACCCGATTTTGCGTTGTCAATAGTCATGGCGTGCTGATAGACTTGTAGCTACGCCAACAGCGGGAAAAAGTCATCATACTAACCAGTCACGGCTGGTTGGACAGGGAAACAGGTCCGACAAATTACTGGATGAAGCGGGAGTTGCGGGCGAAACCTTCACCAAGGCACCGTGGCA
The DNA here is from genome assembly GCF_030867605.1 of Colletotrichum paranaense. NCBI lineage: Eukaryota > Fungi > Ascomycota > Sordariomycetes > Glomerellales > Glomerellaceae > Colletotrichum > Colletotrichum paranaense. Next base: position 3,889,794 of record NW_026848961.1, on the reverse strand, counting down.
CCAAGCATCCCAAGTCCCAAAGACTATCCGTACGCTTGTTTGGTGCGAGGATATCAACTATGTTGGTTTCCAATCCCGCGGATTGACGGCACGGATATTGATCGGATGGGACGGGACAGGCTTCAGCTTCGCCTCAATCCAGGGATGGTCCTGATTTTACTGTCAGCCTGTCATCGGCATACCGAAGCCCTGGCTCGCTGACACACAGCGGGAGAGTCTGATTGACACGGGGCATGCTGGCCTGTCAGCAAACAGGGCCGAGGCCACGGTACGAAACTACGGTTAAGCCTGTGGGAGAGGCCAAGAGGACAAGAGCTGGGCGTACGGATACATATGATATTCTTCAGAGAAGTCTTGACTCCGTGTTATCCTCTGGGATAACTTGGATGGGGCGGCTGCGTCATTGAAGAGATCCATGGATGGATCTGGTTGCTTATCGCCCATTCTGGCGCAAGATTCCGGCTGTCCCAACAAGGTTGCATGAGAGCACGCCTTTTCCCCCACAACTCCATAAAACGACGTCAAAACGCGCTTTAGATACCGGGGTAAATTTCGTGGGGCAGCTCGTGGGGGGCTCACACAAACCCGACACACCAGCCTGCCCGCGCCGCTTGAAGAGGGTGTGGTGTGCCATACGATGATGGCTAATGCCGAAGAAAGCGAGATGAGGCCCAGCCACGTCCTTCGGAGTTACGATAAGACCAACTTCGGGCGCAATCGGAATGTAGTCTTCAGCAACCCCGGAAACCGGAGAGAGTGCGGCGTTTGCTTGCGGGAACAGGCGTGAGCGGCGCCTACATCACTAGCGATGACATATCGAAGTAAAGAGAGAACCAAGGCATGCGCTCCTTGGAGGTCATCGGACAGGCGCAGCATCTCCTATCTTCTTTGCTTCGTTTACACGCCTCATCGACGAGATTCGAATCAGATCCCCCCACACTTTGGTCAGCCTGGCTTGCGTCTCCCTGCAACCGCGACAAATTGCGACACCCTCTTCTCATAACCCGGGAGGCTTTGCCAAGTGAAGAAGAAGACAACTTTCCATCTCAGCTGGCCTTCTTGTCTAGGAAGTTAGCGCATGTGGTCTGTTGGAAGCGCAGATTAGCGCCATCACACCATAACCCCAGTCCTTGGTTCAGCGTCAGGCGGAACGATCATGAGGAACGATCAAGAGGAAAGAGTATCTGTCCTTTTGTCTAAGCGCCCCGCGAAGGTGTCTCAACTTCGAGATCATGTTTCGACGAGCTCATCGAGCAAAGGACCTGGCTCCTGAAGTCAAACAAACAGATACCGGTGTGCCACCGAGCAGTGCTCACTCTCTTTGACTTTCTCATCCTTCTCGGGGGCGCAATATGAGCGTCGGGCCGTCACTTAGCAAGCAAACTATCTAGCCAGCATTGTCACAAGCCAAGCAACCCAGCTTTCTTCCCAACGACTGGACACATCTCATTTACTCGATTGTTTAAATGTCAGCATTCACCTGGATATCCGCGTCATGTCTCATCTCTTCTCTCCCGCACCAGCCAATCTTCCGTCCTTCCCCGGGAGCATTGGCCGCTTGAACTTACACGGCAGGCGACAGTGCACAATCCTTTGAAGGGCGGCCTCGCCCGCATGCGCTGTCTCGAAAAGCAATTCCATCTCAGGGCTCTTCGAATCGGAACGCCTTCCAAGTAGGCCAAAGACGCCATGCCGCTCTCCCCCAGACTCCCCCGGTCTCCACTTCTCTTGCAACTTGCTTCGTGGCTTTGGCGATCGATTTTTCAGAAATCACCACGCCCATGCTCATAGGTTGTACGTACCGTATAGTCTATCCTCTCACCCTCTGTGGGAGAGGCCTGCATCTACCACACCATCTCGTGTGCCAGTGTGTGTCCAGTTCGACCTATCGCTTCATAATGTTATGGCGGTGAGGAAATAGGCAGGTAAACCACGCATGCGTGGCCTTGATTTTCTGTTTAGAGAAACAGGCACAGACAAGAGTCGTGCGCATCGAGGCAGCGCTCAGAAGAGACACAACAGAAACGCGTTGCCTTGGATAGGTTTCCAGTAGCTGATACCGAAGATAACACCATTGAGCTGCAGCGGACGGACTACCGCCATTGCGGCCCTCATCGCCATGCCGCCCTGCGCTCGGTGGACGCCCCCTCGAGGCCGCTCTACAGGACACATCGCGATGGCTAAACGCCAACGTTGCACCGCGTCCGAAACCATACTTACAGGACTGCTTTACGGCGTCGGAAGTGGTGATGCGCCAGGACTTGCGAATAAGGGCTGGTATGCCAATAGCCGGTGAGCAAGCCATGGCTGACGCTCTCACATGTGACGAGTCTTCTCGTAAATGCGACCTACACAGTACACCGGACCTGGCTCAAAGACTCTAGCTGGCGAGGTGGTTCGCGCGCCGCCTCAGCTGCGACAGGGAGAAAAGGACTGGCAGTTTGCATGTGCCTTGACTCACTCGTGAATCCGACAACAAGTGGGCGGCATTCAACGATTCAGCCCAAAACCTTGGGGCATGATAATCAGGCCGGAGTTGTCATCGTCTGAGGAAAGGGACGGAAAGGAACCGCAACGCAATCTGGCAGTCCGACTTGTGCAAGAAACATTGTTTGGTGGCTTTTGCTGCTGCTGCTGCTGCTGCTCTCTCGGCGCACAAACCAAAGGAGCTGAATTTTGATGAGCCGGAAGAGTTTACGAGTTGCGTTCCTGGCCCAACAGCATCTCGCCACCCAACTACCGAGCCCACCACCCCTTGGTGGCCGAAAATGGGATACGGCAAGGGCAAAAAGCAACCATCCCCAGAAAGCTAACCCACGCCATCCCCCCCGCCATAGTACGGGGAACATGACAGTGACATTTCCTGAGTCATCATTCACCCACCTCCGTTTGAAACTGGGGAACACTCAGGGAATTTTTGAATGTCACTGTCTTGGCCGCGCCCCCTTTTGGCCCCTCCGTTGCACAGAACAGCATCCGCAGGCTCCGGATCATGCTATTCTTGGCCGACAACATTTTGCTTGTGTCGTCGCAATGATCTGATATACACAGGGCGCTAGTCGGGGAGGGGGGAGGAAAAAAAAAAAAAATCCATCCTTCCGGCCACGAAGATCCTATAGAGTTGGCAAACAGTTTTTTTCTGGCTTTTCTTCTTTCCCCACGGAAACGAAGCAAAGTGTCAGAGTAGGTGCCAACGCAACGCCTTCATGCCAGGGACAGTGGGGCCGGGTGTGATATCATCCCCCAGAGAAATACGTAATGCCGTCCGTTCCAGACCTTTTTTCACTCTCCTGAATCCCTGGCGAGGAGGGACAGAATGGTAGGGAAGAGAGCTCGAGAGCCGGAGGAGGGGTGCGGCATGAGAAAGGGTTGTTGACTTTTGCTGGAGGGGTCCTTGGGCCTCCAGGGGAACTGACTCTTGCACCTGCCCCGAAACTCCACACCAGCGCATCATTCCATCAGGTTTATCGAAATGTTCGTGCAAGTTGGCATGGGGGGGATTTGGCCGAGATATGGCACGACACAAGCAGAGAAAGTGGTTCTCGCTTCCTACCCTTTTCCCTTCCTTCCAACCCATCTTGACGTAGGTAACTGGCAGGATGGGGTCTCGCGTGCCCCGTTCTCTCAAGTCAAGTCACGTCTTGGCCGAGATTTCTCTAACGCCCCCATATTGCTCTATCCTTTTTATCTCCACGGGTCTCGGTCGATCAGGATCTACTAGCGTTCATGAGTCGGGGGGAAAGGCGGACTACCTAGGCATTGTCACTATCGATGACGATGTCGAACGATTGAGCAGTACAATTCTAGGCTTTTTTTTGGTGCTCAGAGTCCGGGGAAAACGCGCGCTTGGAGTGAATCCGGCAGGCAAAAAGATGGGAAAATGCTGGATGCAGCCAGCCTGCAGGTTAATAAACTGCAGATTGCGGATACGATTTGATCAATGTATCCGTATCTATCCGCTTCAAAGTGACAAGCCCCCCGTTCAGTGCAGACGACGATCCAAAGGGGTAGGTAGGTATGGAAAGTTGAGTGGTGTCTCCTACCTCGATGGGGGCGTGTGTATGCATGTGTCAGTTAACCGCCCAAGAGCCCACCAACCCCAGCCATGGAACGACATGGTGCCAAGGAAAATGGGTGAAAGATAGGGCCTGAATGGGACAAATAACACCAACTAAAACATTGGAAAAATACAAATCCCCTACAGTTTTTTCTTGTGTTCTTACGAATGGAGTTGGAAAGCTGGGGCTGGAATTGGAGATGGGGCTGGGGGCTGGAAGATCCCATCTGTGCCTTGGTTTTTTTTTTTATGAAGGGTTCTGCCTCACAGGGCTTAATGTTGGTTGGCAAGGGCGGGGGGGGAGTGAGTATCCATACGTAAAGTTGTTACCTGTTTACGCTATCTATACTCACTTTAGGTCAGGTAATGACAAGTTTGGCAAAAGAACAGAAAGTTGTGTTGTTGCGTTGGCCCTTTCGATGACACCCACCCGCGCATACCCGCGCAGAGATACAGGCACTTACGCAACACCCTCGGGAAACAAACACAACCAAGTCCTGCGGAATAGGCGGGATCAAGATTAAATAGTATTCAGATTTAGTACCCGAACTTCCTGCCTTATGAAAAGGGTGTGAGTGTACTAAAAGCTGTACTTGAACGAACTAGAAGAAGGGGGAGGCTACCCCCCCCCCCCGTTGTTTCTTTGCAACTCAGTGATAGTCGAGCGAAATTCCATCAGAATTGTTCCACAAAGTCCGGTGGGGAAGGTATGTAGATGTACGGATCTGGGCAACAAAGGATCTTGAGAGGAGTTGAGAGAGAGGGAGAGAGGATTTTGGTTTGTCTTTTTTCCAATTCCCCCAGAACCATGCCGCCAGTTTGAGGTAACCTTGGTCAAAAGAGCGCCTCATCTTCCCCAGAAATAATTCCCCAGTCCGCCACAGTAACCCCAGAAAAAAAAAACCCCCTTTGGATTATCCCCCCCCCCCCCCCAAAAGGGTCGAATCTCTTGTGTGGCTTGAGGCCCTCCATGATTAATCGTCTCTTTCGACGATCATTCTCGTGGTTTGGCAGCTGTTTGTGGGGGAAAAACGATGCTTAGCGACTTTGACTCTGAACTTGCCATTTCTGTAAAGTCCCGTCTGGGCAAAGTTGCGCAGATTACGTACGGCGTCATACCCCTTAGTACCTACCTTACCTCTAAAGTGTGTGGGGTGGGGGGGCCCCGGGGGGAAAAGTAAGAGAGGGATGGGATGGTGGAGGGAAACGCCCGCGCAGCAGCCCGCGAACCCCGGACACCACCAAAAACCGTCCACCACACCCTCCCTCCCTCCCCCCCTTTCCAACCCATCATAAGGAAAAGAGAGAGAGAGAGGGAAACAAACGGCCGCCTGGGCACGGGTTCCGATCATCGGTGGTGGGTGTTTCTTGGTCACACCTCAGATGCACCCTCGCACACATCACATTTGCAAACACGAGGGGGGGAACAAATCAGTCCACTGTTTGAGACACACACACACACAAGCAGATAGAGTCCCGTTTTAGGTCACTAGATTCATCACATCAAACGGCGAGGAGTTGGAATGCTGTTGAAAGTGTGGGGGGAAGATCTGTTTGGATTTCTCCTTCTCGAGTTTGTCGAGGGTTTGTCGAGTAAATCTCTTTCTAAGAACAGTTGTAAAGGAAAACAAGCTTTCGTCCAGCCAGCCTAGGCGGCGACGTTCGTCGTAAAGAAAATCCAGACATAAAAAAAACCAGTAGACCAGAGTGTTAGCGCCGTCTCTGCGCTTCAAAAAAAACAAAAAACCCGCCCAAAGAGGAAGAAAATCCTCTCGCGTACACCGCCCAAAGTTGTTCCCGCCGTCTATAGGTTGATATCTTGGTTTGTCTCCGTCCCATCGCCGATACAAGCAAATCCGTGACACAGATGAGAAAGGACGGGTTTTGTAACGACCCGTTGACGTTCTCATACACACACACACACTCACAAAATCCCTATATCCATCACACACAAGAAAGAGAGGAGAAAAAAAGACACAAGAAAAATGAGTTTTGCTTTTCGTTGTTGTTGAGGGGTGAGGGTGCAGTCGTATTTCCGATCTCTGGTTGTTCGTCCATCGAGGTAGGAGTGAGTCTATAAGATTGTGTGTAGCCGCCACTGCAAAGAGGAGCCCATCGAATTCTTTGGTTTGTTTGTTGTTTGGTGATTAGATAAAGAAGTCGTGGTCGGCCAACTCTGCCAATTCAAAAATACCCGGAAACGCCATTGTTCTTCTATCCCGTCTATTGCCCAGGTCGTCAGGTCATGCCACTTTAAGGTTGTCGTTCCCGTTACATCCGATCCATGAGGTCACCGCCGGCGACGCTGCCAGTGGTGGAACTCCTGCCGCTCTGGAAACCGTCGTTTCCGTCCAGAAGCTGGTGAACACCAATCTTGGGGACTGGCAGTTTTCTACCGGCGTCAGGCCGGCTGATAATGTCTGCCAGAGAAGCACCGTTCCGAGTGGGGGTTCCGGCGCTGGTAGGCGCGGGAGGGGGAGGCAAGTAAGGAGTCTCCAGGTGAGGCTCGAGAGGAGCCAAAGCAGGAGGTGCCGCGTGCTGCAGGGAAAGATTACGGAGAGAAGGCAGCTCGTAGCCCATGGGACGAAGTCTCGGGGAGTGAGCGGGTGTAGCGATAGGGGTGTGGTCGGGAGTAGGCGACAAGGAGTCGTGGGAGAAGGTAGGGGAGGATGGTGCCGTGGAGTTGGGCGAGTTGGGGCGAGATCGCTTTGCGTGGCGAGAGCCAGCGTAGTGGTCATCGTTGTGCTCATCGTTGGAGTGCGATCTCGACATGTGGTAGGCTGAGAGAGAGGGGAGGTGGCCGCGCGAGTTGTGCAGGCTGTGGGAGTAGTAAGGGTGATGTCTGGCAGAAGAGCCGTGGAAAGGCGGTGCGGTGAGCGTCTCACGCTCAACCTGGTTCGCAGCCTTTGCCAGGATAGAGATGTCCATGTTGGACTGGCCCTGCATCTGGCGGCCAAAGGGGCTGCCGTGTCCCGGGTGAGCGGGCAAGACGTACTGAGAAAACGAATGCGGCGGCGAGACGTTAGGCGAGGACAAGCTCGAAGTAGGCGCAGAACGAATCGTCTTGGGTGCGGGAGGAGGAGCCATCATGCCATCCTGGGGCAAATGGGGCTGAGGACCAGAGTTGTACTGGTTCTTGCCTCTCCTTGAGTTAGGGTTGCTGTGTATTCTTGAGTGGCGGGTGAGCTCGTCTGAGCGAGAGAACTTCTTGCTGCAGCCAGGGTACTGGCAAGCGTGAGGCTTCTCTCCAGTATGAGTGCGGATGTGTCTCGTCTGGTGCTCAAGGCGGTGGAAGGCCTTGTCGCACAAGGGGCACTTGTAGGGACGCGGAAGCTCGTTCGGGTTCTCGGCGGTCTGGCCGGGGAGAGGACCCTTGGGCTTCAGCTCGTTGAGAGGACCAAGCCTCGTAGTTTCCATGGCATCGCCGGACATCATTGTGTCGTTCTTATCGGGGTTGAGTAAACTTGAAAAGTTGAAAGGAGATGGTTGTGTCTGCTGCATGTGATCGCCCATTTGCCCTGATGATCCAGAGCTGGGCCGCTTTGACGGAGTAGTCGAACCCTTTCTCCTTTTCTGTCCTTTCCAATGGTAGTCGACGATGATAGTCGTCGATATGTATTGTATAACCGGACTCGAGTATCGTGAGTGCGGTTCCGAGTTGCTGTATGTTGCTTGTGGTGTGGTAAGTGGGCGTGGATGAGGGAGTCGAGAGAGTGCGGATGAGATGGGTGTGGGAGGTCGGCTGGATATATAAGTTATGCGAGGTTGAGTGGCAGTGGTGGTGGGTGGGTGTGTGAAAAAAAAAAGCTTTGGCGGCTTTTGGGGGGGGGGGGGGGGGGGGGGGGGGGCGGGGGGGGGGGGGGGGGGGGGGGGGGTGGGGGGGGGGGGGGGGTGGGGGTGGGGGGGGGGGGGGGGGGTGGAAAAAAAAAAGCTTGGCGGCTTTTGGGGGGGGGGGGGGACGGGGGGGTGGCCCGGGGTAAGTTGGCTGGTCCTGGGAGGGATGACAATGACAGTAGGTTGGCGTAATAATTTTCTTCCAAAAAGAGGAACAGAGTAAAAGTTGGGGAAGGAGGGAGGGACGGGGCAACAGGTTAAAAAGAGACAGGAGAGGAAGATGCGTGGAGGTAGACAGGCACAGGGTGCTACGGTATTCCCAAGGTAGAGAGAGAGGAAAAGCAGGTAATGAAGGAAGAGAGAGAGAAGGAAAAAAAAGAGAGAGAGAAAGAGACGTAGGGAGTGAGGTGTGTGTGCAAGTCACCTCCAGTTCAAGTTACGAGGTGGGAGAGAGACGGCGAGGAGGGTGTGGATTGTGTGGACGGTGTGGATGACGGGATGGGGTGTGGGTGGTCTCAATCGCAGTCCCAATCCCAGACCAGACAAAATGGGGAGGAAGAAGGGCAAGGGAAGGAACCTCAGAGCAGGGCGTGGGCAGTTTCTCGGACGCTCTTTCTCACTCTCATTCTCACCTACTTCCTCGGCCTGGCCTTGTTGGAAACTGGTCGTCCCTGTACGAAGACTTCCTGGACCCGGTCCCGACCCTGACTGGCTTCCCATGGACGGTACACCGCACAAGTACTCCCTAAGTTGTGCTTGGCTCCTGAATAACCCGTACTGAAATGTGTAGATACACTCTGCAATCTGCCATGTGTGAGTTTCGACCTCAGCCAGCCAAGGTTTGCTAAGGAAGTCTGCTCTTTACTGAATTCGCACCATTGTCTTTTGGAATCTTCCCCCCCGGTCTTCTTTGCTCGTGCTCATGCTTGGCCATACTTGTAACCGTGTCTCTATGCCCTTCTGGGGCTCCCCAAGAGAAGAAAACGGGGCTCTTGATACAAACTTGTCTCCCCCAGTTACCTAACGAATAGTCAGAGAAGGGCACCAGAAGAAGCCCGGGAGCCACCAACTACGACGCAAAATACGGATCCAATACCAGCGCAGAGGGAAGGTACACCAAAAAGTGGGCGATACTTTGTGGAAAGGATGACGGGGTTCGATTTTGGGTGCGGGTGCGAATACGGGCCCCCATGGCTTCCTCTCACCCCATAATCCCATTTCAGCGTCAAACCCGCCAGCATCAGAGAGAGCAAGCGCACTTGCGCGGCGGGGCCCAGCTATACCTTGTGGGCGCATCGGCGGCAGTACGGTACTTCTCTACGGTAGGTATGGAGGTGTACAGTATGGGGTACCTACCGGCTGGATATTCGTTAGTCGACACTCGACACAGAATCCCAGACTGTCAGATTCACACCGGCCGCGGCAGCCGTGGAGTAATCGGACAGGGCTGGAAGAGGCTCGGTATGTAAGGTACGGGGACGAAGTACGGAGTACTGGTTGCTTCGCAGAAGGACGAGCGTAAAAGACGGGGGGAAAGGCTTGGCTAAACCGCCATGGACTGGATGAGGTACGTCGTAGACGGAAGATATCCGTGATGAAGTGACAACGGGGGGAGGAACAGGCCAGTCATGACTGCCAGGTAGGGATAGATGTTTTACCGTGGTAGGAGGCGGCAGCGAGCACCTGTGAAAGAAAATAGACCGGGTGTGAGACTTGTGTGGATGAGGGCTACCTCACAGCCAGGAGCCAAGAGAGAGGCAGAGAAAGATACCGCGAGAGCGCGCTGGTGTGTGTGAAACTGCGAGTGTGTGTCGTCAACCACAAGCCACGCCGCTACAACCTCAGCAAGAAGTCAACGATGATGACCAGCAGGGAGTCCAGCATGTGGGTGGGAAGAAAGGGGGGCGTGAGGTAAACCGATACTGACTCTCTTCCCATACGTTATTTACGCGGGTGAAAGGGGAGAGAGGAAGAGCCCGAGAGAGGACGGGGAGTGAAGAGGCGTGTACTTTGGAAAGAGAAAGGGCGTGTCGCAGCCGGGGGTTTGGACCCCACTCTCCACAATTCCAACCCCACTCTAGGAAAAAGCCAAGAGCGACGTGCTCTGCTCTCCCGGAGAGATCGGTACGTATCGGCCCTGTTAGAGATGGATCCAATGCTCTTTTTTTTCCCTCCTCGAACGAGGAAGTACCCGAATACCTCTATCCAGACTCAAGACCTGAGACACATCAGGTATCTCCGCACCAGAGCGAGAGGTACTCCGTAAGGTAAGGTACGCGCACCATCAGATACCGACGTGGTTTTGCGACAGGTCGGGGGAAACTGGGGATCAGTACGTACCCTCTCTCTTCAGCTTTTTCCCTTCACCCACACTTTTCTTTCTCTTCCTTCGCCTCGTTGTGTTCCGGTCCATAATTTTCACCTGTCAATCTATACAGATTCTGTATGGAGTACGGATTGTGTTCCGTACAGTTGTGCTCATCATTAGCTTTTTACCTTGTGCTATGCCCGGCTCTGTTGGCACCATCCGACAAGGCAAGCACCTCTGCTGTAGTACCCAAAGGCAAATCGTGGTGGCATCATCACCGCCATCATTGCCAACACCACCACCACCATCACCATTATCTCCGCAGTAGTCAGCACAGGCAGACAAGAAGAAGGGAACGGAACCATACCGCCGTGTCGGTCAGCAAAGTGCGCAATCAGGCAGGCAGACAGGATTTTTTTTTTCCGTTGGTGCCCATCGTGTGTTCCGACTCTTCACACCCTCATCCTTCACCGTTCCCGCCCAAGGCCCAAATCATGGTGCACTATTACACCATCGTTCCATGCCAGAGGCATAGGGACCCTTATCCTCAGCAGAAGTAGGTGCTCCGTAATAGTCGTAGGACTGTGAGGAAAGAAAAAAAAATCTTCTCTCTTCCTTTTTGTCATGCCGGGTCTGCGTAGTCCGTCTTGGTATGGCGGCCGTGGTGGGAATGCTCAAACGGTGCCCTGCGGCCTGCCTGACTTGCTAGCTTGGCCGTGGTGAATCCTCGGCCTCATTCGCAATATTGCCTATCCACCCAACGTATCCGTCCGCCCCCTTCGTGGTTCAGCACTTCAGTCGTGGTCCCCCGTATTGGCATCGCCGCCGCTATTCCCGCCGCTCGAGAATCCCCACACCACTTTGACCTCCAGGACCCAACACCAATTTTCTAAAGACATCGTGAACCACATCTCGGTCTATTGCCGACACGTGCTTAGTTCTCTGCGGTCAATATCTGCTCAGGACGGAGTATCGATGGGGCGAGCATCGTGAATAATACGACATGGCCCTTGTGCAACGTGGGCAGCACAATCGTCAGTAATCTTAAAGAGACTTTTTTTTTTTCCCTCCACGCCTCGCCCATCTCATCCCATGGCCCTTGGCCATCCCGCTTTCCTTTCCCCAGGCCACCGAGATTAGCATCCCCCAGCCTGGTCCCGGCTTGTCCTCACCAACGACCCTGACTTGCAATTTCTGTGTGGGCGGACGCGGGGGGGCGGTGAGGCAACGGAAGTGAGTGGTGGCTTGGTTCTTGATAAACCCCAAGCTTGTGCCACCATCCTCGTGTCTGATTGGTCCGCCACGTTCTTGGGAAGCTATTCAGGGAAGTAAAGAAAAAAAGGAAACGACGAAGGCAGACGAAGGAGAAGAAAAATGCAGGGGGAAAAGGACCCCTCGTCACGCAATGTGCCGCCCAAGTCACCTCGCCCATGGCACAATTGTCCCGGCTCTCCGCTCATCGCCAGTTTTTACCCCGTGGGAATGAAGGCACAACCTTGACCCGCGGGCGCCTGCATTTATTGGCAAGAAGGAAATCTGGGGGAAGATGTCGGCCCAAACAGAGACAATATTTCGTTTTCTTCTCCACGGGGTATCCCCAATCATGCCCTCAACTCACGAGTATCAGCTGAGGAGAGAGGATGCCGGCATTCAATTCGCCTCAATCCCGACCGGGGGATCGTCCATGCCCCTTGCCGCGGTGCCAATCCAGGCCGCATCGTGGCATGGCCGCCATTGTCAGTCAGGCCTAAGCAAGGCGAAGCGCACACAGAGAAGAGACAGAGCCCAATAAGCTTGTTCGATGCTGTTCTTCCTCGCCCAAGCCGCAGTCCTCGTGTATCGTTGCTCGGAGCCTGCGGCAGGTCCTCAGGCGTCTATAGGTAGACCTATCTTTGTGCAGGTCGTATCACAGGGCGCAGGACAGCCTGTCCGAGCTGGCACGGTGCCGCGATTCGACTTCCTCAGCTCACCATGAGATGATGTCGGGACTGTAACCCCGCGGTGTGGGGGGCTCCTCGCTTCATTGCGCTTGCACTGGTAAGACGATGAGAACTGTTGGCCAGCGGATGAGAGGCAGCTAGCAAATGGTGACTGTACCAACTCACAAGCGCCGCTTTGAGATGTAACTTTGCGGCCCAAGTCGAGATATCTGCTTTCTTGCCCATCGCCTCGTCGCCCTACTTTACTCTTGCCTTATCACTCAGAGGGCCGAGCAAAGCCCAGCGAGAGCGGCTCGTTTGAATCGCAATGTGTTGGCCCGTCTTTACGAGCGTCCTTGGATCGCAATTCCGAGCCCTTACCTCAACACCGGGGTCCCGGCGGGGGTGTGGGGGCCGCTGCTTCTTAGCTTCCCTCCTTCGAGATAAGAGTCTGGAGCGGTACCGGATCCCCAGTAGCCATTGCGCACATTGTCTCTCTTCACCATGAAAGCCACCAGGCGTCCAAATCACCAGACACCCTACAAGAGAATTACCTCCACACAAGTTGATCTGCCTCACCGCAATACAACAATGTGAATGGGGCCTTGGTCATCCGGGCCGCCCAAGATGAGTCTCAAATCTCAAACCTCTCAGCCGACCCAGTCAAAGAATGAGGCCAACAAGAGAATCAGCATTCGTTGGTGCGATTCTCGACCTCGCAACCTTGTGTGTCTCGGTTGTCTCCTGTCACGACTCCGCAGCGCGTTAAGCGCGAGAAAAGAGCCTTGTCGCAGATGAGTCAAATTTCCGCATCGCATCGTGACTTCTTCAGCGCTCGTCAGCGCGAGACGTGATCCTCAATAGATAAGACGCATAGTATCCGTAATCGCTGGGGCTCTCTGGACTCTCTTCGGCTTGGTTGTTGTTCCTCCACCCTGTGCATATGTTCACCGAGCACTAGGCTTGACACAGGGTAGGCGCTTCTGCGGTTCGGCAGCCCTCGGTAGTCACTGGCCGAGGACAACAGGCTCCGCTGGCCCTCGGCTCGCCTCTCGGTCTGCGAAAACGCAATGGCGTATGAAATTCCGCAATCCCTTGGCTGTTGCGTAGTGAAGCCGCGCTCACCGAGTCACCAGCTATCGCCGCCGAGCTTCGGACCTTCGTCGGAATCAGAACATTTGACTCTTTCCTTCTCAGGAGCAAGATTCAGAAAGACTCTAGTCCCGCCTATGTTGTACCGTTGTTCCAGGAGCCGCTATGTAGCACTGGTTATGTTCCCAGCCTCGGGTTTCCGTTTTTGTCTTCGACGGATAAGCGGGAATGCATCCTCTCTAGCGACAGGAGAGGCGTCGCTCCTCCAGGATCCAGCATCGGAGAAGGGTGTCCTCGTTGCGGTAATTGCAAGACCAAGGACCCCTCATTTAGCCAGAAAAGAGCCTCCCCCATAATCCAAATGGGACAGAACGTGGGGGCGTCGTGTCACCACAACCATCCGAAGCTCTGGTCCTAGGATATCGCCATCAAGCCACCAGGTCTCCCATTGGCGTCGCAAGACCTGTGATCTTCGAGCGGCGCCACATCCTCTATTGCCTCCCTGCGCAGTAGCGCCAGGTCCGTAATTGCATGCGATAACCCCAGGTGCCACGGGCGCCCAGCTGGCCAGATTGTCGGCCGGGCGTTGAACTGCCTTTCCAGTTCAAACTTCCTTCTATCCAGGTGCCTACTCCGTACGGTCCCTCGGGCTGCGAGGTGCGCTAAGCTCGATTCAGGAATTCCGGGGGAGACCCTTTTGACCATGTTCCCAAGATTTGGGGTACCCAGTGCTGTGAGATCTCTCATCCCCAGATTCTTTCTCCTCACCGGTGGATTGCTTGATTTTCGTCGGACGAGAGGCTCCGAGCCCGTGAGCCATGGCGTAAAGCATGCTCCGGTACGCCAAACATAGCATTGCTATCGCGATGTACCCGTGTGTAAACCGAGTCAGGCTGTTGATACTCGGGGCGCCTAGGCACTCTGTGATGGCATGGGTCGACAGAATGAGGTGATTCGTTTGATGGAAACAAATGTGTTTGGCAAGGGAAAACTGCCATGGAGTCGACACCTCCACTATTGGATTTGTCAAACAGTTCCAACGCCCCATTACTCTAGAAGTCCAGAGTCCAGAGTCCAGAGTCCAGAAATCTGTCGAATTTCTTCTCCCGCTACACACACCTCTATCCCGCCCCCGGACTTCTCCACGTCTAGATCTGGCTGGCCGGTACGTCTGATTGCTGCGCTACTCGTATTTCCAGGGATGGCAAGATATCTAGGTATTCGCAGACATGTCCACGGGCGCCAAACCAAGCCCTCTCTGGCTGATTGGTTAGTCGTGCAGAATCCTGAATGTCGTGTATTGTTCCGTTCATTTTGACGAGCATTGATAGCGGACTAGCGAATGGAAGTTGTCCAATCTACAAGCCAGGGTGCTCTGTCGAGTCGTGACTTTCTCAGGGGTATCAAAAAACGGGAAGGCGCCAATCTCGAGTCGGGTATCAGCTAGCTGGACGTCGACTCTGCCTGCGGCTCTTTGCTTCGTCCCCATCCCCAGCATACCCAGCAAAGAGATAAAGCTTATGCAGTGGACAGATAGCTTTCACGGCTATCCTTGTTGATGTCGAGACCACAATTAAATTGATATGGTTTGCTCGTGAGTTCTCTCTGAACATGTCGCCGAGGCTCGCCCGCAACTTAACATGGACTCCCGTCTTTGTCCTAGAAAAAGCTTTCATATCTCGACCACCATTGGAAAATGACCACTCCAACTTGCACATGTATCTGCATAGCTTGCGTCGCCCTCCGGCTGGATTGGGACGCAATTGTGACATGCGAAGAATCATACGCTCATCGCATGATTGTGGAGGCTTCCACCAAATATGTTCGAAATTTCCGATGGATCTCGCGGGGCTGCAACGACGAACTTGCATACCACGCATGTACCGCATGCGCGGAGGTTGCGAGACCTCTACATTTTTAACAGCGGCAACAATAGCAATAACGCATAGTCCTGGAGCTTGAGTTGCATCTTGCTTTGTATCGTGCTGTTGTATGAGACAGGCCCGTTGTTGTTCGCGCGGGGAGAACCCCGCTGGCTGGTTCGCTGTTTCCACCGCGGGCGGACGCCCTCACTTGGGCGTTTCTGTTGTTGCTTTACAAACCTCCGTGTCTCGCTTGGACCGGGTTCATGACGGCTGAAAGATAAGACCTGCGAGTCCAGAGTCCGGGGCTATGAACTCAAAGAGTGCACTGGTTAAAACTCTGGACAAGCGTCGGAATGACTGGCTCTTGTAAGACTTCGCAATGCCGCCAGCGGGCGCATTATCGCTCAATTTTCTCGGGGGAACTGTGGGCTTCCGCAGTTGTCCTCAGAATCGATTGCGAGACTCGCCCAGCATGAGTCAGTTGTTGCTTCCTGCGTTCGACGGTCGAGCGGAAATGAACCGAGCTCTTCAGAGACAGATTGGATCTGCTCATGCTTCCCCAGACTCCCCTTCACTTTGAACATCCCCGCAAAGTACTTGGAGAGGCCAAGGCGGTAGCTCTCGAAGCTAGAATCCAAGGGCCAAGGGTCGTACCGGTATCATGTGCTTTCTGCCTTGGGTGAAGATTGACCCGAGTTTCTTTGCCGGGACACGCCCGTGTTTGAAACCAGCTTCCTGAAAAGGGCAATATCTGAAGGCGTGGGAATGAGCCGGGGATGGCGCTTCACTAGGGGGTTGATATACAGGGTATGTAGATAAGTGTGGGGAGAGAAGGGAGCACGCCCAGAGGTGTGAAAGTTGAACGTGGTGTGTTGATTTGGTTCCGAGTCCCAGTTTTCTGAGGGAGGTCGAAATCCCGAGATTCCCCGAAAGCACAAGCAAACAATTAAGCCAACTGCTCATCCCATGAAGCAGAGGTTTGGTTTGGTAATAGCTGGCGGCATGTGAGTGGCGCTTATGAAATCTCTGTTGTATCCTAGATGCCTTAGGTGAGATGCAAACAGACGAATTGACGGCACTGAGAGTCGTCCCTCAACGGAACATCGCCCAGGAGATTTTGAACCCTGGATTGCCCCTCGTTCCTATCACATGTGAAAGATAAGCAGATAGAGAGGGGGGTACCCCAGAAGCAATCTGTCCCCTTTCGCGAGAGAACAAACCTTAGCATGATGTCAGCGGTAAAGCTTGGAACCGCATTCAGCAAGTTGGAGAAACGGTAACACTCTTCCACATGTAAATTCTGGAGAAGCGCGTACCTTGCATCGCACATGCAGAGGTGGGAGGGTCTGGCCAGAATTGCCGTTCGAAAACGAGAGTTTGTTGATGGCTGTTAGCCGCACCTGTAAGCGGGCGACTCCAGGCAATCTGAAGCGCCGTAGATTTGTAGCCCGAGCCCCAATATCGTCTCTCCACAAAATCTGTGGAATGAAAACCGCGGATGAGAGAAACTCCGCCTACCCTCCACGATCGACCCCAGGTCTCTTCACCTCGTGACGAGTGACCCCAGCAGCCACCAAGGGTCCTCATCAGCAATTTACCCCAGCCTGCAAGATGAACGACATGTGTGCGGTGTCAATGCCAGCGAAGGAATGAGGATTCGTTGCCTCTGGGTCCTGGAATATAACGTGATCCGTCGACCCGAGCTCGGATATCGGGAAAGAGGAAGAGGTAAAGGTATTGTGGCTTACACTTCCACCTATGGCCCTTAGGCTGTGGGCATTGGCAGCTAAGCCGGTATGCTCTCCTAGTACGGAATACCATCATGCTTGACAGTTGGCAGCACCGTCGCCAGGTAGACCCTTGAAGTCTATTGCATTGAGAAGTGTTGAGGCTCAGGCTTTAGGGCAATATTTAGCCGTGACTGTACGCATACATGTAAGGCACCTCGGGCCCTCGCTGTCGGGTATGTAGGACACATCTCTGATCTCCGCAAGGATCCTGCTGTACATTCGTGAGAAGCCCGGCTTTTCTGTGGTTAGCCGTTCCGATTTCCGACCCGAGCAATGCCTATTCAACCGGTCAGTACGTAGTACGGAGTCAGATTCCGGGTATCCGTACAAATACGAAGACTAGCTTTCCACTTCGCGGCCCGACTTACACGTAGTTGCGTTCACCTGAATACTTGGGGGTGGCCTCAAGTCGGAAATTTCCTCGGCCTGAGCATGTCAAACCCCGCAAACCCCAGGTTGGATCATGCCGTGATAGATGAAGGTTAATCCGAATTATTGAGCATAATTGAACCAAAGCGATTGGGGGCTCTTTCCGGGGCATTTTCCCCGAACGAGTGCTACCATCAGCAGCGTTCTAGTCAACCCTTCTCATATTCAGGCACAGTGCCTGCCGGCAGTAGTAAGTGTCGATACCAGGATCGAATATGGTCCGGTAGGTGAAACCACGAGTGAAGAGAATCGAGCGCTAGGGTTACAGGCAATAACGAGTCTGAGGTAATACCAGACCAGAGAGCCCAAGCTCGCTAGACTTATCGGTCTGGAAAGATGTGAAACCGTAGGGGTCCTAGAACGTTCCGAGTCGCTGTGAAAATAGACTCGCGAAGCCGTCGATGAGGAATCGAGGGAAATGCATACGCAAAACGGCACACTCGAGCAATGAACCCTGGCGGCCACGTTCCACCCGTTTGGCCCGGAAACACTGCCGTCAGTGCTGGCGATTCTTGTCGTCCGAAACTTGGCCAAGGCCCCGGAAAAGTCCTGAACGTTCCGGATGGTCGGTACCAGAAGGCTGCAAAAGCTGAGGCGGCTCGAATTAGACGTCTTGTCTTACTGAGTAGCATCGACGGACTCAGGCGGCAACTAAGGATTCCCAATGGAAGATATCTTGTGCCAATCGTTCCCATGACTGGTACATGTTTCAGAAAGAAAGAGGTGCAGAAACCACGATAATTCTGGAGGTGTCGGTGCTTGATTGAAGCCGCTGGTCTGGCGGTCAAAGTCATGAGGTTGGATGCGACTCGGCACGTCTACTCGACTGTGGTTTGAGGATCGCAGCGCAGCTCCTCATCGGAATGATGAAGGCTGGTCTTTTGTTCTTTGGGATTTAGTTTGGGCTGAAGTTGGGAAAATACCAAAAGATGATGTAAGATATCTTGAAATAACGCAGGTAGACTTCAAGGTAGGCAACCTGTCATCGCACAGCAAGAAGGTGCGCAGATTCCCTCAGCCACATGTCTGCCTGCCACGGGTGTGGCTGATGACCTCATGTCGAACACGTGTGAGGTTCACAGACTCGTACTGTGCGACTTTTTCAACTTCACGCCTTCAATCGGGACATATCAAACCCCGTCAGGCAAGATTTGAGGTCCTAGCAATGGAGAAATACCACTCCATACATCAGGAGGATATCTCTAGCTTCGACCTCCCTTCCACACGCATGTATGACCCCGTCCTCTAAACATCACAGCTCCTAACAGAGTGCAGATCGATTGCCTACAGTGTCCGCCGCTGACGCACTGGAAGAATTAGATGGCGGTGTCGCTAGATATGTCTCTACAGGTATTGGACGACTAGATGGGGCTCTCATATCTTCTTCATCTCTTCAGGCACCAGATCCGACAAGCGGGGGAGGCCTCCAGAGAGGACAGGTTACGGAGATTTGGGGACCACCAGGCTCAGGCAAGACTGCCCTAGGGTGAGTTGCCATTATGCTGTCCTGCAGACGACGCCATGTAGTCATGACTGACCCATCAGCAAAGTATTCAACTGGTCGCCAATGCGCTATGCGAGAGGCATGGCGCTGTGTGGGTAGGTCGGTTCATCTAATACTACCATGCACGGGAAGACGACGACGAGACTGACACACATATCAAAGATTGTGCGTATTCAGTTTGCGGCCATCGACTGAACGCGGTGATCGAGGCAGTGGAATCAACTCGGCCATCCAAAGACCCCGAAGCGGTGAAATCGGCCACGAATCACTTTGCACACTATAGCTGCCCCAGCCTGCCTCACCTGATAGCACTTCTCTGCCGTCCTACGGCGGCGACAGTGCCAGCGAATTCGGCTGTGGTTGTGATAGACTCCTTATCAGCTTTGGTGAATCACGTTTTTCCTAAAGCGCCCGACGGTAGAAAAGATCAGTCGCGCGGTAAAGGTCAGTTGTCCTGGACCAGATCGAAGTTGTCTACTCATATTATGCAGGTCCAGGTCTATCAGCGAAGCGGCTGCAAGCTTTGCAGTATATTACCAGTGCCCTACAGAAACTAGCAGCAACACGCGACTGCGCAGTGGTGGTCCTGTCACAATGTGCAACCAAGATGCAGTTGGAACGGAGCGCGACATTGATTCCATCCATTAATGCTGGGGTATGGGAACAGGGCATGTCGACGCGCGTAGTGCTGTTCAGAGACTGGGTATGGAAGGAAGAGCGACCGTGGTCTGTATGCTTCGCCGGTGTGCAGAAGCTAGACGGCAAGGCTGGGCCGGACATGATGCAGAGCGCAGCGGCGTTTAGAGTTGAGGCGGTCAGTATTTTCGTTGGGCAGTCACGATTCCGGCATAATTTCGCAAAAGCGGAGTTTCCAAGGCATGAGGTTATGTGGTTTGCTGACATGGCTCGTTATCGTGACAGACGGGCTTGGTTGGCGTGCAGTACGACACTAGCCAACCATCGGTGTTCCTTCCAACGGCTCCACGAGCGAAACGCAAGCTGGCAGAGGCTGGCCTCGAGGTGCCCGACAGCGAGGAAGATGACGAAGAATACGGATGGGCACGAGAAGACGAGTCGGCGCTTCCCGGCCCGCCGCCGCAGTGGCAAGGCAGCGAAGACATCCTTCTGGGGACCCAGGCGGCCGAAAGCGAGGATGACCGGGGTAGCAACGGAGACGGCCACGGCGATGGCGGCGACGGTGATGACGAAGACGACGAGGCAGAATATGTGGGTGAGGCAGCGACTAGCGGCCGAGATGACCAGGTTTTGGCCGAGCAGTAAAGAGGGATGGCGGAGAAGGGACCATGGTGGAAAATTTCCGGGTGAAGGACCGGAGCTTGGCCGACAGATAGGACGAGCATGAATCGATAATACGGTACGGAATGTGGTCCCTTGACGGCCTTCCCCTTGGCGGCCCTGGCAAAATCTCAGCCTAGGCTGCCCAGCCTCAGACTTTGACGAATTTGGAGACTGGTCATGAAAAAAAATGAACCCAACCAGGAGCCAATTCCGAGACTTACGGAGTGTGTCATGTTACGAATACTCAAGCTTCACAGTTGAGGGTGAGGCGAGAGAAAAAAGACAGAGGAAGGAAAAACTAGTGCAACTCCACCAAATATGACGGACGACCCGCCACAGGTAGAGATTCAGCGGTTAAGGACCGATAAGAAGCAATGGTCGGTCAAGAGCCGGGTCCACCGAGAGCATGAAAAGTCCATCGTCACCATCGGCCAAATGTCGGCTTGACGCGGACCGCTTGGAAGCACCAGCTCAGAGACACTTCCAGGGCTCAGGGGCAGAGATGGGGATAATAGGCCGTGGCTCGTCCGGGGCCCCGACCCCGACCTGGGCATCGTGGGGCCCACATGTTTGGTTGAGCCGCAGTGGCTGCGGTGCGGTAGCGCTCTTTGGGAAGTCGCAAGGAGACCCAGAGTGAGTTTGGGAGTGCGGAATGAGATGGAGCTGGCCGGCTAGGGAGTAGTGTGTGAGATCTAAGTGAGCGGGTGAGTGAGTTTAGTGAGTGAGCGAAGATGAGTGTGTGTTGTCATGGTGCTCCGGGCAAGTCCGGATGCAGCTGGCTCATCAAGGGGGAAGAGGAAAAAAAAAAAAAAAAAAAAAAAAAAAAAAAAGAGGACCATGATGGCTGAGGTGAGAAGGTGAGGTGGAGGGAGCCATTGGCTTACTCATCGGGGAGCGCGACTTTCCACTCTGAGATTCAGGATACTTATTATTGCTGGGGAGGAGTGACGGGTTTTCGTGGGGGAATCTTTTTCTCCCGCCCCTTGAGAGCCCCGTTTCTTCTCGAAGGAAAAAATGGCGTCAGATCGAGGGACCCCACACGCTCTGCAGCGCCGGGCTCTGCAGTCCGCGGACACACTGCTCTCTCGAAGCTCGTCGAGGTAATTTTGTACCCTGTGCACATTGGTCACAGAGGAGGGTGCCAAGGTGTGCGCGCTATTTGCTTGCGCTGGCTAAGCACTTCTGCAGGGCTCAGCTACGCGCCAAGCGCTGCCAGGTTCCTATGAGCGCTGGCCTTCAGGGGGAGGTTACGGTGCCTATCCGCCGTATCATTGATATTCAGGGTCAATAGAGATGCACACAGGCTGGAGAGCTGGATTTCTACGGGTCTCCTATCGGCCCTTGGACTCGGTGCTATTGGAAAGGTAAAGTATTTGCAGCAGAACTGTCACACAGGGTAGATTCCACATCGCTCGCTCTCGTCCCTTGCGTGGGTGTGCAGTATTGACGAGATGCCTACACAAGTATTTCTGGAGAAGAAGTGACTTTTGAGATTTTGTGGTAAACTCGAGTAAGGTGTTTTCCCCCGGTCGCATTCCACTCTCGCGACCATCTCGCGCTCCGTCAGAGCCTCTGGAGTAAAGTGTCCAGTAGGTAGGTATCTGAGGCGCCCCAGATCTTCCGAGCACGTTTTGCTACGTCCACGCCCCCTTTCCTGGTCCCTCCCGTCCACGGCATAAGGTACCTACCCTGCTTCCTGGTCCCTACAATGAACAAGTCACAGCCCTGCGACGGGTGATCCCCTGTCTCTCCTACTTCTTTTTTTTTTTCCCTCTCGCGCTGGCAGGTGAAAATTCCCTCTATGGAGACTGGAGTTCTGGAGTCTGAGGTACCTCATTTTCAACCCTCTGGTCTGTTTTTCAGCCTCTTGATTTTTTTAATGCCGCTGCGGATCCGCACCTAGTGTACCTTGCTTATCGACTCCAGACCGAAGTAGCCTCCTTCTCCACCCAATTAGGGTGACATAAGCCAGTGGATCTCTTCCCCGTCTGGAACCACTGGCATCGAGCATTGGGCATTGGCATTGGTAGGTATTAGACCTGGCTTTTGTGAAGTTATTCCCACATGGCCCGGGCTGCAACTCACGTATATTGTACGTACATCTTTCATTTATTATTCTCCGGCAGGCGCAGCAGGGTTCACCTTCACCATCGAGCCCGCACCGAGAATCTGCAATGGTTTGTTAGGTGTTATTCAACCCTGCAACGTACGGACCGAGTGAGATTTCTTTTGTACTTGTCTCTGGGTAATGATGCCATTTCTAACCTTGGCTCTCACGCAATTATTGGCATCAATTCGCTCTACAAGCCAAACGCGGTAATCCACAGCAAGTAAGCGGTCGAGCAATTAGATAATTCTGGAGGGTAGGTACAAGTTGCGTAAAGACCTGTCGCAATTGTGTATTGCACTTATGGCATCCATGGCATCGCTCCAATGCAAGGTGGCATACATACATACCATGGGTCCTCTGCGGTTGCATCACTGCTGGATTCAGTTACAAACTTGAACCGAAGCAAAAACCTGGCGTCAATGGGACGTTGAAGTTTGAACAGACGTCCAAATTGCACCTCGCGAGCCGCAAGTAATTCCCGCGTTCCCCGCCCTTTTGCCCCAGCCAGTCTTCCCTTCTCCGCTTGTTTTCTTTGCTCGTACGAATACAACATTGGAGTCCTAAGGCCATATTGTATCTTACGATCTTGCCGAAAATCGAGACATCCAACGCCAGGTAGCCCATCCAGATCCTAGGCCAACACCCACAGCCCCCAAATGCAGCGAGGTTCCAGCTTCAAGGTAGAATAGTAGGTGCGCCTATTCGTACAGAGGAGCAAATCCCAACCAAACTACTGCACAATGCCGTCCTTCCCCTTCCGCCGCCGCCGCCGCAGCACCCCCCCTTCCCCGGTCGGCTGAGCTAGGCCGAGGTCCTATCGGCTGACGCCGGAGAGAAGGAAACAGGAGAAATCTCAAGTTGCGGCCCGCCTGAAACTATGTTTCTACCCATCATCAGCCGATGTTTCCTTATCTGTGTGTGATGTATGATGTATCTTCTAACCGCACCAGACAGCGGAACCGCTCTGTAGTATGTCACAAACAAGGCAAGCGGCGGCATTATCTAAGGGGGAAAAAGAGGGAGGCCTAGATTGGGTGATCTGGTCTGGGGGAGCAGATCGACCGTGCCACTGGTGTCCTTTCCCCTCCATTTTTCTTTCTCCGCATCGAGGAAGTCACATATTTGATATGACATCGTCGATGGCAACCACCACCATCATGACCTCCATCGTAACCACCATCTACAACCGATCACGGCCAAAATTCACGTAGTGTCCTTTTGTCTCTGCAGCCATAGGCTCACATCGTCACAAGTAATGATTAAATCAAGATTCAATTACAGACCTTCTGCTCCGGCGGAGGAAATAGGTGGCACAGCACTCTTGCGTGTACAAAAAGCAACGGGAAGCAGGTACTTACGCCTCTTCAAACAAGCAGAACACGTATCTCAGCCTCTGAGCCTCCAAAACTTGCAGACATAACTGGGCGAGCGACCTTCAGCGGGAGAAGCTACTGCACAGATCGCCCATTCGCCGCGGGTCGCATACACCGATGCAACCGCGGGGGCGGATGGTGGCTAAGGCCTCTCTCTTTCTCTCTCTGCATAGCTATTCGTGCCTATCAGAGCCTGCGGACGGGGACGGGTTTGTATGCGCGGTCCCAGATTTTCGTGGTCCTGCAGAAACGGCCTCTTTACCAGCCCACTTGTAGACCTGACTCCATACGAATATAGCGCGCAGCAAGCAATCAGGACTCGAGGAGCGGAGGGTGACATCAGGGACTTGAGACGATTCCTGCTGCAAGACTGTAGGCGCCTCCCGCTCCTTGGTCAGCCCACAACGCCGCTTAATCGTGCGGACGTCGTCTAACACTGGCTCCATGTTTCCCGGCTTTCCGCCGCGGCGGCGGCGGCGAAGACGAACAACTACCACCGACCACAGCCCAAGATAGTAGCCCCCAAAGAGCGAGAGCCGCGAGTTTCAGACTCGAGGGACAACCTAATGACATAGCAAAGGCAAGACTAAGCACCAAGTTCGACTGTAGTAACCCCGGGTTCTGATCTTCATTGGCGGGAGCCGCAATGTGACAACGCACGCAACTCTGCTACAGAACCTCGTTCTAGACCCTCCCATGTTGCTATGCATCGATGGGCAGCATTACTTGACTAGACTTAACCTATAAGGTCGGCTCGTTCCTGTCTTTCCATCACACGATTTAGGCTGTTCAGGTACCGATATACGCGTTGCGCCTCTGCTTGATGCCCGCGAAGTCTTTGACAACATTGCCTTCTCGTTCGTTGTTGTCTCCGCAGTTGTCTCTCCGCAGTTTGGCTCTGTGGCACCCCCGCCTGGAGTCGTTCGATGGCCCCAGTGCCACCCACCTCCCCCACACCGCCGCTCCCGCTGGCCCGCGTTGCCGCGACCACTGCCGAGATCTTCATGTGCGGGTTATTTTTCTAGATTGGGTGCATGTTTGTTATTTTACACATACTCTGAGCACTCAGCAGTGGTTTGATCTAAGAGAAAGGTAGAGTTCAAGGACTACCTAGACCTATGAGAGTATGTGGTGTAAGTATATGATGAATATAGCACACGCACGACAAGAAAGAGAAAACAGAAACAGAAACTCGTATTTAGGATAAATGGACAGACTTGCTTGCGTAACAGTAGGATGAGTAGAGTTGCAAACCTTGCAGCGGATGACTTGCAGCGATCATGCACACATCCCGCTTCCCCCGCCCGCCCGTCAACACACCCTCAAGTTACTTTCTCCCCTCTACTCCCAAGAGCCCCTTCCTCCTATCGCCGCCGGAGCAGCTCGCTAAGTGCTCGGCGAGACGGAGAGAGAGGGAGAGAGACGTCTTTTCTTGCCGAAACTGGATTCCAATGCTGCTTACGTTTGCTCATTTGCACATCTTGGCTGCTTGTGGCTTGGGTTTCCCCCTCGTCTCTCGGATTATCGTCCTGCATATACGGGGAGGACAATGAGATTCTAGACCGCTGTTTCCCGTGATACTGAAAGGAGGCAAATATATAATAGCAACGGTTATAGCTGAAGTCGCAATTACAACATTCTTTCCGGCCCGAAAGGCATTGGTCCAGTTGCAGGTGTAACCGTGGACTGCTCTTACAACGGGAAACACGACAAACGTCGGAATGGGAAGATGGTCGACCGTTTCCTTGATCATTTGGGTTTCTCGGAAGCTTTCGCACAGAGTACGAACACACAGGGCTCAATCTGTCTTTCGCACATATTACCCAGAAGGAATTTCGTTCGACATTTCAAACGCAGAAGTAACCGAGGGTATTCAGAAAGTTGAGCCTGTCTTTCTGAATGGCCACGGCAGGTATGCTCGGCTTCTCTATCCCTTCTTTGACAACTCATAGAGGGAAGGGGACGGAAGGGGCGTGCGCGTATTGAAACCAACGGATTTTTGCTTTCCTCCAGTTTGGATCGAAAACTTTCAGAGAGTTCGTCGGGACACAGTTTGTCATGTTTCGCCTCGGGAAGTCTACGGTAAGTCGGGAGGAGAGAGGGCTGGGCGGTGCCGGTGTGGTGGTTGCGGCTCTCTATTCCTCCGCACTTCCAACGGAGGAAACCTTACGTCAGTGCCCTTTTTTTGCTAGGGTGAAATGTGTCTATCAACACCTTCACATGTCAATTGAACAGCATTTTCTTTTGCTGATTGCTGTCTCTAACCCCTCCCTTCCCCTTCACCCATCCGTTTGCCCCGCAATATTAGAGCTGGCTCATGCTCATGCTCATGCTTCCTTGAAGTGTGCTCATACTGCATGAAGAACAAAATAACAGACTTCCCGGCGAAGGAAAGGTCGAGACCTTTTTTCCGGAATCCCTCGTGGCAGGTGCTCGATTCTCGGCAAGTCAATTGCATGATTGATGGCTTCGCTAGCAATCGGAATAATTGCCATGTGTTGAGGAGAAGCTTTCCTGCTAAGGATATGACGGCATTCCCTCGTTTCGGCCTCGGCGTTGAGATTGGAATTTGGAGAGCATTCATGTGAGGAAGCTAAGATACGGGTACGGACATGGGCTTTTATCAAAAGTCAACTGTACTCATTCTGTTGTCTCTCAAGCACATGTCGACGCCATGTACGCAGTAGTGGCCAGTATGGCATGAATCCTTTTACATCGCAATAGAGACTGTGGGCAGATGATTGCTAAGTCCCTTTCGAGACGCAAGGGTAATACATCATTTTCCTAGCGGAATAACCCAAGCATCACAGCTTCACATTGGCTCCGGAAGCACATTCCGGATTGTTCAGGCCGACATAGCGCCGTATCGGAAAGGCAGTCAGGAAGTTCCTCTCTCTGTAAGACGGAAGTAACACGTGCTTTCAACCAAGACCGGGGAGGGGCTCCGAACTCTACATCAGAATCGAACGTTGGCGTGATTAGCTTATCAGCCGATGATGTGTTCTGCATGTGAAATGTTTCTCGAGACAGTTTCGTTTTGTAGATTTAATGTACCCAAAATAGGACGACTACGATTGGTCGAACATTCCCAAAAACCCAAATCGCTCCCAATGCTTGCCAGGGGAGAAGAAACATAGGCCAGATAACCAAAAGACGCCGTTGATACGCAGTAAGAAAAACGCCATTGCACCGATTACAGCCTCATTCAACGATTTTAAGAGACACCACACTTCTCAACCCCACGCTAATGCAAAGAGACAGAGACCAAAAGCTCCCAACAATACGGACCATAATTCTGAAACCACGGGGGCGTCATGCCGAGTAACTCGGCGGGTTCGGGTCCGCGTACACCATGGTGGCCTTGAGGAAGATGAGCACCTCGTACGCCGCCTTTGCAATGTCGAGCCCCTTCTTCTTCCACTCGGACTCGTACCACAGGTTCTGCAGCATGTTGTCCGCGACGAGCGTGACGATGAAGCGCACGTGGTGGTCCTCGGCCGTCCACGCGCTCTTGTCCGGGCGGTAGACGCAGAATTTGGCCTTGCGGCCGTTGAGCGCCTCCCGCGCCGCCTGGGCCGTGCGGGTTTTGTCCGGCTCCGGCACGGCGCTGGGACCGGGCGGTAGGCCGCCGGTGGGGCCCGCGGCGGCGACGTCGGCGATGGCGCGGGAGAGGAAGTCTGCGTTGAACTCGTTCCAGGGTCCGCGGACAAAGTTGCTGTCGAGCCAGTCGTGGAACTTTGTGGCGTCTTTGAAGGGGAGGAGCTCGAGGAGGAGGCGCTCGTGCTGGAGGGATACGCGGGAGGAGGAGGCTGGCGGGTTGGCGAGAGCCGGTGTCCGGGCCGGCGATGTGGGCATGGCGGCGACGGTTCCGATGGCGCTGGGTTTGGGGACCATGCGGGGCGTTGGGGGAGGGGAATCGAGGCGTTGGTAGGGGAGTTTTGTGATGGGTGAGGTGGATTGCGTTGTGTGTCTGCGTGGACGTGGGATGCACATTGGAAGAAGACGAAATGCGACTGGCGGGCACCAAGGAACGCGAAGTTAAAGAGGCAGGCAAGTGGGATGGGAAACTTCCAAGCGATTTAGTAGACTGTGGCTGTACAGAGAGTCTGCCTGACCAAGCATGGGATGGACATCATCACATATATGTCTCTCTTCCAGCCCTACCATTCCTGGGCCACTACCCACCGAATATGCCTCGCACCAAGGGTCTTTTGTTTTGACGTCAACGTACCTGTAAACCCCTGCCGTTCCTTCTTACAAGTTGCTGCCTGAGAGAGTTTCCTTTGATATGGACGCATGTTGCATCGGAAGCGTGCTGGAGGGATGGCAGAGGGGAATTTGTGAAGTTGTTTCTTTGGGCTTTTGGAGGGGCCTGCCTCTAGGCAACAGAGCTGAAGTGCAGCGCCAGCAAATCAGGAGTGTCTGTGTCAGCCGCGCTGCTCACGGCGCTTACGCGGCCGTGAGGGAGCCAAGCAGTGAGATGCGCAGCACTCGTCTGACCATTTGCATCAGATCAAGCCCGAATTGGAAGGGATGGTTCCGAGCGTTGAATTTATGGTGAAGCATGCGCGTCGGATTTTGGTGCAAGTGCATCGAAGTTTGTGATGGGATTTTAGGCTACAGTAAGTCTTTGACTGTTTGGTCAGAGTCTTAGCACCGAGACACCAAGGTAGACCTTCATATAAAATTATGAGAAAAGCTATAGAACACTAGTCATTTTGAGCGAAATGATGTATAACTGGTGTAAAGTTTTCTTGGAACTGCTATTAGTAGATCTACCCAACTATTGCATTCGGCTGGAAGAAGCACATGTGAACATCTTCCGTCAACGAAACTGATCATATCATGCATGCCTAGTCTTCTCGAAGACCAGCCCCTTCGAATGAAGGATCATGTTTGCAACTACAAACTTCTTTCGAGTGACGATGTTCATTGCCAGGCTCGGTGCCCTATCCAACTGAGCAACGGCTTGACTACTTTTCAGGACCCGAAGACAGCAAATTCACAGTGTAAGCCAGATTTCATATCAATCATCTTAAAATAATAGTGTTTACTCATGAAATATTCACCTTTAGATTAGAAAATACTCTTAACTCGTTCCTAACAATAACCTGTTGCTCTAGGTAGGCAGTCTTCATTTATTATTTGAGAAATATGAATGCTCTTATCATACTGCCTAGTCAAGTTGATCACAAACTAATACGTCCTAGAGAAGCTAGAGACCTTCTTGCTCAATTTAATATGCTCGCCATGCCTTAGATCAATGATCGGCGGGTTCACAGGGAGATATAGCCATCAAAAAGGGGCCGATCCGCGGTTCGAACGCGGGACTCTTGCAGATAATTCATTGAATCCAAAGCAAGGATCTTACCACTTGACCAATCGGCCTGTCTGTTGATGTCTTCTTGATGGAATAGCTTCAATTGCAATCGGAATAAGGGTGAGTGATTTGTGTTCGGGGTGAGGTTGAAGATGTGAGGTGAAAGGCTGGGTGTGGGCGGTGTGTTGAGTCACCCGGCAAGCGAGCGTGAAAGGGCCTCACCTGAACCCACGACAGGGAAAGACGGTTACGAGATATCCTAGGTGCCTCAGGTATGCACCTGACAGGTCTCGAGGCAGTTTTCTGGCAAACAATCACAATTTCTTCATGTCCTTCCGTGAAAGTAAGGCTAGCAAGTCAATTGATAGAAAAAGAAGACGTTCCTGCTACGCAGACAACCATCCCAATCCCTAACTATCCCTTAGGAGGTGTCGCAAAGACGCAGTTGAGACCCTTTCCGGTTATGATCATGCTTATTGCCATCTCGTGAACGAGCCGCAATCGGCAAGAACCCAGTCGGTTGAGGGAAGGGGATGTCGAGTTGTTCTTGCCAATGAACGTTGACACACGAGGGCAGCTGGAAAGAACGCCGGCCAACACCTTCCCAAACTTGGAACCTGCTGTTTTTAACGTTCCAACGGTGAAGATGTTCCATACAATTCCAACTTGTTCTCCTCCATCCCCCTAGGTTCTCTTGTCGAGTCGCGGCTGTGTCTTTGGATCGTTGTCTCGCAAACCAGCTTTCTATGCGAAGGCATCCTGTAAGTCTTTGTATCAATGAAGATCTGTAACAGAGCTGGACTGACTCTTTTGAGAGACCAGTAGCTGCATTCATTCCTCTTCAATTCTCCACTCTCCTCTCCTTCGCACCACCTAGACTACAGTCATGCGAGAACTCCCTCCTCTGCAGCTCGACGGCATTGAAGCCGAGATGGATAATGACAACACACGGCCTGACAATTCGAAGAGCTCAAACGAGCCTAATCAGTCTTCGTTTCGGCCTCGCTCGAAGAAGCAGAAGCAACATCGGGTTAGATATCGTTTTCTCACTCCCTCTGAATGGGCCATCGTTGCTCATGGAATCGGCGGTGTCAATGATACCGAAGGCCACATTGCCCTTCATCCTTCCTGTTGGTATTATCCACCCAAAGAAATCCCGAATGGACTGTACAGAGATGTCATCTGGCATCGGACCAAGTATTTCTACATGTACCATGGCATGAGCTCCATTCGATGGGTTGCCTACATTCTTCAGATCATTCTCGGAGCGATCCTTACCGCAATCGGTTCCATGTCTTTCAAGAACGGCACTCCCATCACCATAATTGCGGCTACGAACACTATCAATGCTGGAATACTCGCACTTTTGCACAATAGCGGACTGCCCGACCGTTACCGCTCCGACCAGGCGGAGTTCGACGAGGTCGAAGACCACCTCAAACAGATCCTCGACACTGGCATTGTCCCAGAGAACATGTCTGTTGACCAGGCTCTCATCTATTGCTTCAGTCTCTACCACGAGGCTAAGAAGACCGTAGCGGCAAACATTCCGGCAACGTACACCCCCAGCTCGGTTCTCGGAGCTGGTCAGCAGGTTGGTGAGCCTCAGAAATCTAGCGCCACAGGTCCAACAACACCCAACGCTGCTAGTGGCGTCATTGCAACCCGACTTTCAGTGGCATCACCAAAGACAAGTGAGGCACAGGCCATTGAAGAGAGATGATAAGGCCTCGTTGCATAGCGAGAGAATGGGCTGATGTGAAGTTTGTGTTACCTATCCCTGAATTATCGTGGTAAGGAAGGAGATCAAGGCGTACGGTGCCTGTTACAGTTTTGGCATGACCTTGGCAGTAGTAGATGATAGGCAACTTGTGTCTGATCGGAACGGTAACGGGATGAACAAAGGCAAACGTGCATTCTTAGACTAACATTTGCATCTAACTGCGTTGCCTGAAGGTGGCGAGAGCGAGATTCTTGGGGCAAAATCATGGATTACGGTATAACGATGCCAAGCTGAAAGCATTCGAATAGATCAATACGTATGCTACACGCCCTCCAAGCTTTGGCAAGGATGCTGATATCTTACACTACAAGGAAATGCTTCTCGTACATGCTCTCATTTCAACCCACTGCCTTCTTGCATATCGGGATCATCCCCAGTTGATGCCGAGGAACCTGACGCCTTTCTTTCCAGAACCGGTCGCCGTATCTGCGTTCTCAAGGTAATGTCGCTGGTGTCCTCTCACATCAACGTAGAGGTACTTGTATTCGAATTCGCCGGAGATGGGCGTCTTGATCATGTGGAGGTAAACCACACCCCTATTGAGGGGCCCTTCGACATGGAAATGCATGAGCATATGCTCGTGGCCTCTCGAATCCGTGTTGATAGTAGAGCTAATCAAGTCAGACTTAGATGATCCTTGTCATGGGAGAAGCGACATACGCAATCGGACGTGCTCGTCGCCACTTGTTATACGTTTCCTCGCCATGGCAAACAATCTTCTTCGAATCTCCCAGCATTTCGATGCACTTCTGATCAGCCTTGATCTTGTCAACGACTCGGTTGAAGACAGCAGTTTTGCTGTCCGGAGAGAAGACATCTGTCCACAAAACATATGCAACTCCGCCCTGTTAGACCACCCTCATCGTTAGCTACTAGTTGCCGCGGGGTAGAAGTCATTTGACTTGCCGTCACTGCGATACCAGCCAAAATCAGCCCAAAGTTAAAGGTCTGCTGGGTCGCCCTGGCTGCCTTTTCTCCCCCAGAAAGCTGCGACCAAGGTACCGACCCATTGTCGTTGAATGGTGTGACTTTCTTTCGTTTTGAGCTAGTTGTCGAGGCGGTCGTTCCGAGACCGTACTGCGTCGCATAGCTTCGCTGGAGTAGTAGAGGTTGTAGTCGGGGCGCAAGACCTAATCTCGCAGTCGCGCGGATCGCATTCGAACAGGTAGTCGTCTTCATCATGGTGGTTCGACGTCAGCCATCGTACAACCGCAGCAAGCAGGGTACGGTAGTGGTCGAAAACAGCTCGGCAGTCGAAAGTTGGAGCTCCCCATGTAGCTGGTCTGGGCGAGCTCTGCAAAAGCCTCTTGACCGCCCTTGGCAGAATCCCAATTGCCAGCCCACTGTGGGGGAATCGATCTAGCCTTTTTAGGTCTAGCGTTTTGGCTACATGCCACTTCACCCAAGGGCGGCGACTTCCTCCTGAACTTTTGGACACGAAATTCAGATAACTCCGCTCCCTGCTTCGCTCTCGCTTGCGCATCATTTCTGTACCTGCAACCTGCACCCTCTTTCGCTCCCTTTGATATCACGGCCTTCGCAACAGATTGCGCTTTCAGCTCCAGGACTAGAAGCACACAACTGAATTTTTGCCAACACCGTCACGATGGCTGCACTCGCTTCCAAGCAGCAGTCGCTCAAGATCTTTGAGAAATTGAAGACTAAGCCTGCGAACAAGGTATGCCCAATACCCTGCACCCCTTTATGCCCAAAGTTTGCTATGTTGCGCAGTGTTGATTGACTTGCGCACACCACAGATCTGCTTCGATTGCGGCGCCAAGTACCCGACATGGACCTCAGTTCCCTTTGGCATCTACCTCTGCCTCGACTGCTCGTCTAACCACCGAAACCTCGGTGTCCATATCTCCTTCGTCCGATCCACCAACCTCGACCGTACGTGTATTCGGAAGACCGTCTTACTTTCCCTCCCTTGACTGACCTTGACGACAGAATGGCAGTGGGATCAGCTGCGTGTGATGAAGGTTGGCGGCAATGAGTCAGCTACCAAGTTCTTCCAGCAGAATGGAGGTACTGCTGCCCTCAACAGCAAGGACCCCAAGACCAAGTACCAATCTAGCGCTGCCACCAAGTACAAGGACGAGCTGAAGCGCCGCGCGGCAAGAGACGCTCAAGAGTACGTATACAAATTGTCATTCTTGAGTGCCAGATAAGCTGACGAAACAGATACCCCGGCGAGGTTGTCATCACCGACGCTACCGACGCCGATACCTCTACTCCCGCTGGCGAGCCTGACGATGACTTCTTCTCTTCCTGGGATAAGCCCTCTATCAAGAAGCCTACGCCCCCGATTTCTCGCACTTCCACTCCTCCGACCGTCGGCCGAACCGCCTCTCCCTTCCTCAACGCCAATAATGGTGCCGGCAAGGATATTGCACGATCCTCCTCGCCCCTGTCCAAAACGGAAGGCGATAACAAGCCCACTACCGGCCGCGTAACCACCTCTGCTGCCCTGCGCAAGACTACGACCTCCACCGGACCCCGTAAGGCCAACATCTTGGGAGCTAAGAAGGCCCCCAAGCTTGGAGTCAAGAAGGTCACGGCTGATATCATCGACTTCGACGAGGCTGAGAAGAAGGCCAAGGAAGAGGCGGAGCGCATCGAGAAGCTGGGCTACGACCCTGAGGCTGAGGAGGAGAAGAAAGCCGCCAAGGTGGATGCTGTCGCGGCTCCTACCCCTGCTGCTCCCTCGGGTGGATACGGATCATCCAGCCATACCCGTCAAAAGTCTGACGCCGAGATGGAGCGTTTGGGCATGGGTGTTCGCAAGTTGGGCTTCGGCATGGTTGGTGGAGCCAAGGGTGCCGCCGCAGCGCCCAAGAAGGCCGGAACTGGTGGATTCGGCTCCGTTGGCCCCATCAAGGCTAAGACTGAGGGTAAGAAGACCGCTTTCCTAAATCACGAATGCGCAACTAACAGCGATGCAGATGAGAGCGAGAACTACGCACGCAGCAAGTTTGGCGCCCAGAAGGGAATCTCCTCTGATGAGTTCTTCGGCAAGGGCTCCTTCGACCCCAACCAACAGGCCGAGGCGAAGACTCGTCTGCAAGGTTTCGAGGGCGCGACCTCCATCTCTTCCAACGCATACTTTGGCCGCCCCGAGGATGAGCCGCAAGAGGAATACGGCGACCTCGAGGGCGCCGCCAAGGACTTCATTCGTAGATTCGGTATTACCGCGGGCGACGATTTGGAGAACCTTGGTCAGCTGGCCGGCGAGGCCAGCCAGAAGCTGCAGGGTGCCATCCGCGCCTACCTCGGAAGCTGAGCGGTTCGACATGACGTCACTGGAAACGACAGAATTGAAATTGGAATTTCACTTTGCCATTGAGATATAGAAAGCGGTCATATTCCAAGGTCCCCGCCTCACACCCTTTAGAGGGACGAATGCCTTACGCCAGGGGAGTCGGAAGGTAACGAAAGCAGAACGTTAGACAACAGCAGGCGGACGCGGAAAAAGGATACCTTGTGTGCTTTTTCACAACGGACTGCTTATCAAGTGAGCCTGGAGGGTCATCGTGGGGATCTCGAGGTCGGGAAGGGAGGAAAAGACGCATGCTGAGGACTTTTGAGATTTGAATTGCATCCCGGCACATGAGGCGTACAGACAGAAGCCGGCGACGGGGGAGTGGATTGACACTTGCTTGGTTGGTTTGGGTCTAATACATAAGTATGAATGAATAGAATTGAGCTTCATCACCATGTTCTTGTCTGTTGTCTAGCGTGTTCTGTCTCGGCGCTGAGGAGTTGACCTGCGGCCGAGAATGCGTTGTGGAGAGACGGGGAGAGAGGTTAAAGCATGTGAAGTATCCACTTGGCGCTTAGCCTTCCAAGGGTCCGTCGTGTTCATGTGTGACTTGGCAGCGGAAACTCTACAAAAAACTTGAGCGCAAGAGAGTGCGAGAACACGTTGCGACTTTTGGGGGTCAGCCGTTCAAGTCACGTCCCATTTCCTTACTGGCCACTTGTCGGAGAAAAAATTCAATCAGACCTCGAGCACAGACGGAAGTTCTCTGGAATTTAGAATTGGAGAATTGTCCATCTTTCCGGCTTCCCCAGATTGGGAATGCCGCAATGGCGTCACAGGAAAATAGTGTCGACTTATAAGAAGAGAAGTTTGTAGTTCATTTCATGGTATGCTAGCAGTCATCCATCTCAGTTCATCTCAAATATACAAAACAAGAGCCTCATAACTCCAGGCCCTGGGGATGCGCCAGGCATAGGCTTCTCCTGGCGCACACCCAAATATGCGACCAACTAAAAAAAGAACATTACGCTTTTTAACAATTTACAACTTGGCAATCATCTTGTTGCCCTTCTGGAGCCATGCGACGGCGTCGTTTACAAATTCGTCCACGACTGCCTTGGCGGGCTTCTTGTCATTACACACAGCCGCGGCCTTACCCATGAGGAAGGGGCGGAACTGGTCGAGGGCATCGTCAATATCGACCTCGGCGGCGTTATCGTCGCTGCCGCTCTCGCCGCTGCCCTCACCATCGCCTGAGTTCATGAGCTTCTCAAGGTCGGCTTCGTAGGGAATGACACCCTTGGCGGTGAGCTCCTTGATTTCCTGCTGGCGCTCGGTCTCCCAGTTCTCAATGTACGGGTTCTTGCGTACGCGAAGGGGACGGCCGGTGAAGATGAGGGTCTTGATGTTGTCGTCGTGGCCGGCGGTGCGGACAGCTTCCTTGTGCGCCTCGGGGGCACCGGCCTCATCAGTGAGAATGAATCGGGTTCCAACCCAGACGGCACCAGCACCCATCATGAGGGCGGCGGCCAGAAGCTGGCCGTTGTGGATGCCACCGGCGGCGATGACCTGAACGGGGCCCTTGAGGAGAGGGCTCTTGGTGTTCTTGCAAAGGTCGACAACGGCAGGGATGAGGACGGTGGTGGGGACGTCACCGGTGTGGCCACCACCCTCACCACCCTGGGCGCAGATGATGTCGACGCCGAGGTCGAGGCACTTCTGGACGTGCTTGGGGTGTCCGATCATGTTCATGTAGACGATGCCGGCAGCGTGAAGTCTATCAACGACGTGCTTGGGAGGGACACCGACAGCAGAGACGAAGAGCTTGGCGCCCGACTCGATGATGATGTCAACGAGCTGGTCAAGCTTTCCCTTTGTGTAGTCGTAGCTAAAGAACAAGGAATTAGCCTCGGTTAAAGGTTGTAGATGCGGCACATGCCCGCGCGCCCTTCACTCCAGAAGACGTGTGGAGTTGAGCGGTTCGATGCTTACTTGGTCTTTCTCGCGCTGCCACCGACCTGGGGAAGAAGCAGATCAACACCGAAGGGGGCGTTCTTGTCAACCAGGTACTCCTTGAGCTCTGCGATCTGCTCCTTCAACATGTCCGGTGTGTATCCGACACCACCAATGACACCGAGACCGCCGGCGTTGGTGACAGCAGCAGCCAACTTGGGGCCGGCAGCGACGTTCATGCCGGCAAGCAGGATCGGGTGCTTGATCTTGAAAAGATCGGTGATGGGAGTGCGGATTTGCTCTGTTATCGCGGGAACGTGTCAGCAGTAGCTCTGAGGCGGACCATCTTGTCCCATGTGACAGGCAAGGTGCGGATAGCGGGATAGGTTACTTACGAGGTGACGCCATTGTGCCTGTGTTACTGGATGTGATAAATGCTAAAAAGATCTGGGTATATCGGGTCCTGAAGCTGTACAGACGAAGAAATTTGGCCTGGGAAGAAGAGTGGTAGATGAAAGGAAGAGCAACTAAATCTTGGGGGAGAGGTGAGATCTGGCAATCGGCGGTTTAAAGGGTTCCGGTGGTAGTAGCGCTCGGCATCAAAGGCACTTTTGGTTTCTGGGGAAGAAGGGGCGGAGTAGCGTTGCCATGCGCCCCTGCTGGGAGTCCTGGGCCGAGGTTCGCCTGTGACCTCAGCAACTAATCCTGTTTTGGCAAGGCGGGTCAGTCCAGCGGGGTGGATCTGGGGAACCTGAGAGATGCCGAGGGTCACTTACCACCCTCCAGCCCAGAAGCGGGACAATTTCACAAGGGCCACAGGAGCACAAGATACAGTACAGTTTGGTGTACCTTACATAAGCAGGGCAAAGCATAATTCGTTTATGCATCCCTCCCTCCACCCCGAAAGTGATTGATTCATCGATCGGACTCGGACCGGTGACCTCGGTCTGAGCTTTCCGTGTTCACATTTACTGTGAAAATGGAGTCGTTTTGCAAAGCCTCGTGGGGACTAAAGTAGGAGGCGTGTTTGACGTTTTACCCCTTTCTCTCTCTTACTCACTTTCGGACACGGTCGTTTTTTCCCATCTTGACATCGCACGGCGAATGCGACGGGTGAATTGAACAGTTGTGCTCTCTACTGAGTCTGACAGCGGGCCTGAGCACCGAGTCAACCAGGCGCTTTTATCCGTTCCAGAACGTTTGGAAATGAGCCCGCAAACTCTCTCTCGGCTCGAATCATGTCATGATCTAACCATTTTCCAACCTCGTTGCAACCACAAGCGGGCACTTCGGACTTTGGTTCTCTAGAAACACAGACGAGTGTCTGCACCTCTTTATCAATCTAGTATCCTAGACGACGACCCCCGTCTTCCTTACCCGCCTTGGAATAGCTTACTTCGCCTCAGGTCAGCCCATTCTACGGATACCTCACTTCGTACACTGATTTCCAGTCGAACCCCTCCAAAGCCACTTTACGCGCTTTTCCACGTCTTACCTAATCACTGGATTGTAAAGGGACCACCACGGTGCACACCCGACCCTCATTGGCTGCAAGAAAAGATTCTCTCCTTCTTAGTGACCCTCAACACACAAGACACACAAACCCATTGGATATTACCTTACTGGACTGTGGGCTTTTTGCCGTTGGCCTCCTTTTCTCCCTTCCGTCGTGATGAAACCCCCAAACCCCCTCCGTCACCAACCCTCCCTCTTTCCACGAGCTTGCGCCCTAGTACGGAGCAACAATGCGCGTCGCCAGTCCCTAACGCCGCGACTTGTCCGGTTCCAGCTCACGACGGCATCACCAGCAGCTGCAACATCCTGCATAGCCTCTTCCTCCTCGCGCACGTTCTGCACTTCTTCGTCACGGGGTAGTCCCTCCTCCTCCACCAACCCTGCCATCGCACTCCTCACCCGCTTCCGCCCCCGGTCAGCAGCAACCATGCCCTCCCGCCGGACCCCGTCGCCGGTCATGTCCGCCGGCGCCGCCCAGACTCGGTCGGCCTGTGGATGCGCCTGCAGCGGCGGCGGTGGATGCGGCAGCGGCGCCGCCAAACCTAAAGGTCCGAGCACGGCTTACATCGCGCTCGGCAGCAACCTCGGCGACCGCGTTGCCTGGATCGAGCAGGCCTGCGCCGAGATGGATCGCCGCGGCATCAAGGTGAAGCGCACCAGCAGCTTGTGGGAGACGGAGCCCATGTATGTGTTAGATCAGGATAGGTTCGTCAATGGAGTCTGTGAGGTTAGTGACACTCATTCTTTGAAATCTCTCCTTCACTCTGTCTCCGTTCATGAGCTCAGGGTTTTATGTGTGATATTCATGCACTTCTTGGAAGTGAAGCTATGCCAATTAACTTTTGACTGATCGGACGACATACAGGTCGAGACTGAACTCGAACCTTTGGCTCTTCTCGATGAACTCCAGGACATTGAGCGCACCCTGGGCCGTAAGAAGCTGATAGACAAGGGCCCCCGCAACATTGACCTCGACATTCTCATGTATGGTGATGAAAAGATTGAGCATCCTCGTCTCAACGTGCCTCACATCGGCATACCCGAGAGAGAATTCGTCCTGCGACCTCTGGCTGAGTCCGTCCTCTCTCAAACGTCCTCTCACATGACATGGCGACTAACACACTCCATCTCAGACTCATCCCAGAAAAGCCTCTCTACGCATCCAACCCCTGGAAACTCACCCTGGACTACCTCAACGAGCTTCCCCCCTCAGCGGCGCCCCTCTCACCACTCACCCCCATCTCCGCCTCTCACCCTCCCCTCGCCGCCCTCACCTCCAGCCGCCAAACCCACGTCATGGCCATCATCAACGCCACTCCCGACTCCTTCTCCGACGGCGGCGTCCACAACGCCCAAAACCTCGTCGCAACCCTCAAATCCTTCGCCGCCGCCGGCGTCACCATCGTCGACGTGGGCGGCTGCTCCACCGCCCCGGGACGGCCCGAAGTCCCCGCCGATGAGGAACTCGCCCGCGTCCTCCCCGTCATAAAGCTCGTCCGCGCCCTCCCCGAACTCGCCCACCTCGCCGTCAGCATCGACACCTACCGCGCCTCCGTCGCCGAGGCCGCCGTCGCCGCGGGCGCGGACATCATCAACGACGTGTCCGCGGGCCAGCTCGACCCGTCCATGATCCCCTACATGGCGCGCAGCAACCGCACCGTCTGCCTGATGCACATGCGCGGCACCCCCGCGACCATGAACTCGCTGACGGACTACCCCGACGGCCTGATCCCCACCATCGCCCGCGAGCTTCTCGAGCGCGTCGCCGAGGCCGAGGCCGCGGGCGTGCGCCGGTGGCGCATCATTCTCGACCCCGGGTTGGGCTTCGCCAAGACGGGGCCGCAGAACCTCGAGATTTTGCGCCACATGGACGAGTTGCGTTCCTGGCCGGGCCTGGAGGGGTTCCCCTGGCTGGTTGGGTCTAGCCGGAAGAGCTTCGTCGGCAAGTTCACTGGTGTGTCGAAGCCGCAGGAGCGGATTTGGGGCACGGCGGCCACGGTCGTCTCGGCTGTCCAGGGCGGTGCGGACATTGTCAGAGTTCACGATGCCGTTGAGATGTGCCAGATTGTCAAGATGGCGGACGCCATTTACAGACACTGAGCGACTTGATTTGCTTGGCAATAGAAGGATAATAAAATAGAATATGTACAACAAATGGGAATCAGCGATGGGTATAGACTTCCTGTATGATAAGATGGCAACAAAAGCTTTGGTTTCACGAGCCAACTTCTTCGACTTCATCTTCAGCTGAGCTTTGACTGAACAAACCACCTTGATTCACAGAGAAGGCCACGAATTCTTCCTGGACTATCTCGACCATCGTTGCAATAACAGTCAACATCCGCACTCTACTTAAACCGGTTCCGAGTATTGGCAGATACGCCCAAAATAGCCTGGCTACTCACCAGTACTCCTCCCTCGTACCAAGCTCACTGCTCCTAAAGATAGCATCCAACATACGATGCCTAATCAAAGCAACGTCAAAATCCGGCGCCTCCCCAGAACCCCCGACAAACGCCTCCCACGCCTTGCCCGTGTTATTCGAAAACCCCTTGACCTCATCCACTTCAACAACCTCCAGCACGGCACTCGGCTCAGCCTTGACGAACTTGATCGTGGGCGGGAATCCCTGGATATTCCCCATCGGAACCTCAGTCAGAAGCGTCCCCTTTGTCCCCGTAATTTCCCAAAAGAAATTCTTGTCAATCTGGCTCATACCGTCCTGGCAAACCGCAGTCGCAACCCCGCCGCCGGGAAGCCTCCCCACCACAGAGAGATGATCATGCGCCGTCTTCTCAATCTCACCTTTCGGCTTCCCCTCGCTGTCAGTGATAACCACCCGTGGCCGATTATTCACCAACGTAGCCTAAACTCCCCTCAACTCCCCAACACAAAACACAGCGCGTCCGGCGCGTGGCCCGCCGAGATGGACACTAGATTAGCGCCAATCTCGATATCGGCGCCGTACCCCGCCGCCTCGGGCATCGTAGGCCCCAACCAAGGGCTCATGAACAATATCGTGATCTGCAGCATATCCCCCAATGCCCCGCGTTCCACGAGTTCCTTGGCTTTAAGGGTAGCAGGGTCCTGATGCCCTTGTAACCCCACTAAGGTCCTGACTCCCTTTTCTCTAGCCAGGGACGTCAGGCGCTCTGCCTCGATGCTGTTCTGCACCAGGGGCCACTCGCAGAAGACGGCGCTTTTCCCGGCGCGGATGGCGGCTTCGACGGCGGCGGCGGCGTGGAGGTGGACTCTTATGGTTACGGCTACGAGGTCAACGTCTGGGTCGGAGACGAGGGCGTTGATGTTGCCGTAGGCTTTGGTGTCTTGCGGAAAGTTGTGGAGACGGATTGCCTTTTGTGCTGTTTCTTTGGAGCTGTTTTGGAGGGCTGCGAAGTTGTAGTGTTTGGAGTTGATGAAGTAGGTGAGGTGAGCGGCGACGGCCCAGGACCACTCGCTATCCTCGTTGTTAGTATCTGTGAGTTTCAAAGGAATGACAAGCGTGGCTGCTAAGGTACGTACGGTCGGGAGGATAGGCCGATGAAGCCGACGTTGGTCACTTGAGGGGACATTTTGGAAGATGGGATGTCGCTGTTGGAGTGATTGAGATGCTAGAATGGGATGTTGGACGGATTGAATGAACTACAGAGAGAAGTGTCTAAGAGCGATTCGTCTTGATATATGTACTACATCTTGAGATGTATGCCACGATTTTTCCATTCATCGCGAGAATCTCCATTCTCGTTTTCGCGGATTTCGTCAGCTAACAAACACTGATCAACGTTACCATTATGCAGTCTGTTTTCGTGGGTAAATTTGTCATCTTAAATTGTTGGTTTAGACCGTAGACCATCCGCCGGGCTTAGTCAAAAGCTAATATAAAAGTCCGCCAACTCATCCGCCATCTCGAATTTGGTTCAAAACAGAGTCGGTTCGATTGCTGTTGTATCCCAGAAGCGCAAAGTCAGCCAAGATGATATCAAAATTGCCATTGCGTTATAAAAAGTTTACACACCCGGAAGTGGGCATCACGGGTGCGACATGTTTATCTCAATCCGATTAGTCACTTGTTATTCAAAACTTGAGAGATCATAACGTATTACTTGCCCCTAACTTGGGAAATGTCAGCTCAGATCGGAAACAGGTGTTCTCTGTGCGATAAATCCGAAGTGAGGAGCAGGGCCCATCTGTTGCAAGGCAAGTCAACCCAGCTGCTAGACCAAGATCCAGAGCAGGTGCAATGGATCCCATCACGTTATCCGTCGACGGGCAAACAAGAGAAGGTTTCCAATCGGTGCTTAAGGAGACTGAAAAGGGCAATCATGTCTCGCAGAATACCTACCTATTCCAGGTATTTTGAAGCCCCTGATCGAGCCTTTGGTAATCGAAATATCCAGTGTCATCCCTTGAAAGGTGGAGGCATCTGGTTCCCAACCTTTGGGAGAGGAGAAATATAGAGTCGTGCGTGATTTGTTGCTGTGGGAGATAGTCGTTGTCACTATGAATAAGTTGGTACACACAATTTGAGTAAGCATAATTCCTCAACAGCCTAGGCAAAAGAGTTCACCCCCCCGGTGCTGAACTGGGGGCTACATCTCTGGCGCTCATACTGGGAAATTTCTGGTGCTCATGCTGGGTTTCGAACTCGGGTACTCGCTAAGCCTGTCGTCGAGTAGGCTGGTTGGCGTATAAATTGATTGTTGACCATGAACCATTCCACCACCCACGCCACAGTTTGACCTGACCCCCGACCTAGAGGGCGTCTGCTGTGCTGGTGACGGAAACGGGGTCGAGGGGGTATATGAGGCCTTGTGCGTGGGTGTTCTGGCTGAGTATTCCGTGAGTATTCTACATGAGTATTTGACACGAGTATGCTTACCTACATTAAGAAATTTGCCCATAGGGCGCTTTGAGTGCTATTGCCAGATGTGTTGCAGTGACGAGAGACCTTCAGCACTCGCCCAATCCTTTGACCCAGCCTGTGTAAGTATGAGATGCAGTATCATGCCGATCTGTCAGACTATTTTCAGGGTGGTCAATGTCAGAGATTATTCGTGTCATAGCAATAACGACCACTATTCAACTCGAATATTTTGTATGAGTGTAGTGTATTGGGACTAATGTGGTTGTTCTACACTACTCCAGTATTGTCTGTCCCAAGTATCGCATCGAACTGTTTTTGTCGACGCCGCAGACTGTTTGTTTGCCTGCCTACAAGAATGAGATACTAGCCATACACGATCTCATTCTGCTGAAACCGAACTGATGTGGATGCTATCGCCCACCAAGGCCCGAAGGCTCAAGGACATCCTATTACTGTCCCCCACAAATTAGAGAGACTACCCATACACATTTCCACAACGCCGAAAGCCTAAGCCAGTATGCCAGGGTATCTTAACTCCCAAGGTCCTTAGACCTCAATGTCCTTTTCAAATCACCCAAGTCTCCGAAGGCATCAAAAGTCATGTGCTCCATTGTCAGTCGGAGAAGGCGCCAGTCCGCCAAGGTTCCTTTCCCATAACCCAACACCTCTCCCAGGCTGCAAGAGACACGAGCTCTACCGT
The DNA here is from genome assembly GCF_030867605.1 of Colletotrichum paranaense. Taxonomy (NCBI): domain Eukaryota; kingdom Fungi; phylum Ascomycota; class Sordariomycetes; order Glomerellales; family Glomerellaceae; genus Colletotrichum; species Colletotrichum paranaense. The sequence continues at coordinate 3,846,817 of NW_026848961.1, read as the reverse complement.
TCAGCCTGAGGTGTGTGTGTGTGTGTGTGTGTGTGCGTGCCCCTTAACGGAAGCCCAACTGCTCCACATCCTTGCACTCAGCGGCGCCATATTCGTTATGGGTAGCCTCGTACCAGGCGGCTTGGACCATGCCGACGTTGCAGAAGGTGGAGGCGACGAAGTGCCAGATCAGTTCGCCCTTGTCGGTGCCCGCGCGGCAGGAAGCGTCCGAGGCGGCGAAGCAGCCACTGAAGCGTCTGAGGTTGCGCCAGAGATCGCCGCAGACCTTGGGGGCGTCGTCGACTCCCGAGTAGGCCTTGAGCGAGTAGGCGTGGAGGACGCGGCGTTTCATCTCCTGGTGCTGACAGAGTGCGCCCCCGTGCTGGTTGAAGTCGTCGACTGAGGAGTCGGGGGCTTCGGGGGTTGCGATGTCTGTGTTGTTGACCTTGCCGTCGCCCTCTTTGATGGTGGGGACGCCTGCGTCGACCTTGCCGTCGCCCTCTTTTGTGATGGGGGGGACTGGTTTGGCCTTGGGGACATACTGTAGAGGGACGGCCTTGTCTGTGTTGATCACACCGGCACCCTCTGGGATGAAGGCCTTGTCTTTTTCGCCAGCGCCAACATACTTGACGAGGTTGGGGATGCCTTCACTGACGACAGGCTTGTCTCGGCGGACGTTGCCAGCAGGAGCAGCGTCAGCGCCGAAGAAGACTGCGACAGCGAGAACGATGAGGGTAGCAGAGAACTGCATCTTGACGATTGAAGTTGGGTTGCTTGTGTATGTGTAATTGGGTTGCAAGTTGGTTGGGTAGTTGTATGTAAGTGGTTGAGTTGACTTCTTGACAAGATGCAGTGATGAGAGTGGTATGTAAGATGGCTGGAGGATGAATAGAAAAGAGAAATTGTAGGAGGAAAAAGGCCAGAACTTATAGGTTTCTGGAAGATCGAGGCCGTTACGTTGTCTGCATTCGCGAATCTATTCCGACTCTTCGTGCCCTAACGTGCTCAACCTAAGGCTCAACCTGTGGGATTGATGGATGCCAAAGGAGGTTTTTTCACCTTGTGAGCATGTTCCTGGGCGGCCCGTTGCACCAAAATTTCGGCATCAAGGTTGAGAGCCATGGCCTCCGTTCGGAATAAACACGACTGTTAGAAACCTTGACGGAAGGTTAACCAGCGGTGCGGGTATGTCTGTAAGCCTTGAGGATGTAAGGCCAAGGGCCCTTTCTCCGGTCTCTATTGAAATCTATCGGAGTCAAGCCCATAGTTTCAACGGAGATTGCCACAAGACTGGAGAGGCGTCTGGTCCAGATTTCTGGCTAGCCTGAAAAGGCCTCGCTGAGCATAAAGGTATGAGCAGCAGAAAAGCTTAGCCATAGCAGTTGAGGGTATACGGCTTCATAGGAATGGACAGAACGAACGTTGGCTATCTCCTCGCGTAAACAAACTTTCTGGCAGCGGTTTGTAATGAGCCACACAATTATCCACAAACTCCTTGCTACTCAGAATATACCAGGTAGAGCGAGTAACCAGGTAGATTGATACATCGCAGCTCCAGGCTCGGAGAACCAATGGCTTCATCTGTTACTTGGCCCAGAAGGTCTACCACGATATACTTGAAAGCAGTGGGTTTGAGATGGGGTGTACAATGGCTAGAACTTGATACATCACTACAACATCAGACACAATTTTCAATAGAACAACGCTGGTAGTTTCAACGACGTGGGAGACATCTCGTAGGTGGTTGTGCAGCCATTCGCTGACCGTTACGCATGATGGTGTTAAAGCCTCAAATTCCTATTTTTGACCGATAACATCAAAAGCAGGGTAAAACTCAGGAACTCTATATATAATACTCAGGAGACGAATCCACCTACCATTCTCTTGATGCTCACAGGTACGTCGCTCTCGCCACTCTATGCAGGTCTAGTTTGCGTCGGGAGCAGCGTCCCACGGCAGTTCCGATATTGACGTTACCATTGTAGTTCTGGGCATAATCTTACGATTACAAACACCCTAACAATAGAATTCTATAGAGATAGTAGTCGAATCCATCAGCTCTTGACTTATACACCGTCGTTCCCGAACTAGGCATCTTATGAAAGCCAAAACTCATTGCCAGGCTTGACAGAAACAAGACGAGCCCTGATATCGGCCGATCGATTTCCGCATATAGTTGAAGAACCACCATCCTATCTTCGTAAGAAAGAATGACACCCGAAATAACGAGTGAAGGAAGAGGTTCGGTGAAGGGTGTTGGTGAAGATGGACACGCCAGTGTACACGACCATCATCAAGGAAATAGAGCTTGCTGTGATCGGAGGCCATAGCATCCTACAAAACCATAGGTGATCTTCTTAGGTCAGAGCCGGAACTCTTGAGGCATGGTCTGCGGCGGACGCACCTCTAGCCCGGGCGGTCACAATTGCGGCTCCGGATTTCGGGGAGTGGGTCTGTCCAGCGCCGAGAAAGACGCCGCAGAAGCCCGGCCGGCCACTCGACCCATGCCCAGCCTTCTCGAGAGCCTGCGCGGTGTTCGACCCAAGTCTCATACTTAGACAACCGGATATGAACCCTTGCTTCCGTTGCTTACATCATGTGCAAGTGCAACAACTCGAGGAGCGCTTCATCCTTCTATTCACATGCCTTTCGGTGATATTATAGAGTGTTGCGACCAGTGAAAGAACTGCTGTGACTTTACTTCAATTCACGCCCGCCGTCTAGCTGGAAAGGCGCAACGAGATTTTCCAAGACTGAATGGCCAGCATTCAGTTTTATTTCGCGGCTTCGTATCGCTGAAGCAGGAACAGGAGAGGTTTGGAAGTCAGGACCCCCCCCCCCCCCTCCGGTGAGGCCTACCCTGACAGATGAAACAACTGATGCCCCTGACAGACGTCCCCTCAACCACAAGGCTGGGAAGGAATTTTTCTTTATATCTAAAACTCGTTTTCCATTTCATTATCAAACGACAAAAACTCATAGAACATTCTGACAGATATTGGTGGATTCATACCCATTTCACTTATGTTTCCGTTTTGTTCTGCTAATGAAAATTTAGAGGGGGGCAGGGGAGCGGAATTATCCAGCAAGCGCTGCTCGTTTCAGCAACGGCCCCTTGAAAGCCACGAACCTGGCATTGACACGATCCTGCGACGGCAGATCTGTTTCGACTCTTTTGCTCTTGTCCCTGTAACGTCAAGCCCCAAATGAAGGAACAGAAGTGTCAGATGCACAGCACGGCGCATATCGGCCGTGAGCACTCCGTACAGATTACAGCTCCATACCGAGAAAAAAGGGCCAAAACACCAAAACACCACGACGTAAAATCATCTACACATTCAAGTCCCTTTCATCTGAACTTCGGCGTGGCGTGCGCGTGTTCATCCCCTCTCCCACCGAAGCCGCGCACATCCTGCAAACATCCAAATCAATAGCCCCAAATCATGAGATCATCTAATATCGCCGTGTGGCTATCAATCGCAGCCGGTGCGCTCGCATGCGACGGCGGGCACGACGACATCAGCGCCCTTGACACCGGTCTGGCAGCGACAGACAACAATGACGCGCAGCAGCAGCAGCAGCTTCAAGATCGCATATGCGCCTCGAACCCGTTGACTTTTGCATCATTGCAGAGCACCATTAACAAGAACGACACATCTCAGTACGGCGTCCTTGACACAGCAGGCGAACCCCTTATTGAGGAAGGCGTTGTACCTGAGGGACTTGGTGACTCGGAAGAAGCGCGGGTCCGTTATGGAACGAGTAGGTCCTTCTTTACATGTCACATCACCACATCACATCACCGTTCACCTTACCTCACTCACAATCTCACTTCACCCATCACCTCACCTCACCTCACTTCATATCACAACATCACCTCACTCATAAGCTCACTTCGCCTCACCCCCTCTCACACTCACTCACACTTACTCACACTTACTCACTGAACTTCCAGATCTCAAATCACCATCCGGCCTCTGGCAAGTCCGCCCCTCCCCAGGAAAAGGCCTCGGCATCTTCGCCCTCGCCCCCATCCCCCGCGGCACCGTAATCATAGACGAAACCCCCCTCTTCACGATAAACCCAGGCGCCCTCACCCCAGGCCAAGGCTTCGCCTTCGCCGCCATCGCAGCCCTCGTCGACGGAGCTTTCGCCCAACTCAACGCCTCCAGCCGCACAGCCTACCTCTCCTGCCCAGCGCACCGCGACCCGGGGGGCGCAGACGACGGCATCAGCAGGGAAGCCCTCATCTTCCGCACAAACGGCTTCACCATGTCCTCTGGCGAGATCGGCATCTTCCCGCACATTGCGAAACTCAACCACGCGTGCCGCCCCAACGCGGGGTCCGCCTCGGTCGGCGGGCGGAGGGTGATTTGGGCGGGTAGGGATATCGCGCCGGGCGAGGAGGTGACGATCACGTACGCGCCGCTGGTGCAGGATACGGACAGCCGGCGGGCGAGGCTTGCGCAGTGGGGGTTCACGTGTGATTGCCAGGCGTGCGAGGCGCGGGACGACGACGGCAAGAGGATCGAGATGAAGAGGTTGATGGGGCTTATTGAGCGGGAACTCGGGAGCGATGCGTTTGGCGGAGACGTGTTGCCCGATGCGGAGCGGCTCGTGAAGCTTGTTGGGGAGGTCGGGTTGGTGGATTACCTGGGTAAAGCGTACAAGTATGCTTCGTACGCGGCGTCGAGGTCGGGTAAGTTTGGGGCGGCGAGGAAGTGGGCGAGGAAGGAGTTGAAGATTCACGAGATTGCTGATGAGGAGTCGGAGTATGCGAGGGAGACGAGGGCGTTTTTGGCGTCGCTACCGTTGTTGTGAAGGGGCGATTGTGTGGGAGAGTTTGCGAAGATTTCCATCAGTGGTTGCCGGCTCACCTCTCTCGGAACCGAGTCAAGGTCGGCATAGAAAAGGGGGTTGCGAGTCGGTCCAGTCCCCGCGGTTGAGTCACCCCGGCCGGTCGTGACGCGGCCGAAAACCGTAACCGGGGGATGGAAGGGAGGGTGGCGGACCACTCCGCAGACTTGGCTATCCCGTACGGATACCGCTCCCCCCTCCTTTTAGGGGGAGTGGATCCCCCGCAGATCCGACCGGGCGTCTCAAAAGGGCTCCGTCCAGTGTTCGGCGTGTGAGTCACTCTGTGCGGAGGGGTGGTTGAGAACACACCAACGCAAGCTGAGAAGCCAAACCAACTCACCTGAACCGCGACTCCAGGTCACTTCGAGGTGAAGGCGAGAGGGGTACGTACCGCGCAGTTCCTTCAGGTTTGGAGGGAAAAGGTACAACGCCACCAAGCTAGACGAACTTATCCTCCAGCGCCATGATATTTCAATCTGTGAGATGCTTGGGAAGCAGATTCGGGCACCGATAGGATAAGCACCTTAATTAGGTATTCTTGGCGCAGGCCAGAGAACCCAACAAGAATCAAAATATAATGTGAAGAATGCCCCAAGCACCTTAAATTCGAGGCACGGCATCGAATTCAATCATCCTTGTTCGGGGGTTTTCGCTTTGATTTTCCATCCCTTCGCGATCAATCCTTTCTTTATTTGAGTTCAATCAACTGTCCGACCCGAGGAAGAGAGGGAAAAAAAAAAGGTCACAGCAATGACGTCGATGGCGTCCGAGTCCGTGGCCACGATCCTCTGCACCAGCAAACAGACGCGCTTCAACATCCAGACAGCAGATTATCGAGAAGTAATTTTTCTTCACAACTTACCTAAAGTAAGCGTACAGACTAGCTGACAAAAAGTCTCGTATAGCTAGAAATTGATGGTCTCAACATCACCGTCACCTCGGCACGTAGACCCGGTGGTAGTGGTAGTGGTGGTGCCAAGGGCAAGTCCAAAGCCCGGAGCGAGGGGACCGAGATCCTGGTCGACGCCAAGCTGCGTCTGAAGGCCGGCCAACGATACGCCCTCGTCGGAAGAAATGGTTCAGGCAAATCGAGTAAGTACATACCGAAAGAGGCCGCGAGACCAAACTTTCGAACCCCAAATGATTGACACGACGTTCAAGCGCTTCTCAAAGCCATTGCTGAGAAGTTAATCCCCGGCATACCCGAGGCGACTCGGATATCTCTTCTCCAGCAAACCAGTATCAGTGATACCGACTCGGACGTGCGCCCCGAAGACAACGACTCGACTTCTCCAGTAGATGGCCCCGCTGGAAGCAGCCGTACTGTGTTGGAGCACGTTATCGAACAGGCGACTGCGCGGTCAGATGTCGAACAGGAAATCAGAGGTGTGCCTGACATAGCCGTTGTATCTTCCTCATCGACCCAGAACTAACATTCGTAGCCCTGTCCGATGGCATCAATAGCGCAGACTCCCTCGGCCCCGTGCGCGCCATTCGCGCTCTCCGTCATGAAAGAAACCAAAAGCATCTCTTCCAAGTCGACAAGAATGCAAGGCTGCGCAGCGGAGACCGCGGCCTGGCAGCACGCAAGGCTTTGAAGGCCTTTGAGAAAAAGGTCGCCGAGTCTCAGTCACTGTACGTTTCTTTGGGTTTTCTTTTGCTCCTTTCCCATCCAATTCCGTGCGTGGGTGATACTGACCCAAAAGCCAGGGTCGATCAGCCGCAAGATGAGATATCGGCCGAAACCATGAAGAGCGAGACGCAAGAGGCATTAGAGATGCTCGCAGATCTCCAACTGCAAGTTGAGCCGTCGAAAGTTGCCGAGACGGAGTCCAAAGCCAAGCGCATCCTGACCGGCCTGGGGTTCTCCGAGGCATACATGTCAAAACCCGTCACCAGCTTATCTGGCGGGTGGCGGATGCGGACGGCGCTCTGCATATCGCTGCTCCAGGAGACCGACATCCTCATCTTGGACGAGCCGACAAACTTCCTTGACCTACTTGGCATCATCTGGCTTCAGCGGTATCTGGGGTCCCTCCAAGACATGGATGATGCCCCTACGCTCATCCTCGTGTCGCACGACAGAGACTTCATCACCATTTGCAGTGATCTTCTCATCCTGAAGGAAAAGGGGTTGACGTACTTCCACGGCGACCTTCCGACATACGAGGCATCGCAGTCGGAGCGGAAACTCTGGTTGACAAAGATGAAGGATGCTCAAGACAAGCAAAAGGCTCATATCCAGCAAGGCATATCCAACAACATCAAGGCAGGCAAGGCCAATGATGACCAGAACAAGCTGCGGCAGGCCAAGTCCCGCCAAAAGAAGCTCGACGATCGATGGGGCCTTACAGTCAGTGCCAAAGGCGGCCGCTTCAAGCTGAATCGCGACCTTGTTGGCTATCACTTGACAGCCCGTGAGGATATAGACGTCCCCCAAGATGAACGGCCAGTAAGCTTCGTCTTGCCGGAACCTCTAGATCTCCGATTCCCGGGGCCTCTCATATCGGTAGAGAATGCGACATTCCGTTATTCGACTAGGGTCAAGACGAAGCTAGCGGCGCCAACAGTGTTGCAGGATATAAACCTGTCTGTTCACATGGGTGATCGAATTGGCATCCTCGGGTTGAACGGTGCCGGGAAGTCGACTTTGGTCAAACTTCTAGTCGACGAGACGAAGCCCACGTCAGGGACAGTGACAACGCACCCACGGCTGAAGCTGGGATACTATTCGCAGCATGCCGTCGATGTTCTGCAAGAGAAGGGCCAAGGCGATCCCTCATTGACGGCGTTGTCGATGCTCATGGAGGAAGTAGCCGGGGAATTGGATGAGGGGCAAGTCCGTGGCGTTCTGGGCAGCCTCGGTCTGCCTGGTCGCATTGCTTCCGATGTACCTCTTGGGAAGCTATCAGGAGGGCAGCTTGTGCGATGCGAGCTCGCACGTCTCTTGTGGCGGAGACCACACTGTCTCATCCTCGATGAAGTTACCACTCACCTCGACTATGAGACTGTAACTGCTATGCGTGAAGCACTCAGAGACTGGGAGGGCGCAGTGGTGCTTGTCAGTCACGATCGGTGGTTCATGCGTGGAGCAGTTGAGGGTCTCGCCGAGGACTCTGACATCGAAGAGGATGAAGATGAAAAGGGGGTACCTAGACGACGGCTTGTGTACAAGTTGAGACAAGGGAACATGACGCGCCTACAGAGCGGCGTGACCGAATTCGAGGAGAGCGTTGCGAAGAGGGTGACGAAACTGCTCAGTCTGTAGAGGGTAACAAACTGCCTAGGCCCACCATGGCTCGGCCAAAATCTAGGACGGTGCCCAAAGTCCCAGCTACTCAGGAAATTGCAATGAAATATGATTGCGTAGGAACATGGCGCATTGGTACCGAATACCAATACACTAGAAACCGGTGTCCAAGGCAGAAGAATACTGGACCAGTCAATTGGACTGGCGAGTCAGGCTTGATCCGCCCGGTATACGTGTAGTTCGTCGTACATGTGGGGGTTCCGGAATCCGCGCGTCGAGGAGGTACAATTGCCTAGTGTCTCGATCCAGTTCAAGTTTCTTTAGCTTCATTCGCATGAAGTATCTGGCTTTCCAATCTGACGATGCTGAAAGCCGAAGACTCGACGAGTCTGAAAAACAGTCCGACCGCAATAGAACACCTGTGAAGACTTTTGGAGTGTGTTCAAAGATGAGGCCGTTGCGTATTCACAGCGTGAAACGCATAGGCCAGTAAAGGTACAAAATTTTTGCTAGAGAGCCAACACAGAACGGCGCTATTTTCGGACATGTTGGTCGATTGATTGCCGCTGCGCCGGCCCGTCCAGTCGGGTCGGGATAGCAGCCGCGGCGAAATTGGCGCATTGCCTCAACGTCAACCTTCGACTATTTTTTATTTTGTTTTTGGAAGTGGGACTGCCCCGCTGCCGCCTAGGCTGTCAAAAGGATTTGAGGTGAGGCACGTCCTCACTCTCGATTGTCGAAGACGGCTAGTTTCAGCAGGACAAGCCAAGCCAAGCCGGCCAATGGCTTTGCTGGGAAACTCGACATGAATGCGAGTTCGTCAGAAAAAGCGTGGACGAAAGCCGATCGGTGTCGCGTCGATGGCTGGTTAATGCCGCCTGGTTGTTCGGCAGACTGGAGACAAGGGTTAGGTGGTATGGAGAGAAGGTATTGTGGTTGTATGACAAGGAATGTCATGACACTTGCCGGCTACCTGTGCCAGGCTGCAGCATTTTTCTTCTTCTTACTGGACAGGATCAGTAGCTTGGAGGCCCCATGAAGGAGAAAAGCTGCTTGCAATCCTCTGCAAAAACTCCCAGCTGCAACCTCGGGAGATTGTGGGCGGGAGGATCGGCACCATCAGCCGTGGTCGATCCCGGAAAGAAGTCAAATGTATATACTGCGGTATAACATTGAACAGGAGGGTGCATTGCTGACGCACTGCTGCATTGGCGGAGAGAGAACTCCAGGTTTGGCCCTTGCGAAGAGGCACAGACGGACGGAAACAATTGTGTTTGACTGGACCAGTGCCTCTTGGTGATCCGATGTTTGATTGGGTTGAGTTTGTATGCGCAGCGTGTCTGAGACCTCGTCGCGCATCTTGTTTGCGGATGTGTCAAGAGCACGAGCGAAACAGCTGAGAGATTCTTACGCAGTATACTCGGTACTCCCACCGGTAGCCGTAGCCCATGGTAGCCGTAATTACTGCATATGCTGAATTGTAATGGCACTGTCCAGACTCCAAATTAACATTGTACCTTTCCGGGGGCCGATGCGTGTCTTAGGGGCTTGGCCGGGCGATGCTGCCGCTAGACCGGGCGACTCCAGAAAGCAGGGCAAGCCACAATGAGCTAGTTAGCTTTCCTGGTTGGCTAACTTTGGTCATCTGGGGTTACACTGGGGGATTTTTGCACCTCAGAGACGGGTTCTAACTTCTGGAACAGTGGCCATGGTGATGTTGTCTTCAGAACCAATTTGCAGATCACAACATCCCCGTCGTGAATGCCGTCGATTGTTCTCATTGTTTGTTTGATGAGGTATCCGGACTAAGGTAAACGGTAAGGTACTTAGGCTGCGAGCAAGAGAGAGGCAGAGGGTGAAACAAGCTGTGACGGGGCGTGGAACTCTCACTCAGGAACCGTGTGTACGGAGTATTCACCGTGCCTTAACAGAGAACGCATTCCTGCCACATAACTCCGGCCTCGGAACAACGACCGTGGCAAGGCACAGCGCAGCATGAGTGTCGCAGAGTAACAACAAGGCATTGCCATACTCCATACGTTGCGGTGAGACGAAAGAGCAGAATCACACGGATAGGAAAGAAGCAACAAAAGAAAAAAGATGAAGTGGGCAGGGTATCCGTACCTGGCATGGTGCCATTGAAGGATTCGCATGTGGGCACTTGACAGGTTATTATCAAATTGCAACGACGGAACTGGGTCCGTTCCCTCCTTACCCGCCCTGGCTCGTGGAGATCTTTTCGAGGGTCACATAGTGCGATGTGCATCCGGGTAGGGCGAGCCCAGTCTGAGTTTCCCATTATTGCCTTGGGATGTACCCTTTTGGCCCAGGAGTCTCTCTCCCTTCTTAGTTATTAAGTTTCCAGAGTCAAGACTCCGCCTTCTTTCTCTGTGCGTGCGTAAGGTAAGGAAGGTACCTAACTTACCTTAAGGGCCAACGAGTGCGTGCTGTCCAACATAAACTAAAGCAGATGCTCCCCCGTCCCATCAGCATCAAGGTATTCACGTTACTTTTGACCTCCATCTCACCTATTCTCTCTCCTTACCGCTCGATGCCTTTTGCGTTCCCCCTTTCTCAACCAAGATCCTAGTTGGTCCCGACTCTTGGATCGCTGCGCCTCGCATCGCTCGGGCTCCGTCTCTTCTCCTAAACACCTTTTATAACGGAGCTCGGCGGGAACTGCTGGTCTCTCACAGGCTTCAGCTGCACTCGCCATTCCCGGCCATGTGAGCTGTCTTGCTCTTGGGTCACGACCACGCCGAACTCTATAATCCCAACAGTAGTCCTTTCTGTTTTTTGTTTTTTTTTTGGCCCTCATGCCATAACCTTTTCTTCTTCCTGCAGGGTCGCCGAGAGTTCCGATCAAGAAACAGAAAGAAACGAACTGTCGGGAGGTTTCGAGTTCGACTCGCCTTCCAGATCGCCTTTGCTTTAGCTTTCGTCAGTGCTCCTGCCCACCGGGACCTGATATGAACTATTAGCCACCCTCCTCCCACCTTCAGCCATTTCTCAGGTTACCGATCTTGGCATCTTCTCTTTTACTGCATTAGAGTCATCAACCTGCATATTCGCTCGATCCAGTCTCGTTGGCGTACGCTCATAGTTCCCTTGGCATCGTTCGCCAAAACTGCTATTGCTGCTATATTCGAAGAAGACTCGCATGCCATCGCCGCACGTCAGGCAGCCAAACTTGATTCAGCACATTGCGGTTTCGTCGGACGACCACTGTACATACACACGATGATTGCGAACTTTCATAACCCTAGGCGGCTTCGGACGCCCTTCATCGCCATCGTCGTTTTCATTCTCATCACCGGATTCTTCTTGCTCTTCCACCAGCCGCTAGTCCAATACTTTGTAATTCCTTGGACAGCAGAACGTAAGTCTAGCCAATCGCCCTTTTGCCACCTCGGTCTACTGATTTGGGTTCAGAATATGGCGGCAGTTGGATGAACGACTCAACGCCAAACTGGGTTCAGCCAGCTCTCTACGAAGGTCGACCAGACAAGTTTGGCGAAGCAAGTCAATATGTGCAGGCAATTCTAGACCCCAAAAATGGTGGCTTTCCTATTGTCAACTGCCCTGCGACAAATGTTACTCGCTACGAAGTTCTGCGGCCTACCATGAACATGGATAAGAGGCACTACTTCTTTGCTCTCGACTTGCGACAGGTTAGAGATCTCCTGCCCCAGTTGATAGGAGCTGTTCTGGAAGCCATGAATGTCATTGGGCCGGAGAACTGCGCCCTTTCCATTGTTGAGGGTATCTCCACCGATGGTACATACGAGACGCTATACCGCCTTAAATCACACCTCGACCAGATGGGAGTTTCTTATCACCTACAGACTAGCAGCATTGATTCCCACAGTGGGGATCGTATCGGCAAGCTCGCCAAGCTGAGGAATCTGGCGTTGGAACCCATGATGGCAGATGCGGATGCCTACGACCCGAAGGCGACGATTATTTTCCTCAACGACGTTGCTGCATGCACCGAGGATATTTTAGAGTTGGCGTACCAGAAGCAAACGCAGGGAGCCGATATGACTTGCGCGATGGACTACCACTTCCTCCGATTTGCGCCGCATAATGGAGAACCCTCGTTCTACGATTCGTGGATCTCTCGCGCCATCAACGGCGACACCTTTTTGCCGATTCCCGACAGAACACCCAAGGGAGAACAATGGAGCGATGTGGCCAACATGTTTTGGAACCACCCGTACTCCCAGGATCGATACCTCAGCCGTAAGCCACTGCAGGTGTTTGCGTGCTGGAATGGAGGCGTTGCGGTGACTGGAGAGCCCTTCCTGAAGAAGCAGATTGATTTCCGGAGGTCATATCAAGGGGAGTGCCATACCGGCGAGCCAACACTGCTGTGCAAGGATTTGTGGAAGCTGGGTCACGGCAAAATCGCCGTCGTGCCGAGCGTCAGCTTGGCATATAATGTGAAAGACGGACGACAAATCAAAGAAGAGAGGGGGTTTGCTTCGGCTTGGACCATTAATGAGAATAATGGGGAGCCTCCAAAGATCAACTGGCAAGAGGAGCCGCCAGCGATGGTCAAGTGTATGCCGACGTTCAGGAACCAGTTCTGGCGGCCCTGGAATGAAGGACTTTGAAGGAACCCAGCTCGAGGCGCTATAGGAGGAGAAGTGGTGGAATTTTCATTGTAGAGAGCATCAACCATGATACCCGGTAGCATAGTGTTTTGGGATAGCAGGCGCTAATATCAACTATCTTTGAACTTTGCATCTCCGTATTCGACGACACCTCTGATATTGATGTGATAGGTTTCCAAGCATTTTTCTCATGGTATATATAACACGGTTGCTCATTTGCGTAGAGTCCAGTCCAAAGTCGTCAAAGGGCGGCGGCCGTTGATCGGAAAGCCACAACAAATGCTAGCTACCAAGCCGTGGTCCCATCGGTCCCATCGGTTCCGTCCCCCCCGCTCCCCCCTTGCGTCGGGACGCCGTTGCATGCTGCATGCGAACCATATCTCAAGGTCGGTCCCAAAGGCCGAACACAAGCGCCAACCACACACGACGGATCCGGGGGAACGGGGGGCGGGGGAGCGCGTATTTGTAAAGTAATGTAGGTAGGGACTTATAAGCCGGCACTCCACATCCCCCCTCGTGATTTCAATTCCCGGGGTCCGGCCGATTGAGAAATTCAATTCACCTCCCGCCGGCTCCGGTACCGAAACCTCGGCCCCGGCCCCTACCAGCCCGGCCGGCCGGCGGCGGCGTTCCCTCAACTTTCAACCGGCCTCGCTATCAGAAAGTGGCACAACCAGGCTCTGTGTTGCTAGGTACCTAATGGCATCGGAACGGGAGATCGAGCGAATAACTCAAACAGCGCCGCCGCCGCTGGCAACGATTTCCACGACCCGAGTCGTCGGCCGGATCTCCTCTTTCCAACACAGCGCGGTTTGAAAAGGGGGGGGGGTTATCGAATTTTGCTACGCAACCTACAGGCTTTTGGAAAACCATGTCGCACGGCGTAGATATCGTACGTAGCCATTCTCCAAAAAAAGACACTTCAAGAGCAAGTCAAGGGGTAGAAAGCCAAGTCAGTTGCGTGCAATGTTGTGATGTTATTGTGTTGTCCCAGAAGGATATTAAGGTTTATGATACTTTTTTGGGTCTTTCATCGAGCTCGGGATATTATATGCGTCTCCCAAGCTCGCCCAAAATGGAAAAAAGGGGGGGAATCGTAAGTACAGGGTGAACAACGCAAAGTAAGGCACGCTGTTCACAAAACACAAAAACAGGATATAAGGCGCTGATCGAGTACAAATCTCCAAACCATCCATCTTTTTCTTTCGTCTCTCCAGAAACACCATTGCAAAAAAACACATCAAAGGTTCATCAAGCCGCTCCGTACATATCAAGTAGATCAGGGGAATCATAAGCATCAGCAAAAAATTCCGGCCAACATTAAACATCCCAACAGAGCACGTGGATCCACTGCCTTCCGCCGGCTGCTTTCGTTTTCATTATACTCGTGACACATGGCACACTGACGCTGGTATTGACAGATGAGATTGCTTGAGGCAGCATATTAGAGTCAATGCCAGGTCAGCGCTTCCAATTGGGCCAGTCGTAAAGAATTAGAGCAGCGCAGCGACGAAGGCGGCACCGAGGAGGACCGCCATGCCGGCGGGCCCGTTGCTGCTTCCGGCGTTTTGGTTGGGGGCGGATGCCGAGGTGGTCGCCGCCGAGGGGAGGACGGTACTCCTCGCGCTGGAGCGAGTCGATGTCGTGGCCAGGGTGGTGCCGTTGCTGGAGGCGAAGGCTGTGCTGGTACCGGCGCTGGGAACAAAGGTAGATGAGACCTCGGTGGTCACCTCGGTAGTGCTGGGCACTGCAGACGTGGAGGGGGCGAGGGTGGACGAAGGGGCGGGAGTGCTGGAAGTGGTGACGACGACGGAAGACGTGGTGGTAGGCGGCGCCGGCGTTGAGCTGGTGGTCGGGGGAGGGGTGGTCTTGCTGGTGGTGGGAGGAACGGAAGTGCTCGCGACGACGGGTGGGTCAGAGGTGAGGCCGCTAACGCCGTGCTTTGCGGCGCAGTCGGCCAGGTTCATGCCGTTGGGGCAGCAGGTCGTGTCGCTGTTGCTGCCGTGGGTGCAGTAGAAAGATGACAAGCAGGAGTCTGATGGTAGGTGTTAGTATTCAGGATGCAGGCTGTCGTAGAAGAACTAAAGTCGACTCACTTCCGGTGGTGGTTGAGCAGCAAGTCTCGCCGGCGGCCGGGTTGAAGCAGTGGACGGCCTGGTCGGTCGACTTGCATTGCTCATAGCCGGTTCCGCAAGCCTCAGCGCAGGTGTTACCACCCTTGTTGCAGACTTCGTCGGCGGGCTGGTAACCGTCGTCGGCACGGCGCATGAGACCCAAATCTCTTCCGGCGGTGATGCTGCGCTTGAAGACCTTGGTCTGCTGTTGCGCGAAAGCCTGGGCGGCGAAGGCCACGAAGGCCACAGAGGCGAGTGAGCGGATATGCATTGCGATAGAGTATTTGCCGGGGGGTTCAGTGGTGGTTGAAAATGGTTCGATCGGGTAGTCGGTTGATTGGAGTCTTTCCTGGAAATTTCCGGAGGACAGTAGACTCAATGGTGATCGTATGTTGAGAGTGAGCGCAAAGTCGACGCGGAACGAGTGAATCGACGACGAACAACGAGAGTATCGACGGAGCGAGAGAGAGAGAGACAAGTACTCTGGACGTGGGATCGTGACGGGAAGGTGTAAAAGAGTGACTGGGCTGGAGGAGCCTGACCTAAAAGCGAGCGACGATGCAAAGAGCGTTGCGGGAGAAAGACAGAGGCAGAGCGAGGGACGGCGAAAAGACTGGAGATGAAGTGGAGAGAAAGAGTGGGAGAGACTGGGAGTTGAGTCGCGAGACGGGGGGCAGTAGGACATGGGGATGAGTCGGCGACAGGCGAAGGGTGGCACGGGGCAGCCCTGGACTGGGATTGGGATTGGGAAAGCGTTACTAACACCAACACTAACACTACGGGCAACACTAACAGTCTGTCAGTCCAACAGATGGACACCTAGACTGGGCGAGAGACAGAGAGAGAGAGAGACGCAGACAGAGATGATGGCTGATGGTTGTTCCCAAGTGCGCTCAGCACGGATTCGGAAGGATCCTCCTTTTAATTTCATTTGCCTGGACAGCAACCACTTGGAGTCGCTTGGCCGACAGGGCCAGCCACGATGACCCCGGCTTGGAGGGGAGCGCGCTTCCATTCGGATCAGAGGCTTTCCAGAGCAGCCAGTGGCCGGCGGTCGCTTGCTTGGTCAGTGAACAGACCGTGCCTGGGGTTGTTGATGCTAGCCAGCATCGGCAGCCCCCAATGGATCATGTTGGGCGAAGAGTGGACGCGGTTGTGGTTGACTGGTGGTGTAGCGGCCTGCCACTGTTCCCACCAGGTTGATTCCTGCTCCTGTTTGGAAGTGTTTGGAGAGGGTGGCACTGGCCCTCGTGCGGCGTCTCAAGTGGACGGCAATGAGAAGAAAAAGGGGATGAACTGGTGGTCGTTTATGCGCCAAAAGTATTTCGTACCTTTAGTTTCTTCTCTCTTGGCGCAAACTTGGTGACAACGCAGTATTCTCACGACCTCAACCCAGCCTCGCTGACCGCCACTGTCAAGTGTCAACAGCAACAACAACAAGTCCGTCCACTCGTACGAATACAGACTCCAGTTGCAGCGGTCCCTCTCCGATGCCTCCACGATTCCACCGAGCGAGGGTGCCGGGGGCCCTGGAAGGTGGGAGAGGAGGCCCTGGAGCCTTTGAGAAAGAAACGGGCAAACGTGACCGCCCCCAGAAGCAGAGAAGCAGCAGGGAGGCTTGTCGCGTCGACGGGGGCATTTAGAGGGGCGAGGTCAGACAGACACTGGCAGGGAGAGACAATCCAGTTCCAGTACCCAGAAAGAGAGAGAGAAACGACAAAAGTCGCGATGAGACCAGAAGGGGAAAGACCAACGGCTGGAAATCTGCGCCTGGGAAATGAGACAGGTGGCGCGCGCCAGCCAATCTTTCTTTCCAGGAGATTTCCAACGTGCGCCTTCCTCACCTCAGAGTCGCACAAGTTTTTTTTTCCCTTCCTGCCAATTGAGCCGACCCATTCCTTTTTAGGTGGATCCCCGCGGCTGCCCCTGTTCATCCAGTCCCGAAAAAGCTAGTGCCACCATCGGGTACCTTGCAGCGGCCAACCCAGACGTGCATCATCCGCCAATCGTCTGGATGAGATTCTCTTAGTCACCCCAGCCATTGTCCCACTCACGTGCACTATTCCACTCTCCAGTACGTATCGGCTGCGAACCTCTCTGTCTCTGTCTGTCTCTGTCCTATCTACGTGCCTCTGAGAAAGGCGGCAAGGCCCTCCTTCCTCTTTCTCGTCCTTCTTGGCCCCCACCAGCTCGGCCATCTGACGAACCATCGGACGCCGTTTCAGGTGGCGTCCCGGTGCTGATTCGCCCGTTCGCCTAGGTCAACTCTTTTTCTCAACAAGCATCACCTTTAAACGTAGGTACTTTCTTAGCCGCGGCAAAGAGAGTTATTGGGAATGTACTCCGTACATCGTGTACGGATACAATGGGCAGTGGGCAAATGAGAAGATGGCTCTATGCACCTAGGGATCTGGAAATTGCAACATGACGTTGCCTTTGCCAGGTTTCCCCATCCTTGGATCCCCCCCAGAGTCCAACCCAATCCCTTTTGTACAATTCACTCTCCCTTAGGGAAAGCGCCGCCGATTATCATCACGTCCAATTTCGTGGTCATCCAAAAACGGTCAGTCCAATGTACCAACGGACCACGAGTTCACGATCCGTGGCACAGAGTCCAGAGCACCAGCGATCACGGAAACAATACCCCGTACACCACCACACCAGGAATTAGCACGGTCGATAGCCGCCGGATGGCCTCGGGTCCGGCTTAAACCCAAAACTGTGGCCGGCCTTTTCGAATCTGTTGCTGGCCTACTAAGGTAACGCGACGTGAAATGCGTGACGACGCTAAGCTTCAACGTCTCGTCGTGTTTCCAAATTATCGGATTATTACTTTTTTTTTTCTGAGCTGCGTATGCGCCCATATCTAAGATAGAGCGCGGAAACAAAAGTTGGCGAGAAGCATGCTGTAGCAGATGGACAAGTCTCAAACACAATTTCCTTGTAACATTATTCGCTCGTCGACACCTTGGGCTCAAGACTCACCTGAATCCCAAGGACGAAGCGTTTCTCGAGAAAAGGGAACCAAAAAGGGGTCCAGCGCGAATTTGACTCAAACTGAATCGGACATTGGACGATGGTGCTATCGGATTCACACGAACAGACGTACGCCGCAGCCTATCTTTGGTAAACCGGACAGCTTTGACTGTGTCATTGGCTGTGCGCGTTATTGACATATCGCTGTTGATGCTGCTGCAAGAGGACGAGCCGAAGCTCGGGTTGTTTTCTTCGATGCGAGAACTCTTGGCGCTGTCGGCTGTTTTCGGGCAAGCGAGTGGGAAAGCAGAGGGGTTGTATCCGTAGCCGAGGCGATCCTGAGCCGTCGATCATCCTGACATCTTCTGAGAGGGAGGCGAATGCTTCGTTGCAAGCTTTGGTCGCTGAAGCTCCTGAAATCGGTATGTTATGACTGGGTCTTCGCTTCGTTTGTTGGCCATTGCGATCCAAGTTTCCGAGCTCGCCGGACCCAAAAATCTTTTTTTGCCATTGAAGCCATTCGCAACTAGCATGACTGCTCTGCCAGCGCCAAGATATTTCTTGTGAGGTACTGAAGTCTGAGGCTCTGCTAGCACTTAGCTCACTTACACCTTATGGAAGGCGCATCTCGAGTTGATACTTCACAAGTATCCTGTTCCATTCTGATGCTATCGGTAGCAGACTTGATGTGTTCCGTAGCATCGGCATACCCTCGACCTCATATGTCAAGACCGGTCTCGGATTGAAGGCAGGAGGCAATGAGTTGTGAGGAGGGACTCACATGGCATGTAAAGTGTCGCACAGAGAAGAGCAACCGATGTACATGCAGGCGACTTGATCACATGACCGCAAAGGAGTAATCCTTCACTTTGGATAACAAAACACTCATCTAACTACAATGAACCAAACAACGGAAGGAGGAGGACCTCGGGCGGGAGACTTGACCATGCTAGGACACTCACTCTACCTGTCATCCAAACCATACATAGTATGGCAGATGGTGGCATATCATACGTAGGTGATACAACTTCTAATCTCGTGGGGGGATAAAACTAGAGTTACCAAAAACCAAAAGAGTTCCACCCCCCCCCCCCCGGGGGGGCTGAACTGAGGGCTACATCTCTGGTGCTCAAGCTGGGACTCGAACCTCGAACCTGGTGTAGTCTAAGCCGGTTGAACAGGCTCACCCGTAGCCATCCCGCCAAACGGTAGTTTTGACCTGACTTCGCAAGCCTGCTGAGGCGCTTGCTGCTGTTGGTGACGGGAATGGACTTGAGGGGGGTATATAGGCTTCCTTCCTCAGGGTTGCCATTCATCTGAAGGTAAAGGCCCATCAAGGTACTCAGCCTACAGTGCCCTTGTGGAGACGAGGATTCGTGGTGAATATCGACCGATTCCTTGCCTTTTTTAATCAGGACAGAGGAGGGAGGAGAGATTGGGCTGGTAGACTCCTCCTCAACCGTGAACAATGGCGTGAATCATGATCAAGATGATTTTCTGATATAGAGAACAGCGTTGAGAAGACTACACCTGTCTCTCCTCGACTTCAGACTGATATCCGGATAACAGTTCCTAAATCCCCAAACCCTCATCTGGAAACACATATCACAAGCCAGGGAGGCGCGGTATTCACCAATATCGAAAGAGACAACAGTGTGAAAGTAGGAGAAACTTTGATTAATGGTACGGGTATATACAAGTTCTCTTCTATCTGTCATGACCGATGTGTTTGTTTATTATCTACACCAAATTCGTTTCATTCATTTCATCCAGGGTAAAGATTTAAGAGGATGGGGGTGGGTATTGAGGAGAGGAGGAAAAGGTATTTATGACTCCAAGTGCTTGGAGGCGGCCTTGTCGCCGTAGGCGTCGTCTCTGGCCGGGTCGCCAATGACGCCGTGCTCGTCCGTGTTTCCAATCTTTGAGGCGCTGAAGCTGTCGAGGTCCTTCTTCCAGACAGTGTTGAGGAAGATGGGGTAGGCGAGGGAGACAACGAAGCCGGCGAGGGGCACGACCATGGAGATGTGGTATCCCTTGGTGTCGGCGACGAGACCAGTGAGACTGGGGAAGAGGGCACCACCCTATGGAAGGAATTAGCAACAATGTCTTGTGGAGGAGTACCGGAAGTGGTGGATGACGGATGGAAAAAACTTACACAAACGGATGCGACGATCCAGGAGCTACCGCGCTTGGTGTGTCTGCCGAGGCCACGGATGGCGGTGGTGAAGATGGTGGGGAAGATGCACGACTCGAAGAAGAGCACGAGGGAGAGCATGGCGATGCCGCCCTCGCCCTTGATGCCGATAGCCAAGGCGATGAAGATCATGATACCCGTCATGAAGACCATGAGGACGAGACGGGGCTTGATGACCATCATGAGCCCGGCGGCGGCGAAACGACCAATGGCAAAGAGACCCTGGCCGATGGCGTAGCGGTCGCTGGCCTCGGAGTGGGTCAGGCCGGCGGACTCGACGGCGTAGGAGATGAACTGGGAGGCGACGGCGACCTGGGCGCCGACGTAGCAGAACTGGGCGGCGACACCGAAGAAGAGGCGGTACTGCTTGCGGAGGGGCTTGTCGTCGTGGCCCTCCTCGCCGGCGACCATCTCGGCCTGGAGGGCCATGTCGCTGTCGGTGATCTCGGGGAGCGGGACGACGAAGAAGACGACGGCGAGGAGGAAGACGAAGGCGGCGATGCCGAGGTAGGTCCACTGCACCTTGGACAGGTCATTGGGCTCGGTGTGGGAGAAGAAGACGCGGGCGGCGAGGAGAGGGGCGATGACGGAGCCGACGGCCTGGAAGGACTGGGAGAGCTCGAGACGGAACTCGGAGAGGCGGGGCGGGCCGCAGGTGGCGATGAAGGGGTTGGCGGAGGTCTCGAGGGTGGAGAGGCCGGATCCGACGATGAAGAGGGAGCCGCAGAAGCCGGGGAAGGAGCGGTAGACGGCGGAGGGCCAGAACATGAGGGCGCCGACGCCGTAGATGCAGAGGCCGGTGATGAAGGTCCAGCGGTAGCCGAACTTGCGGACGATCCAGCCCGAGTAGGTCAGGGGACCGATGAAGTAGGCGCCGAAGTAGGCGCCCTGGAGACCGCCGGCCTTTGCGGCGGTGATGTTGAGGGCGATTTGGAACTTTGAGTTGAGGACGTCGAGGAGGCCGTACTGGGAATGAGTGTGTTAGTATGTGGATATTTGACGTCAAAAAGGACCATGGACTTACAGCGAAACCCCAGAGGAAGAAGAGGACGGTGACCAAGGTGATGGGCAGGATGGACTGCTTGACGGTCAGGGCCGACGCGCCGGTCAAGCCCTTGTTGGAGACGTTCTTGCGGTGCTGTTGCGCCGTCGCCTCGGCCGTGCTGGGCCGGCGCTGCTCGAGGACCTCGTTGACATCTGGCTCCTGTCTCTTGCCGAACATTGTGGCGGATGTGGTGATCGGAGTCGGGAAGTGTTGGACGGTTGTAGGTAGAGTGGGAGGAGAAGGATGGAGAGAGAGAAGAGAGATGAGGATGAGGTGATATATAGATGAGGCGAGAAATCACTCAGAAAACCCCCGCTAGATATGCGAGTGTATATGTTTGAGAGTGACAAGAGTCAGATGCTTTACTGCTCAGGAAGTTCCCTGCTGGCTGATGGAGAATTTCTTCTTCCTTCATCTCGGTGCGGCTTGTCGCATTCATATATACTCATGAAATCCCCGGCCGGGGTGTGTGAGTGAGCCCCCCCCCCCCCAGACCCAAGGGCCCATGGGGTTACGACGCGACCACGATGATGCGGAGAACTAGCCGGAGCTAGAGAGAATATGGGAAATCTCCAACTCGGCGAAACCGTCGTGCCCAGCATCCACGCCACTTGGCTGGAGGAGGGGGGGGCACCATAGGCCGTAGACTGAGCGACTAGGCCTGGCTGGATCCGACGTCGTGGTTAAGGTGGAGTTTTTCCCTGGTCCGAACTAGTCGCATACGACTCTCACCTCGACTCTCTTCTCGCCCTTGGGGCCTGCTACGGAATGTTCCCAACGTTGGCACGTTTTCCCAGGCTTTGGCTGCGCACCACTGAAAGGTCTACTCCGTGCTGTACTGTAGACAACCTTCACAGCATGCGAGAAGGGGGGTGAGATCCACACCACCCTGACGGCAGAGATCTCGCTCAAACACCAGAACAAGCTTCATCGATCAACTCGGTAGTCTCTGTGCTTAGTAGAAAAGCCACTGCCATCGAATGTGTGGCCGGGCTAGGTAGCTAAAGCAAGTGATGGTGCTGATCAACACAGCTAAACTTCGGAGCGCACGAACCCTCGAGTGCTCCAGCCTCCCTTAGAGACAAACTGACAACCTGCAAGCTCTTTAGTCGTTTTCTTGACGGCCTTCTAGATGCGAGACCACGATGTTGATCACCCGGGGCAGGCACACGGTAGCGGTAGCGGTAGCGGTAGCGGTAGTGGAAGTGGTAGCGAACTGAGGCGAAAGAGAAAAGAATCTGCAACTCTCTCTCTCAGGCCCAAGCAGTCCCAGCTTCGCGCTTCTTTCCGGGCTTCGTACCCACGGCTTAAGGTGCCCCGGCACTTGAGGCATAGCTTTTCTGTTCAAGTTGCAAAAGCATTCCAGTAGCAAAGCAGCAAGACAGCCGCCAACATGCCTTATCTCGGCCTGGGCAGCGGCAGCCAAGCACGCGAAAGAATGGCAAACCGACCAGGGGGGGCAGGGAGCTAAAGATAAAAAGGCCGAGAGACGCCGCAGAAGCTTGACAGAAGAAGCGTCGCGGGAGGTGGGCGGGCACGGCGGCCCACGCCGCTAGTTCGAATCCCCATGGGCCAAGAGGTCGAGGAGGTTGAAAGGTTCCAGCTTTTTTTCGCCCGCAGACGCTCAGAAAGGGAGGAGGGAAGTTTGGGGTTTGGGGAAAAGAGTGGGCGCTGCGTGCGGGGGAAGCACCCAAAAAACATAAGCTCGCGTGGAGAACGAGACATTCTCCGCGCGCGGTCAGAGAGAGTGGAGGGGGCGGGTACTCTGTACCACAAATTCAGCGAGTATATCGACGGTTCCAACTGTTGACGCGGGGACTGGGGGGAGGGTTGGAGGACGCGCGGGGGGGACGATTGGCTCGCCCTGTCCGGATCTAGCATGGCGCTACGGGTACTATCTCGCAAAAAAAGAAGAAGAGACGGTCTAGTCTACTTCACAGTGGTCTCTGGAATTATTGGGTTGCTCTGCGAGTGGGCTTTAGGATTGTAGGTTAACGGGCATGTATCATGTATGACTGTTGAGGCTTTTTTTTCCCTTTGGTGTTTTATTTCGCTTGCGGTGGGATGATGGCGTTATTGAGAAAAACTTTTGGAGGGTAATACGGTTACACACGAAATGTCATGAAAGCGTTGGGAATGAGCAGCAGAGACTCGGCCGAATCCTATACGCCGCACGTCTGCTGTGAGGGCAATGAGGCTTTAACAGGGCCCCTGCCGGACATCTCTCCGAAGGATCGTGCCATGTTATGTGCGTATCACATCAGAAGCTTGCAATATGTCTGTTTTCTCTCTGTAACACCGAGTTGTGAGAATTTATTTATCAAACAACCTCTCTTGGCAAATTGGGGACCGCTCCACCAAACAGCCCTTCCATGTGAGAATACCAAGAAACAACGAACAAAAAACAACTCAATGGTGCCATGCATCATGTGATGAGATCATGGCCTCGAAGTTGGTCCTCCCCGCTGAAGAGACATTTGGGTCATGCGGGGGATGATGGGACTCTTCTTGCTTCACGTCTGTCGATCCTGGGGTTTTAGGAACTCCAGTTTTCCAATTCTCCAGACTCCTCCAGACTGCAGAACGCGACGACGCAGAAATCTGGAGTCTGGAGTCTGGAGAACAAAAAAAAAGGGGACAAGAAAAAAGTGGCGAGATGGGAACTGGGGTAAAACCGTAGACCGCAATCAATGGCCTAGACTCTGCAGTTTCTCACTAATCCTGAAGAGCCCCATCAAAAAAACCCCCAACCCAAAATAATGATTTGGATTCCTTGACTCGACTCGCGTAACAACACCTAAAGACTCACAGAAGAAACAGAGACCGAGACTAGCTGCCACCTGACGTAGAGGTAACGCCGAGACTAACGTCCCCTTCCCCACGCGAATCCAGGTGCCGGCGCCGTGGATATTCGGTCCGATGCATCAGGAGGCTAAGACGTAGCTACGCAGTTAAAAGGTAGTAAGTAACAGCTGAGGCAGCTAATGCGAGGTCTGGTCGCCCGCTGCCCTGCCCAGCCCAGCCTGCCGGTAATGGTATGCGTAGTACGGAGTAGCAGCGTACGATGTTTCTCTCGCAAGAGCCTCAGCCGCGCCGGCCGGAGGGAGAGACGCCAGACGCCTCCTTTTTTGTTAATCTTCGGGGAAACCACAAAAAATACCTCATGGATGGATGGGACCAGAGAGTACTGAATCAACGATTTGGATGGGAATGAGTAATGGACTCTGGGATTGCACTATTGCAAGCCCAAACGTTTTGTTGGGATCTAAATCAGAATAATTCCCTCGATTATCGATGCCCAACTCTCATGACACCATCAGGGACACACTTTCTAAGAGAACGGTATACCTTCTTTCGTTACGGAGTACTTTGACAACTTTGACAACTGGACAGATCTGGGCAAACGACACGAACTGCGACATGGGCGGCTGATGAAGAAAATAAAGTGGCAGCAAGGTTCACCTCGCAATCGATATAGTGTAGTGGAGACGTGAACATTGCTGCCACGCTGGCACGTGGACACGTGAGATTGAATATGGCGACAAGCTTCCGACTTTGCATCAGTCATGTCGCTAAAGTGTCTTTTTACCTCAGGTTGTGTACGAATACATGTGATATGGCATAGTTAGGTCTGTCTGTCTTGCGCTGCTCGAGGCCGGTCTGGGTATTATCCTCCTCGAAACCAAATCCACTCCTCCTCCCCAATTCCTTGCAACTTGCTCCTAACAATACACACTATATAGCACGCTCTTATCGCGCCCCCGCCCCCCATCCCCCATTAAGATTAACCTCAGCAGCGCGCTCCAAGGATAAGAAAACCACCGTCCGTCTTCTCATGAAATATTATACACGTAAAGCCCCGATCCATATCATTGAAAGTACCACCAGCGGGAGAAGCATGTTGACGATGACAGTCTAGTCGACTGGCTCGCGCAGCATTTTGGAGATGTTCTTGTGCATTTGGGCATACTTGTCCTCAAATGTCCGTTGAAACTTCTCACATGCCGCCCACATGGGATCGCCCTTTTTCCAGTACGTGTAGCAGTTTTCGAAAATCTGGCGCACGTCGGCTGCAAACTCGTCTTCTGTATGGTACTGATGTTGCGACATCTTGAGCTTGACTGTGTTCAAGTCCATGGGTTTCTTCACCTTGTCAAAGTAATCGGGTACACCATCCTCGGCTGGGTCGACAGGTTCCTTGAATGGACCAACAAGTCTCGTCCAAAAGCCTGTGGCGAGTCAGCTTGTATGCCTACATGTCATGATTCGCCATTGCTTGACCTACCAGGTCCTGATAACATTCTATCAAGCAGATCGGAACAGAACTCAACCTTCTGCTGGGTCGTGATTTCGCCACTTGGGCCCGGAGCAATGCTGCGTCGTTTCTGGATGACGGGCTTTTGGCGGGGTGCCGATGCTGCTGCCGCTACAGCCGCCGCCTTGCGGACCGGGGGAGGTGGCGCGCGAGAAAACGCCTTGTCTCTATTTTGAGACGCAGGTAACGGCGCAGAGGCCCGCCTGTTCTTCTTGGACATGTGTTCTTGTTCTTCTTCACTATCTTCCTCCAGATAGTGCACACTCTTTCTAGGAGTAGGCTCGGCGGACGCAGTATCGGCCGGTGCTGCAGGCGGCGTAGGCAGGTTCTCGAGTGAACTCATCGTCACGACCAGCTCGCTCAGAACCTCCTGAGGGAGAGACTTGGCAAACTCGGCTTTCTTGTCAGATGAGCGCATATACTCTGCCGCCCACGAGAGAAGGAGCATCCGAATAGTTGAGCCCTCAGGGGTGTCCTTCCAAACCTGGACAAGAAGGGGAGTAGCGGGGATGTTCTGCGTGAGACGTCTGCACTCTTTCATTGCGTCAAGACTCGTATCGCAGAGACCATCAATACCCAGTTCGTGACCCAACTTCCACACACCAACAAGTGCCTCATAGGACGGAAACGTCTCGGCATCCTCTGAGACTTCTCCAGTGAACAGAAACAGCTGAGCCAAGCCGAAGACCTCCGGTGTGTACTGTGGCAGCTTCACCACATTCTCAATGGCCTCGGAGGCCGCGTTCTGTCCTTTGAAGTAATCGTGGTAGTATTTTGATTTAGCACACAAGAAGTCTCTCTGAAGGCCAAACGGCTTCTGTTCGGTTCCGACGAGGACGATGGCGAACGTTGAGTGTGGCTGACTAGGAGTTGTTAGATCAATGTGCTTGTGACATCAATGTCATCACCTACAGCCATGAGAACGGCATCTCCTGCTCCTCCGTGGGCTCTTGCTTGGCCTCCGGAGTGGCAACCTCGGGGATGCCATTCGAGGCGGCGACCAGCGCTTCGGTTGACATCCTGGCCTGTACGGTGATGTGGATCGACCTAGATGGTGTTAGTCGAGCTGAAGAAAAACTCCGATTCGTGACAGCCACTCATGGATCTCATCAAGCAAGAATGCATAAAAGGAAATGGGCATATGAGCGTCCAGGTGATGAGAGAGAGACTACTTTATAACATTGTTGTCGTTCACGGGAGTGAATCGTCGGCATGAGAGTGAGGTTGTGTGAGTGAATCACAGCATGAGCCAAGCTGTGGTGTCTGTCTGATGCCAATCGGGGTGTATTCGGACGCAGACACGCGGGAAAGAAAGTTTCTCGTATACAGGGGCGTGAGGGATGAAGACAACTTACAATGGTGTTCAGGTGTCGACGAGTATGATGAGATACAATGCGGAGCTTAATGAACGAGGTAGCTGACGAGGGACAGGTGGTCGAACTGTGGTCTTACAATCGCGGGTAATGGCGACGAAAAAGTGAATAGAATACAACGCAGACAATGGGAGAAGATGTGTGACAATGAGATGGTGTGTTTGATGGCATCCAAAGGATGAAGAGGAAGCGTGTAGTTGAAAATTTGCTCCCTGGGACGTTCTTGCCAGACAGACTCAACCTTGAGAATGAAGCGGGAAGGTGTGAAACGGCGGCACCTGCTGTGGCTCCCCGTGACTGTAGGTGGCCTGTGCGGGAGCTTCCTCAGGCCCATTGTTCACGTGTTCCCCGGCGCCCTGGTCCTGCCAAAATTGAGGACCTGGGAAGACCAGCTTACGCCACAGTTGCTGTCACGGTGCACCGCCACTTGACCATGAAAACTAGAAGGTGGGGACGTTTCCATCTCAAGGTCTCTGTAAACCAAAGAAGGTTCTTCCATCACCTCCTGCTCGTTGCTGTCATCGATTCATCAAGGATCTTCGCAATCCTCCGCTCTTGCCCCGGCTGCAGGGCCATGGCTAAGCGAGGTCGACCGTCCATCAGTACCTGAGCGGAAAGTGCGAGTGCATCCTGTCACGTCCCAGGAACTCGGCTTCGCAATTGAAGGTTGGCAGGCACGCAGGCATGTGTTGGACTTTATCAGTCTCCTTATCCTCGGAGCTCGCCGTAGTCAACGGCCACACTTCCCAAAAAAGTTGTCATCGCGGACCATTCCCCTTGGTCAACAGACAAACACACCGCGACAGTCAACACGCCTTGTCGAATCGCATTGGCGCTACTGCAAACCACTCTCCCGATTATCGCCCCGCGCTCTAATTGACCTCTCACGTCCCGTATCTCGAGCAGGTGGGAGTGCTACCCCCCACAAATGGGCCCTGGTCCGCCGACGGCAACGACGGCTGACAAGACTGACAAGCACTTTTAACTGTTGGCCAGCTTCCTTTTCAAGTCAAGAGCATTGCCAACATCGCTTCCCGTGTGGAGATTGGAACCTTTTTTTTCTTCCAACCATGCTGGCCCCAGCTGGGAAGATAGATAGAGAGGAGACTGTGAATATAAAGTGTCGCGAAGCTGCGCAAGTTGATCCAATTGTCGTTGTGTCGTTGTGTCGTTCCTGTCCCCTTGCCTCCGGTCTCCGTCAACTTTTGTGAGAGAAAACTGCAAAATCAGTCAATCCCCCAAACATGTCTCGAACAATTGGACTTTTTGCCGTCGCTGGCCTGTTGCGCACGGCCGCTGCCGGCCTTTACCCGGGACTGACCACCGCCAACCACACCTGCGCTCTTGGTAAGACCTCGGTGAGCCCTTGAGGGCCTACGACTCAACTGACGATGCGCGCCTCACAGTCGAACCCATTCTGTCTTGCTCTTGCGGCGCAAACCCCGACAAGGTCGACACTTGCTGCGTTGAGACGTACGGAGGCTTGGTGGTATGAATGAATTCTGTCTTTTTTAAAGATGTTGGTGAATTAACTGTGAATTTTTGTGGTGGACAATAGCTCGCGACGCAGTTCTGGAACACCCACACCGGTCTCGAGGCCGAGGGCCAAAAGCTGCCCGCCGACGCGTGGGGCATCCACGGCCTGTGGCCCGACTTCTGCAACGGCTCGTACACCCAGTACTGCGACCTCAGCCGTCAGTACGACCCGGCACCTTCCCCCAACACCACCACCGGTAAGGCGGATGGCACTCCGGTCCCCGCTTGGACCGGCGTCTCCCTGGATGAGTTCGTCAAGCCCTTTGAGAGGTTTGATCTTCTCGAGTACATGAAGAAGTAGGTACCCTGGTTCATGAACAAAACCCTCGCCCATCCAGAGAGAAACATAATCTTACAAAACTCCCCGTATTTTAGATTCTGGATCGCCCAGTACACCCCCAACTGGGTCCTCTGGGCCCATGAATTCTCCAAGCACGCAACCTGCTTCAGCACCTTTGACGTGGAATGCTACGGCCCCAAGTACCAAGAACACGAAGAAGTCGTCGACTTCCTCGAGACCGCCGTCCACTACTACCAAGAAACCCCGACCTGGAAGTGGCTCGCCGCCAAGGATATCACCCCGTCCAACAGCACCGCCTACTCCCTCTCGGACCTCCAGGCCGCCCTCAAGGAGGGCCACGGCGCCGTCCCTTACCTGGGCTGCTACGGGCCCCGGTACAACGCCACCGAGGCCGGCAAGGGCTCGCTCGATAACGGGTACACCCAGCTCACCGAGGCCTGGTACTACTTCCACGTCCACGGCAAGCCCCAGCGCGGGGACGCCGTGCCCGTCGCTGCTGATGCTAATGGCGGGCGCGTGACGAACTGCGCGACTACGCCTGGTGCTATCTGGTACTATGAGCGCTCTGAGGGTTCGGTCCAGTAGGAGCATCGTATGGTGTTGAGCATGTGAAAAGCATATAAACATACTAGTAATCAGTAATCTCCTGCTGCGCTGCCATTTCTGAACTTCAGTGTATGATGTGAATACTAGATGCAAAAAAACCACGTTGAATAACTACGCAGGGCCGATCTAGCTTTTTGTCGTCCATTGAGTTAGCTTAGGAGAGCCAAGGTAACCAAAATGCTATGTACCGAGATCGCCTCTGTCCTTCCCAACCCCACGCGTCAGCTAGTTTGGACGATGGGTATTCTACTCGTACAGTCCTTCCTTCAGCTAATAAAAAATCCCCAACGCCTGTTTGATGCGAAACTGTCCATCTCGAAAATGCATCTACTCCTCATCATCACCAAGCTCCTCCACAGCTGGCGCGACGTAGCCGGGGCGTTGCGCGGGCTGGGATGCAATCTGCGTCTCCGTAGCTGTTGTGGTCGCGGAAGCCGGGAGGGGCTGGCCAGTGGATGCGGCAAAGGTACCGCCGGCGCTCGAGGCGCCGGCGGATGAGGCCTTCTTCTTCTTGCCCTTCTTGGGAGCAGTCTATTTTTTTGTTAATCATTGTCCAATGGCGTTCATCGCACAGGGAAAGTGGCACTTACGTCGTGCCAGGCCCAGACGGGCTTGAAGCTGTCCATGAATGAGACGTCCTCCCACAGGTTGGGGAACAGCCAAAGGCCGGGAGATGCGACAAAGTAGGTGATGCAGAAGAGAATGACACGGAAGATGGCCATGAGGAAGAACAAGCCGAGCAAGCCCAAGAATCCCCAACTGAGGTAGTAGACGCCGAGACGAAGCTTAAGGGGCCAGAGGGGGTAGCAGACGACGATGAAGATGAGCACGAGGGCGAGGATGGAGTACAGCTTGCGCTTAACCTGGCTGCCCTCCCAGAACCACGCGTAGTACATCTCTTCCTTGGCCTCTTGCTGAGGCTCGATGCGGACGGTCCAGAGACCCTTGATGCGCTTCGTCTTCTTCGGGCCGTGGTCGTGGCCTTCGTGGGGGTCGGTCTTTGTGACGCGCAGGGCAAGCATGGACATGGGAAGAAGCTTAAAGGTGTTCTCGAGAGACGCACGATCGGTGATCTCGGGCAACTCGGGGTTCTTCTTGCGCGCCTTCTCGTAGGCGGGGGACTGGAGAGCGCGGAGCGCACGCTTGACTGTAATACGAATGTCAGGACTGGCTTGAATGACACAAATCACGATTATTCAGTACTTACCCTTGAACATGTCCTTGCGCTCGCCATTGAGAATACAGGTACGGGGCTTCAAATCCTGGGCGCGCAGGAAGCTGGCCAGCGCAAGCGCAACAGGGTTGGGCGGGCCAGGCCTAATGGGCTGCGGCTGGCCCTGCTGCGGCTGCTGCTGCTGGTGCTGATGAGGGTGAGGGTGCTGATGACCCTCGTGGTCATGATCGTGATCGTGAGCGTGATCATGGCCGCCCTCTCCACCTTCGCCGCCCTGTTGCTGCTGCTGTTGTTGCTGCTGCTGACGGATGGCCATCTGCTGCTGCTGCATGGCCTGCTGTCGGAGGTGGTTGAGGAAATCCGGAACACTCATGCCGGCCTTTTGGGCATCAGCCTCTATTTGTCTGCGCATGGCCGCGATCTGCTCAGGCGAAGGCATGGGCTGGCCGTTGGGGCCCATCTGCATAGGGCCCATGGGGCCGGGCATTGGCATCGACATCTTTGAATGTGGGCTAGTGCTCGAAGGCAACCAGTGTTTTGGAAAGACGCGAGGAAGAACTCTGAATGTTCTCTGCCAAGGTTGTCGGCGGGATTGGAGGAGTCCGGCGACAATTGGGAAAGAAGCCTGACTGCTGGATCAGTTTTTGTTGGATGAGCGGGAGTTTGACCGTGGGAGCTGCGGTCGTGGGCTGGGTCTTTGAACAAAAAGTGACCAGCAAGCAAGCCAGGTGTTCACTTCTGGTCCAAAAATCCGTGCAGGGGTTAAGGTCCGTCCCCTCCACCCATTGGGTCCAATTCCCGTCCATTGATAGAAATTCGGTAATCTCTTTCTCCGACACCCGTTATCGATAAGCCCGTCAGCCCAAGTGGAAGGCGCTTTGACCACACCCAAACTCAAATGTCCTCTGCATCACAGGCAGGCACGCGGGTTCAAACGGTCGAGCTGCCTTAGTCACCCACCATATCATGTGACCAGCCTTCGACCCACTATCATGTTACGGATCTTAATGAATCTTATGTCAGCTATCTTACATCAGCAAGACACTTACCGAATCTCCTCTTTGCCTCTTTCCACTGTGGCGGCTCGCCCGAGACATTCTGTTTGCGCTAGAGTAACACGAGCAACTCTTCCAAAGTCTCTCGTCCACCAGTTTTCTTCAGACCAAACGATGACGAGGGACTCCGCCACAGTTCCCAGCAACGGTTTCCCGACCCTACTTTGCTAGTCTCGAGTCAACACACGCCGGAGACTTCTTTTCTCACGATCCGGCTGGGTCCCGCAACCACTACAGTCAGATTCATCGCGACAGTCGTCTAGTGATGCTGATTGCCCGAGAGGCTTTTATTAGATCCAGAGAAAATCGAGAGGGGCAACTCGCAAGTACTGGGGCAAATGCAAAGCGGAGCGGGACAGAAACAGAACACAACACCCTCTCTTGTTTACCTTACCTTGCATATTGTCCACAGTCGCCATCAGTCGGCCAGCCCAACGGCTTCGCCCTCCCCGTACAACCATCCAACGGCGATGGCGTCCTGCAGTATTAAACCGGAGACATGCTGAGCGACGATGGGAATTGTGACGGCACAACACATCCCCAAATCCGCACGTAGGCTTCCCGCGTTACCCTCCCTGCCGCCCGCGGTGCCTTGCATGCAACAATGATTTCTCATTGCTTCCCGTTCGCTCAGGTTGGAACATGTCACTGAGCGACTAGGCTAGGTTTATTGGTTTCTGTTTGGATAGACAGTCAGCCATCGCCCAGTGATTGGTCACAGGGCCTTATTAATTGCCCGACTGGAAACACGCACACACGGCGTCGAATTACCCTTCACTTCCCAGGCTTCAGCCCGTTGCCCTGTTTGTCAATGATATTCGACAAAGGTGTTCGTGGGCCCGGCGCCCCAAGAGATGACAAGGGGCGGTGACGGGTAAGGTGTGATGTATCGCAGCATGACGGTTCTTGACTGGCACGAGACCCTCGTTGCCTCCCTCCCCTCCACACCCCTCTGGTTAGCCCTCTGGAGCCCTCTCTGGAGGGGCACTTGTGGCAAGCAACTGCTGGTCAAGCTGGGCAGTCCAGCAACACAGAGCAAGGCAGAGGTGAGACATCGACTCGCTGAGCCATCGTCTTCATCTTACACGACTGGTGGAGCCCTGCAATCTGGTGCAGGATGGTGGTGTGCCGCCAGCCATCCGAATCCGACAAGACCCCAGCTTCCTAAGCGCCGGTTGGCCGGCCGTGTCTGGCCCGTTCTGCAACCCCGGCCTATCAGAACGGTCCGTCTGCATCTTGACTGCACACCTCGCCGACAACTGCTAGGCCCATGTCCCCTCCATGTCCCTCCATCTTCTTCTCAGCTGGACCTATGAAGCAAAGCACTTGTTCAAATCTCTTGCCCAAAGTGGGAATTGGGATTCAAAATGCCTCGACTGCGTGACAAAAAAGACATCAAGTCGGCCACACCCCAAGTGGGTTTTCCTTTGAAATTGCCTACTACCTGTTCGGAACTGTTCGCCTTCCACGACCAAGGTACTTGCATACCTTACCTTGCTTTGCCTCAAGGTCATCCGTACCCATTCTATTATAACTCAATCGGATCGCTCGCTCTCTTGACTCTTGTGCTTTGCCGCCCTCTTTGCATCTTCCCTTCTTTCGTTCTGTCAAATCGCTGGCCGTCTCTCGTTTTTTTGTCTTTTTTACCCCCCCGTCTCCAGCAAATGTCCGGCATGAAGCTATCTGTAAACCAGGTATTATGAAGGGTCTGAGTGGCATACTTGCAGACGCCTATGCGACATGGCTTTCGCCCCTCACAAACTGCTGCACTCCATTTTCTGACTCCGTAGAAGAGAAGCCGCGTCAAAGTGAGTTGTGCTCTTCGGGTTCCTGGTAGCAATACGCACAAAAAAATATCCAACTGCCGGTGGGACTAACACGCACACTCCGCTTAGACACCTTTGACATTTCTGAGAAACTGTCACCACCACACACCGTAACCCGCAACCAGCCCGTGCCCATGCCGCCGCCTTTTGCTGGGACAACAATGCAAAGGTCAGCCGGACCTCGTCCGCAGCCGCAGGGGAAGTCGAAAGGAGTGAAGAGAAGTTTCGCGTCGCTCCGGGAGCGGTTCTCTGTGAGAAAGCGATCTCGCTCAGACTCTTCGTCCTCCTCATCGCGCCGACTACAAATATCGGCCCCCAGCAACTTTCGCCATCTGCATTCAGAGTCCTTTCAGTTCCCCCAGTATTCGAACCTCCAGCACGTCGGCCGGACCCCGCCACCGCGTCCCATGCCGCGACCTCGCCCTTCTTCCTTTAGGCCGCTGGAGCTCAGCATATACGTGCACAAGAGGGAGCTCTCGCCGATTCTGCCGCACTTTGACATGCTTACGCCGCCGCCGCGGCCTGCTGCTCAGGTCCATGTCCGGCCGAATCCCGACGACGATGTATTCGGACCCTCGCATGAGCCCAACTATTCCCCCATGTCGTTCCATCTGCCCCGGAAGATGTCGGCGTCGCCATCCACCCTCGCTACCATGGCCAGCGATACGCCCCCGAAAATTCCGCCAAAGTCGAGGGCCCGGTCTCAGACGTCATCCAGCGCGAGCGCAGAGAGGATGAAGGAGCGGATTGCCGGAGCCATGCTCGAGGTCGACAAGCTCCAACGCGAAATCGAGCTAGTCATGGAGCGTCAGAGCATCTACGCCAGCAGCCGGCCTTCGACTGCCCATTCGATGGCACTGACAGCGCACGGTAAGCTCAGACAATACCAAATTTAGCACTTTTTCTCACGTGTGCGTTGTAACTAACAAAAAGGATTTTAGACCTGGAACCCATCCCCACGGTCCCCGCCCTCCCGCCATCTGCACCCTCTTTCGCCGAGCGCCTCAACCCCGGGGCCGAGCGCCCTCACACGGCACCACCCCGGCCGCCGGTGCACATTCCCCACCGCGGCATGGCCTTCGCCGACGCATCGGCCGCCTTCATCACCCCACCCCCGAGCCGCGGCAGAGAAAGCAACCGGCCGCCGCCCCCACCCCCACTACCCCTCGTCCTGAGACCCCCCCTCCGCAAGAAGAAATCATTCTCCCGGGTATCCAGCTGGCTTTTCCCCGGCGGAGGCAACGCAGCAGAGCAGCATAATAATCACCACGGACGGAGCATCAGCCACGATTCCATCACTAATTTTCCCCGCCCCGTCAAGGGCCGCGAGGGCTTCTACCAGTGTGTCCATGCGCCGCGGGACAGGCGCACGAGCGTGGACACGGCGTCGACTGTGTCGACGTGGGAGGAGTCGGACGACGACACGGGAGGAGGCCAGACTGTCCCGACGACGACGTGGTCGCCAGGCAGCACCCTCGCCACTAGAGCGGAGGAGCAGCAACCACCTCTGGAGCGTGTCACTACGTTTGGGAAGGAAAAAGATGCCGGTGGTCCTAGAAGGACCGGCTTCGCGGCGGTGTTTTGAAATCTTGGGATGAAGCAGTGGTTCTTTTTTTCTTGGTTTCCACCTATTTTCTTTCTTCTGCATGATACCAACGGTTTTTATTGGGAAAGAACAAGATACCATGTTGTAAATATTATGGACTAGACGGGGTTGGAGGCGGACTTTGTCTGTTTTCTGGATATCTAATGATGCTAGTGGCGCCTACGGTACGGCAGCATAGGATCGGGCAGGGCTCGGGGAATTATTGGAATGATGAGACGTTTTCTGATGGTGTCAAAACTGTCTCCCTCAAGGCTATGTGAGAGGCTACTCTAGAAATCACTGCGGTGGTTCGATAAGTAGTATACCTGCTTATACGTACGATCGCACGCAATTGTTGTTGAGACGCAGTGGATTTCAAGTGCCCTTTTGAGGAGCCCCAGCCGAGGCGATCAAACGACTCATAGGCGACCAAAAGCTCTGGCTGCAAACAATTAGACTCAGAGTAATTAGTTCAATGTCGTTTTCTTGAGACTGTATTATTGGAGCTCCGTGCACATTGCTTTCTCCCATGTCTTTTTTCTCTCGAATGCTCCGACGAAGCGTCATCTGAAGTCAGATCTTGAGCACCATCTCTTACGTCCGTCCATCTTAACTCGTCCGGTCTTTAGCCGAAGATAAAACCTTCAGCCAGATTCTTTTCAGTCGAAATGCAATGATTCATGCTACTGCGCTGCTTGAGGTGGGTATTACTGATGGCCATCTCAAAAGACGTGTTCCCGAGCTTGGCATGTTCATCACGTAAAAATCACATATTCGGGACACTCAGAAACGGCAAAAGTTAGCAAAGGGTCACCAAGCAGGAAATGGACGAATGATGTTTGCGATGGTAACTTCCGACATGGGGTCGTTCGATCCGGGAATGCCCACTGCCGAAGTCACCACGCCTTCCTCTTGCATGTAACCCCGGTAAAACCCCAGCTGCGTTGGAGCTCTCCCGTTTTAGACGTCTGATAGGACACTTTTTCGAGGCAGCATTTTACTCCTCTCCCAAACATCTTCAACATTTTTCTTACTCTCCTCACATGACTCTCCTCCTTATCGACAGACTTATCGAATAAAGCAGCCTTATTTGAACACGATGGGTGCGGGATGCTGCTCCGACGAGCCTACCAAGGACCATGGATGCGCGGGTCCTGTAAACGGCGGTGACCTTGGGCACGAACATGAAGATAATCCCAGGCTTGACGACTGCTGTGCTGGCGATGGAACATGCGAAGATGCTTTGGATGTGAACTGCCTGGATGAGAACTGCGATGCCGAAACTTTCTGTGATTCCGAAGACGATTCGACCTGTCGCTCTATCAAGCTCGAGTGCTGCACCTCCAAGGAAGAGCACTGTGATGGTACGAGAAATTCCCCGTGATGTCATGTGTACATTGTCTAACACCGTACGACAGAGAATTGTATCGTTGCTGCTGCCGCCGTCGAGTGCGAGAAATCCTGCGAAGACGACACAGCCCACGATGGTATGCTATGAAATCCTGGTCATCGTCAAGTGTGCTTACAGCTCACAGAAGTAGGTGCCCACGAGCATTCCCATGACAAGGACGGTCGCCATCCAGCCTCTGCTTGCAGCACCCATCTCTCCAAGGCTTTCGAGCAGTACAGCGCCTATCTCGAATCGGCCCGTTGCATTTGCCGCAGCATTCTTGATCGCGGTCTTCCAACCGCCTGCTGCAGCGAGCAAAAGCCCGCCGTCACAGCCGCAGCCTCTCCTGTGAAGTCTTCCGCCGGGAAGAAGCGCCGCGAACCTGCGGAGGCGCACACGACCGCGCATGCTCATAGCCAACACAAGCATCATCATCATCACGGGATTAAGCGACGTCGCAATAAATCGCAAGCCGTTCACGACCATGACATGGCCATCAAGCCTATTCGCGATGATCAGTCCGACTGCTGCAGCGGCCACGACGTTGAAGCTCCTGGATCCGCTTACGAGAAAGGAAACCTTGCCATTGATGGCAACATGGACAAGGACATCGAGAAGGATGCTGGATCCGAGCACGTTGCCCTCGTTGTCGACGGCATGACCTGTTCTGGATGCGGGAACAAACTTGAACGAACCCTCAAAGGGATACCTGGAGTGTCTGGTGTACGAGTCAACTTTGTCATGGGCAGCGCCGAGTTCACTCTTGACGGTTCTGCAGGAAAGGCCGACGACATCATCCGCAACACCGAACGGGCGACGGGCTTCCATTGCACTCGAATGTCGAGCGATGATCAGACGCTGGACATTCTCGCCTCGGGCCCGTCTGCTAAGGCGCTGACTGACCTGGCGATCGTTGGTATAAGCGAAGTGAGCTTGATTGACAAAAGAACTGCGAGAGTCATCTACGACCCAGCTGTTATTGGAGCTCGAACGCTTTTCAACAAAATAGGACCGCACTCTACTGGACTAGCTCCCCCTCGCGATGACTCGTCCATCGCAAGTGGAAGAAAGAGGATGTATGATCAACTGATCAAGACGGCCGCCGCGGCGACTCTCACCATTCCCGTCGTTGTTCTCGCTTGGGGCGAGAAGCTTGAGCCCAAGACACGCTCGATTATTTCGATTGTCTTGGCGACTTTCGTTCAGCTCATAGCCGTGCCAGACTTTTACAAACCAGCCATATCATCTCTCGTGCACAGCGGCGCTATTGAGATGGACATGCTGGTTGTCATCAGCATCACGGCTGCATATGTCTACTCGGTTGTAGGATTTGGATTTCATATGGCTGACCGGCCACTCGATCCCCGCGAGTTCTTCGAAACGAGCACCCTCCTGATTACACTTGTGCTTCTCGGCCGCTTGACTGCTGCTTACGCACGCATTCGTGCCGTTGCTGCCGTGTCCCTGCGTTCGCTACAGACGTCAACTGCAGTTGTTATTGAAGATGGGAAGGATGTTCAAATCGACGCCCGCCTCCTCCAGTACGGCGACAAGTTCAAAGTTCTCCCGAACTCGGTTGTCCCTACAGACGGCCTTGTGGTCACTGGATCGAGTGAGGTCGACGAGTCTATGCTGACTGGTGAGAGCGTCCCGGTCTTCAAAACATCGCGTGACACTGTGATCGCAGGCACCATCAACGGATCCGGCACTCTGATCGCCCAACTTACTCGTCTCCCTGGAAAGAACACCGTTACCGACATTGCCGAACTAGTCGAGGAAGCAGCAAATTCCAAACCAAGGATCCAGGACGTTGCAGATCGTGTCGCAGGGTGGTTCGTGCCTGTCGTCACGGCCGTTGCCATTGTTGTCCTTGTTGTCTGGACCGTCATCGGTGTCAGAGTTCATGGTGAACCGACTGGGAAGTCGATCTCCACTGCCATCACCTACGCTATTGCTGTCCTCGCTGTCTCTTGTCCTTGCGCACTCGGCCTTGCGGTGCCTATGGTCTTGGTTGTGGCCGGTGGCATTGCCGCTAGAGGAGGTGTCATCATCAAATCAGCCGAGTGCACCGAGAGGGCTCGAAAGGTTAGCGATGTCGTATTCGACAAGACTGGGACCATAACTGAGGGCGATCTTGACGTTATCGAGGAACAGATTCTGCTTGCCGACCATGACGAGGCTCGTGCCATCACCAAAGCCCTTGTGGCAGGCAACAACCACCCCGTGTCTACAGCCCTGGCGAAATACCTTGCCTCACGGGCAACCCGCGAAGTCAAGGTTACCGATCCTCGAGTCATCCCTGGCGCAGGTGTTGAAGCAAGCTACAATGGCCTCAAAGTCTGCGCCGGAAACCCCTCGTGGACTGACGCCAATGCTCTGCCTTCCGTCATTCGTTTCCAAGAGTCGAACATGACGATCCTCGTCATCACCAGTGACTCTATCCCTATTGCCATATTTGGATTGCGCACACGTCTTCGTTCGGAAGCAAAAAAAGTTGTCGCTCAGCTCACACGTCAAAACATTGCCGTTCACTTGGTTTCTGGTGACCAAACTCAAGCCGTTGAATCTGTCGCCGCCCAAGTTAGCATCCACAATGTGGCGTCTCGGCGCACCCCGTCGCAGAAGCGTGACTATGTTGCCTCGTTAATGTCAGAGGGCAAGATCGTCATGTTTGTCGGCGACGGAACCAACGATGCGGTGGCAGTCACCCAGGCTGATGTAGGCGTTCAACTTGGCAGCGCAGCTTCAGCCAGCGATGTCACACGCGGAGCTGCAGATGTAGTTCTCCTTGCAGGCCTCGAGGGTATCCCCTTCGTGCTTGAGGTCAGCCGCGCCAGCTTCCACCGCATGGTGTTCAACTTTGTATGGTCGGCCGTGTACAACGTGCTCGCCATCTTGCTTGCCGGAGGCGCGTTCGAGCCTGTCCACTTCAAGATCCCTCCCGCATATGCGGGCTTGGGTGAAATGGTCAGCGTGATCCCTGTCATCGTCGCTGCCCTGACAATGTTGGGGAAGAAGATCCGAACCGAGGTCTAAGGGGCAGGTGTTGAACACGTGTGATGAGGCCTGGCTGGCACGTTCAACACCTGCGGGCTGAGGCATAGGTCGATTTTTTCTTTCTCGTCATTACTGGTTGATGACGGCTGTTCTGGGGGATAGGGATTCAACACCACCGACAAACGCAAAGGGATTGAAGTCTGGTCTGGCATTTTGCTTACTTTGCTTCGTTTACGAGTGCGATGAAGTTACTAGAGCAACCACGACTTGGTAGCTTCACTGGGCTTCTCACTTCCGCTCGCTCTGAGGTAGTTCTTACTACAAGAAGACGTTCAACGTGCCGAGGTCTGCCACTCTGGTGCATGGCTAGAAGAGGTGACCAATCGATTACGGGAATATAAATACAAGAGACTGCAATTGCTTGTCCGACCCTCATTTTGCTTGTGTGATGATTTCTTGCCAAGTTACGCCCTCGATGCGAAAATAGCCTCATTGTCATTCATGTGTCGAAAGATGTGTTTATGGGATACACGAGATGAGGCTCATCACAGATTCTCTGAAAACTAATCTCTTTCCATCTCTTCCAATTTAGCTGAACCTGACATGGCGGCTTGTGTGGGAAAGGGGGAACGCAGAGCCCTGAAGAGCCTCAGCACATCAGAGTTGTCTTAGTACTGTGACCGAGCAGCGTCTTGTGAAATCTAGGATGTGAAGTCTGCTGAGAGTTGTTTCATTCTCTTCAAGGGAAGATTACATCAAAGTTGATTCGCCAAACGTACCTTGCCAGTGCCATGTACAGACATGTTGGAATGAACAGCGAATCACGATTCACACATTCTCCAACCTCACTCATTGGCCATATCGGAATAGACCTGCCTACAGCCGATGACGTCTTGCAACAATAATCCTCGCACTTTGGTACTTGCATTGCCCAATCCAGAGACGTGCATTACCAAACAAAATCTTACCGCCCCGCCGAAAAGACGGGACTTGCTCCGGATCCACCGTGAAGTGCTGTCAACGGTGAACGGCCCCGCAGGAGCCCAGCCACCAAAACTCGGAGGGCAACGATGTGAACCAGCCAGATGGAGCCCGGAGGACCAGCTTGTGATCTCGAACTCTCGAATCGAGCGCAGTCCACGGGGAGACAGGGTGTACGGATACAATAAAGTTATTGCGTCCTGCCATGAGAGTAAGCATATCGAAGCATACAAGAACGTCAGCATCCTTGCACAGCTGCCATGGGAGTCGATGCTAGGGTGCAAATGTCGTGCAGGCGATGACAGCATATTTCATGTGCTGAGCGGTGAGAGTAAAGTATGAGGCGTCGTGATGCGAGAAGTGAGGCTGGGTGGCGACAAAAGTGTGGCATCGTCGCTATAGACCGTACTAACTCAAACCAACAACATGCAAAAGCCTGGCACATCGAGTTGACCACGTGAGCGGTCAAGGTGCGGATGTGACATGGAGCCGGGAGGGTGGATTGCATTCATCGGGATCGTGATTCTGGTCTTGATGCACCACGGAGGCTGACTTGCGTGGTTGGGTAAGTTCCACGATGGAGGTGGTTTGAGACCACCGACCAGTCACCGCCGGGCCGGATCGGTGTGTAAGCCGGTAAGGGTAGGGTTGCTGTTGGTCCGGCCGACGTCTGTGGGCGGCGAGGAAGAGAAAAAAAAAGCAAAGAAACAAACGCGAGAGGAAGTGCGGGCAGGGTTCAAGGTTTGACTCGTCGGCATTGCGATGACAGATTTGGCCAACAGATTGGATACCCGCTCTAAGCGCATGCGCGACTTGCAAGTGATGGGCATTTTTATTTTGAGTGACACTCTCTGCCTTGGAAGTTAACAGACAACGGATTTGCACGGGGACAGGGCAGTGACCCTGAATGCCAACAAGAGCCATGATGTGAAAGAGGCTGAGAATGGCAGGCTGTCTCATCCATGGTCGATGGAGAGAAATAACTCGGGGTTGCGAAATAGGGTTTATGCGTGCAGCAAGTGGCATCGTCATGCGCAGTGGGGACGGATCTCGTTCTGGTGCACATGCCGTGGTTTGGCGGCGGACGTGTGACCACCGGCCAAGCCCGCAGCGTTTTTGGCGTCCGGTTCCTTGGGTTATAGGCGGATCGTAAAGTGCGTTGGCGCTTGTTGGCTTCGGGCTCCCATGCAGTTGAGGAGGGATGGCCATTTGTACGTGGACTGGATGTATGGATGACCGTCTAATGCAGGGTACTCGTTGGGCAACTGAACCGTTGTCAGTCGGTCCAGTGGTGGTAGGTCCTTTAGATAGACGAGAAGGTATAGAGAACTAAGGCGATGGATGTTGACCGAGAGTTTGCGAACACACCCGACTGTGAAAGTCTGAAGTTTCGAGGTCGGCGAGTGGAACTTTCTGGTTCCGTATATCGGATCGGCGCTTCACTCAGGTCCGGGCAGGCAGGCAGGCACGGCCACCATACAGGAAGACGGCAGGTTCGGGATGGTAACATAACTGGCAACTGCAGCTCAGTCGATCTGATGTCGTGCCTGCCGGTGCCTTGGACTGAAGCAACATAAGCAGCAGATTGAGCAGCAAAAGGAAGGCATGGAGGGGTCTTCGCACGGCTCTTGCTGTATGTGTTTGATCTGCCCACCCAATGGAAGGCGCGGACCGGCACGAGAATGCGACTGTCAAACACTCACCTTCCTCACCTCACCTTACTACCTTAGGTAATACCGTACGTAGCGAGGGACTAAGCGCTTATCTAATCTGATCTTGCCCTTCTGAGCTCCGTAACCATCCGGACTCCTCTTTTGCCTTTGTCTTTTTTTATCCTTCGGGAAGCGTTGCACATTTTTTGTTCGGGCTCAAACGGGAGGCGCCTCATCTTGCCCTTTTCCAGCAGCCGGTCGCCGCAGACGGGAAGCTCAGCCTCCTCACGTTTGTCCAATGTTTGTCCGTCACTACTTCGTACATACGTAGTACACTAGTATGTCAACTCCAACTTTTGCTTATGGTTTATTACCCGCTGCTGACGCCGCAGTCCCCTTGTTGCGCACGGCCTCTGGGGGTCCCATCATTTGACAGGGCTGCCCGGAACGACTACTTTGCATCGGCTTATTAGCCAAACGCCAATAGGCCCAAATACTCTGTACCATGCTCTCTTCTGGATAGGCCATGCGGCATGCCATGGCAGATGCGAATCGGCTCGTTAGAGTGGTGTCATCCCGCCATGTCCGCCTGATGCCCCCATTCTACCCGCCAGAGACCCA
Organism: Colletotrichum paranaense; assembly: GCF_030867605.1. NCBI lineage: Eukaryota > Fungi > Ascomycota > Sordariomycetes > Glomerellales > Glomerellaceae > Colletotrichum > Colletotrichum paranaense. Next base: position 3,804,374 of record NW_026848961.1, on the reverse strand, counting down.
CGAGCTACTAATTAGTAATGGGAGAGGCGTATCCGTACCGATCCTGATAGACCAAGGGACCAAGGACATGGGCTTCGCTTCCCGCCCGAGCCGTCGATAGCTTCGACAATCCCAACTCTGATCGGGTCTTGGCTCGACCCTCATAGATACTGCCCATTCAGCTTACGTGCCGTGTCTGTGACGCCTGCACCTCGTCCTGCGGCCTCCGAATCTCTCCTCTGGGGCTGCCCAGTCTGCCTGCATGCCGTGTCGTTGGACCAGGCTGCTCGTTGGATCGTCGTCCTGCAGCCTGCAGTGCGAGGCAAGCTGCAAGTCGCGGCAGCCTGGGATCGCCGCAAATCGACAATTCCCCCTTGGAAAGCCCATCTTACCCATCGCTAAGGCGGCAGCAGCACACCCTTACCGTTACAGCTCTTCCAATGAGACCGGGGTCTAGAGGAACTTCTGCTGTGCCTTGCTCTAGTTGCACACAAGCCCGGCTCTCAAGGGACCATTCACCGTCTTTGCATTTGTAATGACCATCATTTCTCACAATCCGCTGTGCTGAACACACCGCAAGGTTGTTGATATTGTACATGACATTGACAGCCGGCGGGCGGCATACGCAGCATGAACCTGGAATGGGATGAGGTAGGCTGGCCGCAGACTTGGCCGTGGAGCAAGAGATTGCATGCCTCCTGCTCTACCAAGCTTCCTGCTATGCTTCCCTTCCCCTTCCAAAAGCACCTTGGATCATAGTTATTCACGGTCAAAACACCACCGACTGCGGAGTCGAGTCAGGAATGTTGCTCCATTTCGTACGGCACGGTCCCAGAAGGGCACGAACAGAGAGAAGTGTGACGGGAATCCCTCCGCAAACACACAGACGCACAAGAATCGGATACAGGGCACAGGCGGCACCCTCGATCCCTCATCCCTCATCCTAGGCCCCTTGAGTCCTTGACAAGCATCGCATCCGAGCACTGACTGGCATCCTCACCTCCAGGCTTCAGGCCTCCCAAGCATGGACCCAACAGCCAGGATTAGGGCCATGGGTTGGAGGAACTTGGAGCTGCGCCCGGGTCACTGGCCTTTCTGGGCAAGGCTAAACCCCCACGGACAACTGTCATTCGTCCACCAATCCGTAACTCGTTTTTTCTCTCGCTTTCAACCTGCGCCAGCGAAATCCCATCTGCACCTCTTACGTTGCATCATCTTTTCAGCCCATTCACACCACGTCCGTCATCCCTAGACATCCGCGAAACCGCCGCCGGTCAACAATTCGACACCGGTGTCGTTCCCTACCTGCGCAGTAGTTGCAACTTGCCGCTCCAGCTTCTTGGGGTTCCCACCGATCTGATTCCACTCTAAACCCGCTAGTGTTCCTTTTCTTGGCCACCAAGTGGCTTTCCCCCGTCTACCAACCGAGACAAGCGGCCCAATACTGCCAAACAAAACGCGGTGCCACGCCTCAGCTCACGAAAGGGAGAGGGAGCAGCATCAAGGCAGGGTAGGTCAGTTCACAGGAACAGGACCTCTCATTGCGGTCAACGTCTAGGCTTCCATTCAACCGTCCGAGTTGTGCCAACTTTGGCCAGTCAAGGTTCCGTGCTGTTCCGTTAACGCAGCTGGGCCACATCACACATTGAATCAGCACACAAACAGACTATCCGTACACTTCTCAGTCTCCCTCTGTCTCTATCGTCCACACCCCCGACGATAGCCACCCCCACCAAGCTACCATTCCCACGCCCACGCCCACTCCCTCCAGACCAGTCCGCCGCGGTGCCCCCCTCCATCCCTCCATCCAGAGCCCACGGTCAAGGTCCATGGTCCACAGTCCACTCACACTACTCGCGCTTCCCTGTCGTCTCTGTTTCTGACCCGTCGCTCGTTGCTTCTTCTTGCCTGTCCGGGCTACTGCCACTGGCACTCGACTGGTGAGGAGCCATGAGCCAAAGAAGGGCATCCGGCCACAAAAGCAAGCCAAAGGCACCTTTCCCTCCCGACCCCGACGCCGATACGGTTGCTTTGGCTCTAGAACCTCTGCCTCTTCTTGCACCTGCAGACGGTCCCACGAACGACAGCACTGCCGCTGCTGAAGCTGATGTTGCGAATCCTTCGACTACCTCGTCATCCGTACAAACCGCCTCTGACCCATATAACACGGCACGCCACCCTCGATCTCGCCCTTCCACTTTGCGAAGCCGACCCTCTACCCTTTCCCACGCTTCCAGCGCCGGCGAACATGGTGACGATACGATCGAACCGATCCCTCAGTCTCCCGTCCCGCATCTAGACGACGGCATAATGCCTTCGAAACCTTCTCTCTTGCGCTCTTCGCGCGACGACGCCCCTTCATACGGCGCCGTATCCCAAGATCCCAGCCGCAATGTATCACCTACCGGGAGTGATTCAAGGACGGGAAACGCACATCCAATGCGATATGTATCCGACACCACCAGGTCAGCTTCCTCGAGGTTCTCCACTGCCTCAAGAAGGGAGAGCTCTCGTCTGTCCGAGGAGTTGGATGCTGCCGCCCTTACAACCGGGCTGGAGGGGCGCTTTGGTGTAACCCAAGCTCCGGTGACGACAAACATGCTCGAGGATGCAAAATCAGACGCGGCCGAGGATGAGGTGGACTACGATGACTACACAGGCAGCGAACCCGACGAGGATCCGGCTGATAATTCGCCTCACGAAGTCGTCCGCGCCTCGGTGCCACCAACGGATAATATCACCCTGTCCATCAACACTCCGAGAATGTGGACGCTGTCGTTTTTGTTTTCAGTGCTTGGTTCCTCTACCAACTTGTTCTTCTCGCTACGATACCCCAGTGTTGCTATTACGCCCGTCATTGCCTTGTTGCTTGTCCACCCACTTGGTCTCATGTGGGACTACCTCCTCAAATATCACAGCGATCCTGCGGAGGAATTTCTGGATGGTGTTCTCCAGACTGATGCCGTGAACCGGCCGCCAGCGAAACGATCCGTGACCCGATTTCGCAGATGGCTTGCGCAAGGTCGGTGGAACGAAAAGGAGCATACTTGCGTCTACGTGAGCAGCAACGTCTCGTTCGGCTTCGCTTTTGCTACCGACGTCATTGTCGAGCAGTCTAGGTTTTACCACCAGGAAGCCACAATCACCTATCAAATTCTCCTGATTCTGTCGACTCAAATCCTCGGCTACGCTTTTGCCGGCCTTACGCGTCGATTTCTGGTTCGACCCAGCGGTATGATTTGGCCCGGAACCTTGATGTCTGCGGCCATGTTCGGGACTCTCCACAAGGAAGAGAACAGGATCGCGGACGGCTGGAGGATCTCGAGGTGGAAGTTTTTCTACCTCGTTTGGTTCGGCGGTTTCGTCTTTTACTTCCTTCCCGGCCTTCTGATGCCTTGTCTCAGCTACTTCAACGTCATTACGTGGTTTGCGCCGAAAAACGTGGTGGTTGCCAACCTATTTGGCACTGTTTCTGGCCTGGGACTGTTTCCCCTGACCTTCGACTGGGCTCAGGTCACGTATATTGGATCTCCCCTTTTGGTCCCTTTCTGGGCTGCGATGAACGTCATTGGCGGTCTCGTCATCGTCATGTGGCTCATTGCGCCTATCGCCTACTACGCCAATGTGTTCTACTCATCGTATATGCCAATTTTGTCTTCTGCGGTATTCGACAACAAGGGCAAGGTCTACGATGTGAGCAAGATCCTGACATCCGAGTTCCTCTTCGACAGAGATGCATACAGCAAGTACAGTCGGGTGTTCCTGCCCATCACCTATGTGCTCAGCTATGGTGTTCAGTTCGCTGCCCTGGCGGCGCTGCTGACGCACACGGTTTGCTGGCATGGCAAGGATATGTGGAATACGTGGAAAACGGCCATGGCGGAAGCTCGCAATGAAGGCCAGGCGGTTTACCAGCCTGTCTCGGGCAGCTCTGAGCACATCAGACCCCAGCGATCATTCAGCAGTCACGGAGGTCTCTCAAGATCTTCATCCAACCTCGAGGGCATGATGTTCCGAGAAGATGTTCACTGCCGGCTGATGAAGCGGTACAAGGATGCTCCCCTTTCCTGGTATCTAGCCACGTTCGTCTCGATGCTGGCAGTGGGCATTTTTGTCGTCGAATAGTAAGACTCTCCTCACAAGTTGAATCGATTATAGGCTAACAATATAGTTACCCCATCCACCTCCCGTGGTACGGCTTGCTCATGTCACTGGGGATCTGCGCCATATTCTTCATCCCTAATGGCATCATCATGGCAGTGACCAATCAGCACAGCAGCATCTACCTCATCTGCCAGCTCATCTGCGGCGCCGTGTTCCCTGGCCGCCCAATCGCAAACATGGTGTTTGTCACCTATGGCTACATCTCGTCAGCTCAAGGCATCAAGTTTGCCTCTGATCTCAAGCTCGGCCATTACATGAAGATTCCGCCCCGCATTATGTTTTCGGTGCAAATGGTGGCCACGATCGTGTCGTCCCTGACCCAGATTGGCGTTCTCAATTGGATGTTTGCCAATGTCAAGGGTATTTGTACGCCAGAGGCTGTTAATGGCTTCACATGCCCGATCGCGCGTGTGCACTTCAACGGCTCCATTCTCTGGGGTGTGGTTGGACCGGGCGAGTTCTTCGGACCGAACGCAACGTACCGCGGACTTGTGTGGTGCTTCCTGATTGGAGCCATCGCGCCGATTCCCCTGTGGCTCTACGCGCGCAAAAACAGGCACAGCATTCTCCGAAAGATTAACCTACCGGTCGTCTTCGGGTCCATGGCGTGGATCCCACCAGCGACGGGGCTCAACTTCTCGGTATGGGCGGTGGTATGCTATGTGTTCAACTACCTGGTCAAGAGGAGAAAGAGCGCGTGGTGGGCAAAGTACACCATGACTATGAGCGCGGCGTTGGACTCGAGTCTGGCGTTCGGCATCGTCGTGGTGTTCTTTGGCTTCGTCTACCCTGGGCACATGAAGGGCTTTAAATGGTGGGGTACAGAAGTGTACAAGCAGGGCTGCGACTGGCAAGCGTGCTCGTATAACACAGTGCCTGAGGGAGGGCATTTCGGCCCCGACAAGTGGTGATCCCTTTTGGCGACACGAAACGAAACGATTTTATGGAAATTCTTTGATACATTTTTCGGCATGGCAAGCAGGTATAAGGATGGCATAGTTTTTGGATTAAGATGCAAGAGATGGAGTTTTGCCATTGGCTTGGGTTAATTGCAGCCCTAGGGATAATTATTCACGCATTTAGAAGCACATCATAGAGAGGTGCTGCATCGCGAAATTTGATGCAAAGACCACTTTGGGTCTCGGTTTACGCCTGCCTCGATTCGTGCTGATGAATACAATCTGAAATGAACAGTGAGTCACAGGGTTCAAATAGAGAAACCAGTGACTCTTATTATCGCGCGTAGGCTTCGTACACTACGAAGATCAAATCCGTCATCGTGGCTCCAGACCGTTTGATGCCCCCTCGCCGAAACCCGATTCGTTGCTGTCCGTGCCGGGACATCGCCGACCTTCTCGAAACGGATTGGGGGCGGCATCTGAATCCTTCGGTTGTGGGCGCAAGTAAGTCGGAGAACTGTATGTGAGATTGACATTGCCATGAAGGAGAATGAGTCAGCCTGCCCCTTGCTGGGATAGGATAAGCTAGGCAATTTTGGGGTTGGAATAAAAAGTGAGGCCAAATTCGGGTGGATTGATCTTTGCGGCTGACGCTACTCTCGTATTGGCTGACGGGTGCTGTTGGAGCCGCTGCCGATTGCGACGTTCCATGGAAAGCGAGTGTGGGGGGTTTTCGTCCTGTATTCTGACGGCCGTCAGCACATTTAGGATTCGGTTTAGAGGATTGCGATGGGCAGGGGGCTTGGAGTATCGGATTGTTGATATTGAGAGGGGTTGGAGGTTCGCGGGGTGAGGGGCATTGAAGTTGAGGATTTAAGAGGGCTCTGTAGGACGGCGATTCGAGAGTTGAAAAGACGCTGATAACTTTTCATCTCATTCGTCTTGTTTGTCCTGCTTGAAGTCTCGTTCTTGACGAATTACAGTTGAGCTCATACATTTCAACCCCCAGAAGCTCAATCCGTTCCAACTTGAACGTCGGTTCATCTCAACATCAAACCCAAAGCAAATATCGCAACCCCCATCAACACCAGCTCAAACAAAGCAAGACAACCTATCTACCCACCAAAAAACCTCTTAAATATATCTCCTCCAAAAATCTTCGTCAACCATGGCACCGACACAAGCATCCCACCTCCCCACGACCCTCCGCTCGCCAACCCACCCACTCCTCCTCCGCACTCTGGAAGAATCCGATTTCGCCGCCGTCTCGGCCGTGCTATCGGACCCGGAAAATACGAAGTACGACCCGCACGCCTCGGCTATCTCCCCCGAGGTGGCCAAGATTGTGATTGCGAGGATGAGGGAGAGCGCTTCCGTGCCGAGTGTCGTCGACGAGGCGAGCGGCAAGGTCGTGAGCGGGCCGGGGAGGGTGAATTTAGTCATCGTTCATGTTGGTGATGTTAGCAGGGACACGGAATCGTCAGGGGGGAGGGAGGAGCAGGAGAAGGAGGGAACGGTCATCGGGTTCGGCGGGTACGGCGGCATCAACGAGCACGGAGAGGACGGGCAGAGGGTCAGAGTCGGCGACGTGGGCGTCATGATTAATCCGGAGTATCGGGGCCGGGGGTTCGCGGCCGAGGCGGTGCGGTTGGCTGTCGAGTGGGGGTTTGAGAAGGTCGCCGAGAGCGGGCTGCAGCTTGAGAGGGTGAGCGCTACGATGAGCGAGAGGAATGTGCCGATGAGGGGGTTGGTTGAGAAGAGGTTTGGGTGGACGGGGGTTGTGAAGCCTGGGAAGGAGGAGGGGGATGGGGAGGTGTTTTTTGAGGTTACGGGGGAGACGTGGAGGAGGTGAACGGGGTTTGATGAACTGTGAAGGGTGTCTAAAGTTTGTTTGAGAGCGGTTGGAGACCTGGGTTTGGTTTCGTTCTGTCTTTGTTGTTTCCCGTCTTGATTGAGGGGCGGCTCACGTTGAACGGGTTTATTCAAGAATGAAAGGGTGATGTTGCCCCTAAGTAGGGAGCTATCAAACCAGAAAGAAATAGCGGCAGAAATCATTCTTAATTATCACGGAATTTGATGCCCATCCGAGACCTAGAATCGTGTGTACTATTCTACTGGGCGGGCTCCAAGGTTAAACCAGAGTCATCTTACAGTATGATCGTACGAGGGCCGTACATGCCTATGGTGTCTTGGCTTCGATGCCACCGAAACCCAGGCCTGTAAGCTCATGTTTGTAGATCTGTAGGTGGAGTCTGGAAGGACACGAAATTGTTCACGGAAAAGAGCATGATTATAAACACCCGAATCACATCGAGTACACATCACTAAAGTGAAGTTGAATGTCAGTTGTTTACTTGCGTCCTACGCAAAGCTCAAGACTCCCAAATAAGCACAACTACAGAATCAAGATGGTCGCCATCACCATCCTCACCCTCCTCCTCTCCATCCATGAAGCCCGAACCGCCTCGCCTCTTCACATACACCTGCCAGACCTCTCCCTTCTCCCCAACAACAGAATCCAGCAACAGCCATACGTTCCTCGTGCCCCTCCACGTCACGACTTCTTTATCCTCCGTAGAGTCGTGTAGCACGATACCCTCACCTAGCGGCATCTCGGCCTCCTGCCCGTATTGCATAGCCCCCTGGAGATCCGCATCGGCTTCCATGGGCACGACCTCGGACCCGGCGCAGTAGTGCGTGAGCGAGTACCCGTTCACCAGCACCCAGTCGTCGGCGAACCGGAAGCGCTGCAGGAAGCAGGCCTCGCCGCAGACGGACGTCACCGCGTGGCCCTGGCTGGGATCGAAGCGGTGGCGGGACTTGTAGTGGCGGAGGGTCAGCGGGGAGACGCCCAGGTCGTAGGTCGCTGCTTGGATGTTGTAGAGGGCGTCTGTGGGGGAGTAGAAGCTCGGGAGAACGTGGAAGGAGAGGTCGGTGTGGGTCGTCACGCAGTCGTGGAGGATGCTGTCCCATTTGGTGTGGTTTCCGGTGAACCCTTCTTCGGGCCGGCATGGCAGGTGAGAGACGAGTAGGGCACCGGGCGGGGTGAGGAAAATGGCACCGCCGCCGTGGGTGACTGCTGTGTCGTTCTCGACGGACCAGTCTGGCCGCTCGCTGGGAAGCCCGATGTAGTATGGGCTCGAGGTGTCAAACTTGGAAAGCCTTTGGGTGAGCTGTCCTGGAGTGGGGAGGAATATGTCGTCGTCCAGGAGGCCAAAATACTTCTTGCCGTGTTCCTGCTCGGTCAAGGCCTCGTTGACATCCATGAGAATGGTGACCAAGTCAAGATATCTCGAAGGTTTGTCCCGTTTCTTTTCTAGTGGCACCACTGTAGCGTCTATGCCGAACGCTTGCAGCTTCTCGTATATTTCCCACGCCTCTCCACTGGTGGCTCGGTAAAGAGTCACGACGACAGTCGCCCCGTTCGATTTGCCATGCCCGTTCGTGAGCCACCGCTGCCAGTCCATGATGAGGGAGTCATTGGCGTTTGTGAGGCGCTTGTAAGTCGTGGAGATGCCGAACAGCAAATCGGAAGCGTCGACGGCGCCTGGTAGTATGCTTGTGGCTACGGGAAGATCGTTTGCATCGCCCTCGGGGTACATATCGAAACTCTCGTCATCCCAACGAATGTTTTGAAACTCCTTGTCGGCAAACGCGCGCTTGATGTTTGTTGTTGGGAACCTCTGAGGGGCTTCTGGTACGACCCTGATCCTCTGAGAGTACCAAGATATGTTTTGTGTAAGACTGTGCCGCTCCGCAAATTCTCTCAGGTAGTCGCTGCCATGTACAGAAGTTTCTTTTTGGCTGGTCTTGACCACCGGCACAAGAGGATCGACGTCGATGACTTCGTAAGCATCTTGTCGACTTTTTGCAACCTGAATCAATATGAAAAGAAGGACAAGCAAAAACGTTACCGCGTGTAATGCCCTGGCATGGTTGTGATAAGCGTACATGGGCTGCATTGTGGGTGGAAGGGCGCCCATTTTGTCAATAAATCAAGGCCGCTGTCAAAAGCAACACTTGACGCGAACGAACAAACAAATCCCCCCATTCGGAGGACATTGCCATCTTTTTGAGGGGATTCTGAGGAATGTTGGCCACGATAAAGGGATGGTGTGTGGAATTCAGTCCGCCTCTGAGGTAGTGAGAGGTAGTGAGACACACCATACACACATCCGGCGAAACGCGTAGACTATGGCGCCTCCATGCCAAGTGCAGAGACACAACGCTGCTGCACCCAGAATATCTTCACCCAAGTATGTCCGAGCTGTATGACAGTCCTAAAATCATTCGAGTGTCTTGTTTTCAAACGTGTAAGACCAATTTTTCGAGTTGCGTTGCTGCCAGTAGAATTTCCACTGCAATGCTTCGTACCACTTCTCCCTGACGATGAGTTTAGCTGGTGATGATGGAATGGCAAGGGCTTCTGTGCACGAATCCCGTTCGAAAGTTGTAGCAGAGCACTGAGGACAGTACTCCGTACCATCATGGCGCTCGATGCCTGACGCAGCAAGTTTGGTGATTTAGGTTTAGATGTGGTCGAGGAGGCTCTTTGTGGGGTTCTCGAGTAACGTCTGTCGACGGCCGGTCATGATGAAAATGGAAAGCCTCTTCGGGAAAAGACTTAATTAAACTCGGGCCGACGAAACTGGATGAACGGGCCTGTTCATGAGATGGTTCGGGAGATGAGAGAGGGTGTGCAACCAAAAAGTTGGCGTCTTTGGGCCGTTGGGGAAGAAGACGGGCCCGGGTGCTTAGCTAAGGCGCTCTCCGTCTCCGAGACTTCTAGGGAAGGTGGGTCGCTTATGTCGACGCTTCCTTTTTGATGAGCCAAGAGAAGATCTCTACTCAAGGCAGTTTAGCATCTATGGTGCCTACTCGCTGATACGGTAATTGTCTGGATGCTATACTTGTGTCCTCGAGCCGTTGTTGTGTGACACAACCCCTCGTTCTACATCAACCTCAACATTAGAGCGACCCTTGCCAGCCTCCTCTCAATTCACAGCTTCTCGGAGATATCATCAGACATCGCACAAGAGTATCTTCCTTCTCCACACATTTATTCTCCTTCCGACGCCGTGCAACGCAGCAGTGGTGCAGCGCCGGCCACGACGAGTTTGCATCGAGGGCGAGCCGTAGAACCACGAGGTATCAGGTCGCACTGTGAGAGGTGACCGCCGTCACCTCCTCAGGCCAGTATCACAGAGACATTTATGTCATTTGCTAATTGCGACTTAAGCTTAGCGGACTCCTTCATCATCCTGATCGGTTTCAAATGGATTTTGAGGCCTCATGTTAGCTTCTCTTACTTGGAAACGTAGAGTACAGCCTTGACCAGAATCGGGTTCTGGTGATCAGGAACAACGGTTATCAACATGTTCAAGCCCGGAGAACTCGAACACCAAATCTTCACTGCAGATTCGAAACGGAAGGAGATCTCGACGAGACCAGCACTCCCTAACATTGCTTGCTAACTCCGTGGCCTGATGGACTACGGATGGCCTTACTCTTGGCCGCCGCATAGGTGGAGCTGCTCATCCGTCGGTCGAGCTACACAATCACGCTTTTCATCTCCGCTGTGCACGACTTACTCCCGAATCCTGCATGGAAAAAGAGCAAAGTATTCCGAAGACGATGCGCACAGCCGTCACCGCTGCTATTCTTAAGTCGCACTACGCATGGCGACGTCGCCACCCCTCTCCTGCCACTCACTGTGGTGTCACCGAGACAGGGAATGGCCATCTGAAACCACGATGGCATCTTCACCAGTACTTCCCTCAGGAGTCTCAACAGCGCCGGATTTGGCACTCTATTGGGCCCCTGAACATTTGGACCCAAAAACCACGGTCCAAGGCAGCTCGTTGTCGTCAGGATCTAGCGGGGTTGCCGTCTCTCTTTGCGGCATCGCCTAACGCTGCGAAACATTTGAACAAACGCCTAGATATCAGTTCGTCAATCTACAACAAGGGTCCCAAAAGCGGCTGTCGTCCAAGTCTACTTCTATCCTTGCAAAGTAGATGAGCTGTCTTTCAGGGTCCATGACCCCGGCCAGCTCATCATTTAGTCCGTTTGCAAGATTGCCCAGCCTGGGGGCCGCGACCACGCCTGACTGAATGCTTGTCGAAAGTAGCGGTGCGCGGTAGGCCGCAGAAAGCCAATGCCTACTTACCATATTAACGAAGCACTAAGCAGGGGGTCCATTGACTCGACTATGGCCAATGCCGTCCTCCGTATTCTCGACATGCTGTGGATTCGTGAGTACTGCCACTCGTAGCATCACTTCAGCAACCCAGCGAAAGGTGTCAAGACAGTCGGATTTGTCCAGAGCTGATTCCATCAGGCCGATCGTGCTTGACCGACAACCTATTCGAACAAAGGTCTCCACCGTCTGGTCGATACCACTGTCGTAAGGAAGATTTCAGCCGATGGACCCGCTACGCCATTCTAGGGGCAGTAACCCAAGATAGACCATACTCTTGTGCTTCCCATCGGACATTTTCTTCGTGCTTGTACGCAGACAAGCTCGTGGGGGAACAAGGAGCTTTCTGGTGACAGCTGCAGCCACCCCCTTCAAGAGGAGCCACACAAAAGCATGATACGGATCATGCTTCTCTCGAAGAAACCAGGATTATCTTAGCAAATCACTGGTCTGCCTACGGATATGCACATAGCCAGGCCACAAAGAAGATGATCCGGCTTTGGCGGTCTGACGACAGGCCAACATCCACGCTCGCTCATAGGATTACGTGTCATTCGAAGAGGAATAGTCCAGTATTCACGATCGACCGCTAACGCGAAGGCTTTCAGTCATGGCAAACCGCAACTGGGCGTCTTTAGCATGTACTCTGGTTACTCTCTGTTCTTCAGGGCCGCGGTCGCGCGTGCCGAGTCAGGTTTACGTTGCCCTGAGATCTTCAACACTGCAGGATGACCAGCCTTGTTCCACCATCTTGAACAAGCTGTTAGAGTCAACGGCCAGATGGCACTCTATGCACCTATCCGCGAACCCGCTCTGCAAATCCCACCCCAGTGCGCCTCCAAAAAAACGGGACCCATACCTGTTTGGTCTTTGCGGGAGCGTCTGCTGTATTTGCGCTTGCAAACTTCCCCAATGACTCTAGAGTTTTGGCGGATGAGCTCCACATTCTTCTGTGAAGCCTCTCAACGGACCAAATGTTTGAGCTGGTGATATCTGATGAAACCTGCCTAGCTTCGATCTCTGGCCTCTTCCAAGTAGGCCCTCCCAGCATGGCTCAGTAGCTCAGATACCTCTCATGTTAGCACACGACAAGCCACCAGCTTGGCTGCTTTTGTGAGCTTTCTCCAAGTTGGGCGGACTTGCGGATCCTCCTGCATGGAAGCTTCCCCGGAGCCGTTTGGCCTACCCGGTTCTTCAACACCGAGACGACACATGCGGTAACTTGCGACCACCACACAAGCATCAGCAGTAATCTCACTTCATTAGACTTGGTCTCGTGAGTTCTCTTCCAAGAAAACATATTAGACCGCCTTCAGTCTGTACTCTCCGTGTCTCCCACTTCCACCATCTTACCAGTCATCTATCACTTTGTAGCCTCACCTCGATAAGGCAAAAGAAGGAGCGGTGGCCGGTCACAAACGGAGCCATCAATGCTGAGAGGTCGATTCCAAGACACCGCAACAAAGAAATCTGCACCGAGAGCGTCGAAACTCAAGAAGGAGCCCCGAGCCCCGTACTGGAGTGCAGGATCCGTTGCAGAATTGGCCGTGTCTCCAAGAAAAGTGACAATCTCGAACCCCCTTGTCCTGGAAAACTTTGCCAGCGTGCTGCACGCCCGCGGATGTTGAGTCGCCAACCCCCAGAACGAAGACATCAAGTGTTTGCCGAGTGCCAAAGGCCTAGCAGTTACCTCTACACCTGGTCTCGCTATTGCTGCAGGACTTGTCTTAAGTCTTCCATCGTCCCCCCCTCTTTCTAGGAACAGGTTCGCCTACGCCGGTTCACCAAGGTCCTGTCCGCATCGCAGCATAGCACCACCTTCGAGACATCTTCCACCGACAAACAGCCGGCAAGATGCTTTCCGTATCTTCTCTTCTTAATCCGTCGCCTTCAGGGCCACTTCCTGCCCCTCGGTTCCTCCCAAGTCCTGCAATGTCCTCGCCGGGAACCTGCTACTCAGACAGAGCTCCGTCACCATATCTTGACCGACCCGTCGTTCCGAAGCTCAAGATGTCCAAGGATCCGTCTCCAGTATCCAAGTACAAGCCTCGTGGAGTCATCAAATACTACCCCTTTGAGAATTTGGACGACATATCCCGCCGCGAGGTCCATCGCTTTCGTGTCTCGCCATTTGGACGTATCCAGGAGTCATGTGCCCATATTCCATACAACAGCGGGAAAAAGGACTTCTTCGAGAAGACGGGGCGTGAAAGCTTTGAAGGTCCGTGATTCCAATGCCGAGATTCTCCGGCTGCCTTTGCTGATCGAGCTGTCTAGTTTTCAAGTATGAGTTCAAAGTGCCAGGAGAAGACAACGACTTCACTGTCATGTGGGACTACAACGTCGGTCTCGTCCGCATGACTCCCTTTTTCAAGTGTTGCAAGTATTCCAAGGTAGGGCTTCGTAACTCTATGATACGAACTCTACTAACATATACAGACTGTTCCGGCAAAGATGTTGAGCCTGAACCCTGGACTCAAGGATATCACGCACAGCATCACGGGAGGCGCAATAGCAGCTCAAGGTTGGCTGAAATGTCTCTTCCAACTGTGAATTCTGGAAACTAACTGTTTCAGGGTACTGGATGCCGTACGAATGTGCCAAGGCAGTATGTGCCACGTTCTGCTACAATATCGCCGGAGCCCTTATCCCCATCTTTGGCCCTTCATTTCCGTCCATGTGCGTCCCGCCAGGCTCGCCAGAGTACCAACGCATGGTGATAGACCACAGTATCGTCGAAGACGCCATCAAGGATGCCGACAGGTCACGAAAAGTACATCACCGCGCTCTCCCGCCTATGACTCTCGGTCACATGCCCAACATTGAACGGCGCCCCATGCGACCCCTTCGCGACGACAGAAGACTCCGACTTAACACGACTCGTCTGATGAGCCCGTACAGCGATAACGACGGGGAGGGCGGCAATCGCTCGTGCCCAGACTCGGCGTCCAGCAACGGCTCAGACGGCGTCGGCTACAGCTACGGATATCACCAGACCCCGGCACGGCACTCGCAGCCACCCACTTCCGGATGGGTGGCTGCGAATCGTCCAGAGCCGTACCGCTTGGCCGACGAGATCTACCGCACAGCCCATACACCTCATCCGTACCTCAGCGCCGTCCCCCGCTTCACGCCACTGAACAATAGGCACACGCCGGCCCCTCATCCGCCCTGGTCACAAAAGCGTCCCGTCAATCACGACGACGGCGATGGCGGCTGTGACAGCAGCGTTGGCGAGAGCATCCACGTCAGCAGCCCCACGCTGAGCGTTCAGTTCGACACGCGGCGGAAGGAAGAAGAGTCGGACGCCGAGATTGCCGAGCAGAATGCTGCTCTGGGCCTCATGACGCTCAAGACGGCGTCTCGTAAGGAGTCTGGCTACCAGAGCGACTTGGACAGCTCTGACTTGCACCGCAGCAAGCGGCGGCGGGCCACGTCCGCTTGAACTAACTGGGGAGGACGGGACAAAGAACGGGAAGGGAAGTGATGGATGACTCGAACGACTTGAACGTATTCTAGATTTCCATGTTTTTGCTCGCGCACTCACTTTGTATTTCTGTTTCTTGGGTGCCCAAATAATGTTTCCGGATGGAACAGATCAACTTGACAAGTCTATTGTCTCTGCTTTCCAGCTTCATTTCTGAAAAGTCGGGGGTTAAGTACGTTGTTTGGTGAAATGCAAAAGCATTTAATAAAGTAGTCAACATGTCTGATCATCAAGACTTCCTTCTTCGCAACCGCAGCAAATGCCTTTCTTCTAAACATTCAATCATCATGCAGTCAAGTTCAACCCGAAGCCAGACTACCTCTTCTCCGCAGCCTTCTTCACCTTAAACTCCTCAACCCACCCCTTGGCCCTCGCCACAGGAACAACATACACCCTCACAATCCCATCCACAACCTCCACATTCCCGCCGCTCAAAATCTTCAACAGCGAAGCCTTCTTACCAACCTTGACCAGCCCGCCTGCCGCCGTCTCCATGTAACACTCCACCCCGGCCGGGCTAGCATACTCCCCCTTCTGATCCCACGGCAGAGGCAGGATATACCCCAAATGATCCCCCACGCACTCCGTCTCATTCCACGCCTTTATGAAATCGCTCTCCATCTGCAGGGGGTACAACAGCACCGCGGGGAAACTCAGACTGCTCGCCGGATCCTCCTCGTCAGGCACAAGCCTCATCCGCGCGTCCTCCATCTCGGGCGGCTGCTCCGTCGTCCGCGTCTTGATCCCCCGCGCAGCGAGCGCGGCCTTCAACAACATCTCCCGTCTCCTCTCCCCCGCCTTCCTCTCCTGCTCTCTTTTCGTCTTGGCGTCGGCGCGCTCCGCGGCCTTGATGATGTCCCGCGCCACGGCCTGCAGCGGTTTGTTCCCCTCGTCCAGCGCCAGGCCTCTCGCGCACGCGTCGTCGGCCTCCGCGATGCGCTCGACCTTGAGCAGGGCGCGCGCGGAGCGGTAGTAGGCTTTCAGATTCTTCGGGTTCAGCCGCAGCGCGAGACCGCAGTCCGTCCAGCACGACCTGAAGTTGCCGAGCTCGAGGTGGCACGCCGCGCGGTTGACGTACAACGACTCCAGGACGGATCTCTGCTTGGCGATCTCCTCCTCGTCGTCTTCAACCTCGATATCTCTTTCTTCTTCTTCTTCCCCATCCTCCCCTGCTGCCGCGCTCTCGCCCTCAACCTTGGCCTTCTCCGTATGAAAAGTCTTCTCCCCCTTCGCCCTCCTCTTCTCCTCCACCGCCAAAATCTCAATCCCTTTACCATAAAACTCTTTCGCGTCAGCATACATCTTGGCCTTGAAACACTCGTTCCCGCGCTCCTTGAACTCTTCTCCATTCTCCCTCGCCGTCCCCTCGTACGCGAGCGCCTGCAGCGCCGCGACGTCGTCGTTCTCCTCGAGCGAGGTCATGAAGAGCGGGGACTTGTTCAGGTCGGCCAGGACCTCGTCGGCTGTTTTGCCGCTCAGCAGGGCGTGGCCGGGCGGTAGAGCGGCGCCCTTGGCGGCACCAGGGATGGCGGCAGCCTGGGCTTGTGCTGCCGCCGCTTGCTCCGCGTCGCGGCGCTGGACTTCGGCGATCATGGCGTCGGCCATTTGGTCTGTGATTTCTTCCATCTGGACCATTGTTGCGGGATGAGGATGCGTCCCCGCTTTTTTTTTCTGCGGTGTGATTGTTGCTGAGTGTTTTCTGTTTCTGAGTTTGCCTGGCAATGGTCAAGTCGCAAACTGTCTGAGAGGCTGTGTAAACAATGGTTCGTCTCAGCTGAATGAGTTGCAGGTTGTGGTGTGAGTTTGATGAGTCTCATATGAGATTTGTCGCTTGTTGTTTGTGAGCCTGTGATTGAGCGAAAAATTCGGAGGTGAGTTGAAGTTTGTGTGTGTGGTCGGTTTTGCGGTGGCGATTTTCATTGGGCAGATCTTTCAAATTCTGGAGTTCATGGAGGAGCTGCGAACCTCGTAGAATTCTGACTCTTCAACCTCACTTGAGCGCAGAAGAAGTTACTCTGAACAATTCATCGCAGCAGATGATTGATTCGAGTGATTAAATAACATATTCCGTTGATTTGGAGTTATAAAAATCACCCAGCCAATTCACATTCAAGTGGAAATGCCAAGTTCATCAGAATGACTTCAATTCTATTAGATCGATTAACTAGTTATGGTAAATGACCAAGTAATAGCCGCTCCCAACGCCGAATAAATGCAACAAAACTCCATGCCCGCCAATAACCAAAAAAGCGTCTCTAGTCTATCCGACACTCATGGATGAGACCAACTCCAAAATTCGAGCCCGTATCCGTGACGCCGTACTGTTTCGACCGAAGAAAAGCAAACAAACTCCCCTTCTATAGCCCTTTCTCATGCTTTGGTTGGGTCGTGAAATCTTTTTTGAACTCCGTTTCGTGAAATCTCCCCGCTCAGACCATATTCGTCGCATTCATCTGACAACACATTCATTCCTCATCCGAGAACACCTCCCTGATGCTGACTCGGGACTCCTTCTTCTGCAAGCAAGGCTGGGCGTCCTCCTCGCTCACATCCAACTTGCGCTCACGCTTCACGGAGAAGCACTGGATAGCACCAATTACAGCAACGACGGCACTGCCATACCATGCCAAAGCTGTGCAATCAACCTTGCTTCCGAAAGTGTACAGCCATCCGGCAACAGGCGGAGCGATCATGCGGAAGCCAGCGGCGGCGCTAGCGGCGAGACCATTGACCTTGCCCAATGCCTTTGGAGTGGGCGTGACCTCCTTGATCAGGATGAGCAGCAGAGGGTACAAGATGATGGAAAGGACGTTGCGGACAGCCAAGCAGAAGTAGATACCGGTGTACACAAGCGACTCGGGGAGGAACAGCAGACTCGGGACCATGACGTAGGCGATCGGGTGGAGGACGGTGACGATGATGAAGAGTCGGTAGACACCAAACTTCTCGGCGGCGAATGGAAAGATGACTGCCTGTACGAAGAGCGCGATGACACCGTTCACTGCCATGATCATGCCCACTGCGCGGAGCGAGAGACCCAAGCCGCCAGGGGTGTAGAAGGGGCTCGAAGCGTCGGTAAGAACGGTGATCGGGGAAGTGGCGCGGTCGTCTTCGAAGAAGATGGGCAAGAGATGGTCGTAGGTCATTGAGTGGTAGGTGAAGATACACAGCGCCAGAATCAGCGACATGATGGGCTTGGTGTAGATGTTGTAGGACTGGTCAGCCTTCTTCGCGGGGGTTTGCGCGCTGTGACCACGGACAGTTCCATAGTTGTCATCTCTCAGGTCAACGGCAGGTCTCTTCATGGCATCCGAGGTCTCCAGTAGGGGAGTCTCCTCGGAAGCGTATGTGTCGTCGGGCATGAAGACGCGAGGCTGCATGTCGGGGTGAGTTTCCTCGAGGAGGAAGTAACCCAGGATGATGCTGACGAGCAGGAGACCGGCGCAGACGAGGTTGGGCAGAAGGTACGGGTAGCGGTAGAAAATGCCGTCGACAGGGAAGATGCTGGGAAAGGCGTCGTGGGGGTCGGCAAAGGTACCGCCAATAAAGGGACCGATGATTGTGCCAATAGACCACACGAAGGGCATAACCGAGAAAGCGCGGGCTACAAGATTAGCACAATGCGAGGCTTGGTGGTCAGGGGAGAGGACTCTTACGCTCATGCTCAGGCTTGGTGACCAATTCACCAACCATGGTCTGGATGACGCCGATGTTGCCGTTAAGAAGACCGCCGATAGCTCTGCCAGCCAGAGCAATCCAAATGTTGGAGGCGAAGCCGACCATGACCATGCTGAACATTGTGCCGACGCATCCCAGGAGAAGTACGGGTTTTCTTCCGATACGGTCAGAGAGACCGCCCCAGTACATGCCCATCAGGGCCTCCGCGAGGGAGAAGGAGGAGATGAGGAGGCCGGCGTAGAAGGATGCATCTTCAGCGTTGCCGATTTCGAATCTCTTGACGAGAGCCCAGGCGTAGGGGAAGATGGATGTGAGAGCGATGGGCTCGGCGAGACGAACAATCGCTGAAAGTGCGGCGTTAGTATGCGTGGCTGGAGAGAAGAGATGGTGTTGGGTGTGTATGTGGGTGTGTATGTGTATGGTTGGAACGCGGCAAGACAGGGAATGCCAGGTGAAGGAATGTGGTTGTGGCAGTAGGGAATGCAGTGGTGGATGGACGTACCAAGGAGGAAGAGCTGAATGGTGGGAAAGTCGTCTGGGTTGCGAGGGCTTTTCTGCATGGTTAGGGCCATTGTCTCTCGACTTGGTTCAAGTCTTACGATGCGACAGAACACTCGACGAAGAATCTACTGGAACGTAGGAAACTTGAAGAATGAAATGTCGGGATGCGTGTACGCTTATACACGTTTCCTCCTGTCCTGGCCGGCGGCGGTGACGTCTTGTAGGATGCGACTACACAAGAAGATGTTTCGTCCGTCTTCAGAAGAGATGTTGTCGAGGGAGAGAGAAGAGGAATGTTGGCAAAGAGCGGAAGCAGGAGAGGAGGGGAGGTAAATATTGGTTCTTGGACGTGGATCCGTGTACGATAACGGCCTTCTCCCGAGTCTCGCAGGGTGGGAGGGCGGAAACAAGCGCTTGCAGCAACCCGGAGTGCCTGATGGAGCTAGAAGAAAAGAAGACTGGCGGATGCAAGCGGGAGAGGAAGCCGGCGGATGCAGTAGAGTTGCACGGTGGGATGCAAGAGAGTTGCGGGAGGTCACTGGTGGGAGGAATGCATATGACGGGCGGCGTGAGCGAGATGTTTTTTTTTTTTTTTTTTCGTCCCGTCTCGCTTTCTTTCCTCGTCTGATACGACTTACACCGTCCCGTCCTTCAGCACACAGTGACACAGTGTGGCGGGGCTCTCTGCTCAAGTGGGATGGATGGAGTGCATCCTAAGTGATCCGGATTGCAAGGATCGCAAGACTTCAAGAGACAGCCAGGTGGAGAGAACAGGGGAATTGCGGTTTCCAGACCGACGGCATCCGAGGAAAGCAGCAAGTCTGGCCGCGCGACGACAGGGAAGGAGCCATGGAGGGGGGAGCTTCGACTGATGGACTGTGCCTGCACGGACTGAACGATGCACCTCACGCAGCTCATGCGCCAGGGTACCGCACCTCAGACTCTCAGTCTACTGCGTAGTACGGATAGGGTATGCAGATATGCGGAAGAAGAGCGGATTTCGGCCTGGGATAGTTACATAAGTGGCGCTGCCGCTGCCGCTACCGCTAAGGACTACGGATACTCCATGCAGGTGACGGGGGAGGGATCTTGCGCTAGTTTAGCGTCCTTTTTTGTTTTTTTCTCTCTCTTTCTATGCTCCCGTCACTTTCTCGTTGCAAGTTCCCAAGTTGTCATGTTCTCTCCACCACACAGCTCCAGAGAGTCCAGGATGCTGAGTGCACGGGCTCTAGAGGAATATCCGCTTACAAGTTGCACTACGATTCCTTGTCGATGCAGTAGCTCTTCCGTCGATTGTCGTGTCGTGTGAGAGACTCGGACGGGAGTGTGTCGTGTGTGGTGGGTTTTCTTGCTCGTTCTGACTTGACGGCGGCTGATCAAGGTGAAGTGCGATGCATCAAGGTGGAGGAAAGAAGACCGGCTGTCGGTCTTCGGCTCCTCGGATGGAAGTAGCACGAACTAGACACTTGCGACGGCTTCCTTTCCATTGCTTTCTTGTCTCCAACCCAACTGACCACCATCAGCACCACCACCACCACCACATCACACGCACGCTTGCTCCAAGGATCTTCCAAACCTACTGCCGCCTGCAACTAAGAAAGCAATCTGCGCCTACCTTATTGACACTCCGCATACTATTGCCGGCCGCCAGTCATTGACATTGCACCCCTCCCTCCATTGGAACATTGGATGATGAGTTGTTAGTTCTCGAAACCACGACAGCCTCACTCAAAAAGGAAATTCATCTTCACCGAAAAACAAGCCGGTTCGTCCTCCAACAACCAGCCCCAACGCACACCTCGCCTCCTCTCTCCTCTCTTCATGTCAGTCCGCGGCGGTCATCATCATGAGCAGTCAAAAGATTTCGGTCAACGTCACCGAAACCCGTCACCAGCGGATGACTACCGATTGTCCCACGCGAGTGCCGGGGACTGGTTTCCGGTCCCCCTGGCTGAATGCAACGACTTCACCGCAAGGATTGCAACAAGCACACAAGATACTGCATGACACGACCAGCATCGACCGACAAAAGCCTTGAGAGCTCCACGGATCATCAGTTTTGGGCCGGTCCAGAGTGTCTATTGAAGCACCAAGGGCGGCTTCGTCTGCACAGCGAAATTACATACCCGGCCGATGCCTGCCCATTGTCGCCCACTTTCTCACAACTTTCCATGCTCCTTGCTCCTTGCTCCAATTCATGGCCCAATTCTGCCATGGGTGCTGGTGCTATTGGCTGGCGGCTCCGACGCACTTGGGACGGCTGATTGGGACAATTTTCTCTGCACTGTGTAAAGCCCTAGCTATTCTCATCGTCTAGCGTGCGCCGCATCCTTGTATGCGAGTTCGTTAGTCATTGGGCCTCTTCATTGGACCAAAGGCTCGTCGCACCAGCACTTCCCGACTCCCGTTGACTCTCCAAGTTCCCACCTTTGGCCGTCTTTCGCAGTCTTCTTCCTCCTCCTCCTTCTTCTCCGCCACCATGGACTGCATCGTCCACATTTCCTGGGCAGCAACCTCGACAACCACTTTTGGAGTGTGTTATGCGCTACTGCGACTCAGCATGTGCGCACTTCAGACGACACCAGACCATTGTTGCGAACCCACATGGAGCGTCCACGAAGACCACGTCGCCTGACAACCACCAATTCCATTTTTGTCATTTTTTACGAGTCTAAACCGCTATGCCACCCAACACTTACTTCTCGTCTGCTGCCTTACTTTATGGCTGGGGTCGAGCAGAGCCACCCCTCCAGACTATACCAATTTCCCATTCCAAGGACTGTGACTCTGATTAGCCCTCCTACAGTCTTTTTCTGACAAGATGCGGTGTGCAAGGGCCATAGCTATGACGATGTTGTGGAACCTTTCAAGGTTCAGGTTGTCCGAGGCCAAGGGCTCACAAGTGAAGCGATCGGTTCAAAACGTAGCAGATCTTGAACAGAAGCCATCCCCAGTCAAGCTTGGCCCCAGCTTCAAAACAATCGTACACTACGGATACATACTCCGTACGGATAAAGCGAATAGCAACACAGAAAGTGGACGAGCGGCAGTCAAACCAGGGCCAGCACAAGGTCGCAACTTGCAAGCCCGTTCATCCACCTTGCAGGCCCTCTTAGCGCAATCAACCCCAGCGCCGACCTCGGTGGTCCCCAGTCCCCCGTCGATGCATTTGTTGACAGGCAAGGAAGCACCACGCAGCTGCCCTGCCTTTGCCCTGCCTTGTTCTGCTCTCTGCATCAACGTTCCCTTTTATCCGTACACTACGGAAGGTCGGGTTTGACAAGTGCTCGCTGCACACAGTTTCGAGGCCGATGCGACGCGACGCTCGTCAAATCTCCCAAGCTGCACCTCTTTCATCAACAATAGCTGCAGTGCACCCTGCATGCCTGCGTGCCTGCGTGCCTGCGTGCCTGCGTGCGTCCTGCCCGGTGGCAGAGACAGAGAGGTCAACCCAAGGTTGTTATGGCCTCACCTTAGGTCGCAGGTGGTATGTCGTCCTTTTACCCGGCTGCGAGATAACGCTCCTCGTCCTCGCGCCCTGATGGCACTGCCTGCAAGCTTATCTCACATCTGAGCTAAGGTATCTCATTCTTACGCCAGCATGAAATTATGCTTTTCGCAACTCACCTCGAGTGACACGCACCACCACGATCGTTAGCGCCGCCCGCAAGCCCGTACCCACCGCTACGCTCCGTGTTTAGTTCTCCACCGCCCACATGCAACGCCGCTAGAGAATCCCGGAATACGGCTTAAATGCATTTACCGCTTATCCTTCTTCGTACGGACAGTACTCGGTAACAAGCTCGCCGAACCTCCATCCTCTTCCCAAGTCCCAACACGAGTGCTGGGCCGCCATCCAACTCCACCGACTTTTTCGACCAACCTGTCCTCCCACCAAGTGCGTCTCCCACCTCGATAGCTGCTTCGCCACAGCTCCCTCCCTCTTCTCATTCTCTTGAACCGCTCCTTCAACCCAGAATATCATCAAATAACTCCCGTTTCAGCGACGTTGAATCTGTTCTTCGCCGCCCCGCATCCCCATCTGCAGGCATCGTCCTCCGGCTGGCCCCACGACAGGGTTCCTCATGGGAACTTGCGCTAGTTCCCGTTTGGAATCCTTGGAGGGGTGTGAAGCCGTGGGGAGTGGGGTGGGTGGCACTCTGTCGCTAACGACGCTCTTTGACTATCGTTGCCCTTTCACACGTGTAGAGATCAACAGTCTTGAGTCACAAGCTGGCTTACCTGGAGGGAAACGCTTGTGGCGAACGCTAGAAGAGTTAGCCACCCTGTTGTGTATGTTTTGTTGTGTCTTTCCCCCCAGGTTCCAGGAGTTTTCCGCTCTGGGAAACGTCCAACGGCGCTGATCTCCGCCTATCACATCACGAGGTGGCAACCACACACCGCCATGATTGCCTATCAACGTGATACTTTGCGCTGTCCAACAAGGTGGCCACCTCGACGTTTGCCACTCGAAACTTGATGGGATTATGATTTAGCGGCATTTGACATCGACATCCTTCGATATCAAATGTTTAATTCTCAAAATGAGACTCTTCAACGGCCAGAGACAAGGGTGTGCCATGGTCCCTGGCGGCGCGCCCCACCCACCCCGCGCACGCCATCCTATAGGGCGCTGACGTTCTCGTCAACCCCCACGCCCGTTCGACGTCGTGAACAGAGCCGCCTTTGACGACGTCTCTTGTCTTTGCTGTGATTGATGCGGTTGATGCTGTTTGATGGTTTCCGGTGTGGGGGAGTGATGCGCGTTGGTCTTGTGTCGTGTGACGCGCGATGGTGAGTGTGCGGCTTCCTGTCGCTCGATGGTATGTGACTTTGATCTCGATTTTGTTCTCGTCCGCTGGCAAATTGGCTCCAGGTTAAGAATTCACGTCTTTGGGTGGTATGTTAACTTCTTCTCGGTTAGAGAAGGCATCTGAATAGGTCGTACGGATCTTCTCCCTGTGCGTTTTCGTGTTTTGGTGTTACTTTATGTTGTCTCACCGACGCCACCGGCAGGCTGCGCCCGAGGTACCTAGTAGTGGTACTATGCTGCCTGATGTCGTGTCGAGATCGATGTCGGCCAGGATTTCAACTTGAGAAACTCATGGTTTGAAGAAGAAAGAGGAGAAAACATGTACTTTGCCGTACGAGATGTGGTTCATGACTCAATGGCCCCTTAATCCTTGAGAGGCACGCGGCACTGGATAAGATTGCAATGTCTACACTATCATTCTCTATCACGATTCTACGGAATCATTCGTTCTTTTCATTTTTGGTTGGCTTCAAATCCATATCGTGACCGTATGTTGCCTCGCCACAGTGCTTTCGAAGTCTAGTGTCGTGATGGAAAGGACAGTCGTACTAATCTTCCTGTCCTGGTTATCCATGTGATTGCTGACTGGTTGATGATCGGCGTCAGTTGTCTTGAATAAATTGTCGTTCTGTAGTCCGGCGGTATCCAAAGCAATCGACGCCCATCTAGCACCAGCCAGTCGGGCTCGAAACTGAAACCGTACCCGCAAAAGGGTGGCAGTAAATTTTCTCTTGAAACTTCTGCAGATGGTGCTATTTCAAGGCCCTGGGCCGCTGCTCCAGCATCTCCACAGATTTTTGCATTCAAGTTGTCTGGGCCCAGGCAGCCTGACCCTAGGTCTTCGATGGTTAGAGATCCAAATTGAGTGTTCAGGCGTCTTTCGATGCCTGCATCAAAAGATGCCTGAATACCGCTAGCCCCGTGGATTTCCAACTGACGTATGCAGTGGCCAGTTTTCACATCCCACAGATAAATAAATTTGCCCCATGAAGTCGACACAAGCATCTGGCCATCCATGGAAAAGCTCAGTGAAGAGGTGGGCATACCAAACTTGCTGGGAACGGATAATAAGAAATGTTTTCCAGTCGCTGTGTTCCAAATTCTGAGGCTAGGAAGCTCGTGCAGGGGAGAACAACTGTAGGCGAGCCATTGGCCATTTGTCGAAAATTCCATGACTTCAACAAATCCCTCAGCTTCGTAGTGTTCTTGCGCGATGGTACCATCAGATGTGTTCAAAATTCTGATCGTCTTATAGCCGCCACAGGCAAGCTGAAAGCTGTTTTGAAAGGCCAAAGACGTGATCTTTTCCAAACGGCCGCCAGTTTCGTCATCTATGTCGTCACTTATGTTATCTCCTTTGGCATTCGCTGAGTTTGCGCCAAATAGCTGTGTATGGGCACCGGTTTTCGTCTCCCACACAGTAACCTGACCGCTGAAAGAAGTTGACGCAAGTTTCTGATGATCCTTGGACATGGCAATAAACTTCACATTGTCCGCATGGAATTTCTGTACTTCCACATCATGTCCGGCCGACCTGCCCCACGTTGCAATCTCCTGACAGTCGGGGTAGTAAGCTGCGAAGTGATATTCATCAGAGTAGCAAAAACTCTGCGCAAAACCACCACTAGCCATGTTTTTAGTGCCTTTTGCTAGATCCCACATTTTGACGGTGTCATCAAACCATCCTGCCACAAGTCTTTCGTTGTTCGGTGAGAATGCCAACGAAGCGTCACAGCCCCTATCATGTGAAGTCTTCCAGGTAAGGTCGCCCGTTGCCGTGTTGTATATGAAGATTTCTTTAATGGTCAAGACAGCCAAAAGCCTTCCATCTTTTGAGAAGTTGATAGACCGGATCCATCTGTTGCCGCCGACTTCGAGTTTGCGAACTAGCCGCCCAGTTTTTGTCTCCCAAATGTAAACGGGAAAATTGCATGACGCGATCAATTGTCCGTCGCCCGAGATCTTCACCCCCCCAAACCGCCCATTGTCAATTTCTCGCTTGCATTCTCCTGTCAAAGTGTCCCAGATCTTGATATTTTCGTTTTTATGTGACGAAGCAAGCCATCGACCGTCTGTCGTGAAGCTTAGCGAGACTTCATTGTCGATATCAGCCATGATTGTGCGCGTAGAGATTTCCTTGTCCATGCTCCATATATGAACCCCTTTGTTATCCAGGGCGTATGCAAAAGTGCGACCGTCTGGCGAGATGGCCATCGTCGTGACAAACCGCTGCTCTTCGTGGCCTCTGAAACTCTCGACTTGATTGGTTTTCAGATCCCAGACCTTAATGACTCCGTTACTGGACGCGGCGGTACATGTTTGACTGTCCCCTGAAAAGGCCACTGACCGCACACCGGCTTTTCGGGGTCCTTTGGTCCGATCGTAAAGTTCTTCGCCGAAACCACCATATGTGTATTCACAATGTCCACTCTCTGCTTGCCAGAGCTTCACAGTGCCATCTGCAGAGCCAGAAAGAATCCATTGGCCATCTGGTGAGTATACCACAGTCCAAACGTTGGATTTATGCCCGGGAAGAGACTGCAAGCGCGTATCCCACGTCATGTCTAAGCCTAGCATTATCGAGATCCATTGGGGTGCGTGATCCTCGAAGAAGTGCTTTCTGACGACACTCTCTTCAGGACTGAATAGTAAGGCTGACTCATAGATTTGTAAGGGAAACTCGGCAATCATTTCTCTGTGATATAGTAGAAAACGATTTGCGTCATGGACTAAGTTTGGTAGACTTTCCTCTTTCGAGGCTGGTTTTCCTCTCTGAATCATTGTTAGCTTATGATCTTAACGTAACTTCATGGAAGTTGCAGTTTAACTTACGATCACACTTTGAAGTTTCTGTATGCCTTGTACTGCTTGCGGCAGCTCACCGATGAGAGCAAGGGCCTCGAGCCAGTACAGAAAGTTGGTTCGAAGAAACTCATTGACAAACTCATAGTCTTTGATGTCCCTCTCAGTACTTGATTCTCCCAGGTGTTTCATCCAAAAAGCGCAAGAATATGCAACAGAGGCCAAAGGATCCGGTTTAGGCATGATGATATCCTTTTGGGCAATGCCGACATCTTCTAGTTCATAGATGTTGCGACGTATGACCTTGGAGATGGCATCCAATGATCTCAAACACACTGCCCAATGCAAACCCTCGACTCCGCCCGGGAAAAGATTGGCAAAGGTGTCTTCCTCCTTGTCGAGTAGAAAATCTCGGGCTGACTGGTGTACGAAATAAACAGTTCCATCTCGAAGACTCAAGAAAGAACCACAACATCGCACGGCATCTTCTAAAGTCTCAACTTTACCGTCAAAATGCTGCGACAGGCCCATGATGGAGCAAAGTTCAAGAGATGTGATAGAGCGTTCTAGGATCGATGTGACGGCCAAAACATCTTTGCATAGATCTGCATCCATCGCACCAGAAATGTACTGGAACATGCGCTTGTATAGCTTGTCGAGCCCTTTAGGGAATGTTTGCAGAACCCCTTTCGGTCCGATGACGTGGTTTCGTCTTATAATGTTGTCTTGACGAAGCGCATTGCAGACCAATGCCACCCATAGAAATGTGTCGCTCGAGTTGTCGTTGAGGTACTTCTCGACGTGGTTGCGGAGTTTTAAGTCGTCATGATAAGGTTGTTTCTCAGCGAGCTTGTCAACCTTTCTTCGAATGTATATGCGAACAGCATGGGAAACAAGATCGCCGTTCAGCTCCAGGGACAACGCCGACGTCCGTTCCGTGATCCTCTCGAGGTTTGTCTCGATTTCCCGCCAATTGCGGCTGGACACTATCCACTTGGCACGAGAATCGTTTGATCTCTCGCAAATGAAATCCAAAAGCTTCTGGCGACCTTCCACGCATTCGTCGAGAGCGTCTACAATCAACAGCATACCATTCATCAGTGGATCACCTAGTATGGCGTTCATAATACCGCACATCACTCCCCACGCGCTGTCTCCTTCGAATGCCGCCTTTCCGCCGCCATCTTTGTATTTGTCGTAGATGTGCCGATAGACCTGCGAATATCTCTTTGCAAGTCCATAGATAAGCCCTCGTAGCACAGCAGTGGCATTGTTGAGTGTCGTCTCGGTGGCTTGACAGAAGAAATATGATAGGGTGTGAGTAGGGTCCGTCTCTAGTTCGTCAATGATGCCGCATATGAGCATGGTTTTCCCCTTACCCGGATCGCCCTTGATCCAGAGTATCTTGTGATGAGTTTCCTTGTGCCATTTCCCGTACCTATCGTGGTCCAGAACCCAGGAGTAAGCATCTCGAAGAAGCCCCCCTTTCTCGTTCTGTATACGGTCCTTTTCGTGATGGGGGTCAACCTTCTGACGAAAGTCAATCAAGCAGTTTTCCCTATCCCGGTGCTTGTCTCTGTCTTGTTGCGCTTGATACTGCTTCTGAATCAAAGATGACAGATCTTGAATTTGGTCGGTTTGATCCTGCATGGCACGAGCCAGGGTTTTGAGCGCGCCACAAATCGACGAGCTCTGATATTGACCCAGCCTGGTCCGCACCTGATCCTCGGCTTCCTTAACACCAGTGAGTTCTCCCGTCCAGTCATCGATCTTGAAGACATCTCCAAGTAAGACTAGGATCTGAGACCTGTAGTAACGACAGACGCTCTTCATTTGGTACAGGAGAAGCCTTTTGTACAGCTCGACAATTTGTTTCTCGAGTTCATCTCTAAGCGTCTTCGACCGGTCCTCGCCGTCCATAAGAAGCTCAACAAGTTTGCAATACCAATCCATCGTCGACAAAACGTACGTAATGCCTTCGCGGTTGATACTGGACTCCGTCAGAGGGTTTGCAAGGATCTGGTGAAGTTAGAGATTGTAAGCCAAGTTTCAAATAACCAGATCGACCGACCTGGAGAGAGAAAGAGACGCAAGACCATGGGATAGCAGCCTGGGGAGCCGCCAGAACGACGACGTCCATCACTTTCTTTACTGGCGATAAGATTCGACCGAATTCTTCAATAATTCCCTTAATGTCTGCAATTTGCTGCGACTCTGAGAGCCCGGCGTCAACAAATCTCTTCATTTGATCTCGTTTTTTCAGTATTGCCGGGGTAATTTCGGTTTTGTCCAAGACCTTTTCAAGCCTGTGTACAAGGAGTTTCTCGTATGCTTCCACTATGCTTTTTTCCCCGGCCTCAAGGGCATCATACGCCTCAATCCACAGGCGCTCCTGCAGGCTGTCTGCCGACAGAGAATCGGATGCCGATAGAGGATTGGATGCCGACAGAGGATTGGACGCCTGAGCCGAATGAGTTGAGGAAACATCCCTTTTTTTGCCCTCGTGCCAGAACTTGAAACAAGCGAGACACATGACGACTGGCGATTTCTCTTAGCCAAGATATGGCGTGAACCAAAATTGAACACGGTGAAACTCGTTGATGGCTGTTACGGTCTGGAAGGGAAAGTCGAAGCATCAAGCTGCCTGCGGGGAAATGTAAAGTCCCCCAAAAATTCCAATCTTGGCCACTGTTCGACACATGATTTTATTGCAATACGACCAATCGCCAAATAGCCTTGTTGCAGCACGAAATAGGGCTCATCCCCGTCATCCTTGCCGTCCACGGAGGCTATTGCATATGCATCTACGCGCCGAGTGCAACATAATCCAATTGGATAATCGCGACGTCTCCAACTTTTCAGCTGCCCATGCGTGGTATCTCGTGTTCATGTCTAATTCGCCAAATACATAGCCCAGACGGCCCCGAGTGCGATGAGCTGCTCACCGAGATCAAGTTCCCCACTACTTCATACTATGATTCCATATGGATCCAGAGTCAGAGTGGTCGAGTAGGTAATATGGCTGACTTTGTGATTAACTGCGTTAAGATCTGCTTTGTTTCCTGAGTTATTGTACAATCTCAAGTTGTCTAAAGCTTAGTAATCTCTTGCATCATAGAACTCCCCTGGCGGATCTTATAGCCATCAAAGTAGAAGGCTGCCGGAACAGAGACGCATACCATTTCAACAAGACCCAGCAATGTCCCAGCCCAACTCAATCCCAGCGTCCCGTACATTGATGGCCCAGCAAGCGGCAGACACGCGCCCATTATACTTCTGAGCACCATGTTCCCTGCTAACGCTGATGCTCCGTAGATGCCATAGGACTGAGCCATGTAATTGTCTGCGTAGATGAAAGTGCAAGCGTTTCCGGCACCGTATGAAACACCAGCAAGAATGGGAACGATCCAGTGTGTTCCAGGTCGGCATGTCCAGGCGAACCATAATTGGCCAACTGCTAGCAGGACGACACTTATGCATACGATGCTGACTCTGGCTTCGGGCTTGACATTGCCCGTGGCCGGGTTTTTCGGATGAAGGTTGACGATGCGGCGAAGAAGAGGCTCTGCCGCAATGGGAATGAGAGTGCCACATCCAATCCCCAGAAACGCCAGTCCGCCGATCCCTAGCGCCTAGCCTCGTTCCTGCTGAAATGCAATCGGATAAGCGACGAAGCAGAGATAGAGAGTCGCGTAAACAATGCCGATGTATGTGTTCCAAAACATGCTATTGACAGTAAGCCAATCAAGACGTAGATGAAATTTCTCAATCGCTGAGAAGTCGGTATAGGTCGACTTACCAGATCGGCTCGGTGCACATCATCTTGAGTGGGCGGTATGAATTGATCTTCAGCAATGGCCAGAGCCCTTGCCCATGATCGTAGCGTGTCCACCACCTATCGTCTCCGGTTGCCTAAGACTTTTCGGCGGCTCGTCTCTTCAGCAACACGGAAGCGTAAGTCTCTTCAAAGAGTCTAAAAAGACAAAGGCCACACTTCCAATGATCAAGACGATCCAAATGCGTCCATCTCCAACCCTTATGTTGATAGACGAAACCACCGATCAATGGCCCGTAGACGGGCCCGTTCGCCGGGCCTATGGACCAAAACCCTGAAGCAAGTGCGCGGTGCTTGTCTGAAACGATGTCGTTGACGGTGGCGGGCGAGTTCGACATCATGGTGCTGTCAAAGAACCCTCCGAAAAACCGAGTGGCGATAATGGTCGCGATGCTCTCAGCCAGGGCGCTCGGCAAGACGAGTGCCTGAAACGCTGCCATGGATGCGATGTAGAGCGGTCGCCGGCCGAGTGATTCGCTCATGGGCGCGACGACCAGGCTTCCGGCAGCCATTCCGAGCAGGTATGTGGTGAGACCTAGGAGTGCGACAAGCTTGGAGACGTGAAATTCTGCTTGCAGCCCGGGGATCCCAGAGGTATAAAGAGTGCTGAACAGGCTGACTACGGTGGCATCGAGGCTAACCGTAGTGACGGTAAAGGCCTTGTACCATGTAGGCCATGAGCGAGGGCCCTGCATTTCTCCACTGTCCCATTTCACTTCAAATTCAATTCGGGAGCTCGATCGAGGTTGGGTACACACCGGTTGAACGGCGGTGTCTTGTTGGTGTTGGTGGCATAGGGAGTAGCCCCCAAAGCAGGATCCGTGGCTGTCTCGTGTAGGTTGAGTTCATAAACCGGACTTTGTTGACCCGATTCGTGTATGCGATCTATGGTATCCATGCTCCATAGCACTTAACAACCAACACGGTTTCCCAAGATTGTGCGAATGACCTAGACGGGAAGGTTAGAATTGAAATTCGTGCCGATGAACGGTGCTCCTGAGTGAAAGTTTTGGCGATGAGTAAAGACGGACTGCATTATGTTCCATGCGGTGGTCAGTAGGATCAAGGAACTTCTATGTACAAGCCAGAATTGAGTCCGGAACATGAGCATGTCGGCGAGTGGAAGATACGGTGACAGACTCAAATTGATCACTACAGTCCGTCTTTTTCTTTTCTAAATTACTGGCGTTTTTGCCTCATGATGTATACCGGCGTTTCGAACTCACAGCATCGTCAACATCTGTCGAGACCGAGAGATGACCAAATGCTTGTTGCAGGTTCTGTTCGACCATTTCAAGTGATAGAAAGTTTATAAGCTATCCAGAATATGCTACTACATGAAGGGACTCGTTGTTGCTAGTCAGATAATTTCAACTGCAACTCCTGGCTTCAACCACCTGACCTTGTCATTAACACCCTCATCTTTGAAATCCTTCGCTAGTCCCTCCTCAAACTGAGTGAAGTGACCCCACGACTTGTCGTAGTGCATGGGCACTAAATGGTCTGCCTTGATCTCTCGGAAAAGACGAGCCGCCTGCTTGCCGTCCATGGTGATTTGCAGCGGCGCGTGCCTGTCCGGAAACTGCACGTGGGCGGAACCGAGATTCATCATGACAATGGGAACGTGAAACTTGTCGGCAATCTCGGTCAACTCGTCCATGTAAACCGTGTCGCCCGTGAAATAGATGGCGTTCGGCAGTTTGTTCGGTCCAATCCCAAAGTCGTCCGACGACAGCAAGAATCCAATGCATTCACCGCCGGGTAGGTGCTGGCACGGGGTGGCCGTGATGCGGAAGACCTTTCCGCCGATACGTCTCTCCACGGTTGTCCATGGCTCCATGCCGACGACCGCCGGGCGAGGAGCGAGGTTCTTGGCTCCGTCCACGGTCGTGAAGACGTGCCGGCCATCGAGGAGCCGGCGGCCCAGCTCGTCGAGATTGTCGGGGTGGTCTTCGTGACTCAACAGCACTGCATCGATGGGAGGAAGCTGGTCGAGCTTGAGGGCAGGATCTTCGGTGTTCTGGAGGATAGTGATACCCATGTCCCAAGTGGTGCCTGCTGGGGAAAAGAAAGGGTCGGTCAAGAAGCGCACGCCATCGATATCAAGGATGGCCGTCGCAGTTCCAATGTGAGTGATGCTCACTCTGGGCTTGAAGTTGATTCTGGAAGACATTGTCGAAGGTTTGATGGAAATCTCGGTCGTTGTAACGTCTCGAGAGGGGCTGTTGGTAGATGATGCGACTGAAGGTAGAAGCTATTGCGTAGTGTCGTTGTCGTTCATCTTCGTTGGAATAAGTGTTTCAAAGTCTTCCTTATATGTGGAAGGCTATATGCTGTATAAGTTCCGATGCCTTTCGGGGATTGGGAAGAAGGCTTTCTCACGTCTGATCAACCCAAGATTTACAACTGGCAAACACGATTCAGCAGTAGACATTTTGACAAATCCATGTAAGACGCCGATTACCAACCTAAATGCATACAATGATTGGTAAGGTAGTCCCTTCAGAGATACATGTAGATAGCACTTTTGACATGGTTTGGCCTGTGGGCTTGACAACAACAACGCTAAAGTCAATTTCCTTTCATTGGAATGAGTTCATCTTGAGATGCGTAGGGAGAAACTTCAAAAAGGCGGAATACTTGAATTTGATGCCGAACTATTTGGAATGTCTGTTTGTTGTAGCATCAACTGGGAATCATGGTCACATTCCATCACTAATCAGCAGGAAGGATTTGTCAGTTGTAGAAGCCTGGAGATGATCAAGCTTAGAAACAATAATCCTTGATTGCGGATGGGCCGACATTGAGTCACGAGCTTGACTGTCATCGTAGTTGCAGGACGAGTAGCGGTAAACGAGGCGTTCCTCCATAACACCTCTGCGCTTGACCAGAATAGGATTCATAATTCGCCAAGACATCTCTAATCCGGCGTCATTGCAGACATTGGTGGCTTCCGATTGGTCATACCTCATCTGTTCGAGGCCCCTCGATCGTTCTCCATCATCTGGGGATCTCTTGTCTTGGCGGCTTATGATACCTTGTTTGGCCTAGCGCCATCCACTGTAGACCCCTTGTACACTAAGACACCGAAAGCCCGGAACCTTTCTGTACGAATATATGACCCAGAAGCCAGCGACAATACAAGTCGCCAGACGATTAGCAACATCATCCGCTCACATCACCACTCGTACAACGCCTTCTTCAGATTTCTTTCCAGAGTTTCGCGGCGAACGAGACAATCACCATGGCGTCTGCAGCAGTATCGATGCGTTCCATGCTCGGCGTGCCAGCGTCTACAACCTCCACGAGCGACAGCATCCTGGTCATTATCGACGCTCAGAACGAGTACGCAACCGGCAAGCTAGCAGTCTCAAACGTCGAAGCATCCCGAACCAAAATCGCCTCTCTGCTTGAGAAATACCGCGCCGCAAGGGCTCCCGTCATCCACGTCGTCCACGAAGTGCCGGCCGGTGCCCCCCTCTTTACTCCCGGCACCGAGCTCGCCGAGGAATTTTCAGAGCTGAAGCCGCTCGAGGGGGAAAGTGTGGTCGCCAAGAATTTTCCGGGCTCCTTCACGGGTACGAACCTGGAAGAGTTGCTAAAGGCTACTGGAAGGAACAAGGTGGTTTTGACTGGATACATGGTACGATGATTTGTTATTGGACGAGAAAGGCGCTCGGTGGAAGAAAGTGTTACGAGAGACTAACTTTTTTTTCCTTCGGCAGGCGCACGTTTGTATCTCGACTACTGCTCGACAGGCGAGTGAAAAGGGGTGGGACGTGATCGTTGTGGAAGACGCCGTCGGTGACCGCGATATCCCTGGGGCAAATGCTGAGGATTTGACAAAGATCGCGTTGGCTGGAATTGCGGATGCATTCGGTACTGTGGTGAAGAGCAAAGATATTGCATAGCGCTTTGCCATTAGGCCAGATATTTCTGGTAGGGCGAGCAGCGCGTTGTTCATTCCTATCATTGGATATCACTTGGACCGTTACTCTCGTCGTTGCCGTCGTCGTCCGTGCTGTGCTGCCATTGTCGTCCTTGCTATGCAACCATAATTACGTCTGCCATAACATAAGCTGATGAGGTCTACTGTAGACCAAATGTTAACCAAGAAGCACTGTCCGCCTGTGCAATAACACATCCTCATATCCTTGTTGGCGTATAATCTCAGCATTTCTTGCCAACTGCTCACAAATGGCCCCATCACTGCACCCAAACATTTCCAACGCACCCCTCGCAATGTGCAAAGGAAAGAACGCAGATGCTGTGCCATAGAGTTTCATGTCCTCCTGCATCAAATAGCCTGTACTCTCAAGGATATAAGTTGCGAGCTGGAGAACCTTTTGGGTCGCCGCTTCACTTGCGGGGTATTCTCCGACTTTCAGAAGACAATCTTGTGAGATGTTTGGATGGTGTGCTGTTAATCGTTGGATCTGGGTGACGCAAATGATCCAGAACGCCCAGTAGTGACTCAATGAGTTGGCCACGGTGATATTTGGGAAATCGAGGCTGGTGGTATCGGCTGGCGAGACCTTTTGTAAATTTGTAAAGCCTCTCATAGTCATCATGTTTGCTGACTTGTGCCAAAGGTCCAGGCGGTTGATAACGTCCACAAACCGGATCACGGCTTCGCGGGCGGCAGGTTCACTATCGTCGTTACAGTGATCAAGCATTTCGAAAATAGCGGGTATGGCGCAGGCCTCACTCAAGAGAGCTTGGAGCGGGTCTTCGACTACACGCCTAAACGGCTCTTCTTTCCACTCAGGCGCCCCGAGAAAGGTCGATTTCCGAGTTTCAAAAGCATGGAGAATCTGGGATATATTAGCACAGGTAAGGTGATGAATACAGGCTGTCGTACTAGAATTGGTCTGAAGCCAACGAAGAGTTTGTGGGGTGTTCCAGATGCGTAGAATTGCGGCGGGCGGAGTTGAATTAGCTCACCGATGCCCCTTGCGTGGACTGTCGCTGCAGAGCTCGATGTGGGAAAGAATTTCTGGGACGGTCTTGTGTGAGTAAAGGTACCTACAAGAGACCGAATAGAGACGAAGCATCTCCTACCTCTGACAGGAACAAGCACATAATGGCTGCAGATATCTCGGTATAGTTGTTCGGATCATCATTGGCGCGTGGAATGAGGCACCCTACAGCCTTGAGCGCCGAGGAGTGCGCTTCAATGGCTTCGTGGACAGGAGCTCGCCCCTTGGGGCCTCTGGCCATCAGTGAGATCCCCAGAGCTTTGATGGCGGAGGATAGAGGTCCGTCATGCCTCCCATCTGTACCGACGATCCCCGGCAGAACTTCCACCCATGCTCCGCATATTCGAGACTGTGAAGGCTTTGAAGTGCTGGACATCGAACCTAACTCGTTGGCAGGGACAAAGTTTTGTATGCACATTGAGAGTACGTCGCTGAGTGGCCAAGTCAAGGCCCGAGTCGGAGGTTTCGGCCTCTGACTTGCGGGATTGGGTGTCCTGCTTTGACGAGTCCGCTTCTTCCGCTGACCGGAAGCGACCGAGCCTGGTGATGAGGGTTGACGAAATACAATGTGTTTCTTGTACCCTGGACAACTGAGGCCAGAGAAGACACACTGAGAGCAGCATGGCTGCTTTCCGTCGCACTGCCAAGCAGAGCGTCAGTCAGGTCGTCATCATACTTTTGCGGGGCTCTTACGCCAAGTTTTCGTCTTCTGCACTCATCGCAGACTGTAAATTGTTTGGTCTTCATATCTGGTCAGTGCCGTAGCCAGACATTGTGTGGACACCAATCGCCGCCGTCACAAATATGCTGGTCTCGGTCCACGATAATGGAGGGCGTAGTCTTCAGCGCTGCGACGGGGGTTGTTGGGCCTTTTGTGTTCGGGGGTTCGCATCCAGCATTGACCACCAACGGCGTTCGGTTACGGCCCCCCACGTGGCGCTAAGGAGCTGTTGGGTTGCCGGCTTTGGCCCGGGTCCGGATAGAACTTCTTAGTAAAAGAGACATGGTACGTCTTACATTACATATGTTCAATCGTCTGAAGATGAAAATAATGCAACATCTTTGAAATCGTTCATGTGGCAACACTCCCTGGTTAATGTGAGTTGGAAATAGCCTTCGGACGAACACCCACACCAAGTTTGCCAAGTAGATATGGGAAGACGGTGCGGACTTCATCTACTTCATCACAACCACCAGGCCTCATCGCCGTTTTATTCTCATCCAGATGGGAGTGAGGCAAAGTCAATCAAGGTAGTTACACATGAATAAGGCCAGACGAAACAAACGTGTGTTGTTAACCGTACGTGCCTTTCACACATTCATGGCCCGCCTACCTTACGCCTTCCTCGCCTAAGGCGTTGACCGGACCTTCCCGCAACCGTACCTTCCCCCTCCCACCCTCATCAACCACAAGGTGTCTTCTACACGTGACACACCACCTCACCGCCCGTCACGAGGCTGGAAGGGTATATACGCCCCCTCAAACCCATTCCCGTCACCAGCCAGCAGGCGCCCGTCTAGGTCGACGGGTCAGGTCAAACTGGCTGGGTGGTGGAGTGGTTTATGGTCGACAATCTTAAACGCCAACCAGCCTACTCGACGACAGGCTTAGCGATCGAGTTCGAGTCCCGGTATGAGCACCAAGAGATGTAGCCCCCAATCGCCACCGGGGGGGTGAACTCTTTTTACTAGATGTGGCTAATAAACTTACTTTGCTTTGATGCTAGCATGGTTGTACGGTATCTTACATTGGAATTGTAGTCAGCTGATGTAAGGGGATAGACGTTTGGTATTTGAGACTCCAAGACATGGTCTATATTGTAGATCTACCCATCAAATCTATGACCTGTTTGCTCCTCATCTAGGTACCTTATCCAAACCTCATTCACGTTCATTCATTCCTTCATCCATCATCAAACTCCCCTCCCATCTCCCACCTTTCAAACAGAGTAATCCAACTTCTTATCCCCCATCACCCCCCAAAACTCCTCCACAAGTTCCTTCTGCCCGCCCGGAGCCCCCCTCACGGCAAGATACACCCTCTCATCAACAGCAGGCTCCCACACCCCCGGATTCCCGCCCGCCATGATGCCTCCCGCCTCGGTCAGGATACACCAACCCGCACACACGTCCCACGCCCAGCACCCGCCCTCCCAATACGCATCCAGCTGTCCCGCCGCCACGGCAGCAAGATTCAGCGCCGCGGAGCCGAGGGCGCGCATGCTATGCACCATCGCACCGCCCGTCTCCTTCGTCGCCGCCAACTTCTTGAACGTCTCGGCCTTCAGGTCGAAGTTGGGTCCGTCGCGGGTAGATCCCCACTCGCACGCCAGCAGCGCCGAGTCCAGGCCTTTCAGGGGGATGGGGTTCTTGGCGAGTGGCAGTTTCTGTGCTGGACCACCGGCGCGGCGCATGTAGCTCCCCTTTCCCTTGATGCCTGTGAACAGGAGGTCCTGGAAGGGGTTGTAGATTACGCCGACGACGGGAATGTGGTTGACGGCTAGACCTAGAGAGATGCAGGCATCGGGAAAGGAGTGGACAAAGTTTGTGGTGCCGTCGATGGGGTCGACGACGAAGGTAGGTTCGGGGCCGAGGCGGGTTCCTTTTGTGTAGGTTTCTTCGCCCATGAAGGCGATGGTGGGGTAGCGTTGGGAGAGGCGGGTGGAGACCATTTTCTCGACGGCTTGGTCTGTTTCGGTTACGATGTCGACGGCTGTTTTGAGAGGTGGTGGAAGAAGTTAGTCCAGATCTTGCGGCTTGTTTGAGAGTATTGAGGGTAGGGGGGAGGACGCGTTTCAATGGATGTAGGGGTGAAGGGGTAGGATGAGGGACTGCATACAGTTCAGCTTGGTGTCCTGGTCAATCGAGGCCGGGTTCGCGGACATGATCATCTTGCCCGCCTCGGTCGCGATCTCGAGGAGGGTGTCGTGGATTTCTTGGAGGTTGAGGTCCGCCATCGTGTCCTGTCGTTGGTGGTGACTTTATGGATCTGTACAGCTAGCGAGCTATAATCGCCTAGTGAAGAGCAATCGGGACGTATGAAGAAATCCAATTGAGGACTGAATCAATTGGCGACTTTGTAGACGTCTTGTGTACTTTGAAAAGGAATGCTTTACAAGATGGAGGTTGTCGATCAATGTTTTAGCAAGCTCCAAATGGGGAGGTCTTTTTTTGGAGGGGCAGAAGATGGGAGGAGGGGGTAAATCGGAATGAATGGCGGGGTGGTTTGGAGGGGAAAGACAGGAATGAGGTCACAAAAAGTTGGTCCAAGTTCCAACGGTTCACTGTGGGGAGAGCGGGCGGATCTCACTCTCTGCCCACTCCCATGTGTTCTTCAGCTCGGCGCGATTGGAGCGCACCCAGGTACTCCGTACGGTACCAAAATACCTTATATCACCTGAGCTGAGTGGTCACCGATATTCCCGACCCACTCCGGCTCCCATAGAGCTCGGAAGGCGGTCTCCCACCGACCGGGCTTTCTCGGCGGGACACTGCGCCGGTAAGCGAGGAGCGGATGTACCGCAGCGGGGGACAATGGCGCTTCGCCGACGGAGTATGCGGCCGGGGGGCTCCCATTAGATGAACGACCGACATAATACGCGCAGGCCATCCACGCTTTACCTGACCTTACCATATATGAGGGATTTCTCAGTATCGGTCATGTCTCGTAAAGTCGTCACCTAATCAACTGG
Organism: Colletotrichum paranaense; assembly: GCF_030867605.1. NCBI lineage: Eukaryota > Fungi > Ascomycota > Sordariomycetes > Glomerellales > Glomerellaceae > Colletotrichum > Colletotrichum paranaense. The sequence continues at coordinate 3,765,346 of NW_026848961.1, read as the reverse complement.
TGGAGACCCGGTCGACTCATCATTTCCCCCGGAGGTTTTTCCATCAAATTTCTTGGCCGACGGCTCCGGCGGGATACCGGGAAACGGGCATGCTAACTTTTCTCTTCCCCCAAAGGTTAGTAGTACACATTGGGAGGGTTTTTCCCTGGCGGTTCAACCTGTTCATATATTCTACCGCGCCAAAAAAGATGGAATCAGGCGAGAAAACATGGAGAATAGAGGTTATAAAGCAGAGCCCAAACGCCTTTGAATTCTCACAAGACAACCATATCTTGCCCATTTCCCAATCGTGACATGTCCCGGAGACCCAGTTCCTCCCACTTTCCCGGCCCGCTTTCCGTACGGATGCTCGTTACGCGTTGCCCTCCCGAAGAAAACAGACAATTTGCCCTCTTCAACTTCATCTTCAACTTCCCTCCGCTGCTTCTTTAAAAACTCTTGTCTAGTTTCTCATCTTTGTGCTTTGCGGTCTCATTGACGGGAAATTTCACAATCGGGTTTCCGAGCCTGCGCTACCGTATCATACGTTCTCCCGGAAGATCGACCTCCGTTCTGTCGGGCTCTCGCCGCTGTCCTTTTTCTGTTGTTGCTGCTGCTGTTGCGGCGCACCCGTATCGACAATCGGCCGGGGGCTGACGCCGCGCAAGCTGATGTTGCTCGGCTCAGCGTCGTCCTCGAACGGATTTCTGCCGCCAGCCTTGTGGACACCTAGACCGCCGTCGTCATCCCGGCTGAGGCTGCGGCCCCGCGCCGGCTCATCGTGGGGGTTGGGAGTCGAGGCAAGGTTCATGCTGTAGCTGTTGTCGTTGTGGCCGCCGCCGCGGTACCCCAGCTCCTGCTCCTCGTAGTTTCCATAAGGACCGTAGGTCTCGGCCTCATGGCCCACGCGCGCATCCCACGCCTCATCCGGATCGAGCGGTCCGAAGCCCCGGCGCGGTGCACCAGCACCGCCCGAGGGCTGCTCGTAGGCTCCGGCGGCAGAGCGGTTGTTGCGGTTCTTGAAGGAGGTGATCTTGTCGTTGATCCAGCCGGCGATGCCGCTCGGCGCAGGGCGCGGGGGTCCGTATGACGGCGGCGGATCGGATTTTCGGAAAGGTATGTAGGAAGAGAGGGATGGGGGTGGAAGCTATTTTGTGCAACGCAGGTTAGTCGCGAGACAGAGCATGATGGGAATAGGATGCTAGGAAATGGGAGAGCCTTGTTACGTACACCTAGTCTCCGGGCGCGCAGTTGGGTGAAGATGACCCAGCCGGCACCGCCAACAATGGCGAGGACCAGGATGGCGATGACGATACCTCCAGCGGCTGACACCATGGTTGCGATTCAATTGCGACGATGCAAGGAAAGTGCGCTTGGCGTTGCGGGGGAAACTGCAGCGTTTCTCACCAGCAAGACGTCGATTCGGCAACGGCAATGGAAGAGTAGGTGATGTTGGTTGAAGGCGGGCGACGAATGATGGAGGTCCGGCTCATGGGAAGGCTGACGTGTGAGATGGACCAACCGTTAGCAGTGGTGGTGTTGGTGATTGGTGTGTTTCGCTGAGCCGCCTGTTCGTTTGGTCGCGGGAAGCTTTGGTTCTGGGCTGTGTGTGCGACACGGACACGGACGCCCGTTGGGAAACAAAGACGTAGATCGGGTACTTTGCTGAGTGAGAACCCGGTCCGGGAGAGGATGGGTAGAAAGCAGACGATACAGGGCAAGTAGAGAGGGGGAAGAGAGTGAAAGAGACGGTAGAGTGGAAAGTCCCGGTAACCTTCGCAGCAAAAGTATGATGAGATGAGGTGAGGTGAAGGTGGATTGAGAGGAAAGCAGACAAACCAGGCCCGGCGAAACCTTGTTTGATGAGGCAGCGTGCGCAGTGTGGTCCGGTGGTGGTGCAGGTGCAGGTGTCGCGCAAGACCAGGCAGGTGAGGTCAGCAAAGCAGTAGGTAGCCCCCAAGCTTTCAGCTTTACCTGAAGGTAAGGTAGCGTACGGATACTCCAAGGTACTCGGTAGTAGCCTGGCAAGAATGACCAACTCCAACAATGGTCGACCTTGCCTGAGCTAATTCGGCAGAGCGGCTTGTTTCCTTGGTGGAGGATTGGGGCAGGACAAATGCAAGGCAGCTACCTATCTACCTTAGTGTATCTTAGGTACTCCGTTTTCCGTACGAAAATGCAACAAAGTTGGCGCACAAGGATGAAGAAGGTGCACCCAACTTGCTCATGGTTGCAGCTTCCAATGGCACACCTGCCAATGAAAGCGGCCCTCGCGCGGTACCTACGGCCCCCAATCCTCTTTAGCTCCGCGGGCTCCGTCAGCGTCCCGCCCGCACCCGCATCACAGTCTCCATTCTTCCCTCTCCATTCTTCCCTCTCCATTCTTCCCTCTCCATCTCCATCTCCAATGATCAGGGCAATCTCTAGCTCATCCTCCACTTTACCTTGCTGCTCGCAAATCTAAGAAAACCCGGCAGCTTGGGGCCCTCTTCAGGTAGATTGCCTAACGCCATTCGAGGGCTGCTGTTGCTGCCCAATCATCTATACCTTGATTCCTCCAACTTGGTTACCTCGAGGTTCGTTTCTTAGACAGGGCAACGCAAGGAGAGACTGCGCGCGGGCTGAGTGCCAGGATGCGTGCACTCATTCCATCCAACACACTTCGCAGGGACCTTTTTCCAACAAAGGCAACTTGAGGGCCCGCGAGTCGACGTTTGACCCATGCATACCTTACACATATAAACAGCAGTAGTCGGAGACCTCAAGTTTACGCACCTGCTGCTGAACGCAGGAGTTGGAGGTGCTGCATGCCATTGAACCACAGGCGAGGATCCAATGACGTTCCTTTGGAGAGCTGCCGGGAACGAAACCAGCTTTGCGGATACAGAAAAACCCCTGCTTTTTCCTTGCTGGCGCCAAATTCGAGATCCAAACGTGGCATTCGTGCGACCCCCCGGCGCTATTCATAGCGCAGGCTGTATCTGGACGCGACCATTACCCCCTTGCATTTAGGTAGCTGAGACAGCAAAATATCTCTCCGGCCGAGTCCTTATCGCAGATGCCACCTACTGTAATTTTGCCTTTATCCAGGCAAAAGGGTACTGTCTGGCTCTTGGAGGGAGATGCTGCAACGTGGACGGATGAGCCAGGCGGTTACCTTTTAGCTGAGGCTGTACAAGACCCCCTCGACAGGAAGTCTTCCTCGTTTTGCTTTGATTTTTGCATCTTCAGTCTCCCGTACGGATGAAGAGGATGGGACTTTCTACTGCGATAGCGACTTTACCACCAGATGGCTCGAGCTCTCACGTACCCAAAGAACACGAACGTTCCCGCCGCACCATCTGCCAGGCCCGGACCCGGACCCGGGGGCCGGGACCCTGAGGCGCCCCTGTCAACTGAAACTTTGGTGCCACCACCCTAAGCCCGACACTTTACTTGACACTGACACTCGGCACGTTTTGATCCCAAGCTTTTTTGACAACCCTCAATCTACCTTGGTACCAAGAGGTCGTGACCTTCAAAGTGAACTAAGAAATGCGTTCCTTGTAGAATTCATCCGCCATCTGCTACTCCGTACTGTAATGCAATGCAAAGTCTACCTTCGTCTAAGGTACCTTACACTCCTGGGTATTAAATCAAACAAAATCACACAAAACACTGGTCCCAGAGCCCTCCGCTCTTGGCAAACCCCATACTATCCACAAACGCCCCGAGCTTGCACCGCCCAAGCCCGTCCGCGCCGCACCCGACGAGCGGAACCACCCGATCATTCACCAGAATCCGGACCAACTCCTCGTCCGAACCTCCGCCGCACTTCATCTTCTCCACGTACATGCGCGCGGCGAACGGCACCGTCCAACTGGCCGTGAACCCCTTGGTCTCCGCCACCGACGTCCGGTTCGTCTTGGACAGCGCCGCCGTCTCGTTGTACAGGCCCAGCGTGCCGTAAATCGCCATCATGTCGTTGTCGTGGCTGAAGTCCGCGTACAGCTTCTTGTCGAGCGGGAACGTGGCCGGGTCGGCGTCCAGCGTCGCGTTGGTCGACGTGCGGTCCACTACAGGCTGGCCCGTCAGCCGCGCGAGGAGCTCGTTGGTGAAGCCGACGCCCTGGGTCGGGCCGAGGGGGTTGCCCGCGTTGAAGCCGTAGTATTTGCCCAGCGTCTCGTAGTATTCTAGGTCCTTCCACTCTTCCAACGTGAAGAGGTCGCAGAACGGCGACTGCGTGCCGTTGACGACGGTGTTGAAGGGACACAGCTGCATGAAGGCGATGGTGTCCTCGGCCGTGAGGTTCGCGCCAGGCAGATTCTCATTGAGGCGGGTCGTGATGGCCGGCGTAAAGGCCTCGCGCCAGGGCACCTGCGCCTCGTCGCCGACCTTGGAGAAGGCGCCGTCCTCGAAGGCGGTGCAGAGGCCGTGGTCCAGGGTGTTGTTGACGCCCTTCTCCTCAGGGATGATTGTGATGAGGCTGACGATGCCGCCGTCCGGACCGCTGTGGCCGTCGGCGAGCTTGGCGCCGAAGAAGCCCTCGGTCCAGTTCAGCCCGGACTCGACGACGCGGTTCTGGCCCGAGGCGCGGATGAAGATGTCGTTGGCGGCCGCGAGGGGCTGGTAGCGCTTGTAAAACGCCTCGCCCGAGTCGACGAGCTCGCGCTGGCCAAAGGGGGTGAGCTCGTCGGCGCCGAGGGTGTACTGGTACGTCTTGATGAACTCGAAGCCCTTGCCGTAGTTTGTGACGTTGGCGTGGATGCGGTCGACGAGCGCCTTGTAGGTGGCCGTCTTGCCGGCGGTGGGGTCCCGGGCGCCGTGCCGGGAGAGGACCTGCGCGAAGGTGACCTCGCAGCCCTGCGGGGTGGCGGTGTCGATGTCGGACGGCACGGGGAAGAAGGGCGAGTACTGGCCCCAGAACTGCGAGATGGACTCGAGCCCGTTGCGCGGTGCCTGGCCGCTGACAAGACTGTTTGTGGTGTCAGTTTCGGGAAGTCTTTGATATGTGGCGGATTCATGCGAATCGTTTAGATCAGACAAAACCTACCTGAAGCCCAAGGCTAATGAGAGGAAGATAGCAAAAGCCATGGCGGCGATTGTGAGGTAGCAAAGTCGACGTTTTGGGTCTGGAGCGTGGCTCTCACGATACTCATCGACTTCATCCCTCTCCCCCTCCTCGTCAGGGATGGCGTTGTATTTATATGCCTTGCCCATCAGCAGGCCCCTCACGGACTCGTAGGCCGACGTAGCGACGTCGGCGAGTCGACCCATCGCGGCAGTTGCGCGGCGGCAGACAGGTAGACCAGCCTAGCCTGGCAGGAGACAAAAGACTGAGGAAAAGGGATCCAAGGTCCGCCAAGTGGTTCCGCGGGTCAATGAGTGAGCCTGCGTGCTTGCGTATGTAACGGCGAAAAGGGTCCGCCCGCTGCAACACTACACACCCTTGTTCCTCCCCCTCTCTTTCCCAGGTTCCAGGGGTCTGGTCTGGGTGAGTGGTATGGGGATGTGATGTCGATGTGAGGTATCTGCAAGGTACGGGTAAATGAGGAGCTGTCGAAAGGGATGTGCTTTCGTCTCGTGTGGCCTGGTTGACTGGTCCCGTTGTATGCAAGAAGGTAGTTTGGAAACAACGGCAGATGTCCGCTCCTGGTTTTCTTTCAGGGGAAATGGTCCGTGGGAACCTTGGTATATCAGACTGGACCTCTGCTTTATGTCTGCGGTATGTCTGCGGGTGCAGTACGGAGTACTACAGCTGGCTGAGCTGGCTGGGCGTTTCTCCGTTGCCCACGTTGTATGCCAAAAAAGCATGAGGAATAAGGTACGGGATTGCGTTTGCTGTGCTGGCTTAAGCGAAGAGAGAACGTTTCAACACTGCCCAGTCGGGGCCACGGCGTGCTCCTCTCGGGTGCGGCATGTCGGGCGGACATTAGCCCCAAACGTGGAGCGGGCCACAGCGGTGCCACTGCCCCTCTTGGCCCTCCTGTCACTGGCTCGCAGGATCGTAGCGCAGTCACGTGGGTCGTTGCGACGTTGGAATTGGAACAAGCTTCCATAAGCTTTTTTTTGATCTCCTCCTTGTCGAGCTTCTCTTCCCTGCCAGCTCCACCCCCAAAATACCGCACGGCGGATCCCTTCCCTTTCCTTGAGGGCTTTCAGGTTGTCTTACTCGCCGCATCTTATCGACAGGGAGAGAGGGGCCACCCCGAGCTAGAGGGGCCGAAAGAGGTGGATGAAATGGTGGTTGAATGAATAATACGTGTTTGGTATTGACTCGGTGTTACGACCTTCCAGGTTGACTTGTCTATTCCCAGTAAGGTTAACTCACAGCTAAGATCAGGGACCGAGCCTCTATGAGAACATAGGAGGCACAAATTCGCCGGGGGCCTCAGTCTGAATCAACTGATTGATAATCTGATATGATTGAGTGACCCGGTCCCAGAGCAAAAGCACAATCCATACAGCTCGGGACAGAGTGTCGTTCGCAACCCACATGCCGACGATGCTGACCACGTGAAATCTGAAAGCTGGGATGATTCGTGCAAGACCCATATGCTTCAACTGCCCAACGTCGGGATGTTTGATTACCTACGTATGCAGCTTGTCCCAACTTCGACATGTTTCAACCGACCTCTCAAGAAACGAGAGCGAGCTCGTTGATCGACACCAGGTATGACGAGTAAGTCGATGACGGATCAGCCCGCCTGATACAGTGACATCCAATCATCCTTACTCATACACTGCATCAATGCTACGATGAAATACAGCTCATCAGCCTGAGGTGGGGTTCAACACGTCGTCTCATGAGCGCCATCCTTATTTGCTCACAACGTCTTGACATTTTACGCTGATACTTATCTCCCTGACTGGGAATACGATCTCGTCTGTAGGCCTGACATCAGTTCAGTTGACAGACATTACGACAGTAGGCTTCAGGTTAAACTCAACCATGAAAGTACAGGGACAGCAGAAGAGACAAGCCGAGATTACTGTGATGGCAGTCTATACCAGAACTACCTACGGGTCCTTCCCAGCAGCCAACTACCCGACATGAAGATGAGTCTCTTAAGGAAGCAGAACGAATCCAGCTTCAGCCCCACACTCAACCTAATACCCTGCTTTCAAGTGCGGAGAACCTTTCTTCCCTGCTCTAAGAGCATGATGTCGTTCTTCAAGATCTCACGAGCAGACTTGCTCAGAGCGTCTTCGCCCGCGACCATCTCCAACTGCTCGGCCGTCATCTTAAAGACACGGTTTGCAGAGAGAACATTGAGAGGGCCGTCCTCCGCGCCGAGAAGGAAGTAATCGACGACCTGAGCACAGATCATATCCGAGAAGCGGGCACTCGCAACCTCGTAATAGCTCTGCAAGACATCATGGATAACACAACTCGTCGCACTGGTGCCCTTCTCGTGGGTGACTTGCTTCTTCAAGTCTTCGTATCGGACATAATCGGCCGGTGCGTATTCGAGATTTAGGGAGACTTTGAGGTTTTCGAATTTCTTGGCAGATCTCGCAGCCTTGATCTTGTTCAGAGCTCTGTCAAAGGCAGGATTATAGGTGATGGAGCGACCCTCCCTCTCCACATGGATCAACAACTTCGCCTGATCCATTGCCACCTGATATCTGCCAATCAGATTCTCTAGGATTGAGGACCAGAGCGCGTCAAAGACCTGCTCATCATTGCAAGACTCTTTGACCACACCGTGGATGAAGTGGTGAACAACGAGAATGGCGTTGCTGACATGCCCCAAGGTGATGGACTCCCATTTCTTGGATTGCTCCTTGAAGGCTGTGGGCAACATGTGACTGCCGAACTATTGATCTGTTAGTTTATTACGCATGGGACAACTAGATGTCAGTGATTACTTACAGTGCCCATCTCAAAGCCACGGGACCTAAGATACAGCTGCTCGAGATGCTTCAGAATGCTGTCTTTTAGAGGCGCAGGGCATCTGCAAGGGTCCGACAGAATTGCATCGAGTTCACCGTACTCATCAGATGGCACTGGAAATGCGATTCTGTAGAGATCATCTCTTGTAGCATCCTCATCCTCGCTGCTGTCATCTTCGTCGTCGTCTGAAGAGTCCTTGGGTGGAGAGTCGCCATAGTCATCATCATCCTCGGATCGAGAGCCTTCCGTGTCATCCGACTTTTTCTCAACAAGGTCATCGAAATCGCGAGTGTGCGCTTTCTTGAAGAACATGGAAGAGAAAGCCGTATTCATTTCGCGAATTCGAGTGGCGAGGCGGAGTTCTGAACGCTTGTCGAAGACGGGATCGCCAGTGTAGTATGCATCCATACCAAAGTTCTTCAACTCGGTGAAGCGACTCACAATCTTGCCGAGGTAGGCTCGCTGCTCATCGGCGGTGCTTCGGGGCTGTCCGAGGTCCTTGAGCTTGGTCTTCGCCTCGGCAAGGCGCTCATTGATCTCACGTCTGACCTTTGGGAACTCGCTTTTGGTCCGGTCCATGAGCAGTTCACGCAGCCGTACGCGCAACGCTGGGATTCCCAAGCGGGACTTATCGAGTCGGGACCAGGGCTCTTCAGAAAAGAACGTCTTCTCGTCTGCATCACGATCCTCTTTGCTAGAGGAAGCGTCGTCGGCGCCTCGGTTCTTGACGACGTAGTAGCCCAACTGAATATCTCGTCTCTTACCTCGGACGAGGTCCATCGCTGCTTCTCGGGTGGCGTTCTCGCTTACAAGATCAGGCTTGGTGAGGACACCCAGAGTGCGCTTGCCCTCGGGATCAGCTTCAGCGGCATAGGTCAGAATAGTCTGAGTCGCGACATCGACGTTGCAAGGGATGACTGCAAGTATGCTAGGTGATTCGTGTTATCAATCATATAGACCTGGGAAGACGAGAAGGGGGCTCACATGGTTCTGGAATCCTTGATGTAATCTTTCACCATAGACTTGACCAAAGCGACGTCTCTGGCTGTCGAAACGCCTGGGCACGAGGTTAGAGAAGAAGAATAAAGGCGAGAGACAGCACAGGTAATCTCATACCATCTTGAGCATTCTCAAAGATGCCTTGCGACGCATGTCAGCTGTGGGCGCCATAAGCAATGTTGATTGGTCTTACCAGGAACGTCAATGATTGTCAAGTGCTCCTCATCGGGGCCGCAAATCTCAACGCGAAGAACATCCTTGCTGAAGGCAGCACCCTCGGAGTTCTCGGCACTCTTCAAACCCATCACACCGGCAGCCTATGGTAACGGTTAGCTAAACTCGGCTATGACTTGGAGCCTGTAGATAGAGAAGACGACGCAAGAAGTCTACACAATGGACCAAAGATGAATTGAAGAGCAAATAATGAGATAGACAAGCAACATACCTCGCGGAGAACATCCGCAAACGTCTGGCCCTTGAGGTCCTTCAGCTCACGTCGGAACGACCTAGCAAGGTCGGCTCTCTCCGAGGTGGCATCGTCAGGCTGGATGGTAACGACGATGCTGGGTGTATGTTCTCGACGACAGACGATCTCGGTAGCATGACGTGTGCAGAGTCCGACCGATCGGGGGAAATAGTATCCAGTGAGACTCTCGAGAACGCTGGACTTTCCAGAGGACTGGTCTCCGACGACGACGAGCTGTTGGCGTGCGGCATATGTCAGCATGAGGCGTCATCAGAATCATAAGATCAGGTACCTGAGGGAGGGCGATCTGCCTGGAAATTCCAAGTTCTCTCAACTTGTCTATCTTGTCCAAGAGGTTTCGGTTTCCTAAGCCAATGGCCTGCGTCTTGGAATGAGCAGGTCTCATGGCGTCGGAATGGGAGGAATATGGCGGTCAGCGATGATGTCAGGAGTTTTTCCGTGAAGCTTGAGAATGAAGACGTTGTATGAGGGGAAGAAGGAGAGGAAGTTTCTGGAGACCAGGAAAGATTTTGTAAGATGTTCCTACTGCGTTTGTCTTCCACCAGCGTCGCACAATATCTTCCACAAGCTGCTTCGCAAAAAGGGAACTGCCTGAGGCATAGCTCAAGCGGCTGGGAACAAACGCAGGCGTCAGAAGATAAAAGCTCTATGAATGACTGTGAAAGTGCAAAGCCGTCCACAATTAGGCTCCACGGGTATCTGCTCAGCTCGCCTAAGAATATTCCGACATGGCTGCCTGAGAGATACTATGTACGGGTAATATTCCTAGCGGTGGAGCAACTCGGCTACAAACGCTTTCCGTCAACGTGAGTGAGGGTCCACTGAGGTTGAAGCTCAAGGGTATGGAGTCTAGACATGTGAGTGTAATCCTTGATTGATGTTCTGCTTACCAGGAATCAGGATAGTTGAACACAGTCACGCGACAAGCTAAAGGCTGCTTTCATTGTCTTGGACCATGCCATGAGGTCCTCTGATTCCATTGAACAACGTTCTTGCTTTTGGATAAGTGAGTAACTCCCGTCATGAGGAGACAAGCGCCTTTCAATTAAAGGAGTATCTGCTCAAAGCCGCACCGTCACCATTCTCAAGTCATCAATGCCTACAGTTTCCAAACCCATTTCCTTCCCCCTTGAGCGCGATCTGCAGTCGCCTCTAATCTCATCCAAGCCACAAAGATGGCTGCTGCAGCCATTAAAGTGCCCACCATGACACCCATCCCCATGTAGTCACCCGATTCCTTGATCTCACCGTGCCCTCTGACCAGGGCACCAGCCACTGGCGTTCCAATCATGGAAGCAACTCCCATGATCATGTACATGATCCCCGTAATCTGCGGCATCAACTCCATACCGAACAGCTCAACCAGAGCCGGTGGGAACAGGCTGACGTATGCGCTCGCGAAAATGCCGTACAGGACTGTAAAGCTGACGAGTAGCGACCTCGCCACGGACTCATGGCCCATTCCTATGGCTATGCTAGGAACCCATAGCCCGAGAGTAACGGCGGCACAGATCACAGTTGTGAGAAATAACGCGTTGAGTCTTCCGATGCGGTCTGCCACGAGCCCAATGGCAATCTTTCCCACAGCGTTGCAGGCGTTGTTGACGGCAGTCAGGTTGGCACCATCGCTGTCAGAATATCCCAAGGTCTTGGCGTATGACGCAAAGAAAAATGCGGGTGTGTAGTAAGCCGCGCTCTGGCAGAACATGCTGAGACTTTGCGCAATGAACTTGCGTTGCGTGACAGTCTTCAATGGAGGCAGCGGGACCTTGAACATCTTCTTGAGCCTAGATGTCGTCGCGTTCTCATGACGTATCTTGGCCGCCATTACAGGTTCCCAGGTGAGAACTGCTCCACCTGCGCATACAACCGCAGCACCGAGGGCACCAGTCATGCGAAGAGTGTTTTTGTAGCCCAACTTCTCAATACATGCCACGAGCACCGGGGCCCAAACTAGACCGCCAACGCCGCTGCCCGCAGAGACGATACCCATGGCCAGCGCTCTGTGCTTGTCGAACCAAGTCGGGACGACGACCATTGACGGGACGAATGAGAGGCAAGATCCCACTCCCATCAGGAACCCCTGCGTAATCTGGTAATGCCACAGCTCCCGACCGAAGCTTGCCAGGACGTTGGCCACTCCGACAAGCAGACCACCGGCGCACATGACCTTCTGAGGGCCAATCGTTTTCGACCATGCCACAACAACAGGTGCGCAGATGGTCATCATTGAGATCGCGAGGGTTCCGATGAGGTCGAGCCGGGCGGCTGTGGCGCCGGTGAATGGGGTGTTGTCCTGTAGAGCCATCGTCTCGTAGTGCGCCTGATAGATGCCGAAGCCGAACTGCAGGCCACCCGTCATGAAACTTATCATGAAGGCAACAAGAACAACGCTGATATAACGGCTAGGTGAGGTCAGCCTATGTCTTCGAATCAGGGTGGGATTGGTGTGGTGATCGCAACAGGGAGCAATGACCTTTAGCCTACCCTTTGCTATGATCATATTGTGTGTCTTTCTGTTCCGGAGGACCAGCTTCCAAACGGTTGTTTGATATTGACTCGTCCTTATTCGACGCCATTGTTGTCTAAAGAAGGAGGGCGGGGGTTGAGTCGACACTTGGAGAGAGTTGACCAACTAGGGACTCTCTCAGACGATGATCGCGACTAAAATACTAAGAAGAGCCAATTGGCAGCGAAAACAAAAAAGCAGATTAACAAATACCATTGAATTTAGGAAACCATCCGTATGCTTGAAATATTTCAAGATGCGCCCTTCGCTAGTCTGACGTGTTCGACATCAAAAACGGGTTGAAAGGTTGAGACATTGCAGAGCCCCACAGCTCTTCGCTTCTATTCGCAAGTGAGTCATGGCCCCCCGGCAAAGGCTTCGGCAACTACTCGATGGGCAATTTCACTAATGTATCGCTTAATGGTTTGGGTATAGTTCTTTTTTTTAGCGAACAGACTGAGCTGTCAATTCGGTACGTAATAGGGAGTTGACTGCTCTCAAGTTTCTTGTTAAAGCTTTTGCTTGCGCATTTTTGCTACTGCATTGTAGATCCCTTGAGTGGAGCTTCTTAGCCGCATAACCGTTGGGAACCACATACAAGAGAACTTCAAGTCGAAGCACCAACTATGAGGAAGAAAGAAAAGGCGATGATAGTCGACTAGGTACTCTTGATCACAGTCTAGCATCAAAAACACAGACCGGATCGCAGGACCACCATGCAGACAGAGGCATGAGCTTTTCTTGAAAAGTGGAATCCTAAGTGACGATGAAAGCTTGCTAGCATTGTGACCTACTGAGAGCTTTGTTCACTAAGCCATTCAGGCTATACTCTTATTTCTAAGTATTCGGCGTTTTGAATCACTTGACCTCATGATTCATGTTTTAGTTCTGTCAACTCAATTCCAATTCCCGTGCAACACTTCAAGTTCACGAATTTTACATATGGCAGCAGGGAATGAACAGTAGCATGTGCTAAGAAACTACAACCAAGTCATATGTTGCACTAGTCTTACTTACTCTTGCTGTTGCCAGACGACTACAAAACTACAATTGTTTCAGACTTACACTGTTTAGGGCATATGCTGCCAGAAGACAGTTCCTGGATGGGAAAATGTTCGTACCGACTTGGGGAAGCATATTCTCTGTATTTTGAATTGTCAAGACATGTCGCCTATTTAGTCTAATAACATTCTTTGCGTGACAAGCTGTCTAAGGGTTATACAGATAGTAAATCAATATCTAAGAATCAAGGAAGTCTTGTTGTCCAGAAAGTCCAGAAAGTATTGGCCAGAAGCAGACGATGAATATATCCATTTCCAATTCCAAGTCGATTTCGTGCTTTGAGCCAACCGAGAGATTCTATCATAGTGACTGATGACACTACTGGCAGCCAGGGCAGACGGCCTCGACGTACTCGAGGTACTCCTTGGCGTAGTCGACGTTGCTCTTGGACGCGGAGCAAGCGCGCTTCTCGATCCGGAAGAGGTCCCTGGCGGAACGTCTGCGCGTGCACGAAGCGAACTGCGACCAAGGGGCCTCGCCCCAGGCCTGGTGGTTGGGCGGGAATGCGGCGAGCTTGTACTGCGCGCCGCCGGTGCCCATGTTGCTGTAGATGTTGCCCTGGTAAAAGGGGTTCAGCTCCTCCTTGCCCTTGACGCCGCCGCGGACGGGGGTCCAGCCGATGATCTGGTTGTCCTTGATGCCTCCGAGGGCGGCGAACTCGGCCTCTTCGGGGTACGGGTTGTACTTTTGGAGGGTGGCCTGGCAGTCAATCATGTTGGGAGCCGAGTGGATGCGGTAGATGAAGCCGTTGCCGCCCAGGAATCGGCTGACCCAGGACTCGGCCAGCTTGGGGTCCGAGGTCGTGGACACGTAGCCGTCCTCGTCCTTGCTGGCGCCGCTGGGGGCTCCTTTGACGTGGTTCCACAGGCTGGTGTCTGGGGCGGCGACGCCAAAGGTGGACTGACCCTTTGGCAAGAAGCCCTTGGAGGCCTGGATGGTGGCATAGTTTCTCGAATCTGCGCGGTAGAGGTCGAGACCGTTGCAGAGGAAGGCCCAGAAAGCAATGAGCGTCAGCCCAAGCATAAGAGGTTGTTGTCTAGCCATTGTTTAATGGTAAGGGGAGACGGTTCAAAAGAATGTGAAATTGTTGTTCAAACGATTGTATTGTAAGAGAGTGTCAGGTCAGAGGACTGGATCTGTACTGATTCCGATCTGGACATGACTACGGATTTTGACTGGTTTATATCTTGAGTCTTGATCTTATAAGTCAACCCCGCTTGACAAGAAATCTAGTAGATACAGGTCGCGGAATCCGGTATTTCCGCAAGGCGTTCAATGAAGTGCTGTTTCGCGTGGAACGGCTGACAATTACACGATGACTTCAACTTTGGAGAGTCATGTCGAGACCAGTCTAGTATGAATGCAGACGCATGAAAAAACAAATAGATTGGTTGTATACAAAGAGTTCAGAGGCTTTACGGGTATTCGTATTCTTACAATACTCTTTACATCTTTGCCAAGACTACTCTTATTGGTTGTCAGCTTGTACTCTGCTGCGGGCGATGGAATCCGAAACCGACGGAGCCGGAGTCGGTTATGAGACGGAATCGGAGTGATTTGTAAAACCGCACTTGTCCATCCCGATAAAGTTGGAGAATGAACAATATAATCTATAATGGCAAGACCCAAGTCGAGGGAGGAGATAGCTTCGGGTACTGCTGGGAGAACAAAGGAACAACTCCCTTCTCGAACAATGACCTCCGAGTGTCATGGCAAGCCAACCTTGACAATGTGGCGATCACATACTGTTCGTGGTACACTGCCAAGACCCCGATAATTCATCTGATATTGTCCAGGTCTTCGATGAAGCCCGAATGACCCGTACAAAGACAAAATAGGGTTTAAGGCTGCGCATGTCCATCCCAGATGGAGTCTTAAATGCCCAAATAAAAAAATCTCAGAAACCTCCTGAGGCTGATGCTGGGATCGCCAACTTACAAAGACCTCGTATGCATCGGGCCGAACAGCAGACAAAGACTGGGTCCAATACACGTTCATCTTTATAATATCCCCATTCCAAATAGCTCCAAACTTACACATCACATCGATACAAAATCAAGTAACTCCATTGCACGATCCCAATTTCCTTCAATCCACCAATCCATCCAGAACGTACCCGGCGTATCCTATCTTTCTCTCTCAACTCTACCTCTTCATCATGGGCAACGCTTCAACTTCCATTTCCTCCCCTCCGCCGCCCAGCGAGTCAACATCCAAACGCGTCACCGGCTCCAACTGGGGCGACCTGCATCCCATCGGCAATCCCGCCACGGCGGCCTGGCACCTATGTATCTCAGGAACAGACGCCGCCAAGCTCCTCCTCGGCTACCAGCCGACGTCGATGGACGATCGCTGGATGAGTCGTTCGGACGGGCCAGATGCGCAGGGCACGATGGTGGTCCATGTGTACCGGAGTTGGACCGGCCACGAGCGGTTTCAGATCAGGGCATCGACCCGAGCAGTTTCGGATGGGCCCGGACCCGCGGACGCGGCGGGAGAGGGGGCTGACGTCGGGGCGGAAATTACGGAGATTATGTGGGATCAGGGTGACGGTCCTGTACAGGTCGGCGAGCAGGAGGCCAGAGACATGGTGACTATGATTTTTCGTCGGGTGCTGGGTTGTAAATTAGAGCAGGCGCCTTGAGTCTATTAGATTGGAACGCATGAGTATTAGGTGATGAGATCTTGGCACGGCATCTTCTCTCGCAACTAGGCTATGAATTAAGGAGGGTTTTCTTACACGTACAACTCTTCTAATCATTTTTTGGCCCCCGATCGTGCACCCTCACTGCCCTACCTATGGATCCAAGCACGTTCCATCATCGCCGAGTATCTAAAAAGTCCGTCTTCCGTCCGTTATTAAATAGTGGGGTAAAACCCCGACTCCGCGGCTTGCGTCTGGCGGGTGATGCATTATGCGGAATCTATTTTGCGGGCGAGGGTGCCTTACGCTATTCAAACTGGTTGTTCAGTAATCCTTCTCAACTCAAATACTATAATCAATTTGACTTTTGCGCCTCTCGAGGCTCCCCCAAGCCTTTGCTTGACTCGGTGAACGACGACGAAATATCCAAAACTGTAGTTTACTTTCTTTTTTTTGACTGAGGCAGTGAACAAGTGACTCGGAGGTCGGAGATCTCGGTTCAGGACTCTGAGATGTAATCTCACTCAACTCAAAACAGAGTGTTATTTTGGGGGCATTGTCGGATTCGCAAATGACTTACACGACTTGATGCGGTGATGCCAAGATGTATATGGTCGAGATGCCTTCATTTGAAGAGTATAAGTATTGACAAGATTGCCGCCGTCACTCGGTCAAAAGCTCCCTCATCACACAGCTCACACTGCATCTTACAGTCTCTCACTATCACAGTCACTATCTCATCATCACTTTCTTTTACAGTCTCTGACACCCATTCCAATCACTTACATCCCCAACTTCTTCAACTCAACATCGCAAAGGTAGGATAAAAGCCCTCGCTCCAACTGTCCCCGCTTCAGATCACCAAAAGGCTGACCATCCCATCTCCCACAGATGCAATTCTCCACCCTCTTCCCCACCATCCTCCTCGGCGCCTCCTCCGTCGCCGCAGACTACTGCACCCAGGCCCTCGACCCGGAGACCCGCAAGTCCAACACGGGCTTCCGCTTCGAGAGCGTCGACAACGCCAACTGGAAGTGGCAGTCCCGCGAACTCCAGGTCGTCACCACCCTCAACCAGAACTGCCAGATCCACCAGGGCGGCGGCGGCGGCGCCTTCGCCGCCACGATCTGCATCGATTTCGACGGCAACTACGCCTGCTGGGTCACCCCCGCCAAGAACCAGGTCTGCGACCTCGTGTTTGAGCAGAACGAGGCGCCCATTGATGTCTGCAAGAGCATCAAGAACATTTGGGGATGGGTTGCTTAGACGGTGTACTGTAAGAGCTTGGCTACCTTTTTCCGAGTTGTGACAATGTAGCTAACGGATTCTGAGCTTTTCTTGTCAAAAAGTACAAACACGGCAGTTTTGGGACGAAGTTTCTCTTTTTTCGGGATGACGGGAAGCGAGCTGATCCGACAGTCTGCTAGAGGCTCTGCAGAAGACTTTGGCCTGTTAGGAGGATTGACGTGCCTGTAATCTCTGAGAGCAGAGTTGCTGTTTCTGTTACTCTATTCCACAACTTGTTAGAGTGATAGCGGTAGAAAGCATTGTGAATTCATCAAACAACCATGGTTTTCCAACTATCTTTCAACTTCATCGTGTGAAAGTTGATTCTGAGCCATTTGAGATCCACGCTCACGACAATTGATCAAATCCGAGCTTAATGCGACGAATCCGATATATACGCGTATCTCGGGAAACAGTTAAAAACGTCCTTGTAAAGCTTGTTTCTGTTTCAGAATATTTCCTTGAAGAGGTTTAGCAGATCGGGTTGAACGGTCTGACGCGGGTTTCCGATTAAGCTGGGGACCCCGGCCCGAAGACATGTCGTCGGATTTGAGCCCCGATGTTTTTTTTCCGCCGAAGAAAAAATACTGCCCCCTACCTGTCCACTTTCGGCCCGTGCGTCCGTCGTCCGCAACCTCCTACGACCGTCCTGACTACGGAGTACAACCACATCAGTTCTCTAAACAGACACGCTAAGATGAAGGTGTAGACCTACCAACATATCTACTCACTCCAGCTATACCCTCATCTAACTCTTTCCGGGGCTCCCACCCGTCTCGCGCAGAGACGAAGCCGGCAACAATGGCCGTAAAAGCTCTCATCTCAACCCTAGAGGATGAAATTCTCGACCCAGAAGAGGGTGCGTTCATCCATCCTACTACCTAACAGGCACCCCGCAGCAACCGACTTACACGGGAGATCCTACGTATGCGCCAAACAGAGACCTTCTTCCTCTTCTCCCACAACATCCCGTCCTCGAACCTGGGCTTCATCGACCCGAAAGCCACCGAACTCTCCCTGACGCTGGCGGGCAGAGACTTCACGATCCACCAGTCCCCCACGGTCCTCTCATCGACCCGCGCCGGAGGCACGACCGGGGCCGGTCAGTATTTCTATATTCCCCCCCCCCCCTTCCGAATCAACCATCACAGACCTCCCTCATTTCGCGGCCCTATTTCGCGGTACCCCATCCTTCCATCCATCAAATCTCCCCTTTGTCATAAAAGTCAAAAACTTACTCTCAACCTCACTCATATCATTCTCCATGTCAATCCTGAACCCCCCTTGTCATTATAGGTAGTCCCACAACCTACTCTCAACTTCACCCTCCCACCCTCACCTTGTAACACCTCCCGAACCGCTTAACCCGACTCATCTAAATCTTCCAACCCCCTGAACTGCAACTGACTAAACAAAAACCAGTCCTCTGGAAAATAACCCCCCTCTTCGCAACCTACCTCTCCTCCCCAACCTCCCCCTTCACCCAGCTCTTCACACCATCCTCAACAATCCTCGAACTAGGCTGCGGCATCTCCCCGCTGACAGCCCTCCTCCTCGCCCCGCGCGTCGCCCGCTACGTCCTCACAGACCAACCCTACGTGTCGCGCATGATCCACCAGAACCTCGAAGCGAACCCCCTTCCCAAGTCCGCCTCTTCCTCTTCCTCTTCGTCCTCGTCAACCTCTCGCCGTTCACGAAAAGCAGCAGCAAGCTCATCAACAGCAACCTCCGCAACAACATCGTCGTCACCAGGAACAATCTCCTTCCACCCCCTAGACTGGGAACTCGACACCCCAGACCCCTCCCTCACCGGCGTACCCCCTTCTACCGCAAACAGCTTCGACGTCGTCGTCTGCTGCGACTGCATCTACAACGAGGCCCTCGTCGAGCCACTCGTCTCCACCACCGCCGACCTCGCTCGGTTACGTGTACGTGCCCAGCAGGAGGACCAAGACCAGGACGACAACCCCTCCTCCTCTTCAACAACGGCCCGGTCCGAGCCGTGCGTCTGCATCGTGGCGCAGCAGCTCCGCAGCCCGGACGTCTTTGAGGAATGGATCGGCACGTTCCACCGCGACTTTCGAACCTGGAGAGTACCGGATGCGTTGCTCCCCGAGGGGTTGAGGATCGAGGCTGGGTTTGTGGTGCATGTTGGGATTTTGAGGGAGGCTACGGTGGATTTCTAAATACTCCGTTGCGTAGCTTTATATCAAGCAGCGTATTAGCATCATCACGATATCCTCTTGAAGCTATGCAGACTTGTAGAACGGGTCCCACGAATGGTTCACAAGTGAAGAATGACGTGTTGCGAAAGCTCCGTTATTGTGACGAACTGCGCATCTAACTTGAAAACTTTTTCCCGCAGCTTTTTTATCTCGGGAAGAGAAAACAAAATGCCACGTAATAACCAAATCCCTCCCTTATTCTTTGAATAATTCCCAAATCGCCGCCAGCATGATGAGAAATGTCATCTCTGGACAAGATAAGATTGCCCCTTTGCAAAAAAAAAAAGCCGTAACCCAGATTCGTATCGTAGACACGTTACATGATTTAAACTCCCTAGTTTCCTAGTTTTGAAAAGCCAATCCAGTTTTTTGTGTTTTTGTTTGCTCTTTTTTTTTCTTTCTGTCTCCGAGTACCTTACCACTCAAGAGGCTCCTTCTTGGTCTCACCCCGGTTCGTCTTGGGGACGGGGACGGCCTTGGCGAGGAGGCGACCGGTCTTGGGATCTCTCTTGAGGTAGTTGGTGCCGTCGAGCCAGGGGGTGAGCTGGGACATGCGGCGCTCGTAGTCAGCAATCTTGTCGTTCTGCTGCATGGTCAGGCCGATATCATCGAGGCCGTTAATGAGGCAGTGTTTCCGGAACTCCTCAACGTCGAAAGAGGCGAGGGTGTTGCCGTCGGCGTCCTTGATGAGCTGGTTGGGCAAGTCGATCTCGACTTCGCGGCCGGCGCGCGCCTCGGCGGCAATCTTCTCCAGCTTCTCCTTGTCCTCCATGATGATTGGCAGCATGCCGTTCTTGAAGGTGTTGTTGAAGAAGATGTCGGCGTACGAGGGCGCGAGGACGCAGCGGATGCCGAAATCGTTGAGGGCCCAGGGGGCGTGCTCTCTCGACGAACCGCAGCCAAAGTTGGGACCGGTGACGACGAGGATCTTGGAGCTGCGGTAGGGGTCCTTGTTAAGAACGAAGTTGGGGTTCTCGGAACCGTCCTCGTTGAAGCGGAGGGCGTAGAAGAGGGCGTTGCCGAGACCAGTGCGCTTGATGGTCTTGAGGAACTGCTTGGGGATGATGGCGTCGGTGTCGACGTTGGACATCTCCAGGGGAGCGGCGATACCCTTGAGGTTGGTGAACTTGGGAAGACCAGCGGAGCTACCGGCAGAAATAGTGTTGGTGTGGGGTTCGTTGTCCTCGGGCTGGTCGGCGATGGCCTCCTTCTCGGCGTCGCTCTCCTCGACCCGCTCGTCAACCTGGGGTTCGCTGTCGGGGGTAATGGTGGCCTGGAGCTTAGGGCTCGTCTGGTAACCCTCGAGCTTTCTGACGTCAGCCAGCTTGCCGACGATACCGGCAGCAGCAGCCATCACGGGGGACATGAGATGGGTGCGGGAGCCGGCACCCTGGCGACCCTCAAAGTTTCTGTTGCTGGTGGACGCGCATCTCTCCTTGGCGGCCAGGATATCGGGGTTCATGCCCAAGCACATACTGCAACCGGCCTCACGCCACTCGAAGCCGGCGGCCTCGAAAATCTTGTCCAAGCCCTCGGCCTCGGCCTGAGTCTTGACGAGACCAGAGCCGGGGACGACCATGGCGCGCTTGATGTTCGCCGCAATCTTCTTGCCCTTGACGATGTGGGCCGCGGCGCGCAAGTCCTCGATACGGGAATTTGTGCAGGAACCGATGAAGACCTTGTCGACGGGGATGTCCTCCATGGGGGTTCCGGGGGTCAGGCCCATGTACTCGAGCATTCTGCGGCCGGCGGCCTTCTTGTTCTCGGTGGAGAAGGTCTCGGGGTCGGGGACGACGCCGGTGATGGGAATGACGTCCTCGGGACTCGTGCCCCAGGTGATGGTGGGGATGATGTCCTTGCCGTCAATGAAGACATCAATGTCGTACTTTGCGTCGGCGTCGGACTGGAGAGACTTCCAGTACTTGACGGCCTTGTGCCACTCGTCCGAGTTGTACTTGGGGGCCAGGGGGCGGTTCTTCAGGTACTCGAAGGTGATGTCGTCGGGAGCGACCATGCCGGCTCTCGCGCCGCCCTCGATGGACATGTTGCAGATGGACATGCGGGCCTCCATGCTGAGGCTACGGATGACTGAACCGCAGAACTCGATAACGGCACCGGTACCGCCAGCCGTTCCGATCTTGCCAATGGCGTGCAAGACAACATCCTTTGAGCTGACGCCGGGGGCAAGCTCTCCGTCGACCTGTATCCGCATGTTCTTGCTCCTCTTGGTGATCAAGCACTGGGTGGCGAGGACGTGCTCGACCTCACTGGTGCCGATACCGAAAGCCAGGGCACCGAAGGCGCCGTGGGTCGAGGTGTGACTGTCACCGCAGACGACGGTGGTGCCGGGGAGGGTGAAGCCCTGCTCGGGACCGATAACGTGGACGATACCCTGGCGCTTGTCGCCGAGACCAAAGTATGTGAGGCCAAAGTCCTTGACATTCTCCTCGAGGGTCATGCACTGGACTCTGGAGTCATCTTCGGCAATGAAGGAGCCAATGTCCTTCATGCCTTTCCGTGACGAAGTGGGGACATTCTGGCCAGCCACATGTTAGCGATTGGACCACCACTACGGAATTGAGATTGGGCGGGCGAAAGCGATGCTTCTCGCATGTGCGCGCGTGTGAGAGATTGTGTGGAACAAGAAACTTACGTGATCGGTGGTCGCGAGAGTGCAGTCCGGTCGGCGGACCTTGCGGCCTGCATTCTTCAGACCCTCAAATGCTTGCTGCAGCCCTTTGTTAGCGAGATGTCATGGTGGGGTCGATCAACCGACGTCATCCGAGCCGGAGTGCGAATGCGGCGGCTGCGGAT
Source organism: Colletotrichum paranaense (assembly GCF_030867605.1). Classification (NCBI taxonomy): domain Eukaryota; kingdom Fungi; phylum Ascomycota; class Sordariomycetes; order Glomerellales; family Glomerellaceae; genus Colletotrichum; species Colletotrichum paranaense. The sequence continues at coordinate 3,743,464 of NW_026848961.1, read as the reverse complement.
AGCGAAGGGGTTACGAGGGGAAGCAGGAGAAAAAAAAGCCAGAAACAGGAGCAAGCGTCAAACGTACAGGAGAGGTGACCTCATGCACGAGATGTCTGTCTGCATTGCGTCTCATTGTTAGCAAATGAATTCCTTCCCTTTTCTCCGCGCAGATCCAAGATCCAGATCGTTCGCAATGGGGGGAAGAGCATGACGCAGAACTTACCAATGTACAGCAGGATCGTGCCGTCCAACTTCTCGTCTACGACGTGGGCCTGGAGGACCTTGTCGTAGAGAGTTTGCGGGGTGCCTTCGGCAACGGGCATTTTGTGCAACTCGGGGAGACGGGGAGGAAAAGCGATGCAATTTCAAAAGCAGGTCAGGTCGGCCTCAATTCAAAGGACCTGGTTGGGTGTTGCGAGGGTGGTGGTTCCCAAGCTTCCTTGTAAAATCAAGCTGGTGTGAGAGCAGCCGATGGATGCGAGTGTCTGCGAGTGTGCGTGCGTGTGTGACTCTGTTTGTATGGTGATTGGGAGTCTAGGTAGTGGATGACGGAGAGGGAGAGGGTTTGGTGAGAGAGATGAGAAGATGGTTCGTTGGGAAGAGAAGCGTTTGGAAAGGGAAGAGAGGGAAAAAAAAGTAGAAAACGTAGAAAAATCCTGGGTCGGAGGAGAGGTGTGGTCAGGGGTGTGGGGGAAGAGCAGCTCAATATGTATCTGCCGGACCAGGAGGCCTTCGTCCCTCTGTTGTGTCTGAGGTCGGTGCTTGCCTCTGCTTAGAGTTGGGAACACCTGAATCAAATTGCTCCGTAATAAGAGACCTAGTGACTGAGAGAGAGAGAGAGCGAAAAAAGAACAAGGTACGAAATCGGAGCGAGAAAGAGGTGCCAGCTTGCAAGGGCGACAAGGAAGAGAAAGCACGTAGGTACACTTACGCCCGCCCGCCCCTCTTGCAAAAGTGCCCGCAAACCGCAGGTACCTCGAACCCTTTTTTCCCACTACGCACAACACACCAAATACATCAATCTGGCTACAAAGCTACTGGTACCTAGAAAACGAAACAATCAACTGTGACTACTACGTGGGTGAGGCTTTGGGACGAAAAAGTTCCCAAGTGTCCGATGATCGGAGGCGCCAGCTCCAGCCAGCAGTGGGTCCTGGCGACGGAAGACCTGTGAACGCGGGGTACAGCGCCCTGATTTGCAAATGACGCCCGCGGATTGGCCCGTTGCCGCAAGGTGCCCTGGCCCGGGGGTCCCGCATCCCACTTTGAACGCCCTGAGAACCTTCCAAATGCTGCCATGAACATTGAACTCGGGCCATTCCATGGACGAGACCTCAACACACGCCACACTACCTTACCTTGGCACCTTACCTATGCGTAATACCTCAATCATCTCGGACGAGAACTCTTCGAGTGTTGGGTGTTTGGCGAGACGGGAAAAACTGGAAACATTCAAAAAGGGGGGGCCCCCCATATTCACCGTGGATCATATCAAAGTATGACTCTGTTGATGTTTGGGAAAAATCTCTCCCACTTTCGGAGAGGATACCGTTACCTTAGTATAATGGAATACGACGGCACTTGATACTCCACCGCTTGACTACACGTCCCGCACGTGAGACGCAAAGAGCCCGCAATCTGACGAGTAATATGGGCTCCAATGGGCTCAGCGCCGCCCAAAACAGCAACTCGTTGAATTCTCATGTGTCCAACAAGTACCCTCTGCTACTTGGGGGGTCCAGTACCGTCTCCGTTTTGTTCCGTCGTTTGCCGTTGCTGACTTTTTTTTTGGTCTTCTCTTTCGCCCTCACTATGATGCCTGCTCGGTCACCAGTGACCCTAAAACTGTTTTTGTGTAATTAGTACGGATATACATGCCAGATTCAATCCAAGTACATGCGCCAGCGAGATCCGTAGCAGAACACCGAATGCTGGCGCCGGCATCATTCATAACCCCCTCATGTACGTAATTGACGCGATGCCGAAGCTACATTGCAGCATTTCACTTCGCTTTGCCTCTCAACGGTTCCAATCTTATTCCAGTCCCCGGCACTTTTTTTTGTGCACTAAGAATGACTCCAACCTGTCCAATCTTCTCACATACGCAGTACGAATAGTGGCACTTACCACCTTAGCTCCCAAGACCTCCGAGAACAGGAGTACGTACCGTATTACGGAATCACGGAGTATCGCCCGTTCATTCAACCCAAGCAGAAGTGGCAGTGATTCGTAAATCAATAATCCCTGAATCCCATCCTGGAGCTGGATGCAACATCCGCCCGCCGAGGCTTACTCGATGATGACGCTGCAGAACTACGCGATAACATGATAGGGCCTCGATCGCCGTCGCTACTGCTGTCGCAAACGCAATGTCCAGCATGAGGCAGCTTCACCGCATCGGCCGGCCCTCCTGCGGTCATCCCAACAAGCGCTCCCAGGCTAATCCGGAGAACATCTACCCTCCCCAATAACCACTGCCCGTAACCGTACCCGAGCCCGAGGTGCCGACTTCACCATGCATTGCAAAAGTATACCCGGGCTGCTCCCTCTGTGGTGCAACTCTGTTTGATTAATGTCTGTATCCGTAGCCATACCGGCATATCAATACTGCGTCAACTCCATCAACAACCCGGGCCATCTGCCATTGCATTCGTGCTGCCATTGTCAACCTTGTCCGAGCACTCGAGAAGCAAGGTAATCCAGTCTCGAAAGGGTTGATCTCCTTCGTGCTGCATGCTTGGCCTGCCACTACCCCACACAAGCTCAAACAGCGCCCGTTCGACTCGTATCATGTGCATTTGACGCTGCGCTTTCGGCCTCCGTCTTATCAAACATTCCTTTCCCCCAACCCAGCCGATATACGGAGTATGGCTTTCGTCGCGCTTCACCCAGCCGACCTAGTCCCTACAGCGCCGATCGGCGGTTGGTCGGGCTCCAACGCCAAGCTTTCCTCCACAACCTCCCTTTTTCGTCACCACCGGCTGTCAGGAACCGAGAATCGCAATCAAACCCCCCAGCAAGCCTTGCACCATCTGCATCACCCACGCAATCCCCTGCGCGATCCGGACCGCTGTCGCCAATAACGCGAAGCCGCTGCTCAGCGCAACGAGAAACCTCCCAACGTCCGTCCAAGTTGACTTGTTGACATCAAGTCGCTTTCTGGCTGGCGATGTCGGATCAAAGCAAGGTGATATGGCTTTCCAATACCATCGAGCCACGCTCCCCGCAATCTGCTTGCCGTCGGTGGCGCACTCTAGCACACGCTTACTCAACACGCCTCTTCTCAAACGACCTCCGGTGTCGCCGCCTTCGGAGTCGCTGTTCACCAGGGTCGTTGACGTGCTGCAGCCAGCTTTTAACCTGGCTTGACTTGCTGCTGACAACTGCTGGCTCTCCGTTGGTGTATCCTGTAGATTGTCGTTTCTCCCTTTCATGGCACAAAACGTCTTTGAACTCTTGCGGCTGCTCATCGCCTCTATACCGTCTGCTATGGTGTTTGTTGACTTTGACGGGCTCGTGTTCGAGAACCTCATGATCTTGAACTTGTTCCGCAATCTCCTACTCGGAACAGAGTCGGGAGGAGGCTTCCTGAGGCTGGTAGGCAGCGATCTGGGCGTTCCGCTGGCCGGGAGGCTCTGTTTCCGAGTTTCCGCCGTCCTGTTGCCCGAATTGGCCAATGCGGCCCGCGCCGCCCCCGTCGATGCGATCTTGCTTTGGCCCTGCTGAGTGGCTGGCTCCAACACGGTTAGGGGTGATGTAGACGTGGACATGTGTAGTGTGACAGGGTCCTCGGCTTGGCTCTCCTGCTTGTCGCTGTCTGCCAAATTTCTCGCAGAGTATTTCTCGACCACCTTGTGGATCGCATCGTTTCGATGCTGGAGGGTCAGCGTTTGGCTTCCTTTTGGTGCCAAAGCCTGGGTCCTTATTTTGACGGTCCTTAGATGTCGCACTTTTTCGGTCGAGATGTCCTCTGTTGACGTTGACATCTGTTCGTCGCACTGTCGACTCACACGTCGATTCTGCAACATGCTCCAGCTTTCGCTGACTCTTCTCTTGGGTTCTTCTTGGCATAGGCTCGATTGTGAAAGACCTTGGCCGCAGCCAATAATGGTGGTGATGGGTGTGGTGGCAGCTTTTGTCTTTAGAGCCTCCATCTTTCCCACTTCCCGCTGGCATATCACGTCCTCGCGAACCTCCATCCTTCTTGGAGATGTTGCTCGGTCCTCGAAGGTGAGACTTTTCGGGATTGGCGGCTCTTGGGTCACCTTGCAAAGGTTGTCCTCCAGCGCCTGGATATGCTCTCGGGCCAACAAGTTCTCTTGAAGCGGCGGGCTTTTCTGGTCGATCTGGGATGTCAATAATGACTCGAATGGGGATATGTTCGCTGTGATTGGTGGGCCACGAGTCTTGGCTGCCTGCTGGTCGTTGAGTTCGTGAGTTTGCATCAATGAACGGTAAGCCACTACTAGCGGCGCTACTGCCAATTCCACCTCGTCGTCCAGGGCTTCCATATCTCGGATCAGTGGGATAAGTTGTCTTGCCTCCCAGCGGTTGAGTGTTGCCTGCTGCTGGTAGTCCAGGGCTGGGTGTAGGTATGTTTCCCCCAGGATATGATCTCTCAAGAGGTTTGTAGGCGTCAGGTTTGCGCTTGCTGATACTGTCCTCGAATGGCGGATGGGGATTTTGCCCGAGGTTAGAGACATGTTTCTTGAGAATTCCCTGCTGTGGTATCCCAGCGGATCCTGATCGTCTGCTTTCCGTAGAACCATTGGGTTGGAAACGTCCCGGAGAGCTTGCCGGCCTCCCGGCTCTGTCTCTGGGCGTCGCTGGCCTAAAAAAGACACCGTTTTTTGAGGTCCTTGAGGTATGGGTGGTAGCTCCTTTTCCATGGCTTTGCCCTTCTGGCTTTGACCTTTGGTGACTGGTGCTGGGAGGGCGAAGTGACCAGGCCGGCTTCTCTCACTGATGCTTTGAGGAGAGTTCAAGTTTCCCAACGGGAGCGGCAACTGCGTAGGTCGTCGATCTCCGCCTAAGTTTCGAACGTTTGTTCCGAGTTCCTGAGCCGCGGTGGATGCCATGGATGATCGTCTGCTTTGAGGGGTTCGTATCACAGTGTCAGATGAATCAGCATCGTTTTCTTCCGAGATGATATGTTTGGGCAGATGAGATTTGGGATCAGTATGGCCCATCCCCAAACGATGAGCGTTTGGTTGCTCAGGCAGGTATCGGACGTCTTTCGCTTCAGAACCTGACTCATTGGTCAGTACATGAGCCCAATGTCGACACAAGCTAGCTTACCGCGAGTCGATACGCTCTTGTTTGACTGCGCAATCGGGCTAAGTATAGGCTCTTTGGCAGAAGACCACTGCTGTCTATGGCGTTGCCACTGAACGTTGCGCTGTGCTTGTCGTATGGCTTCCTTTTCCCGATCTTTCCGGGCAAATCTTTGCTCTTCTCGTTGCTGGAGCTTTTTGGTCACCTCTTCTGTGAGGAGTTCGGCCCCGCGGCGCGTACGTCGAGACTCCGACTTGTGTCTAGCTTCCAGCTTTTGGTCGAGAGTCAAGGAAGCAGAGCTGAAGCTGGTTGTAGACGGTGTCTCAACGTCTAGTTCTCCTGTGACTGGGTTGATTCCTGTGACGCCAAGGTAATCTCCACTCTCTTTCAGAGTTCTGCGCTCCCGGTGGATCAATCGACGTTCTTCCAGTGTTCGTTCTTCTCTTGAACATCTAGTTGCCGGTGTATGAGCGATCGTGTTAGCTCTTCGGAGAAGAGGCTCAGGTTCAGAAGATCGGGCTTTCCGAGAACGGCCCAGTTCCTTGGCCGTGTTCCAGCGTGTGATGCGGTCAGAGCTTCGACCTATTCGTGGTGGACTTGTCGGAGAGTGTCTAGATCTCGAACGAGGGTTTTCGGCGGTTTCCTAGTACCCTTGATTCCGATGGGTGCTACCCTTCTCAGCCCGGCGGCTTGGGAGGACGGCCCTCAAACGCGCGCTTAGATTTAACTTCCGGCCAAACCCTTCGGAGACTTGCTGTCCAGGACGTCGAGATAAGACTCGAAACGATGGTGCATCGGGCGGTCGACCGGTGGCTGGAGCTGAGTGGGTTGACATAATTCAATTCGAGGAGATGCGGGGATAGAAATGCTGCATGGTACGACAAATAGAGAGTAAACAAACAACGATGCCGGCAAAAGAACTCAGGAACCCGTTGCCAGGTGTGTGTCCGGCGGCGATGTAAGAGATCGGAAATGATGGGTTGCGTTTGGAAAGGGAGATCCTTGCGCAGGAAGGGACGACAGGTTTGAGCAGTCAATGTCAAAGAGGCGCAACGACTCGACGAACTGCTGCTGCTGTCAACCCCTGACTCAAGGAACAAGGCAGTTGCTTGTAAGTTGGCGACACTCCTTCCCAGCATATAATCCAACTCAATTGAATTTCTCTCTTTCCCATCCCTTTTCCTTTTGTGCTTCGCCCTCCTCCTTCCATTGTTAGACGTCAACCAGAGCAACCGTCACCCACGCCTGCGCAATGGATTTCCCCCTCTTTGGCGAATTGCCTCCAGAAATTCGAGCTGAGATCTGGAAGCTGTCACTTCCTGAAGTCGAGTCAGAAGTTTGCATCGTTCCGTCGACATGCGACACACCACAGTCGTTGCTGGTGTACACTGCCTTTCCGGTGCTGATGCATGTTTGCCGCGAGTCTCGCCAATTCGTCCAGAACTCTAGACTGAGTGGAATTCATCTTATGCGTCCGCGCTCGGCCATTGACACGACTGATTTTCCTGTGCCGTTTCGATCTTATCAGCCGGAATTGGATACCCTGTTCTGCCAGAACCAAGGTCCGGCATCTTTGGAAGACATTGCCAGTGAAGACGCTTTCGAACACGTCATTCAAGAGACAAGGCATCTGGCTATCCCAGGCGAGAAAGAATTCTTGGATCTGGTAGCCTGGGTACTCACATTCTACTTTCCGAAACTGGAGACTCTGTCAGTGGTTGTCGGAGACATCTCAAATGGCTCTTGCTTTGGCTCCTACCTCAATGCACCAAAGACACGCTGCAAGCTGCGCCGGATATCTGCGGCAGATACACAGATATGCAACATCGATGTAAGAGATCTTGACGGAACCGAAACCTTGGACCCGTCGCACCTGTCGAGATGCATGACGGAGTACACACAAGAGCTCGAAAAGATCATCGAGGAGTGTTTCAACGACATGGACAGAACGTTACGAAGAGCTCATCGCTGGTGGAATCGTGAATTGAAGACTTTCAAGAGAGTCCAATATTTGACCCAGACTTTTGTTCAGTACGAAGCAGGAAGTACATTCCGGTTGGAAACCACATTCTCGTAGCGCAGGCATGTTAATGAGGCTCGGGTAGCAATGAATGATAGATGGTTCGTTCCAATTGGCATCACTAGACAGTTCCTTCTAAGGAACCGAACGTACTTTATCAATCACATGAGGTGCACATTCTTGAATGCGCTACGGTATTTCTTGGCAGAGCAGTGTTCAAGGAGAGCAGGTGCAGCGCCTCCAATGTACCTGCCTTCTCTTGAGGCTCTCGTCGAGCATCCAGGGTACCTTCCTGCCTCATCAGACTGACCTCCGTCCACAACGTCCCTCCAACGCCTATGACCCTTTCTCCTTTCTTCCGTCTCGCCACCGCAGGCGAGGCGATCGATATGGAGGCTTGTGGGGAAGCTTGGGTCAAGGAAAGTTCATGCTTCCGAGGTCTAGATGTCACTGCCCTGCACTTTCTGAAGTACGATGCGGGAACATGGAGCAAGACGTAGTGAGGAATCCATACAGCAACGGAGTGATAGCCAAAGGGCTTGGTGAAGACAGGAACTAGAGATTGGCAAAACATCATCCGAGGAAAGGCATCAAGTGTCGATGTTGACAACCTTGCTCGTTATTCTACTGGGAGGAAAGAATCAGCATAGCTTGTGGAATTCGCATTATCTGCTCTTCAACTGTTTATTCTGCTTTTCTTCGTTTTCATGTGTGCGGAGGCTTATCAAGGGCATCTGACTTCCCAAGACCCATGCGAATATTTAGACACTGAAATGACCATATTCGACAGCGCGGCGAGTATTTTCCATGGATAAGAAGTGTCAAACGAAACGGAACGAGGAGGCATATCTTTATCTCCCGCTATCGCAGAGGTCAGACAACCGGGAAAAGCTTGTTCCCTCGGCAATGAGACGCGTCTTCGTGAAAGTTCTCAGAGGAAATCTAAGTCTGGCGAGCCAAAGGGTCGTCAATCTCCGACGAGGCTAGATTTAGCAACACTGAGACTAGTCTTCAGGATGAAGGAATTGACAGACTTTAGTTGGCTGGGTAGCCAACGTCAGTAACAACAAAATAAACTCAGTCACCATCAGGAGGCAGATACAGTCACTTCTATATCCTGAAGACATATCCAAGGATCGCAAGGTACAAGGTCACCAATTCGCCAAGTTGCAGGGATTTCGCGAGAACTGTGCCGGGAATAATGCACCTTCACCAAAGAAAGATTGATTGAAGAGAATACAAATTCAGTCTTGAGACTTGAATAGTTGATTAACAAAGAAGAACGCCGGCCCAGGAATCGACCATCCGCCCGAACCAGCCCAACGCCGCCATATGCTGCTGTAAATAAGTTTGAAGCCATCAAGCAAAAAGTCTTCCCAGAGCAATGTCACCCATCTCTCATGCCACGTACGTCAAGCCCTCTCAGTGGAAACCCGACCATCTAGAAGGGTACCGTTCCCCTTGTTGATTGCTTCTGTTCCTCTTCGCGCTGGCAAAGGGATTGTAATCGGGAGCACTCGTGTGGTCGAGAGCATCTGAGCCAGTCGATCTTCTAATCTCCGACTGCTTCAGTGGGCTTCCTCGACGTTGTTCCCGAGCAGCCATTTCTCTCGAGTTCCGGGGCGACATGAAGCCCTGGTTCATCTCATTAAGACTCGACGTCTTCTTGAGTGGCGAGTTCGCGTGGTTGAATACACCCAAGTTTCCGCCAAAGCTCGTTCCTCCGGTGTTCGCGGTGGACGTTGAGGTCGACTGGTACATGGGTGCCGGCGGGAGACTTTGCCGGACCGAGCGAGTGCTGGGCACAGGGGTGAAGGACTCGGATCGCCTGTTAGACGTCGGAGTAAAGAGACGGGACGCGAAGCTGCTAATTGGAGGAGTGTGGACCGGGTCCTCCTGCTTGACGTGAGGATTGGGTGTAACCACAAACTCTTTCTTGATGACCGTCGTAGGCGTTCCCAGTTCGACAAAGGACTCTTCATCCTTAGCCTCTTCAGGCGAACACTGTGTGCCGACATCGCGAACAACCGGGTGAAGACGTGGCCGCACGAACTTGGTGTCGTACTCGTGGAGGACCTCCTTGTGGATGATAGCCGTATCCTTGATCTGCTGAGCATACCGAGTTTGGACGAAAATCAGCTGGACGGAAAGAATGAGTTGTAGCACAATGCAGTTGAAAACTGTTACACTCGGTCTGGGATCCAAGGGCACCAGAGGGAGGAACATCATATAGACAAGGACGTGGCCAGGGCTGAAGAGGCAGAAGAGCTGCAAAGAGACCGGGAGAGGATCCCAGACACTTAGCTCCCAGACGTCGTGTGATCTGTCGGGGTGGGCTCGCGACTCGGCAGTCTCGGAAGACAGGAGGTTATTCAAGAGTCTCAGGGGCGAAGAGACGGCCGGGTCGGACCTGGCTTTGACTCGTTGGGCTGAGGGGGTGTGCGGCTTGTCTTCAACGTTGACTTGGAATAATCGGTACTGCCTCGTTCTCGACATGGTATAGAAGGCGTTGGCGACAGATAGGAGGCCAAGAATCCAAACGAGGGGCCGCACCTGAGGACTTGTTAGCAACCATGATGCGCAACCCATGCGACTCGATGCTACTGACAATGTAGGTGACGATGCCCCCGGAGCTCCCATCGCTGAACACATCATCCTCGACCTCCGATGCTACGCAGTTAGCTCTAGCAAGGAGAAACACGAAGTTGCAGCCGAGCCCGAGCTGTGTTCCTAGTGCCTTTGAATCCCAATCTCTCGTCTCCAATTCTTCCGATAGCCAGAGCAAGAAGTCCATAGGGTTCAGCATGGCCTTCAGGCGCTCAGAGAGCGGCTTCTTTCGCACTAGACGCGGCATCTCGTCAGATTGCGCTTCTTGCCATCAACAGGCGACTTCTGGGCGGATGGAATTCTGGAAGCCTCGAAGGCGATGGTTTCGTGGTCGACGGGCGGGATCGAGTGGTGCGTCGGTGTCGTTTGTCGTCGTTGTCGTCGTCGATTTCGTCGCTAGGTGAAATTGTTTACAAAGAAGTCTGGGTCTATTGATTTTTGGGCCATTGTCCCGCTGCTAGGCAAGAGGAGCTTTCGACAGGGGTACCTTCCTTATGTGCATGGACCGTAAACTGAAAGGAAACTGAAAGTACCTGGGAGATACGTACCGGAATGCTGCAAGTGGGGTCTCCACTGGCTTCTGTCGCATAGCCCACACCTCATCCGAGCCTGTTAGCAGTTCGGGCTCCAGCAGGCGGTACCTGGCAGAACAGCGCTAACAGCACTTCAGCCACAGTGAGGTGCTGGAGTGGAGCGCTGCCAGCCCGCCGCCAGGTCGGGTACAGGTAATCAAGGCAAGTACGTCAATCCGTCCGCCGACCTCCTGGGCCATCGCAAGCTCTCCAACAACCGCACAAGTCATCCAAGATGGCTTCACAAGCAGATATGAAGGACCGCCAGTTCCTCGCCGTTATTGGCGACGAGGTAGGACACTTCGCGTATTCGACACCATGACTGATTACAAATGGCTAAAACTTGAGAACTAGGACTCGGTCACCGGCCTCCTCCTCGCTGGCATTGGGGTGCGCTCTTTCGACTCCACGACGATTCCGATTGCGGCTCGAGATAACTAACAAGTGCACAGCATGTCAGCACGGGTGCCGACCAAGAAAAGAACTTCCTGGTGGTGGATAGCAAGACGGACACCGCTACGATCGAGTCTACCTTTGAATCCTTCACTTCGAGGAAGGACATTGGCATCATCCTCATCAACCAACACGTCAGTAGCGATCCCGGGGGGGAGGGGGGGAGGCCTTGTGCCAAGAGAACACATACTGATTGAAAGAACAGATTGCCGATCGCATAAGACATCGGGTCGATACCTACACTGCTGCTTTCCCGACCGTTCTCGAAATTCCGAGCAAGGACCACCCGTACGACCCCGAGAAGGACAGTGTTTTGCGCAGAGTGCGCCGGTTGTTTGGCGAATAAGCATGTAATTCCACAGATTATGGGGATAGTAAGGGCCAAGAGGCAAAAGCATGGTACGCCGGCAGCGTATTCGGAGTTTGGATGGACCGCACCGGCCTATCATGAATAAATTGCGAGCTACATGCCTAGCACCGCTACCCTATGTACGTACGCATTGTTATGCCGATACTCCTACGCAGAATGAACACCTAAAAGGACCCTCAAACGGATCCATCACACGGGCGAAGTTGAACTGCGTTATGCCAAATTCCTAATGCTACCAGTGTTATGAGATGAAGTGAAACCCCAACAGCAATCTGGATGTATCGCTACGTGTGACTGTAACCCATGCCCCATCATCGTAAACCTTCGTATGCTTGTAATTAAGTTAAAGCTCCAAGCTGAAGAAGCTCTTGGTGTTGCGCGAGAAAACGACTTGAGCGGTCAAGCAGGTGATGGGGACATCATCGGCGGTGTAGACGTCAGCAAAGACGGTGTACTTGCCCTGTAGATATTGTCAATAACCTTATAAGGTTCATATAGATGAGCCTGACTTACGGAGGGGATCTCGTTAGGAAGCTCGACAGACTTGGTGACGGTGAGAACACCCTTCTCGATGGGGCACTCGAGGTCGACGTTCTCGATCTGCTCGCAGAGGTCCGCCTTGGTGCTGATAAGGCGGATGAGGCCGTACTTGACCTGGAGAAGGACGTAGGCGCCCTTCTCGATGTTCTGCTTGACGGTGCCGGAAGCCTTGATGACGAGCTCCTTGCCACTGAAACGCCATGTTAGCTGGCTCCCGTTTCACGATACCGCGGTATGCATCGTCATAGACTGGGGGCTACTGCAAACAAACTTACGCCTGAGGAGGGTTGGGAGAGAGGTCTACGCTGTCGATTGTGACGATGTCCTCATCATGAGACTTGGGGCAGAGCTCCAAAGGCGAGTCGCCGGGGACCTTGAGGTCATCGTTAACAATGACGGACTGGTCTCTCTGGACCAGGACGCTGGCACCGGCCGGTGCGAGACCGGCGGAGAGGAAGGCGATGACAGCTGTGGCGAACCTCATCGCGGATAGAGGTCGAGGTTGTTTAGTGATTAGGAAGATGGGATATGAGCGGTTCGAACAACGGCGGTCTCGATGTCGTTGATAATGCTCGGTGTGTACTCGTCGGCGTCCGAGGTTCGATGTTTAGCGTGAGGATGATGGGAGGTGATAGAGAAGTGGTTCCTGCGAGTGGCTTTGGTTGGTAGGTGGTGAGCAACGAACGGGGCTGGGTTCGGAGGGAGAACGTCATGGGGACAACGTCAAATCGATCTGATTGGATGGAGCTAGGTGGACCTTGGTCGGGACAAGCGCCTTTGCCTTCCCCAGCGACCATGGCGACATTGGAGGTACCTTTCATTGCATATCTTTGGTGTAGAGCAAGCAGTGCCCTTTGTATAGGTCTGTACATTGAAGTATAGCTATTTGATTGGAAGCTCACATTGCAGAAGTAACAACCACAAGGAGCCTCCGAAATAATGCTTTTGCTGGACCAAAGCAAGTACACTAGACAACGACAGAGCCTCTTGAATGATGTCCCAAAAGGTACATCGAATCCTGTCGTCGGCGTCGCACGGGCCACCGTAAAATTCCCACTCTTCTGCTTCGTTCCCCTCCAAAGATCCCACTTTCGTTATCGACTTCCCAGCTCCAGATTACCTCCCGCCTTCGTCTTTTGGAGATTGAAACGGCCGAGTCCTTCGATTACGAGCTGCGACCATGGAATTGCGTCGCGAGTGCCATATCACCATTTGCGCATTGAGGGAGCCGTCCATGCGCAAACAAGACGGAGCGCCACACGAGGAAGGAGCTGTCGGCGTTCTAGCCACAATAATGGACTTGACTTTTCGCCTCCGCCTGTGCTCACTCCTATGCGACGGCTGGAGCCTTGTCACACAGAGCAGCTGGGCTGTTTCGACGGCCCAGGTTTTGTTGGAAGATCCCTGGAACTCTGGTCCCGTGGACAGAACCGAAGCAGACAGACAGCAACCTCAGCATTGAAAGCCCAGTGCCAGCCAAACTGTTCAGGGTCTCTCCATCATCACAAGCCGCTGGCTCCTCCAAGATCTTCAGTATCGGAGCCAGAACTGCTTGGTGCGCACTTCGATCCAAGCATCTTCGAGGTCTCGACTGCGCAGGTTTCGTGATTGGACAGAACTCCGTCCGCGATTCAAGAAGTCGTGCTACGGCATGGATGATGACCTGAGAAGAAAGGTAGCCACACCAGGAGCCACACCATCTCATGCGTCTTTCATGGTGGGAAAACCGTGGTGCACGGGTCCGTCGGCTTGTACCAATCAGTCCGGCGTCGAGTGCAGGGAGCTGGCACAAACAAGTGCTCGAGTGAACCGGAAAGTGTGGCCAACCTGCTTGGACGATGATTGGGGACCGTGGTCAACAAGTACGGGGCACCTCGACAACTCAGCTGCAGCCCTGGCTATCAGTGTCGCAAACTTTTGGACAAGTCTCGAGGACGCGATCATAGGACAGGGAGATCCTAGCTACAGGGACACCGGCCGCGAATCATGCCGGGGCCCTTTACGCCAGCTGGGTGCGGATGGACGACGGGAAACCGCGACTCTTTGTTTTGTTTGTCTACTCGGTATCTCCAGTTGAGGAGAAGGATGACGGGGCGAGAAAGCGGAAGGATAGCGCAGTTCCTCCCGTCGATCCCATCACCGAGGAAGCATTATTATGAACGGCAAAGGCTCGACGAGCCTTCGAGACGGCAGCGGGCACTGATGTTCCCCCCCTACGTCGTACTGTACTTGGAGCACCCGGGCGCTCTGGGCAACCAGTCAACCCAAGGGCAACAAGGACCACAACTGCTCGCAAAGGCGCCGCGCGTGGTCGCATTTAGAGGCGCGCAATTGTGCTGGACCTGAGGAGCATTGACTGAACGTGGTCAAAGTACCGATACTTCTGCAACTATGGCTTGGTGAGGCAGATAGATGACACCTCAGCAACCCAAAGGGCCGCCCCCCATGCCTCCGTTTCTGTGTACACTGTCACAGTTCGCAGTAGAGTTCAACGCAGCGTGCCATTTACCGAGCTCTTGGAGGCCAACCTAGTCTGTCTTGGTGAGGGGTCGAGCCATTTGGCGCAGATGGTTGAAGGGGCATCGGGCGACGGCGTGGGATTTTGGAGAAAAAAGGAGAGCAACTGGAGGCGAGAGTCAGCTACGCTACTCCGTACCGAAGTGTCGAACGAAAGGGTGGGATGAAGTTCCAGTGCCGAGAGGGGAAGCTTCGCATCAGCCTGCGGTGATGATGACTTCAACCTGCATGCTGCTGTCGCCTTGGGTTGACGAGCTGTGCAAGAGGCTTCACGGAAAGTGTGATGGTGGAAGAGCTCCAGCTGCAGTCATCAAGGGCCGCCTCTGCGGGCGGTTGACCTTACGGCGAAGATACTTACCTCTGCGACACAACCAGCGAAAGCTTCCGTCAGCCGTGAGCGTGGGCGAGCAGAGACGACTCTCTCTCACTCTAGAGTCAACATTTGCGCATCCGAGTCGGAGCTGTTTGTCACCTCCAAAACTCCAACGCAAAGTCGCATGCAAAACTGCAGGTCTCCAGCTTGACCAGGGGGAAGAGCGACTTGTTGCAGGGAGCGAAAGACCGGCTCCATGCACGATAATATTAGGCCCTGGCAGTAAGACCCGGTCGGCCATTCCCAGATTGATCTACTGACCAATGAGAGAAGGGAGAGGGATGTTGAGTTGAGACCTCAGACAAGTGGGAATCGGCAGGACGCGACGCTACGCCGTGGGACTTGCGGCTTGGGGGAGGAGGGACTTCACCATTTTGGGTTTTTAGAAGGAGCATCAGAAATGCTGCCCTTTCGCAGGCAAGCCCCACTTTATCCAATGGAAATCCAATACAACCCGATCCCACTGCAGCCGAAAAGAGTCGCTGAGCCAGAGACGTATAGAGATGTACCTTTTCTTCCTTTTGCTTCCTTTGAAGTTCTCAAGGTACCTCGGCCTATCTATCCAGTAAGTCACTCCCGTCCTCGTTGAGGTGTGTACGTACATGTAACTATGGGTGGCTGACCTTGGTGTAGCGTCCTCTTCGTTTCCGTAGCCCTCGACGCGATGAACTCTCGACTGCCGTATTCGTACCTTTTCGGCTGGACACACAATTCTGCGACGAGAAGTGAGAAGCTCTTCTATGATGGATCAGAGAGAGAGGGAGAGACGAAAGTGGATATTGGGCTTGGAAGCGAAGAGCATTCGAAGCAGTGGAGTCCAGAGTGGATGACGGCGCCTTCGAAGTCGGCCTTCTTTCTCAGTCTCACCACTCACCACCTTACCTCCAGCGGAGGGCCCCCCGAGTGTCTCTCCAGTCCCGTTGGCTTCTTCTACCCCTGGCGCCATGGCGGGTTGGACTTGGGCTGCCCTCAACCGGAAAGTGACTCTTGCCACCCGCCCACGTCGTCTAGCTGCCTACCTAGCACAAATCAGAGAAGAGCAACCACTCACTTGTTCACAAGTCAGGCAGAATAGGGGGCAAGGGTACAAAGGTTTCCTGCGAAACGACGCGCCAACGGCAAGTCGCTCGAAGGCCTCCTATTTTAAGAAAACCCAGATTGCGCATAATTGGACGGGCCTCACGTCTCCCTCGGGATGGGATGAAAGCCATGGTCATCCCCGATTCTCAGTCTTGAATTTCGCTGGTTTGGTTTTCCAAAGACGCTACCATGTTTGAAGGCATCGAATTCGACGCTTGTTCAACTGGAACTCAACGAGGAGATCAACGCGACGCCGGCATTCTCCCGCTCATAGTACGGAGCACACAGGCAATCAAACCTACGCTTATCTTATGCCTAGCCTTCCGTCGGCCAGATACCAGTCACATACTCTCTCTCCCGTGTCTCTGGCGTCGACTTCTCCCCTCCTGGCTTACGGCAATAGGGATTCAGTGCTCACAGCTGTTCACTTCCGCCTACGCCCTCCACGCCTACCTACCTGACGGATATCTTATTCGTCTACGCATATGGCACGCGGATGTCCTCTCTTTTGCAGGCAGAAACCAGCGAAGCAAGGCATCCATGAACCCATCCATCCGTATGGCGCACGCAGAGTCACTCCCGTCGCGCGGGTCACCCCTCTTTCGACCAGTCCTCGACCAGTCTGCCGTCGCCTTTCGCCCTCGGTCGTTCCACCTCTCGCTCCTCCCGTCACATCCGCCCGGCGTTTCTGCTAGGGCCAGAGAGGATCCATCACCCAACTCGCACCAAACACCAACACCACGCTGCCTGCCCATTTCTTTCTCTCTTATTACTCATTAAATCTTTGCATGCCGCTTCTTGTCCCTCCACTCCCACCAGACGAGTCTGCCTCTTGTTTTTGTTCACATCAAACCGACGTTCCGTGGCCGCCAGCTGCTCTCATCAAGATGATGAGAGTCTGTTCTAGTCGAATGCCTCCTTGATTTTGTTTTCGGTACACTTATTGCGGATAGCGTCTTCACTCCACTTTCTCTCCAACATTTTGCTTCTTTTATCACGCAGACTTGGATTTTTTTCTTTCTTTCGCCATCTCCGCCTTCTTCTTTGCCTGGTCGACCTCTCAGGCGCGTCTGGTGCGGAGGGCTAACAAGGCACTCACCAGTCCTTCATCAGACGGGAACCATCACACACTTTCCCATTTTCTCTGTGTCTGGTTGCGGCCTGAAACCTCTTCTGCCTGAGGCATCATGGATCTGCGCTAGACATCTGATTGGACAGTTGGAGCCACTCATATCAGCGTGTCCACCGCCTTTCGGGCTTAGCTTCAAGTAAGTACCGGTACCTCTGTACCCTGTTTTCCCTACACACGGGCTCTGGCTTTTCTGCCCTCGTCTCCCGTTCTCTCTCTCACTCTCTTCCTCGTCTGTCTTCCCGTCTCTAGTCTCCCCCCGTCCTGTTGTCGTCGCCCTTCCCTCCAGCGCATGTCCGGCCATACCAGGCTGTGACGGCTGGCGGACTGGCTGGTGGTAGCCAGTGCCCCCCAGCCAGCGGGCAGCGGGCCAGGTGCCAGGGCATCTCAAGCTGAGCAGGTGCGATGCTCCCCAAGCATCCCAGCACCCAGCAACCCGTCCTGAGTCCTCATCGCCCTTCCCCCCAAAAAATCCCATCTTCGAAGACGCCCCCCCTTCCCTTGCCCTCCCTCCCCCCCATCTTCCAGTCCGCAACCCGCGCACCGAAGCACAAGGTGCCAGTCAGTCCCCAAGCCCGCAGAATCCAAGTCCCCCGACCTAAGCAGTGCAGTCACTGTTCCTGCTCGTTCGCCCTCTCTCTCTTTTCGGCTTGGCCTAGGCTCCGGCCTGCACGCTCCTGCACTGGGACCTGTCTCGCTCAACTCGTACCGCACCGCACCAGCACCAGCACTCCTACCTACTACTCCTACCCAGGTACTGCTGCTGCTGCTGCCACCACCACCACCGCTGGTGTCTGCTACGCTCCTTTGGGGGACCCATCCATCTTTCTCTCCTTCGTGTCGTGCCCCCCTCTCTTCTTCTCTTTCAATCTCTTTTCCACCCTCACTTGCTCGACCCAAAATACCCTTCTCTACCTCACCTCCGGTCCTCAACACTCGATTTCCTCCTCATACTACATTCTCCCGACTCGGCCCAGCTTTTCGAAACGCTCCATCCCTCCCCGTCGACGAGGCGCAACCGCTCAACCCTTTCTTCGACTTGATCCGTCTTCTGGCTTCGATCGGTCCGTGGACACGCTCTTCGCGATCACAATTCGAAAAGTTTTCCACCTCACGACGCCCACAACACACGCTTGTGACAACCTAACGGTGTTTTCCTGGTTTCGGGACGACCGCGGTGTGTGAAAAGCGATTTGTTGGACCGTTCCTCGCCTCTGCGACGACCTGTCCTTTGTGAGCCGGACTCGACAATCCCACCGAGTCCTACCTTACCCAGCTTCGTCGAGAACCCTCGACTCGACCATACCCTTCCCGCCGACGGATGACGACGGCCCTGCGTACTGCTGTTTCTGTGGTTCATTCGACGGCTTGTAGCTGTACGTCTAGACAGGCGTCGTCATGCTACCCAGGCCGCAACAGTAATCATCTCACCCAATACCTCGACTTCAATTCGCACCACGAGGCAAACCTAGATTATGACCGAAAAGCCCCAGCCGCTGTCGACGCAGACCGCGACTCCTAGTCAGACCCTCTTCGCCCCGAGCGTACCAGTCTCAACACACAATGTGCCACGCAAGGCCGAGACGGTAGAGGAAGAAGAGCCGTACACGATCAAGTGTATTTGCAACTTCACTGACGATGATGGAAACACGATCTATTGCGAGACGTGTGACACGTGGCAGCACATCGACTGCTTTTACCCTCACAGTCGCGAGGAGGCCCTCCGCGAAGACTTTGCCCACTCGTGCGCTGATTGCAAGCCGCGCCCCCTAGATCGACAAAAGGCCATCGAGCGAACCCGGCGACTAAAGAATGGTCCCACGACAGAAACCATACCAGATAAGAAGGCCAAACGCCCGCCATCCAAAAGCCACAAGAAGAAGCCAAAGCCAACGGACTTGCAGTTGAATGGCCACCCTGTGGGCCAGGAGAATGCAAAGCACGGAAGTCCGAGCGACCACCCTCACCCAACCAAGAAGGTGAAGTCATCCCATCGGCCATCCCATTCGATCAGTTCTCAGAACGCAAAGCGAAGTCCTTCGTACGGCAATGGTGGGCGATCACAACCCAACGGCCACCCCCCAAGCCCAGCAACTACTCCCCCGGACCTTCCGAGCGATTTTCAAATACACAATTACTCGGACGGCTTCTTGTCCATGAGCAAAGAAGCAGACATCCCCATCACTCGCATCAATTCCTTTGCGAGCCTCTTCGTTTCCAATACCTTGTCAGTTTGGCTTCGGGAACCGGATCGTATGAGGCAAGAGACGGGCGAGGAATTCAACGACGTCTTTGCCAAGCTGCCGAAAGACATTGACGCTCGCAAGCGTCAGCTTCACGTCGAGAGCAAGAAGATTCCTGTCTCGCCAGAGACGACATTACGATGGCAATATCTTGCTACCCCTGCCGCCATCGAGAAAGACGTCCCTTTGATTGAACTCAACGGCGTGATCGGATTCCAAAAGGACTACTGCGCAGATCCCGAAAACCTTTGGGAGGAACTTTCGTCCCCGTTACCTTTTGTTTTCTTCCACCCCATGCTTCCCTTGTACATTGATACCAGGAAAGAAGGATCGATGGCTCGCTTCGTTCGAAGAAGCTGCAAGCCCAACGCCCTGCTGGATACGTACCTGTCAGGCCAATCCGAGTATCACTTCTGGCTCATGAGCGACAGATATATCGCGGCAAACGAGCAAATTACTCTACCATGGGACTTTAGGCTACCCAAGAAGTTCCAGGCACGGTTAGTGCATCTGCTGGGCCTCGCTGACGACGACACCAATACGCAGAACGAGTCTGAGATGGACGAGGCTGAGTACCAAACACTATCGGGCTGGATTCATCGGATATTGTCCGAGTACGGCGGCTGTGCGTGTGACTTGGGTGCGAACTGTGCCTTTGCTCGCTTCCACAGACAACACCAAGCGAAGGTTCAGTCTCGGCCTCCCGCAAAGAAGAAACAACGAAAGCCAAAAACCCACACCATCTCTCCCACCAGCACCGGTCACGCTACAAACAGTCGCGCAGCTAGCGAGGGACACCAAGACGACGCCGACAACGACGGTCGGTCAGTTTCTGAGCGCAGCAAACCGCCTAGTCGTGATCGCACGCCCGTACGCCAGGGTTCATTGGATCGGCCAGGTATCCTCACAGAACCGACTGACAGGGACAAACGCAAGGTTCAAATGGTTGAAGACTCATTCCGACGAATGGAACAGCAACAACCTCCACGCAAGAAGAAGCGAACATCCGATGGCACGGCATCCACTTCCGGTTCTTCCAAGACGAAACAACGCAGCTCAACCAGCAACGCATCCAGCGGCACTACACACTACGTCGATGCGGGAACATCTCGAAGCAAGTCGAATTCCCCTTCAAGTGGCGTGTCACCAACGGCACAGAATCCGTTCAAGGCACCTGCCTCCAGAGCGGAGTCGGTCGGTTCCCAGTCCGGGCGAACATCATCCACACCTCGTCCCGTTTACTGCGATGCCGGTGTACAAACTGACCCTGTCGAGGGCGAGTGGTACAGTGAGCCCGTTCAAACACCCAGGCCACGACGCCGTATCATATCTCTTTCGCAACGGCTGCTCAACAATCGACACCGCCTACGCTGTGATGAAGTCGAGAGACGCAAGTCACTCTCTTCTCTCTCCGCTCAGGAGCCAACACCCATGGACGTGGATCAACCAGCTGAGGTCAAGCCTAGTGCTGAATCTCCTCCGCCCTCCAAGGACATCGGCAATCAAGCCCGCGATACATCGCCAGCCGCTCCTCCTGCTGGCGATGTCGTGATGTCGGATGCTCCGACAAGTTCGCCAAGCACGGTAAAATCGCCCCTGCAGACCGACAGCGTTTCAGATGGACCCGCGAATGGCTCAAGCAGCCCGTTGAAGATGAGATCACCGGAGTTACGGGTCACGATGCCACCGGTCCCTGCCTTCAACGGACCCACATCGGCGACTCCCAGTGCCTCAACACCGTCGACAATTCAGTCGCCGTTCTCCGCAAGCAGTCTACCCAGTCCATTTGCTCCGACTGCAGTCAATGGTGTTGGGGCACATCCAAGTCCGGTCAAGAAGAAGTTGAGCCTCAGCGATTACACCAAGAGCAGGATGAACAAGGCCAAGCCTGCTGGCACTCTGAAGACCTCACTCTCTGGTACTGAGGAGACGAAGCCAACGCTCGATGCTATCGTCGATTCTCCAGTGATTGAGAAGAGTGCGGATGTTCTTACACCCGTTACGGGCAACACGATCAACTCGAATCCTGCGGCTGCGGCCGCCAACACGCTGTAACATAGAACGGGGTTCACGAGTTCCGAAGATGACACGGCGGCTTTTATTTCCCCTCTAAATATTATCAAAAACGTTTCGGGGCGGCGACAGTCTGGTGATTGACTTTGGCGTTTGGGCAGCGACGGACAATGGGAATGGGAAAGGGGAAGGGGTTCATCGGGTTCGGTCAGCGCTTTTTCGGGAATGTCTTCAAATGAACTTCGTTTTACTGTTGTTTTTGGGAGGAGCTGCAAAAAGAAAATGCACGTCTTACGAAAAACACACAAGCCCATTTCGACACTATTTTGTTTTTGTCGTCTGGCAGGAAAGCTGAATCTTTTCTTCGATGGGGGATCTATGGCGTAACGTAAGGGGGACACGGACAGACGCAGTGAAGAGCCGGGTATCGACCGATACGAGATGAAAAGACCGGGAAAGGAGGTTCCAACTACTCTCGCCACGAACGGCATGTTTTCGTGTGTATTTCTAGGCTTTGTTAGCTGTGCCGGGCGAAGTGGAAGTCGCCTCGGTGCGGGACTACTACACCCCTCCCATGACAAATGGAGGGCTCATTTTTTTTTTTGCAGCTGGGAACAGGCTGCCTAAGTTTTCGCTCACAATATCATGTTTCCCTGATGCCATACTTGTGATGTGACTTTTGCAATTCTATCTTGATTTTATCGACCATCTCTCAAGAGTGTCGATCTCGGGTCTTACATACCCGCCAGGTACTCTTACAGGGTATCTCAATTTCAAACCTCCAACCAACTCTTTTCGTATAGTACAGACATACGGCTCTTCTAACCATGCCGTCCGTCCCCCATTGCGATGCGAAATCCAGACAAGAGAATGAGGCAAAATACCCCGGATGGAATGCGGTTCCAGGATTGGTGAAAATTGTTAAACGTGCGAGGTCCAGAGTTCTTTTCTGAGGCCCATAACACACGGCAGGTTTGCTCAGTATCTCTTGGTCGTCATACCCCAGTTATCCTCCTTAAAGATGAGCAGAGCGAGGCGATGGCGAACAAAGAGACCAAACAGGCCGACAAAGAGCTGGAGGAAGGTGACCTCCCACGCGAGGCGGTCCTCTCTCAGGGGACCTCTCCAGACGAGCCACAGGTTGAGCAGGGTGAAGTTGCTCGTCTCCACGAAGCGGCCCTTTTCGTCCACCGTTACTTCCAGAAGGCGCAACTTGGCGAGGAGGTGCAGTCCTTGCGCGACGAGGGGGCGGGGTTGGCGTTCGGGGCTCCAAGGCGTCTTGCTCGTTTCCAGGAGGCCGGTGCGAGCGTTGAATCGGGGCAAGCGGTGACGAGGGCAGGGGATGAGGCCAAAGATTTGGGGCGTCGAGTAGAGGAAGTTGAAGAGCTGGGGGACGAGGAGGAGGCCGAGCGTCTTTGAGAAGTGGCCGAGGATGCCGACGGTGGCGAAGACCATGCCGGAGAAGTAGCAGTAGGTGTCGCCGACGAAGACCTTGGCAGGGTACCAGTTGTGCAGGACGAGAGCGAAGGAGACGCCGAGCCAGGGGAGGAGGAGGTAGAGGGAGAAGAGGTGGGAGTCGGTGGCCGGGTGGGGGTAGGGCGTGAAGAGGTAGAGGCAGTCGTTCAGGACGAGGAGGAGGGAGACGACGATGCACTGGGAGACCTCGATGCCGTTGATGCCTGCGAGCATGTTGATGGACTGAGGGCAGAACATTGCGATGCAGGACATGTAGATGTAGTAGAGGACGCCGAGGTCGAAGAGCTCGCCGAGGTAGGGCTGGAGGGGGATCGGGATGACGATGGAGGTGACGCCAAAGTCGACAAAGTAGATTACGAGGATGGGGACCGAGGCCAGGCCTGGGATCCACCACTTGTGTCGCCATCGGATGTCGAAGAGGTCGTCGCCGATGCCAAGGAGGGCGGTCGTCTGGAGGGAGATGATTGCGGAAAGGTAGGAGGCGAGCTGGCAGTTTGGGATGTGTCAGTAAATGATCTCTCGTGGCGTTGCGCTCAAGGAGAGACGAGTTAGGCCGACCTTGCTATGGGGGAAGCGATGAAGAAATCGTCCCTGCTGTACGTGCTCGACCTGGAATACAACGTCCCTGTTTCCACCACCGCTAGTGGCGGCAACAATGTCCTTGTAGAAGGGGAAGGGGATGAAGACGATGACGACGAGTAAGTAGACGGCAGCGCAGACGGCACCCATGCACTCGGGCAGCTCAGGGCGGTGGTGCTTTGAGAGGTCGCGGCCCTTGAAGCCGGCCTGTTTAAAGACTGGGCCAAGCCATCGGATCATGGAGTAGGCCAGCGCAAAGGCCAGGACTGAGAGTGCCAGTGACGCTATCAGGGGCTCGCCCTCGCCCTGGAAGGCATTGAGGAGGACTGCGACTGCGGCAAAGGAGAGGGCCCCCAGGCTCAGAGTCTCGGTTCGGGTGAGAGTCGGAGAGGAGGTTGAAGAGGAAGCCATCTTGGGCTGTGGTATCGTCGGGTTTTGCAGGCAAGAACGCGCCCACCGCGGTGGTTGTGGTACCAGCAGCTCTGTTCAGTTCCGGTAGCGTTTCCTTTACTTCTTGTAGGAGCCTAGGCTTGGCTGTGGTGCGATTGCATCGTCCTCCTGTGCGCAAGGTGAGTAGACAGGTGCGCAGGTGGTTTTGTTTTCGGGAAAGAGTGGTTGAAGCTGCAACAATGGAAAGAAGAGAAAGATCGCAACGTCAAAGGTTTTGCGATGGGACACAGTTGCAGAAGGTGGAGGAGGGCTTCGTCAGTTTGGAGGAAGAGGTCCCCACTCACTTCCAGGGGGGGCGCGTAATCGGATGGTGGCTTTCCCTTTTCCTGTCTTCTTTTTTTGGAGTATGCGGACGGATAGAGTGTGGAAACCACGCTGAACTTTCCCATGTGGGCACTGGGCTTTTCGGGAGGCTGCGGGGCAGATACGCAGTGCGGTAGTGGGCTGTGGAGGTTCAGGGAGCGTCAGGAAAGGAAGGCGAGGAATCAGCAACCGAAGTGGAGCCGGGGAACGGTTACAAGTTACAACCTTCCACCTCATTGCGCTTGCAGGCTGTTGCAGCTGTTGCAGCCTTTGGTCTGTGCGAGACTTGGCTCTTGAGTACTGGAGAGGCGGCGCATTGACCAGTGGTTGAGTCTGTAGTATCCATAGTCTAGCAATTCTAGATGAACTCTATCTCTACAGTTGATTGATTACAAACTCTAAGGCTCTTGTTGCATTGGTAACTGGAACTTCATCCTTTATTTCCTAGCAGTCTTCTCGCTTCTAGGTACTTACACTACAGCTGTATACGCATTTGATACAACTCACAATTCCGCCGTGACAGCTATCTACCTTAGATAAGTACATGAAGCTTACAAACACTATTCCAGCTCGCAACCAATGACCACCAGCTGCGGAAACTAAAGCAGAAAACGCGGAATTAAGCATGCCACGGCAAAGAGATGACGGAATGCCCAACACTGCCGGTTTGCCGTATTGGTGGTCAGCTTCAATCCCATTGTTCCGTTGCGGATCTCCATGGATAATCCACGGCTCCGTCTCCAACGAACCCCGCGTCCTAGACTCTCCCGTCGCCGTCACCGCCTATCACTGAGAAACAAGATCCGAGGTTGCTTGTCCTTAGTGTGTACCTTAGTCTCAGAGGTCCACCACACCCTACCCAAGGTAGAGTCAACCTGCATTCTTCTCGTTCTTTGTGTATCCATACTATGTGCCCCTCCAATCCCCGATCCCCCAGACCCCAACTATGCCCGTCTCGAAGCGGGTACGGAGATAAAAATCTGGAGTTACTAGCCCCGACTCAGAGGACGCAGAGGGGAGCGAAAACCCCGGCGGCGGAAGAGAGGCTAAAACGCACTTTCCTGCAGGTTTAGCCTGCAAGTCGCAAGGGGGGGTCGGCCGAAAGATGATGGAGATGGGGACTTTGGACAGTACTGGTCGAATAACGTTACACCATTCACCTCAACTGATCGTCGCCCTTGCCTCGCCCTCGCGCCCTTCCCTACACATAGTACACAAGGGTAGATGCGGCAACTGGGGGGAAAAGGAAAGGAGAGGAGAGGGGGGGTCTCGGGTTAGAATTACTAAAGCAGTTTTCCTTACTGCTCACGCCGTAGAGTCACGGCAGCGCAACTGAGTAGGTATTATTGCTAAGTGGATAGATACGCCAGGCACGCGGATACGTGCTTGCTCCTCCCGCCGGCTACTACTTCCGGGCCCATTGCTCTTTCCCATCCTCATTCTCAATTTCCCATTCATTCTCCTTTCACCTACAAAACCCCCTCCTTCCTACTTTTCAATTTCAAGTGGTATCACATCCAACTACTTTGATCAATCTTTTCACCGACTGCTCATTCATAGGCATCATCCACTTTTGTCAGCCAAGAATGACGTCCGAGAAGGACGTGGAGACGCCGGCCGGCGCCCACGGGCACCGAGGATCCTCTTCGGAGCAGGGCACCCTGACGGAACGGGACACTCGACAAAACTTCAACGCATCAAGCGATTTGGAAAAGGGTGAAAAGACTGAAATGGAAGAGAGAAAGAGCTTCGACGATGTTGAGGATACGCCCGACAGCGAGCCGTACCAGGAGGTGAGTTTCCATATTCTCTGCAGATGTTCCTTGGCAAGACTTTTGCGCCTGCTTAAGAGTTTGCCAAGGCTCAATGGCCATTGGCACTTTATTTGTCTTTTCCTATGACTTCTCCGGGAGTGCCCAATTCCATTACAACCTAATGTCATTCATACTTCGTGATACTCGTTCTGCGCTAACTCCATCTCCAGGACATCGTCGTCGAGCGCATACATACAGGACACTCCCACGCCAGCGCGAAAAGTCGCCTCTCCCGCATAGCAAGCCTGGCCTCCTCACGCCGCAAAAAGGAAAAGGAGCAGCTCCCTCCCACAATCCACCCCGTCTCCGACCTCGACAATGGCCTCGTCGGCTGGGACTCCCAAGATGACCCGGCCATGCCCATGAACTTCCCCCGCCGCCGCAAGTGGATCATCATCTGGTTCCTGGCCGGCATCACCTTCATGACCCCCTTCGCCTCGTCCATCCTCGCCCCTGCCATCGAGTACCTCAACGAGGACTACGGCAACGCAGACCTCACCCTCGGAACGCTGCCCGTGAGCATCTACCTCCTAGGCTACGCCGTCGGTCCCCTGATCCTCGCGCCCCTCTCCGAGATGTACGGCCGCCGCCCCGTCCTCACCGCGGCAAACTTCTTCTTCTGCGCCTGGCTCATAGGCTGCGCCCTCGCGCCCACGCTCAACTCCCTCATCGTGTTTCGCTTCCTCACGGGCATGGGCGGCTCCGGCTGCCTCGCCATCGGCGGCGGCGTCATCGCGGACATGATCCCCATCGCCGAGCGCGGCACCGCAATCTCCATCTGGATGGTGGGACCCCTCGTCGGCCCGACAATCGCTCCCATCGTCGGCGCCTTCGTCGCCCAGGACGTCGGCTGGCGCTGGTGCTCGTGGATCGCCTTCATCGCCGCCACGCCCATGGCTCTCGTCATCGCCGTCTTCAACCAGGAGACCAACCCCCGCGTCCTCATCGACCGCAAAGTCGCGCGCCTCCGCAAAGAACTGAACCGCCCCGAGCTCCGTAGCGTCTACGACGACACCGCCCCGGGCGCCGCGCCGAAATCCACCTCCCAGGTCCTCCTCCGCGGCCTCGTCCGCCCCATCAAG
Source organism: Colletotrichum paranaense (assembly GCF_030867605.1). Classification (NCBI taxonomy): domain Eukaryota; kingdom Fungi; phylum Ascomycota; class Sordariomycetes; order Glomerellales; family Glomerellaceae; genus Colletotrichum; species Colletotrichum paranaense. Next base: position 3,716,587 of record NW_026848961.1, on the reverse strand, counting down.
ATGCTCTTCCTCTCCCCCATCCTCTTCAGCGTCAGCCTCTACTGCGCCTTCGCCTACGGCGTCCTCTACCTCCTCTTCAGCACCATCCCCCTCGTCTTCTCCTCCACCTACGGCTTCTCCGTCGGCACCACGGGGCTCGTCTACATCCCCCTCGGCCTAGGCTACCTCATCGGCATGGCCTGCTTCACCCTCCTCTCCGACCGCACCGTCGTCCGCATGACAAAGGCCAACAACGGCGTCTACGAGCCCGAGATGCGCCTGCCCGATTGCATCTACTTCGCCGCCCTCCTCCCCGTCACCTTTTTCTGGTACGGCTGGACCGCCCAGTTCCACACCCACTGGGCGGCCCCCGTCGTCGGCCTGCTGCCGTTCGGCATCGCCATCCTCGGCATCTGGCAGCCCATCCAGGCCTACGTCATTGACGCCTACCCGGCCTACGCCGCCTCCGGCATGGCGGCCTTTACGGTGTTTCGCAGCGTCGTCGCCGCCTTTTTGCCCATGGCGGGACCGTCCATGTACGCCGCCCTCGGCCTCGGGTGGGGCAACAGTCTGTTGGGGTTCATTGCCATTGCGCTCATCCCCGTGCCGGCGTTGATATACCGGTACGGAGGCCGCTTGCGCAAGTGGCAAAAGTTGGAACTTTGATGAGGCGGAGAGAGTGTGTAGGGATAAATGGTCAGTTAGATAGACTGGGCTTTGTGAGACAAAGTGTGTGATAAAATTGCAAGATACCCATTAGATGTAGAGTTTGTAATCAATCGATAAAATCATCGCTTCGTGTCACTTTGGCCATGTTTCGTCTCATACCTTAGCAGTGCTGAGCTCAAGACATAATCCCCGTGCCTGACCCCCGAATGGAGTTGACCTACATTGCATATCAGCACCAAAGTAGACGGGTCCAAAATAGAACCCCCAGAAAGCCAAAGTCTAAGGCACAGGGTGTGATCCAAAAGAGTCCCATTATCATTATTTATAAACGATGTAATGTTCGGCCGTCACAGTCATCAATAGAAACCCCCTCCTCATTTCTCATGCGTCGGTCGCCCCTTTATCATCAAATGAGCTCCCACTTCATGAGGAACGTCCAAGCCATGCCGCACCTCCCCTTCTTGGAAAAGTAGTAGTCGGCCGTCATGCCCCTGGCGTCCTGCCCATCAATCGTGGTGATCATGGCCACGCTAACGCTCTGGCCCGGCGCGCCGAGGTCGATGGCGTTGACGTCGGCCCAGTGCCAGAACCCGTCCGTCTGAATGGGCACCATGTCGTCCTTGCGGCCGTCCCGCCCCTTGATGCTGAGGAACAGCAGCGGGGGCTTCCCCTTGCCGTGCTTCTCCGAGGTCCAGTGCTCGCACTTGTTGGACCACTGGAAGCGCACGACCTGGCCGCTGTGGACGGGGATCTGGAGCTCCTTGGGTTCGACGGTGTGGTCCCAAACGCCCTCTTCGTACGCGTGCGTGTAGACGATGGGTTTGTCGCCATGTACTGGGCCAATGTAGTATTCCTCCCAAGAGGGTACCCTGCCGTCGGGTCGGAAGAAATGTCTGTCGTCGCTTGGATAATGCGATAGTCCAAAAATGTCGTTCCTTCGAGTGAACTCGTGCGGCTTGAACGACTTGGTGTATTCTTTCGTCACATCAGACACGTTGCCGGCACCCCAGCAGGCATCGAGCAATTTCCACTCCCCGCCGTCGATTCGTACCGCATTCCACGCATGGCCGTCAGCCTTCTTCGGCGGCGGACGCTCCCCCTTCCTCAGCGCGGTATATCCATATCCTTTCCCGTGGCCCACCACCGTAATACACTCCAGACCCGCGCGAGTGGCGATTTCTCTGTATGTGTCTGCATATCCTGAACAGACCGCTTTGCCCATGAGAATCGTTTCAGCCCCCGAGCGACCCCTGATGTTATTACCGAAGAAGGCTGCGCAGTCATAAGCGATATTATGGTGAAACCACGTGAAAATTGCCCGCGCCTTGTCTGTGAGCGATGCAAAGGGACCGCAGAGCATTTGAGCCAAGTAGCCTACTGGATCGTTCCGAGGGAGTACGTGTATGGGGTATTGGGCGGCGACACCATCCGGCCCGGAAAAGTCGCGACAAATCAGACAGTCGTTTGCACGCTCAACCACTCTGGCCGAGACCGCCTCGATTTGCGCAGCGCTTGGCCGGGAGCTGAGAGGAACAGGAGGAGGTGCGTCATCATTCGGAGTTGGTCGTCTCCCTGGCAGTGGCGGCCGGTCGTTGGCTTGTTGATCCTGGTTTGTCGTCGGGGGCGGTGGCTTAACGTAGGCCGCTGGCGGTGGTGGTAATCTTCGTGGCTTTGCTGGTTCTTCTTCCTCCAGCGTGTGTCGGTGGACTTGCTGGGTGGTTGATTTTGAGGTTAATCGTGGGGGTAGTACTGGTCTCTGAGGAGGCTCAATCTGTCGGATTGCGGGCGATGACTTGACCGAAACCAGAGGGAACTTGGGCTGCTGAGCAGCGGCTTCCTTTGCTTGGGCAGCTTCTCGCTCCCTCTTGGTCGGTGGCAAGGGTGGTAGCTTTGCCTGATCTAGGGTGGGAGGCAGCTTTCGTGTTGGGCCATCAATCGAGTGAACGCTAGTTGCCGACGATACAGTTTGGTTCAGGGAGAGAGACGACAGGTTAGAAATTTCGGAGGCATTTGAGTTACGGCGAACCGTCAATTGTTGTGTAGATGGCCTCCGAGGGGGTAGAGCTGGTGAGATTTGCTGGGTCGAAGAACGAGTTGGCAGGGGTGGAGGTGCAATACGATCCCTGGGGGCTGGTGAGGTTGACGTTTCGACTTGGGATGAATCGGTGGTTCGTCGCGGTAACGGTGGCGGGGCGGGCTTTGCCGGTGCGGCGGCCTTGTTCGGTCGAGGAGGGATCGAGGGACTTTTCTGCGGCGTGGGAAGTCCATTCCTCTGGGTGACGGGGAGCGTCTGACTGCGTGGAACAGGACGATTTGTTGGCGGCGGTGGAGGAGGTGGCCTCTTAGCCTTCGCTTCTGGTGCTTGGAAGTTCTTTTGCTGGTTGAGGGCGGCAATTCTTTCAGCCAAAGAGTTGAACTTGGGCTCCTCGACGTCGGCCATGGTTGCGTCTCGGGACTTGAATGAGGGGGCCCGAATGAAAGGCGAGAGTTGGTGGTGTGCCGCAGCTCAAGAGGATGAGAAGTGCGAACAGGTGGTTTGTATAAATGATGGATGAAACAAACGACTGTCGATTATTGGTGTTTACCCCACCAATCCAGTTCGTGTTGATCGCGGCGCGATGTCCCAATTGAGCAATAGGCAGCAGGCAGGCTTTTGTGACTGAGTCACGGAGCCCTAGAGGCGATTGGGACTTTTGCGCGGCGGGGTTGTCAAGAGCAAAGTGATGATATCGCTGCCGGGCTGGATCTGTAGAGAACGGGCGAGTGTGTCGAGCAATCGACCAGTGGTCTGACGAAACAGATAAATGAGTTGGAGGGGTACTGCAGAAAGCTTTGTATAAATGTGATTGCTGCCACGGTAATAGTACTCGAGGTACGAAAGACAGTAAGCTAAATGTGTGGCTATTGGTGTGGCCGTGGAGCGGAAACGAATGCTAGCCCAGTGAAGGATTGGCTGGAAGATGGCTCGGCCACGGACAAGTGTAATGGTACAGCGTTTCTGTACCTCTGTAGCAAGCTGATGCCAATACGTACAGAGATGGACGTGGGGAGTTGAGAGATGTTGGATTGTGGCGAAGCTCTCAGCCTTCGGGTTGATTGCCGGTGCAAACAAGGCGAGGATGGGAACGCAAGCTCGCCTCAGGCAGTGACACTGGTGGTCAGGCCAGGCAGGCAACAGGAACGGGGCCGTCTGGTAGGCCCACCGGGTCGGAGGTCGGAGGCTGGCAGGCGCGGGACGCGAGAAGCTTAGCCGTGACAGGGACGGGGATGGGAACGATAGTGGACAAGAGAAGGATGAATGAGTTAAGTTACGGTAGCCGTACAAAGTACGAATTGACGAGAAGGAGGAAGAGGGGCAATGGGGAAAGGAGAGGCGTGAGAAGAGAAGCCCAACAAGGTTTTGCAGGAACCGGGGCCAAACTCGGACTCGACCCAAAGGTTGGTTGGACGCAGCTGTACAAAGTATCCGTAAAAAGGTAGGGTATGTCCCTCTTTCCAGGTTCGCAAAGCAGCACAAGCGCGCAAACACAGATCAGAAAACAGCAAGCAGCAAGGGGTGGGATGAGCTTTGAGGGAGAGTGACGGGTATCTGCTTTATTTAAAATAGCAGAGATGGGAAAGACAAAGGAGCATGGGGCCACAGATATGGTAGACTTGGGAACGCCAGGGCCAGGCACGGCACCCATACCCATGCCTCGCCCCGTCTGAATTTTGCAGTTCTTGTCCAAGACTTCAAGGTACGGATACCAGTACCTACACTAAGAGACGAAAATTCATCTGCACATGGCTGACACTCTGCTCAGCCTAGTACTTCAACTTGAAGGTCTGGCCTCTGCTACTATGTACGAGCTAGAGATAGGGTCACAAGTATCTCGTGAGGAGAATGGTACCTGAGATTGGAGAGTACATACGCAGCATTGGTGCTACGTAGTAAGAAGTAAGAAGGTAAGAAGGCGGGCTGGGCTGGATCAGTCGGCACAGCCCAGCCCTGCTAGTGGGGGATTGTGGGGATTTCCCCTTGGAGCGGATGCGCTAAGGCCGATCGTCGCCTCACGCTTGCGCCAAGTCTAGCGCTGAACCTGTCTTACATGGCGGCTGCCTGGTATCGGATTCTCTTCTCTACCTCTCTACCTTACCATCAGCATCCCGTCTATTGTGCTGGAATAAGGCGTCTTCCATCAGCAGGTACGCCGTTGAAAAGACCGTTTCAAACCCCAATACCGGGTTTCTACAAGTGACTAAAGTAAAATGAGTACCTATCCAGGGAATTGAGACTTCCTGATGCTGCCCCTTCTCCACATGGGCGTCATTGCGCCCCGTAAAGAACCATGTCTACCGCGGAGATGCGACACTAGCAGACGGCAAACGTAAGCTGCCGTAAAACTTACCGTAGCCAAGACTACATCGCTTATGTTTCTCTCAGCCTCTTTCAATGGCCGTCTCATTTGCCAATGTTATCATGTCGGGAAGCTGCAGAGCAAATACTCTTTTGAGGAGAAGAGGCCTGGATATGAGTTTGAGATCATGGTTACGCGCAGGGTATTTAACAATGTATGCGACAACAGTGTGTGGTTTTCTTTCAATTGGTAGTCGCACGGCAAAGGGCATAGAGATAGAAGACGAAAGCTGGGACAGTTGAACCGGAACCGGAACCGCGACACGTTGGCAAAGAGGGGGACGAGACATGCCTATGAAGGGTATGTGTTTATATCCGTCCATTCGAATACAATCGGTGGGGATTCCTCAAAGACCTGACGTGACAAGTGAAAGAAGGGGACGACGGTGACTCTGCTCCGTACCTTGGACGGGAGTTGCAACGGCAGGGAGGTGGAGCCGGCCGGATTAGAGTGCTGCGAGCTGTGCGTGCTGCTGCGAGCCATCCTTGAGTCCCACGATACGGTGGCCCTTGAACGTCAGGATGATACCTTACATAGGCGAGACGCTAAGCCTTCATCTCTCCCTCTGGAACCTGCAAATGGAAGCGCCCAAGAAGACAGCGAACCTGTCATTGAACGCTTAGTCATCACCGAGGCGGATGGTAGTGCCCGTACGCAGTAGGTACTCCGTAGTGATGGGGATTCTAGGGAAGCTGCTCGCCCGCCAGTGGAGCATTGCTGCGACCTACGGCCCCGTGCACAGGGAAGGGACCCCGGGGAGATCATTGACCACCCATTTACCTGCAGGTTCCATGCATCTTTTCTGCCAGTGACCTGCGCAGTAAGGCCCCACGCCCTTAGGCTGGAGGCTGGAGCCCATGGGCCACCCATCCCTGGGCTCCCAAGGTATGTACATACACAGTAGGTTTGCGCTGTCAGTGGGCCGAGGGCGGGCGCATCGTTCACTGTCTGGCTGGCCCGCCCCGTCACCCCTCGCCTCCAACGCCCACCACCACCACCACTTCCCACCGTGACGCTGCACCCTCCGCCTCCGAAGACGCCCCTCCTCCACTCCCAGTCACTCACGCAGTCAGTCTTCTGCAAGTCGCAACTATTCTTCTGTTCCTGCCCCTGCTCGCCTACCCGCGCCTAGCCTCGCCTTCCATTCCATTCCCAAGTTCCTTCCCGTCCACTTGCAGCTTGCCATTGTCCGCTGCCCGTTATTCGTTGTCTCCATGTCTTCAAGGGTGTCTGTCTCTTCACCCTCCCCAACATAAGGTCGGCACAAGCCAATACCTTTATTTTTACATTTCCTCACGCAACAAGAGGACAAGGACAGACGTAGACCCGTCTCCGTCTTCTGTCCATTTCCACAAACTCGCTTGTTGTCCTCACCAGTCTACTTTTAATTCCGTCTCTGGTATCCTCTTCACTGCGCCTCCGACGACCTTTCCAAGTTCCACCCATCGCGAATCGAGTTGGCGTATCCGTACTCCTCTTCCTACTTATGCGCCACACTTCGCCCACGATGGATTCACCCCAGTCTTGCGACAAGGCTACCACCACCGCCTCTGAGCCCGCACCCAAACCTCTCGGCTTTCTTGACCTTCCTCCCGAGACCCAAAAGGACATCTTCAGCCATGTATGCCCTCCCCTTCAGCCTACAGCCCATGTCGCAATGCAACTGACCCCTTCTAGTGCTGCCAAAGCGACCTGATTTGCCTCTCCCTCGTCTCCAGACACTTTCGCGAACTCGCTGCCGCCCAGCTATACCGCAACTTTCACATCGTCTTTCCCGATGAAGATGATCCGTCTTTCGATTCACCTATTGACAGCTTGGCTGGTGGCCTCGACACCTTCGTATCGAGCGAATACGACTACGCCCAGCATCTTCGCGATGTTTCTCTCGATACCCTCAGCGCTGGCGACAAGGCCGAAGCTGCATATAAGCCGTACTTGTACAGCGCCAGCTGCGGCAAGTTCATGAACACGTTACTATTTCTCACTCTCAAGAATGCAAAGTCCCTCGAGACCTTCAGGTACGTAGCGTTGGCTTCCATTTGCGCATCGTCACCGCTGACAGCTCGGACACCAGGTGGAACATCCGAGTCGAGCTAAGCCGGCCTGTGTACAAGGCGTTACACCAGATTGCGACCCTTAAGAACCTCCACATCCGAATGCAAGCCGGGCCGTCCCTCTTCGAGATTCCCCCTCCGCTACCGTATTCGACGAATCTACCGCCGCCTACATCCACTCAAGGTCATTGGGACCCGTTGCCAGCGTTTTCCTCGATACCGCCCCCGCCTCCTCCTTTCGCAAGCATGTCTTTGAACGTCCCGCCGCCGTACAACCCATCTTCCCTTGGTTCTCACCCTCCCTTACCGCCCGCGTTGAAGCCGACGCCCCGAAGTAGGCGTAGGATATCCGCCAACGAGCCCGCAACGCTGGGCGGGTTCCGCAAGCTGAATTCTTTGGTGGTTCTCGACATTGATACCTTGGATACTGTTACAGAAATCAAGTCATGTGTGCGCAATTCGGCGTCTACCTTGACGAAACTGAAATTGTCCTTCTCGACGTATCTTGCTTTGCAATCGCGAAAGCCACCTCCGGACACCGACCCTGATGACTCGGACCAGGATGACGAGTTCCAAGTTGTTCCTCTTCCATCAGCACCCGGTTGGGATGAAGCGAGTGGACCGGCAAAAGCATTTCGCGCGCAAGAAGAGAGGAAAAGTCAGGAGTCGGTTTTGGGCAGGATTTTTGACGTGGAGCCATTCCTGGCAAAGAAGTCACAGCATCGCAAGAGTTTGAAAGGAAAGGCCAAAATCGATAACCCGGCTAATACGCAAGAGGCTGGCTCACCTGCCGAAGCCTTCATGAATAGATTGCGAGAGGTCTCGGGTAAACTGATGGCAAGCGTGGCGGAAGGCGATGCGGATGACGGGTCAAAGCAAGAAATCCTAGAGATGATCGAGAAAGCCAGTCGAAAGTATTTGGAAGCAGAGGAGGCGAAAGCGGCGACGGAGGCAGCGAAAGAGAAAGAAAACACGACATCAGCTGAAGCGGGCTCTTCCACTGGTGCAGGATCGTCATCCGCCGCGACAACAACCGTTCAGCCGGCTACGACCGTCGAGGTTTCGGGAGCGTCTATTACCGGTGCAGATATCAGCGCCAAAATCAAGACCACGCCAGCAGCCGATTCTAACCCCGAGGATATCAACGTGGAAGAGCCCATTGCTGCTGACGAGGCTGAGGCGATCGAGCGGGTTCAGGCTGTCGCTCCAGAGACGAGCTCGTCAATTCAAGAACCTGCATCGCCTACCACGGCGCGAGCAAAGGCCGCGTTGGAAGCTCAAAAGGCAAACTTTGAAACATTGGTTGCTCGTCTACAGCACCTATTATCCGAAGCCACAAGTCTCCAGGAGAAACTTGAGGACTTGCGAAACACGACGAGCGCTTTCGACCGGGACCACATTCGATATGCCGAGAATCAGTTGCAGGGCTTCTACCGCGATATTGAGAACGTTCGGTCCGAGCTGAATGCGACTGAAGCCGAGATTCGTGAAGTGGAGAAGCAAGTCAACGGCATAGCCACGACAGCACATGGCGAGGACGAAAGAATCAGCGAGTATATCCGGGCGACCAGAGGCGTCGCTCTGCGATCCTTTAGTGTTCACCTCATCCCAGTCAAGGCCTCTGTCTTCAAGGCAGCCATTGACGTGAGAGTGCTAAAGAGGCTGACGTTGCTAAATGTCGGCAATCAAGCTCCCATCTGGACCATGTTGACTAAGGAAAACAAGGCACAGCCGCTCCCCTTACGCAAGATCTTCACGGATAACGTGTCCATGCCTTTCCTGACATTTGCATCGCAATTGGAGCAGATCACCGAACTGTTCATGCTCGAGCGGTCGTCCAAATACAAGCCCGAGAGCTTCGCGCCCAAGACAAATGTCGTCATGGACCAGATCCGCCGTCTTGTTCTCAAGAAGCATATGCCGACACTAACTCGGCTGATGATCAAGAACGATTCTCAAATGAGCTGGGATCTGGATGAGAAGGCCATGCTGCTCATTTGCAACCGCGGGAAGCAACTCGAAGAGCTTGCGGCCTCGCTTGGCATTCGCGCCATGGTACGTTATCTGAGATGTTGTGCGTGTTCCAAACTAATCAATCTCTTAGCACACATTCATGCAGCACCTCGGAGGGCTGGTAAACCTTCGAGCTCTGAACGTAATTTCGTTCAGAAATGATGATACCTGTGTCTGGGTGATGCGCGAGACCCGCAAGTTCCTCGTCGATAACCTCAGCCACCACCCCCACATGAAGCTCGAGTGGATCTCAATCGACGATGACCGGGTTGAGCGCATCATCCGCCCACCACCACAGACCCCGGCTGCCAAAGCCGACGAGAAGAGAAACAAGAAGGGCAAGAGTAAGCCTGCTGGCTCTGCTTTTGGCGCCTTTGGTGGCCCGGGCACCTCCACTGGTTCAGGTGCCCCGGGTAGCTTCCCACCGCTGCCCATGCCGGGATGGGAAACGGATAGCGACAGCGACGATGAAGACACCGATATAGTTGCCAACACCAAGCTGGAAACCGTTGAAGGCGTCCATTTTTATGATGTTTGGGACGTCCGTATTTTCAAGAAGGAAGTCATGGCCGGAAGGCTGTGAACGAAGGCCCCGAACGTTGAGGGAGAAGTTGTCAACGAAGAGCAGGAGAGAGACACGGGGCTGAAAAGAGTGGTGGAAAACCCATGGGCTTGGAAAGAATATGTAGCAGACGAAACGGCGTTAATTGGTTTCACTTACTTGGATGGGGTTCATCTGGGGAATACCCGGCACTAAAGGAAATCAAAGCCTGGCGCAGTATGGTACGGGAAACGGGGTATTAGGGGGCAAGGAAGACATAACCTCAGGTTGTCCCAATCTACCCACGGCGTAAAGTAGCGACCTCCTTTTTTTTAAAGCATCATTGGGCGGGCTTGTATTTACCCCCCTTGCCATGTTCATATTATAGACCAGTCATTTGTGAGATGTGTGTAGAGTTTGCTTTGACATATCGGTCTCCTATCGCAAGCCCGTGCATACATCTCAGTATCCAAGCGCTCTGTTCTAAGTCCGACCCGTCTCTTCAGAATCCATCTTCACCTCGATATCGAGAGTCAGGCTCTCTCTCTTTCTCTCTCATGTGTTTAGCTCCCGCCAAGGACTTACCTCATCAATCTTAGTACTACTGATCATCTGCTCGATCTTCTCAAAATCCTTCTCCATAAGCGCAATGTCGGCATTGGACATGCGAGACTTGCATGAGGACATGAATTTGTTAATTTTATATGAGAGGACTATGTAGATACAGGTGAGCAGGACGCCATGCGAGGACTAGATGCGGTGGACCTCGAGGCTGTACGGATCGGTGAAGATTTACTCGGCCCCTTTGATGAGGTCGGTGATGACGGGTTTAGTTATGAGCTGGGTAAGGTCGGTGATGATGGTCATTTTGGAAGAGTGTGGTGGTGAGGTCCGGGAGGTTTGTTTTGAGTTGTGCGTTGTGCGTTGAGTAGGGATCGGGGACAGTGGAGGTTGTTGATGAGAGGAGGGATGTGTGAGTGAGAGGAAATCTAAGTAGATGAGATTAGGGTTGGGGGTAATGAAGACTGAGAGAACAGAGGTAGGAGACTGGAGTTGAGTTGATTTTAGGGGAAAGGTGGGCTGAGGGAAAGGTATGTGGTTCGGAAAACTCTATGGTGAATGCCTTTTATTTGTCAGGCACGCCTGGGTACCAGAGTACCTCTGAACAGACGTCAGAGTTTTGGAATCGCAGATGTATGTAGGCTCTATACTCGTTGCCTCCAAATGGTGGTATCCTGGATGCCTTTGATGTCTTCATTGTGACATCAACCTGAAGACAAAGAACCGAAGAACATCCTACAATCTGGCCGACCTACCTAGGAGTGGGCCTTTTGTTGAGGTACTGGAAAGGGGGGGGGGGGAGGGCAAGAGAAAAAAGACTCCATCATAGGGAACCGAACAAAAGATTAAGCAATTGTTCAACTTGACTCTGGAAGAACGGGCTCCACTGGCGCCCCCTTAGCCCCTCGGCCAAGTGTCTCAATTCACTTGTATTGATGGTGAGTAGAGATGGAAACAGACCCAAGTACCTTCCTCGCTTACGCAGTGTATTGTGTTCACTAGGGTGAATATACGTATGGACACAAGACCACGTCCCTCACCCTAAGTTACTGCCATTCGAGCAGTAAATGTTCGCACGATATAACCGGAATGTACACATAGCTGGTAATCTTGAAGACGCCATTAGAGCTACAGCACTTACGGCTATGTAACTACTTAAGTAGAACAACTTGCCCCTTTGTATTGTTCACTTGTAAAGCTTCTCCAAAAAGCATTACATCGAATCGCATTTTCAGCTTCTTTAACAAGCAGTGTGGAGAGGGACAAAGCTACCACTGTCGTATCGCGATACCTCGGTCCCCCATCAGCTGTTAAGTGACACTGGAGATGAGGCAACATGCAGTATGGATTAGGGAAGACATAGTAAGTCAATTTTTTGTTTGGGTATCAATCTTCTCTCCTCGAAGCCGCCAGCAGTTCATCACCGTTCTATGCCGCTTTCTGATCCATAAGCGCCATAATCTCGTCTTCTTCATCCCCTTCACCAGCCCTCCTCCTAGCCTCCCTCTCAATCCCAACTCTGGTAATCATACCACCAGCAAGCATCCCAGTCTCTTTGACCCCTCTAACCCACCCCTCAAGACTCCTCATCCCCACGACAAGGAACCCGAGCTCCTCCCTCTCGACATCGAAAACCTCCCACCACGCCACCTCAGGCATCTTAGCCCCAGCCTCCCGGGCGGCGATATATACTGCCGCCGTCGCGAGCGCGTTGGGCTGGTGCGTAAGATACAGCATCTGCGGGCTCAACAGCGCCGTGTTGAGGTGCGCGACCACCCGCCCGGCCACCTGCGCCCTCGGCTTCCCGAGGAAGTCGAGCGCCTGGAGGTACGTCACGGCCAGCGCGTGCGGCAGCGCCACGGCCGTGTCGAAGCCCAGGGCCCAGAGGATCCGCGCCTCGGCGGCCAGCATCCGCGTCTGGAAGGCGGCGTACTCGCCTTCTGTCTGGTAGTACGTCGTCGGATCCGGGCGGGGGCGCTTCTTCGGGTCGTCGTCTGGTGGCTCGCCGCGGAAGAGGGTGGAGGCTGGGGAGAGGAGGTAGGCGTATACGTTTGAGACGTCTCGCGTTGAGCGTGGGACGGGGCCCATTTTGGCGACTAGGTAGAGGGCTGCGGCGGAGACGTCCTGGAGATCTTGTTAGTGGAAATTGAGATGTTGTATGGAATGTGTTGCTTGCGACTCACGCTGAATTCTCCTGCCATTGGCGACTCGACGAGCCAGTATCGCGCCAGCAAGACGTTGGCCTGTGCCGTTGTCGATTGCGGCAGGTCGAGTAGCACACCGGCAGCCTGTGTTAGGCACTGCGTCGCATAGAATATGACATCCTGGAGGTCGGCCGGTAGTGAGCTGAAGGAATTGCGCTTGTAGAGCTGCTCGGCCGTCGCCAAGGTGTTGGTCATATGCGCCATGGTTTGCGCCCTCTATGTGCCGTCGTCTCGGTGGCCGTTTCACCTTGTAAAGATAGCAATCGTCAAAAAACCGTCGTCGCAAGGCTGAAAAAGAGTGTTGAAGTTCCGAGGTTGCTGGGATTCCGGTGTCCCTATTGGTCAAAGCTGAGAGCTGTCAGGGTAAGTTAGGCGCGATGTCTGCCGCGCGTGTGTCGTCACTTTTTCCCAAGGAGAGACAGAACCCGGCCGGAAGCAACTGGAGGCGTACCTTACTTCTGTGTTTAGGTGCGCTGGCCCGAGCTTCTTCTTCCAGGTTGCGACCAGAGGACGTGGGGACGCTAAGCCGAAGCGGAGGATGAGTGGGGCTGCGGTGCTTCGCGGGCTTTGGGTAGGCTCTGTGGCCCTCCGACGTACCTGAGGCTTTGAACTGCGGTGGTTACGAACCAATTCAAGGCAGCTGCGTGGAGAAAAGGTCCCCCGGCCTTCTGGACATCACGCTCGCATCCCGCCTCAGCTTGCGAACGACACGACAGCGATTATACGGACCATCATCTACACACCCGGACCACTATCCTCCGGCCCACGACAAGCACTGTTGCATTCCGACACCGATCAATGGATGGGCTCGTGTGCCGAATCCCCAAATAACCATCTACACCCGTTCCCTCTTCCCCGCATCGGCTTTGTCGGCCAGTCGTGATCCGTCCACGCAACCCGACGACATCATCGATCGCACGCCTTCGCAGACGACGAACAACGACGACAACGAGACCGCCGTAGCCATGGATTACAGCGCCTCTATCCACGAAGAGAGCGGCGCATCGCCCTGGGGAAACTCCCCAGGCTCCTCGCCCCGGCCCAACCAGACCAACTTCTCATCTCTTGGTGCTGACCTCGGCGGCGACCCGGCTGGATCCCCCTTCAACTACTCACCGAGTCCCGGCAACGCAACGCCGCAAGACCACCAGGAGGGCTTTGGCGGCGAGCAGCAATACAGACGACCAGACACCGCAAGCAGCACCCAGTCGACCACCGAGGTGGAAACACAGGAGTCGAGGACCGAAATAGGCTCAGAAGCCCGCTCCAGCGGCGATGGTCCGGGACCTGAGCTGCCTCAAAAGTCGCAGGAACAGGGTGGCCCCGCGGCCGCGGGCGGTCAGGCTCAACAACAGCCGCGCAAGCCTCAGCAGCCTCAGTTCAGGCTACAGGCCAAGATCACCGGTCTCGAGCGCACCGGGAAGAAGGACCCCATCTTGCGGTTCGATGTTCATGTAAGGAGCAAACCCCCCTGTGCGCTGGAAGGTGATTGCCTAACACGCCGTAGACCAACCTCCCACGGTTCCGCACTACGCAGTACCGCGACGTACGTCGTTTCCATTCCGAATTCGTCAAGCTTGCGGAGCACCTGATTTCAGCCAACCCGGAATGCCTGGTACCTACCGTACCGCCCGCCGTAACTTCGGCCGGCGCTGGCACGGACGAGGACGAAGCCCGTGTTAAGGCTCTATTACAACGGTGGTTCAACTACGTGTGCAGCAACGAAGTCCTTATGAGGGACGATGAGATGGTCCTCTTCGTTGAGAGCGATTTCGGTTACAGCCCCATGGTAAAGATGAAGCAGCCGGCGACGGGTGTGCGCAGAAAGATCCTGAAGCAGTTTGCTCCCCCGCCTGACGACACTCCAGAGCTCCAGGAGGCTCGTCCGATTGTGAAGCTCTTCTACCTTGGAACCATGGATGCCGGCCACAAGGTCGATAAGCTCGTCAAGTCTCGTCGAGGTAGGTCCAACGTCAATCCTTCCCAACAACGCGCGGGCATTTGCAGGTCTGATATCATCTAGGTCTGGGATTGGCTGAATCCGACTTTGGCGTCAAGCTCGGCTCCATGCATATCCAAGAGCCCCATCAGGGTCTCGCCAATGCCTATCGTAAGTTGGGCAAGATCGTACAGACCGTCGGTGATTACCACGCTGCGCAAGCTACTGCGGAAGCTACCACCATTGGTGATCCTTTCCAGTACCACTCCCAGGACTCATTTGTGGTCAAGGAGTCACTCACAAATCGCCAAATCCTCATTCGCGAATTCCTCCAGGCACAAGAGAACACACGTAGCAAGCTCAATGCTGCCGATCGTCTGAAGGCGAGCTCCAACGTAAGGCGCGAGAAGGTCGATGAGGCCATTACGGCCCTCGATGACGCCCGCCAAAACGAGACCTACCTCTACCAAAAGACGACTCGTGTCACGCAAAATCTCGTACAGGAGCGCCGAAAGTGGTTCGCGAGGACTGCAGCGGACCTTCGGCTCAGCATCAGAGAATATGTCATTCGCGAGATTGAAGCTGAGCGACGTGCTCTCGCCGTCCTCGAGAGCGTAAGACCAGACATCCGCGCCATTGACGCATCTGGCGGTCTGAGTCGACTGGGACGCGAGGCTCACCCTCCCGTCAGAAGGGCCAGCGTGGCAGCCAGCCAAGGTCCCAAGGGTGATGCATGGAGCGGTGTTCCACGACGTACCGACACGCTCAACCGCAGCGTGTCTGGCAGTCTTATGGGCGTCCCCGAGGACGGTGAGGGCGACGACAGCCAGGGTGCGGGGCAGAACAAGGGCCTCGGCGCAGCGGGCGGCCGGGCGAGCCTGTCCGGTGTGGCAGAGGAGGACGACGAGGACCGAGTGGATGCGAGAAACGCGGCGAGCCGATTGGCGACCAGCACTTTCTGATCGCGTCGACCTTTGTTTGCGAGGTGCGGGTGAACGGGCGATGCCGCTCCTCGGAGGGAGGGGAGGGGAGGGAGGAGGGGGGGAAAGATCCTTGGACCGAGACCTTTTTGTACGGAGGGGGGGCTTTCGGGGCAGGCACTTTTTTTCTCTCCCAAAAAAGCTCGTATGATGTGTAATGCTGTATCCGTCCTGTTTGTGCTCCCATACACATAGATTCCCAAAGTATGAGCCTTGCCTTTTTTTTGTAATTCTTGATTCTCTCCTCTGCATTTGACTAGGTATGCGCGATTGTATCCGGCGCGAGCTTGATTCGCCTGCTGTTTGTGAGAGACAACATTGGAGAGAAAGGTCTCGTTTGGGGGTGGCATATGGCGATGACTGACAGGACGCAGCGTCACGATGGAATTCTTAATGGATGACTCGGCGTGCGTGTGCCGGTGGCGGTAGGCGGTGAAACGTGACTCTACCTACCTTGAGGCACCTTGAGTGCACCTCGAGGTTGAGGTAGGCTGAGGAAAGTATCTTGATTGTGACGCAAAAGCAGAGCAAGAGCAACATGTAATTGAAGGTGGGTGCGTTTTTCGCAGCCATTCACATAAAAGACACACCGAGAAATGCACCAGGGCATGTTGTGCTTCCCATGCGATATCTTTCTCCTTCACCCACTTACTGTGTCGTCGTCATCCGTCTTGTAGCGGTTGCAGTAGAGGCACATGGTAAAATCGTATATAAACTGCGAAAAACACATGCGTGTGGCAGATGTCGTGTTTCCCCTCGCTCACCGACTCAATGAATCAGATCCCGATTCCACCCCCGATTTCGGCTTCCGGGGGGTCTCAATGTGTCTTTTTTTGGTCTGCCAATGCTCGGGAAGTGGACGTTGCTGTCTGTTGGCTTGGCTTGGATTTGATCGATTGGCGGTGAGGTGTGTGAGTCAAGGTATGAAAGGCAGGCTATATTATACGCCCGGGGGAGTTACGCGGATGCGGATGCGGAAGCGCAATGTGGGTGTGTGTAGGTGAGTTTTATTATAGTACGGCTGCTGCTGCTGCTAATGGGTGGTAGATTGGCTGAAATGCACATGCTAGCTTCGCACTGGAAAAGGGGGACAAGATTCACATGTTGCTTCGTTGATATAAGGTAATTGAGCGACGATTGAGGCGGTGGCTGCAGGTAAGATGTCTTCGATTTGATGGTGGTGTTCTGTTCGTAGGTTGTTCTTCTATTGGGCACCCAGACGCCTCCGACCATTTTGAGTGGCCCCTCCTCCTCCTCGCATCATCCACGACCTAATTACCTCTTCAGAAAGAAATTTGCTTGTGTTTAGTTCTCTGGGGTAGAGAACCAATCGCTGTCTGGATTCAAGGAACTTACATTGGCTGATGAAGTCCTTTCCAGCGGTCTGAGAATTGTCTTGGATGTATCGTGCCATGGCGATATCCCTATGCAATGTAGTTGACCGTTGAAACTCTAAAGGCATGCCGAGGAAGCTGAATGCAGCTGATCGGGTCTCATAGTGCTTTTCAGCTTATTTGGGCATTGGTACTTCTGCCCCCTACCCGAAATATGCAGCGTTTCCGCGTTGCCAGACCAGCTAGACTTTCCTGTTCACTAAATTACGGCGAAAATCCGGCGGCCTGACAGACGCTGTCTGTCAGCGTCGGTTTCTGGAACGGAGGCGTCAGCCGGTTCTCTCTTTCTAATTTATCTGGCATTTTTGTCAGCGATGCGAGCCGTGTTTCACTTTATTCCAGAGATCCGGTAGACACCCTCGCTGATATGCCTGAGCAGACGATGTACATGCGGAGAGGCCATGGCCTAGTGAGGTCGTATCGAGCTATGCTCCCCCCAGTCTTCCCATTCGGCTTTTGGGATGGAAAACTTCCATCGAGATCAATAGCCGTCTGGAAGCAAGGTCATTACTCGGCAACTACGTCGGCAGGTGTCAATCCAGACATCCGTCTGCCCTGGAGCTGAAGCCTGAGGTTTGGAGAAAATCGCCGGTAATGGAATGATTCCAGGCGCCGCTGGCAAGTGACCCTCATCGTCAATACTGCAATGACTCGATTCCATGCGGCTCAGAAGAGAAGAGTCTCTGTCTTAGATATGTCAAGGCCGTCCATTGGTAGATCGGACAACAATTCCGTGGACCGTGTTAGTTGTTATAGCTGCTCTCCCTGGTGATATCAGAGGACTGACCAGACTTTCGTCCCGAGGCTGCTCACGCTCGTCTTCGGCGACATCATTGTACCAACACCTTCCCATGAGATGACGTGACGGGCTTCTCTCTTCTTCTTTCGCATACCGAGAAGAGGACGGCCTGCTCATCAGTATCACGTACACCCAGGTAAAGCCTCGCGCATGGGTTCTCTTCAGGCAGACATGACGAAGAGCTCCACTCGACACTCCTTTGCATAGGCCCTGGGTAATGCCATGCGTTCCGATTGCGTGAGCATGCAGGGTTTCTCCGAATTGGAAAATTGTCTCCAATTTTTGTTTCGCAGTGCGTATCTGCTGGCCACCGTTGAATGTGATACCCAAGCAGCCTGCGGTTGCGGATATGCGAGATTCTTGACTCTTTCAATACTAAGCCCTGACTGAGTCGTCAGACAAACCAGCTCCTGATTCATCCCGCATCTGCCTCACAGCAGAGAAGTAGATCTTGCCGTGTTGAGGATTGCAATGCCGGCTCAGGCTCTCCGTGTGATAGTACACTTGGAGATCACTCGTTTGGGGTTCAGTAGAGTAGTGAGTGTGCTTTCAAACATCTGGCGCGCCTCAGAGATGCGGGCGCCGTACATGCTAGTGCTATCCACGGGAACAGTAGCTGGGTGATCATTGCAGCTCTCGAATGTATCTCCAAGTTTGCTGAGCCCAGAAGATGACGTTGATGTCTCGCACTGGTCCTTGCCATCAAGAGAACCACTTTCGCGTCCATGCAGGAAAATGTGTACGATTGGCATTGAGTTTGAGTCGATCAGCTTCAAACGACTTTATCCAATACCCATGACTTTTTGGTCAGGCGAGGTGTAGCCAGGGGCTGCGACTCAGTTACTACGCCATATCAGAACAGGCGGCATTGCCACCAACTGTGATATGCCAACTCTCTTTTTGCAGATGCTTCGCCGTTGAGGCAATACAGCCTATGCAAGTTAGAAGGCCGCAGTCTGTATCATTAGTCTGACTTGACAAATAAATGCAGTGGCCGGAATCCGGGCAGGGTTTTGCGTGCCGACTGCGGATGCGTCAGGAGTTGCGGATCAGGATAAGGTACGGTCATCCATGTATTTTAGGTAGTCATGGGCTTTCGAGGACTTACAAGGGCTGGGGTCAGGACCAGCCATGCGCAGCGCCTCGCTATAGGACCGGTAAAATGGAGGTGCACATGCAGTGTATCCGCATACCAGCAGTCGGAGAACTTGGACCCAACCACTCGATCAGATTGGCGCAGACTCGAGCGCTAACAGAAATCAGGTAAAGGAGCAGCAGTTGCAGTGCCTTCGATATACGCTGTTATAGACGTTTTGGTCGATGCAGTGATATCAAACTGAAGTCGAGGCCCGAGGAACGCTTTCTGGCACCGAGGGCGTCACGATGAGAAGGCCTTTCCGGGACCGGTTCAAGAAAGTACTGAATTCTTGGAGGACGCATTGCTTCCGACATGATCTGGTTCGGCCGGTTAGAGCCTCGGCATCGTGTTCTTGTGCCGTCTTTTGATACTAAAATCCATTGTTGCAAGGATAGGTGTAGGCAAGGCCCTTGAAGGCCCCGTCAACTAAGCCGGGGTCCACCAGATGGGGCCTGCGGTCCATGTCCCTCCCCTCAGAGGAATCCACTGGGGGTCTTTGCCGCCGCGGCCAGGGGACCGGAGGGCATACCATCACAGCGGAGCCTGACGTGCAGGATTGAGTGCGCAGCTCAATCTGAGGATATGAGCTCTGTGAAGATACTTGGTGTTCAATAGGTTTTTGCAACCGCTGGGAGCAAGGCGCAATAATGAAGTTCCCATATCCATGACAAGAGAGAGCAGCTGGTCAACAGCGGCTGTTCAGCAGTGTCTCTCTAGCTGTTAACTTGCTGGTCTTCTTAAGCGATCGACGGAGAAAATGGTTCGATGTCGCGAACCATGGCGCTTCGCTAGCTGGGACGGGTGATGGCCTTCAACGACCGGCAGCGTCCTCATTCCGCGGAACGAACGGGATGTGCGCCACCGTCGGCTAGGATAGGGAACGATAGATGCGCAGCCGTGCCGTAGAACATATGCCAGAAGAGAGTGATGAGGGATGGGCGGTCTTGAGCACCAAAGCTGTTGTAACTTGTAAAGGCGGTAGCTCTAATTCTAGAACGTATCCGACGGCTGGTTGATAGGACGGTTCGGCCAAGACGATGGAATGCAGGCGGCAACAACAACCATGCAGCGTCGTACGTATGTGGCCGCGGAGGGAGGGAAGCTCAATGTGCCAAAGCTGCAGATTCGCTCCATTTCAGGACGAAAGGTTTGACAGAATGCCATAACGTGTCTTCGAGGGGAACCGAAGGTGCTGAAGTACGGACGGATGAAGGCGGGCGGCACTGAAAATGTGCAGCAGAGGAATGGAAAGAGGTACTCCGTAGGGAGTAGAGGATGTAAGTAGACAAGGAAGGTCCCTGCCTTGGCACCCCGCCATCCGAACTGTTGCGTGATTATGTAATTTCGAGGAAATCACGAAGGCGCCTTATCCGAACCTTCTCTTCCTTCAATCAGAAGATCGGTGCACAGAAATCAGAAAGTGCAAACTTGGAAGAGAGGCAACCAGGGATCGTGAGAGGCAAGAGGGAAACCTAAAAAGTCAATCTTTGGATTTCTCTGCAATTCTTCCTTACCAACTACTTGACTTAAGCTATCTTGGACTCGATCACACCTTAATCTGCCTCCGTCGATGCAAATTCGAAGTTTACGACATTTCGCCTGCTCTACTTTAGTTCTAACTACCAAATTCGCATGTCACTCAGCCTTTACCTTACCTCTTTACTTATTCAAATTGCGTTGAACTTTTATCGATGGAACATGTCGCCTCATTGGCCACACAAAGATGCTCAATCCTTCGACCGCCGAGCATCCGACTGGACCCCCCCCCCCCTGGCAGGATTCTACGCACTCAACGAGGGCCACGAATCGGTGCTTCGTTGCGAATCTCGTGCGGAACTCGAACCTCAATTAGCCAACTATGTCGTTTCTCAGTGCCCTGCCCTGGTCAGAGGTCTCCTCTTTCTCACCGTCTATCTCCATATCCATTCTTCCTGCAACTCTGGCACATCTAACCAGGGCATTCATCGCCTCATCTTGGGTTCATTGTCCATCATCTGTCGCAATTCATCCGCGATTGTCCCGTCCCATCTGTCCCTCGGAACCCTTACACGCAAGATCATGGTACGGATACAGGCGCAGACAAAGTAGTTTTGCCTACGGCATCTTCCTTGTTCACCACACCTGCTCATTTCCTACCCTCCATCAAGAGCCATGCATCCCCGTTGCCACAACTGTCCCCCCTCCCGGCTCTCCCCTCCCCTCCTACCCCTCCCATTGACCCCTGTCGTGGTCCATTCTGTTCCGGGCCCTCACTCCCGGGTACCTCACCGACCATACCTTAACTGTCCACTTGGCTCAATATCCCAGTCCGCGCATGCGGCCGTTCCACAGAGAGCGAGAGACAGAGACAGAGAGGGAGGCAAACCTACATTTTTTCCTCTTGCGATTCGCCATCGTCATGTCTTCGTGCTCGCTCTGTTTACCTTCAGGCTCCTGACTAGCCTCACGACCCAGGACAGGTATAGCCCGTCACCGCAACCTGCGACACATGCAGGCGAGGCACTGCATCTATGACTATCATGTCGAAGCCCCATGCATGCCGATATCTGTCACCGCACTGATGCCATCCAAGCCGTCCCATCACCAGCCGCTAGTTCCCCATTTGCTCGTTGAGCCCCCTCCATCTGTGCCATGCTTGGAGAGTTTCGGAAGTGGCTCAACAGGGGCCTACCTAGTCACCGCAAAAGGCGAAAAGTTACTTCCATCCGCCGTCCTGTTTTCCACCTGTCCAGCATCGTCAACCAATGCCACGACAATTTCACGCCCAGTGCGTACAGCTGCTGCCCAAATGCGGACACGTCCTGGCCCGACATGCTTCGTTCCTTGCCGAACCATGTACACTACCGCCCGGTATTGCCTACCCATCCCTACTCTGTTCCCTTTCATCTCTTCGCCTCGCAAGCCAGTACGATACCGGCCAAGGTTTGTGCTGCTGCCGAACGCTGAGGTGGCTCCGTCGCTAGATGTCTCTTGCATATGATTTCCCGAGATTACATGTACGAAGCTCTTAGCTTGGCTCCGATAACTGGTCGATGTTTGGTTGGGCGAACTTGGCCAACTCTCCCCATCATGGTCACCCTCGATAGGTATGCTCATGGCCCGTTGTCCATCCGTCTCCCCATTCACCCAAGATAGCCCCTTGCAACTTTGGTCTATCACCGATTGACACCACCAAGAGCATCATTCATCAGGACGTTGAGAGTGCCCGGGGGCCGGGCAAGCACGCAAGCCTATTTAAGGGGTGGTGGGGAGCAGCGGCCCCTCGCGCCAAAGTTTCTTCATAATTCCCTTTATCTCGAGTCTCCTGCTCTTCCGGTTATCATTTCATTCTGTCAAGTGATAATCTATTTCGCTCACCTCCATTTTCGCACGGGAATCGTATTAGCTTGGGTTCCTTACATCTTCATCCCACGAAATAACCCTGTCTATCCTCTTGTGGCCCCCCAATTACCCCCAAACTCCAAATACCAAAGCGAACCTATCAGTCCTCGAGACACCCCGCGCCGGTCCCCTCCCGTCCCTCATTCCCAGGACCCTCGCCCTCGTGTCTTTCAGCATATTTTGTGTTGTCGGCACCCCTCATCCGGCACTTGGGCCAATCCCACTCATCGAGCCCTCCCTATTAGGAAGTTAGGCCAAGCCCCCTTTGACACCCTAACCCATCATCCCACGCTTCACCCCACGCCGCCGGCGTCATCCAACTTCCATCATGGCCCCAGTCGCAACGGGTGAGATGGCACCAATGCACCTACCCGTCTACAAGTCAAAGTCTTGTTCAGTCACTGCGTCAGTCTTGTATGGTCCTCGAGACTTGCGATTGGTAAGTTCAACTTTCTTAGGCTCATGGTCATGGATTGTGACGTGGAGAATGTGGGCTCGTTCGTCACACGAGGGTTCCCCCACGTTGATCCTATTGCATCCCTATACCTGAATGTGTCAAAAGCCGCCCCGCCTTGGACATGTTAATTCTAACGACACTCGTACCCCTTAGGAGACGAGGAGCATCGAAGAACCGGTCGCCGGGGAGCTGCAGATTGCCATCAAGCGGACCGGTATTTGCGGGTCTGATGTCAGCTACTACAAGAAGTTCGCCAACGGCGACCTCTGTGCGTGTCACCCCCTCTCCCTAGGCCACGAATCTTCGGGAGAGGTCGTCTCTATCGGGCCCCAGGTCACGGGCTTCAAGCTGGGTGACCGCGTCGCTCTCGAGGTCGGCGTCCCCTGCGGACAGTGCACCATCTGCCGTAAAGGCAGATACAACCTCTGCAAGAAGATGAAGTTCCGGTCTAGCGCCAAGAGCGTGCCCCATTACCAAGGAACCCTCCAGGAACGAATCAACCATCCGGCGGCGTGGTGCCACAAGATCCCCGACCACGTCTCCTACGAAGCGGCCGCCCTCCTCGAGCCGCTCTCTGTCGCCATTCACGCCGTCAACAGAGCCGCGCCGGACCCCGGCTCAACGGCCTTGGTCATCGGCGCAGGAACCGTCGGACTTCTGACAGCCGCCATGGCGCGGCAAGCTGGCTGCTCCGAAGTTACCATCACCGACGTCGATGCCGGCCGCGTAAACTACGCCGTCGAAAAGGGCTTCGCCACCCACGGCCACGTCGTCAAGACCAACTCCGGCACCTCCACGCCAGCCGACCCGGGCGTCATGACGCCCGCCAGCATCTTCTCCGTCCAGAGCGTCCAGAGCAAATTCGACGGCGCGAAGTCCCTCGCCGCGGAAATCCTGGCCCTCACAAAGGTGCCCGAAGAACTCGACTCGGACGCCGAAGACGACGGCGTCGACGTCACCTTCGAGTGCACCGGCAAAGAGGTCTGCATGCACACCAGCCTGTACGCCACGCGGCCCGGCGGGAAAGTCATCATGGTCGGCATGGGCACGCCCGTGCAGACTCTGCCGCTGTCGGTCGCGCACCTGCGGGAGATTGATATCCTTGGCATCTTCCGGTACGCGAATACCTACCCGACGGGCGTCCGTCTGCTCTGCGCCAAGGGCAACGGCGGGCTTCCGCCTTTGGATGATATGGTTACGCACCGGTTCAAGGGGTTGCAGAACGCGTCAAAGGCGTTTGAGCTGGCGAGTCGGACGTTTGATGACGAGGGGAAGCTTGTGCTCAAGGTTGTTATCGAGGCTTGAGTTGGAGCCCCTCTTCTCTTGATGCGTAATTCCAAATTTGCATTTCTTTTTGGGGTTCGTGGTTTGCAAGTATGCAGGTTTGATTATAGATAGTACCATAGATTCTTTTCTTTCTTCTCCATTTACTATATTTTGGAAAGCAAGCGTTGGATAGTTTGACTAGGTGGTCATGATGATGATGAAGTTGATACCTACTTAGAGAGTAAGAAGGATCGTTGGGTTTACCGGGACACAAAAAAAACAAGAGAAAAGAGCATAGGTAGGCTGCAGGCTGAAAATAAAAAACGGATAACATGATAAACTATGATATTGTGACATATGAAAAAAAAAGTCAAACAAGAAAATCAAAAGGGAGGAGAGGATTTATCTTTTTGAGATACATGAGGAAGGTACGTCAATGAAGGAAGGGAGCGTGGACGTGGGAAGGCGCCGGTGGCGGCGATTGTGATTAAACATTAAGGTATGAGGCCCCGGTGGTCCAGTAGCTAAGGCAGTACCTTCCACATCCGGGACTACCCACGGATTAAATCTGAGCTCATGCAAATTCACTGATGGAGCTGGAACTGGAGGTTCAAGGAACCCACTGACATTGGTGTATCTTGACCAAAGAGTTTGTATTTTTTCGAGGGTTTTCATGCCCCTTGCAAGTGTCGTCATGTCTACATTATCCCCGAAACGCCTCCCCATGAATCCCAGATAGGCTGATGATGCGCGCAACCGCCGCCATAAAAGACTCTTCGCTCCCTTGACTAGTCGTCGACCGTTATCCCCTCTACATCATAATGTCTCCCGCGCCCGGGAGGTTGAAGCCGGAAGGGCCGTAGCTGGAGAAGTCGGCCGCCGCCGCACCGCCGCGGTTCCTGACACGTGCGGACTCGGCGATGCTGAACTTCTTGCCTAGGTCGCGCATGCCACTGATACTCTGCATGAGGTCGTTGAGACGTGACGTGATGGCGACCTCGTTCTCCTCGCAGAGTACCTCCTTTTCGAAGCCCTCCGCGTCAGAGGGAACAACGAGATCCAGCCGGTTCACGAGGGCTTGAATCTGGCGGAGGATGGTGTGAGATGGTGTAGTTTTTGCACCTGTGGTGGCGGATGCGGCGTCGGATTGGTCCGCCCCGACAAGAGGTTCGGCCGGCAGGCGCTCGAGGTAGGTTGTGATGAGGCGGATGCGGCCCTGAAGCATCTTGACAGCGTTCGCCTTGGCCGTGAGGGCGGCCACCATCTCTTCCTCTTCTGGAGACAGCTGGGCCTCTGTATCGTCGCCATCTGCGCTGTCGGCAACGACGACGCGACGCTTGCCGCCCGACTCAACGAGCTGAACCTTGGGCTTCGCAGTCTCCTTGGGAGCTTCGACGGCGGTCGCGTTGCCGGCACCGCGCGCAACATGGTCCATGCTGATCATCTCAGCCTCGCCCGTCTCTACCGTGTATGGCAGCTCGCGGAAGCGTAGCTTGAGCTTTGATTCTCCGTCATCCATCTTCTTGTCCTCGCCCTCAGCCTCGGCAGCCCTCGGGTCGTCTACCTCATAGTTGGATTCATAGATGGTCATGGGCAGCTTGCCGCCCACGGAATGAGTAAAGACTTCCTCAGGGTGGAAGCCGAGGAGGAGAGCCGACTCGTTGAATTCGGAGAGGAGCTGGTGGTGGATCGGGAGGATGGTCGGTGTCGGGCCTGTCACTGCGAGTAGAGTGTACCAGCCGACCAGGTCTAGGCTTCGGTCCTTGTGAACTGTCTTCACTTAGGGAGTGTTAGTCCAACGAAGGCGTATAAAATGAGAAACAGATGAGCTTACTCTGCTCTAGTCTTGCGCCGAAGCGTCCGGAGTCCAGAAGGTAGCCTCCTTCCACCTCAGATGCCGGTATTGTGTGACAATCAAACGCATGTTCGACAGTAATCTCGCGACCATTCTGCTGGCCGAGAAGGGCGCCGACAATGGGTCCTTGCTGCGACCGCAGAGTATGACGGGTGATGTAGTCGGATATTGTGAGGAGGACCAGAGGGTGGAGGATTGCCTGGAGCTCCGAGGACTTTTGGTTCGAAATGAGAGGGTTCACGTCGGAGGAAGCCATGGCTGACGCTTCTCTGGCCGTCGCCACAGGATGTCGGATTTTCTACTCGATTGTTGAGACCATACGAGGCGGTCAAGGGAGGGACGATCTGGATCGAAGACCTTTTGCTTGGTGTTTGTCTAAGTCAGTGGCGCTTGCTGTTGTTGCTGCAGGTACAGTTGCAGATGTGTGGTTCGTCGCTCGGGGAAGGTGTCGGTGGTGGAGGTGAAGCTGCCTTGAGGCTGCCCCGCGATGTGGGGAAGGCATGGTCCACAGACCGAACGGGAGCTTAACATGACGAGAGGCTGAGGCAAAGAGTCAAGCCACATGCTGACTGTTCCAATCTGTGACCAATCAAAGCAAGGCGGGTAGCTTGGAAGCTATGGTGGGGCCTACTTTGCTCACTGTAATTTTCATGAACTGAGGTGAGGTGCTCTGTACCTCTGTACCAATGTACCACTCTTCATCAACAGCATTCTTGGTGTAGACAGAATGAGCACTATTCATTGCGATGAGGTATTCTGTTCAAATTCATTCCAGCTTGGAGTAACTTGCACTATCATGGAGGCCAGGCTTGATGATGTCTTGTCATGTGCTGCCCATTTCAATCAGCGTCATTGACCCCTGCCTTGATAAGGTCACGAAGACACTAGATGAGTCCATAACTGGACAATGGAGCAAGTGCCTCAGATGAGAACGACCCCGGTCGCTTTCATTGTCCGAGCTTGTAACTTTATAGACAAGCAAGAGACCGACCCAATAGTCTCAAGGTCTTTCACTTTTGAGCAGCATTGATGAGAGCGCTGGCAGCTCTGCACACCTCCTTGAAGTCATGGTACCTTACTCACTTGGGCACCACATGCCGCCTTCCCTGCCAAGTGGCAATCTGCATCCTGGACCCGAGAAAAGTGGCATCAAGGTGCTCGTCACGGTACGCAAAACATTGTGATTTTCCTCTTCTTTCTGCCAGGCACACCAGGCTGGGATGGAATCCCACCGTACCAAAGAGAACGACTCAAAGGCAAACTGTGCAGCATGCCAACACTCTTCTCTTGGCTTCCTTCTTTGCTGTTCATGGCTCGCTGTTACTGGATGTGCTCAGCTGCCCCCGTCAACTCCAACATGTACCCAGCAGAGCCCGTTGTTGGTTGGCACAGGGTTCAAATATGGATGCTCGGCCGTTTTCTTATCAGCTAGCGGCGTTCCCTCATCTCATCGATGTTGCATCCGCTCCCGCTCCCGCATCCGCAAGACACACTCATCTCTCCCTCTTTTCCCCTCCATCACTGTCACTCTCTCATCGATATGGAAAGCTCCCACCACTATCTGGGCATGTTTCCCCCAGTCTATCCAACAGGGCTTGCACCATACCCACAACCTGTGATACCAGCGAAACGAGAGGATGACGACGTCCAATTCGTATCTTCCAATCCTGTCAAGAAGAGGAAGATCGGGGGCTATCAGCTGGTCACGCCACATTCCACCACAGACTCACCGGCGGCGGGGACTCCCGCCCCCATCAACAACCAGCCGTCCGAGCCCGCCAAGCCAATCTCTCAGCCGGAACGACGGGGAAGCACGGGCATGGTCGATCACTCAACCACGGCCCGTTTGCCGGACGTTGACCCGATGAGAGGATGCTCCATGCCGACTCCAGAGAGGGCCTGTCATTCCGAATCATTCTGGACTGCACCGTCTACTGGACCACAGTGCTCACCACCGGTGTCTCCCAAATCACTTCCCGAACATATTTCGCCTTCCATGCTCGGAATTGACAAGAATGATGGATCTGCACCTGTTTGCACGAGCGGAACCAACGATTCGGTGGTTGATGTTCCCGCGCCGATCCCGCCAGCTATGCTGTCGACCATGACTTCACCTCATGTGTATCAAGCGCAACTATCAGGAGAACAAGGTACGCCGAGTCAGATGCAAGCAGAGACCGAGAACCACGCTGAGACTGCAAAGGAGACACCCACGGCTCCCTCAATTCCCACAGCTCCCATGCTAGCTGGTATCACTGACCTGGGCAAGATTAACTCTATGCCCGCATCAGAAGCAGACGGCATAATTATCTTACAACAGACAGCTGAGTCTGTGTCAACGCTGAACCACTCTAATGCCGAGACGGAGTCGAAGAATGACCTTCGCACTCTCTTGGATCAGCAGGTATCCCTTCACAGTTCCAAGATCAACGACCCCCCTTTCCCCTTCCATACCCATACTCATCAAAACACACATACGTCAAAACCGCTGAATGCCGATGTTCACAACACCGCTCATGGCGCGTCGGATATCCAGACCGGGGCTTGCGCTGATCGCCCTGCGTCGGGAGCAAAGGCACCATGCCGTCAATGTGTGGAGGCGAGGTTGAGGCAGCAGGCTGCCAACATGACAGTCAACTCAGGCTTGCCAAACGGCACAAATGCATCTGCCCCCAGTCAGGCTCCCCTTCCGCCGTCGTCTCTGCAGCAACCTTGGACAAACCTCTTGGGACTCAATCCGTACCATAACGCGATGGCTGGGGCCATGTACAACCCGCTCTTGCAACAATCCTTGATGGCTGGACCAGCTGGCCACTTTGCAGTCCATCCGCAACAGCCGCATCTCGGTGCCGGGATTCCTCCCCAACAGCCGGCGGGACACATGTTCCATCTCGGACCTACTTCCCCAGCCCCGCAAACACCGGCGTACGTCACGCAACAGCCGCCTACCCAAGCAGCCAAACCAGAAGCAGCAACCCTCTCGAAACCTCAGTCAACCAGAGTCCCCGACATGCAACCGACGACCAAACACATCATTGTCGACATCGCAGACACATGCCTCAACATGTTTCCATTCCAAGAGGTGGCGAAGCGACATAACCAACCGGAACAGAAGATACGGGACATATTCTCCGCCGTCATCCAGGTCCCGCTGCTCCGTTGTCCCACAGACAAGAGAAGGGCAGGCAAGCTGGGCACGGCTAGGGTCAAGGAGTTTACGCAGGCGAAGAAGGAAGTGCAGGCGCAGAAGGGGAACGCTGGCCAGCAGCAGATGAGGCAGGATTCACCAAACCAGAACCTGAGTCACATGCCGTATATGCCTTCGGCATGGGATGTTGCTCAGTTCATGGGGCCGAGCGATGTGCGTCTTGGGGCGTTGCCAAAGTATTCCCCGCCTTGGTGATGAAAGAGATGGATGTTCACCAAGAGGCCGCCTGGTTTATGGGAAGGGCAGTCTTTGATTCTTGTAGCTCATACCGAGGCTTAAGAGGGGATTTAGTGTAGGAGGCATCTTGAGATTTTTGTATCTATACCCCCATTTGCAATTTCAGTTCAATTTTATTTTCAAATTCCTGACCTTGTCTCACTTCCAAGATCATTCCATGCATACCATCACAAATAACCTCACCATTTCATTCACGGGAAGGCAGACCAGGCCACTCGACATCCCCACCCGCCTTCTCTCTCACCAAACTCACCACAAAGTTCCGCTGGCGTAGCAGCAGCGTGTGCTCGAGCATGGCGCGCCGAGCCCGCCGCATGCCGTCCTCGTCACCGGCAGCATCGGCCCGCATGTACTCACCCATCAGCACGGCGTGCTCAGCCTCGTGCCGCGCGCGGTTCTGAGCGTAGCTTGCGGGGCGGTGGCAAGCGGAGCAGCTGTCGTTGAGGAAGACGGGCTGAAGCTGGGGTTGCTGCTGCTGCTGGCAGTGTACGCTGTCGCAGTTGATTGAGTGAGTGAAAATTGTGTGGCCGCAGGACATTGTAGTTTGGATACCTTGACACATTTTGGTCTTTCTTTTGGAGGCGCGCTTCTTTACGTTTAGGAATTCTTGATCGATTGGAATTTGAAGCTACTGGTTCTCAGCTGGAGGACATGGGCTATTTGTATCACTGTTATGGTTCTTCATTGTTCTTGTTCAGTCGGTATCTGGAAGCTATTCTCAGTGCGCGTTCTTTGTTCCAGCTCACGAACTTGGATGTTGAACAGAATCCATTGTGCGAAAGCTTTTCCTCTTTGTCTGAGCAGTGGCAGGAGCCTGAAGCTCGCAACTGGCAGGGGACCTCGTGGCGACCTCCCCATGTGTAGTAGGGACGCAGGGATGAAGTCTTCCCCCCTGCGCGGCAAACCCCCATTTCGAACCACGGGATCCAACATCCCAAGGCCTAAAACGGTTACGTGGTAATTAACACATCGGCATTTCTAGCCGGCCAAAACTACAAACTCAATCTTGTTCATGGGTACGACAGATATCGTCCCTTGATAACCCGGCACACATCTCGCTTCCGCAAAGAGCGCAACTTATTTTCCCGCTCCCAGATATCTCAAACGGTGGCAAGATTGATCAAGGTTGTTTGTGTCTATCAGCGAATAGGATCGCTTGCCGAAACAGCCCCATGAGAGTCAATATTTGCCCACCAATGAGCGGTGACGAGGTAGAAGCAACACAGTAAGGAGTACTCCATACCGGCTGGAGATTGCCGTCGGCCCGGCGCCTGTGGTTTTGCGTGTTTTTGGGTGAGGGATGTTTGCGAAGCGTATATCCGCCGTTTGTATGCATGTACATGGAATGATGCTCACAACGTCTAGCGAACTCGTCCTTGGGGGAGCTATGCGTTGAGGATATACCCCATGACGCGATGCAAATCCCCCGC
This sequence comes from Colletotrichum paranaense, assembly GCF_030867605.1. NCBI lineage: Eukaryota > Fungi > Ascomycota > Sordariomycetes > Glomerellales > Glomerellaceae > Colletotrichum > Colletotrichum paranaense. The sequence continues at coordinate 3,686,085 of NW_026848961.1, read as the reverse complement.
TGTCTTAGGGAGCCTTCCATTTCTTGCTTTGACGGTGGAAGGTGTGTGGGAAAGAAGATATGAATTTGTTACTGACCTGATGATTCGCATGCTTAGAAGTTCGCATACGGGGCCTGGTGAGGTTGCAGCACACTATGCAGGCGTTGGTGTGTTCTACCGCGGACTGAAGTCTACTCAGTGAGAGGGATCCGAAATCAAAAGGATGTCGAGTTCATCGAACTTACAAGATGCTACAAGCGCGACCCCGGTCTAGCCTACACCCAGGCTGCCGACCTAGACGGCTCCGGCTTCCTCGCCGTTTTTCGGCTAGAGTCTCACCCGGCCGCTTATTTCGGAGCACCGTGACTTGACGTCAAGTGAAGATTTACCCCACGGAGCGGCGCTCTGATCTTTGGTGGGGGTGCTCGGACCCGAGGATTCCGGACTCCGGTGTGAGACGGGAACACGGGCGGGTGGTCTCAACGAACGTTCGGGTACAACTAGCTCAGTGTCATTGACTTGCAGCTCGGCTCTGAATGACAATGTACAGAATGTGGGGTGGGTGTTTCCAAATGTGACGTTGGAGTTAACGTTGATGTTCCCCATGGGGAAAGCAAGAGTCATGAACCTGGTTTACTACATCATCAGAGTGATGCCTCTTTCTCTGAATTTTCTGCTTCTTGAGGGGAGATCGTGTCCGTGCCTGTATGAGATCTCCAATCAATCTTTCTTTAGGTAACGTTCCAGTAAACCCCGTCCGGTCTAAGAAGCCCACTCAGGGCCTTGAGATGACGCATGGTTGCCTTTGGTGATTTAATAAGGTCCATATCGCTCCCCCTCTCATGTTGTATGTTGTTTCACGCTGCCACGCCAGACCGCATGGAACGTGGACTACCCTTTCCTGGTCGCGTCAAATGTGGTCGCACATCAAAGGAAACCTCCCCTGTGGAGTTTTTACGGGGTGCATCGTCAATAGTTCAAGTAGCGTTCGAATTTTGTGCGAGCTTTTGATAAAGTTGAATGTTGTAATTTGCGACGGAAGGAGGTATCGAAAGGCATACTTTTTATCCATTATTAGGTAGTTATAGGACTTTTACCAGATGTCATCTCAGTTTCTGAGCCATCTCACCGGCCATGAAAGATCTCGATGCAACGCCAGATCCGACTACCGCAATATCCCGCCTTGGATCGGAGCCGTGTGCTGTCCGTACCTCCGAGACCCAATGTCACGTTCCATCGGAGACATCGGTGCGGCAACAGGGCATCCCACGGGTGCACGGATACAACAACGTCAGAAGAAAGAGGGCCGGAGCGGAGCCTCAGGGAAGATCCTTGTCATTGAGGACCGTGCCGGCGGGTGGCGCCGGATAAAGAAAGCTGGGGCAGACCCAGGTTCCTTTTGTCTCCTCTTTGGGGCGGATGAACGAATCACATTTCACGAATCTGACCTCAGGTCCTTAGACCAGGCACTCACTCACACTATTGCTAGATTCCTTCCCCTCCTCTCAGCATGACTGTGGGATACACTTGAATTCCTCCTGTTCCAGCGAGGGAGAAAAACTGGATAATGTGGAGAAGAATATTGAGGATCCTCAGCTTATCTTCTCATGTGCGATTTCCCCGCTCTGTCAGAACATGCTGTTACTATGTCCTATTTGGTAACAAGAAGACGAGGGAAGCTTGTTAGTAATATGGTACTCTAGTGGAAAACTTTCGAAGATAGGAAGGGCGGGGCAAGCCAAGCTTTCTCAAGATATTCAACTTCAACGTTGCCATGTTTTCGTGCCTGTCTCCCTATCTCGATGCTGCCTCTGGAAGTACCAGGTGTCGAGGACATGTTACAGTAGTTATAAGCCATAGAGGGTATTGGTCAAATCATCTTGCAATAAAAGAGACATGATTAGCTCGGGTTCACAGCATACGAGGAGAAAGACAATCACCCTATCGATCAACGAGCCAGGATATCGACAATGACTGCCGATGAACCTCGAGAGCTGCCTGACGATGCGTCACACACCGGAACCGGCGTCCAGCATGATCTCGAGGGTGGGAAGAACTCCAAGCTCATGAGTCTGTACTCGAATCCGTGGACACAGTAGGATCCGTCTAGAGTCCGACTACCCTCGTCGCAACAGCTAAAGTGTGCCCGCAGAATCATCCTCATTAGCTTCATCTGTTTCTGTCTACCTGGAGTTAGTAACCCTTCCTTCGTGTGACTGAGAGATCACAAAATCCTGACGCAGAAACTCTTATCCAGATGTATAACGCCCTCACCGGCCTAGGAGGTTCCGGTCAAGTCGACTCAACAGTAGCGGCCAACGCAACCGTCGCCCTCCTCTCGACGACGGCCGTGGCGTCCCTCTTCTTTGTGGGCCCAATCCTGTCCCTCGTAGGCCCGAAGATCGCTTTCCTCATCGGAGGCTGGACCTACGCCCTCTATAGTGGAAGCCTCTTGAACTTCAACCGTATGTTCTCCCCCCCTTCTCCCGTCTTTCCCCCTTGACAATACTTACAAAATGTAACCGCCCCAAAGACACCGCAAACGGAACCTTCGTTATCGCCTCTGGAGCCATCCTCGGCATCGGCTCCTCCTTCATATGGATCGTCCAGGGCGCCATAATGACAACCTACGTCCACGAGTCGCAAAAGGGCCGCGCCATCGCCGTCTTCTGGATCATCTTCAACCTCGGCGGCGGCGTCGGCAGCCTCGCCGCCTTTGGCCTAAACTTCTCCTCCACCACTGGCACCGTCAACGACGCGACGTACATCGCCCTCATGGCCGTCATGCTCTTCGGCTGGGCCCTGGGCCTCTTCATTTGCTCCCCGAAACGCATCCGTCTCGCGCAGCTCAGCGCCGTGACCGAGGCGGAGGAGACTCGCAATCGCTCACACGGCTCCGCCTCCGGCTTCGCCGCCAGGGCCAAGGGCCTCGTGACCATGACGACCACGACGCTATGCACCTGGCGCGTCGCCTGCATGCTGCCCCTCTTCTTCTGCGCCAACGTCTTCTACTCGTACCAGCAGAACGAAGTCAACGGCATGACCTTCACCCTCCGCACCCGCTCCCTCAACGGCGCCCTCTACTGGCTCGCCCAAATGGTCGGCGACCTCCTCATCGGCCTCCTCCTCGACCTGCCCGCGCTCGATCGCCCCGGGCGTGCCCGCCTCGGCTGGGCCGTCCTCTTCGTCACGGGCATGGCCATCTGGGGCGGCGGGTACCGGTTCCAGCGGTGGCAGGACGCGCGGCGGGCCCGGGGCCACGTGCAGGACGTCGACTACGCGCAGGGCGCGCCGGGCAGCGGCGCGAGGACGTCAGCCGCCGGACCCATGGTGCTGTATGTGCTATACGGGGCCTACGATTCGCTGTGGCAATCGTATTGCTACTGGCTCGTGGGCGCGCAGTCCAACTCGACGGGGCGGGCGGCGGTGCTGGTCGGCGCGTACAAGGCGTTCCAGGCGGCAGGCGGGGCCATGGCGTGGCGGATCAACGCCCAGCGGGCGAGCGCCATGGCACAGCTTGCGATGAATTGGGGGTTGAGCATGGGAGCTCTGGTGTTTGCCTTGCCTACTGTGTTGGCGGTGACGAAGAGCACTGGTGCTCTGGAGGAGTCTGGCGTAGGAGGGGTTGATGAGGAGGAAGCCGAGAAGGGGGCCCAGGGGAAGAAGATAGAGGGGCTGTAATGATCATGTGTTGGCAAGGAGAAAGGGAGATGTTCCATAGTATCCGCGTGTGAGTTTTCTTGGTTGTTGCTCTTTAGGTGTGCGATGTCTTGAGAGTGGGTGGTGAGATGAAGATAGTCATTATCTAGCTGAGCAAGGGAGGCCTGCAAGGCGAACTCCAGTATGCAGATGATCACACTTGCATAACTAAGCACTTGCTTGTCGACCGTCAGTACCCACGTCGAACTTCGTATAGTCTGAAGAGTTCTGTGCTCTGGGAGGTGTCTCGCAGGCTGGCCGGACCCAGAGCGTACAGTAGCATATGAGAACCGAGGAGGAAGACGATCGATTCAAGCATGTGCGTAAAGAGGAGAGGAGAGTTCTGAAACATATTTGGTGAGAGGGTTGACGTATTGAATCTAGATGTGACTCGGTTTCCATGCTTGTGAGTGTCTCTCGCGAGAGTGAGGCGATTGAGAATGATCCACGTCAAGACCACCCCGGGCGTCATGGGTGGAAGGAATCTGTCATCTCCTAATCTTTTATCTGGCTCTGACAAGATGTGAATAAATTACGCGAGGATTCGTAGAATCAGTAGGGCCATTGACGAGACTGGGCCAACGGCATGTAAGATGCTTGAAATTGAGCTTTAAGACACGAGGAAGTCTCCCTTGGGCTCTATACATCATCCATCTTTCAGACAACTTAGCCCCTTCACTTCAAGGATCAAAGTCCACGGTGCTCCTGACCTACATTACGCAAAAAGGATGGTGTCCCCTTACCCTTTCAGCCGTCGTCATTGAGACGGTACCAAGTGTGCCGGTCGTTATGATTTCATCGCCGTGTACGTACCGCTGCTCCTCGACCACTGTTTTTGGCCTTTTCATCGTATTCTAATATGTTCTTCTCCAACAGAGCCATCCACTCTGGCAAAGGGGGCACAGTCTCCCACAGAGCTGGTTCGTGTGTGGGCCACTCTGCCTTTCACTTCTCGAGCGGCCACGATCGGTGGTCGTGGATCATCTTTTTTACAACCCATACTTGGCCGACGTCAAAGTTGCACTGCACAACGGAGGAGCCTGCATCCCCGTCAGCAATATCTGCCATGGCCCGGGGAAAGTCTTCACAAAAGTAGCCGTCGCAACCCTCGGCGGCAAGCGTAAATGAGGTTCAGCTCAATGGGGCTGCCGTGGTTTCCTACCCTTAATTTTCCATCGATGAAGGCCTGCGAGTCACACACGTATCCTCCCTCGACTTCCAAATAATGCTCATAGACCATATCTCGTAGCTCCCGTGGGAGGCCGAGAAAGTTAAAGGAGACACCCACTGCTGCCAATGGCGTTGAGTCAGAAGAGGTTGCGACAGTGAATGCTTCTTTGGATCTTCTCTGATCAGCAGTTTCCTCGAGCTTTATTCAGAGTCCCACTGGCAGAATTATTGGATTGGTGAGAGCAGCAGCGTCGAATGGCTTGACACTGAGATGAGCCGGTGTGGGGAAGATACACCGGGCCGTAGATCGATCGTCGACATACAGGATCACCTCAAAGGTATCCTGGTCCAACTCAATACAGGGCAACCAAACACAAACGACTACCTGGAGCTCTTCGACACACTGCTAAACGATTAGATGCTGGTGATGCGTTCAGAAGATAAGACCTACCCAGCAATGCTGATGTGGCAACAAAATGTGATGAACTCGATTCATTGGCTGTGGCTTTGGAAGGGTTGAAAGACGGGGATCAGCTAGTCTACTGTACCTGAAGAATGAGTACACAAACAAGTAAAAAAACCACTGGGAGGATGTCACTGACTTGGAAGATGCAGACCTCGCTTGAGTAAGTAGTAATGTATCCTATTACTGCGCTCAATCGTTATTTAGGTCGTCAACCTAAGCTGCAGTTCGGATAGTGGGGCAGCCGATCATGAGCAATTGCTTTTTGGCTTCTATGCAGTGTTTCTTTTCATTTGCTTTGTCCCAGTTGAAGCGTGGCTCCTTGTCTCGATTGGGCGCAAAGGAGATCCTGGTGTGGAGCGGCCGGTGGTCTGAATCGAATCCAGGTACTGACAGCGCTCGAGTGGGATGAGCCCGAGACTCAAGCCTCTGACCGGCAAAGGCCAAGTCAATCGTGGTTGAGAAATCGCCGGAGTCGGTAGCCGACCGTAATTAAGTCCTTAGGCCGGGTGGTAACAAGCATCGCATGCCTGCCATGCTTGTTGCCTGGTGAAGAATCTCGGCGTCTTTCTCAACTTGCGCAACCCCATCTCCACCCCATCCCGGATGGTGGAGGTTGAACTCTCCAACCAATATGGCACTTTCGTCAGTGACAGGATGATCTGAATCTGTCAATAATTTTGACATGGAGATGGATTGCTTGTTGTTGTAGATGTTATGAATCGTTATCTCGCCGCAGGATGTATTGAGAAACAAGGAAGCTACCGAGCTATAGTGGTCATTATCATGTTCCCGCCAATCGATCCTCCAGTCGCTTGGATCGATCGACTGGGTAACATAAAAACCGACAAGCTTGACTGGAACAGGGTCTTCTATCGTTTTTGGGCTGTCTTTTTCCAAAAGCTCTCTTGCTGGGAGATACTCAATGTTATAGCCTGGACATGATTTCCAAGCGAACTCTGATGGAGGGTCTTGGGTGGCAACGACGTCTGGCGGAGGATTCATGTGTGGAATGTGGTCGACGAGGTAAACCATACGGGCGGGAGAGCGTTTGAGGTTCACCTGAATTAGGTCCAGGTTGTTGGCGTAGTCCGAGTCGGAATCGGATGCAGATGCCTCGTCATCCTGCGCCTCGTGCCGGCGAGCACTTGATGACGAGGTCGAGACCTCATTATCTGGCTAAATACTCGTTAGACACTTTTACCACTGTACGCTCTGCAACTGAGGAAATTCGCACTAAACTTACCTTCTCTTTCTGTGAAGTTCGTTTCTTATGCCCCTTTCTCTTCTTGCGAGTATGCCCCATTTCAGCGAACCTCAACGCTGAAGACGGCCGACAATGTGACGATGGTGAATAGATAAAACCAAGCCTAAAAGGCGTCAGTAAGCAATCGGCTCATCCCGGGATGCTTAGGCATACTAACCCAGGAGAAGATTCTCCACTTCACCAGAGCGAGACGTGTTGCGGGCCTTCATCGGGAGTTATGAATACGGTCCGAGAGCGGTGAAGGGAAGACCGGTGGAAGGAAGGGCTAGGAAATAGGTTAACAGATGGAGAGAGAAGCAAAGAAAGAATATGGCGTTGGAGCACCCGTGGGACGCCATGGGACATCCGCATCGCTCCCCGAAGCAGACGGTACCCCCTGGATAAGACCGACCTTTGGTGATGCAAACCAAACCAAGAGGTATCGTGGTCGAGGAGCAGCTCGTAAGAGAATTATACTAAACGGAAGATTCGGCGTAAGGAAAGTGGAGGGCAAAAGGGCAAAGGCCATTCATTGTCATGACTGAGCCCGCCCGGTTACTTTCTGTTAGTCTTCTGCTTTACACAAATGACATCGGATTTCAACCCGATAGCCTCTACACTTCTGATTATTTTGTAAAATAATTTCAATCGTTCAATTGGGAATGCGTCACCACATTAGGATCTTGATCAAGCGGAGGTTCCGAGACTTGACAGTGCGATGGAGCGGGACCCGCTCCGGGAGCCCGGGCGGCGGCTGCGGCGCTCTTATCGATAAGGGCCGTCTGCCGGCCCGTCCCAAATCAGTCTAGTGAGGGGCACCCCCACCAAAAAATTCGTCTTCACCGATGAGGGTTGGCCAAGTTAGCTGGGTGCAGTGACAATCTAATTGCCAAAAGTCTTGCTCTTAAACATTTGTCTACAGGTCGAGCCTCTTCGCAAGAAAGAAAAGGAAAAAAACCACCACTTACTCAATACACCCCTTCCTCACAACGCCATATCTCAAGATGGGAAAGAAGAGAGAGAGAGACGAGGCCAAGCCTGCGGAGGATGTCAAGATGGCCGATGAGAGCTCCGACGATGAGGTGAGAGACGAATCACTCACGTTCCCACACCAGAGACCATCCTACTTACTGAGAAAACAAGGACTTTGACGTTGTCAACGTCGATTTTGAGTGGTTCAACTTCGACCCCGAGGTCGACTTCCAGGGCACCAAGACGCTCCTGCGCCAGTTGCTCGACGTCGACTCCACGCTCTTTGACATCTCAGGCCTCGCCGACCTCATCCTGTCCCAGCCCACCATCGGCTCGACAGTCAAGGTCGACGGCAAGGAGAACGACGCCTACGCGCTCATGACGGCGCTCAACGTCCAAGAGCACAGCCAAAAGCCCGCCATGGCGGATCTCGCCAAATACATGATTGAAAAGTCGCAGACTAACCCGGCCCTCGCCGCCGCCGTCCCGCGGGTGCTCAACGACAGCGGCGCGCAGGTGGGCCTGGTGCTGACGGAGCGGCTCATCAACATGCCCTCGGAGATCGCGCCGCCCATGTACCGCATGCTCGTCGACGAGATCGAGGCCGCGGTCGAGGACAAGGAGCCCTACGAGTTCACGCACTACCTGATCCTGTCCAAGACGTACCAGGAGATCGAGTCGACACTCACCGAGACGGAGAGGAAGGGGAAGAAGGCCAAGGCGGACACGGCGCTGTGGCACTTCCACCCCGAGGACGAGGTGTTTGTGAAGCACGCGGTGGCCCACGGCTCATTCCAGTTCACGAATGAGGAGAAGGCGGTGGCGGACAGCAAGCGCGCGTTCCAGGAGATGGGTGTCAAGTCGCACGGCCACCTCATCTTGATTGAGGCTAGCAAGTGGGAGGGTGCAGTGCAGGCGGTGGAGCAATACCTGAGCGCATCTCAATAGAAGGAGGGAATCCCCCCTAAAAAGAAGTAATATGATTTTAAGCAATTGTCTTTCATTTCGTAGTCTATTCTACAGGCTCTAATCTCTGCATGAGGTACTCGACCTCAACATCCTTGGTCAGGGGTATCACAAAGTCTTTGTACATGGCCACCACAGCATCGGCGTCAATCTTGGCCTGGTTCTCCGGGCCTGCTCCAATGGAAGGGTCGGTTCCGTAGGTCAACACCTTGAGCCTAAGGCGCTCGAGGACCTTCTTCTCCACGGCGGCGTTGGTGATGGCCTCGGCGATGCCCTCGCGGTCCTCGGCCTTGATGAGCTTTGTGTACTTTTCCGGATCGGACTGGAACTTGGACTCGGCGACAAACTTGCCAAAGTGTATCCTACGGGAGAGGGCCTGGAGGCAGGCAATATCGCAGGTAGCCGAGGAGCCGTAGTTCTCCTGGGACTCGCCGCGGTCCTCGCGGCCGAAATCGGGGCAGAGTGCGGGGAGGAACTTGTCCACGTAAAAGTCCTTGATCTGGTTGTTGACGTTGACGTCGTTGGGGTGCAGGATGCGCGGGTAGTGCAGGGGCTTGAGGATCTGCTTCTGGACGGCTGAGGGGAAGAAGGGGTACTCGTCGGGAGAGTCGTAGCGGCGGATGATGGACTGCAGCTTCTCCTGTTCGCAGAGGTACCAGTCCATGAAGCTCAGTTCGCTGTTTGGTATGTTGAGCGCTCCGGGGACATAAATCGTTTTATTACGAGCAAACTGGGCCCGTTCAATAAGGTGAAAAGTGATGGTATCTTCGAGACGACTGTTTGGTCGTTGTAGTTAGTTGTGAGTCAACAACCAACATTGGAGGTTGGAGGGGGAACCGACATCAACTGGTAGCGAATGCGGGACAAATCCAACGCCTTGGAGGGGTCCGATAGGTCAATGAGAGAGTCCATTTCGTCGTCAATTGATTGAAAGCCGGTTGGATATTGGTAGACCAGTCCCTGGGAGTGATGCTGGTGCGCAGAAGGAGTTTGGACGACGGGTTGGGGCGGGTAACGCATTCGGACTGCTTATTGTCGGGTCGTAAAGGGGAAAAAGCTTGACGGTCGTGAGGATTTGGCTGGGTGCGGGCGGGTGACAACCGAGGCCGATGACGCTCCCAGCGAAAAGGGACAAGTCCCCGGCGGGCACTCCAGAACAGAAAAAAAAAAAAAGACTCGTCCCAACGCAGCACAAGCGCGAGGCTGCCCGTCTCCGACCCCCCGTGCACTGCACCTGCAGGTCGCTGCCCCCAAGAGATCGGGTGGCTTAAGCGGGCACCAATCAGTGGCCCCTGCCATCCTTCACAGTTGAAGTGGCCCCCCCAAATCTTGCAGCCTCGTACCTCGTTAGCGTGCCCAGGTGTCCCGTGTGCCCGTGTGCCCCGTGCAGGGAGCTTCTCGGGTGTTTAGCGCGTCATCCAGAACAGGAGGCGTCCCCAACCGGGTTCTTGCCGGGATCACTGCTTGGAGTGTGGATACGTATCTGATTCTCGACCGAGACGACAAAACTCGATCCGGTCGACAAGAAGCACAAACCCGGAGCGAGCTGTTCCCACAACGCCCAGCTGCGAAATCACCACCTTTCCTCCTTTTCCGCCCCGTTCGTCCTCCCTCGCCTCCTCCCCTTTGTGCCACTCATTGTCGCGCACATCGGACGGGAGAGCACACGTACGCATGGCCGCCTCGGATCACGACCAGTATGGCTTCCACGACGATGCGGCCGCCGGAGACGACCAATCCGTCTTGTCTGTAAGTTGACCTTTGCCACTCGCGTGACCACTTTGTCCGTCGTAACTTGGATGATTGACCAAAGTGTCGTATCGTTGCCTAGACTCGCGGTATAGAAGCATTCGGGCGCAAGGTCACGACAACAGCAAGCCATTTGATGGGTCCTCTGTCCGAGCAAGGGAACAGTAATCATCACCACTACCATGGCGCCCTGGCCGAGGTTCACAAGCAGCTCCGGCGGCCAACTATCCAACGAAGCATGTTTTCCATGGCAAAAACGACGCCGACAGACATGGTCCGGTCCAAGCTGTCCACGACGGAGATCCAGCATCGCGCCCTGACGTATTTACCCGACGAACTGCTAGCGAACATTCCCGAGAGTGACAATTCCTACTCCCTCTTCCAGGGTTTCAAAGCGAGCTTCCCGGACCTGACCGAAGAAGGTAGGAAGCACCGACGGCGGGTATCGAGGGGCAGGAAGCTTTTGGAGGATACGGAAAACACTGCCGGCACACCGCAAGCGCTGCACAATCTGAAAAAAGACAAGGCCTCGATGATGCACGAGCTCGAGATGCTGGGTGTTCGGAAAAACATGGCAAGTAGTGAGATCCGTGACATCGACAACAAAATTGCCAATCTGCACGGTATGCGCCGGATCATCCTGGACAGACTGGCCAACTTGGAGCAGGAGGAAACATTGCTGGAACATGACCGTGAGTTGCACAACCATCTGAGCTCTTAGGTGACTTGCTCGGTACTGACTAGCTCCAGTCATGGATGTCGAGACACGGTTAGAAGACGCTCAGGAGCTTGTCGACGAAGCCGAGTCGATTGCGATAAACACACCTACGAAGACCGAGGAAGACCTGGCTGGTGAGGATGACTCTGGTTTCATGTCACAGTCGGTGTACGAGAAGCTCCCAACAACAGCTGGCACACCTGCATCAAAGGCAAAGAAAAGAGTGGTCCGCCGGAAATCGATGCCAATCTTGCACGAGCATTTTGAAGCAGGCACGGCTATTAGGGAAATTCGCGCGCACCAGGATACGATTACGGCTCTCGACTTTGACGCACCCTTCGGAACAATGGTGACTTCGGCCATGGACGACTCGATCAGGGTCTGGGATCTTAATGCTGGACGATGCATCGGTTTGCTGGATGGGCATACGGCCTCAGTTCGCACACTGCAGGTTGACGACAACTTCCTCGCGACCGGTGGCATGGACGCAACGATTCGACTTTGGGACTTGAGCAAGGCACACTACGACCCCCACGGAAGCCAGTACGGAAGGGACGAAGATGAAGATGGCATCGCATTTGAGAACCCCGACGATGGACCGGTTGAGCCTCCTGAAGGAAGCATGAGAGATTGCCACCTCTACACCCTGCAATCTCACGTTGACGAAATCACGGCACTCCACTTCAGAAACGATACGCTCGTGTCCGGCTCGGCAGACAAGACATTGCGACAGTGGGATCTCGAAAAGGGCCGATGCGTTCAGACTCTGGACGTTATGTGGGCTGCAGCGCAGGCATCCGCGTCTCTCGGCAGTGAAAGCTCCTGGAGGCAGACGAACCGGGCACCCGCGCAGCAAGCCGATTTCATCGGTGCCCTCCAAGTCTTCGAGACTGCTCTTGCCTGCGGTACTGCCGACGGCATGGTTCGGTTGTGGGATTTGCGAAGCGGACAGGTTCACCGAAGCTTAGTGGGACACACAGGACCGGTGACGTGCTTGCAATTCGATGACGTTCACCTTGTGACTGGCAGCATGGACAGGAGCATCAGAGTGAGTTTGGTCCTGCTTCATTCAACCTAGGGCATTGCTAATCATCAACAGATCTGGGATCTCCGTACAGGATCTATCTACGACGCCTACGCGTACGACAACGCTATCACAAGCATGATGTTTGATGAGCGGAGAATCGTCAGCGCAGCAGGCGAGGACGTTGTAAAGGTGTACGATAAGGTGGAAGGCCGCCAATGGGACTGCGGTGCGGGCATCTCTGATGCCGAGGAGGGCAAGACGCCTGCCGTCGTGGAGCGTGTACGTGTCAAGGACGGCTACCTGGTGGAGGGACGACAGGACGGTATTGTAGGAGTATGGACATGTTAGAGTATACAGAACCCCCTTTCAACAGAGCGAATACAACGCGATTATGACACAGGCAGAGGATGGGAAAGCAATGCAACGCTGAGGAGATGTGATGAGGTGACCCGGGTATATTGACATTTAGACATAGCAATGCTAAAGTCTAAAACCCCCTATTTTCGACTCTGAGAACGCAGCCGTTGAAGCTATGCAGCTACGTATGTAGGGGTGTTCATCCGACATGCTCCCGAGCTAAAATGCAGGACGTAATTGCCATATCAGACGGAGGGAGACCCGCTCAACCAAACATCTCCAACTTTTTTTTTCTCGTACCTTTGCATCAATTACCCACGCCAAAACCCACCAGACTTAATCCAGCATCCGGCTTCCATGAGAGCCTTTTATACCATCACCAAGAAGTTCCAAGAGAGTAAAAGGGGGCGTGTGTATGAGGGCATAGAAGAAGGGCTCTGGGGGAAGAGGGAGCTTCGAAATGTCCGTCTTTGATAACCCCGCCCTCATCAAAGAGTGCAGCGGTGCAGTGGCTTCAATCTACGCGGACGTCGTCGGCCACCTCACCGCCGATTTACCCCGGCTTCCGCGACCGTTTGAGAGCATTACCGAAGGACACAGTCTGGAACCCGTTGGTCCGGAGATTTTGAGGATTGTAGAGGGGTTGGCTTTTGAGGTTCTGGGGCTGTGCGCGGCAGCGGGCTATAGTGTGGATTTGAGCGACTATACAGCAGCAGCAGCAGCACCACCGCCGCCGTCACCATTGTTAGGAGGATCGGAGTCGGTGATTGAGCGTCTCGACGGAGAGATTGAGCGGACCTACCGCCGGTTTTACGACTATGTCTACGCGGACCTGCCGTTTTGTTGGAGGTTGTTGTATACGGAGCTCAGTCTGCTCAAGTTTTCGGCGGTGGCGTTTTTGTATGTTGCCAAGAGGGCGTCGCGGGGCGGGAAGACGGAGAAGAAAGATGAAGAGGAAGAGAGTGAGGAAGAGGGAGACGATGAAGGAGAAGTGCTGGATGATCTCGTCGCCGTGCTAGACAAGGCGCTCATCCTCGCCGGCGGGGCGGGCTTGAAGCGCGGGAGGAGGACGATTTCGAGATTACTCGGGTACCTCGACGACGCGGCGCCATCGTCTTCACCGCGTTCGCCTCTCCCGGCGAGGTTTCCTTCTTCGCGGACGTTTACGCCGCCTGTGACCCGGCCTATTCGTGCCGTGGATCACTTGTCGATGTCGGCGTTTCAAGCGTACCTGGACGGTCGGTCTCGTCTAGACAAGGAGGCAGGTGTGGGCGAAGACGTAGACATGGGGCCGGAGCCGCTGGTTCTGACGTCGCTGATGACGGAGTGGCCTGCGCTCTCTACGAGACCGTGGTCGTCGCCTGGGTACTTGATGTCGAGGACGCATGGCGGGCGGAGGCTTGTGCCGGTGGAGGTCGGGCGGAGTTATGTCGATGAGGGGTGGACGCAGGAGTTGATTACGTTCCGGGAGCTGTTGGCGCGCGTGGTTGCGTCTGGGTCTCCGTCGACTGCAGCATCGACAGCGACACCAATTACGACGAGGACAACAACAGCAACAACGGGGTCAGAGAAGGGAACAGAAAAGGGCACGACGTACCTCGCCCAACACGAACTCTTCGCGCAGCTCCCGCACCTGCTCAACGACATCCTCACGCCGGACCACTGCTTCACCTCGCCGCCGGCGCACCCGCTCAACAAGGCCGCCGACAAGCCGGAGCTCGACGTGCCGTTGGTGAATGCGTGGTTTGGCCCCGCGGGGACGATTACCCCGTTGCATACGGACGGGTATCATAACCTGCTGTGCCAGGTTGTCGGGGAGAAGTACGTGCGGTTATACGCGCCGCGGGATTCGGAGGCGTTGTGTCCGAGGGGGTTTGATGGTGATGACGATTTCGACGCCGACGATGGAAACGAAGGAGAAGAAGGGGGTGAAGATGGAGATGGAAAGAGAGGTCAGGGGGTGAAAAAGGTGGACATGAGCAACACTAGCGCCTTTGACGTCGGCGCCGTGGAGGGCTGGGACCCGGACACGGAGGGCCGGGATCCGATGGAGCTCGAGGAGTTTCGGGGGCTGCGGTACTGGGACTGTGTGCTCGGCCCGGGAGAAGTGTTGTATATTCCCATCGGGTGGTGGCATTACGTCCGCAGTCTGAGTGTGAGTTTCAGCGTGAGCTTTTGGTGGAACGGGGATCATTATGTTGGGCCGCAGGGGAGGGGAGACGAGTGATTTCATAACTTTGAGCCTCTCGAATAAGAGGTATATGTATAACAAGCCTCGGTCATGTTTTCATTCCATCATGTCATCTACGTTAAATAGTATTCATCAACTACGGCATCAGCTCGCAGCAGCAGCAGCCTCATCCGCCTCGGCACTCTCCCCCGCGCCCCCCTGCGCCTGACGCCTCGCCTTGGCCCCAGCTTTCAACTTCTCCCACTTTTCGCGATACTTTTCCAGCGTCCGCGCCATGGTGCGATTCTCCTTCTCCAGCGCCTCCATGCGCTGCATCGCCATGGCCATCTGCTCCTCGAGCTCCTTGTTCCGCGCCTTTAACACGGCGTCGGTGCTCGACATGCCACCACCACCACCACCACCACCGGTAGTAAAAGGAGACGCCCCGACCGTCGCAGGCGACCCGGGCCGTCTTAGACGAATACTCTCCGCCAGCGCCAGGCTCGAATTCTGCGCCGTGGCCTCAAACGCGTGAAGCCGTTTGCTCAGCTTGTCGAGCATGTCCTTGAGCCCCCTGTTTTCGAGGTAGAGCTCCTCGACGGTGTTTTTGAGGTTCTGCTCTGTTTTGGGCTTGCTGGCGGCTCCCCGACGTCGGGATACGCCGGGGGAGGTTGGTGCCGCCATCATCAAGGACGGAGACTCGCGGGCGTCGACGAAGTCGTCCTCGTCGTCCTCGATGAGGCTGTCACCTGCGCCCCCTCCGCCACCGCTGACGCCGCTGTGGAGCGAGGCCTCGAGGCGGCGCTTCTCCTTGTCTGCAAAATTGAGGATGTTGGCGTAGGACATTGTGTGTCCGCTCGTTGGGACGACGTAGAAGGAGTCGTTGGGGTTGTTCGCCGAGATTGCGCGGAGGGTGGCGCGGGAGTAGATCTTGGAGAGGTCCGGTTCGGCGGGGGCCGCTGGGGAGGGTTTGAGTCTGTTGCTGCGCTTTGCCGAGGCAGGTTCGGGAGGTGTCTCGGCGTGGGGTTCGGGGACGGATGACGACGAGGTGATTGACGAGGATTCCTCGGTGATGAGGGGTAGGCCTGCGAAGGCCAGGGGCGCGGAGAGGCGGTTGATGATGTTGCCAAAGGTGCTGTAGAAGCGGGAGTATCCGTCGTCGCTGGCGGGCGAGGCGACTTCTTCCGTCTTTTTGGGCTCTGTCTCCCTTCGCGGGGAGTCGGCCGTTGGCGGGATCCATCCCGGTTTGCCGGACTGATCGAGGACGTTTTGCATCTTTGTCCTCGAGCCGTCCCGCCGGGCTTGGACTTCCATGTTGCCCGGCGCCTGGTCGTTTGTGACGCTCGGCGGGATGGGCTGGCTGCGGTTCCTGCTCCCACGGATGCCTCGCGCCGAGGCGAGGTTGCTCGCGATGGAGGAGGTCATCTCGCGGCTCGGGTACCGGCGCTGCTGCGCCAGAGACGGAACACCCTTCACCGTGGCGACGGGGCTTCCGCCAGCGGACTGCTGCTGTTGACCTGATCTGGACTTGGTACGGCCATCATCGGGTGAGGAGACATCGCTCGTGGCATCGGAGGCTTGCGATTCCTGCTTCTCGTCGATGGTCTCGGAGGAGGGGTTCTGGCTGGCGGCGGCGCGACGGTCAAAGGGTATCTTGAGGAGTTCGGCGAGGCGCTGGTGGTGCTCTTCGAGGAGCTTTAGGGTGCGGAGGGCCTCGATGCTGGAGGTGGAGCGGGCAGCGTTGGCGAACTCGCCGGCGGCGAGGGCGTGCTCGTTGATTGCTACCGTCGTCTCGGATTGATGCTGGGCGTTGGAGGCTGCTTTGGCATGGTCATGCGCCTGGGTGATTTGCTGTTAGACCAGTGGTTGCTAGAGACATTGTTTCACAGGTGCCTTTTAGGGCTGAGGTTACCTTGACAAGCGAAGACTCGTCCATCGCGTAGAAAAAGAACTGTAGGGCTGCCTAGGTGGGCTGCCGGTGATGTGTCAAGGGACGGGGTGCTGGTGCCAGTTCGGTTTCGGAGGTCGGTTGGGGGTTGGTTCCTGCTCCAAGTCGGCTGTCCGCACGTTTGCTCTTGGATCACGCGACCGCCTCAGACCGATACAGACGGTGGTAGTGGAGGGGAGGTGGAGGGATGTACGGATATGCGCCGATGGAGGTACGGAGGAGGTCCAACGAACCGGCCTTTGATGTTCGGTGACCGGTGGTTGGGTCGGGGTGTTGCGGTCGCGGAGGTTTCCCCAGAGTCGCTAGAAGATGGCCCCCGCTTGTTCTCTTCTCCGGTTGCAGTCAGGTGGTGGGCAGTGGACAATAGGCGCAGGAGCACGCGGGACGACGCTTGGTTCGCTTCCAGTTAGAAGGGGGCTAAAGGGGCCCAGATTGGGCGGTTGGAGTACGTAAGCTTTCCGTTCGTCAAAGCGTCGTCTTCCCGCTGGCGGCCACCCACGCACCTTGCCAAAATCGTCAAGGTCCAAAGGAAGCGAAGAGACCGATCCCACGTCACCAAGTGCTAGTAATTGCCTCAAGCGACTTGTTGGAAGCTAGCTTTACTTACTCCGACTAATGACATCTCGATGATGTTGCTAGAAAATTCAAAAGAGACTTCGGACGGCTTTTGTGAAGGGAAGTTGGTGCCGCTGTACCACTGCAGGGCACGCTATACAAAGCACCGAGACAGTCGAGCAGATCATGATACTGTATCTATAGTAAACGTTAGATTATCAAAGTATTCAAGCCACCAGTCGTCACTTGCATTGCCAAATTTGACATGTTGATGAAAAGTCAAGTAACAGCGGTGCAAGGTCTGGAAGGTAAGTCGGTAGGAAGTGACTCGTCAATCCAGACGGTGACGATGACAGTAAGTGCCGGAACTGAGACAGGCCAACACTTTGAGAGATTCTGAATGACGCAAAATGCATGTCAAAGGAACCCAGAAACTTGGGCATCGTGTCTGCGAGTGTTGGAACTTGGCTGCGCTGTGGCTGCCACCTGTTCCCCGCCCTGACAATCGCGAGAGGGGACGGCATTTGTCCAATATCCAGTTGCGCGGTGTCTCGTCGCTCCAGAGACGAGCCTATCACGACGAAGGAAAAAGAAGGGCGAAGCACCAATGCAAGCCGCAGACCGTAACCCGCGAGACACGATTCGCACTTGTGGAGGCCCCTGACGTAGCTATGGTTCCCCCCCGGAGCCAGCACCTGATCCAAAAGGGCAACCCAACGGCCACAACCGTCCCGAATCGGGTCAGTCATCGAAACCTTGCTGGGAAAACCATCTGCAAATCTGCCAGACGTGCATGCATCGCCAGGAGGAGGAGTGCGGACTGGCGGACTGATTCGGGCTAGGTAGGTGAGAAAGGTGGGATGAAAGGCTCCGGGCCAGCCGTTGATACGCTGGTTGGGATCTGCTGGTCTCTCTGGTTCGACCTACCTAAGGTACGCCAGAGACCATGTGGTGCTGATGCATCCGGCTAGAGTGGAATGGAGCTCTTCGGCCGGTGGTGAGATGTGATCTGAGCAGTGAGCCGAGACGGGAAGTCGGGAACTCAGGAGATGCTACTTGGTTCTGTTAAGGGGGCACGCCTCACACTCAGCCACATAACTACTCCGTGCATACTCTTCAGTTTGCCGGGGCCTTGGAGAGATTGACTTTGGGTGCATCTGGCGGAATCATCCCGATGCAGGTCCCAGATCCCAGGTGCAATTCGCAGGTGGAAATTTATGGCATGTTTGGCTGGCTGGCTGGCTGACGTGGAGATGGAATGGAGATTTGCATATTGGGATTGCGCAGTCGCCAATAGATCCACCAAAAAAGAGATGCCACTGCCCACTTCACTGAACCAAAATAGCAGCGCAGTGTCTTTCCCGGATCACGGGTGGCGGGTGTCAATCATATAATGCAGCAGTAACATGGTTTATGGGTGGCTCAGGTCTACTGTGTATGGAGGCTGGCCAGATCGACGGCCCCAGATTCCCGATTCTGAGGGATTCCAGGCCGCTCGTAATAATGGAGAGCTGTCGGCAAGCGGGCAGAAAGAAGCAATCGGCTGTTATGCCCGTGTGAGTTTGCATTTGGTTATTTTGAGGGTTATGAGGAGAGGAGAGGAGACGGGGGAGAACAGGAGGAGGTGAGAAAGATGAGCTTATGTAATGGGGTTGCACTAACAAATCAAGGTACCCCATCCGTTTCAAGCCAAGGAGGAAGGAGGAAGGAGGAACCCGCCTGGCCCAGGAACTTGCCTCGCCTCCAGTGACGATGACGCTCTTCGTGGAAAGAGAGCTCCGGCTTGGTGGTTCTTGCCTTGGCCAGAGTTGAAACTGACGACCTGGGTTTGAGGAGTGCGACGGGAACCTCTTACCTTTGGTGCGAATAGAAATCAAGGTGGCAACCAGAACCTGGACCTCCTTCCTTGCCGGGTTTTTTATCTTCATCTTCCTTTTGGGTCCTTCGGCTCCGGCACCGTCTCCAGAGAAATTGCAAACTTACCCATTTTCCGTGAAGTGCGAACTGCGAACTGCGAACCCATCTTTGCTCTCACCCATGGCCTGACCCATTCATTCTTTCATTCACTCACCTTTTCATGCTTGCGCTTGCACTTTGCACCACCTCACAGACTCACAAACAAGAAACAACATTAAACGGGGCCCCGTCTGTATCGCATAAACTCGGAAAACGACACAACACCCGCGGCTTCGTTTCCAAATAATTCACCGTCATACACAAACAATACACAAGGTCTACAGCTACAGATACCGTCTACACCCCTACCTCGCATCGCACCTCCCTACGGGTCCTCTCCAGGCTTGTCTTGCCTTCTCGACCTTAATTTCCATACTGCCAATTCCCTGCACCCGCGGACCATGATCATCGTGCCCACTATTCGCAACCAATGCGCGTATAGCCTTTGACAGCAACAACCCGCCAGACTGCAGACACACATTGCTCGGAAAAGAGTACGAAAATTGCGAGCTTCACGATCCTAGGAAATCACCAGAACCCTGGCCCGAGAAACCATGGACACCGCCAATGAAAGCGGAGGAGCTCTGAGCAAGCTGCTACCAAAGTCAATCGCTGCCAAGCGCCGCCGCAGAAAACAAGAAGCCCAAGAAGATGAAGCCGCTGCCGCCACGGCCGCTTTGTTGATAGGGGTCAAGGGGGAAGAAGTTACCGCTCCAGCTGTTACGCCTCCAGCACTCAGAGACGACGATGCCAGCCATCTATCTAACAGACGCGACAGCGGCTCTTACGTTCATGACACGGACAGCTTTGGATTGGAAAAAGACGGCTCGACAGGGTTTCCCGACTACGACTACGGCCACTACCCCGAGCACGGCCACGCCGCCCACGACGCGGACGATGCCAGCACCGAGGAAGCCACGAGCATGCTGTCGCTGGACGAACCTGATATTGACGATCTTCAGTGAGTAGTGTTGCTTTCCCGCATGTTTTGTCTCTCTTCATCTCTACTGGTTATGTTCACCTTTTCCTGCTTATCCCTAACCCCGTCTTACCTATCCACCCACCATCTTACCTTACCTATCTTACCTTACACTACCTATGCACACGGTTGGGGCTGGCTTCTCTGCACCCTCATCCTTCAAATCTTCCCACCACCTTACATATGTATGCATCCGAGCGCACTTGTTCCGTGCTCTTCACCACCACCTCACAAGGCCACGTCTTTTCGCGTGGCGCATTCCCCCCCATCGTTCAAAATCGTCACTGGCGTCTCCATCGAATGACAAGGCGAGCTACGAATAGTACCTAGCTGCTATTACTGCGGGTGCTACGCAACTCGGCCCCAGTCTGCTGGCACAACCCGCAACGGCGCCGTCTCTCTTTTGTGCATATCAAGTGGAGAGACAGAGAAAGGACAGCGGGCTTAGCGTCCGTAGTAGGCTGCTCTGGCCATCCTTGGTCTGACAGTTCTCACTGGTCCGGGGGGTTCTGGGACTGGGAGACTAGCAGAGTCGGAGAGGAGGGGGGGCTGATGCGCTCTCCTCTCCTCTCTCTCTGCTCCGTGGTCCATGGGTCTCAGCTCCCCCTCATCCACTCTCTGCGGCAATCGCCGTATGACAGCTGCCTGGGGGTCCCTTCAGCACATTTAACTCGTGTCCCTGACGAATGTTCCATTTCAAGCGAGTGCGAACAAACGGGGTCAGGGTCGTCCATGTCTCCCCCGACCACCTCCTACTGTTTCGTCTCTCCATGTAACCATCCATACAATACCAACTATCTAACCACGACGATTTCCGCCCCCTCTCATTAGATCTCTTTCTCAGCACTCTCGACCAAGTGCCATATCGACACATCCTTCGCAAATAGGTTACTTGACTACTTCTTCCCCTATCGTTCAGGCAACTCATTTGCCTGAACCCCAACCACAGATACTGGACGACCAACTCTCCCAGATCGCCTCGGCGCGATCCACTCTCTCCTCTGCCAAGCGGACGCAATCCGTCGAGTCGTCGACAGATTCTTCTTTGCGCTCCAAACGCAGTTTCACAAGTCTTGTGCCACCAAAGAAAAACACCACGAGATCGCCATCCCCCGTTGGCCGTCTCAAAGGTGTTTTTACAAAGTCAAAAAAGACTCCCAGTGCCGCCACAAGCCCCGACCGGTCCCTGGGCGGTGACGAAACCCCCGACCACGACCGAGACACGCGGAGAACAAGAGACCGAGGCAGAGCCACTGCTTCCACCTCTGACCTCACCACAACCACAAAGCCGTTTCTAGACAATCCGACCCCGCCACAACCGAATGCGACGAGCGACGCAGATGCATCTCGCGTAAAACAATCAACAACGCATTCACCTGAGCGACGTCGCTCCAGGGCCTCCACAAACACATCTCGAATCGACACCTCTTTCGTACCCCAAACCCCGCCCAACGCCGACAAGACGCCCGTCATCGTCAACACCCCTCCGACACCGACCGACCACAACGCACCCTACGCTCAATCTCCTCCGCCGGCCCCAGCTCCGCAGCCCGCTCCCGAAGTTTCTGTCACTGCCTCAGGCAACACGAATGGTGGTTCTGCCACGGGTACTATGCTTGCTCACCGCAGGGGTAGATCAGGATCTGGAAGTATAGGGCCTAGCAAACTGTCCAACATAACCCTCGCGCCTTTGACGCCCACCCCCGAGAACGGGACCGCAAGCAACCCAGGAACTCCATCCGGCGGAAGCGGATTCTTTTCATCCGTCTTTTCGGCTGCGCAAAACGCCGCGACCTCGCTCACAAGTACCATCCAGAATACCGGCATAGGACCGACCCCTCCCAAGAACAAGAACGTAGCTAAACCCCCCGATATCAAGATCGACGAGCAGCCCGAGGTCGAGCCGCCACCTCCATCCGCAACAGGCTCGACCATGGAGAAAGAGCCAGCAGTCAAGACCATTGGGTCGGGCGAGCTCAGCCTCAGTCAATTAGGTATAACGGACACAGCCAGCAATGCAGGAACGCCCATTACAGCAAAATTCCCCGAATCGGACGCACGAGCTAGAAGCGAGTCAGCCCCGACAGACGCTGCCTATGCCGCTGCCACGCGTGACCTCGGAGTAGACGACGGCCGAAACGCGGCGAGACCTCAATCACTGTACGATCCAGGAAGTGCCGGGGACCGAACCCCTCCGCAAGGCAGCATACACGAAGACAAGATTTCAGGAGTCCAACGAAGTGGAAGTATTCGAAGCGCCATTGGACGCCATCGCAAGCGAGGAAGCTCAGCTGTGTCGGGAGGTACGGCTACTACTATTGGCGCTGCCATTGCTGCGGCTAACGCGTCTCTTGCTCACCCTCAAGCCAACGCGAGCGTACCGAAACTTACGGGATTCGCGGTTGCGAGCAAGAAGCGCAATCGAGATTTCCATGGATTTTTCAAGAGCGTGCCCGACGACGATTACCTCATCGAAGACTACAGCTGTGCGTTGCAGCGCGAGATCCTGGCGCACGGCCGCCTGTACGTATCCGAAGGCCACTTGTGCTTTAGCAGCAACATCCTCGGCTGGTCGACCACGCTTGTCATGAGCTTTGACGAAATAGTAAGCGTTGAGAAGCGCAGCACGGCCCTGGTTTTCAAGAACGGACTCATGATCACGACCCTACATGCCAAGCATATTTTTGCCAGTTTCACCAGTCGAGACTCGACTTACGACCTAATTGTCAATATTTGGAAACTTGGTCACCCGACCCTGCAAAGCTCGCTAAACGGAGTGCAGCTCGAGGGTACTGGTGGTGACAAGACAGAAAAGGTTGACGCGAATAGTGCAGTGGTAGCAGATGTTGATGATGGTAGTTTGTCCGGCACCGATGAAGAAAGTGATTCTGGCGATGACGACGACGTTTACGACGAAGATGACGACGCAGAGGACTTGCAAGATGTCACGCAACTGTCAGAAGTCAACGCTGAACCCGAAGGTGGAAAGACCGTCTCTCGCAAGGTATCTGGTGCAGGTGCTAATGGCGCTGTCGCCGATGTCGTCAAGGAGGCTGTCGGTGCTGCTCCAGGCGGCAATGACTTCCCTGGTCCGGCCACTCATGCGCCAACCGACTGCGGAGACTCCGACACGCACTACGACAGGATTGTCGGCGACGATGTCATTCCTGCGCCCTTGGGCAAGGTGTATAACTTGCTCTTCGGCCCAGCCTCGGTCACCTGGATGACAAAATGGCTCACTGTTGAGGCCAAGTGTACAGAGTTGACCATGGAGGACAAGAAGGGGCTGACTCTCGACAATAAGTCTCGGTATTTCACTTACATTAAGCCTCTCAATGGTGCCATCGGTCCGAAGCAGACAAAATGTCTTGTAACGGAGACCTTGGATCATCTTGATTTTGAGAAAGCCATCAACTTTAGCGTCACCACACAAACCCCAGATGTACCGAACGGCAACATTTTCAGCGTCAAGACCAAGTACTGTTTGACGTGGGCCGACAACAACTCTACCAGAGTACAATCCAACTGCACTATTGAGTGGACGGGCAAGAGTTGGTTGAAGGGTAAGTTGAAGTTTTGGTCTACGTCGATGGCATGAGCTAACATGATGAAGGTCCTATCGAAAAGGGAGCCAATGATGGCCAGACCCAGTACTGCAAAGACCTTTTTGCTAGTCTGAAATCAGCTGTGTCTACTAAAGCTCGCGCTGGCGGTGCGGGAGCGGGCTCAGGCCCCAAGGGCAAGAAGAAGAGCAAGAAGAGCAAGGCGGCCGGCTCAACAACAGACGCCGAAGACGAGCAGGTTCGTCCAAGACATGTTCCCAAGACGAATTGGGGTCCATTGGAGCCTGTCCGCGGCATTCTCGAGCCAATTCTCGACATTGCCAAACCACTACTCACGGGCAACATGATGTATGGCCTCCTAGTTGGCCTTCTCGTTGCTACGTGGTTTGGCTTTGGCCTGCCTGGCAGACAAGCGTCTGGAGACATGCGCATGTATGGTTATCCGGATCGTCTTGCGGCGTACGACGAGATGTGGAGGCGCGAAGAGAGTGAACTTTGGGAGTGGTTGGAGGAAAGAGTTGGGTTGGAGCGCTTGCACGAAGGCAGCTTGCCCATTCGGAAGCGAGCAATGGAGCCAAGTACTGTGGAGGAGAGGGCCAGAGAGGATCGTATGGATGAGCGTGAGATTGAAGAGGCAATCAAGGTGACGGAAGAGAAGCTTAAGGTGTTGAAGGGCGTCATGGACAAGAAGAAGCCAACATCCGGTTGAGGAAATACCCTAGGAACGGGAGGCGGAAAAGTGCAGCGAGTCAGGTTACGGCACGACACAACGTGTCTTCTCATTTCTATGTTTTATTGTGTAGCATATTCAGTAGCGATGCCGACGAGCAATCAGGGCTTGAGTAGATCAGCATCAGCAATGTCATTTTATATCGACAACCCACTTGTCAGTCGTGCCGCAAGGTCTACGATGGCGATAGATGCGAAGCTGTGGCATGGTCAATCCTCTTCAGTGCCAGTCAAATTCGCTAACTTACCTACTGTGAGAGCCAGTTTCTTGATCGGGATTCAAGAGACAAAGGCTGTTTTATCTTACTTATTTTTGAAAGGCAGGCACAGAGAACCGTTGCCTGCTCCTGAGCTTTGGAATACACCAAATAAGCGAGTAGGCAGTACCTACCCTAGAAGAGACGCGTCTTCTTGGCCTCTCTATGTTCGTTCGACCTTCTTACTTTTTGCCGGCAACAGGGGCACGGCGGGAAGGATCATCTCTTCGTGACCCTAGAGAAACCGCGCTTCGTTCTCACATTATTATCGAAGCGGACTGGAAGGCACGCCTCTATCCACCTCCCTCCTTTTGAGCAGCAGGTGCTTGCCTACCTCGATCTTGTTCTCTTCTGCCACTTCACAAACCTCGAAGACGCAGCTTGCCTCTATCGAACACGACAACATTACCCGTCTTCCTCTGCCAACTATCCAACATTGTCTCGAGTTTATTCTTCGTATCCTCATGTTTTTGTCTACTATTCCATCACCTTAATTCTCCACTACTCGAGGTCCTTGATATCGTAGACAATTCACGGAGGGAGAATCAACATGTCAGGCAACCACAACGACGGCAACCCTGCCCGTGTGTGGCTCCGCGACGATGCCTGCATGCGAACTATTGACAAACTCTGCAATCTCGGCGTCGCCGACCTTATTCCACTGCCGCAAGTTGTCGTGGTAGGTGACCCGTCTTCGGGTAAGAGTTCTGTCCTGGAGTGTATGACGGGTTTGGCCTTCCCCCGCGGTCCTGAGCTCTGCACCCGTTACGCGACCCAAATTACTTGTCGCCGCGATGCCTATGAGAGCGTCCAGATCTCTATTATTCCGAGCCAGGATTCCAACGAGGATCGAATGGAGGGACTGAAGAAATTTGGATTCTCTGTCAAGAAGAACGACCTGGCGTTGGCGGATGTCTTTATGAAGGTAAGTAAAGCCCGCATTGGGAGGCCAACGTCTTGATGCTGATAAGTACGACCTCCCTCAGGCGAACGAAGCCATGGAACTTCGCGGTGTCAACGATGGGGATGCTTCAAAGCTACCGATCTTTGCTGAAGACATTCTCAAGATTGAGATCAACAGCCCAGACGTACGTTCAAGTCTGACGTTGTCGATTCATGAAACTTGCTGACCTTGGAACACCAGCAATATCACTTGACCGTCATTGATGTGCCGGGTATTCTCCGCACGCCTACAAAGGGCCTGACCACCAACAATGACATTGCTATCGTCAGAAACATAGTCAACAGATACATCAAAGATCAGCGTACCATCATTCTGGCAGTCATCCCTTGCAATGTCGACGCATCAACCCAGGAGGCTCTGACTCTTGCCAAAGAAGTCGACCCAGAGGGGCTTCGAACTATAGGTGTTCTCACCAAGCCCGACCTTGCCACCGAGCGCGTCACTCAGCAGATCGTATGCGAACTTATTGAGGGCAAACGCCATCCCCTCCGCCTCGGATACTGTGTGGTGAAGAATCGGAGTGAGGACGAAGGAGCCTCAACGAAGACAGATCGAAACTCATCGGAGAAGGCGTTCTTCTCTGCTCGTCCGTGGAACAGGATCAAATCGACATTTCGGGTTGGTGTTAGCGGCCTCGGTACCCGTATGCGAGACTTGCTTGGCGACCTTCTCAAGAAGGATCATAAGAACATCGAGGCCAATATACATCGTAGACTCAATAACACTGAAACTTTGCTCAGTCGCCTAGGTCCTTCACGATCTCGAGCAGATGCTCAGCGACGATACCTTGCCAATATTGCATCAGGTTTCCAAGAGGTTTGTATTCGAGCTCGGGACGGAAATTACAGCGGAATGGGCATGCTCCAATACGACGTACACTTTCGACTCATCACATGCGTCGTCAATCTGAATGAGGCATTCAATAAGGTCCTCACATCGTATGGCCATACACATGAGTTTGACGGCCAAAGCTAGGAGGAGGTCGGTCCTGTTCCTGGATTCAAAGTGCCTATGGACGAGCAGTCAGCTCGTTGTCTCGGCGATATCCTGAAGCATATGGATTTCAAATGCCCCAAGCCAGTAGAAGGCTTACTTTTAGGCCGTATTGAATTTCTCTTTCATAGATCTCGCACTGCCGAGATTGGCTCGGTGAGTACCATTCTGACAACATATCATGCTCAGCATTAACAAAAGTCTAGTTTCCAGGCTCATTGCTAGCACAGACCTTCAAGGAGCAGACCCAGAGGTGGGCGCCCCTGGTTTTGAAGCATGTTAGTCAGGTTATCGTGGTCATTCATAAGTTCATTCGCATAACACTGCAACGCAAATGTGAAGGCGACAGCAACACCTTCGAGATGTTGCATGACCATCTTCTGTTGCCGAAGCTCCGTGCAGCTTATCAGCGAGCTTTGGATCATGCTCAGTTCCTCCTTGAAGTCGAGCTTAGTGGACAGCCCTACACCATGAACCACTACTTTGACAGCAATCTTCAAGTTTCACAGGCCACCAGACTTCAGCAAGCGATCAACAAGGCCATTGGCCCGGAGAGCGTCCGAAACGTCGATGGCGCTACTGCACGCAACCCGAGCACGAACGCAAGTCCTGCTTCCGGGGAAAACACGCTGGGGGCGAACAACAACAACGGAAGCCCCTTCGATTTTGCGTCTCAGCAAGAAGACGGGTCTTCCGGAGCTGCAGGCTGGTGGGTGCCAAAGTCAATGCTCTCCAAGCTTACAACCGATCGTTCCAACGCTGAGCAGGTCAGAGAGGATATCCACGACGCCCTCCGTAGCTACTACATGGTCGCTCGGAGGCGATTCGTTGATGTTGTGCTGCAGCAGGTCATATTTCACTTCTTGCTCGATTCCAAGACCAGCCCTCTCAAGATTTTCACACCTGACCTGGTCATGAGCCTGGATGACACGCAGCTCAAGATGATTGCCGGAGAGAACGCAGCGACGCGGGATAAACGCGAGGTTCTCACTCAAAACATTTTGAACTTGAAGCTCGCGCTGCAGGACCTGGAAAATACCAAGTAAGATTCCCTGGGGATTCAAGTTGTGTTGGTTTCCAGAGTTTCTGGGTTTCCAGCGTATCAGGTGTGCATCATCAACCTTGATTCGTAGAGTTACAGAAAAGAAATTATGGATTTCGTCCGTTATCACTTCAGCCTTGTGACAACAAAGCCGATGCAAGTGAAACGAGCGTATGCTCTTCCATATTCAAGTCAATCTTCCAAAGAGGCTTTCTAGTAGCCAATGATGTGACAAGGTATCTTGCCGCTAGGTAATTATCTTATGTGTAACAGATGGCGAAGACCCAAATAGCTTCTGCTCGGCCCGACCATCATGTTCTGGGAATGCCTATCTGCTCAACAAGGGTTTGCTTGGAGTACATCTTGTCGTTGCTATAAATCGTGAATAACGAAGAGAGAGAGAGAGAGAGAGAGAGAGAGAGAGAGAGACTACCACAAAGCAAGACACAACTTGTAATCCAAAAGTAAAGCCCTATGTTCCCGCAGCCTGCTTACTACTTGGTCTGATTGCCAACGGTCTTGACGGATGCCGCCGGACAATGCAGATGTCGCGCCCGAGGAACTCGACGAGGATATCCGGGCCCGTACTAAGTCCACCGCGAGCAACCGCCGGAAGTCATCGCCGTGTCGCGATCTAGCACTGTTGTGGCGGGCCGCCGAAGCAAATTATAAATCAGTCACATAGATTCTTCCGCTCTCTCTGCCTTGTGTTCATTACGGAATATACTTTGGGAGACGTAGAATGAAACATTGTAAGTTTAATGAATAAGTACAAGGAAAGGGATACTTAATTTTTTCAGAAGGTGAAAAAAATTCGTGTGGAATAGACAATGGATTCGGATGCGGCTGGTCTGACTATAACGACTAGGGAGATGAGGAGGTTTGACGCCATGGAGTCTAGACACGGACCTGTTTTTCTTAGTAGTGCTTGTGACAGTAAGACACGCATCTGTCTCTGAGTTTCCATGCTGAATAGAGAACGAAGATGACCTTGCACCCTATAGGTCAGCTATGTTGTCTGATGTCTCAGTGTGGCGTAATTCCGCATAAGAAAGGCACATTCAGCTGCTTTTGTGTAACGTCAGCTTTTAATAAGCGTCTGAGTTCTCCGGAAAGGAGAATCTTAATAGACATGTTTTAATTAATCCTATTACATTGCGACCCAGTCCACGCAAGAGCAATCATGCCGACCTCATCTCTCTCCTCAAAAAGACATGAAGCGCAACATACGACACCACACCCGTAAAACACAACCCGCTAATTACCCCAAATCCCATCAGATATTTAGGCGCATCCTTGGAAGGGAACAGGTACGCCCCGTAAATCTGCGCCAGGTTTCCCATGGCATTCACAAACGCCAGCGAAATTGCCCTCGTCTCGTTGGGCATGGACCCGAAGCTCACCGAGGCGTACGACAGCGCGAGTCCGTTGGAGGCCCAGAGCCCGGAGGCCATGATGACGAGCAGCGCGTAGCGCGCCTTGAAGTCGTAGACGACGCAGGTGACGACGGCGCAGAGCATGGCGACGGTCATCCAGGCGCCGAGGATGAGGCCGCGGAAGCGCGAGTGGCGGTCGGCGAAGTAGCCCGTCACGGCGGTGGAGACGAAGGCGATGCCGAAAATGGGGATGGTCATGTATTGGGCGGCTGTGGATTTGTAGCCGAGGCCTGAGACGAGGGTCGGGTAGAAGTAGGAGAGTGTTGAGGAGCCGACGATGGCCTGTGATGGAAGGGAAGGTGTTAGCTTTATTTGATCGTGGAAAAAAGGGGTTATTTGGTCTGCAAAACAAACTCACCATGTAGCCAACGACAAAGAGCCAAGTCCTCCAGCTCATCATGCTGAGCTTGAAGGCAGCCCAATGTCCCAGGCGAGGCTCCTCTTCCGTCCTAAGATGTTCCGCCGCACTCTGGAGCCTCCGAATCGCAAGCTCTCTCTCCTTTTCACTAAACTTTTTCAACGAAGTATTCGCCGGGAAATCAGGCAGCGCAAAGAACGCAACCAACGCAGCGCCCACCGTCGCGGCCCCCTCGACGACAAACAACCACCGCCACCCGGCGATCCCGTGCGCCCCGTCCAGCCCGCTCGTGATGGAACCCGCCAACAACCCGCCAAAGGCGCCCGACAAGATGGCGGCCGAGATGTAGACGGCGAACCTCTTGCTCTGCTCCTCCTTCTTGTACCACGACGAGAGCAATAATAAAACGCCCGGAGCGAAGCCGGATTCGAGGACGCCCATGACGACGCGGAAGCCGATTAGGGCTTTGTAGGTGGGGGTGAAGGCCATGCCGATGGTGACGGAGCCCCAGAGGCACATGATGCCGGGGAGGTAGAGGGAGGGGCGGGTGCGGGTTAGGACCATGTTGGAGGGGACTTCGAAGAGGACGTAGCCTACGAAGAAGACGACGAGGGCGATTGAGTAGCGGGAGGAGTCGAGGTCGAGGTCGCGGTCCATGCCGGCGATTTTGGCGTTGCCGATGCTGCGGATATTGTCAGTTCATAGGGTTCGAGGTTGTGTTTTGGTGAGACCGTACTTTGTTCTGTCCATGTAAGATAGGAGATACTAGGAATCATCGATGTTAGGGGCGTGTTTTCGAGAGAATTGTTCTGATCAAGTTACGAACCATAACGAAGATTAGAGGGAGCAAGTAGAGGTCGATCTTGCGGACCAATTTCTTCTCTTCATCGCTGTTGGCGACATAGTCGTCTACGCCCACCAGCTCCACGCCTTTGGAGAGAGCATGTTCATGCTCGTTGCTTGCAGTCTCGTTCTTCTCCATTGTCGACAACGTTCTGTGAGTTGACTCGGAATTTGGTAACAAGACCCTTTGGTACTCTTGAAATCTTCAAGAGAACTTTTGGATAAAAGAAGTATAGAAGCAGAGTTCCAAACAGATGCCCGGAGTTGCCAACCGAAAGCCAACCGAGAGCAACTGGCAAGGAAAAGCGTCTTATGTATTTCACAACTGTCTCCCTAACTCTCGTATATTTGCTTCGGCCGAGACAAGAGAATGATCAAAACGAGACTTGTTACCGATAGCGTCCGAGTAATACTTGTCAGCTTTGATGGAAAACCTGCCTCGGTCTTGAGTGCGGCGTGCCGCCCTTACCAGCTTACACGCAACTTGCCTAGAGGCAGCCTGGTTTCGTATGGTGGTCGTACGACCAACGAGGATTCGTAGATCATCTGAACTAAGTCATTTGGCATGTTTTCTCCCCCAATCTGGGGAACCGGGGGCCCTCAGACGAATCTTCCGAATTTTGCGGGGTCTGGGGGAGGGAGACCCCGGAAGAGCAATCAACTAGCAAACTAGCGCAAGTCAGAGGGAGGGCGTGCTGCCGCGACTCGGGGACAGTGAAAAAGAATGGGGCTGGGAATAATCGAAACTAGCCCAGTTCTTAGGAGGACCGCGTCTCGAGGCAAGCGGCTTCCCGGGAGTGGCTTGCAACCTGCAATGCGAACACCGGCTCGTGGTGTCTTTATCGTATGTGTAAGAAGTTGAGGAACATGCGGCTGTGGGTGACAAACACGGTCCGGAGTAACCACGCGATGACCCGTCTACAGCCGATCCGGAAGCTGCATCCGCACCGGACCGCGTGTCGGGAGCCTCTTGTTGTTCGATCTCTGACGAACCCCACGGCGCCGGCGAGTCTTGCGTTCATCAACGTTCTCCTCGCCCGCTCCTCTATTTACTTAAGGCAAGGAAAGGTTTTCTGTATCTCTCAGCTTACTATACCATCTAGAAGTCAATTCACCAGCTCTGTTAGTCGTTGCATCTGAATCAAAGCCGGCTTCAATCGTTCTGTTCTGCGCATCACACACATCAACACCTTCACAATGACTGGCTCATCTGACCAAAACGGCAACGGGACCGCCGCAATCCCCACCAACGGCACCACCAACGGCACAAACGATGCTCCGGCCTATCTCAGCACACTGCCTCCAGCCGGCGCTGACTGGAAGGTCTCTCTCAAGGACAAAGTCATCGCAAGTAAGTGCCCTCATGCAATATAAAGCAGGGAGGCTGTTCACCTACTAACGCCGTCCACGAAAAGTTTCGGGTGCAAACCAGGGCATCGGCCTAGGCATCGCAGAAGTCTGCCTCGCCAACGACGCCGCGTGCGTGTACAGCCTGGACATCACCGAGCCGGGGGAGCACTTCGCCGCCCTGCTCAAGCGGTTCCCCGGCAAACTTGCGTTCCAGCACTGCGACGTGACGGACTACGGGAGCGTCGCGGCGGCCGTCGACGCCGTGGTGGCCGTGACGGGTCGCTTCGACGGCATGGTCGCCAACGCCGGCGCGACCAAGCACCAGCCCGCGCTCGACTTCACGCCGGAGCAGTTTGACCGGCTCTTCAAGCTCAACGTGAACGGGTCTTGGAATTGTGCGACGGCCGCCGCGAGGGCGTTTATCAAGCTCGGATGCAAGGGGAGCATCGTCTTCACTGCGAGCATGACTTCGTACAGACCGAACCGGGTAAGTCCTTGTGTGCATGTGTGTAATGGTTGAGGTGATGGATGATGAGGGGGTTTCCCTGACTGACTGGCTGACCATTTTTTGCTTTGCAGGCCGCTCCCTCTGCACCATACGGTGCGACCAAGGGTGCCATCCGCAACATGACACATACGCTGGCCATGGAGTGGGCCGAGCATGGCATCCGGGTCAACTCAATCTCGCCTGGCTTCGTCAAGACTGCGTTGACGTACTACGTTGAGACTTCTCCTGACTGGGACACCAAGATGAAGTATTACGGTGGGATGCCGCGTCTAGCACTGCCTCAGGAGCTGGGCGGCGCGTATGTCTACTTGTTGAGCGAGACGGCCTCGTACACAACAGGTATCGATATTCCCATAGCAGGCATTGTTGGTGCTTGGTAGAAAAAGAGAGATGGAAAAGATACCCGGTCCCAATGTTAAGAGAATCAATGACGTATAATGAGCAGATTGATGCATGTGCAAATAGTTGATGTATTCGAGGAGCTCGGGAATGTGGAGTCTTCTCCTGACGGCTGAGCATCGAAGGGATTTCCTCAATACAAACATATATACTGTGGTAGTATGCGAACTTTTGACTATTTAGCCGTCGTTGATCCTTACAACTCAAAATAGTCTTCAGGGAGCGGCGATTCCCTAAGTTCCGAAGTTCCTACAAACTCTTTCTGAGCTTCCACGTCATCTCAGACAGTTCTTGAACCTGAAGTATCCCACCGGCTTCACGATGATCTGCACGGTACCATTTATGGACTGCGGTGAAATGCCAGTAAAATGATTGGTGCCCGGACGCCTGCTACTTACGCTAGTATTCACTTAGCCCCTCAATGGAAAATGCTCTGTAACATCGATCGCAGCTCAGTTGAATCTCAGTTACAGTGCGGAGCCATATCATGTCCGAAAGTCCGTTCAGCATTTAGTCAAACCCATCGTTTTCTTTGTCTGGCCGTTTGAACACTCATATCATGATGGTAATCATCTGTCGAGCCCAAAATCCATATAAATGCTTCCAATTCCGTAGTGAATGTCAACCCTTTCTCCAGCAGGTCAGCATCAGATCTATCTCCATCATCTCATTATACCGTTCGAGCCAACAGCTGTTCCCACATCTCGAAGTCACATATTTGCGCAATGACGCTCCTTGACAACGCCACCTCGAGCACGCAAGCCGTAGCCGGCCAATATGAAGGCTTCAGAGACTATCAATCGCATTTTCTATTGGGTCTTGCCTTGGTCGTTGTACTATATGGCCTCCTGCGCAACGACGACGCCAAGAAACTGCCCATCATCAACCCACAGAAATGGTTTCAACTGACCGCCTCTGAGTCTATTATGTCGTTTGCCTTAGCTGGGCGCGAACTTCTCGAAGAGGCCAGGCGAAGATTCGGGGCTACGCCGTTTCGCGTCTTGACGGACCAGGGTAAATTCATCATGCTTCTGCCGCAGCACGGTGAGGAGATCCGCAACGATCCTCGCTTTAGCGTTGACGAGCCTATTATCGAAGTAAGCTTCATGATTTATATCCTTCGTCATCATCATTATCGTGACTCTGGCTGTGTCAGTGTCAGTGGCGATGAGGTTTCGTGTCGTATTGCTGAACATATTCCCCGTGCAGCTGTTCCAGGCGAGATATCCTGGATTCGAACCTTTCATGGAGGGCGCCATTCCTACAAAGCCTCTGCAAAATGTGGTTAAATTGCGTGTCACCAAGTCTCTAGGTCAGTTGCTGGTGCCTTCTTCCTGCTCTGCTGATGAATACGTGACTAACAAGAGAACACATATGTAGCCAAGGTCACCCAGCCTTTGTCAGATGAATGCTCAGTGACACTTCAAGAGTTTCTCGGCGATACAAAAGGTGCTGCAAACATCTAAAGACTTGGTCAAAAATGGAGCAAAGACTGACATTGAAGACAGGACCACAAGAGATTGTTCTCAGAGACTTGATCATCCGCCTCATTTCAAGAATGTCAGCTCGCGTCTTTGCCGGCGAGAACTTATGCCGCAACGAGCGTTGGCTCGACCTCGTCGTGAATTACGGCGAGAATAGCGTCTTGGGCATGCGCAAATTGCGCCTCTGGCCCAGTTTTCTTAAGACCATGGCCACCAACTGGATTCCCGAATGCAGAGACCTTAAAGCTCAGGTGAAGGAGGCCTGGGATCTCGTCGCTGCCGAGCTGGAGGCGCGTCACGCTAAGAATGACGGCAAGGAGTACAACGACACCATCTACTGGTTCGAGGAGCTTGCTGCTGGGAAGCCGTACAATTTTGGGGCGTCACAGCTGATGCTGGCGGTCGTATCCATCGGCACGACGTCTGATCTCATCACGCAGGCCTTGGTCGATATATTCCAGCACCCCGAGCTAATTGAGCCTTTGAGAGAGGAGATTACAGGATGTCTCGAGAAAGAGGGGTGGAAGAAAACGGCGCTTTACAACATGAAGCTTCTCGACAGTGTTCTCAATGAGAGCCAACGCCTCAAGCCCAACCAGATTTGTAAGTGATCCAAAATATCCCGAGACTCGATTCGGTACCAGCACATAGTATTTGGCTGACCAACAATTTCGGTAGCCTCAATGTTCCGGCAAGCCACCGCCAATGTTACTTTGTCCGACGGCACCAAGATTCCAAAGGGTCACACTGTCGCAGTCTCGACGGAACGAATGAGGGACCCGGCATTCTACGAGAACCCCAATGAGTTTGACGGCTACCGTTTCCTACGTATGCGGGAGAGCGGTAAGCCGGGGCAGGAGGCGGCTGCTCAGCTGGTGACCACGAGCGTCAACCATCTTGGTTTCGGCCATGGGGAGCACAGCTGTCCGGGACGCTTCTTCGCGGCCAGTGAGGCAAAGATCATCATCGCTCATCTGCTCCTGAAGTACGATTGGAAGTATGATAACTCGTACAAGATTAAGTTGCGGAAGCACGGATTTGCGGAGGAAGCCGACCCAGACCTCAAGGTTATTTGCAAGCGCCGAGAGGTGGCAGTTCCTTTGTAAATATGTTGCATCAGAGCTACAGGAAGTTTGTTTTGTTGAGTTACTTTGTGGTATTGGGGCATGTAAATTGTACGTAAGCTTTGAGCCGAATACTCCCAGAATCGGAATACACAGAGAAGGTGAAGTGCCTCATATACCCATCCAAGTCCAATCCTCACACCAGCCAG
This sequence comes from Colletotrichum paranaense, assembly GCF_030867605.1. Taxonomy (NCBI): domain Eukaryota; kingdom Fungi; phylum Ascomycota; class Sordariomycetes; order Glomerellales; family Glomerellaceae; genus Colletotrichum; species Colletotrichum paranaense. Next base: position 3,650,932 of record NW_026848961.1, on the reverse strand, counting down.
CAGGCGCCCGTCTAGGTCGACGGGTCGGGTCAAACTGGCTGGGTGGTGGAGTGGTTTATGGTCAACAATTGATTTATACGCCAACCAGCCTATTCGACGACAGGCTTAGCGAGCACCCAAGTTCGAATCCCAGCATGAGCACCAAGAGATGTAGCCCCAATTCAGCACCGGGGGCAAACTCTTTTTGATCATTCTCAAGACCTTTGGTTCCTATATCAGGTGACCAGCCGCAAGGTATCAAGCCTCCTCTCTAGATATTTCTGTCCGGGCTGTCACCCCCAATGCCTTCTTCATGCCTTGATCCCACCCGACTGCCTCAGATCATAGTCATCAATGACTTTCACCTTTGCTGCTGATGCAGACGCCTTTAGAGGATAATGTCAGCTGATAAAGGTCCTTAAGTGTAAAAGAAGCCGGAGTCTCAACTTACGGGATCAAACTCGTATCCCAACCACTCACCAACCAAACGTCTCGCGAGCTCAATCCCAATAACGCGTTGACCAAGACACAACACCTGCGCATTGTTGCTCTTGACTGCTCTTTCCACTGAAAAGCTGTCGTGCGCCGTCACTGCCCGGACGCCGGGCACTTTGTTCGCTGAGATGGCGACCCCAAGCCCCGTGCCGCAGATGAGGATGGCCCGGTCGACCTTGCCGCTGGCGACGGCCTCGGCAGCGGCAAGAGCGAAGTGCGCGTATGCTGTCTTGTCTGTTGCAGAGTTGGGACCAAAGTCTACGACTGTGCTCACACGCGGATCAGCTTCCAGGTCCTTGGAGATTGTGGCCTTGTAGTCGAAGCCGGCGTCGTCTCCGCCCACGGCAATACGGAGACCGTTGGTTACAGCCATTTTCAAAGTTTGAGGAGGAGTACTGCAGAAGAAGAAGTATTATTGGCTTGCTTGGTGTCAAACAGAGCTCGGTAAGACGAAGAGGTTTGCAGAGGAGTACCAAGAAAGAATGAAGCCGCGTTCACGGATGAAGCGACTAGCAAACGACGGGGTTTCGGTGACTGATTCTAATGTCGCGAGATTGAAACAGACTGAATCCTAGGTCTCACCATTCCTAGCACTTGATCAGACAGCAACCAGATGTTATTGATGTCTGTAAGGCATTAACATAAGCTTGTGCATGGGTCATCAGTCCGCGCCTCGGGGCCAGTGGGGCTGGCGACCGCGAGTCGTGGGCATACGCCGGCTCGAGACTTCTCCTAGCTTGGTGTAATTCTCTGGGCACCGAGGCAGTGGCACCGGATCACGACGCTTACTGGTAGGCAGTATCAAGCGTGAAATCGCTTCATATAGACAGGAGGCTATTTCGACTTACATGAGGCTTTCTAGCAACTCAAACTTCATTGTCGGGAAAATTACCCAGTGCCGCCTTATTCACGGATTTACTTGAACCTCCATAACTTTAGCACGCAACACTTACGTGCATATACACATCAAGATCAATATGGCATCGTGGGATCCTTCAAAGAACAAGACATATCAAATTCTCAAAGCTGCCGAAGATGGCCAATATGGCGTGGTCGCGCCCATCGCCTACAATATTGAGAACATTCTCGCTTTTATCCGCGCCGCCGAAGCAAAGAAGAGCCCTCTAATCATCCAAGTATTCCCATGGGCCATCACCTTCTCATCAGGGCTCCTTGTCCATGCGGCAGCGCATGCGGCCCGCGCCGCCTCAGTACCTGTTGCCATTCACCTCGACCACGCACAGGATGAAGCCATGATCCGACACGCGGCGGATACGTTGCCGTTTGACAGTATCATGGTGGACATGAGCCACTACGAGATGGATGAGAACTTGGCCAAGACAAAGGAGCTGGTGGCGTATTGCCATGAGAGAGGTATCGCGACCGAAGCTGAGCCGGGGCGTATTGAGGGCGGCGAGGATGGTATCGCGGATACGGCGGACCTTGAGGGAGCTTTGACGACGGAAGAGCAGGTGGAGGACTTCATCGCTACTGGTATCGACTTTTTGGCGCCGGCATTTGGTAATGTGCATGGTGAGTATGGCGCCAGGGGACCCGTGTTGGAGTTTGACCGGTAAGATCCGCCCCCTTGGACACTCAGTCGGAGGCGTTACTTATCTAATGTGTCGCACAGGCTGCAAAAAATTCGCGAAAAGGTGGATGGAAGAGTTCGGGTCGTACTTCACGGAACCAATGACTTCCCCGAGGACCTGATGCAGCGCTGTATTGCTGGTGGCGTCTCCAAGGTCAATGTGAACAAGCTTGTGCTTGATGACTACTTGGTTCATCTGAAAAAGAACGCCCCGAGTCAGAATCTGACAACGTTGATGGAAGAAGGGGTCAAGGAAGCCCAGAAGTTAACGGAGTGGCAGATGGATGTGTGTAAGTCTACCGGCAAGGCATGAGGTGTAAGTAGTCCAATTTGCTCTGCCCTCAGGGGTATATAGCAGTCAATAATAGAACCTTCAACGCATCACATCCGGACTTTGACTATCGGCACTTGCCCATGCCTCCCTCAAGTCATCTCGCCACGTCGCCATCGGCGTCCATCCGACTCTTTCTTCGCTTCTCTCAATCAGAGAGAGAATGGTGTTTCTCTTTAGCGAGTCTTGTACACACAAGCCCGCCCCATACAGACACTGTGCTGAGAGTAATTGACAGCCTTCGTCTGTCGACTGCATTGCAATACCGCAGATCGTATCTACGGCCTCTGAGAGAGATCGTTGCATTTTCATGTACCCGTCAAACCCAGATGATACTGGCTTATGAAGAAGAACGAGTATCTTTGCGAATGAATAAGCCTGGAGAGCAACTCCGAATTCGGGTGGGTGAATCCAAAGCGGCTTGAAGACATCGGACGGACTTCCTGGAGTCGGGAGGGGCTTAAACTCAGTCCCCAAAAACGACTTCCATCGCTCCATCTCAGCTAGCATTTCGCTCCCTGCCCTCGCCCTATTCCCCGAAGCTGAAACCTCGGTCAAAGACGATGACTCCATCAGTCGAGAGTATGCGCAGTAGTTGACGGCTCGTGAGAGTAGGTAGATCGCTCTGTCGGCTAGACCGTGCGGATCAAGCTCAGAGAAGTCTTTATCCGCGGCCCAGAAGCTGAGGCAACGTCTCTTCTCACGAAAAGCAGCCCAAATATCCTGGCGGAGCCAAGCCCACCAGACTGCTTGTCGCAGTCCGCCGGACGCCCCGTTGACGTCTTGAGATCGTTGGATCCAGAAGACGCCCTTCAAGTGTCGTTGCCAATTGCCTCTACCATCTGACTCATCCAGCATCTCGTACGCTGAGATGACAATGGCCGTGGCATTGAGCTCTTCTGAAGCAGTATAGCTGGTATACGTTAATGCCTCTTGTACGTAGCGGAGGGTTTCGTAATAGTATCGAACCCATTCTCCGCTGGAATCCTCCTCCGTGTCTCCATTGCTCACGTTGGGGTTCCGGTGGCCTCCTCCTTCCAGTTTTGAGAGGTGTTTGGCCGACAATGCCAAGATTGCATTCATGAGACCTGCATTTCTCAATGCCAACCGGACTGCATAGGTGGAGAAGAGCTTCTGCGGATCCAAGAAGTCCAACCAACGAGCCGATCGTTCCGTAAAGTGACGAAAGAGTACGGCCTCCCGGTTGGACAGCGTGATATCCCGATCCGCCTGCCAAGTCTTCCGCCCTGGATCTGATACCTCGTTAAGCCGGGACTCGAGATTGGTTGCATCGGGCGGGCCATGCAGGTCCGCCGCACGCCTCTGCTCCTCATCCTCCGGGGCGGGGCTCGGTGCGAGTGAGAAGCCGCTGTCTGCCTGCGCCGCGTCGGTGGCGAGCAGACCGAGCCATCGCGTCGAGGCGAGATCGGTGGTCCAAAGCTCGGATGCGACGGTCTCGGGAGAGTAGCTGTACACATCGCCGAACGTAACTCCCGCCGATACGCGCGGCTGGCTCGCGTAGGGCGCGTGGGCTGCGTCATACGTCCCGGGAGGCTGGGAGACGTGCTGCATCGACGTCTGCGACTCGAGGCTGATGGACCCTGTCGAGCCGATCGATTGTGGGAGCTCATCAACCCGGGAATGACCGCCATCGTCTCCGAGACGCGTGGTCGGGCGGGCGTTATGTGAAGTAGCTGAGCTCGCTCTTCTGCCCGCGTCCTGAGATAGACGGGGGAAGACGCAGTGACGAGACGAGATGCTGCACGGCCCACAGACAGGTTGCTGTTCGTCGCATTTTTTGTGTCGCTCACGACAAGTCAAGCTATGTGCAACAGGTCAGCAACCCGCGCGTCGAGGGTAGTGCGGCTCGGGGAGGCTTGAACTCACCAGCCCGTTTTGGTGCGTAGGCCACGGCCCCGAGGCTTTCTGACGCGCTTCTTGGGAAGCGCGGATGCAGCTCGTCTTCCATCCATGAGGTCATGGCAGGCCTATCGTCGTGTTTGCGGTTGTGTACGAATCTCGGTTCCTTGCATGAAAGGACTGCGAGACGCGGTTCGAGCAGGGTTGAGTTAAGACTTTACGGTATGCGGGGGCTAGCAACCCATGGGACTGGAACCACTACGTGACCTAGTGGAAAGAGCTAGGTACGGAGTGCGAGCTGTCACAGCTATTTCCGAGTTGTGAGGAGCAGCGGAGCGTCGCCGACCCTTCGCACTCGGTTGCAAAGAAGTTGGATGTCGGGACTTGTCCGTGGAGTTTGATGAGCTGCATTGCCGAGCTGGGAACTTGAGCGGGATTTTTGTGCGGGGACTCGCGGGGGTAAACGAACCATTGCCATTTCCCCAACAAAGCGCCGGGGGGGCAGGGATAAGTGAGCTAGATAGATAGCGTACCCTGTATTAGTTCCAGTCTTGTTTGCCTACGGGTGCGCGTCTCGGGGGCCTGGACTGACTCGCTTGTAGCTCCTCTTGTTTACGAAGCTTCGGAGCCTGAGAAGAGCTGAGTGAGGCTAGTGTTGTAGGAATTAATCAGACATCGGGATACCCGCATGGCTCGAGGCGCGTCAAGTTGGCGTTCTGAGTACGAGGATGAGGATCTATGTGTGGTTGCACCTGAAGATGAAGAGGTTACAATGGAGGGGAACTGGCAGCTATGGTTAATACGGAAGACGTTACCCGTGCCATATATCCGGATTCCTGTCCATGGCAATGGCTTCTAGGCGACATCTGAATATTCTCGGTTCAAAGACATTCAATATGGCGACAAAACATTATTTCCCCGACACAGCTGCGAATACGCTCGTTCCAAGAGCTCTGCGTGCTCTTGTATCGGCAAACCCTCATCTCACTCTCAGTGAGGTAGAACGTGTCGTTGCAAACTCTCACAATGATCGGTCGACCGTAAGCATCATCGGCGGTGGCGGCTCAGGTCACGAGCCGGCATGGAGTGGGTTCGTCGGCGAAGGTCTCCTCTCAGCAGTCGCATGCGGCGACATCTTCGCCTCGCCGAGTACAAAACAAGTTCTTGAGGCGATGAGACTGGCGCCTTCTGATGCGGGGACTATCCTTCTCATCACCAACTACACTGGTGATAGGCTTCACTTTGGACTCGCTGCGGAGAGGGCAAAAGCCTCTGGTTTGTCCGACAAAGTCGTTGTTCTCCCTGCTACGGACGATGTTTCCATTGGCAGGAGCAAGAGTAGCAGGGTGGGAAGAAGAGGAATGCCAGGTCATATTTTCAGTGAGTTCAATCACCTTGCCATATGGAATGTTGTTAACCGGTACCAGCTATGAAGATCCTCGGTGCGGCAGCGGCTGAGAAGTATTCTTTTGAACAGTGTGTAGAGATCGGCAAGGCCGTCAACGACCAGACTGTCTCGATAGGCTCAGCTCTAGATCACTGCCATGTTCCAGGACGTCAATATCACTCTGTTGCAGAAGATGTCTGCGTTGTTGGTGCTGGCATCCACAATGAGCCAGGTCAACAGCTCATTACCCCTTTTCCATCAGTAAACGATCTCGTGGACAGGATGCTGAAGCTCTTATGCGACCCTAATGATACGGAAAGAGCCTTCGTGTCGTTTGAGAACGGAGATGAAGTCACTCTTCTCATCAACAACTACGGCGGTCTCTCAATTTTGGAGCTGGGCGCACTCACGGATGAAGTACAGACTCAGCTGGCGTCGACCTGGTCAATTACCCCCGTACGAACACAAGTTGGTACCTTTGAAACGTCTCTCAACGCGCCTGGGTTTTCCATTTCACTCTGCAACATTTCGGCTGCAGCACGGCAGTGCAAGTCAGCAGTTACCGAGCTGCTCCAGCTTCTCGATCGTCCCACGAGTGCAGTTTACTGGCCGAATACGGTTCGACCAGTAACAGGCGATGAGAAGACGAATAGTCTGACGACAGATAAAGCTAGTACTACAAACGGTCACGAACAGAAGTCAGATCTCATCAAAGTCGATCCAAAGCTGTTGGAAAAAGTCATCAGATCAGCTTGCGAACGGGCGATCGCCGCCGAGCCGAGCTTGACCAAATGGGACATGGTGATGGGCGACGGCGATTGTGGTGAAGCGGTCAAGGGCCTGTGCGAGTCACTGCTGCGCAATCTCGACAATGGTTCAGCGGCTAGCGGTTCCGTCTTCGCCTTTTTGGAATCGACGATCGAAGCTGTCGACGATATGGGGGGAACTCTTGGGGCCATTCTTGGAATCCTTCTTTCCGCCTTCTCCTCGTCACTTCGATCCGAAGCGCAAGCTAACTCCGCATCCACGACATCATTCTCACCGATGTTGTATGCCTCGTCTCTAGCTTCAGCGGTGGAGTCTCTCAAGTCTCATACTCCGGCACGGGAAGGTGACCGGACCGTTATGGATGTGCTGCTTCCGTTCTCGGATGCCTTTGTCAAGTCAGGGGACTTTGGTGCTGCTGTCAAGGTCGCTGCTGAGAAGGCAGAGGCCACCCGGTATTTGAAGGCAAGATTTGGCAGGGCGACGTATGTGGGAGACGCGGCGGGACAAGAGCTGCCCGACCCTGGCGCTTGGGCGTTGTATGAGTTCCTGTTTGGGATGACAGAAGCTTAGACTTTGGAGACTTTGTGAACAAAATGGAATGACGTTTTCGGATTAATCTTGAACAGAAGACTTGAAATAGCCCTGACTCACTTACATTCGCCTATGAATAGGTTCGAGATGGAGTAGGAAATTTACATAAGGATTAGAGTTGGATGTAATACTGACGCCTTCTAGCAGTTGATGGGATATTTACGATGTAACAGCCTGCACGCTCTAGTCCGGCCATCAGGATCTTTCCAATCAAAAATAACGACTTGGGTAAAAACCACTCAATGTAAGTCTAATCTAGCCTCTTCCGAAAAGTTGTTCCAGTGAGCTACTTGCAAGTTGCGCTACCAAATGTTAGGCGGAGGAGGATATTTCACGACTTCGGCCAGGAGTTCAGTCGTGTCTGCCAACTCTTTAAGACACTGAAGCTGACTGGTCAGCTCTTCTGAGTTCTCGTCAGACTCTTTTGACTCATGTGTAAGACCGTAGGCTATCCTCCTGGTGCCTTTCGCTTCATCCTCGCCCTTTTCGCCACGAAATGAAGCAATCTTGTCGAGCAGTCTGAGCCTCGTCCTCTTCAGAATTTCGCGGCTCGATTGGATCGCTATCAAGAGTCGCGTTTCTTCTTCCTTCATCCCAACTAGACTCTCCAGCGGATGACGCTCTCCACAACAGAGGACACCGTTATAATCCCCACCATAGTAGCGAGCCAGATCAACTAGATGGCGTCGGGCCGCGTATGTTGCTCTCTCGTAATTCAAATTACCAAGCCATTCCATCTGAGCTTCGTCCCAAGCGCGTATGGCTTCGGCTTTATCTTTTAGAACTCGGGAGGGCTGGTTCATGCTGTCTTCCTTGAAAATGGGCCTCTTCTCACAGTCCGAGAAGACTGAGCCGCTTTGGTAAGAGTATGCAAAGTCTACCAAGTCGTCCTGGATATCCGGTTTGGCTGCCACGAGAATAGCAGTGCTCTGATACGTGGATTTTGTTTCGTCATACTCTATGGTATCTGATAACTCGCCAACGATGGCGTGCTTGACCATGCGGCGAGGAAATTCTCCCTTCATATTCGACCTAGGCTCCAAAACATTGGGCTTGTCGGTGGCCCAACCACCAGCAAAGACTCTCTTCCAGAAGTTGTCGCGGATATTGTCATCAATCTCTGGCATCGGTCTGAAGCCTCTAATGGTTAGCTCGAGATTCGGTCGTCGGGGGTCGTTAAAGAGTAGCACACAAGCAATGAGGCTGTCGAAAATCCTCTTTCCGACATCGTCGAGTTGGTGGGCCCCAGAGACAACGAACCGAGGTGGTTCCGGAGAAGCCATGATGAAATCAAGAGGTGTTGTGATGAGAAGTAGCAGGTAATGTTCCTCTCAGCAAAAGCAAATCGGGCGCCAAAGTCCAAGACTTCAGATCCGTTGGTAGAAGATTCTTACTTGCGTCCGACGTGTGATATTGACGTTGAGTTAGAAAGCAATGGCGTTTGACTAGCAAAAGTTTGAAAGTTATTCAAGTTGGAGGGCAGAAAATTTGAATGAATTCTTCTTCGTGAGTTTGTATGATCAGACATGGGAAGAGAAGAATGAAATGAGAGCTTTTATGGTGTGAAAACCTGGGTGAATCAAAGAATCCCTAGGTGAACAACGAGTTCCATTATCCAATCTATCAAATAAAGACCATGGTCGCATGATATACGCCATTTTAGGGAGTTCCACTTGAAGAAGTAAAACTCAAAGAAGAAGGGAAGAGATGGTCCATACTATATATAGAGTACATGGTACGTCGTGAAAGCGCCTTATCGAGTCTGTCCCCCTTGCGCGACCAGTCCCAGCGCCTAACAAGCGTGTTGCTTTGATGTGATCCAAAGTTGGAAGTCAGGAAGGCAGGTTTGCTGATGTTTGAAATGGAATTGAAGGAACAGCAAACTCAATGGAACAAAAGATTAAATATTTGGGATTTTGTCCAGGAGCAAAACGTGTAACGCATCTTCCATATGAAATCATCATGTTAGGCCGATATCGAAAAAGACCTCCGTCAAATGGAGCCATCTTACGAAGTACATCATTAGATAAGTACTTGCAGTAGAAACACAAATGAAAACACCTCCGGGTACGTGTATTGAGGCGTTCTGGCGAAATCAAGAGTTCATGCTATGCTTTTACGATCATCCCTTTCCATGTGGCCCAAAAAAAGCAAAGCCAGCCTCCATCCATAATCCGGGTATCAATCAGTCTTTTCATCTCCCTTTAATCACCCCTCAAAAGCTGCTCGTGGACCAAGAAGTTTTTTCGAAGCTCCTCCTTCTCCAACCAATGCTCCTCGACCAGCCGAACCTGCTTCAGTTCACTCGTATCCTCGGTGTTGGCGACTCTAAGCTGCAGAGCCAAGTTGAGGAGACGCAGGCGGCCCCAGTAGACGACCTTGTCCCAGTTCCAGCTGCCGACGCGCTCCTTCTCGTTGCTGTCGTAGTGCATTCCGACCTCGACCGAGGCCTCCTCGAGAGTGAGGTCGCCCTCGATATTGATCGAAGCGTTAGAGAGCTCGGAGCCGCGGTGACCCTGCTGATCGACCCAGAAGAAACTGGCATCGACGTCCTCCCAGCGATCGCCGACCTTCATGCTGACCTTCAGCAGGACAGATTGGCCGGCGCGGCGGTATCCCGGGACGCTGCCGTTCTTGGGCACATCTTGGTTGAGGGTGCCGATGGTGAGGGAGGCCTCGTCGTTGGTGCGCTTGGGGAGCTGGCCCGGGGCCTTATTTTCCTTGTTCGTCGTCCAGCCCTTGGCGAAGACGCGGTTCCAGAATTCACGGCGGACGTTGTCGAGAGTTTCGGGGTCGACGGGGTAGTTGCGCGGGATGAGGGCCTGCAGGAGGTCGTCGCACATGCGCTGCTGTGAGGCTGAGAGCTGGCCTAGGCCTGCGATGGCAATCATGGCGCCCTGCAATCCCAGTTCACTGTAGTACTGCATAATTAGCTTTGTATTAGTCTGAATGCATTAATGCAGATTTGATGCTAGTCGGAGGGGTTGTACCGGAAAGACGACTGTGATTTGGTGAGTGTGTGTTTGTCGAGATGCTTTGTTGTGGTGGTGGAAGCGTGAGGGTGAAAGGTTCCGCAAAGTGTGTGTGTGGAAGACTTCAGGCAAAAGAGGAAAAAAAGCTGAAAAGTATTTGCAGATGGAAGATTGTCCTTGTGCAGTGAGGGATGAAAATTGGGAAAAAGTAGGGTAAGTTGTTGTGTGGTTGCTGGGACTGTTGACAAGGTCGGACGCGTCTGAGATGCTCTGGAAATACACCTTCACTTCGAACGCAGCAAAACGCTCCTACTTCATGGACCCACTGGAGAATTTAGACACTCACAAAATAATTCAATTGTCCTGGTAACCATGCACTGGCAACTCAGTCCGCACAAAAGGGGAAGTTCACTCACAAGACAACTTGGAAGAAGCTCATTGTTGCGATGTATCAACGATGACTTGAACACTTTTGATATGCCTCGATCTATCTGAAAGAACTTTAGGGATGTTCTAGACAAGAAGGGAGAAGCTAGTGGCTAGTTCATGCTGAAGACCGGTCTTCAATTTCCCAACGGCTGGATTGTCTTCCATGAAACAAGGCGGTCAACACAAAGTCAAGGAATCTGAGCATGATTACCATTGAATATCCGACTTAGGCGTCGGCTCTTCATTTTCTTTATAGCTCGGTATGCCTTAATAAAACCGCAAGTCACCCAAGTCTATCTCGTGGACTAACTGTTAGACTGTGGCCCCCCCCCCCCAGGTAAAAAGCCATATCAATTTACATGAATTCACTGAAGTGGGATACCTTAATCTCAAAATAAAGTAAATGATTACTACAACCCGTTGTGATCAATGAGCTCAAATCAGCGGACCACGTCTCGTGAGTTTGCATATTCCACAATACATATGATGGAATTTGATTTCACATAAGGACACGATTCACTGATACGGTCGGTCCATTACTCCATTCTTGATCGCGTATCAATTCTATGAGGCTTCGAGTAAAGTAATGTAATATCTTCCTTCAAACCTCATCACAGAGAGACATCTGGGAGGCCCTCGGCTCCGCCGTCGAGCGCTACCCTATCATCCGACGGAGGCTGCAGCATTAGGCGACTGAGGATTCCCTTCGCACACCGGCTTTGACGCTTTCTGCGAATGACAAAGGGTTGAAGCGGAAGTTTGAGGTTTTTTGTTGGTGCGAGGGCGAGTTTGGAGATGACGGCTGCTATTTGGGGGGTTATGTAGGATAGGACCAAGTATGGCCATTAAGTCAGGGTAAGTGATTTGGAGATTGGGGGAAGCGGTTTCCGTACATGGCCGGTTTGATCTTTGACGAAGTATATAAAGTTGCTCATTGCGATGGCAAACAGCTGGACTGTTTCGCGTTGTATATTTCAGTCGACTTTTACGTCCCTCAGAGGGAGCAATCCAAGCAATCCCTAGCGTATCATGGCATGAATGTGAACATGAGTGAATGATATAAAGATCAAAAGTCACCTCATAATGCTTGTAGAGCGAATCTTGAATCACCGCGTGGGCGGTCTTGATGCTATAATCATACACTATCTACGGTAGCCAGACAGATCCATATCCAGCGAAAGGTCGTCATCATGAAAATCCCCCGTTCTCCATTCAGGAGGGTTAACCAAAAAAAACCGGACGCCCGCTAATTGCCTTTTATTTTCCCATCACGCGCGGGAATCCCGCCTCAGAAGGCTTCCTACGTCGTGTAACTTGACGTTCTCCATCGGCTGCGCCCCGCGATCCACCCGGCCCCACCCAGCGCCCCATGTCGGAAAAACGCCCGGAGCCGCAGGATCGGCAGGCATCTGCTCGTCAGCGGCGCCCATATTTCTTCCAGTGTATGCGGAAGATACACCGCTGTTTCGTATGCTCATCGGGTACTCGTCCGTGCCACCGCCAATGCTGCTACCGCTGCCGCCGCCGCCCCTTTCTCTCCGCCTCTTGCGCCAGAACCGGGTCTGACTCCTTCTCCTGCGCTCTTCCTCTGCGAGGAGGTCGGGCGACGTCATGATACCGACACGTGCTGCTTTGACGGTGCTTGTACGTGGGTAGTGGAATCCTGCGGGGTGGCCACCGCCGAAGGGATTCCACTTCGATTGCGGGCGTGGGTAGTGCGATATACTGCCGTTGCGACCGCGGTTGTAGGATGTTGGTGTCTCGCCGGCAAGTTCTTCGAGGGTCATGCCCTTGGTCTCCGGGATGAGTAAGGATGACAGCATGCCTAGAAACATGAATAGTGCAAACAGCTCCAGGAGACGGTCGAGCCAGGGCGCGCAGTGGTCGCCGTGGCAGTCGCCAGGGACGTCTTTTGCGAGCAAAGGGATGCTGATAACCTGCGCCAAGATGGCACCAACTTTGCCCATCGCTGCAGAAATTCCGTGTCCAGTAGAACGGTATCGGGTCGGGAAACATTCGCCAGGAACGATAAATGTGGTAGTGTTGGGGCCAAAATTGAAGAAGAACTGGCCAGTGATGTATAAAGTGAGAAAGACAGCATCGGTCAATTGATGGAGCAGGAAGCCGAGCACGCAGAAAATGACGGTGAGCATAAAGAAGCCCATAATCTGGATGGGTTTACGGCCGAGGGTGTCGATGGTGAAGACAGAAACCCAATAGCCAGGGATCGCACCAGCGCACGCCAAGATGATCAACCCTACGGCTTGGTTGTGTAGTCTCTTGTAAAAGTTGGCCCCGTCGGCATAGCCAATGGTTTGCAACACAACGGTGCTATTCAGCCCGAGGCCATAAAAAGCCAGATCCTGTTCCGCACATCAGTATGACTAGACCAAGTGTTTTCTTCGAGTGTTGTGTGACTCACAAGGAAGAACCAGGAAAAGGCAGTGCCCAAAAGCATTTTAAAGTGCTTCCACTGCGTGAAGTATGCCCAGGCATCAGGCCAGGATGCCGCCGGAGTGTTGTAACCGGGACCGGTCTCCTTCTTCATCTTGAACTGTAAATCCGTATCGTAATCACCTTTTGACTTGCTCGCCATGTACGCTCGGATATCCGCATCGGCCTTCTCGACGTCTTGCTCCACGTCAAAGGTGTATCGAGGCGTCTCTGGGATCGTGATTCGGTAGTACAATGCTATGCAGGCGGGCACGGCGCCCATGCCGACGATGATGCGCCATGAGCGGTCGGCAGCAAGCTGGCATCGTGCGTGGCAGTCGCCGAGAGTGTGGACGTCGAGGTAGGAGTCCTTGAAGGCTTCGGCAGTGACTAAAGCCACGACGGCCGCACCGAGCTGACCCATGCCTTGCATCGAGAATACGGCCGCAATCATGGCTCCTCGCCATCGGGTTGGCGCAAACCTGTGGACCGCGTCAATCCCAATTCTTGAAATTAACGGCCTAAGACCCGACTTACTCTGATGTAATGACTGAACTGAGCGGATAATCACCTCCAATGCCGACGCCCTTGGTGTCGTTAGCAATGGCATATGAACAACAACAACAACATACAAGGCACTTACCATGATAACCCTCCAGAAAATCATCAGTCCAGTGAAGCTTACCGATTGACTCGGAGAGACCAGCGCGGCGCTTAACGTCGCCAAGATGATGATTCCAAGTTCCACACCATACATCCTTCTTCTGCCAAAGACGTCGGCCAACCAGCCGAACACAATTTGGCCAACAATGATTCCAGCACTGGTTGAAGCCTTGAGAGCCGAGTTTACCGGCCCCGGCAGTTCGCCGTTGTTACCGCCATAGCCATGCGCACTCGATTCAGGAGGCCCTTGCCAAAACACTACGCCGAGGAGGGTAGTGATGAGGTTGATGGCAAAGATGTCGTACGAGTCGAGGAAGAAACCAACACCCGCAACCAGAATAGCCCTTACATCTGCGGTCCAATGTCAGTCTTGGTTGAGAAGCGCAAAGCGCAAAAGGTTCGGTGCAGACTAACGGTACAAGCCAAAAGGAACCTTGTCAATTTCGCTCAGTGCTAATCGCCTCCTTAACGAGGGGTCTGTAATGTGAGAGTAGTCGTTTGCAAAGTTGTGAAAGGCCTTGTTGCCTCCATTCGTCCGCCGATGAATCCGTTCCGTGGACGGAGTCATCGGCGGCGGTAACATTTCGTCCATCTTGGGAAAGTAGCGTTGTTGAAAGCAAGAGTTTGATGGAAAAGTCGTCGCAATGGCAATGTTGCCCGGTCTATGTCGCCGTCGTCCGCCCAGATGCCATTGTGGAGTGCCTTAATCCGTGTGCTGGGCAGCTCTCGATAACTCCCCAATTCCTTTCTCCAATGCGCAACTTCGTGTCCTTCCGTCGTCGAGGCGTATGTCGTCGCTTAAGTCCGTAGCTGGTGTGTCTTTGAACCGGGAATCTCTGACGTTCGAGTATCGAGAGTCAACGCGATCGTGGCTGAAATTTGTTGGATAACCACAGGCTCGGCTAAGGTTTGGGCGACTCGATCTCAACTGCGCGGGGCGTGAAGGGCGTAGGAGAGTTTAAAGGGAAACGCCCGAGGGCCACAGACATGCATACCACACATATATTCCGCCTGATCCGTTCTTACAAGACCTCTGCAATGGGGCGAGGGGCTGAAGTTGGGTGACAGGGGCTCGGCAGGGCAGGCAAATGGCAGGGGGATGCTAGTCAAAGGGGGGGAGGGCCCGCGACGTGGCCGATTGGATGAGTGGAAGGGATGGGCATGGACTTGAAGAATGTCCGTGTTATATTGTTAGTAATTCCTTCCTCTGACCTCACAGTACGCAGCAGCGTGTTAAGAATAGCCGTTTGAATACAGAGTTGGAGAGTTTGCAAAGACGCAAGAGGGGATTGGTCGGATGCTGGGGAAAGCAAAGATGGGGGCGGAATGGATGGAACGATTGTAATGTTAAACAAGGGAATGGTTCGCATCTGTCACCGTGTCACGTCCTGTTTGTCAAACCGATCCCGGATCCGGTTGCAGCCAACATCGTCAAAGGAAGGGGAGCCCTAAAGCTAATCGTCACAGAGACAGAGAGAGTGTGTGTGGGTGTGTACTGTATCCGTACGGATACTGGGGAAAAGGGATAAGATAGAGTGTGAATGGGTGGTCGGGCAGAAGAAAGTTTGTCTGCGTTTTAAGCCAAGGGCAAGAGTCCGACCCCGAAGAACAATGTCTCAACTCACGGCGCTAACAAGAAACATCGAATGAAGCAGGACTGGGGAATCATACTTTTGTCTCTGTCAGAATAGGCGACGAGATGAACAAAAGCAGTCAAGACCAGGGCCGTATTTCTCATGGTTGCAATAGGGCACCTCGTGAGCCTGTAAAAGGGGGAAGCCGGTTGCCAATGGTCAGGCAGCAGACGACGGATGCAAGCTGCAGGCTGCGATGCGATGCCACGTGCTGTCGATAGCCGTCCGGTACGGATTTCTGCCTCGGTGGGGCGCCGGTGGAGAACGTTGAAGAACAAACAGGCCCCCAGCCGTTGGTAGACTTGCACATCATTTTGCTAGTTGCCTTTTGGCCTGTGTTCTGATCTGGGCCCTCCTTGCTGGAGTGCTAAAGCTTTTGCATATGCGGACGCGGCTGGTGATGAAGACGGAAAAGGTGAGGCAGCAAAAGCTTACCAGGATAATTTTGGGTAATAGCGATGTATACAATTGGGACGAAGGACAGAGCGAGCGATATGACGGACTGTAAGGTATCCATCCACGAGGAAAGTTGGCTCCAAACGACAGACGGGCGCTCTTGCCAGGCTCACTGAACGATGCATTATCAGGTCATTTCTAGGCAACCTGGGAAGGCAGGTGCAGCCCAGCGTATCCACTTTCCCTCTCCACCGTTTAACAGCTTTCGTCTGGTGCCTTCCACCTTCCACCTTCCAGGTTCTGGATGAGTGTCTGACTCTTTCCGCATGCATTGGGCGACGCTGGGCGCGACGGATCTGGCAGGGAAGACGCGCTTTATGCGGGTGGCTCTTTCCCTACCTTACCTTAGCCAAGTTCCCAAGAATCAACGTCGCCCCCACCGCGATCCATCCAGGTTCCCAGACATCGACTCGGCAGAGCAGGGGTGCTCCTTCTAGAAGGACGCTGGAACGCCGACCACACGGAACTCTTTTGACGCAGTCACCCAAACGGCACCTCCAATGTCCCATTCCTTTTTGTGCATCTCTTCCGCACAGGAATCCCCGACGTCGCATCAAACACGTTGAAAACACGTCCAGTCTCTTTCGGCCCAGATCAACGAACCAAATGCTGCTCTCTGTCTCTCCATTGACCACCTCTCACCTGACTGGCACACCGAGGCTCGAAATGCGGGCAGACAGACGCCTACCTTAGGTAGGTTCGCGTATAGCAACGGCTGTTAGGTTAACACGTACTGACAAGGCCTCCTGCCAATTTGCTCCCCTAATAATTCCCTCTCTCACCGGTAGTCCGCACGCCTCACTCACGACACTTAATTACTCAATAGCCCCCCACGGCCTCCAGATCTGCCAGTGCACTCGCTTGGCTCACTGGGCAGGGGATGAGGCAGGGATTCCCCGAGCCAATACTAGGGATTCCCTATCGCACGTGGACCCCACGACACCGAAGCGACTCTTCTGTAGAGTCTTCTGTAGAGTCTTCTGGCCACGTTCAACGTCCTCAGAAGTAGAGAGAGTCTCGAAGAAGAAGGGGGGAGGAGAAGGCTGCATTTCATCACCGCCGAGCGGCCAAGGCGTCTTTCGGCGATATGCCGGTCAGCCTTTGGACGAAGCTGCCGCACCGCACCGTACACACTCACCTGATTTCTACTGTCCCCCGAAATGCCGCTTATCCGGACTACGATCTATCCGTCTTTACAGCAGTATTCTTGGCACACCACCCTCACCACCAGACAAGCTCATCGTCTCTTGTTGTGGCGATAGAGTTTGGTTTCAGTACCTTTATTCTTCCCTTACGGCCGGCTAAGGTATTTAGTATGGACAAGTCATCTACCGTGCATCGTCTCTTCAATAGCCGTTCAACCTCCTTGCTGTGTCATTCGTCCTTTGCAAGCCCTTCGTACGCCACAAATAGGAACTCCTGCTTAGCTTTCAGGCTGCCTAGAGTTTACTGCTGCACTCCCGCTCATGGGAACTACTCCGGCGACGTTCGGGAGGGGGGAGCGGCAATGATTGGGATTTGAGGCTCCCTGGGAAGCAAGGTTGCGAAATCTTCCGCGAGCCTCCCCGAGAACGAGATAGGAGTATGTCTCGTGCGCCCGGTCGGCAGCTCGCTTAAGGAGTTTAAAATGCCAAGCTGCGGAACCGCATCCCACAAAGTATGGCTTGTGGTTCATTCAGAGAAAGGGAACGTATACCTAGCTCATAAGATCTCACGCCAGGCTCACTCGAGGAGATGAGAAGCATGGATGCCAGTGAGACGCTTCAACATCGATGGGCTCGATATTGTGCTTTGAGGTAGTCCGTGAGAATGATCTTTCCGGTCCATCTGCAGGGACCAAAGTCCCGAAATCAAATCCAAGCTATGTACACGGCCGAGGAGGGCCAAGTAATATTAGGCAATGCGGCATTATCGTTTGCATGAGATTCATTACATTCATGTTCCACTCCGTAGTCCAGATTTCACAATCACGTCAGAGGTACGATTGCAAGACACTGCATGATCCAAACCCAAAATTTTCCCCATCTATTTCCTTGATCGCTGAGTTGTTGAAAAAGACTCCAGACCTGTTGAAACAAAAAAATAACCCATGAAAAGAGATTGTGAGAGTCTGCCCGTTTGGCCCTCTCTACCTATATTGCACACCCTTTTTCACTCCCCCCCCCCTGTTCGTTACCAGGCGGTAATATCCTCCACCTCGGCCTCGCCAAACGTGCTGCTCTTAGTCAGCTGTCCAACACCGACCTCCTCCACCTCCTCCCCTTGCTTCTCCATGATATCCGGCAGCGTCTGCTTGAGGAAATCCAGCACATAGCGGTTCACCTGCTCAAACTGGAGCAAGAAGGCGTCGTGACCCTCGGGGCTGTCGATGCGCTCGAGGCGGGCGTTCTTGACGTGCTCCGCGATCTCTTCCTGCTCGGCAAAGGTGAAGAGGCCGTCCGACTCGATGCCGAGGACGAGGGTGGGCTGCTCGATGAGGGCGAGGGCCTCGGCGATGGTGGGGGCGCGGTCGCGGGAGACGTCGTGGGTGTCGAGCTTGCGGGTCATGGCGATGTAGCAGTTGCTGTCGAAGCGCTTGACGAACTTTTGGCCTTGGTAGCGGAGGTAGGATTGCGCGGAGAAGTAGGTTGATGTCGGAAGCTTGTCTCCTCCGGTCAAGCTGTCTGTTGTGGTTGTTGCTGTGGTCGTCTGGGGTCCGTGGAATTGGGGGTCCAGTGACTCCGGGACAGCTGCCTCCGCCGCTGCCGCCCCGTTAACGGGCGTTCCCTCTGTCGTGCTGCCACCTTGGCTGTTCTGCCTCGAGAGGCCGACGCGCTTGACGTTGTGTCCGTCGTTGTGGATGTGGAAGTGCGCCTCGGACGGCGTGCTGGGCCTGGGCCGCTCGCGGATGATTTGCCGCCTCGACGGGTCCGGGATGTTGCGTCCGAAGCGGGACTCGAAGGAGTTGCGGCTGCGGTAGGTCAGGAGGGCCGACATGCGGGCGGCGCCGAGACCCGTGGAGGGCGGGTCGTCAAAGGGATAGTAGCCGTCGTCGTATTTGGGGTCGGCGTAGATGCTCTGGCGCTGGGCCTCGCCCCAGCTGATCCCCCAGGCGCTGTGTCTGCTCGAGGTCGCGATGGGGACGACGCAGCGGATGTAGTCCTTGCCGAGGTAGGCCCATTCCAGGACGAACATGCCGCCTAGTGAGCCGCCGATGACTGCGGCGATTTGCTTGACGCCGAGGTCGTCCAGCAGTAGCTTGTGAAGGCTGTGAATATGTTAGCCCTGGGCATCTAGCCATGGTGATAGAGGGTGGACTTACTTGACATCGTCACGGATTGTGGTCAAGGGGAACTCGGGTCCGTAGATGCCCTTCTCGGGATCTCCATCCTTGGCCGTGACAGGACTCGCCGTGCCGTACGGGCTTCCCATGGCGTTCATGCATACGATGAAAAACCGCGATGTATCAAACGCCCTACCAGGTCCTCCGAGAAGAGGACCCCACCAGTCGCTGACGTCTGCGCTGCCGGTCAAGGCGTGGCAGATGACCATGGCATTATCGCCGTTGGGCGAGAGCTTGCCTCTGGTCGTGTAGGCGACGGGAACATTGTGAAGAGTGACTCCCGATTCAAGGGTGAATTCAGGGATGATGGCGAACTGTTGCTCCGGAATCAGGGTAGCAAACGGGTTCTCAGGCTGCGTTTGGGTTCTTTCTTGCGGGTATTCAGCAACCGGTCTCATTACTTGATAAGAAGAACATTCTCATGACATTTCAAGATGGGATTACGAGCAATAGAACAAGAAGTGAGCCACTTAGCTCGCATTGAAGAGATATATGATGTGATTGAGACGAATCGAGAGGCAAATGACACTCCCAGGCTGAGGATAAACTGACCGTACTTCGGCTGAGCGCCGTTCTGTAAATTTTGTGCAGCCATCCCGATCTCGGAATGAACGAGGGGCAGCGTTCGGGATGCGAACTGGGGTCTGGATGTCTTCAATTGAAGATACAAACGGGCCTTGAATAAGGTAGAACAAGGGTAATGTTACTGGGAGTAAAGCCCCTCCGCGATGGCGAGATATGCGAGATATATGAAGAGTCTGGGGATTCCACTTGCTCGATGTGACTGTGTGACTGGTCAATGTTCAATGAGGGCAGCCAAAGATTTGCACCGAAAATGGCGTAATGACTGGCAGCTTTGCCGGTATCTTAATCGCAGCCGTTATTTCTACGGCGAATAATTGGCCGCAGGGGATCGATGAGTCAGCCGAGATCCGGTCAATTGGGAGTCAGACAGCTGGCAGGTCTCCAGGGCTGGTACGCTATAATCACCCCCCGTGCATTCACGCGTAGCCAATCCAGAACCCCCAGTTGGTGAATGCCCCGTAAAAGAAAAGCTACCCAGGTACTTAGTACCTTCCTCCGGTACCTTCCACCTCACAGCCTTCTTCCGTGAGGCTGCTACCCGTTTTCAGTGAAGTGGATCTCAAGCTCGCTCGACTCTGGAGTTGCAACTGCGTCTTCACGCGAGAAATCGTTCATCGTCACCTTTCTGTCGCCAACCCCGAAAATCTCCAACTTTGGAGCGCGACTCTTTCCCGCAATCGCAGCAGCTTT
The DNA here is from genome assembly GCF_030867605.1 of Colletotrichum paranaense. NCBI lineage: Eukaryota > Fungi > Ascomycota > Sordariomycetes > Glomerellales > Glomerellaceae > Colletotrichum > Colletotrichum paranaense. The sequence goes on along the minus strand of NW_026848961.1, from coordinate 3,630,746 downwards.
ATTTCTTTTCGTCGAAGCGATTGCTTGACCCAACCGATTGTACCAGCTACCTCAACTTTCCTTTGTGCACAGCATTCGCTGAACAAGCTACACGCGACAAGCTTCCGAATCCTTTCAACCGCAAGGCATCTCCCTCTCCATCTCCAAACGCGCGCGCAAATTTATCGTCTGCATTTTTACTGACTCTGGCGACCTACAGACTGGCTTCATCGAGATAGCGCGATACCCAAATGATACCTTGAAGAAACCCGCGACGAGAGCACGATGCCTCCTAAACGCAAGGCTCGTGGTGGCCCTGCAGGCGAAGGCGGCAGACCCTCGCCCCATCGACCCGGAGACATGCCGCTGGGCCAGCGCGAACGAGATTTTTCAGAGAGCGGAGGCAGAGGCGGCCGCGGTGGCAGAAACACTAGAAGAAACGATCGCCGGGATTCCGCCCAGGGACAACCATCACAGCCTGGTACCCAGTCGGCAAGCGCTTCCCGCGTCACGTCCCCGACTGTCCCTCGCCCGCCTCCTACCCCATCGCAGCCGCAACATCCTGCACCGATTGCAACAGGACCGCCTTCGGCACCAATTTCGCATCCGCCCTCCCCAGTACCGACAAGCTACTGCTATGAGCATCTCACTGACGAGGCGATTACCTCATGGGAAACCGGCAGCAGGCAAAAGCTAGTCACCCATGGAGTCGACTCACGGTCGGATGTGGACATTGAGGAACTGGCCGCCATCTATCAAGAGTTTATTCATGCCGTTATTGAGGGGCGGCTATCACCTGTTGACGCTGGCGCTTGCATGAAAGAGATCCTCGGCTCGGAATCGCAAGAAATGATTAAGGAGTCTTTCTCGTTCGAGCCTCACACTCTCTTTCTCGATACTTTGTCCATCATCTTCGATAATGATCGTGGTCTATTCAGACCTCAGCTCCGCGACTTCATTCAAGCAACAGGCGTCTCGTCCGAGCTTGTGCGCCAAACTCTAGATGCTCAGCTTCTTCAAGATTTGGGCATGATCCGCGAGACCTTCGTCAAGCTTGGTATCAGGCGTGCGACGAATCTTCTTTACCGACAAGCAAACTACAATCTACTCCGCGAGGAGAGCGAAGGTTACTCCAAGCTCATGACTGAGCTCTTCACAACTAGTAGCTCGGAGCCCCCGTCTGCCGAAACGGCACATGCAGCTTTTGAACGTCTCAAGGGCCTTATCGGAACTTTCGATCTTGATGTTGGAAGAGTCCTCGACGTTACACTCGACGTCTTTGCAGCAGTCCTCATCAAGCAGTTCCGATTCTTCATCAAACTTCTCAGAGTCAGCTCTTGGTGGCCGAGCAATCAGAACCCTGCTTCGTCAACATACGCAGGTGGCCTACCTCCCTGGGCTTTGCCCGACTCGTCACACTGGATGACTAGCCAAGAAGTTGAACTTGAGAGTGCCGAGCTAAAGCGCCAACGCGATATCGAGTTCTGGGACCGCGCTCGTGAGGTTCACCTCGATGCATTCTTCCAGCTTGGAGGAAGACAAGTCACAGGCGACCACCTCAAGTTGCTTGAAGAATCAGAGTCTGCATCCGAGGCCGAAGTCAATGCTGCATCGGCATGGATGAAGCTGACAAAGACCCTCCCGCCTCAGGGAAACCGAACCGCTGCCCAGCTGCTTGGTTTCAAGCTACGATTTTACGCCTCCGATGCCAGAGATCCCGATGACGTCCTGCCAGCTAATCTGCTTTACCTTGTCGCACTTCTCGTCAAGGTTGGCTTCATGTCACTGGTCGACATCTACCCACATCTCTGGCCTCTTGACGAGGAGATGGAAGCCATGAGAGAAAAGAAGATGAAGGAGCTAGACGAAAAGGAGAGGCAGAGCCGACCTGGCGCCGCACAAAACGCCCTTCTTATGGCGGGTGCCTTGCCTGACGACAGCGCACCGCCCCCCACGACTCGTACTCGAGCCGTTGCAGGAAAAGCAGATGCGGAGTCCAAGGTAGACGCTGCTGCAGACGAAAAAGAAAAGCTACCAGAGCCCATGGAGCAGAAGGCTGCATTACTCATCTGCCTTTTGACCATTGGCGCCATTCCTGAATCTCTTTTCATTCTTGGCCGCTTCCCTTGGCTACCAGAAGCCTATCCTGAAGTTCTGGACAGGATTCATCGCATTCTCAACTACAGTGTGGAGAAGGTCTACCAAGAAAGTCGGCCAACTCCCGCCCGCTCGGTTGAGCCCGCCTCCAAACCAATTGCCGACATTGATCAGAGCGGTGTACCCAAGGGTTCCGTCAAGCTATCCACCTTACCAGCCAAGAAGTCTATGAGATGGCCATTCCCCGACGGATTCGACGGCAGAGATCAGCATTACAGATTTTACTGGGACGAATGGGCAGACAACGTCCCAGTGTGTCAGACTGTCGAAGACATCTTCACATTATGCGACACGTTCCTGAATCTTTCCGGCGTAAGCATCGGCAAAGATCCTGCATTACTGGCCAAGTTTGTCAGCATCGGTGCGAAGAGTTTGGCGGAAGACCGCTCCCAGCACAACATGGACCGGTGGCAGGACCTCTTGCGGCGCATTCTGGTTCCTGCTCTCAGCATGACCAACGCCAATGCGGCTATTGTCAACTCCGTCTGGGACCTGCTCAAGCTTTACCCTGTCACAACCCGATACTCCATCTACGCCGAGTGGTTTGAAGGCCAGATTTCCCGACTGCCGGCAATGAAGGCAGCCTTCACTCGCACTCGCGTGGAGACCAGAGGTGTGATGAAGCGCATTTCTCTCACGAATCTCAGCGAGATGGCCAAGTCGCTAGCCAAGACCAGCTATTCGTCGCCAGGCATTGTGTTCAAGGAGGCTCTGGGCCAGATCGAGGCCTACGCAAATCTCATCGAAGCATTTGTTGAGTGCGCCAAGTACTTCACTGATCTGGCCTACGATGTCCTGATCTGGTCTCTCGTGAGCTCCATGGGTGGAAAGCGAAGCCGTACTCAGGAGTCTTCCATCCTGCTGACCAGCAAATGGCTTCAAGCTCTTTCCAAGTTCGCCGGCAAAGTCTTCAAGCGGTACTCCATTCTAGACTCGACACCCATTCTTCAATACGTGAATGATCAACTCTTCCAGGGCAACTCGACCGACTTGATTATTCTCAAAGAGCTCGTGTCGTCAATGGGAGGTGTTGTGCAAGTTCTTGACTTTACCGACGATCAAATCTTGGCCATGTCTGGAGGAGAGGTACTGCGACGCCAGACACTGCTCAGCCTCCAAGACAAGCGGTTTGAGTCGACTCGCAGCGCCAAGCGCCTCATGCAGTCTCTCGTCGACTCGAAACTCGCTGGACGTCTGCTTATCAACGTTGCTCAATACCGACAAGCTGCCATCTACAAGCTTCCCGACGATGAGGCGCACATCAAGTACATCGGCTCGGTCATCGATGACAGCCATCAGATTCTGGTTCAGTATCTCGATCTTCTACGAACCAACCTTGAGCCTCACGAGTTCGAGGCATTGGTGCCTGCAATCACTATCCTCATGGACGAATTTGGACTTGACGCAAGCCTGGCGTTCCTCATCGGTCGTGAGGGTGTTGCATACAACATGTTCACCAAAAAGCAAGACTCCACAGTCAACATCGACTCCGACGGAGACTTGTCAATGGCCCAAGACGCAACCGAAGCAAAGGAAGCCACTGAGGAGCCGCCTGAGGCGGAGGAGAAGAAGCCGACGCCAGCAGAGGTTCGGGAGAAGGCAAAGAAGGACGCCGGACGCCAAATCCACGAGGCGCTCGACCCCATCGTTACGTCAATGAAGTCCATAACTCCAGGTACTTCATGGACCAAGCTCAGCCCGGAGTTCTATGTCCTCTTCTGGGCTCTACAGCTCGGTGACATCGAGGTCCCAGCTGCCAGTTACAACAACGCTCACAAGCGACTCTCGAACCTGAAGAAAGAGCTCGATAGAGATCGCTCCGACATGAGTCGCAGCGGTATCAACAAGAAGGAGGCCAAGAAGGCTGAGCTGCTCAAGATCAGTAACGAACTGCCGAAGGAAGCGGATCTCCAGATGAAGCGAGCGCGAGTCGTACGAGATTACATGACGGATCACATGGAAACCTGGTTCACGGGTTCAGCGGAGAAGTTGAATGGTCTGTCTGATGCGATCCTCGAGCAATGCTTACTTCCCCGGCTGGTGCTCTCCGCTAGCGACGCTGAGTACTGCTACGTGTTTATCAAGAAGCTCCACATGCTTGGCGCACCCAAATTCCGTCTGAAGGCATTGTATGATCGGCTATTCTGCGTCAATAGGCTGCGGGCCATGATCTTCACTTGCACAGTCCGCGAGGCAGAGCACCTGGGCAGGTTCCTCAACTGCATCCTCAAAGACTTGGCTAGGTGGCATCGTGACACGAACGCTTACGACAGAGAAGCGGTCGGCAAGCGCAGCTTCTTCCTTGGGTTTGCTACCGAGTTCGATGACAAGGGACAGCCATCATCTTATTATGATCATGCGCAATTCCGTGACATCTTGTACGGCTGGCACAGCAAGCTCAATTTGGCATTGAAGTCGTGCCTTGCCGGCATGGAATGGATGCACATCCGTAACGCCATGACGATTCTTAAGGCGGTTCTCGATCACTTCCCAGCAATCACCTTCATGGGCACACAGTTTATCGATCAACTAAAGACAATCACAGATCGTGAGGCAGCTTCGAAGACTGCGTCTGCTGGCGAGGAGGGACACCGCGTGGACCTGTCAGTCGCGGCGCAGGGTGCTTTGTCGGAATTACAGAGGAGAAAAGACAAATGGATTATACCCGCCGGCTTCCGCCCGAATATGGTAAGGCAACAAGACAAGCGGAGATTCAGAATCTTACTAACCCGTGTGCAGAATGGCGGAAAGGCCAAGGACGAGTCGACCTCAACCAGTTTGCGCCCGACCGCGACTGAATTCCAGCCTCGATCAGCCAGGTAGGTTTGCCTAGAGGACCCATTTCAGGGGTTAAACTAACATTTGTTCGTAGGACCGCGGCAGAGCAGGAAGACGGCGAAGTCAAGGACGGCGAGGTCAAAGACAGCAAAGATGCTGGATCCCGATCAGCAGCACCCTCGGCACCAGCTACACTTACTCAAAAGGATCCCAACTTGCCTCCCAAGCCCTCGGCCTCCCAGCCGGACACAGCAAAGGGAGGCTTCCCGCGTGGCGACATCGGGTCCGCCACTTCGAGCAAGCCGCCAACACCAAAGCCGGCGAATGCAACGCCCTTGCCGAACAATATGAACCACCGGGATGTGCCTAGATCGACTCCTACACCTACGGGACCAGACAGAAGTGCGCACAACCTGCCCAAGCGACCAGACGTCCCTATCCCTGGCCATTTCGGTCGTACTCATTTCACTCCTGACGCTTTGCCAGACCGGGTCCGAGAACCGAGAGATGCACGAGAACCTCGCGGTCCTAGGGATACAAGAGAGTCTCGAGATACCAGAGATCACAGGGACCCACGCGAGCCCTCAAGAGAACCCAGATTCGCCGAGCCATCGCGGCCCGACCGCAGTCGAGACTTTTCTGGACAAGACAGGAGAGGTCCAGATGCTCCACCTAGAGAACCTGGTCGCCTTTCCGAGAAAGATTGGCCCTCGAGACCAGACTCGCTGCCCCCTCGCCGCGATCACGGGCCCCATGAGCGCGAAGGTCGTCCCTCCCGAGATAGAGTGCCTCCAACAAATGGACGTGTGTCTGAATCGGGCAGACTGTCTAGAGAACCTGCTGTCGCCACCCCGCCATCTCAACCTACGCAGAAGCCAGCGGAGGATCCTCCTGTCAACCCTGCTCGCCTGGCCTTGATCCAAGGAGACCAACCTGGTAGGTCTAACCGCTCAGACCGCCCGTCTCGGTCATCAGAGACAGACCGGCGGAGTGGCCGGGGACCGCGCACTCAGGAGACTCAGAGCCACGAGCAGCGGACTCTTGACCAGCGTGCTCCGGAGCCTGACCGTACTGAATTGATCAACCCTGAGCGTGCTGCCCTGATCGGTGAGCCACAAGCCGAAGCGCCAGCCAGGCCGACAAGGGATGAGCCCAGAGACCGAAATTCCCAACGAGGTCATTCGCCGCGAAGAAACGGGCGATTCAATCCAGAAGCACCAGCAGAGCCTGCGAGGGATGACAGACACGGCCGCTCCCATCACTCGGATCATCGATCCTCTGGAAGAGAGACGCATGCGGAGCCTCCTGCCTATAACCCCAGAACAGAACGGATAGGCGACAGGGACGGTGACCGTTCTGGCCAAGACAAGGGTAGAGACGCATTCCTGGGTCCTGGTCGAAACTCTGAACCTGACCACAGCCGCACTGCTCACCAGGACCAAAACTACGGTCGTCTGAACCCAATCCAGTCGGTACTTGCCCCGAACGAGGTTCCACTAGGACCCCGTGGTCGTGGTCGAGCGGCTGCCCGAGGTGGATCCGCGGGCACCCCCAACTCACGATCTGATGGTCGTTTCCCGAATGCAGACAGCCCGGCGGCGCCTGAAGAACGGCATCCACCCACAGGTCCGGCCTCAGGCAGAGGACGTCGTAATCAGTACGAGTCTAATCCGCCCGTCAACTCTCCGTCTGCCATGACGCCGACCCCAGCAGCACACCCCGATCGCGCACGTGCTATCAACTCGGGCCCGGCAGGCTCACCAACTCCAGCCTCGGGAGGACCTACCTTGGCTCCTGGTATTCATCCTGATCGACTGGCACAGATTGCGCCACCACCGCCTCCGCCTCCTGGGCAGCCACCTAGTCACGGTCACTCTCGGCCGCCACTGCCCCCTATCAACACACCAGACCGCCCGTCAGGAGGCCAAGGTAACAACAACCGAACACCGACAGGCAATTTCCCAGCTCCTACCGATGGGGTACCATCAGGACCGTCATCGAATGATCGAGGTCGCAGCGGCGGCAGTCGTAGACAGCTTGCGGGTATCAATAGCACTTTGCAGCAAGCACAGGCCAACATGCCTGAGACCAACAGAGGCACAAGTATCCGCGGGCGTGGGGTTGCCAGAGGTAGTATCGCTGGCTCCGATGCTCAAGTTCTGACAGGTGCATCACCGGTGTCTACGCCAGTCCAAGAACGTCCGAACCCTGTGGGACAAGAAAGGGCTCAGGCAAACGGTGAGGATCATTCACAAACCGAACACGATCGCAGCCGTCGCGAGCATCGTTCAGAGCGTGGTCGGCACTCGAGGCGCAGCAGTCGTGAACGAGAACGCAGTCCTGGTCGCGAAAGGGAGGGCAAGGAGCCCCGTGAGCACAGGGAGAGGAGGTCCGGGGCTCAAAATCAGTCATCCACTGGTCGAGACGAACGTGAATCCCGGCGTTCTGGTCGAGAGCCGTCCGGCAGCACTAGGGAGTCGCATGCGAACCCTACCCACGGCAGTAGCCGGGAGAACGCAGGAAGCAGTCGCGAAACTCGCCATCGGACCGATCGCGGAGATGGCGGACGTGGAGATGCAGCGACGGGGCCAAGGAACGAAGAGTGGGCTGGAAATCCGCGGGGCGCGCCCAGAGGAGGACCTCGCGAGGGAGGTCTACGACCGAACGATGACCGACGCGAAGATCGGGGCCGAAAGCGTCGAAGCGAAGATGCAGCAGGCTTTCCCAACGACCGAGAAAAGAGGCAGAGACGCTAGGAGCGGGAGCTGATCTTCTGAAGGAACAAAGGCGAGCGAAGTCACTATCAGGGGATGAGCGACGAGAGAAAGTTATGTTGAACGGAAAATGCCATTGGTCGACAATTCGCGTAGAATGGAGAAGAGAAGAACCGCATCCCCCGACGAAAGAAGAAACATTCATTATCACTATTTTACAATTGCTTCTATTATTTACAAGTACTGCATTGGAGGGTTCCGGTTGCACGACCGCCAGTGGTCCAAAGGAAGGGAGACCAAAGTCAATATCAGATACACACACAAAACAATCCACTCTGTATCAAAATCAAACACAACATCGTTCAGAACAAAAGGAACGCCATCAGCATTGTACCGAGGCGAAACACCGGATGGCTGGCTACGCCAGTCTCGGTTGGTTGAGCCTGCTGCAGCGGCACTTTAGACATGACGCGGCACACGGCCAACGCACATGAAGCGCACGTTATGATTATACCTTCGACACCGAAGCATCTGCTTTTCTATGATACCCCTCAAACGTCTCTTTCCTATATGCTACAGGGCCCCTCAAGTAGACGAAAGGGGGGCCTGACGCCGGCACCAGACGGCAAACTCGTGAATATCCCAGCGCGAACATGTACGCGCTGGGCGAAGTGTACATCAGTCCTTTTGGGCATTGGTAACAAAAGGAAGGGGCATGAGAAAGGTTCTTGGGAATGGGAAGGGAAACATTTCATGGCTCAAAGGGTTGTAATATCAGAGCGAGTAATAATGTCTTTCATGTCCATCGGCGGCGTTCGTGGTGGTGACGAGAGGAGGGCTTTAGCATCATAGCGTGTTCATGGACTCAGTCGGGCTGGGCTCAAAACCTTTGCTAGACTTGCCCCAATTTTGATCATCTCATTGGGAATGAACTCGACTTGCAACTGTGATTGATGTTTACGATGTGTAATAATCGGCTGCCGTTTGAGAATAACATTGTCACTTGGTCGTCTTGTGTGATGGCGGTAGAGGGAGACGTGAGTCTCTGCTGCCCCTCTTCCCTCTGCACTTTGAGAAACTGGAGACTCGAAGTTGGCATCCATTCTCAGCCGTTGAACTATGCACTTTTTTCAGATAGCACTTCCTAAGAGGGACTGGCTGGTTCGTGTCATTCACGGCTCCAAGAGAAAGGCGCAGTTTATTCGGTCCAGACTTCAAGCTGTCGATCACCCCACAGTTTGTGGGAGGGCTGACCAGGGCGCGTGGGCGCCGAGATGTATGGAGTAGTACCATACGGATAGAGCATCTGAACACCCAGGAAGAGGTTCAATTGGTTCCGCCTCGGATTGAAGAGGCTAGAGCGGCAAAAAGGGCTGACAGAGTCTCTGAGTAGAGTTCTAAGCCCTGTTGTCTGGGAACAAGGTTGAAGGGGGTTGGTTGTCAACGCTGGGGAAAATCGTTCGTCGGATCAAGCGAAGGGATTCACTCTTCTAGAAGCTTGGGCTGCCCACCCCGGAGATTGGGGAGGGTTGCTTGGGGGCTTGAGCTTCTCATCTCTGAGTCAGGTTTTTGCTTGACATGACACCTGATAGCCGTCGATCACCCTGTGGTCAAAAATAAAACCGGCGAGTTTTAGCTGGTTGAGGCTGACTGGTACTGAGTTGGTGCGAGCGCGAGTTTGCACGAGTCTCTAGTGTCTGATTGGCTGAGCTGGCAAACATACTGCCCAACCGTTCTGGAAGCTATGGGGACGCCGAACAGCTGTAATATAGTAGGACCAAATTTCACCACTGGCAATCATTCATGCGTTCATCTGAAGCCTTACCTCTATGTCCTCTAGAGTCCACACTGCACGTGCCACATGACCTACTTAATCTTTGAGTTTATCGTGCTGTGGATAGGCTATGGAGTACTGGAACTTTGAAGCGATTGCAATGGAGTTGCTCGACGTTGGGGGTTATCGCTCAAGAGGCAACGAGTAGATGGTCTTGGAGCTCTGCTGCCGGAACGGGTTTTATTTCCAAAGGGATCGTTCTTTAGTACGGATAGTTGACGAAACTTTTGAGAGTATTTGGCGTCTCTACTGCTTCTACCGCATGAGTACGGAGTAGAGTACTGACACGAGGTGTTCTGGCAGGCTTTGGTACGTGCACCCGCACCGCCTCGCCGCCATGATCGGTGTAATTTACAGATTGATCTACACTTTTCTTCAGTGCCCGTGAGTCTTGGCGCCAAGCGGCCACACTCTTCAACTCTCGGTTTACTCCGAGCGAAGTTCCTTTGGCTCAACATTGCGGTCATGTTGTATTGTTATAAAGGAAAGCCTGCCTGTATGTGAATGAAAACATGAATAGTCTCACTATCCAAACCACAGTCCAGTCTTTACCAAGAGCATTCCAGTCCTTACCTTCAACTTCAAAGCCCAACACTCTCTTTAAGAACCATCGCAACCATGCAGATCACTCAGCTCTTCTCCGCCGCTGTGCTTATGGCTTCCGCCGTCGTCGCCAACCCCACCCCGATGCTCGAGGCCCACGGAACCGGCCTGGAGCGCCGCGTGCCCAAGACCTCCGGCGCCGCCTGCATCAAGGCCCCTCTGAGCGCCGAGAAGGACTTCTCCTACTACACCTTCACCATCGACGCCGGCGTCAAGGCCGCCGCCGCGCAGGCCGGTCTCACCAAGATTGGTGTCCGTCAGCACTGCAACTCCAACGGTGGTCCCTTTGGAAGTAAGTTTGATTCTCGTCCTCCATCCTTACCCAACCCCCTGGGCCGGATGCAATTCTGCATTGAACCAAAGTCTCTAACAAAACCTCCCTAATAGTGTGGGCTCAAAACACCGAGAATTGGGCCTACGTCCCCCTGGACAAGTTCGGCCCCGACCAGAAGTACAACGTCAAGGTCAACCGCTGCAAGAAGGACTTTGACCGCCACGTCTGGAGCTACAGCGTCTGGCTGTGCAACAACAACAACTGGTGCGGCACCACCAACTGCGGTTTGGACCGTGAGATCTGCCCTGAGCAGAAGACCAAGGCGGTCAACCTCAACGACCCCCTCAAGTGGACTTGCTCTGCTTAAGCAGGGGATCGGACCGCTGCGCCTAGTTGAATCATACATATAGACACTTAGATACTGGTCTTCGACACCTTTGGTGTCCATTTTGGAGTCAGGATAGCGTTGAATTAATGCATTTCAAATACCATGACTCCAACTCAACTATTTAAGTGTCCTCCCTTTACCGTATTGACCATCCGTGGTCACGACAGTGAATTGCCATGATGAGCCAGGACGCATCCGTAATTGGTAGTAGCATGCGATCGAATATGGTGATGTGCGTAGCGTTCGCAGTTTGATGAAGAACTGGAGAGGATCAACGGACTCAATGTCTTTCTCCCTAGAAACCAGTACCGTCTTCCGCGTATTCAACCACTCTACAATCTAATCAACGCTGGACGCGATAGAGGGAAACCTAGCGCAGTCTTCTCTAGAACTTACCACTCGAGAAACCGTTGACCTCGCGGTGGTGAACTTTATGCGTCATTCGGTAAGCAGCGATGTGCTCGTTAGTAACCTGTGCACGGATGCGACTGAGAAAATCAGCACACAAGAATAGAGGACGAGAATAAGCTCAGAACAAGCTTACCCGCTATTTAAAGTAGCGAATTCTTAATCCCTCATCAGATGAAATAGGACAGATAGACTTCAGATTCTCGTTGGGATGGCGCGGATTCGGGATGCGGGGCGACTAACATGGTTCCGATGACAGTAATAAGACAAGCACATGTTCCAGAAGACTTGCAGGAAAGTTGGTTGAATCTTTATTACGAGTTGTACGAAGTATGTCGGTCCTCCATACCATCAACAATCCTAGACCAGCGCTTATTGTATCTCTATCGGTTCTAGATCTTCCCAGTATGCTTCGATGTCCGGTGTGGCGTTCCTCTGCACCCTCCCAGCTTCCAGTGTAAAGTGTGTCTTCCCCAGCATGTCCAGCCAGCTATTCATACTTCTGGCACGGTCGTCCTCGCCGAATCCAGCAAAATGGATCAGAAAGTCGCCGCGTCTCGTCTGCCAATCCGAGAGCCCCTTTTCGTCATTCCCCTCGAGATAGTTCGAGGCCTTGAGGCTGCCAGGATACGAGTTGAACCAGGTCTGAGGTACCATTCGCACCCCCTTCTTGAATCTCTTCTCCTTTATCAGTATCTCCATGGCACTCTGCTCTGTGAATCGGAGCTCGGTGCCAGGTCGAAAGTGGCGAAAGGCCATGATGGCGCTGAAGAGCTCGATGGCCCATTGGCCGACGCGCAGAAGAAAGACCCCGTTGTTGAGACCATTCCAATCGTCGGCCGCTATGAGGTGTACGTCTTCGTCTTTCGGAGTTGCTTCGTGGGCCTTCGTGCTGGCAGCAACTCGATTAAGGATTCGGGGTGGAAGGAAGCTCGATATCGGACGGCATTGGTCTAGGATTATCGTGTCGCGGTCGACCCAGAAGAGCCATTCGGTCCGTTCTTCTGGTAGTTTGAGCATCTCATCGAGCAGTAGAGACAAAATATAGGCTGGCTTGTTCCATAGGTCATCTACAACAGGCGTACACATGACTTCGAGCCCATTGCCATGAAGTGTGGTATGTAGAACATGTGACTGTAACGCGTTCTGATAGTGTTCTCGAATGTTTCCAAATTGTGCCGTCACGGTGGTGATTCGAATGTGGGATTTTGGGTCGTGGAGGGAAGATCGGCATGATGACTGTAGAAGTTGAAGGTTTTCTGACAGGTCTGGGGAGAGCTGCGGGAGACAGCCAGCCTCCTTTGAAGGTCGAAGAGGCGAGGTGGCGGCGGCGTGTTCGAGAGCTGTGGTAATAGACACCTCATAGTAGAGAAAGATCGTACGAATAGAAGTAAGAATGATGACGGTGACAAGTAGAGTCTTGATGAAGATGGGAGACAGTACAAAGGAAAGAATTTTCGGCTGATACATAGTGAGAAAGGAGCGCATTGTAGATTTGATTTCTGTCGATACTCTAGAAAATTGTTGAGCCTGAACTTTCTCTACTTTATATCACATCATCACCGAAGACTTTGTTACGATAGATCACCCAGCTTCCGCGGTGTCGGTCCATGTTCTCGAGATCGATACATGGCGTCTTAGTCTATGCCTGAATTAGAACTCGTGTTCTCGACATCCGCGCGGTCATCTGCCGAGTGTTTCTCCACGATAGCGCCCTTCGATGCTTTGTAGCGGCTCTAGGTGGGATAACTCGCCGGCCTCAGGACCCATGATTTCCCACCTATGATAGGTTCAGACATTATGAAAGTTGGTTGTAAAGTTGGTTCTTTCGGAGAATTTAGAGATTCATCCCTGTCACCAGCCCGTTGAAACTCTGCGTCAAGTATTTAGGCCTAGTTTTTGAGTCACAAATAACCGTAAATCCCTTCCAGGTCCTTCTCGTATGCTGCTCCTTTTTGCGTGGAGACACACGTGTAACAAGGGTCTAGTGGGAAGGATAACAAGGCTATTACGTTGCAAGACTTTTGATTCGGATCGCTCCGAATTGACTTTGGAGAGGGCCATCCACACGACTTTCTTTCCTATCCGGAGAATTCTTCGCTCGACATGGGCTCTCTGGTCAGCTGTGTGATACCATGATGGGACGGAACCGAAGGAGAAGGCGGAGTAACAACCACATCAATAATAGACCAAGGGCCTCGTCCATCAAATCAGGAAGATCTCTTATTTTGGATGGGAATATGCGCCATTGAAAATGTGGGTTAGATTGATAACAGAACACGAAGCGTACCCAACCCTGTATACGCGGCTTGTGTGGCTTAGCCCGAGTTTGCCAAAAACTTCAGTTCAAGGGCGCAATACGAGCAAAAGATCTGATTAACTTTGTTATCGGGGATTCAATCTGTTCATCTTGAACTTCGACTGATTAAGAATCTCATAAACCATCTTTTCTTTCGGGTTCTTTTCTTTCGGGTTAAAGAGAAGAGTTGCCAATCCGACGGAAGAACATACTCTTCCAGATGAGAAATTGATAGTTGATCGCGAAACTATCCGAGGAACTCCGAGCAACTCGCACCCCATATCCCCACATCATCAGAAGCGAAATATTGGTAAGAAAAGGCCTTAAACTGCTGCCTAGAGTACGAGGGGAATAATATCACAGTTAGGTTTCCGACTGGGGCAGTTGACTTGGTAGTCTCAGCGTACTGGGTTACTGGATGTAAAGAGCTTTCCGGGTACCGAAATCCGAGCCGCATTGGTGGAGAGCTAGAATAGTGCGGGCAGGCTCTAGCACAAATACAGGCATTTCAAGCGACCGAAAATCTTTCGCGGGTGTTTTGCAAACATAGTGATGGAGGGTCAATTTCGCTACATGCGACTTGGATGAAGACAACCCTCCCCTGACAGGCTATCACAGGCTTCAAGCGTGATGTACATCAAAATGTGGATATCCACAAGGTAGAAATGGCTCGAGCCTCTTTTCTGGCTTTGTATCTCAGCTTACAAATCAGATGAAGCATCCGGAACTACTTCCAGTAGATGAACGCGCAGGAGAAGAAAGCGGTGTACGTTGCGCTTGCTACATCAATCGAACCGGAGATTCAGGACTCAGGACTGAGGTTTGCCAGGGGCAAGGGCTGCCGAGGCGTACCTCGTAGCTCACATCAACACGATACAGCCAGTGGCCGTCCATATGGCTGTCAATAGGTGTACGACGCAGGGAAGAAGCTCACAGAGGCCGACTGCTGTTAGGGTCTAGAAGATGAATTACTGAAATCTGCCCTTCCCTCGAAGTGTACTCTCAGCGCTCTATATATACCTGAGCTGCTCCTTTGCTGCTTGGCCCTCATCCCAATGCCCCTTATGCTATCCCCTATTTGGCGAGGCCTGACAATGGGCTTCTCCACTTCAGCCATCATGGCCAAGAGTCAGAGTTTGAAACTCTCGGAAGTTATGCGGCTGCTGGTTTAAGCGGTCTCTTCCCTGACGAATCAGAGCAAGTTAATAATTCGTATCAAGAACAGCGAGATAACATTGAATTCGGGCCTCGAAAACTGTCATGAACCGGCCATCGGGGGTGTTGATCTACCGTCCCCGCATCATGTCACTGGACCAGTTATTATTCAAAGGAGCCCAAGGTGGCTATCGAGAAAGGCTGTTGATTAACGTACGCATCACCCTTCAGTATCCTAAGCCCCCTTACAATTTTGACTCCATCATAGTCGCTTACCGAATAAGCAAGCGCCCCGTTGATAAAAGAACTAGGTATATTGAAGACTACTTCACGTTGTCGAAAGTTCAAGGCGTATCGGTTATCATTACAAGATGAAACAAAAACTCAAGGCCTCATTCCTAGATCCCGGAATCGTGATCCTCCACCTGCCATGTAACTTCTCAAGCTAAATCAATCCGAATAATTCGCATTCTCTCATTAATGTCTCTCCCAATCTCGACTTTAACGGACCGCTATGCCCTTTCTCATCTGTATCTTTCCCCCTCAATGGGGGCGCCGATCTTTCTACTTGAGAAAGAGCAATGTGGCAGCTCAGAGCCAGCCTCAGAGCTGCCCTTAGACACCACACCCCAACGCAATGACTTTGTCCACATCTCTGGCTCCTCATTCAGCGCCGGGTGGCAGGCCGCGGAGATTGCAGCACTGCAACTGCCCGCCACTGGTATTACCCCGTAGCGCAAACGACGAAACCCCGACGCAAGAAGAAAGACAACCATAATCGTGCCTGCCACAATAACGCATATAATGCCGATTGGTGACCACCCACAGGACATGATGTTACCGTAGGATGTCCTTCCAGGAGGCCACGTTTCAATATTCACCAGAAAAATACTCTGGGAAATAAGCCAGTGTAGGCCGCCAGAAAATATAGTGAGCGGAAGAGAGTACCGGTAGGGGAGTTGGAGGAAATATGTCTGTCGCTGGTCTCCTTGGCAATGGGAAGAAACCCTCAGACCTTTCAATTCTGTTCCAAGCCGATCCCACTCAGTGATGAGAGATAAACTTGTGAAGATGGCGTTGTAGCTGAAATAGATCATTGACATGATGACTTGTGGGGTATTGGCAACTAATACGTTGGTAATGAGGGTTTCGGATTGGTAGCTTAGCGTGCCGATGTCCAGAATTGTGTCACCGTGGGCTTTCCCGAGGCCGTATTTTTTTATGTCCGAATCGCCGACTTGATATTCGTTGGCACGCAATCCTATGATTAGCAGCGATGTGCAGACGAGGATGGCCAAGAACCATCTAATATCATTAGTAACATGTTGGTAGAGACATACGTCATGTGGAATACTTACAAAGCTATCGTGGTCATCCATCGCAAGAGGCTTCCCGCAGCGAATTTACGTCGTCGCGTCGAGTGAAATTCTTGCGGATCGCAGCTCCAGCCTAACTTCCTTAGGCTTGACTTCGTTGAAAGGGCCATAGCCTTCGTGTGTCCATCTCCATCCTTCAAAAAAGACACTATAGCATCACCTATGGTTAAGACGGGCCTTTCGGTGTTTCCATATGCTACAAAAAGCATCAAGAGGCCCTTGATCACATTAAGGGCAGTTACAGTCCAGCATAGTACGCTACTGAAAAGTAACTTGCAATGCTCATCTGTTTTCTCACTGTAGCAGCCTTTTACTACTTTATTGGTTCCCACAGTCCAGGTGGCATCGCTCTTGATCTTCGAGAGTTTCTCATCGCAGGAAGGTCGAGTCCACTGACGTTGTGAATCTCCACAGATCCAGTCAAATGGATGCTCTACTTCACCATAGTCAAGTCCGAGACGGGCTACACCATGGAAAGCCGTTCCGTTGTCTACCACGACGACTAGATCACCACGCGAAGACTGGAACGCAGTTCCGTATTCATCGAGGCATTTTCGGGTGTCTAAATAAACAAATTGCGTGGTGTCTGTATATATTCTCGGATATAGATGGGACGGTAGGAAGCCAGGAGCTAAAGACATGTCGTCTTCATCGAAGTTCTTCACACTGACCGCGTAAACGTTGTATAGATTCGTTGAAGTTGAGGTGAAAACAACTGAGTTGAAACTGCGGAACCGTCAGCCATATGCCAATACACAAGTGCAACGTCACCAAGTTACCATACAGCAGATGTAATGGGAAGGAGGACATTGCCAGGAGACTCCAGACAATCTTTCTCTTCCAAGCAATCCTCCAAAAGTTCCGGATACTTGGAATGCCAACATCGAGCCAATCATTTTCGGCATGTGCGGCATCAATTTCCTTCCGTGTCGGCGCAATTAAGCATTGCATACAGTAGTTGCTTCCAGCTAGTAAGACCGTACTGATGATGTTGATTGCGACGTGGGCGCCTGTATTCCAACTTTTGATTCTCTGACACTCCCCGCTTGCAATAATGCCAATACCAGGGCGTACGACTCCGCTCGGATCATCGCTCGAGTGTGTCGTGGCCCAGATAACAAAGGATAGATTGATGATGAACGTGAGGAGTGCGGCGGCGGCGAAGACAAGTGCACTCCTTCTCCAGCGGCTTCGAGGAATGATCCCTTTCCCTCTGCTGAAAAACAACATGGTTGCCGATTTTGAGTTCCACGGAGTTGCGGTTGATTTGTGAAATGTATGAGAGAAAAGAATTCCGACGAAGGGATGGTTGATAAAATCAAATATAGCCCGGCTACCATTACGCGAGGGTTCCACGGAGAGTTATGTCCTCCTCTCCTCTGGGCGGCCTCCATACTTTTGAGAATCAGGCTACGATCTTCCTCTCGCGCTACGTAGTCTGTTGCCACCCCAATTACAGTATTTGGCTTCAAAGGTCCTCGGATAAGGTACGTTACCACGAACCAAAGAGTGAGGTAGCATCTGCCCTGAGACGGCCAATTGAGAATCATCTACCCAAATAAGCAGGCCAAGGTGCATGCCTGGCCTTCTGCTCCGGGCCATATTCTGTCGCCCACTCTGCATATCACTCAATAATCAGAAACTCCCCCCCTTACAAGTCATAGAAGGAGACAGCCTCACCAAAGGGGCCAAGGATCGAGGAAGGGTGTGTTACGACACGAACAACACTAAGACTTGATCCTGCCCGACACCCTCTCCTCTGCGCCCGGCGATACTGGTCAGTTCCTGGTCTCCGATAGAGGTGCGAACATTGCGGCCGGAGTGGGTCTATCAACTTGCAGCCGCCGGCAACAAAGCAGGTAGCCAGCCACTCAGCTGGTGATGGTTGATACAGGCAAGTAGCTTACGCAAAGCTGTCGCCAAGAAGAGTGGCAACCTGTTGACGTGAGGAGAGGCAGGCAGGCTGGCCCAAGTTGTCAAGTTCGGGCCAAAAATACACTTATTGTCGTCGCACAAAACAACGTAGGAAGACGCAGCTGACGTGAGAAGCACTTTCAAAATATCACCTCCTACCTTGAATTTCTTTTTCGACGTTCCAGACAGAGCAGAGGGAACCCGCAGGATTTACGCCCTTTGCTGTCGAGATAGGTCCAATCACAGCCCGCCGGGGCGGAGAGGACGGGCGGAGCGGAGGAGTAGGGAGACTTGGCAGCTGAGATAGATCAATAGGTATTGCGTGGACTGCATGTGTGGGACTCGGCATTATCGCATACTGAGACGAGACAACTCCGGTGTTCCTGTCGTACAGACTTGCCCCTATCAAGCCGTCCCCGAGACTCATTTGATAGGTAATTGGGTTTGAATTGGTCAATTTGTCGATTCTTTTCGACAACGCTGGAACAACGGCAGGCGTTAAAGCCGTCAGTCAACAAGCAAGTGACCGCGTACATAGCGACTGTCTCCAAGGCTGGAGTTAGGCTCGGAAGCCAACGCTACGTTCCGGTACCCCTGGCAGGATGACAAATTTACCAGCCCTACAAAGTCTCAACAAGTTCAAACTCGTCATCTGTCATGACTCCAGGGCAAGAGAACTTCATATTTAGCACCCGAGTGTGTTGCCCCTCGTGCCCGTATACGCAGGCCAAGACTCTCTACTTACTAGCACCTGCTTGATGATGTTAGCTGCTTCTCTCAGTTTTGCTAAGAAACTTCCCCTGCATCAGCCACCTAGCATGGGTTGAGCCTGACCATCCGTACCATCTCACGTTGTCACTTTCCAATTTCAAGCAGATACCTTGGGCGAACTTGACCTCGTCCTTTTCCCGTTTTCCGCTCCAGGCACCTGCCCAGTCTACTTTCGACATCTGTCTTATGTCCAACGCCCGCCCATTTCCGTGTGCTCCCACCGGCCGCAAGGCTCTATGACGTCTGTGGCCGCTCGCGAAAGATACCAAACGCCTAGCCCTATCCAATTTGGGGCACAAGAAACAATGGCTCATGCGAAATACTCCAGGCACACAGCCTTCTCGATCTTGAACTCATAGAAATATGGTACTAAACGATGGGTAGCACAACAGATCCATGCACAGCCACAGTCCAAGGGTGAAGAGAGGAAAGCTAGACAAAATTGCGGCTTAGGAATTTCCGTCTCTAGAATGTGATCAAAGTATGTTGAGAATAACTGCTCGAGATGAAGAAGATTGTATCATTCCGCCTTCCGCTCTATCCTTGTCTTTGTTCTGGCTTTTGGTACATCTTTGCCATTAGATAGTGGACTGACCTGTTGACTGGCTGAAAACGCTTGTGACACTCTGCCAATTTGGCCGCGGAGTAAGGATTCTCAAGGCCACGTCCATCAGCGAAGCGGCGGGAAAGCTGTGCGTGAGAACGAGCATGTGCCATAACCGAATCACCGCAGTAGAGTGGCAAATCGAATCCTCTCTCCTGCATCGGAGGCTAGTTCAGCCGTGCGAAGTCGAGGAAGGGGCTAGGTACATGGCCTAGGAGTTAGACGAAGTCGTTTTGAGCGGGTGTATTAGGAAGTTTCCATCCGGTATTTTCCCTCAATTGCTAGAAGGCATTAATATATCCTCTATACGTACTTTCAAATCAAATACTAAGGGATTATATACTAACCCGGCGCTATTTCCCTCATATTCGCCCACGAATGAATTCTAAATAGAGCAGGATTAGAGAAAGACTAGAGACGGCGATATTAGAGATAGTAATACTAGAGATAGTGATACTAGAGATAGTGATACTAGAGATATTGATACTAGAGACAGTATTATTAGTGACGGATATATGATATTATCTAGTAGTTAATAAGAGAAAGGCTGTATTTTAAAATGTAAAACAATCAAAAACATAAGGTACTTCGAGGAAGTCGCTAGTTTAAGAGACTCAAATCTTAAGGATCCGAACATTATACCTACTTGGGTGTACGTTCAGCTCGGGCACGCGAGTAGAGGCGCTCCCCGTTAAGGGGTTAGCCCCCTAAGACACGTGCCGATGGTTGGGCTCCAAATAAGGATGAACTCTCGATTCATCCCTACCCGAGAGATGATAAATGATCTCATCTATCAACCTCCACACGGGATTGACGGAAAACAATCTGAACGCTTCAGAGAGAATAGATGAACCGTCCCCCTCTCGAAACCAAAACAACAGGAGCCACCCAAGCTTTCAGACGGGCAGACATGATACGACAGTCAAAGATTCACGGTGATCACTTCCTCAACAGCCAGGATTGCAAGGCACTGGACAACTCTCAGATCCTCGGAAGCAAATCCACAAGTTGTTGGGCTTGCTCTCATCGTAAGCCTGAACAAGACGACCAGTGAACCGACTAGCGGGATCGGATGAAAGGTGCCAGTTGGAGGTGGCATGGGACCTCAAGCATCTCCACAGGGACGAGTCTGCGCCGCAGACTCTGCACACCAGGTACGTCACAAAAAGTTGGTTCCAGATCAGAGCACATGTTCACTCATTGGTCCAAGTGCAACCCCACCAGTCGAGCTCATCCACGAGACACTGACTGATGGCCAGATAAACTACTAATAACAAATAAGGTGCCCGTGGGCTACCTGTGGGTGATGTGCCACCAAAACTGAAATCCTTTTCCCTGAACGTAAAATTCCGACCGCCTGTCCTTCAGGCTTTTCCGACCCACGCACGCCCATGTCCTTTGCTAGAAGCAGGTCGCTGAAGTAGTAGAGTAGGTATGTACACTTGACCGCGTACCGCAGAACAACACAAACAAAAAGGCCGTCGGCCACCCGCCTTCATTTAGCGACCTGGGCCGTGAAGAGAGTTCTTCAACAACTCGTACATCTCATTGTCTCCGGGAGAGTAACTATGGCCCGTCATGTTAAGAGAGCCATGTTGCTGCTGGTATGCTTGGTTGGAGGTGCTGGACCCGCTGCCGTAGTTGGCGGAAGTAGCACCTCTCGTGGCATAGCCTCCAGCGACATTGGCTGGCGTGAAAGAAGTGTTAGGTCCCGAGCCAAACCCATACCAGTTGTGTTGGTCCGGCTGAGTTGATTGCTGTTGCGTCTGGTTTGCGTAAGATCCATACGATTGTGTCTGCTGCGGCTGCGACTGTGACTGCTGCTGTTGAGGCTGCTGATTTGCGTTCCGAGAGGACGATCTTGGCTGAGTGCTGCTCGCTGCTGAACTTCGCATGTTAAACGACTGCAGGGAGGACGACTGCTGCTGGTTCGTCGACGGCTGTTGAGCGTAAGTGTTCGCTACCGCTGCGGTGTCGGTGTTGGCATTATTATATGATTGCGCGTTGCGCGATTGGGATTGGTTATTATACAACTGCCCGGACCGCGTGTTGTTGCTGGATGTATGCGCAGTGGTGCCGGTCCTGTCGTAGTCATACGAAGGGTAGGTAGATGTTGTTGCAGATGTATTCTGTGCCGCATAAGGCTGGTAGGCGAGTCTTGTGGTGTCCAACTCTGTCGAGTTATTGCTCTGGCTCGAGTGCTTCGTATTGTAATTGTTGTAGTTGCTCAAGGATTGGGTATCATTGTAAGTTGCTGAGTCCATCGTCGCTGAAGTCAATGGTTGGACGGTATGATGGGACGGTGTTGCACGGGGTTCATTGACGGGAGTACGAGTGGAGGCTCTCTGTCCAGCTCGACTCTTAGTTCGGGCTGCTTGTACAGGGGCCTGGAATGGCGAGACCTGGGCCGGGGTGACTGTTTGCACTACTTGAGCTGCTTGCTGAGTCGGGGAACGACGGTGTTGCCGTTGTTGCTGTGCAGCAACATGAGCCACAGCCTGTTGCGTGTTGCGATAGGATGTTTCCTGGGGAGCGACCGTGGTCGCAGCCGGCATCTGGGTCGAACTTCGCGGCCTGTGTTGCTTAGTCGTCATGGTAGGCGAAACTGTGTTCGCTGTCCGGGGAGGAGAAATGCTTTGGCAGTTTTGTGCGTAACTGGGAAGAGGAACAGGGCTTTCGGCCGTGGGCTGATGCGGCTGTCCTGGTCCGGATGGCAAACTGCGCCGTGAAGAGATCCTCGTCGCTCTCGGGCTCTTAGCCGAGGGTTGGGAGTAATTGAGACTCGACATTGTGTCATTGCTGGCGGTTGTATAACTGTTCGCATCTGTACTCGGTTGAGTGTACGTTGCCGTGCCGGTAGGAGACGGTTGCGAAAAGCTCGTGGAGACTGCCTGCTGCTCTGCGTAAGTTGCGGTGGCAGAAGGCTCGGGGTATGATGAGACACCGTGTGACATGTTCATATCGTTGGAAGCGGAATGGGTATAGGTCATTTCGTTTGGCCCATCATTGAAGTAGTCCTGACTGGGAGCCTGCGCAGCAGGAGTGAGCATATTGGCAACTGGCATGTTTGAAGTGTAGTCGATCGTCTCAATGTCGTCCGGTTCTTGTTCTTCAACTTCGATCTCAGGCTCCGCCGGTTCGGGCTCGGCTTCAACCTCGGCCTCGGCGTCGTCATCGTCCTCCTCGTCCTCCACTACATCTGCAGACCTTTCTTCCTTTTTCTTTGGTGGCATTTTATTAATCAGGGGATATTGGCATTCCACACCCTGCTCTTCACAAGAAGCGCACTCAGGCTTGGCGCGATCGCACTGGAACACATTAGTCTCTCTGACTAGACAGCTCAACGAAACAGATTCACGTACCTTGGCCTTTGCTCTTCTGCAAGCAATGCATCCACCTCTCGAAATCAGCTTCATCGGCGTGCCTGGGGGTGCCGGAAACAACTCCACTTCTTCCGCATCTTCAGCGGCCTTCGACTTTCGAGGCCGCTTCTTCTTCTTTCCTGAGGCTGGAGATTCCAACGTGGCTGTCGTGACAGCGGCCTGTGCTGTTTCCTGCTGAGGCGTGGGTGACGCGCTGGTCGAGGACGCAGCGGCATCGTTGGGATGAACGATGCGGAGTCGCTCAGCACCATACTTGACCAGCATGGCAAGTGACTCTTTTTGAAGATCCGGAGATTGGTTGGCAAAGATACTGAACTGTTCCGTAGAAAGACTCTCGGGATCTAAGCCGCTGTCGCTGAGGAGTCTGATGGCGACCTCGCGGCGCCTAGCCGCTTCGCCGGGGGGCACATTCAGCACCGCATGTGAATGCACTCCACTTTGAACAGCGGCATCCGCCTTGGTCTGAACAGTGGTTGTTGCCTCGCCGTTGGTAGTGTCTCCAGCTGCTTGTGCGTCCTTTGCGGCTTCAGATTTCCTCTTCCTCTTCTTCGGTTGAATAGGCGTCCCATCTGGATTCAACGCCTCGCTCTTCCTCTTTCTCTTTGGCTTTGGCTCAACAGGCGTCCCATCCGCATTCAAGGCCTCGCTCTTTCGCTTCCGCGGCGTTTTCGCCTTCTTGGACTTTTCTCCCGCGGGAATGAGAGGTGCTGGAGGTGCTGCCGGAGGAAGGGGTTTGAAGTGCTCGATCATCTCGCCCAAAGTCTTGTGCAGAGGCGTGTGTTCGTACTTGACGTTGATGGTTCGGGTATTCTTCGAAAACGCAACGGTAAGCGTCCCGCGACAGTCGAAAGCTGGTCGGGCTAGGTGGCTGTTAGCAAATAAAACATGCGCGCTCGAAGACGCAATATCCTACCCTGCATTTCCGGCTCAAGCTCCTTCTGACTATACTCTCCTATGATAATCTTATTTGGTGTCTTCTGATGTTGCCGGTTCCAAGTCACGAGAGAGTCTTTGCAGTTGTAGGTGAAGGACCACCCGTACTGGCCGCGCGAAACTTCTCTGACGACCCATGTGCTCTCATCCACCACAGAAAGAAGCCCAACAATATGCTTCGCCACGGCTCTCTGCATCACGGGGTTGTCGTGGGGCTGGCTGATGATGGTGTCGTAGGCGCGTATAATCTTGACGGTTTGACCTTCGACGACCTGAGTTCGGAGGCCGCTCAGCGCTGAGTCGATATTTTCCTGCGCATCGCTGTCGCCATCGCGAATGGCGAATTCGAGGGTAGAGGGCACTTCAAGTGTGACGGAAAGATGTTCGCATCGTGTGGGTGTCTTCTTTCGATCGAGTTCGCGACGGAGTTGGGCGGGGATGTCATCGGGATGCGCAATTGACGGCTTATTCCTCGACGCGCTTCCGTATGAGGGCGTGAGGCCCAGCAGGGCCTCAGCCATGGTCGGCTGCGGCTTCCGTCTTTGATCCCTATGGATCGACGCGGCAAGGCCGCAAAGTCGCGTTTTCGCAGTGGGCGATTGTTGGGTTGTGACGGAACAACGTTGGAGAGAGCCGAGTGACGCTTTGGTTGGAGTCGTTGGCTGGTATAGAGGCTGGGGGCGCGAAAGCGCGGTTCCGCGTCCTTCAGAAGAGTGGCGGGGGGGTTCCCAGAGTGGATAATGGGATGGGGTGCACGTAGCACCTCCAGCACTGCTACTTGGACTTGGCTGCTGACCACTTAGCATTGGCAAAGCTTAAGGCACGGTTCCCGTAAACATACCTTATTAGTCGCTTCGTCGTCAATCTCCATTTGGTGAGTAGCTCCGATAGCAGTTGCCAACAACGGAGTATCTCCTGATACCGCCGCCATTTTATGATGCTGCGGACAAGGGGCGGCCAAGGGCGAGTGAAGTGGCTCGTGGAACCTTTTTCTCTTTTTTCTTGCTAGAGCTATTTGAAGAGCAAAAATTGACAGACGAGGGAAAGGTGACCGTGGAAGAAAGGTTGGGGTGCTTGAGAATATGGAGGCGCGAAAGCCTCACGTTGGTGATGCGAGACGAATAGTGTAAATGGCAGGTCGCCAAGTGGGGGAAACGTAGGTAAGTAGGCAGAAAGCCTGACACTCGCAAGTTGAAGTTGAAGTCATTCAGCAAAGCCCTCTGTGGATAAGGGAGCCTGAATGATCGTACAGCCTCATCAGCGAGGCTTCGACAATCCAGTAATTATTCATATCCCACTCCTTCCTCGAGGCACCTACCACTGAGGCAATAAGCACCTGAACTTCTAGACAAGAAGTGATTCGACGCACACACACCTCCCTCAGAAGAAACATCGGCCTGGATGCATCGTTCGTCTCTGTTACCTGGATCTTGCCGCCTCATTATCAATTCAATACCGTGCGATCATGAGTCTTGTCAAGGATATGTGTATGACAGATTTGGCCATGAGTGTATTCATATCAGAGCCGTAACCTTTATTTATAGCCTCTATCTCAATCGTGCTACGTAATTTCACTAGCAAGGCAGGCGGAAGCAGACGAGTGGGATTATAAAATTCTCATTTGTGACTACGTAAAAAAGGGCCAATACCGAGGAGGCATTGAGTTATTAGAGAGAGCTCATACTCCCAAGGGTATCAATGGTATACAAGTGACAGGTAAAGCACGAGCTTTAGTAGTAAATCTTCTCGTCCCAGATGGGAGGTCTGGCGCCCTCAGAATCCCAAACAAGCTTGTTCTTCTCATCCAACGTGCAACCCTCATCGGTGATAGGGATAATCTTGCTAGTCTGAGCAATCTCGTACTTGGAAACACCGGCGGCGTCCTCAGGAATCCAGAGAAGAGGAGGCAGGCTTGAGACTGAAGGTGGGTAGTAGGCGTTATCCTGAATGTTGCCAGGGTACATCTCGTCGATCTGTGTGGGGTCGTGCGGAACAAGGTTGCGAAGGTGAAGATAGTCGGCAAAGATCCACGGCTTGAGGAAGCGAGTGACAATGTTACCGCCCTTCTCAACAACATTCTCGTCACCTCCAGGGGCGAACTTCTTGATGTTGGGGATCTTCTTCATGAAGCCGCTCGAATCGCCGTTCTGCTCCTCAGAAACACCTCTGCCGGAATCCTTGCGGTCGATGCCCTCAATGTCGGCACTCAGCGACTCTTCCTCGACCTGCAGGGATCTGGGAAGAGTGTACAAGAGAGGGTCCAAGACACTGTTCAGAGTGAGGTGGAAGAGGATGGAGAAGATGAGGAAGACGATCATGAGGACAAGGGGTCCGAAAGCCTTCGACACGGAAAACAGACCCACAAGGCAGATCTCTGCCAAGTAGACACCAGCAAAGAGCTGCTTGAGGGCGCGGGGGTACAAGAGACCCTTGGTGTCAATTTTGGTGTCCGTAACGAACAGAATGTTGTAACGGTAAGAAAGATAGAACAAGCCAATGCCAATGGTGGAGAAGAACAGCATCAGAGGAGCGATAAGAGCGTAGGTGATGCCTGGTTAAAGTTAGCAAGAAAACTAGGATTGAGATGAAGTGGAGGAACTTACTGATGACAGCAATGGTAGTGTAAACAGGGAGGACGCTTCCCCACGAGATAGCAGCAAGAGTGGACCACTTGTTGTACAAAGCTCTGGGCGTGTTGGTGAGGAACTTCAGAATGGCCACGAAGATGGCAAATGCAACCACCTGGGTCAAAACACCGGTGGCGAGGGTAATACCCTGGAGGATGAAGTAGCTGACGTAGAAGCTGGAGGACTTGGGAATCGCCGTGGACAGGGTGCTGAAGATGGAGCCCGGGTTGTTGGAAATTGCCTGAATGGTCGCTACAGCAGACGAGGAGACAGTCGTAATAAGAAAGACCTGAATGAGCTGGAACCAGTAGTACGCGTTCTGGGTGAAAAGCTCGACGCGGGAGTTGGAAGGCTCGCCAGAAAGCTTGGCGCAAAGACGCATGATAACCGGCACCAAGGACATGAGCACAGCCAGAGCCACACTGGGGAGAAGGCCAGAAACGACGCCCATGATGACGTCGGGGATCTTGTCGAGCCACGTAAGGAAGGAAACCTTCTTGAGATACGAGACTTGGGAGATGATTCCGACCACTGTGACGGGAATAGCCCAGAAAATGATAAGTGCGCTGATGAAGGCAATAACAGCATAGCGACGGATAACGCGCTGCCACCAAGATACTCTGAGAGACTTCCAGATGACCTCAGTAGGCTGGATACCAATGTACTTGGGCGTCATCTGAAGAGCTTGGTGATGAGTGGTAACCTGGTAAGCAGCCTGGGCGTCGGATTGAGTGTAGAACTCTGCGAACACAGCCGGAACTTTCTTGGCCTTTCCAGCACGGTAGTCGGCTTGAGCGGCATCGACGGCGGGAATAAGGCGCTGGAGCTCGGAACGGCACCATTCAATGGTATCAACCTTCTTTCCAATGAGGCCCAGGGGACCAAGGCGGTGGGTAGGGCGCTTCTTCTGGGGGATCCAACGAGCAGCGGCATCGGAAGCGCCAGCCTCGGTGTCTTGAGCCGAGGGAGTTTTTTCAGGAGCACCACCCTTCTTGGCAGCCTTGAGACGAGCGGCATTTGCCAACTTGATGAGCTTCACCTGGGCCTTTTCGAGCTTCATGGCGACCTTGTCACGCTCCTCAACGAGATCGTCCAACTTCTCAGTGTCGCCAGTGATCCAAACTCTCTTGATCGAGTCGCTGAAGAGTTTCTTGAACTTGGCTTCATCAAGGTACTCGTCGGGGACTGATACGAAAAGGACAGTGCGAGACGAGATTCGCTTAGAATAGGTGGGCGAAAGCAGGAAAGCCTGACGCAAGTTGATGTAGAAGATGCACTCGCGCATGATCATGTACATGACGAAGCCATAGAATAGCCAGCCAATGAGAGCATGTGCGTACAGGCGGTTGAGTCCAGAGGAGGATGCGACGTCGATGTTGCTGTAGGTCAAGATGTCGAGCTGCTTGGCGGTGCCTCCGCCGGTAGCATTGACGGGGAAGAGGACCGGCCATGTCATAACAAGGCCGACCAGGCAGATGGTGGCACAGATGCGGAGGAATCGAAGGAAGAGATAGGAATCGAGAGACTGGTGCTTGAGGGCGTAGACATCAGGTATCTTCCAAAAGTGACTAAACCAGTTGAACAAGCCACTGGGCAGACTTGGTGATCGCTCGCTGTGAGGCAGTCAGGATTTGAGACTCATCAAGACACAAGAATTCCCACGCACCTCTCACGCAAACTGCCAAGATAAGTTCTCGGGGCATAAAATCGCCTTTGGCTGCGGCGAAGGATCAAGAAGATGACGAGGTAGACGCCGGCAATGGGAGCGCAGACGGCTAGAGTACTGACGAGGCCGGAAATGGAGCTGCCCGAGGTATCGTCGAGAGCCTCGCCGCGGTTGGACTGGCCGCCTTCGGCATCGCCA
This sequence comes from Colletotrichum paranaense, assembly GCF_030867605.1. NCBI lineage: Eukaryota > Fungi > Ascomycota > Sordariomycetes > Glomerellales > Glomerellaceae > Colletotrichum > Colletotrichum paranaense. The sequence continues at coordinate 3,602,685 of NW_026848961.1, read as the reverse complement.
AGACCCGACATGATGGCGTCTAGGCGAATTGAGACGCCTGGTGGTCGTTTCGGTTGTTGGTGTTTGTGTGTGTGCTGGGACAGAGTTGAGTCGAGAGAGAAGACGCGAGGTCAAATACGGTGGGGGTCCCTGGGGCCAAGTCGGGTATTAAACAGGTAAGGGTATCGAGGGTCGTGTGCGATCGTGGAGAAACTCAGACAGGCGAAGGGCCGTGGACACTGAAGTCTGAACCTGAGCAGCGGGTGGGAAGAGAAGAGAAGGTCAAGGGACAGGGGGTTAAAAAAGAAGCAGTGGAAGGGGGGAAGGGTGGGGGATGATATGTGTGGTGCGCGTTGTTGAAAAACCGGGAGTTGGGAAATGAGACGATGGGTTCGTAGCTTGTCAGGATGCTGGGATGGGCCAGGCCGAGCGTCGATCAGTTACACAAGCGACGAGGTGCCCAGAGCTCTGAGGTAACTGATTGCGCGCTGGTGAGGTGAGGTAGTGCGGTGCGCTTGCGGGCGATGGTTTGCTGTGGTCTGGCCTTCTGGTGGTGCGGTGTGCTGCTGCTTTGGATACTTGGTGCAAAGCTGCAAAGGGGGTACGTCGAACCGCAAGAGAAGAGCAGAGCAGAAGAAGCAAATAGTGACGTGACCGTAAAGTGATGGTAGCTTGGGGGAAATTGGGCGCGTCTCCCAATGTCTCAGTCCCGTTGTGCTGAAAGGAGGTGACGCCACAAGACAGCACTAGGGGCAGTGTTAGTCTATCTTTTCGTGCCCCCTTCTATTGCCTATGATTGCTGCTGTTGCTGTCACGACTGTTGCGCCAGCTCAAGTCGAGTCTAGTGTAGCTAGAACGATGGAGATGGGGGAGTAGAGCATGGAGGGTTTCTGGGGATGAGAGAAGGAATTGTCGATCGAGCCGAGGGAGCTTACCTTCGATGAAGCGATGAAGGGCTGCAGGCAGGAAAGAGGTTGGTCACGACGCAATAACAAGCAGATCTTGGTGGAGAATGATGGGCAGACCGACAGATGGATGGAGTCGTTGGATAAAGTCTGTGGCAGGAAGTGATCCACGAGTCGTAATGCCTCTTGACTATCGAATGTCTGCAGTCCGATGTCTCTATCTGGACAATGCAATCCGAAAGCTTGAGATGAATAATAATACCCTTGATCCGATGAGGGGTCGTCGTCGTCCCTTATTCTTATTTTCAAAGGGTCCTCTCTCTTCTCAAACAAGCCCTCCCACTGACCAGGAAGGAGGCACACAGGGACGAAGCATGAGAGGGAGGCCACCGATAGATTCAAATTGAGACCCCCAGTTCGGCGTGGCCTAGAACGGGTTGTCACCCATTCCACACTGGTATGCCGCTGGTGCACGACACACACCAGCTGAAGACAGCTACATTGGGCCCTCCTCTTGGACCACCGTCAGCAGTGAAGGCCGACTGGGTACTGCTTGTTCATGCAACCGAGTAAAGCCTCACCTCACATGCAAAGCTTGCTCCCTCACAGTGCCGGGACAGATCGTGTTGGTGGCGCGGGCAAGGGGAAACGAGGCGCGGAGGTGGTGTGTTCCAGGTTGAGCTGTCGGCAGAGCCACCGTCTCAATGGACGCTGGACGCGCCGCAGGGTTTGGAGTAGCTAGCAAAATGCCAGCCAATGTCAACTATGACGCAGACACGCAGCGCCAATCCAACTCGACCAAGCCCATGCACCTTGCAAGTGCATTGTCTTCTCTGAGTGCACACCAGGACTGCAGGTAGGGAGAAGTACTGTACTGCACTACTGCGTAAGCGTGGTAAGAAACATAGGAGTCCCTTCGTCCAGACAGGGGCTAGCTCAATGTGAATGTGCCATTTTGGAGGCAGGAAGAGGTGAAGCCAAACCTGCAAACCTGCACCTTCCCAACTTCTGGCCCCACTTCCATCTCAAAGTTGGGCATGGAAAGTTGGATCCCCTGGCAGCTTCCTGGTGTCGATGCGCCTGCCATCCTGGGAACAGAAACGCACCTACCACCCGGTGGGTCCCTTTACAGCCTATCGACAATTCCTGGCCACTCGAGGTGAAGTGGGTCGGCTGAACACCGCATGCGACGCTTCTTGATTGGCCGACGTCTTTCTAACTGGAAACCATCTCTCACGATTCAACGATGCCGTTGCCGGTTTGTGGGCACTGCCAAATCTTTTTTGCTTACTTTTTGATTAAATCTTTTTTTCTTCTCAAGCTAGGTACCGTATTCTTCAAATTCTGTACCGAACTCGAGGGTCTAGATTGCCATCCAGTAACAAAAGTCCGCAAAGTATGAATACCTACACAGTTGTGGTTTTGGCTCCCTCCCGTCTGCACCTTCCCTCGGTGACCTCCAGAGGCTCAGACACCATCAAGGTCCGTTCATTCTGACGCACCCAAACATTCGTCGCTTGTCTTTGGATGCGTTCATCTCTTTGACTTCAAACGGTCTGGTATGGTCTTCACTCTAATCCTTACAAGTCGCATTTCCTCCTTCCTCTCTACCGCTACCGACCTGTCCTGATTCACGCGGCTCACTACCCGGAAACACCGTGGTCCACCAGCCCTGCCGTCCGCCGACAGCGTCGCAGCCAACAAATGAAACCCCCGGCAGACACCCAAAGTACGCTGGCTGAGATTCCCGGTTTTCACCACTTAAAATCTCGACTTTTATCCTTCCCGCTGCAGGGCTCGTCGCGGTTTCGCAGGGTCTCCGGCCAATTGCTGCGGGCGGTGCCACATCAAACCCCATCAAACTGGCCTTCAGACGGCCAACTCTTGAATATTCAGACCTCCATTTTATCATCCTTCACGGCATCTTCCCCGACCACCGCCAATTCTTCCTCGAAAGTTCTTGGCCCTTTCCAACGTTTGAAGCCTTTTTTGACCCGGCGACACGGCGAGCGGCACGAGTAACGGCAGCCACCCGGCACCAAACCTACCGAGTGACATCAACGTGCTTGGCTTGGCTTCCTCGGCCGAGTGAGCGACGTACCTACCAGAAAATACCCCAATTCCGCTGCGCCCACTGACGCAATGCCCTCATGATTGTCCATGCTATCGACAAGCTACGCACAATCCAGCATCCACTTCCGCGCGGCTCTTGCGCATCCCGTTCGAAAACGTCGATAACATGACAGCCCTCAAGATACCCCAGAATAGACGGTTTACACACCGGCCGGCAGGGCAGCCCTTCGTAGGCGTCATCGAAAATGCCATGCCCGTATGGACTTTGGTATTCGCGCACCTCCAAATCGCTATAGCTCTGTGACCCAACGCACCGGTGGTCTTGGAAGTCGGGGCACCGAGACGAAGGATGAATGATGGGATCTGTGCCACTTACCGTCTCTCGAGTCTCGACGAATGCTGCCAATTTCCTGCTCTGGAACGCTTCGCTGGACGCCCACCCATGTTTTCTTCCCTAGCGCCGATGGTCGCCCACCCCAAACCGCATCCGGACGTCCTATCAACCTACATCGGCGCTACTCAACCAGAAAATCTCAAATCCTCCACAGTTTGACACCCGTCCCCATGCTACCATTGACAGACCATCACCTCTAAGATCCCTGCTCGGCTGACGAAGGAAATTGTGTCTCCGGGAGAAACGCTCATGGTGGACCAGCGGCCAGTCGAGCCCAGGGCCGGTGAGCCACAACACCACGAGAGACAAAGCCGCACCGCCTGAGAATCAAGACAATCCACCAGCCATTACTGTAACATTATATCTACGTACACTGTACTCCGTACTCTGTACAACGTTTGACGACAGTAGCCGCCCGTGGCCCTCTAAACACGGCCTACTGCCGGTTGCACCGTTCCGAGACATCTTTATTTGTTTCCAGCTTGCGCGCCAAACGGCCAAGGACGCGCATTCTGGAATGCCACGACGCCGATGACAGGTAGGCAATGCCGCCAACTATGCGGCATCTTCCCTGGCCGAAGAGTGATCAGCCCGATCAGGGCAATCTGCAGTCCTCAGCATCATCTGCATGTTTACAACTCATCAGCCTGCATAGCTGGACATTACTGCACCTCTTGCAGGTTCGCTTCCCACGTGCGCACCCGCAAGCTGACCAGCCGCATTTCGACCGGCCCAGGCCCCCATACCGCACTCGACCCCTTCATCAAACATCCCGGACGACTTCGCCTCAATTCCGGACCTCTCCGTTGAGAAATGAGAAACGCCAACCTAGGCGGCCGTTCTAAACTCTATTTGAAGGCTCCGTTCGGGACTACGCCCGATAAACAACCATTGGCGATACTGCTAAGCGACAGGAAAGCACACTTGCCGATGACCGAATGAGACGAACTTCAGCCTGGTTTTTAGACTCATGACTACGCCTAGAGCCGGTCCAGCTAGTGCTGCCTGGTCGAAGCTATCCAGAGGCCGTTGACTGCACATGGCTTTACAGTTCCGATCCCTTCGACACTTTCAGATATGTGGTCTGATCTAAAATACACTTTCCCATATTGCTGAAGTGACGAGGCTTGTCTTTCCGGAGCAAGAGTACATTACATGCCTTGCTACTGAATCCTAAAGTATGCATGTGCCTAAGGGCGCCAACATTTGGGCATCTCGATCTGCAGGACGATGGTCACGTTGCTCCAAGATGACATTGTCTAGGTGTTGTTGCCTGCCTTTTCAACGAAGTCGGTTGAAGTTTCATGGTTCATTTTCTCAGTTCTTATTGCTCATCCTTGCTCAGACATTGTAGACAAGTGACGATCTTGGGACAAAGGAAGGATGCCGCCTTCCCCTAGATTAGAGGATGATAAAGGCTGTCGTCTCAGACAAGACATCACCTCCATACTCTGGCAATGAAGGAAAGTCGCATTCATATGCCATGAATGAGAGCTATCATTGTTCCCGACTTAGACCAACATGAAAACCAAGCGCAGCTATTGTTTGTCTGATCAATGTTGAACTTGCCATTGGAAACCTTTCCATAGTCTCTTTGTTCCAATGATTCCATCAGGTGCCACCACTTTGAAAAGCCCATTCCTTCCAATCGATAGCATTGATAATAACTCATTGCCTCAAAGATGGCCTTTACCGGTATCGTCACGTTGTTCAACCTTCCATCTCATCAGCTGGCTTTCCCACTGCACACCGGAGTTTCTCTTGAGATTGACACTTGACCAAACTTCTCATCATGGCCTCCTTCCAAGCTCGCCTGCCAAAGACACCATATGCCGACGCCTACCAGTCTCGCTACATTGAGGAGATCCTTTGCCTAGGTGGCGGGAATGAAGACGCTCCAAACGGTCCATATGCCGAGATGGATACCGAACTTCTGGGTCACGTCAACTGCAGCTATCTCTCAACACATGGACACGCGCCTACGCTGCTCGCCCTCAAGCAACACGCGCAAGCGCTGACCATCCTGATTGCCCAGCTCGCGCCGACATCTCAGTACGCCGAGGTGGACAATGAGAACAACAACGAGGGCCGCATCCAAAAGTCGTTTAGAGACAACGAGGCCTTTGACTGGCTCAACGACTTGCAGAAACCATACACAAACGACGACGAGTGGCACAACAAGCCCCTGACCGACCTCATGAACCTGATCCAGCACGAGTCCGACACCCAGGGCACCGTCCACCACTGCCCCCTTCACGAATTCAACGAAGACAAGGACAAGCGGACCAAACCCCGCCCCTACGCCACGCACACCGCTCTGGCCTCCCACGCAAACGAGTGTCTCGAGATGCTGGACCACGAGTACGGCGCCACGGGCGGCCTCCTCTCCCTCCTCCCGACCAACGAGGACCGCGACTCGGACGAGATGGCCGCCGTGCGCAATAGTCTCCTCGGCCAGTGGCTCCTCTACACCCAGCACCTCGTGGCGCGCATGCACGACCTCGAGCTCGGCTACGCCAACGCGCTCGACGTCACCGCGGGCGAGGCCGCCGTGCCGATGCAGATGCTCTCGAGGATGGGGCCGGACGCCGCCTCGGGCCGCGAGGTGGCGTATCCGCAGGACAAGTGGATCCTCGCCAACGCGGGCGACGACGTGTTTGACTTTTTGCACCGCGTGCTGGACAGGCAGGAGGCGCAGATTGAGCAGAAGAGGGAGGTGTGGGCGGCGAACGGGACGCATGGGGAGCGCATGTGGAACGAGCAGCGAGGCGGGGATCTCTATGCCCGCGGGCTGGTGTTCTACGACGTCAAGACGAGGTATTACAGGCTGGCGGGCAAGGGGAGCAAGAGCACCATCTTCGTGCTGCCGGCGCACGGGGAGCACCCGGCCGTGCAGCAGACGCGGCGGCTGGAGGTGACGCCGACGGTGGTGTCGGTGGTGGCGCCGACGTGGCCTGCGCGGGTGTCGGACTGGGAGAGCAAGTACAAGAACCAGCTGGACGAGGCGACGCGGATGGAGATTCAGAATCACCGGTTGACTAGTGCGGGCGAGGCGATGAAGGAGCACAATGAGATGTTGGCGACAGAGCTCGATAAGGCGAGATTCATGAACGAGCAGTTTGAGAAGTACTACGGGCGGTCCGAGGTGGCCGAGGGGCCGAGGATGTTGGAGAGAGCGGTGTCGATCTTGCAGAGGGACGTCAAGGATAAGGCGGATGAGATTACGGGGCTGTTGAATATGGTGAGGGAGGTGAGGGATAAGTTGCCGAATCAGTTTGCGGGGTTGTTTGATGATTTGTTGGAGTTGAGTGAGGAGGAGGAGGAGGTTACTGCTGATGCGGGTGGTGAGGCGGCTGAGGAAGATGTGGTTTGACTGATGTTTGGGTGGTAAAGTGTGTAGATGAATACATGGACGGGGTTGTACAAGTATGGAGTTTGATAGATGGTGTTTTCTTGAATACGTGGTGATACAGAGGTAAGGTGACCTCGTTGAGCATCATGTTACTCAAAGGTCCGCCAGTTGCCACATGAATGAGAACCCTTTTTTTTTCGCCAAGGTAGGTAAGGTACCAACGATACTTGAGGTCTGAATTCTCTTAAGTTGACCAGAGCTGGTTGGATTTTGGGAAAGCCAACGCTTTGAGAACGTATCTTTGAGCAAAATGAATTTTCTTGTGAAACAAACATAGCTACGAAAACTCAACCTAGAAGAGCAGCATGGATAATGGTGATGCGAAGGGAAGATCAAGTACTTCGGATATAGAGTTGTCAGATAATTTGAATAGCAGTAGGAGTAGCAATGGAAGCTCAGCTAAAAAAGAGCGGCAGAAGCAGTGGCAGCAGAAGCATTGGTAGTGATAGTGATTCTGAGGGAAGGGAAGTATACGCAAGACCTCCAGATGTAATGAGAGGCAGATCATGTTGCCACCCAGTTGAGTGTCTAGGTGACGCGGAGATAGGACCGAGATGCAAAAGTCGCGCAATCTGGAGGCTGGAGGTTGGACGGAGATGTCTTCTGTTTTTGCGGTAGTGTAGCTTCAGATGAGTTACCTTAGCCTGGTTGATGAGGCAATGTAAGACAGATGGACGCACGTAAGGGGGACCCTTGCATGATTCATACAACCACTTATTCGCATTGTCACGTTGAACATGTGATTTATTAACTTTTCCATTCAGACCGGACTCATGTGGCCATATTGCTGCAAGTGACAATAGTCCCACCGAGCATCGACAGAAAGATTGAAACAGACACTCGAGAGATAAAACCGTCCGTCGGTCGTTCGCGAATCACCGATGGCCCCCCAGTCGAACAAAGAACGGCAGCAGGGATGTACAATACACCTAGTCCCGATTGGGGATGACGCACATCAGTCAGCAGGGGTCCGCCGTAGCCGAGACCCTCCCACCCAGCGGGGCGTTGCCCCAGACGACGGTCTGACAGTTTGCGCTGCCGCCGCCAAAACAAAACCCTCTAAAGCTTGGAAACACTCACACGCACGCGCAGTCGCACTCACGCACCCAGCGCACTTCCTATTTGCAGGCAACCCTTGACCGGTCTAGCATCCTCGATCGGGGCCGACCTGCCCGCGGGTTCCTCATGATGCCATACCGCGGACACTAATTGGCCCATCTGCCTATCATCCATCGGTGCTAAGCCTGCGGCGCAGATTGAAGACTTGGTTCTAGGCTTCCTAACCAACCCCTCTTTTCCCGCTCATCCTTGGCTCTCGGATTTCCCAAGTGCGCGGCCCTTTGATAGACGTTCGTTCGGGTCTTGTAGGCGACTCGCTCACACGGCTCGCTGCCTTTCAGCCTTCGTCTCCCTCCCACCGGTGCCAGTCAACCGCCGCGGCGCGCCGCCAAAACGACCCCTCCTCCGTTGCCCCCCTGCACATCGAAACCGTTCGATTTGTTGACATCTTGCTTTTTTGTCCTTCTCCCTTAGTGTACAGAAACCTACCCTTGTCCAAACTGCATCTGCATCCGCAAACCAGGCCACACCCCAACCCCTCGATTTGCTCGTCATCCAGATTAATTCCCATCGCCCTTGTCCGGGGTGTTCGTCTTTCTCCATCTCTGGTCATCCTGACCCAGCTCTGGCCTCCTCTTTCCCGCATGCCCCGTGCTTTTCCTTCCTCTATTCTTTCCCTGCCTATCACTTTTTTTTCGGTTCGTCGACGTATTCCTCAAGGCCCATTTTCCGACCCGGCTAGCTAGTTGAGAGTGTCGAAGCGAGAAGGAGTGACGAAGGAAGAAGAAAAGAGGGAATGCCAGCCTACTGAGGAATCATCCGTTCTAGAACCAGGATCTCTTCCCGACTTCACATCGCATCAACATTTGAGAGGACAACGACGATCAACCAGAGTGCGCAGAAGAGAGGGGGGCAAAAGAACATGAATTGACCACCGCTCAGCGGTTGGCGTATACGAATACACAAAACCGGACCGCAAACGACGATCCTTTACGGAACGATCATGACCGCAACGGCCGGCCGGTGGGCCTTGTCGGGGCCAGAAACAGCTATCCGCAAGACGACGACCTTCGCCGCCGCCGCGCTGCTCTTCACTTCCCTGGTCTCGGCGCAACAAACGTTCCCATACGTTCCGACGACAATCTTGCTCTCCTCCGCCTTGCCGGGATCATCAGGCAATAACAGCAACCATGGCCTTGCATACATCTTTCACCAGGGTAGTTCCGGCGTCGAGCTCCTGTCGGTGAATGCCTCTGCTACCGTCGACGGCGCTGCCAGCCTGCAGACGATATCGACGAGCTTGCCGTTCCTCGACGATGCGACCAAGACGACGGCTTTCCTCCCCACTATGGCGGACAATGGGACCATTGTGGTTCAGGCGGGGGATTGCAAGACGGCGGAGGGCTACGATATCTGGACATATACTCCAGGGGCGGCATCAGGGTCTTCGAGCTCTTCAGGATCCTGGTACAAGACTTCAGCAACACTACCTAGCAGCGCGGACTCGGACGCAGGTCCGTATGCTCTTGGTGCAGGTATCAGCTTCTCGTCGACCCTCGCGCCGACCATGTCCGAACCTGTACTGTACTCATTCGGCGGCATGTGTCTGGCGCCGACAACGGACGAATCTACGTGGCAAGGAAACGGGACATATACGAAAGCCATGTTGAGAGTGGCTCCTTCAGACTCTGTGGCTTCGGGGTACTCAGCCAGCTTCATCTCTGGCAAGGGCCCCGCCTACGCCGAGGCGGGGTTCTCCTTCACGCCCCTGAGCCCGTCAATCTCAAACCGGTCCGGCATCGTCACGCAACAGAACCGCTACGTTTTGCTCGGCGGCCACACCCAGCAGGCCTTTATCAACATGAGCTCCGCCGCCATTTGGAACCTGCCAGAGGAGTCGTGGAACTTTGCGACAGTCAGCGCCACGCGCGTCGGAAGCAGCGAGCTCGCGGTCAAGAACGTCGAGAAGCGCGCGTCGACGCAGGTGGAGAGCCGGTCCGGGCACACAGCGGTGCTGAACGAAGATGGAACTGCGCTTATTATTCTTGGCGGCTGGGTTGGCAGTGTATCTCAAGCTGCTTCTCCGCAGCTTGCGCTTCTCAAGATGGGTGATACGTACGGAGACTGGACGTGGTCGATTCCATCTCAGCAACCGGATGGTGGCATATATGGCCACGGGGCAGCGATTTTGCCTGGCAATGTAATGATGGTTTACGGAGGATACGAAATCACGACTTCAGGATCCAAGGCGAAGAGACAGTCAAGCGGGACCGGGCTTAGGTTTCTGAACATGACTTCTATGGCATGGAGTTCGAGCTACACGAACCCAAATCATGCGACATCGTCGAGTGGATCTAATAGCTCCACCGGAAACGACAACATCAAGAAGATTGGACTGGGTGTCGGCCTCGGCGTTGGGCTTGCCGCAGTTCTCGGCGCCTTTTTGGTTTACTATTGTTACAAGAGACATTTAAGGAAGAAGAAGGAGATGAGAGAGGAGACGGTGAGGTCTCTAGCGCAAGATGCGACACGATTTCTGCATCCAGAAGACGACATGTTGGAGCGGGATGGCGGATCGGCATACCCCTGGACGAGCCATTCTTGGTACACGGGAGGTCACGATCCTTACGAGACGATCGACAGATCGCTCGGCTACGAATCGTTAAGGACAGGCCATGGTCCGGGCAACAACCAAGGTGTATATCAACAGCCGCCCGGTTTGCTCATTCCGCGCAAACCCATACCTCGCGCGGCAAGAGGCGCATACCAACCAGCAGCGAATCTCACCACGCCAGGCCACATCCACCCAATCTACGAAGCAGATGAAGATGACCCCGAGCACGTCAACAGAAGGAAGGATCAGGAGCCCGCGACACCTACCACACCGGGGCACGCCGACCCGTTCATGACGCCGACGGGTTCCGTCCCGATCTTGACCCCCGGCAACCGCAACTCCATGACGCCCAGTCCAGAGGCCCTCCTGCGCCGCAACACTGAGGTGCAGGACTGGCAGTCGGACATTGACGCTACAGAAGCCCTCCTGGCTCGAATGCCCTCGCGCCGCAATAGCCGCGTCTCCCCAACACGGCGCGCGTCTATGCGTTCGGCGCGGTCCATGGCAGATGACGAGCGGACGGCCAGCAACGTCTCCGAGTCGGCGCGGAGTGCTATCAGCGTACCCACGCGCTCGGCGTCTGCGAGACGAAATAGTACAGGACCGAATAACCTGACCATCATCACCGATAACCGGGTAGGCACCTCTTCGTCGTCAAGCAGCAGCGGGCACACATACTCCACCGCCAAGACAACCTTCAACGCCCTGCAAGCCGAGGGTCCCTCGCTGCTCCTCCAAGGCCAGCGACCACGCAACGAGCACGACGACGACGAAGAGGACTTTGTACACATCCCCAGCAGCCCCAGCAAGCACAAGCCCCGTCGATCACTCGGGTGGCTCGGCAGTCTCCGGCGCGTCTTCAGCAGCGGCGTCAACAACAACTCGTCCGACTCGAGCGATCACGAGAGCCCGCGGCGGTTATCCCTCGACCAAGTCAGCTCGGACTACGAGCCGCGGCTGGTCGGGCTATCCGGGATCGGCGGCGCCGAGCTCCTGCGCAGGAAGCAGGGCCGGCACGACTGGGACATTGACCAAAAGTCGCTCGACGAGTGGGATATCGAAAAGGCGATTGAGCAGCGGCTGGTGCAGGTCATGTTCACGGTGCCCAAGGAGCGGCTGCGGGTCGTCAACGCCGAGATTGAAAAGGAGGAGGAGGCGATCCTCGTGGACCCGGATAAGGACGAGATGGAGGGGCTCGACGGGGCGGATCTGGAGAAGAGGGCTCTCGCGGAGGAGTATAGGGATAAGGGCAAGGGCAAGGAGATTGCTCTCGACGACGATGACGAAGATGACCTGGGATCCCGGAATAGGGGCGTGTATGCGCGGAGACCCGAGTCACCGAGCACGGGGTCGCCGGTGCGCGGACGGAGGTTACTACACCTCCCCCCGCCAAAGGACGACTCTGGGGAGTCTTCTCATGGTCACGACCACCCGCTGCCGAGCCGGGAAGACTCTGCGGAGCCCCGGCCGTCGCTGACGCTTCGTACGGCCGAGGTCGTGAGCGTGGCGAGGCCGAGGACGAGGGTGCTCGAGATGGTGGAGAGCTTCGAGTCGAGGAGCAGGGAGACCAGTCCGTCGCTCGGCTAGGTGCCGGGTGATGATCACAAAGGACGTGGGGACTTTACCCTGTTTGACTCGTTTTCTGCCGTCGGACCTGCTGCTGCTGCGTTGGCGGAGTCTGGATCTGGTACTTCCGATGTCTGATTAGACGGACCATGGGGGGCTCTCTGTTGGTCGTGAATCACTCGGGGGCCTTTGTCTTTTTTTGTCCCGCTGGTCTAAAGCGTATCTGCGTTGGGAGTTTCTCGAGGCGTTTTGGGTTTTTGCTGGATATCAACCGCCGTTCGTTCCAAGGAATCTAGGAGGGAGAAGGGGGGGCCCCCAGTCATCGGACCTGTGTATGTGTGCGTGTGTGTGAAATGGGAAGGGGGGTTTCAAACAGTGTATACAATGGAAATATCTGGGAGTCTTTTGGCCTTTTCCCGTTCGGCGTGACGGGGATCTGGATATTGAGGGACGGACAAATCATGGGATATTTTATTGGAGGGGAGAGGCAAATTTGTTGTATCCTGTGTTTAGTTTACCACGGCGAATGTGAAAGCGTATCTACTGTCGCTCATGTTACAAACCAAATCGACTTTTGGATCTTGAATGTAGAAAACTGGGCAAGCGTGTGATTACTTTTACTTTTAAAGCGTGTGGATACATCAGTGCTTTAGCCAACGAGCATCAATCACGGTAGAGATTTCATAGCCAAGTTGACGGCGCCAGGACCATTCAAGATTGTTTGTAAATGTGTATGTTCATTCCCACCTAGCTAAATGATGTGGTATCTCGTAAAGAAAAACAAGTAAACGCCGATTTTTCCTATGCATTGCCTCCCACCTTGAACCCCCCTAAAAAGACTAAACTAATCACCTCAAACCTCATAGTCGTGAAAGGGTTCCAGCAGTTTCTCTTAGACCGCTGACTATTATCCAACATGTGAACCGTCGCGATCTGTGACTTTTGTTCAAGAGTAAAAATCTTATATACATGGCTCGGCCTAAAAAGCCTGACCAGGCCCCGGCTGCTGTTCGTGCGTCTGGTTCCCGTACGGGTGATTGGCATGCGGTTGTTGCTGACTGCCAAACGCCTGGTTCTGGTATGCTTGTTGCTGGTACGCCTGTTGCTGAAGGGCCGGATGTCCGTAGGCGCCGTTCATCGGCGATCCGAGAACGGGACTCTCTGGCATGATGGAGGCGGCTGCTGGGCTTTGTGGTGGTCCCCAAAGCGCTTCTCCTACCCTTTGCTGCGTCAAGTCGCGGGGACCTGCGACACCCAGATTTGCTGGTGCTGCCGGCCCCGTTCTCCCCCATTCGCCGTTGCTGGGCCCCGGGTGTGCCGAGTGTACTGGCGTCATGCCCGTCTGCTGTTGGAAGCTCTGGTCTTGGTAGGGCGAAATTGGCGACATGGGCGACAAGGGGGACACCGGGCGCGCGGGACGGCGTGGCGGAGACATCTGCGAGGGATTCGGTTGGGCGTGGGCGATGAGGCTGTCGCTCTCGTTACCAGGGCGCTGGGGTCGTGGAGGTGGTCGCGAGGGTTGCAGGTATGTGCTGCGGCGGAATTCGGTAGCGATTGGAAGGTGATCGGTGCTCTTGACACCGGCGGGATGGTACCCCGTGTCTCCGCCCTTGTCGAGGTCGTCCATGTCGAGGCTGGCTGCGGTCTTGTAGCTAGGGTCCTCGTGGCGGCGCTTGACACCGCAAAGCAGCCAGCGCATACCGCGACCAAAGGCCTTAACAAAGTCCCACAGGTTAAGGGCGTCCCCGACAGCCTTTAGACCCATCCAACCGCCGGCGGGGGCCGTATGGACGTTTTCGCGGAGGGGAGCGTGGCTATCTCGAGAGTCCGCGGACGGGTAGTATGTGGTCTTGGCGCCCGGGACATAAGGGGCGTAAGGGAAGGCCCAAAGATGGAGGAGGGCGAATAGTGCCATTTCGAAACACAGAAGAAGGGCGGGAATGCCGACTTTGATGTCCGGGTAGGCCAGTACTTTGTTCGGGTGGACAAGGTCGAGCGTCGAGGTGGCGAGGGAAATGCAGGTGACCTGCCAGAAAGAGAAGAAGACTACAAGCTTGATGGCAAGGACCTTGAGGAAGGGCGAATGCTCCTTGAGGGGTTCTCTCATCTGGACGTAAAACTGAATGACGGAGTACATGGCAATAGTGACGGCCACACAGTTGATCGAGATGACCTGTTTCTGTTAATGAAGAATTCCAGATGGCCTAGGGGGCAAATAAAACGTACCCAAATGTGAGCAAAGACTGGGTTGTTTGAGCTTTCGCAGTAGCGGTGGAAGTATTGGGTGACGACGGCCGTGACAGTCATGGCGACGCGGATAAAGACGTAGTGATATACACCAATCCAGATGACGTTGAACCAGGTCAAGCCGCTTTTGGGCGTGCGCCAGGGTCCTCTCTGTCCTCCACAGCACTTTGCAAACCAATCGAGAGGCCAGACCCAAGGCTTGATGGGGTAAAGATTGCGGAAGTAGTCTTTCTGGGTATGGACATCCGGGGCGAGATAGTGGCACATGAGCGAGAAGAAGGATGCGATGGCGAAAGCCTCGTAGCAGTCGCTCATGAGCTGGAAGTAGACCGCGTGCCAGTAGTACCAGAGTTGAAGGAATGAGGAGGCGGCGTAGACGGGAACCATGAAGAGGATACGGATGATCTGACGCTGCTCGCGGGGCTTGGTATAGTTGATCGAGTGCATGAAGACGAGGTAGAAGGAGAGGCATATTGCGATGATGGTGCAGGAGCCGGCAATGATCAGGGCGAGGTCGTGGAAGGTCAGGGGACCAGCGATGAGGATCTCGGAGCCGGGGAGGACTGAGAGAGAAGAGGGCTTGTTAGTTTTCTTGCACGATGCGGATGTCTCACGGGGATAGGGTTAGGGGATTTCAGGGTCGAGTGACATACTCCTCAGCTCTTCGAGCGTTGAATTACACGTTAAATTCATGGCGACGACAGCTCAGCACCGTGCCGAGGGGTGACCTCCGGAGGACGGGGTATCGTGTACGGAACGGAAGGCCCGCAAACTATGGCAGCGGGTTACGGGAGGACTATAAGCGGCGTGGCAGGAGCAGACGATGACGATGTCGGTGTAGATGAGGTTGGTGGGTTGGGGTTTAACGGTTGTGCCAAGACTGGTGCGCTGCAGGAACAGAGCGGGTGCCGGTCTTGGCAGAGCTTGGTCGCCTGGTGGCTCTGGATTGCGTTTGGGGCGGGTCGCGTGGTCGCAAACGGACTCGCAGAGGAGAAGGAAAAGGTCGAATTTCGAATTCAAAACGACGGATTCGTATTTCGGGATGGCTTCCTCGTTATAATTCTACCGGTTCAGAGTGAATTTCTCCCTTCAATTCGCGCCGTGTCTCTCCCTCTGAGATGAGACGAGGATGGTTGTGTTGTGGGTTTCTGTGGGTGCTAGAAGATCGTGGCCGAGTGGTTCAGAAGGGATTGTCTTTCCCCAGTCCGCGCCCAGTAATGTAGTCGCACGTCGATCCTCCTCTTGCAAGATTCCACAGAAATATTAACGGTCCGTCGCGCGCAATTACAGAGCTGGGGGTTTTCCTTTTCGTCGTTGGTCGGGGTTCGGGGTATCGTTTCGGTCTTCGTTATCGGGAGTGTGACGTTGAACAAAATGCAGTTTGGTATGAAGAAGGTAGTTTCGGTCAATCGATGGAGGATTCCCGCGGCCAAGAAGCAAAAACAAAAGAGCAAGGTAGAATCGGAAGAGTAGACAGACGCGCACCAAGGAGACGGCCGTTGTGGTGAAGGGTTTGGAAGGAGGGAAGAAGAATGACGAAAGCGCAAGACTTGGAGGGGGGGAACTTGGCGAGAGACATACAACCCGTTACTCAGGAGGTAAGCACCAAAGCAATGAGCATGCTTCCTTCCTCAAGCTGTAGGAGGTACTCCGTAACTTAGTAGGGGACCAGGGGTACCGGGTACTTCGAGGTGCATTACCTAAGGTGCAGCGGCCCAGTGGGTGCTAAGGCAATGGAAAGAGTCCGGGGCCGTTTGCCAAGTGGCTGAGTGCCAAGGGTCGACGACGGAGCGGACGCACTAAGATTACAGGGCCGCTGACGACGGCGGCATCCAGTCAGCAGCGAGATCCCTCCCGCCTCCGGGACAACGCAGCGCCGCCCTTCAGGGGTTTCCCCTTCACATGGCCCTCTGTGTCTCGACTTTTGGGGCTGCTCAGCCGTACCAAAGTACGCAGTACACAGCCGTGGCGCGCGTGGAATAGCATCATTGTTCAAATCCACCAACATCGGATGCTCAATGCAAAAGAGCGTCACCGCCTTGCTATGACCAGTGCCGGTTACCGAAGACATCTATTTGCAGCATCGTCTGCCTTATGCTGGGTACATCTACGCCACACTCTCACCGTTGCGAAATCAACATCATCAGAGTATTTACTCGTACGTCGTATGGGCAAATGTGAACGCGTCACTCGTACGGGGCAATCTCATTACCATCTCTTATTTCAATCTTTTTTTCCTCGCCGTACGGAGCACTGCGACGGGCTATGAACAGGGATCCAACACCAAACAGCCGGGCTCCCTCCTCCCCCTTCCCTGGGCCCCTTCCTCAAATCTTGTCCCTCCCGCGCGGCGTTTTAGAATTCGGAAACGAAGGAGAGCAGATTAGAAAAATTTGATCCCTACTTATGTTGCGACCCAAGACTCGAAGCTATGAACGAATTGCAGACCAAGACCGACTCTCACTGGCTGTTTAAAATCCCCGATATGACCACCGCGGATGGGATGTGCAGCGGGTGCGCACGCACAGCGGCACGATGGATTTCGCCCGCCATGCACTGATCTTTTGATGATGCAGGGACTCGGCCTCGATCAACCTCGAGCACATTCAATCAACGTCATTCTTTTCGTCCGAGCAATCTTTCAGTCTCCTGCACAGCAAAACTCTCTCCCCCTTCCTCCTCGCAGCCGCCAGGCGGCTGATCAAACACACGGCCCATCGCAATGAGACGAACACCGGACGGACTGACAGATGCGACGTCACAGGCCTCCCAAAGAACGGGGGAAAACCCGATGCACGAAAAAGACACTAGTGAGAAAGAGAAGCACATTCACCATCTCCTCAGGGATACCACCAAATCATCATCGCGATTCTGCCTCACTCATACTATGTATTAATTACCGCGGCCCCGGGACCACGACGACGAAGCAGAAAAAGTCAATGCCAACGTGCCAAGCCTGCCCCCATGTTCCTTTTTTATGTTCCTAGAGACGCGACGACATCCCACTTTCCGCACACCTCTCCGCCATACGGATACCCTAACTTGATATCCGTACAAGTTCCCATCTCAAAAATACTCTCTGTCCATGCCAACCAGAAAGAGGTTATTCCCACATCGTCAGCCACAATTGAGGCGCGGTCGTCGTATACCATACAGCCCCGGTCGACAGTACCTTGGTTCTCGCATTCCAGGCCCATCTCATTTTGGCATTTGCGCTCCTCTTCTATCAAAAATACGAGTCAAACCAACATTACCTATTCGTATTACTCGTATACGGAAAACTGACCGCGTATTTCTCTCCCATCAAATCTGCCCAGTCTCTTCACAACATATTCAACTCCTCCGTACAAACACAGAATAAGTGCAGCCTGCCATTCATCATTCGTGTGCTGTTCATTATACTTTGTTTGTTTCGGTATGTATCCCCCCCTCCAATCTCACCTTGCCCATATTCATTGTCTCTCACCTCCGAAACTCAGTTTCGGCTGTGACTTTGTACTACCACCCTAAAACGCGCCCCCATCTCGAACAACAACCTCATTACTTTTCAGCCCCAAATGACCTCCCCCTCCCCCGTCATCTAATTCAGTTTTGTTTCGAAACATGCAGCCTCCCATCGATCCATCAATCCCTTCCCTCGCTCCTCACGGCTCCCACGGTCGATGAAAGTATGCTTATGCCACTTAAACACGGACGCCTCAAATCCGCCATCAGATCCCCAGAGCGGTTCAAAAACGCATTGTAGGTAATTCTGGTCGTGAAATAGGGGTGAGGGGGGGAAATAGTGCCACCATCGACGCCTCCTTCCTTGGAAGCCCCGTCCACCGAGGAACGCGTCCGATCAAGAAGACACTAAGGCTCCTAGTGCTGCCAGTCCGCTCCAAAAAGAATCCTGCATACCTAAGTATTTTGCGCATGACGCCAGTCCGTCCGGCTTGATTGAGCCTCATCTCGAACCTCCGCTCAACAATACTAGGAAAAGGGGAATGATCTACAGTACACGGAAAATGACTTAGTGACGAGGCAAACTCCCAAATACAACAACACATGGAATCATCAGATCACCCATTGCTAAGAAGTTCACTCAACCGACCTCCCTCTTAACTACCAACTGCAACTTACGACGAAAAAGGGGACATGGAACAATGGACTTTACCATCGTCAACTCCGTCGGGGGAGTCAGCATACATGGTAGCTGCTTAGGCATGTGAAATGTACACCCACAATCTCCGTATGAACAGTAATCCATTCTGTCTCCATTCATTCCATCCACACCCCGAATCCAGATAATCAGATCATATTACCCACCTCCGAAATCCGCTCTCTCCTTGTCCTCGCATCCAAAACTAAACGCTAAGCTTTTCCGCAAAAAACACCCCCTAAAATTCGAATGAAACATCAGCAGCATCTAATCACGCTCACCAGCTGCCCAAAATTCCCCTTGCGGCCAAATCACCAATGACATCAACCCACCACCTACACACACACACACACACACACACACACACATACATTGGAGTCAGGTATCCGTAAACAAAAAACCCAACATGCATCTTCATCAGGGCTATCGTCTACGAGATTTCCATCAGAGGCTCAGAGCACAAAACCCACCCCACATCGAAAAGTTGCGATCGACCGCGCCTTGCTTCCGCCCATCCCCCCTCCCCGGCCGTGACCCATCCGTACCTCTTCCGACCCTCCATCTTCTTCCCTCTCTCTACCACACTACAAGTAACTACGAAGTACACAACTCCAAGTTTTCAGGGTTCCTCACAACGCACAAACAAAATCCTTGCAACAGCAAGGCTCTACGCGAACAATCAAAGCAGTAAAAGAGTCTGAAACCCTGTGCCCTGTGCCATCTATGATTCATCCAACATGTGCCCCCGTCCATCGTTGCAACGTCCATCCCCCGTACTCCCGTATCCGATACGCACACACATACGCACTCGAGCCCCCGAGCCTTTTCCTCGCCGGCCCCGGTCCGACCCATCGAGAAGGACTCTTGAAGCGTTGCCCGAGACTGCGGCGTTTGTCTTGACGCGATACTCATAATCATCACATACTCATTGTACACCATATGGCGAAGACATGCATCATTTGTACGCGTTCGATTGATATTATGATTGTCGCAACCAGCTACAGAACTTTTCTTCCGCTCCAGTGACCATTGTGCACAGTCTGCTGTTCGGTCCCCCAAGACATCCGGTGACGGGCTACACAGCCTATAACCTCGACGCGAGGCCTCCATCTTGGGCTCAGCTCGACCAGCTTCGTGCAACCTCCGCAGTCCCGGGTCACTCTATTAGGTGTCGTGGATGCATCGTCACCCACAAGTGTGTGCCCATGGAAAGAGGCATGGTGCCAAAACTGCTACCATTTGTAACCAATCTCACCCATCCATCGTGAATTTGTCCAAGTCGTTTCGCTGTTGGCTCATGGCCCGCTCGTGTATGTACAAATGCCGCCATCGTCATACCCTAAGAATCGTAGCCCGACTCTCGTACTGGGAAGGCAGGGCTCTTCGTCTACGATCACTTGGCTCGGCCTTGTAAGGAAACCCCGCCGATGTTGAGGATCGCCTTTGGGCTGTCGACGACTCCCAAACCACCAGTCGAAAGGGGAGATAGAGAATTGAAATTATGGCAGCCGTCGTCCTCTGCGTTCGTGTTGCCCATGTGATGTGTTCGTGTTCGTGTTCAGTGGCCTTATGCCCATAATGTACTGCGGCGGATGTCGATCCTAACTGATCAACCTTATCACGCCTGGTGTTGCCGTGAGGGCCACCCAATCCAGAATTCTTCTATGCAGAGTCGTTAAATGAATGGAAACGCCGTCCTGGTATCTCAAAAACGCAATGCGAAGACCGAAAATTGGTACCTGGACCGAATTCGTGTACGTCGTAAACGAGTGTATGACATCTCGTTGTCTTGGTCCGCCCGATCATTCCATCGACCTTCAAGTGTCAGGATCCGGATTGGTCGCCCGCAAGACTGGTTGATGAACCTTGCGGGAGTAATCTTGGTCGTCGCGTAGGGTATTAATACTCTCTGCACTCTTATTGTGCACGTAGAGGCCTCTCGGAAGAGGATCCAGGCGAGGATCATGAGCGAGAAGGCGGCTCCGGCGATGATCGCTTGAGGCGTCGGGATCCCATCGTCCTCCATCAACAGTGACAACCATTTCGGGGTTTCGTGGCGAGCCGGTCATGCCGGCGGAACTACCACGATGGCTAGGCTCGTCGTACTTGTCGTTCTCGTTTTGCTGTTGTCTCCGACGTCTGAAGAACAAGAAGAGTCCCAGTCCTGCAATGGCCACAACAGCGGCAATAACACCAACCACGATTCCAACAACAGCACCGGTGCTGGGTCCATTCGACGACGATTGACTGCCAGGCGTCAGTTCGGAGGCGCCCGTTGCTCCCTCGGTGCCCGTGGCAGTCGGCGTAACGAAGATGGTCCTCACGGTTCCGTCGGCTGTCACCGTTTGAACCGTCGATCTCGGTTTGCTACTACTCGAAGTCTGGATTCTCAGTCAGCGTTTGCTCGTGTCAGTGACACACCCCCTCATTTGACAAATGCAGGTTTACGGGCACGGCATGTTGTTGGGACTTTTGAGAGCATACAGATGTTGTTGACGTAGTCGTCGTTTCCGGATCGGGCGTGACTGTGTTCTGAATTGTCTCAGTTTTTACTGTTGTGATGACTTGTACGGTTGTTGCAGGCGGGGCCGGAGGGGCCTGGTTTCCAGACGATTAAGCCAAGGCATCACACGTGGTGGAGGTGAGACGATGGAGTCTGGGGATGAGGTTCGGGATCGTGTAGGGAATGGAGATCACGCAGAATCACGCATGCACTTCACGATACATGGCTGAGGGGATTGTACTCACTTGTGTAGTAGTGCTGGCTGCTGCCTTGGACGATGACGAGCTGTCACCTCCGCTGACGGCGGTGCTGGTAGGAGTCTTCGCCAGCGTCAGGTATCCGTAGTAGTTGGGCCTTGAGCCGCAGTGCTCGATATCGTAGCCGGGACAGATATCATTGCATTTGTCGCTCACTTCGGCTTCGCTGGACGCGGCCGGCGCGACATCAGAGCACCAGCAGGACTGCCACTGGACAATGGCAAAGGCGAAGTTCTTGTCTCGACAGAAGTCGGTGCATAGTCCATTCGTCTGCCATGTGCTGAGATCTATTATAGATGTGAATTAGCCATTGCATGCGCGTGGGCAGAGGAAGGCAAAGGCAGAGCTGGCCGAAGATGTTGAAAGCCTCAAGTAGCGTTGCCATGTCATGTCTTCTTGGGAGGACTCCAACGTACTTGCGCTCATGGATGCCGTGTTCGTGTTAGAGCAGAGGTTCTGCGTCAATTGTCGAGGCATGAGGATTTCGGGTTCTGGCGCAGCCTGTGCCATTGTCGCCCATGATGATAGCGCCAAGGCAAAGATGCCCAAGCATCTCGTCGTTCGTTCGGTGAAAGTCATGATGGATCGGTCCCGATAGACAATTGTACTGAGAGATTTTCGGTCAGTATAGACATTCGAGATTGAGGGGGAAGAAGTAATTTTAGGTTCACAAAATAAACTCGTAACCAATGGCTGGACTTCTCAGGACTCTGGACTTACACTTGCTGGAGTCAGACGCTCACGGGGCTGACATCTGACGTCTGGATCGGTCGGTGGGCGGCGGGAGGAAAGGTTAAAAGGTGCTCCCAAAGGTAAGATGCTGTGCCTGTCCTACGCGACCACGCAGGCAAGCGAGAGACCGCAGGAGTCGTTGACGATGACCTTGAGTGTCGTCCGCAGCTGGTCCGAATTTCGAGTATCGACTATCGTTGCTTGAAACTGGAAGGGTGAAGGCGGCAAGATAGGTGCCGACTCGAATGAGGTTGAGGCCGGGAGGTGGGAGAGAGGGAGAATGGGAAGGCAAGTAGGCCGGGCCGTGGCGTTTGGTACGAGATTTGTTGGCGCCGAGTGTGAATGGGGAAAGAGGGCGAAAGGGTTCGGATGTGAAAACCCAAGAGTGAACGCGGCGAATAATTACTGGCAGCCGAGAGTAGCCAAGCACCGATGGATCAGTGACTGAGATGATTGCCCCTAGAGACAACTAGCGCGATGATTGAGGATAAGAATTGGGGACCTTTTGAGACAAGAGCAACGAGACGACCGGGTGCGCAAGAGTCCGAGTATAATTATGGTCCTCCCTCTTTTTATTAATGAACAGCGTCCTTGTTCCCTCGATTAAGGTGTGGCCTGAGGGTCAGGGATGCGCAGGGTCTGTCAATCAGTCAGGGCCGATGCTGTCTTTGTCGTCCAGAAGGTTGTCGGCCTTGCTGTGATGTGGTCGTGGCCCGGATGGCGGAGGGGAGGGGAAGAGAGTGAGGAGGAGGGAAGGAGGAGAAGGTGTGGAGGAAAGAGGTGAAGTGAGGGTGGTGTTGGAGAAGTGGTGATGGTCAGGCAGGCGCCAAGAGGAAGGAAGCGAAGGGAAGGAGACAAGCCGCAAGAGCAGGGAAGAAAGTGGACAAGCGAGCGAGCGAGCGAGGTGGAATTGGTGGTTGGTGCCGAGCAGCAGAAGCAGCAGAATGCAATTCGTAAGGTATTAACCGGTATCTGCAGCTACAACGGCATCGGCAACAGGGCAAATGCAGCAGGCTAGCAGCGACAGCACCTTAAGGTAGCTAGCTGGGAGTAAGACCCAGGGCCCAAGACCCAAGCAAGCAAGGGCCGGGGAGGGAAACGAGAGACTGGGTGCAGGCAAGAGCTGCAGCGAAGCGATTGTGATGGTGGTGGTGGTGGTGGTGGTGTATTCCCCCTCTGTATCTGGACGGAGTGCGAATACTGCGTAGGTACGAAGACAGAGATTTATGAGTGTGTCTCTTGTCGGTCTTGCCGGGGGATGCTTGCTTCACCAAGTTCACCAACAGAGACAAAGGCGCGAAGGCGGAGGCAGAGAACGGGTGGGAACACTAGGAATAGCGTAGAGAAGAAAAAGTTGACGATAATGACAAGAAAAGGATAAGGGAAACGAAGGAGGTCTAGCTAGGTAGGCAAGGAAGAAGAGAGAAGGAGAGAAGATTCCAATATCGAAAAAGAAGGTGGATCGAGGAAGAGGAGTTACAGGTAAAGAGGCAGAAGCCAGGTCACGGCTGCGGGCTGTTTTCTGGGAGCGAGAAGAGGTAGGGATCGTGGATGGAGGGGGGGGGGCGTGTCACGGTGGCTACGGATACCATGGATGATCATGAATTGGCATGGGCATGAGGAGTATCAGTAGAAATTTAGAATGGCACAATTGGGAAATCCGAGGAGGACGACGGGGGGAAGGAGGATTAGACGCTAGAGACAAGACGGTGATGGAGTGGATTTCTTGGGATGATGGGATGGCAACTGTCCGTGTGTGGAAGACGAATGAGGCGAGCACGAGCCGAGCAACGACCACCAAAAGCCAAGAACGACGCACGCAGCAGCAGTCACTGACAGGCTGCAGCACCTGCCAACCAGCACCAGCAAAGTTGCAACATTGGAATTGGAAGGAAAGCCCAATGAGCGGGTGGTTGGAACTTGCCTTGCAGAAGGAGAGAAAAAAAGAAAAAGTGGGTTTTACGTGACTGGAGTGGGGCCATCAAACCAGGACCAGGCAGGAAGGACACGACCCCATTTGATTGCGACCAGGGCCAGGAAGGAACCAGGACGGGGGTGGGTGGTTCTTGCTTCTGCTGTGTACTATGTACATAGATACTGCGAACAGTCCAAAGTCCACACACACTCTCTCCTCAGCTCACCTCGATCACGTTCTCTGGGCTCTTTCTTCGCTCTGTGTGTTTCTCTGTGTGTTTCTTACAATGCTCCTCGATCCCAATTGCACCCAAGAAAATAACAGGCCATCGCATCTTTCATCCGATTGGACGTGCCAATGCCAATGCTCTTCTCTCCAAGTATCAGAGTGGAACACGACAGTTGAGAAACCCAACAGCAGGACCCGCTGGATCATCCTCACGCATGTTGTGCGTTCGTCCGCGTGCGAGCTTGCGAATGGCCCGCCAGAGACGAACTCGGTGCTGGTGGCGGTCGATGGAACACGCTCAGCGACAAACCACAACCCTCTCGATATGTGGACGCGTGCCGCCCATAGTACCTCAAGCTACGAATACTCTAAGGAGCACTGTCCTAATAAGAGACGCCAGAAGAAATATTGAAGACCATCACCACGCACATGGTACCCAAGCATGTGTGTAACGACGTTGCAACTTTACCGTTGCATTCGCATCCAATCCGGGTCAGTGGACGGCCGGCCGGCCATGAGCCCTGCGATTGGGATAGCAGCAAGTGCGCCTCCTGCCTGTCTTGTGAAAGCCGCAAGCTAACAAAGATACAGCAGAGAGCGATACTCCGTATACACAGCAGATATACCGGCTATGCCACTTGTGACCAACCGCATAACAAGCCCTTCCTCACGACGACACAACTTGCATAAAGATAACCAAGTGCAACAAGCGGAAGTTAATACTTCGTACTTCAGTCAGCACCAAAAGGACCCTTTCGTCTTTTCGCCCTGCCTATACAATGCTCGCCGACCCTTCGCCGTCCTCGCCATCTTGGACCTGGTTTCCCTGACTCTTCAAGCTGCCCTACGGCAGGGGAGTTAATTATCTCCAGCCGACGGACAATCAGCGAGAGAGGTGCCAAAACCACAAACCCCCCACCATTGGCACTGAAGTCGACACGACATCCCGGTCACAGCAGGATGGCCCAAGGAGTCCCGCTTCGCGCGCGCCCGGCGCATCCATCCCGAGCTCGGCCTGATGTAGCTTAGACCGGCTGTGGCGTCGTGAGCAGCGCACTGTTAGTCGAGCTTGCAGGGGTCTCGACGAACATCCAAATCAAACGCAGCATGCGGACGGACCGACAGAAGTGCCCGAGAACGAACCAACGATGCGGCTGTGTGAGTGGATGAGCAGACGCGGCGTCCGTCAATCTCAATCTTGCGTTCCTCCCGCCGCCGTGTCGAAATGACTGAGAGTCTGTCAATCCCATCAATGCTGTCTAAGCGGCAGGCATCGCGGCGGCAGCCAAATGTTTATCACCGCCGCCAACTCCATCCTTCTTCTTCTTCATGATCTTTTGTTCTCCATCTACGCAGTATGGGTCTCGGACTTGAGTGAGAGAGAGACTCGAATGAATGATGGATGATCTGTCACTCCCAAGATGCACCTTCAAGAACCCCCTGCTGCCTCTCTACTTTACCCCTGCTCCTTTCACACCCCTAATCCCCTGAGCCCATGTTGAATGTCGTCACTCTCCACTCTCAAGCTCCAGAAAGCACAGACCAGCAAGCGCTTGACTTCTTTTGTCTCTATGCTCGTTGATAGGTGGATCTGGCATGGCACAAAAACAACATAAAAAACAGCTGGATACGGATGGATACGTTGTCTCTCTGGCCGCTTGTGCCGTGCCTGGCAACACAAACTAGACATGCGTACCCGGGAGGCATGATGCCTGCATTCCTTGCCGTAGCCCGACGTCTTCTCAGCTGCCTTCAGCGGCTGTCTCTGTCTCACTCAAATTCTCTCCCTTTCCCCCTCACCCAAGGCCTTCAAGCTCTCCCCAAAAGGCCCCCAACTCCGATACCCCAAACCCCCGGGTACAACATCAGCTGAAGTCAAGCGCTGGAACAGCGACAGAGTTCTCCCCCACAGCGATGATCTCGTCGCTAAAATACCAGACACAAGCAAGGGTAGGCGCCTCCACGGATCCAATTTACACTGCCAACTTTGGAACATGCTATTTTGCTTTACCGCCCGCCCTCGCTGTCACCCATTCGCTCATTCAATCGGTGAGGGATGGATGGATGGGTGGGTGGATGGATAATTGATCCGCCTCGAGTGAGGCAACACACTCACAGAACAACACACACCATGCCGTAGTGAATACGATGTCGGAGATGCGCGCTGCAGCGTCATGTTTGAGCCTTGACTGCAGTCCAATTCCCGCGGCTCCGGGGAATCCAAAAGCTTTAACGTGGTTGGACATTTCGACGTCTAAATCAACCCCTTCAATCTTGTTGCTTATCTTATTCCGCCCACTTTGCTGATTGTTCCCAAAAAATGTCTGAGTCGTGAATGCATCCACCATCAGACAGAAACCTCCACATTCAGAAACCTCCACATTGACATTTGTTTTACGGACATTTCACACTCGCTTGTTCTTACGTGCAAGGCGGCCACGTTTCGTCCGTCTCATCCTGCCTCTCGGTCTCTGGGGCCATTGTTGCTGTGCTGAGAACACCTCATGTCACTCGTACTCACTCGCTCTCATACTAATGACACCAAGTCTATCTCACCAGCATTCGGTTCTTCTCGCATCCTTTTGGCCGGTTGCTACCTTCTCCTCGTCTTATCCCCATCCGGCATTGAAGTCCTGCTTGTTCTCTGTTTACGAGTTGGCTCTCAGTCACCTCTCACAGGCTATTCCTCAACAATATTGTTTGCAGAGAGGTAGTCGCTCTATACGAGGTCAGGAACACCATGGCCGGGGTCGCCGGTTGTTTCGGGGGCGCAAACGACATTAATAACATGTCTACTATATGATACTTTACCTCACTTAGCCGTGGACATGGCGCCTGGATATCCCATTGTTTGCCGGGCTGTCAGCGACTGCTCTCATCTTGCCCCGGACTTCGAATACATACCTTTTTACTCGCACCGCTTTCCGGCCTATTTTTCGTATCTCTTGCTTGGTGTCGTTGCCCGCCCAGACGGGCTGACGATGATAGACAAGTACGGTCCCGGAGCGGGTTACCTGGAGGCCAGAGCCCGCTGGCACGCCGAGTCATTTCTGGTCCATTACACTCCATTCTGCACGGTTCTCTCGGCTCACGTCCATGATTCATCTACACCAGATACCAGGCCACGTCCATCTGCATAGGCATTCAGTCCAGCAGCCGGATCGCGTCCGTTGTTGTTCTCGTCATGGAACTGTTCCTCTCCCACGTTCTCACCCGCACTCACACCCACCAAACACACCAGTTCAAATTCACCATACACGCACTCGCCTGGCGCGCCGATAACAGCATAGCACCGCGACAAAATGCGTGTTAGCGTTGCTGCTACGATGGGAAAAGCCCCCCCGTTACAGTTCCCCCATCATGGCCTAAGCCGCCGCATCAGGTTACACCCTCAACGCTCTCCCTGACTACCGTACCTTACCCTCTTGCTGCAAAGGGGTATGTCCCCTTTTGCTCGTTGGGAACCATTGATTTTGATTTGTGAGCATCGACGAGCCTTCCCCTTCCCAGGGCAGGAGCACCGGCGCCAAACACATGCGGCAGTGCTTTACTGACTTGGTCGTGCTGTTTTGGCTCTTGGGCCGCTTTCTGTTAATTGTGTGTGTGCCTGCCACTGTCACCCTCCGAGTTGCTCTGCCTTGGACACACACGCTTGTCATCCCGGTCTTCAACACATCCCATGTCCGGTAAATCGAAGCTATCGTTCCAGCAAAGAAAGGAACACTGGACGAAATCCTCAGCATCCTGGCTTCTATCAGCACCAGCAAGTTGTAGAGAAACCGTGCGAATCCATGACCGTGGTCACGTCGGGGAGCGCTTAGGCCCCATTCGGCAACGCTCGAGGCAATGGTCGCATGCATCCAAACAACCGGAGCCGCAGGGGTGGCGGGCAAGCTTCCAAGTTCTACCTTCTGGTACCATGGTTATCTCGAAACATCAGCCTAGATGCGCCACCTGGGCAAAGAGGCAGAATATTGCGGCACTTGTTTTCCAGAACCCCGCCACAAGCAGTAGTTGGTTCAACTGTTTTGGAGGATCCCGGAGACATAATTACTCGCTTCTGTTCAGTAATGCTTCACAGAAGAAAAGGACGGGTGGCTAGGGGACGATGGAATAGGTGTGCCACGATATTCCCCGCCGCTCATTCATCCCACCACCCCCGGAACGCCGAAAACCTTCAAGTTCACGCCCGCCTGAAGCTTCCGATCGGAGACCGGGGCCCCATATTCACAAACCTCGCCGACTTTCGGCAAGAGCTCAATCTTATGCGCTGCCCAGACTGCCTTACAAGCTACAACTTGTTCTGACAAGGCTCACCTGCGTCGCATCATGATATTGACAGTCCGGCACACCATGCGGCGAGAATTCATCATGTTAGTCTGACATCCCCATGACAAAGCGTGGGTACGATTTACCACCACACGACGAGCTTCGACTTCGTATCACCAACCTCGTGGTTTACATCTGCATCTGCATCTGATAAACAAGGCCTCCCGGAAGACAGAGGGGACCAATCCTGCCGTAGATGCCACGCCATTTCGGCACGAATCGGGCCTCATGCCGCAAAATCGTATGCGTGAACGCGGTGCCGGATCCGGGGGCTGGTTTCTCTCTCTCTTGCCTCCACAGTCACCAGGCTGGCACAGAGGGTCGCAAATCCGCGGCATAGTTTCTTGCACGATATTTCTGCTCATGACTTCACTTTTGCTTGGAAGATGCGAGAAGCTTGGGTGTGTGCTCTACACTTTGCCCACGCATTACAACTCTTTGGTGACGGACGGAGTTGTCAAAACCAAAAAGGCCGAATCGCTTCCGCAGACAGAGCCATCTGCTCCGGCCCCCCGGGGAGGATCTCGAAAAAATAAATAATCAAAAATCCAAAATCCAAAAAGTCAATTCAACCATCTCCAATGGATGCGGAGTCGGCTGCGGGGCAAAATCGGCAGCGAGCAGGCTACTGTCTGCGGTAAGGTAGGTAACCAAAAAATGACAACTTGACAAGGTCCTACCTGCCATCGACCGATGGCAGCAAAGAAACAAGATTTGGTTTCCAAAGGCCCGATAGGTGCGGCGTTTCCTCCGTACAAGGAACAAGGTGGTTTTGGCCTACCTCTTTTTTTTTTATTCTTTCTATCTTCTGATTTTCTTGAACCTTTCAAATCCCAGTCCTTCGCACTATTCAAACACCTGCAGCATTGAAACGAATGGCGGCAGCGCGAAGAAGATCGCAGACTCATCCGCACTAATGGACCCCGGAGTCTCAGTGTCCCGAGTGCTGGTCTCCTCTTGGGTTTTCTTGGCTCTTCCGCAAATCGGTGTAACCCGCCAAGCGAGACGCGGGACGCCGTTCATATCGTGACTGCATGTATGCATGTACATTGTAGAGAGGAGGGAGGGGGACGATCTTTCTTGGAGGCTCTTATTGTCGAAATCGCAGGGGACCTACCCTCTCGCGCGCGATTGGCGAATGGCCTTTTTTTCCTAATGATGTGAACGACGAGCAGTTCCCTCCTCTCTTCTCTGTGGTGGAGGTACTGTTGGTGGTGGTGGTGGTGGTTGCAGACTTGATGGTGGGTTGTATGCAGCGCGACGCCTGCATACGAAAAGGGATGGGGGTTGGATGCCGGAAAGATTGAGGGGATACGAGGCGCGATTCGGATCACATGAAGCCGTCGGGGGGCGGGATTGAGAGCTGGGAGCATGCGGGCGGTTCACCCAGAAAAGTCATCTCATCTTTTTTTTGTATTTGTTTCCGCGGGCGGCAAAAGGCCTCGGGAATCAGATGTTTCTGGGGGAAGCAGACTTTGACTCTCACATGGTCTTGTTGTTGTTTCTTGGATGAGTCTCGTTAGCTTGGGGGATGAATGCTCAACGCTACCATACCACGGCGGCAGGAGAGGGGAATACTCACGGAGAGGGACGGCGTCGGCGTCGGCGGCGATTTCGGGAGCTTCTTGTCTAACATCTGCTTCTCGCTTTTCTACTCCACCCTCCAACTTTACACTGCCTGTCCATCCCATTGTTCGAGATGGAAACCCTCTTCATCGGGTTCGTGCGCCGCACTAGTTTTTTGGCTACAACCTTTCCCGAGCTCCTCTCCCAGTCTTCCCCCCTCTATCCACGGGGACTAGTGATGCAGGCCATGAACACGGACCAAGATACGCGATGCCGGGCTTGCCAGTTGGACTTGTACGGGGCCATAGCTGTGCTTCTACAGTAGTTGAGTGGTAAGCCTTGAAGCTGGAGGAGGAGCTATGACTGCGGAAGTCCTGACGTGCTCGACTTGTGGCTCTTGGATGGCAAGCTGTCCGCGGCACGTTCTGCCGTGCCCGTGATACGCAGTACAGTATACAAGTGGCGAGAAAGGAGTCTTGGCCGTCACATTGCAGGCCGTTACAGTCTTTTGCTCTCATGGCAGTGGATGTTTCGCTTCACGCTGTCATGATGGAAGGATTCCTCGACGTGGACGAGTGTCTTTCGTCAGCGTCGAACCACCTTCATCACTGCCCAGTCATCAACCTGAAGGATCACAGTCGAGGTTGGCAATCGCACGAGCTGCTGCTACCACCACCAGGCTGAAGGCGTGCTTTTCTGAAACCCGATGCTAACCTGTCAGTGTCAAAGAAAGGACTCGTGTTACGAGGTGCCAATGGGAACTGCCACTGTCACTGTCGAGATTGCGACCGCCTGGCAATCCAATAAGAATTTGGCATATAGCTTAACTAACCTACCTCCAGACTTCCCGTCGTTTCGTGTTAAGACGGTGTGATTGAGCCTCCTTTTCCTCAGTCGTTGTCAAAAACTCTGAGGGTGTTATCGCTTGACCAGGGACGAGGAGGCTTTTCTTGATAGTAATCCAGACTTGAGCTATTTCTGGTTCCCTTTCAGCCTCACAATTGTAACCCTCTGAAATGGTTGAACACTGGTTGGAGAGTACTTCAATATCAAGCACTATCCTGCCAGCGTGATAAGCCGTACCAAAACTTCATGAAGAATGCGAGAATTCCTTGCATCAACAATACTTGTGCATCATGGTGCCATGATTGACTTCAGTGTACCGCGAGAACGGACATCCACGCCTCTATTCCGGTTTGCTACTCGACGCCTTACCCCCGCTATCCAGCCACACCGAACGATGTAAGATCGTCAATGGTCGAACCCAGGTCACAACCTGTGCTCGACGAACTCTATCATCCATAGAATATCAAGAACGCTCAAGTGGACAGAGCTTTATCACAGCGTAAGGCGGCGGGTCACGTCATGTACGCATCCGCACAGGTGCAGCGTGACTGCCCGCTTTCGGTGGAGATATGCTCGGTGCGGGGCCCAGCACCAGGCAGCGGAAATGTGCGTTGACAGGACAGGGCCTTGGGGGGTATTTGTGGTTCAATGTACGCTTTTAGGGAATATGGTTGGTTCATTGATGAAAACAGAGAGGTTGGAGAGGTTCTTGTTTACGAACAAATCAAGTCGGGCGACAGCGGTTGCGGCGGTAAGAGTCAAATCATAAAATGGACTGAGAGTGTGAAGCCGCAGCAGCACCAGGTAAGACATGTCGCGAGACGCAGATTCAGACTATCTTGCGATTCGAAAGGACTCGCAGATGAGAGTATACCGGCCGAACGAGTCGGAAATGCAGCGCGGGGGACTACCTCCATCAATGATCAACGGTCCCAGGTCCCAACCACCTTGCCCATCGCAAACGTGGGGGGAGGAGCAGAAGTAACGAGATGCGTGACCATCCAGCCGGGGTGCCAGCATGCCGGCTGGCTGCGTTTGCATGTCTGTTTTTTCCAACAACTTGTTTTCGGCCTTGTTTCTTGTTTATCTTGTGTGATGTTACACGCCCGACTCACCGCATGTTCCCCCGTGTGGTTTCACCATTTCACCATGTCCTTTCGTGCGACGCTCTTCGAGTTCTGGATAGATGAAGTCGTCTCGCGAAGCTGTCTCTGAGAACAGGGGGGATCATGAGAACACAAGACATGGCGGCAGAACATAACCCATGATAGCCGAGCACTCGAAAGGTTATCCGACTGCCGGTTGAGGATTGGTTGGCGGGCCGAGCTGTCGTTGTTTCGGCGGTGGCCGGGCCAGGATCGGCCGCGTGCTGTTCCCGCCGATGCCGCACGCGGGGGCAGAGCGTTGCCCTGTAATAGTACGGTTGTGCCGCCGTGACCTACGGGCCCTGGACAGTGGACTTATGTGCTGATCCCATGGTCTTATCGCCTGTCCCTATCTAGTGGCTTTGGGATATGGTGTCCGTACCTACGGGACCAGTATCCAAGCTTGGCACAGTCGTACACGATGCTGATATTTTCGTGATGGATTCAAACGACTTGCCTCACGTTACAACCTCTTTTCAAGTTCACAGATTGCTTCCCCCAATGTCAGGATAACCCCTATAATCTCAGGGGCAACCCGCAAAAAAGATGGTGGAGCGCTTTGAGCCGCCCGCGTCCCGCCCGGAGGCAAAGGCAGTTCCGGAACAACTTTGGTGCGGTCTTCGATTCATTCTCACGCGGCGCACGTGGGCCCTCCAAAGGTGAGCCACGCCGCGGACGTCCAACGGGGAGGAAACCAGTGACGTGACGCTCGGCTAAGCTCTGAGGCTCACGCTCACTCTCACTCTCATTCTCACTTCTCACTCTCGAGTCTCCCTCAACAGTAAAAGCAGCTGAACCTCACATGTCCGCGCCCCGTCCCCCTCCCCAAACCTTCTCTTTTTCTGACTACTCCCTTGGAGAGAGTGTGTGGGAGAAGTAACGTGTGGGAGACTCGGTTTTTGCTGTTTGTACATCGTTTCTTCTTCTTGTGTACCTAATTGGACGTCATTTCAAAGAACCGAGTCTCGGGCATATCCCCCTTTTCTTCAACGGTTCCAACAAGACTTTGCTGCCGAGCCTTGCGGTGGGGACCCTCTCCGTGCCGGAGTCCTGCAGAGCACCGCACCGCGAGCGAGCCAAACAAGGTGCCAGGAGCTCCGTCATCCGCGTCTCACCCGAGAGAGGAACCTCATCCGTGCATCGCGGACCTCTCGGATCACACCCCCCCGTCCGCGTCTCTGCATCTCAGTACAACCTCACTCATCCCGCTCACTCGCTCACTCACTTCAAACCAGTGTGTGTATCACTCACTCACCCACTTACGCGTGCCCTGTATCACACACTCTCACACACACCCCCGCGGTTTATAGACCGCGGTGTAGCCTCACAAGATGCGCTTCCACTGCATGCCCCTCCTCTACGTCCTCTCCTTCTTCCTCCTCGTCTCTGCCCTCTTCTCCGTCCTTCTCTCACTAGCCCCCTGCTTCGTCAAGTCCAAGAACCACTGCTACCGCGGCTATGAATCCCACTACTCCTTCGACGTCGACAAGGCCGACCACGCCGAATGGATGAAGGCCATCCCGGACGAGGCCAACCTCACCTCCCTCTCCATCCCGGGCACCCACGACACCCTCACCTACGACCTCACAAACCAGGTCTTCCAATGCCAGAACCACAACCTCTCAGCCCAGCTGCACGCCGGCATGCGCTACCTCGACATCCGGGGCCGCCTCGTCAACGACTCCATAGAGATCTACCACGCCTCCATGTACACGGGCCACTCCTACACGGAAGTCCTCCTCACCCTCTTCGACTTCCTCGACGACCACCCCAGCGAGACCATCGTCATGCGCCTCAAGGAGGAGGGCAGGCCCCTCGGCACAAACAGCATGACCTTTGAGGACGCCTTCAACTACTACCTGCACAACTCTACCGCCACCTCCCCCGGCGCCAAATCCCACTTCCGCAAGCACAACCCGCGCAAGCCCTACCCGACCCTCGGCGCCCTCCGCGGCAAGATCTTCTTGCTGCAAAACTTCCCCTCCAAGGGCCCCGAGAGCCCTTACGGCGTCATCTGGGAGTCGGCCGACATGGTCCTGGAGGACCTCTGGATCATCCCCAGCGTCGAGCACCTCTACATGAAGTGGGAGGCCGTCGAGAACGCCCTCCGCCGCGCCGCCACCGCGAAGCCGCACGCTAACCGCGTCCTCTACCTCGCGCACCTGAGCGCCAGCGTCGGCGTGCTGCCCATCGAGGCCGCGGCGGGGAACCTGAACCGGACGGTGGCCGGCATCAACGACCGCACCGGCGACTGGCTCGCTGCGACGGCGGACCGGGGTGACAGCGGGATGACGGGTATCGTGATTATCGACTTCCCCGGCAAGGAGCTGGTGGATCTGGTACTGGCGCGGAATAGACCGCTGACGGACCGGAGTGCCGAGTTGTGAGAGGTCCGAACGTAGAGCTAGAAGTGTGACCTCACCCCCGGGGCGGAAGTTTGTCGTATATCAAGCGTAATACCATTGTTCTTTGATACTTCACCGTTGCTCGTCTCTTACCCTCTTCATGATTAGCGCGGTCTTCGAACGTTACGTCTATCTGCTCTACACGATTCATGCGTTTCCAGCATACACGCCCCTTCCACGTTGCGAAAACTAAGGTAGACCATGTTTCCACGTAGGCAAGACAGAATCACAATGCCCGAACCGAAAGCTTCATAAAAGACTGCCTCGTTTTCGTTCTCGTCTCCCAGGGCAAGCTACCAGACCGCCAGCTTTTCGAGACGTTGGTAATAGCGAAGCGGAGTGGAAACAGCGGGATTTGGACGTCAGAGGCTCGAATCCTCAAAAGAACACTATGGATGCTGGTAAGGGGTTGGTTCAGTGGTTGGTTCATACTTGTCTAGACGATGAGCCACGGCAACGGTTGAACCAAACGATAACTTGCTTGACGGGTCTCGCTCCACTTTTCTTTCCCCTTGCTCCTTTTCCTTCTCGCTCGCCGACCCGCCCGAGATGAGGATCTTCGCCGGGGAAAACGACTAGCGTCGGAATCCGGGTGATCCGCGCAGCCCGAAACGGCGCCGGCCTTGATGTGGAGTTGTTTGACGAAGACCTATTACGCATTCTACTTTTTCGGTGGTGTATTTTTTTTTCTGCCCGGCCGGCCGGCGACGCAAGATCCATCTGTTCCTTTCGGTGACTTTGCCCTTTCGGTTAATTAGTTTGGCTGATTGAGCGGATAAGATCTCATCGCGAATCAAGATTTGGATAGGGACCATAGGGGGTTCTTGAGGGTACTGATGACCCCTTAGACCTGTTTGCCATCTATCTGTATGATTCGGGCCTTTTGGAAGGCAAACAGGACACACGCGCGTTTAGAGATCCTCTCGGTTGAGAATGTTTTTATTCGGGCCAAGCTACAGAGAGCGGAGGCACCCTCTTCTTTGTTCGTTGTCGACGCCGGTTGTGTCGACTGCTCATCATCATCATCAACGACATGGCCGACGCGTCTGCGGAGAACCCTCGGTCGGATATGCGTCAATTTCTCCCGCCATCTCGATCTCGATCTGTTAAACGCAAGCGACTACTACGTGTTGTTTCCTTGACGCCGTCCCACCTCGGCTAATCCATTTCTCATCAGGTGTTTCCCTAAACCCCCACAATTGGTAGCCGTTTTTTCGACGCCAACTACGCAAGTGGCGGTTTCAGCTTGTGTGCGTTCCCGAGCTGCCAAACCAGCTTGAGGGCCTTTTGGGATTCCCCATTTGTTGGCGTTGCTGGGGCTCAGAGAAACGGAACATGGTAGGTAATTTGTGGTCGAGGTTGTGTTTTTCGATGGTGATTGGTTTCATTCATTTCTCGGTCGTGATTTTTCACCAAGCCCTCTGCGGCTCTACCTCGTGGGACTAGAGATCGTCAGGAACGTGGATATCGCCGCACCATCCTCGGTGCTTAAAGAACCCCTATGGTAGCCACGCACACGGAGCTGAGGGACGATCTTCATGGACAGCTCCGTACACCGTTTTTCTTAGCCCCGGGGATGGAAAACTTTGAATGGCCTGGAACCCAATATGAAAACCGGATCGATCGAGGAACTTGTGGCTTTAGAGCGGAGTTTTGATTGATGTCGTTTATCGTTGATGGAACCTATTCTTCGGTTCTAAGCTCAATCCCATCATGCTCAGCTACATCGCTCTCCGTCGGCCAAGATCGAAGCTTGGGAGAACCGAGTCCGATTGCCGAGTTTTTGGCGCGAGCAAAGCTGTTGATGCAAGACACTCCCCGCCTCTTCCCCTTCTCTTAGCGTCAGGCCCGAGAAGGGAGCTTTGTTCTTGCCTAGTTTGTTAGGCAGAGTACTTTCAGAAGATCACTGAAGAGGAGCGAATCTCCAGATGGCACCACGGACGGGGTATGAGGGCGCTTGCGATCACGTGGGCTTGGGGGTGAGAATGCACATCTTGAGTCGACATCGGGTCGGTTGCGTAGTAGCGGGTTGGATCTGTTGCTCTGTACTTGAGAGCTCAGTCATAGAGGTGATACTACGTAGGTTGTATGCCGGATAGAGGATGGTGTCTATGTTGAGAGATGAGCCTACTGGGGGCTTTGTGTTCTCGTGGTCTTTTGTTTTTAATCAATTGATAGAATATGTACGTACGGCGCTGTTTGGCCGATCGATCTGGTTTTCGAATTGTGAGTAGAAAACTTGAAGACGACCGAGTGTCTGTTGCTCATAGCAGGA
Source organism: Colletotrichum paranaense (assembly GCF_030867605.1). Lineage (NCBI taxonomy): Eukaryota > Fungi > Ascomycota > Sordariomycetes > Glomerellales > Glomerellaceae > Colletotrichum > Colletotrichum paranaense. The sequence goes on along the minus strand of NW_026848961.1, from coordinate 3,566,094 downwards.
CCGTGGGTTGATGCGTCTTGTTGCCGAAGTGAAATATGCGATTCAAACAAAACTCAGGTGTCCCAGAATGTACTGTTTCGAGTCTCTACTTGTAGGGCAGCCTTGAATAATGAGATCCTCATGCCTCTACGTAAAAATGTGAGTTGATCCACTATCCAACGAGGTAGGTGTAGTTAGTTACCTTACTTGAAGTGATAGTCTCCCCAAAAGGAATTGCTAACGATACAATCATGTCTGGTGTAAGCATTTGGACCACTTTTTGGTATATTTAATGGTAGCGACGGTTTGATACTGTCTTCCTGACTCCGGGGCGATGTAGTTCAAGCTTTATAAGTGATGTTTAGTCTTCTAGGTGGACTCAACCTAGATTTACTGACTGTGAGGAATGATGCAGGAATGTTGGAGCATATGTTCTCTTAGTCAAAGCGGTATCTCCATCTGGGTTGCGTAGAACCTGTCAGTCATCACACTTTCTCCAGGGAAACATAAGTAGACTTAGCAAATTGATAGTAGGCTAGATTTGCCAAGCACATAGTCATGCCGAGACAGTTGTCAGAGGTGAAGTTCTGCCAAAGAGCTCATGGCTGACAGCACCAAGGTTGCTGGTCCATTTGTATGTTTACACTAGGTTGAGATCCAGATCGATAGACAAAAATGCAGTGAAACGTTCACATCAGCAGTCAGACATAATACTTGAACCATGTGGTGTTCAATGTTCTCAACTCCCGAAGCGCCGACTTCCTTGCTAAGGACTATGGGGTAGTGAGTCAATTATCAAGACATTCGGCTGCAAAGTGTCTGTAGCCAACAGACCACGATTTGCATGAATATTTCTAAGGAATTGAATGAGTTCGTTGGAAAGTGTGATATAGGAGAGCGTCTCTGCGTCAAGTACTTCTAACATTACCTGCCAACCATATGCCGTAATTCAGGATGGATCTGCTCACTGCGAAACTTGATGAGAGTCCAATGAGCAAGTTTAGAGTCTCGGGTGTTGAGACTAGAGTAACCGGTTCTGGCGGCATCTAGTCTTCCTTAAAGAAAATCCCAGAGCCGCGAAAGAAAATTATACACATTTTTGAAGGCGATGAACTCGGAAGAAAGAAAACCACGTTGCCAACGCTTACTTTCGTGTCACTGAGCACTTGCATTTCATGAAACCAGCTGGCTATTGAGAGCGCCTTCAAAAGATCAAAGAGGTTGAAGCTCAATTAAAAGGTACAGCATATCCTCTGAACAGTGATTCGAACTCCTTGACACAAAATCCAGGCGTTTCAGGTTTCGCTGGTTGACAGCTTGATGTTCACTAACTTTCGAAAGGCAAAACAAGTTAGGTCGTTTGAAAACCCTCAGAGTCACAATGTTACGCCAAATCGGAAGGCAAATATATTGCACTTGTTGAATTTGGAAGATAGACGCCATATGTTGAGTTTATGGACACCGACTGCTGATGAATCTTTGACATAGTCATTAGCGGAGCCGGAGACGAGGCTTCAAAGCCAGGCGACCGCCTGTTCTCAAAAGTTGAAAGGATTTTCTCAGAAAAGGTATTCCTACATGATTCTACTTTTCTATATGATGTTTTCCAACGTTTACTTTTACGGGTCGATTTCCACTATCATTTATAAACCATGGATTCTACACAATGAGCAGAGAAATAGGAAAGTCACGCGTCTTAGAGACATTTTTCAATCACTGGGACATTTTTCATTTCAGATCTTGGAGACGGGGAGCTGATAAGTTCGAAAGAGAACATATACAAAATGGCACTGGCCTTAGTTATGGCTATTTCTCCTTCCACAATGCCGAGGTGTGGTTTCTTCATCATAGAAATATAAGCCGAACAACGAACCTAAGACTTTTCCGTTCATGGACTTACAAGGTTGTACTTGCAACCTGATGGCCTTGTGTACACGGGCAAGCTTCAGAAACTTTGATGTTATTAAGCGCTGATGACCCTCTGGCCGCGTATTAAAACAAAAGTTGACAGCCCTGGCGATTGCAAGTCTAATTCGGCTTTCTCGACTCGTTCATGTGACAATGAGCCCGAATCCAACCCAAGAATCAGAATTCTGCAAGTGACTGACTCAGTGGCATACATACCATGGTCCAAAGAATCTGTTGGCGCTTATTTCGCCCGCTTAACCAATCTGTGTTGGTTGGGTCGACGACCCAGGGTGTGCAGCTGAAACCAACAGGACAGGTCTGCGCCGCCCTCGCCCGCATGATCCCCCCACCGCGAGGGCGCTTTTGCTTTACCAGAATAGATATCTCCAACGGAATCAGTCTCTGTAATAGGATACAAAACCGCAATGAGGCTATGTCTTTCGGGCTAGCGTGAATGGGACGGCTTGGGAGGAATGGAGCACCAACTTATTTGAAGAGGCGGGCAGCACGCTCACCAGGCTAAAGCGCCTGATTTCGCAGCTTTTCGTGGTTCTTTCCTGTCACCGCCGAGTTCTAAAGGATGTCAAGAGTTGTGAGTTCTTCTCCTCGAAACCCCAATATCAATCCTTTCCGTCAAGAAGCCCACTCAGTTAACGTTGGAATACTACCATCAGCGATCCTCGGCCACGGCCGGTCCCCCAAGGACCACGGCTTCTGAACCCCCGCCTTGGGCCGCATTGTTTCCCCAGGAACAAGCACTCTCGGGTTCTCCACGAGTTTCATTTCCAGACAGGGACCAGTCGGTAGCAGCATCGACGACGTCTCGAGGATCGTCTGCACCAATTTTCACTCCTGAGTCGAGTCGCTCTCCATCTATCGTCAGAAGTGACACCTTGTTTCCGGAACCAATATTGCCGAGACGAGTGTCTCCAGATGAGCCTATTCCATCAGTTGAGACCGAGGCATGGACAGAGTCTGCAATATCTGGAGCGTCGATTCCTCGTACACCGACTACTCGCCCAGGGCCTGCTCCAGCATCAACCTCCCCGCTGACATCAGCTCCGCACTCTTCACTCTCCTATAGGGCTGCTGATAGTCTCCCTGGGGAACGATATCCAGCTCGGGACTCCCCCGAGATTGGAAGCATCACTGATCGTCTGAATCGGCTGATTATCGAACGCCTCGATCGCACACCAGTAGATATGGGGTTGTCTGATATTAGAGCCGCACTGTCAAACCTGTTCGACGATGCTGGGCGACGGACTCCTCAACCAAGCAATCCTACGCCTGCCTTTAGGCAAAACTCCTTGAGCCCGCGCCCTCCTCGTCGATCGCGGGGACGTTCTGAAGCAGCCCTGGTGTATCATGATGTCAAGGACGAGGAGCTGCCAGAGAGTCGTTTCTACGACCCAGCGGTCCAAAATGCCATCAAGGACGCCAAGGCATTGATGACTCAGTTGGCAGGTGTTCTCGAAGACAGCCCTCTTCACATCAACCCCGATTCAACAATCAGACGACTGTATGGCCAAGCACTGGATCTGTCCCAATTTGAAGGACCTTCGACGCGGACTGTTGGGTTTGTTGGAGATTCCGGCGTTGGTGAGCGTCTAGTACTATGATCGAAGGGACCTTATCTTACGAGCACAGGTAAAAGTAGCGTCTTGAATTCCCTTCTGGATCAAAAGAACCTCGCTAGAACAGTAGGTTATGGAAGACCTTGCGTAGCATCGCAGCCGTCGGTTAACGTATGCTAGAGCAATAGCGGGGCCGCATGCACCTGCGTTGTCACCGAGTATCACCATAAGGACGGGGATGCTTTCACTATTGACGTGGAATTATTCAGTCAGGATGAGCTCATGGATCAGATGAAGGAACTGCTTCAATCGTATCGAATGTTTCACCTGAACGCGGGAGAATTGAGGAGAAATGATGAGGCGGCAACGGTTGTCGATATTGAAGAGCAAGCAAACGTCGCTCGGGACACTTTCCGGTCCATGTTCCGCGGTCAGCTGGCGAGAGAAGACTTCCTTATCAATGAGGAGGAAGCCACTGTCCTAAGAACCTTTCGTTCCTGGCTGCGGAGAGTGGACCTACCGCTTGAAGGAAGACATGAGAAGCCTTCGCGGGATAGTTGCGCTGCTTTCCTGATGTATCTGACATCCGAATCGGTAGATACACGAACGCCAGCTGTTTGGCCTTTCGTCCGTAAGATCAAGTAAGTCTTGCCTCACTTCAGAGGTCGTATAGTGAAGTCTTTTAACAGAAAGAACCAGGGTATTTTTGCCCTCACATATTCTGAGCAAGGGTCTAATCCTCGTCGACCTTCCTGGTAAGGTGCAGCATCCTTTGTTACGGCCCAAATATCCCTAATATATGACTCTCAGGACTGCGTGACTCCAACTCGGCACGGAGACTTATCACCGAAAGATATCTGGTCGAATGTGATGAGATTTTTGCCATATGTAACATTGGGCGGGCGACTACAGATGTCGGTGTGGAAAGTGTCTTTGAACTTGCGCAACAGGCAGGGTTGTCCAAAGTTGGGATCGTCTGCACAAAGTCTGATGTGAGCACGTTTTAGAATCTCCAGTTTCCCACCTTTTTATAATGTTTCTGCGGTTTGCTGACCACTGAGCCACAGGACATTCGAGTTGAAGAAGCCATGAAAGATTGGCGAGGCCGACACGCAGATCGTATCCAGCAACTGAGCAATGCAGTTTCAACCACTCAGGCAGATATTGAGAATATCAATCTTGACCTGGCGGAAATTGACGAGTTGGAGATGACGGAACTGACAGACGAGGAACAAAGAGAATCGATTCGACTCCACAACGAACAGAGGCGAACCAAGTGAGACCCATCTGCACAGAGGCTTTTGCGTATCGCTAACTCGCATTGGCTGAACAGTGCGGTTTTGAAGAAGAATTTATTCGAGTAAGTTACGCGGCCTTCAAAATTGTCGAATAAGTACACAAAACTTGGCCTCAGTGCAAGCTGACATGTCATCCTTCACAATAGACTAAAAGAGTATCTGATGAAGACCCGCAATGCCATTGTCACCAGGCAACTTCGAACAGCTTACGAAGACAAGATTGCAGGCGGAAATCTGGCGGTGTTCTGCGTTAGCAACATCCTATACTGGGATGAACGACATAAGCCGAGAGACGTGGCCCTCCCATCACTGCAGCTCAGCGGTATCCTTGCTCTACGAAAGCACTGCCTCGGCATTATTGCGGACAGTCAGTTGAGTATTGCCAAGCGATATATCAATAACGACATTCCCGCTATGCTTGGAGAAGCTGCATTGTGGGTTGAGTCTGGTGCAGGAAGCGCCGGTGCTGAACAAAAGCTCCATATTCGCGACACGCTGAATTTGATCGAGTCTCGGTTGAAGAGGGTCAGGGAATCCGCAAGACAATGACACAATGTCTCTTTACCTTTGGAGTTTTTGACTGATAGTGGGTAATCAGGACTTGACAAGAAGGAACTCAGATCTCAGCCTCGTTGGGACGTCGATCAAAGATGAGTTCAGGATACGAATCTATGATAGTATGTGGTCTACCTGCTCCTCAGACGATCAATCTGTCTGACTTCGAATGTTTAAGATCGACGCAACAATACATGGAGGACTGCAGCGGCGAATGCCGCCTTGGAATGGGATCCTGTACGTCGCCTGAGTTGTTTCCACATGTGTCTAGCTAATTAGATTTCAGTGGGCGCCTGGTAGGTCAAAGTTTGCAAGTGATGCCTCGTGACTTTTTGCTCAAAACTGTTTGAAGGGACCTATTCAGCGTTCTGTCGCAATTTCGGGAACCATCGTACCAGAATTGCCGGCTGGCATGATTGGAATCAGGAGTTGATTTGCACCATGGCTAGAGATGTGACGCCTCAGTGGGATTCGGTGTGCACATCTTGCAGGGCCAGACTGGAGCAGAGCTGTCGTCTGATCCAGAGCCAGATGGACTGGGCACTGGAATTTCTTGGTGAGGAACTTCCAATCCCATACTGGGATCACTCCGCTAATGTTAGTCAGAAAATGAGCTTGAGCTTTTTCCTGGAGTCACCGATCTCCTCCAGGAAACTTTGATCTGCCACAAGAAAATCATGGAGTCCCAAGTAGAGGATCTCACGGATAAAACCGGCGCTGACTTGAAGTAAGCAGCTCAATCTTCTGAGAAAGGTCTCAAACTCATCTTCGAAATAGCTCGCTACGTATTGACGTACTTACCGGCATTCGAACGTCCATACTTGGTCAAGCGATGGAGACCCCTTACAGGAGGTGTAACGCGGAACATGGTAAGTTGAGATCATACAGCCCACATCTTGGAGTATGTTGTTAATCGCAGTGAATGTAGGAGGAGGGAGTGATGGGAGACGTAAAGACATTATCCGCAATGCTGTTGATCGCGTGGATCTATTTGAGAACCACATGATTGAGTTCAAGAGCAGAATGAGGCTTTTAGCGGATAACGTACAAACCGAGCTACAGGCTATCGTCCGTGATGGGTTGGCTGCGATTACGTCGGTTCTTGACCTGATCAGGAATGACAATGTTGCGACAGAAAGCGAGGAGAACCCCGAGTTGAGACGCCGCTTGGAACAAGAGATCGCCACGATCAAGGAACGGATGAGACGGATCATGGATATCATGGAGTGATTGGTTTACCGTGTATGAAGAGAAGTACTTATGGCTATTATTTCGATTCATCTGTCAATGTCCGTGATGAAATTTTATGAAGTGGCTCGGTTCCAGGAAAGAGCCTGATGATGTGTCTATTCCGATCATTCAACACGAAAATGCCGCCAATCTCAAAGCAGCCACAATCATATTTTGAGACTTAGCGTCAGGGAATTGGAAGACAGCGAAGCCAGCCTCAGCCCGGGTGGGGCATGACTAGCCATCAGTGAACGGAAACACCGCGGCGGGAAAAGTTACATATATTCTGCACATATGCCTAATTCACCCTGCTCACCCTCACTCATCTAGGTCGCCAGACCTGGGGGCGGCGAATGATCCGGCCACACGTTAACACCAGAGTGGCGAGCGATAGAGTTTAGATCGGATGAAGATCCAATTGGAAGTCAAATACCAGGCAGTGGATCACAGGCATCCTAGGGAGACCTCGACCGAGAACTCCTCCATATATATTAAAATTGTGTGTCATGTGAACTAGATCACGATGCGACGGTACTGTCGGTAACGCGGCGAGCATTTCCGTTCTCTGGGCCGGCCTCTGGTCAGCGAGTAACTCAGCTCTTAGATCTGTCATAGCCCTTCGTGCTGAAGCAAGTGTTATTTAGCTCAGTTATTGAAGGCCGAATCCGAATGGGTGGGTTGTAGGTTATGATCTTAGAACTCTATGGGAATGACACGTAAGGGAAACGGCTTAGGAGGAAGTTTTGGCCCAGTTTCCTCCAGTTTATGTTGCCCACGGAGATTGGTGGGCCTAGCAAATGATAAAAAGATTACTGGCAGCGACAGCATTGAGAAAAAGACGTGGTGACATTGCTGCAGTGAGCGCTCGTAACCAGATGAAAGCAGAAAATTGAGATTTGCCAAGACTCTGGTATCCATGGTGGTGGTATCGCGGAAAGCTTGGCGGCAGGGTTCAGAAAGGGATGTGTGAAGTTCGGCCCTCATCTTTTTTCTCGGATCGCACCACATAAAGCAGTCTTCAGACGGCGTTAATTACCAGGTACGCCAGGATGGGCATATGAGTTCGAAGATGTATCCCGTGGGGAGGTAGTGTACTTGCTTGAAAAGTTCACCTAGAATCTTTGGCCAGACAATCACAGGCCCAGCAGGGAAGGTCGTCGTGAAACGGGCGCTTGGTGTTGACTGATAACGAAAGCTGACAACATCCGACTTTTTCTGCCAAACTCCGTGGTGTCAATTTTCGCTCGGGTCAAGCTAGGAGGTTTTTCTCTAGCGGCAAACAAACGTGGGGAGCGCTCGAGAGCCAGAATGAGTCTTTTGCCTCTCAAAACCTCTCTCTTGGTCTTCCGAGCACGGTTGGTTATGTGACCAAAGCATGGATGCCGCTGGTCCGGACTCCGCACATTTGACAAAGGTCGCCCGTGAGCTTAAGTGGATGCCCCCATTCTGTAAGTGATATCGTGTGGACGAAGCTCATGGGGAGGGTGTCCGACCATTCCTTGTCTGGATCCGTTGTTAACAAAGTCGGCCGAAGTCTTAATCCTATTAAGCCATATGCGGGTGATAGCCTCAAATATCCTTGGGTCTGCACAGAGAGATTGTGGGGCGTGTGGAAAGGAGGGAGCCCAGCCTGGAAAGACAGACTTCAACCCCTCTCCCTGATATGGAATGTCGGGCCATGTTACAGAAGACGCTCCTGGGGGAACTATCGGGGATGAGCTCAGTTGGAAACGCCAAGTAAGTATTTGATGGAAATACCAAGAACTGTGTGATTGCCAGTTCTCCATTCTCAAGATCATTGCTTCTGACGGAGCGTCCGTTGACAGTCTGAAAATTTCAGGTGATGGATACCATCATACGGTGAGCTGGGCAAACATGTCCATTTCCAACGCCCACAAGGCGGCGGGAAGAGAACGATTCGCCCGGCTGCCTGTGGGTTCCGGAGAGAAGCCGGATTGACATCCAGCATAGCCTCAGAAACGGACCCTCGGATGGAGGAAAAGCGGGAGATAACCCCAAATGCCCCTGAACTTTGAAGTGAGGAAAGGCAACAGGTAGGTCCCAAGGGCTGGGCACGTGGGAAGCGTGAATGTTGGTCCAATTACCTCGATAACAGGTGACCAGGATTCTTAGGAATAAGGAAAAGGCAGCAAGGGTAGGCGGGGCTGCTTCAGAACTTCAGATGACAGCCGCCAAACGTGCTGGTAGAACACTGTTGGCGACATGGGTGCTTCATAAGGTTAGGCATGGTTAGACAGACTCCCGGAGAACAGATCATAGGTCCTCGGTCTCGATCGCGGTGGGGCCGATGAATGGCGTCCGCTTCCGATGATACTCCAGTCTTAAGGAGAGTCCGTCCTGAACGACGACTGGATCGGTGAGTTCTTTTTCCTTGCAAGATTGTCATACGAATAATGGAAAAACACCGCCCAAAAGAACGGTGTGCGGGGCAAAGTTCCCCTGGCAATTTTCGAAGAAGAGCCTTCGACTCTTGGCATTAATCAACATCCAGCACCGGACTGGGTTGTTAGCTGCGGCAATCCATCCCATTGTGCACACAAGAGTCTTGGCAACTCCGCCTTACAGACCACCACCAACAACAACCCATTTGATGGAATGGACTCTTTTTTCGCGTTGATTCCATCCTCGCCGACAGACCACTGTTGTTGTGACCTCCGAGACAGGATGTCAGCAGGATCACGGTATCACCTTCGTTGGACACGCTTGATTCGTCTACTGCTCGGGAAGAGGCCAACTCAGAGGAGCCCCTTGCGCAAAGAACCTGGTCGTCGGGCTCCCAGATTCGTTACCACCTAGCTTAATCTCTTTTTGAGGTCGGAATTGCCGTCTCATTGGGTCGCCTCTGGCCGAACGCCGAAGAGATGAACAACTTACCGTCACACCGTCATCCGTGATCCGATCAAGTATTTCACATATCTGCAGGTACACCGTAGACTCAGGGCTTGGTGGCAATCTACAATATGGCAGAATCCTGTGATTCGACAGTGGAGGACGCTTCTTCTTCCATTAAGTCAGGCTCCTTCGGGTTCAACTGAGCCCAGCAGTTTCATTACATGTACTGTGCCGCCCCTTACATGCCGTGTTGACAACAAGTGACTGCCAGGTACAGCATTCGGCGGGACCAGAACACAACCAAGTTTCCAACGCAGACGCCGGTACGCGGGGCAAATCTCCAAAGTGACTCCATCAGCGACTACAAGCATCGAGCAGAAGCAACCATGCAGGCATCTCCCAGGCACGCCTGTTTATATGTCCACCAATGGTCCGAATCCCCGTGCGATCCGTCGTTTCTTCAGCCGCGGGTTTGGGGAACCCCCCCTCAACTAGTCCTGACACAGGCAATACATGGCCCGTTTGCCTAGACTTTTATGATGAGTGGCCAAGTTGCGATAGGAATAGTGTGAGCTTTCCAGCCTTGGCAGAATTTGTGTGAACCAGGAACCTCTGTCTTGAGAAGGTTTGCATATAAGTCCTTGGGTTGTCCAGCCTATTCGTATCCAGTTCTTTCTGACCATCACTCTCACCTTCTTTCAACTTTAAACCAACTGCTACATTCATTCTTTCTTTCTGCAAGTGTATATACTCTTGTTCATCATGCAATTCCTCAAGTTTGGCCTGGTGCCTTTGTTGGCCGCCCTTCCCGGCGCTCTCGCCTGCAACGGCTACACTGGCGGTGTTCCCAAGGCTACCGGTACCGTGACCTCCAAGTCTTACATCGAGATCAAGGCTGGTCAGGTCTACGACGGAAAGTGGCAGCGCTTCGACCGCGGCTCCGGTGCCTGCGGTGGCCAGTCCGAGGGTGGTGAGTAGCCAACGTTTTATCATACGCATACTAGCTGTGCCCGAGGGCAGGTACCTAACATGATTCCCTTCTCCAAGACTACAAGGACTCCGTCTTCTACATTCAGGCTGGCGGAACCCTGAAGAATGCCATCATTGGTAAGAACCAGGCTGAGGGTGTCCACTGCAATGGACACTGCACTCTTGAGTTCGTCTGGTTCGAGGACGTCTGCGAGGACGCCATCTCCATCAAGAACGACAAGGCCGGAACCCAGACCTGGATTGTCGGTGGTGGTGCGTACCACGCCTCTGACAAGGTCATTCAGCACAACGGCTGCGGTACCGTCAACGTGGTGAGTATCGATCGACTGCTCTTCGCTCTCAAATAAGCACTGCTAATAGTGATTTAAGATCAACTACTACGTCGAGGACTACGGCAAGCTCTACCGCTCTTGCGGAAACGTACGTTGATAATTCCTGGAATATATACCTCTTGTCCCGCGACAAGACCAGCTAACCTTTCTTTCAACCTTCATAGTGCAAGACTCAGTGCAAGCGCAACGTCTACATGGAGGGCGTCACCGCCAAGAACGGCGGAGAGCTGGCCGGAATCAACCTGACCTACAAGGACACCGCCACCCTCAAGAATGTCTGCGCCGACACCAAGACTAAGTGCCAGATGTACAACGGCTGCGCTGGTGGATGCGAACCCTCCAAGGCTGGCACCTGCTCCGGCTAAGCACACAAGGCACGGTTTCTTGTAGACTTCATTGTTCAATGCCCCGGCGGCTGTAAGACCACACCGGGAACTTTGGAAAACTAAACATTGGGCTAGATCTAGTCCATTTTGACTTCTTGTACATATCTATACATACACAACCGGGAGGCCACGTATATACTTGCACTATTCATTCCTCCAAGTAGTTGTAAAATTCACACTGACCATTGGAATGGAAAGTGTTGCCTCTGTTTCTCGAATAATTTCAGTTTGGCTCATCCAGGCTACTCAACTTTTGCAGGTACGACCCGAAACTCTTTGTGACTGTACAGCGTTGCTAGATTTCTCATTTGATGACTACCGGTGTTTCACAATAGCTCCTCCCCGAGAGTAACTCAAAGTAAATTGGTAGGTTCAGACTTGCATCACTTGGCAATTCTTCTTGGCGTCGGCCTAGAACTTGCCAATTAGGCAGTCGGAAGTCCGCTGCCCACCGGCTTCCCTTATCTTCTAAACTTGTGAAGTGGCCTCACATTTGCAGCAGCGCGAGTTACAAACGCCGATGCGAGGTCATATTTTCTTTGGAGCTTGCAAGACTGATGGGCAGAATAGAGTCTGTAAATCGTCAAGACGGTGGCCTTGACCCACTTTCACTGGCCATGAACTAGTTGGGCTTCTGCTCTGGAATCTACGTGTATAGAACTGAGACCCCTGTGTTGTGTAAAATTTATAGCTTTCTCTAGATTGAAGTAAACAGTGAAATCAACACCCTTGAAGTGTATCCATCATTTGGAATGCTTAAAGACAGGGAGACTTGATCACGGAACTGGTAAGACTAAGAGAAGACGGATCCCACACGCATGCGCGCAAAGCATTCACAAACCAACACCTTTCATGTGACCTTACCTGTCTCCATAGCAATTGCAATCCCAGTGAAGCAAGAGGAGTCTCTTCTTGTTCTGCTAAAGCGCGAAACGAATGCTTTCCGTAGATGCAGTCCCTTCCGATAATGGCCATGTCCGTTCCGTCCAATGCTCTTGTCAGTCTAAAGATGTGTGTTTCAATGATCTATCTCACTACACCGTCCATTTCCTCGCCCAGGGACCAGTGTCATAAACTGGCACGTGTTCTCTCAAGGTCTCTGAGGCGACGCTGGAATGGAGGCCTCAGGGACCGCACCTGTCAATCGACCGTCTTCAAGCGACAGAAGCATGAAGACTTGACAGGAACATCCGCCACGGCTAGAGCTAGCTGGAGCTGCGGCTTGAGGATCTTGGCCTCGTCAACCCTGCCCAACTTCATCAGACACTCGTAGAATCCGTGGAGTGCCCAAACATTGTTGGGGTGCCGCAGAGCCCGGGGCAAGGTTTCGTCAACTCCCAGGTCTGCACTATAGACAGCCGCTGCCTCCTCGACATGACCCTGCTCCAGCAGCAGCGCGCCGAGCGCGTGTCGTGTTGGCTGCATCCAGCCCCAAGGCTCATCGTAGGGCAAGGCGTCGTCTCTCTCCACGGCCTTGCGCAGATAGGCGAAAGCGACGTCGTAATCCTTCTTTCGGTACGCCAACTCTCCATCCAGCATAGCCTCGGCAATGGAGAGAATTGACAGGCAAGTATTATTGAAGACTGAGCGCGATTCCGGTACCCGTTTAACTGCCTCGGCGAATAATACGCGCTGCTTTTCCGCCTCTTCAATTCGGCCCTGCACAGCGTAGGCTATACCCTTTGCATAATGTGTCATGGCGGTGGTTGAGCAGTAAAGCTTGGGGTCTCGCGGGAGTTCAAGAGCATGAATAGCTTCCCAACGTCCAAAGCGTATCAGAGCGTGCATTCGCATACCGAGAAAACCCTCGAGCCAGTCTGCCATTGGTGGTGACTCGACTCGTAGTAGATCTTCGGATATGGTCGACTCGAGCTCTTCCACCGTTATGAGGGCTACCCGGGACTGACCGCACAACATGGCGGCATATAGCCTGAAGTGGAAGTCATGAGACCGATACAGCGTGTAGAAGTTGAGAGGACCCTCGCGAGCGAGAAACTTAGAGTCGGCACGGATCGCGTCAGAGTTGGAAGCGATGGCGCGACGGTATTCTCCACATATGATGTCTAGATGCGTGGGCATATGCTCGAGATGCCCCGCGTCTGGGACAAGCCCGCGGAGATTATCAGCTATAGTCAGGGCGGCTTCCGGAGTTGGCGACATTTCCATCAGATGGATATATAAGTGAAGTAGGCCTGGATGTTGCAAAGAGCCTCTTAGCCTGAATGTGCGGTCCATCACGTCTTTGATCTCCAACGTCCTGGCGCCTGGCGTTGGCTTTCCAGTCCTGTAGTCCCACAACTTCCAAGGCGTGACGTTCATCGTGGCATCTGTCCACAAGGCGACCACGTCGAGGTCATCGGGGTAGGCTTGAAGCACCGAGTCCATGGCTTGGGCATAATCCTCATTCCACTTAGAGCAATCTTCCGCCGGCTTCTCTTGCGGATAACGGCAAGACAGTGCATCGATGAGCGCAATCTCGACCGGCGTAGCCTTTCCTGAGTGGCTCTTTGCCTGCATGATCGTATGATGTGCGCGTTTGGTCGTATCGGCAAGATCCTCTCCATCAAAGACCTTCCATGGCTTGTTATAGTTGGGCCCAAGGACGAATGCGAGCCCCCAATAAGCCATGGCGCAGAAGGGATCATACTCAATGACTTTCCGGAAGCACCTCGCTGACTCCTCATGGTTGAAAGCATACGCCCACGTTAGGCCGCGGTTGAACCAGACCTGGGCATCTTGGCTTGAAGTACTCACGGCGCGATGGAATGTGCCGAGGTTGTACGCATAGGCGGTGTCGTTATATGAGCTGAGGGCAGACGATGTAGCCTTGCTTCTCATTTTGGCAGATGCTTGGCGCTAGCTGGCTGACGGGAGATCTTGCCTATATCAAATCGTACCGGTGAAAGCCCGGGGGTGCAAGAGCTGGGGGAGGAACGGGATGTTGGGGTGGGTGTCGATTGGTTGAGACAACTGCCGTCAATGATGTATTAGTAGACGTTCCGCGTCGGACTATCATTTCGCCGCCTGCGTAGTTTCCCCCCTCAATCCCACCGTTCCCGTTGTCCCATGTCGTGAACCTAAAAACCTTCCGCCCGGAAACATTGCTGAAACCCCGGTAAGTCAAAGCACTGATACGCACATATTCATCTGAACGCTTGCTTCTACGTGTTAGTGATAGTCGAAAGGTAGAGGAGTCTTGTGCATCTCACACGGGCTGTGGTGTAGCTTCCTGCTTCTATGACATGGTTGATAGCTTGGACGACTTCACGAGCCGAGCGAAACCGATTCTGCGCTGCCACAACGGTCGGCTGAGGTGTCATAAGACGTGTCTCACGAACTAGATACTTTCCCGCTGTAGTGCCAAGCCACGACTGCCTTGAATCAATCCCGTATCGATACAGGACAACATTTTGTCCGGAAACTTTTATTCCTCATAACGGCGGAAACATTTGAGTGAGCGGAGAGATCTGTGCTCAAATCGCTTGAATATTCAATAGAGCGGGTATCTCTCCATGGGGCATGCATATCTGTGTAAAGTAGTTGGTGCTAGTCACAAGAAGGCTACTGCACGCAGGGACGCATGAGCTGTAGACATGTATCTGGTACAAGTCATTGACATTGAAAAGACATTCATACTTTTGAATATAAAGTAGCTTAGGCCGCATGGTGGTGAGATGCTGCCTCTATCACGGCACCGCCCGTCGTTGTCGGACCCTCATACCCCTTTCTTGCCCCCAGCAACCACCATAGACCAACAAAAATGGTGAAGCCGCCCCATATCAAGCATGCGTAGTTCATCGACTGGGCATTGGTCGGCAGAGCGAAAGGGAAGCAGTAGATGACGAACCATACCAACATGTAGGAACATGCGATGCCGTTAATGGCGAACCCAATCCATCCACGCATGTGGAAGGGTCCGTACGCGACCATCTTCCGCCCTGAAAGGAGGTTAGGTAGTATGGCAGCGAGATAGGAGCTACTCGAGAGAAGAATGAAGCTCCCGACAAAAGCGTTGAAAGCTGTCGTGCTACCGACATAGATTGCTCCAAGAACCGTGACTAGGATGGCTGACAAGACTGTAGACCACATGGGCATGCCCAGCCTTGGGCTCACATGTCCGAGAAGGGAGGGACGGGGACTTGCGCCGTCACGGGCAAGGGCCCATAGTGTTCGACCGCAGGTGATGTATAGACCCATGAGCGTCAAACCGATGCATATGAGTACGAGGGCGAGCAGCCCAGTCGCGCCAGCAGCGGAGCCGGTGGCTTGACGGTAGATTTCGGCGATGGGATACGGAGACTCAAAGAGGGCATCATAGTCGTTGATCGCGTACATGATGGTGACCAAATAACAGAACCCGGTGATGAAGCCAATGCCCAGCTGGAGCCCGAGAGCAATGGGGACATTACGCTGCGGGTTCGGGATCTCTTCCGCTAGATGGGTCGTAGCATCGACGGCACCGACACTGAAAGCTCCGTTTAACATTCCGGCCACAAAGACAAAGCCGTTCGGATATCCGATGTCGGCGGTCCACTCGGTCCAAACAAAGGAGGATGATGCATGCGGCGGCCGTCCGTCTCGACCGGGCATGACGGCTACAGTGATGACGGTGATGAGGAAACCTGCTACAATCGCAAAGACACCAAAATCGTTAATCCGCGGCATAGCACTATTAGCCAGGCAGACAATGGCGCATGCAAGCCATGTCGCGATGATGTAGACGATGAAGACGTGCCAGGGCTTGGCCTCGAAACCCGTATGGTTGAGCGCGTACATCTGGACCACCGTGTTGCCGAAAATTGATGCCATGCTGGCCGCGCCGAGAATCCACGCAAGGTAGTTCCACCATCCGGCGAAGAAGCCCACGACGCGGCCCCATCGGCGGCCGGGTGTGACGGAGGCCCAGTGGTACACTCCGGCAGACGAAGGGATGGCGCTTGCTAGCTCGGCGATGCTGGCCGCGACTGTCCAGTAGCAGACGGACACGGCGATGAACTCGTATAGGACGCCCGGGGGACCGCCGTTGAAGATGGCGACGAGGATTGAGCCGCCGATAGCTGGCCAGACATTGCCGACTACCAACCCAACACCGGCGAGTGAGAGTAGATTGAAGTTGCGCTCAAGTTCTTGGACGTGGCCAGACGCGTTGATGGCTACATCGTGTTGGTCGGCCGATCGTGTCTTGTTGACATTGGGGGCCGTGGCCTCGCTTTCGTCGTGGAGTTTCGTATCGCGATCCATGCTCGGAGCGTGTTGAGAGTCAGGAAGGTGCATACGAGCCTGCTGCTGGTCTCCGAGAAGTTCTGGGGAGGAAAGTCGAGGCGGGCCTCTCTAGATAGACATCCAAACGCGACCGGCCCGGTGCTACCTGAAAGTACCCGAGAGATCCAGTAGCGGCATCCACGAAATTTCGATATCGGCAGTCTTGTCATTCCAATTGCTGCTCAATTGAACAATTTCGCCGACGGCGCCCCCAACTTGTTATACTCCAGATGCCCGGCGGCACTCTTTCAATGTGCCAATGGTCTGATGGTGCGACTTGGGTCGCGGGGGAATCATCCCTTTTGATATCGGTATCGCCACTAGAAACCAGAGATCCCTGAAATATCTCCCAGTCAGGGGGAGGAATTGGCTAGGCTGGCCATTCAAGTGCCGGACACTTATCCGGGAATGTCACTGAACCCAGTCGCTGGGCACCCTTACTAAGGTTAAGCTCATGATCCAGCGCTACTCCAAGTCTGGTAATAAAACTGCACGCAATACATGAAAGCGATGAAGGTATCGAGCCGGAGCCGGTTGTGGTTTCGATGCCGTTACGTACTCTGAACATGCGAATCTTCCTCCCCGCAAAGTTGATGGAGCAGAGAGTCAGCGGAGAGATCGATTGTGGTCCTGAAGACGGAGTTTGGGTGCCGGTTAGATCCACTGATTGCATGGGCGTGAAGAAAATCTTACGCAAGAGCTTGACCACGCTTTGCGGGGGAACAGGCCGCCGGCTCTTAGCTCTTGGGGTGATTTGCTTAGTAACAAGCACTACAAAAGCGAGCGTAAAGGGGCCTGGGATAGGATCTGGACGATTTAGCAAAACACGTCGAAGATATAAAAGCTCTATCATGGATGGCGTGACTTCCAGTAATGAGAGTCCAAGAACGCCGATACCTAAGACTAAGTACATTCGGGCTTCTGGTTGCTAGGCCCACCATGTGAAAACCCTAGCTCCCGCTCACTTGGTATCTTATCGTTGATGAGTGGGTAGAAACCACGGTTGACATGACGGCCGCAACCTGCGTCAAGATAAATAGGTTCAGGAGGGTAGAATGAGGAAAAATATGGAATGCGGTGCAAGAGTGTTACAAGTGCTAAACAAGCTTGGTGAAGAAATCATGTACACTATGCTTGAACCTCGGACTCTCGGACTTCCACATAGCGAAAAACCCGCGCTGTCGTTTAGGCTTAAGGCATCAGGACCGGCAGCCAAGCTGCGCCAATTGCCAAGTTGTACGAGCGTAGCACCAGCCGCATTTCAGCCTTGGCTTAACACTCTACTTTGGTAATGATGTCAATATCTGACGCATGCACTTATGAGTCTTCTGTGATTAACCGGCGCCCGAAGGCGCCGTCTGCCGAACAGCAAGACCCGATAAAGACTCCACATCGGCATGAGTGGGATCAATACCCGGGGGCGGCTTCCTGCACAGTACCGCGAAGGTTCAAAATTCCCCGTTCGGCTTCATGAACCCAATATTCTTATTTTCCGTAACATTGACGGCTATGCAGATCCCGCAATGTCACTGTAACGGCTCCCACACTTTGCCTTTAAACACACGACACCGCATCGCCGTAGAAAATAACAAGTCAAAGCTGACAGCGGTGAGTTAGAGCTCGGTAAACGTGTTAATACCGCTTCTTTTTGGACAGAGTAGTACGCCAGTGGCTAAGTTGTCGGTCGCTATGGCCCATACTTCAACTGCCTACAGGCATTACGTTACAAGTACTAGTGTCGGATTGGAAGTCCAATTCGACCTCGGCGTACGGCCGGCCGCGCAGTGGCCAATTACGGCCCATACTTCCGATTATCGCGGCCTGCCCAACCTACGGTTGGAACCTCCCTTTTACACACGCAGAAATTCATATAGTTCAATTGATCTCTTCGTCAACCCACGGTTCGAACCAAATATCCTGTGATACGGATACCAACAACTAGAAACAATCACTGACCTTCGAAGTGAGATCCGCTTCCAGGTCAAGTATCTCTAATGCTGTCCAGGAAGGCGTAGAGCCTGAGATATTGTAACACAAGCATTCTGTAGTTATATGTACCTGTATTGATTCAAATCCCGACGGAGTGCACCAAAATCATTGAATCCTGTGCCTAGTTCTTATCTGTAATTGAGATCAGTGGGACGGTGAACAGAGGCCATACACTCCAAAATCAACCATGCAGGCAGTAAGAATTTTTCCCAGATTCTGTAGAACTGCGTGTATAAGGTAGCATTTGGAAGTAACACACTCGCTTATTGGAAGCCTGGGAAGCTGCTTTTGGAGCAAGCTCTCGGAGTGAGCAGTATGCTCATACAGCCTACCAAACCCATGAAAAGACTTACCGGTGGAAATTTAGATATTGGATTGTGGCATACATGGACACTAAGCAGTGCTGACAGTAGACTTAACGGCGCGTGCCAACATTTCCTCGAGTTCGTATGAAACCTGCACTCTCCCGCCGGCTACCGAACTGAGACACGGAGTATCTATGAATCCACTGAAGTCCACCAAGATAAGAAATGCTTGAGACTCGAGGTTCTAGAAACTGAATGACGCGCTCGCTACTTGGCATGGAGGACTCGGTGCGTGCCGAGAGTCCGCCTCGAAGTGGGCGGTGTCGATCTGCGCCAGTCCGGTTCACGGATCCACCCAGTCCACGACGTGCTTCATCGTCTAAGCTAGCGCCTGGTAGCAAGATGTTCATGCTGCACCAAGGTCTTATTTAAGGTCTATTAAAATTTCCAAAGGTGTCTTCATGAATCAACTACAGCCAGTTCTCAACTTTTAAGCATTTGTAAAGACGAACCTGCAACCTTCATCGCTTCAAAGACGGCCAGAGCTCGAAGTCAATTTTGCGTTCTTTTCTCCTTGAAGTACTTTTGGTATCCCTTCTGCCTAACCTCAAGTATTTAGACCCCAAGCTCGAAGAAAAATGGGTTCCCTACTACCCACGACGATTCGCATCGATGCTTCGTTGTTGAATTGGCATCATCTGTCTTCAACAGCAAGCTTTTTGCTACTCTCATCGCTGCTTTTGGGGATACTGTCACAAGTCCTGAGCCGGAGACTGAAAGTACCTACGCCGCTTTCGGAAGAGGTGTCCGATATTCTCAACAGAAAACGGTCATACGGGGCAAACGCCAGGAAATTACTCGACAAGTACTATGAGCGGGTAAGTAGACTTACAGAACAGTTGCAGTGCGTCTCACAGCTAATGCGCTGGTCAGTTCAAAAGCAAGCCTTTTGGAATCGACACCATGGATGGTATGTCTACTTTTTGCAGAACTGGAGAAAAAGTTTTTGACTTTGTGTAGGTGTCAAAGTCGTCTTGCCCCTTGCAAGTGTCGATGAGCTGAAGAGTCACCCGGCATTGAGCTTCAAAGCCTCGATCGACAATGTAAGTTCATTTCATTATCAATAAGTCATGATGTATGCTGACATTGCTTTCTAGGATGCCTTGGTCAACTACACAGGCATTGGAGGTGTCGACGCTTGGGGGGTACATCAGATTCTAGCAAAGATGAACCCCAGCTTGGGTTTGTTGAATTCTTTATAATCTTCCAGGAGCGCAATTCTAACCAAGGCAAAAGGTGCTTACGTTCCTGTCTTCCATGGAATGATCCAAGAACACCTTCCGAAATTTCTTGGATCTCCGACAGGTGAGATCCATGGTCCTATCATACATCACTTTGCCTAATTTTCTTCCAGATTGGACACCAGTAAAACCCTATCAGCACTTCTTCGAGCTTGTGGCGATCCTGTCTGCGAGAATCATGCATAGCGATGAAGCAGCCCGAAATCCCGCATGGACCAATCTCTCAATGTCATTCGTACACACTGCAATCGAATACGGCTCGGCTCTCAAGCAGTGGCCTCCTTTCCTGCGTCCGTTCGTCACCTACTTCCTCCCGGAACGCCTAGAGAAGGAGAAACAATGGGCCAAAGGGCGCGAAATCGTCGCAAAGTCCATGGCCAGGAAAAGTGCCTTGGGTGGTGCACCTCTGGAGAACCCTCCCACCATGCTCGATCACCTGTCTAGCGGGGAACACGCAGATAAGGCCGGTGACCTGGACCTACAACTCTTGCTGCAGATGACTCTCGCCGTGGCGAGCATCCACACAACCTCGTCTTCCATGGTCCAAGTTTTGTACGATCTTGCCGCATGCCCTGAGTACACCGAGGAGCTTCGTCAGGAGGTGGTGGAGGTTTTGGAGAGTTCTGGTGGCATCTTTACCAAGCAGTCACTTGCTAAGATGAAGAAGCTTGACAGCTGGATGAAGGAGAGTTTGAGAATGAATGCACCTGATCTGAGTAAGTCGGCGTCTTCCCACCAGAATCAAGTTCGGTTTCTTACGAGTTCGAAGCTACCTTCCAGCGCATGGCCACGAAGCCTGTGACCCTAAAAGACGGAACTTACATCCCTGCCGGTACGAAGATGGAACTACCAACCAGCGCTATCAACTTTGACGCTTCCATCTACCCCGATCCGCATAAGTTCGATGGCATGCGGTCGTACCGTCAACGCCAGCAAGACGGGATGGCACACAAGCACTCATTTGTCAGCGTCACTCGTACGGAACTTGGTTGGGGTTTCGGCAGGCATGCGTGCCCGGGCAGATTCCTTTCCGATGTCGAAATTAAGCTCATGTTTGCGGAGTTCCTTCTGAACTATGAGATCAAAAACTTAGATGGACAGCCCCGATCCAAGAATGTGGAATTTGGAGTGAACGTGCTCCCAGATCCGGAGCATCAGGTTTTGATTCGAGCACGGAAAGTCTGAGATCATTAGGGTGCTTTCTAAGAATGCGACCTGAGCTTATCTGCACCGACATCATCGGCAGCTTTTCGACTTTCATCTGTATTAGAGCCCGGCATGGAAATCATAATTTGTAGAGTAGCGTAATAGAATTAGCGTTGGGAGATCCCATATCACAGGAAATGTCTTCCAATTTCAAGCTCAGGAAGATTGGACTTCGGGTTGTAACCGCTTGTCTGTGGCAGATTCTACATGCCTCTTAACTAGTGGGTTTCTCAACAGACTCTTGAGTTGGAAGGATCGTGCTGCTACTGCGAGGCTTGCAGATGTTGTCTGAAGAATTTCTCCTGCCGCCGCAGAGCATACTTGGTCCTGCCTGAACAATGATAAGCTCCAGGCATGTAGAGTAACTCAAAGTCCTTGTCTGCATCATTCAAAGCATTCACCAACTGCAGAGTCGACGCGGGATCAACGTTGTCGTCCATCTCTGCAACGATTAGTAACAGCGCTCCCGTCAATTTGCTAGCATGGACCACATTCGATGAATCCTCGTATGCCTTGTCGACTGGATAACCCATCCACTGCTCGCTCCACCATATCTTGTCCATTCTGTTATCGTGGCATCCACAATCGGCGACGGCTGCTTTATAGAAATCGCCATGAAACAGAAGTGCCCCCACGGCATTCTGTCCGCCTGCCGATCCCCCAAAGATCCCAACTCTGTTCGTGTCCATCCATGGCCGAGTCTCTGCTGCAGCTTTGATCCAGGCTATGCGGTCAGGGAACCCGGCATCCTTGAGATTTTTCCAACTAACGTCTTGGAACTTTTTTGATCGCCAATTCGTTCCCATGCCATCAATTTGAACGACAACATACCCCTGTTCTGCCCACTGTCGGCGCGAACGCAGGGCACTGAATTCCTTTGGTACGTGAAACCCATGCGGGCCTGCGTAGACGGATTCTAGAATGGGGTACTTTTTCTTGGGATCAAAATCTTGAGGGCGAACAATCATACCGTAGATAGACTCTTCGCCGTCCCGCCCAGGGCAGTTAAATCTTTCAGGTACTACCCAGCCGTCTGATTCTAAACGATGAGAATCCCCTTCGTCACCTTCGAGATGTACGACCAGCTCTCCAGTTTCCATCTTTCGCAGAGTGGTGCGTGGGGGCGAATCCACCCGCGACCATGTGTCGAAAAAGTATCCTTGCCCCGGAGAGATTGTCCAGTGGTGTGTGCCATCTCCATCGGTCAGCACTTTGAATCCCGTCCCATCGAAGTTGACGCGAGCCAAGTGCGTATAGTACGGATCTTGATCAGGGACTACTCCGCAAGCTGAGAACCAAACCACTCTCGCTTCCTCGTCGAAACGAACGAACTCTTTCACATTCCATTTTCCTGTTGTCATCTGACATTTCAACTTCCCTGATTGAAGATCGAAAAGGTAAAGGTGGTTGAAGCCGTCTCGTTCGCTAGCCCAAATGAGTTCATCGGTATCTTTTATCAAACGTCGATTGAGCTTCGTGGAGTAGTCAATGAATGTGTTACTGCTCTCTTCAACTAGAGCCCTAACAAAGCCGTCTGAGTTGATTCCTATGACACGTAGACGTTGATGGCCACGCTCGTTGTATATGAAGCGATATTCCGAAGAATCACGGCTCCATCCTATGTTCCGAAGTTCGTAGGGGCTCTGAAACAAAGTAGCGTCTGTAACGACCTCTTTCTTCGTTTCTAGGTTAAACAAACGAGGACGATCAACTCTGACGCGATCTCCAGCCTTCAGGTACCGGATGCTTTTAGGCTTCGGCTCAAGCTGATCTTTCGGAACAGAGTCGCGAAGGTGCACTTTGTGCTCTTCCTCAGGGACGAATTGCCAGGCGACACAAAACTTCTTGTCTGAAGATATCCAGATGTTTGAATCATCATACTGATTGTCTTCGGCGCCGTTGTCTGAAAGACGAACCTCTTCCTTGTCTGCATTCCGGCACCAAAGGTCAAAACCTCGCACAAAGAGGTGGGGCGGGCCCTTCTCGCTCAAGTCTGACTTTGGGCTTGTTTCCTCGCCATCTCTCTCTTTAACACCGTCTTCTGAGTCCCGAGGACCGAGCTCATCCATCGTGTTTTCATCAATGATCACAGAGGAGACAATCTCTTCGGGTGTGGTGTAGATTGCCTTAACAGTCTCCGACTCATCGACAAATTTCCAGACATGGCCGGCATAAGTTCTTTGAGTGCTGCTTAACCCACTTCCAATCCCTCCATAAAGCACTGGCTTGCCTTCCCAGTCTATCCAATACTTCTTCAAGTCTGCCTTGCTGTTGTTGACAAAAGTGATAGTGACGGAGTGGTTCGAGTGCACAGATGCACGTTCTTTGGAGATGAATGGCGTCGTAGGCAGATTGAGCGCACCCTCCCATTCACTGAGGTTTGCTTCAGTGTCAAAACGCCATTTCTTTCCCTCATAGAGAAATCGGACGGAGGATGACTCGGCTTCAAGGTCGATCCATGTGAAGGGCAGCTTGAAAGCGTCGATTTCTCCATCTTTTTGGTCGGTTCCCTCTTGAAGCGCCTTTGCTAGCTTGTCATGGTCAAAAGCTGGACGTCGCTGCTTCTCTATGGCGTCAACATATATGAAGACGAATTTACCGGCTGGGAGGTTCTGGCGATACCAGAAGGTGTTACCCTCGGACACCCAGTGTGGGGAGACTCTGGCTTGTTGGATGTAGTCATCTTCCATGGCGATTCGCTCGCTGAAACAAAGCTTGGATGAACGTAGATAGCAGGATATCGAACACTCGTCTGTTGAAAGAGGAGAATAAGGAGGGGTCGGCACAGCTCAGAAGGAGGTTGAGAAATGCAAGACTTTAGGCAGCACTAAGTGGTCATTGGTGCAGTTGGCAACTGCGCGAGGTAAGGTAGCTGCAGGCGACAAGACGCGGTGCCAGCTTACGCCGCAATTGATCAGCTCTTTTTGAGTCAGCATGGCAAGCATGGATACAACGCCTATTATTACTCTTATAGATAAAATAGTGAGGGGTAGGAAAACTTGGACCGACGGGATAAACGAACGATTGGAACAATGTTACCACGGAGTAAGAGACACTGTAGTAATTCTTTGGTAATTCAATCCTCCTCTTCGGTGGCCAGTCAACATGACTCGCCTCGAACGCTATGTGCTCACAAATGCCATGGTAGAGCGCGTGTTTATTTGGCAGGACGTCTCAGTTGCTTCTCGGAATTCTAGATCATCGTGAATATGTACTGTTCGTTGAATTGTTCTTAGGGTGTTGTTTTAGCGTACAAGCCTCGCAACTCAAAGCATCGGACGCCCTTCCGTTGATCAATCGGCACGTGGCCAGACACCAGACGAGGTCGAGGGACAGGAACCCCGCAATTAGTTGATAAATCCTATTCAACCGCGGGCTAGCTTCACTGAGCATTGCACACTCATTCGCATACAATCCATATCACGATTATCGGAGCCATGGGATTTCGGCAGCATGTTGGAGGGGAAAGTTCAAAGAGGTGCTGCTGAGTCTACTGTGGAAGTGCCCCCAAAGCAACTCAAGGGTGCGTCAATTGCTCGTCCCCTCCTTCGGTCGATCGCCAATGCCCTGTGCTGATTAGCCCCCCAGGCTGCGCCAACTGTGAGCGTCGTCGAATTCGCTGCGATCGACGGCGACCCCATTGCGCCAAGTGTGACAAGAAAGGACTTCCATGTCCTGGCTTTGACCGCCGACTTCGATGGGTGGAAGGGGTTGCCGCAAGGGGACACCTGCGGGGCCGAACCGTCCCAACGAGGCCGTCTTCTGAAGATAAGGCCGCATTTCGAGAAGAGGACTCGAAAGACATCTTCACTGAAAGATCCCAGCTAGACAAAAGTAAAGACTTCATGAGTTCGGTTGTCGTTCTGAATGCGCCAATCGCTCAAGCAACTCGACCTTGCAAGTATCCCGACTCCCTGACAAGCGTGTTCATGGACTATTATAGACTGAACTTAGCCGGTCTGATGGTATGGATGGACTCAGACGAAAACC
Organism: Colletotrichum paranaense; assembly: GCF_030867605.1. Taxonomy (NCBI): domain Eukaryota; kingdom Fungi; phylum Ascomycota; class Sordariomycetes; order Glomerellales; family Glomerellaceae; genus Colletotrichum; species Colletotrichum paranaense. Next base: position 3,540,936 of record NW_026848961.1, on the reverse strand, counting down.
ATTACCGAACACAGGTTGTTCCTCTAGCCGCGAATCAACCAGCAGTCGGCTTCGCCATCATGGCGTTCGCGGCTCAACACGGCGCCATGACGGTGCCTGATGAGTCCGTTGCTGAGAATGCTCGCGATAGGTGCTTACGTCTAATCCAAACCCGCGCCCAAGATATGACGGCACGGCTTATTAAGGGTGATGACTTGAACGACCATGGCGACGTGGTTGATGCAGAATGGATGCTGGCTTCGATTCTCATCATGTGCAACTACGAGAATGCCCGTCGCCGCCTCCAAATCGCCGATGATCACAGACGTGCGGCAAGGACGATTGTCAACCTTTTCAAATGCCAGAGCTCAATCAACAACCGAGATCTGTTTGCGTTCTTGCGAAATCAACTAGCTATAGATGATGTACTGGCAGCTACGACATCGTGTGACCTGCCCCTCATACGCAACGCCGTCACACCAGCACCTGGCTCAGAGCATCTCCTGTTTTCGAGGTATCTGACTTTCTTGCACCGCATCACGCTAGTTTCGGCAGATGCTGTTGATTCTCATCCTTCAATATCGCACTTACGCAGCGGCCTCACGATGCCTCTCATCCAATCCGAGTTTGAGCAGGCAAGAGGCGCCACGTTGATGGCGGCCGGACGACTCGGACTGGCAGGATCAAGCATGTCTCTTGACTTCATACGCTTAGTCGAGGTTTATCATAACGCGGGGCTACTTTACTCGTTAAGGTGCCTCGATTACGCCACCGAGCACGCCTCGGAGCGCATTGTGGCCGTTGCCAGTCTGTTCGACCAACTGACTGGATTCAAGGACCTAGCTGCCTTCGTTCAGAATCTAGCCTGGCCGACGTTCATTGCCGGTACCGAATGCCATGGAGATCGGCATCGACAAGAAATCATTGCGGGTTTTCTCATGAAAATTCATGAGGGCACGCGTTTCAGTTATTACTTGGACGCGGTGAACTTTCTCAAGGAGTTTTGGGCCGGAGAGAATAACGACTGGCGTCCTCTCGCTCGTATGAGAGAAGCCATAGGGCAGCGAGTCCTTGTGGTATGAGCAACATCAACGTCCTTTGAGTAAGGGCGGAAACTTCATTCTGCCCTACCAACTGAGACTGGAGACTACTAGAAATCGACTGTCTCTTCGTCCTCCACACCGAAGAGCACTCGCATCGGGTCCTGATACTTCATGAAACCAACACCCGGCTCGCATAAACCATATCCCAGCAGACGTTGTGCCTGCGGCTTCATCTTCTTCACTCGCTCAAACGGCACCATGAGGAACTGGTTCTCTGCAGGACGCAGTGTCGGCTGACACAGGAAGATGCCGACAGTCTCCCGGTATTCATCCCTATCGATGAGAATTTAGCAAAGAATACCTACTTGCTATACGCCGGCAATGCACTTACGTAGTAACGTTTCCTCCGCCCGCATGGTACAGATTCCCGAGGAAAATCAAGGCGTCGCCGGGCTCAAGTTCAGCTGGAATGGTCTCCTCGTCGAGCGGACGACGTTCGGGACCCCACAGGTGTGAACCCGGAATCACGACAGTCGCGCCGTTCGCTGCCGTTGTTTTCGTCAAGGCGGTGACGCAACCGATCAGGACGGGCATCTGCTTGTCATGGGGATGATAATCACTGCAAGCCTCAGGTCAGAGAATCTCCGCTTCGACATAAAGACGGACGCTCACTTGTCATCACGGTGTAGCACTTGTTGCTTCCCTCCCGGATTCACCCGGAATCCCACTGTCGATGAGATGATGGGCTTCCCGCTGACAGTCTTCTGTTTGTCGCCCCTCCAGAAGGTGAACGATGAAGAGACCATAGCATTCGCGACATCAGTATACAAGCGGTTGCACGCGAGCTCCACACAGGCGTCTGAGATACCCAGTAAGCCGGATGCTCTCTGCGTCGTTGCTGGGAAGAAGCCGTACTTGTCTGGGATGTCTTCGTCAAAGTACGGCTTCAGGTCTCGCTTGATCTCTGCGGTGAGATGGAGATCGATTAACTTCTCCACTATCACGCCGCCATCACGGTTGATGATCTCGACGAGCTTCTCTGTTGTGGTTGATGGATCCGTTGCATCGCATCGGGTAATGGATGGGCGGGAAGTAGCTCCCTCGGGATTCGCCATAATTCAATATTCTTTATTCGTGCTTGCACCAGGCGCTGCTTCTTGCGACCCCATTCCTCTTAGAAAGCGGTCACCCTACTTTATATCCGCCGTCGTTCTAGTCCATCTTGCTAACACCTGCTCTTCCCCTGCTCGTGTCGGGATCAAATATTACGTCTCAGTCGTCATCTCTCTAGGTATTGCCTGTATTCAGTCTGGCTTATCAGGAAACAAGTCCTAAAGTATGCGGAACACCACATCGCATTGAACACGCCGATAGCAATTGAGCTCGTCTCAGAGAAGAGCATTTCGGAGCTGGCCACAATAGCCAGGAACCCTGCACTGTCAAGTTTCTCAAAATAATGCCCTAATTCGGTTAGTGCCCTTGCGCGATGATAAGGTTGCGGAGTCAGACTGGTTGATGGGTCTAGATAGATGAGACGGAAGAAACTCGGCATGAATCGGGTCGCTCAGATCCGGTACCGGCTTGTAGTTACAAAGTTGGTTGAAGAATTCCTTGTGATCCGAGGACTGTTGATTTATCGCGTGGTCACTAGTACAATCCAATAGGAAGACCGGTATCCGCCATTTGTAAAGTCAATTCGCATCGTCAAAGGCATTTGCATGGGACTTTTGCTCGCGAGATTACTCTATTAATTCTTGATCGATCTACTTCCCGAAATTATAGCGACCATAGAAAGCAAAAGGAAACAAGAAACGAGGCCATGCTATGCCATCATCATCAAAAGCCACGCTGCACTCAAAAGGACCAGATTTCGTCCCGAACCCCCTTAGTCAGACGAGACCGCAAACTTGCTCAGCGCCCTAAGTCTACCGCCGTAGAAGTAAAGCAGCCAGATTCCAAGGATACCGATTGTGCTAAGTCCACCCAACAAACTCGTTCCGCGGGCGACACCCAAGTTCTGGTACATGGGGCGGGCGAACAAGATGCTAGCAAAGGCGAAGGCGGAGCGGAAGAAGTCGTTACCGGCAAAGAGACTGGCGGCGTACTGGGGGTAGGACAGTGGGACGTACACAAAGATGCACTGCATCACGACGAAGACGGTGGCGCCGTAGATAGTGATGCCAATGGTGGGTGCGATCCAGTGGATGGCCGGGGATGCGGTCCATGCGAAGATGAAGAGGCCGATGGTGGGGCCGAAGGAGGCGGGGAGAGCGGGTACGAGACGGTTCTCCTGGATGGGGAAGCCGAACTTCTTGATGCGGGGCACCATGTAAAAGGCAAGGTAGGAGACGTAGACGGCGATGCCGAGGAGGCAGGCGACGAGGATGCAGAGGAAGACGAGGCCGATTTCGCCAATGGACATGCCGTAGTAGACTGGGTACACGAGGGGGAACACCTCGAAGAAGGAATAGTAGATGCCGTAGATGATGGCGGTGTAGACCTGGACGAAGAGGATGGCCGGGTCCTTGATTGTGATCTCGAGGGGCTTGATGAGGGCGTCAATGACGACGGCCGAGGTCTTCAGGTTGCGCTGGTCGATTTCGGACTGAGACATGAAGCGATCGTTGCCCGTCAGCTTGCGGAGACGCTGAGCGCGGCGGAGGAGGATGTTGGGCGTCGAGGTCTCGGGGAGGAAGAAGAACATGACGAGGAAAACTGGGGCGGCGGCCCAAAGAATTTCCCAGAGAGACCAGCGCCAGCCCATGGCGGGGACGGAAAAGCCTGACAAGAGGGGCCCAAGAGCTGGACCGCAGTATGCTGCAGACACCTATCGGAAGAGTCAGTATGATGGATGGTATCGTATGATGGGTGTCAAAGTTGAGAATCACTTACCCAAGCAATGAGGGCGTAGGGAAGATTGAGAAGGCTGTACATGTCTCCCAGAGACGCAGCGCCTGATGCCAGACACGGCGAGCCGAAGAGACCCTGCAGGAATCGGAGAACCATCAACCCGGGGAAGTTGCTAGCCAAAGGGGCGGGAATCGACACGATCACGAAGAGGAACATGGTGACGATGTAAATCGGGTTACGGCCAATGCGGGGGATCTCAGAGAGCGGCGAGAAGAGCAGAGGGCCGATACCATAGCCCAAGACAAAGAGCGCCAGACCCAAGGAAACCTCAGTCATGTCGACGCCGAACTCGTGAATGACGCCCTCTATGGAGGGCGTGTAAATCGCTGAAGACATGTAGACGACAAAGGTATAGATACAGATAATGGCAGCGATGAGTCCGCGCTTCGCATTGGACCAGTTTTGCGGGTTCTCAGCATCGTCGCTAAAGTACCAGTCCACCAAGATGGCACCATCTTTGGTCTTTCTCGGTGCGATGGGGATGCTCTTGGTCTTTTGGATCTCGTGGATCTCGTCGACCTCGAGCCGGTCCGCAGTGTATGGGATCGTCTCCTCCCGGCTCCGAGTCCGCTGGAGCGAGGTGCCGTACGGCGCGGCGTCTTCGACTTCTTTCTGTGAAAGCTTATTTTCTTCATCGGCGGCGTGGGTCGATTCGGAGGATCGGGGTGATGCGCCGGCGTCGGCTGGGGTTGCATCTGCCGGGCTGGACTTCTCAGAATTGAGGACGTCAAGCCATTGTTGCGGGAGTTGGAAGCCAGTCTTCTCTTCCGGGTATTGGAGGAACTTGTTCCGTGTGATGAAGCGGATGATTTGGCCCACAGGGGCATCTCGAATTAACTGCGCCATTGAAACGGCTGATGATGATGTGGCTTGAGATTGTGTGATGTATAGAACGTTGATGGCTTTGGGATATTAGAGTACTTGGGGATTAACTTGTGCCTGAAGCGGTCGAGATGTCTTCAGTTGCTAAGGGTATAAGCCTGGAAAGATAAGTGTGTGGATTGACAGGAAAACAGACGATGATGATACCGACATCACGTCTTCTAATATACTGGCCATCATCTCAACCTTTGCCAAGCAGACATTGGCGTCGACAACACTCAAACGCCAAAGAAGCAACATGACTACTAGCCTGATGACCGATCAGGACCAAAATTTGGTCCGTCCACGGCATCGGGCTTACGAGCGATAACTACGATGCGGCGCGACTCTAGCACGTATGGCATTATGAATCACAGCCGGGCTTAAGTTTCTCGAATGCGCCGGAATGAGATAGGCGCGAACCAGCCGTCTGGTGCAGATGGCTATCTCGTTTGAGAGAGAAGAAGGGGGTGGGGGGGCCCGCGGAAGCAGGCGTCGTAAATCTCTGTCTCTCCCTGGGGCATGGTAAGATCTAAACGTGCGTGCCGTGTCAACAGGGTATTGGTTTGTCCGTTCTCGTCCGTTTGGAGTTGGCGCGTCCCCGTCGATTCTGCCGACCAGAGTGATAGGGAGACATGGTGCTAGGGCTGACATGACGTTGAGGGACAACAAGATGGCGTGCCGCAGAGTTGGCGGGCTTTGGAATTAGGAGCTAGAGTCAAGGAGATAGCCTCTGCATACACATCGCGAAAGTACTCGCTGCTAGTGCCAGTCCGTTCCGTGGAGGTGAATGGGAGAAGACGAGCTAGCAGACAATACTCAAGATTATCACTAATCCGCGTCCGGCTTTTGGTCGATTTATCAGCGAGCTCCGGAACCCTTGAATGATCACCGTCCATGCAGCATCTGATTGGCTGCCCGGTCAAGAACCTTAAGTCTAGCTGGATCGAAATTTGAACTGAATGCCATCCCACGGATGATTCAGCCACTTGGTCTGCACGATCCTTGTGTTTGAGATGGCATGTCTTCTCTCCGAGCCACATCCTGACTAATTAATCGATGGCTTTTGCCAAGCCGTTGAAGAGTGCCTTGCAGTCGGCGGCACCAAAGCCTTCGGCAGGGTGCCAGCTTTAATTCCTAATGCACTGCTGAATGGCTTGCGTCGTCTGATGAGACAATGAAAACCAAGTTATGATGATGTAATGGAACAGCGAGTGCTTCTTTAACACAGTGGAGGAGGCTTGTAACGAAGGGATGCTGGTGTTCGCGATTAGCGCGTTGAGAAATTGTCAAACATTGGCCCGGTGGGCTTGCATGCTGGGTTGTAGACCGGATCCAAATTAATGTAATCGGCTACATAGATAACCTCCGGTGCCTCTCGGTGTGTTCCAAGGTGGTCGGGATAAGGTTGCGACGCTATAAGCTGACAATGAGTCACTCCGTATGAGTACAAATGGCATTCAAGACTTGGTCGATGATAGCAAGCTTCTGCAACGCAATTTTGACTGGCTTGTGCCAAAGTGTAGTATACAGCCGCCGCGGGTAAATCCGGGTGCGGCACACCTTCTCTTAAGAGGTGTTTATGCGAGTGCTCTTGGTAATACAACATATACAAGAACCCGCCATTTTTATGATGGGAAGCGATATGTCATCTCGGTGTCCTCTCGGTCCAATCCGGAACTTCTCTTGATCTCGTCGGCAACGGATGCCATCACCTTCGACAAGCCCGACTGGACGTCCATATTCCGTCTCTCGGCCTGCTCGATCAACCACCAAACCCGCACGTCCTGCACGTCAAGGGACTTCCTGACGAGGGTGAGTAGCGTCTTCCTGTTTATCCAAAAACTGTCCAGTTCGGGTTGTTGCCCCTCAACCGGCGCAGGAGCTTCGCCGAATAATCTCACACACTTGTACGCGAGGTCCAGCTCACCAGCCACGGCGTACTCATGCACAACCCTGGCAAAGACAGTGCGATCGCCTTTGAGGGCCAACTCTGGGTTTTGCGCAACAAGAGCCTTGAGAGCTTCCGTATCCTCGCACGCTTGGAGAACGTAGCGAATGGTGACATGATTAGGGCTGGCCTCGGTGTACTTGTGCGCATTCTGGTAGATCTCCAACGCTTTCACGAAGCCGTGTGTTTCGACAGCGGCTTCAATGATGACATTGAGCGCGGCAATGGGGACTTTGTAGCTGCGGATAAGCTCAGTAAGAGTGTTAAGAGCCGGGTCGATGCTCTCTGGCTCTTTCTTGATTCTCTGGTAGATTGGACGGGTGCTGGCGTATGGCGCAACTGAGATGGCCTTGAACATGATGCACAAGACCCGCAATGCGCTCACGATATCTCCGACTCCGCCGTAGCATTCGATCAGCGCCTCGTAATGATGCGCAACCAGTTTTCCACCCCTCTGCGTGACGAGCCGCGCAGCCCCTGTGGCAAGCTGATAGTCGTTCTGCCTGGCAGCCGTGTTGATAATGTTGAGAAGCACCCCGTCCGAAAGTTGCTCCTTGTCCTTCTCCAGCATCCTACCCCATATGTATCGCGTGCCCTCGTAGTGGTACGCCTCGGAGCAATTGTCGAGCAGTGAATACCACAACGCAACGTCTGTCTCGCCATCAGAAGAGTGAACCTTGCTATGCGCCAGCTTGATCGCCTCATCTATAAAACCGCGCTGGGCGAGGGTGAAAATGAAGATGTCAAAGACCCATGAAGCCATCGGTACTTGCTTGTGAATTAGGTTTTCTATTGCGTCGAAAGCCAGCTCGATTTGACCGTCGCGGAGTAGCCCAAGGGCAACGTGGGCCTGTCCTGGGATATCGACCTCAGTCCACGACTGCTTCATGGCTGCAAGAATCTCGTTTCGAAGTAAGTAATCAGGATGTATCGCGAGAGCCTATCGTCGTCAGCGCAAGGGGCAATTCGGTTCGTCTTGAGGAAACATACAGCTAACGCGGCATGGGATATTGAAGGCGAAGTTGTGAACTGCAGTCGTTTCATCTCCGCAAAAAGCTGTGCTAGGAACGCCGCCGATCCTTGAACATCGGCCGTAGCCACGATCAAGTCTTCGTAGAGTTTTGGGCTGAGCTCAACGCCTCTAGCCCGCACTAGATATGTGATGATTGTTGCGACCTTTTTAAAACTTTTGGGTTGGCCCCGGAGGACCTCCAAGGCATCCAGGATTGCAGGCAGCGAGGCTGCTCGGAGCTGCTCGTTCACGGCGGGGAGATTGTCGTCCACGGATTCCGACCCTTCTGTTTGTCGAGCTGCGTCGGCTTCAACTAGCTCTTCGCTATCGTGATGCTTCGGGTGTCCTTCTGCCTGCACGGCCGAAGATGTGGCGGTTGTGTATTTTCGACATCGTGTACGATTCGCAGGATGGCGGGTTGATGGGACAAGGTGACTTCGTTGGCGCGTCGCAAGCGATGTTCTGGGAACAATCTGTGTATTGAGGAGCCTGGCCGCAGCTTGCGTATCGACAGAGGGGCAGAGACAGCGCCATAAGCCGTCGAAAATTACTCGAGTGCCCGACATGGAGCTGGCAATGCGACTGGGCACGGGGGATACAAATTCTGGAGAGCTGCAGCTTGCACTTTTCGGAGCTTCTCTCACCGAATTAATCCCGGTGCAAAAGTGGATCACGTGACTCACCCGACATTGAATGCGCTTCGCGATAGACGACGAGCATGCACAAGCATCACGGCTGGCATATGGATAAGCATCGCGTCATGAGAGTATCTTCTTGCTTTTTGAACGTAAAATGATTATGTTGATATGCGTGCTCCCGAGGCGGGCGGCCAAAGGCCGATAACGCAATGCTGATCCAATGGCGTTGTAATTCCGAATGGCATCCGCATTCGAATTTCTTTTCGTGCGAGACGTCCAATGTGGATGTCTGTAGCCTTCAGATGGCCGTCGATCTTCTTGCAAGTCGTGCAAAGTAGCCGCTGGGAGCCGTGTATCAACTGGGCTCGTCATGATCGTGTCCGGGATATCATCATTGCCCACCACCACCACCACCACCACCACGGTTACCTCTTCCTCTGCCTCCACGGCCCTGGCCTCTGCCCCGACCTCTGTCACCTCCGCGGCCGCCATGGTCTCCTCTCGATCCACCTCTGCCACCGCGGAATCCTCCTTGCTGGTTCTGTTGGTTCTCCTTCACAACGTCAATGATGTCGTCGGGTACTCGTAGGTATTTGATCTAGGGCTTCGTCAGCATGTCGCTCGTGATTGGGACTTGCGCTATCTGAGTTTTCGTACGTTGTTTCCTTTGACGTAGACTTCGGGTATCTTGACGAACTTGTCGCCTTCCTATGTACTCGTCAGTGGTCTGGCGCGGGGTATGGGGGCGATGCATCGACGCGGGCGGCACGTACCGGACTCGTTTGAACAACCTCCTTCAATGTGAGGTTCATCCAGGTATCGCACATGACCAGGTGGCCATTGAGTGTTTCGCCGTTCTTCAGCTCGACGAGCATAGGGTGCCCTTGGGCGGCGTTCAAGAGACCGAGGGGTAACTGTGACAGCTGCGTTAGCCAGCACGCTTACAGTTCATTGCACGAGACAGCTGCGCGACAATTGCCACATGTTGCATATTTGAGGAGGCGCATGAGGACGTACCATTTTGTGATTCGGGCTCTGGAGCTTGCCGTGGGAAAGGAAGCTGAGCTGGAGCTTGACGCGGACGGTTGACGATTATGCGACAATGGAGATTTAAGTGGGTCAGTTCGGTGAGAGCTCGGTGAGTGGCCACCCGCACCACCAGCGCCGGACGCGGACGTTGCTGAGAGAAGACACACCAGGGTACATCGGCATGACGTCGATAACATTGAACACAGGTAGGTACCTAAGGAAAGCAGTCCCTGACCTGGCAACTCGTACCAGGGTACCTACCTTAAGCAATAGAAAAGACAACACTTGAGATCCGCAACTTGAACTGTTTTCTTATTACAATTTGCAAGCTGTCGGCTTTCGAAAGCTTCTGAACAGGCATCGCTATGTACCTCTAAGCATCCTAAGACAAATTATCAAGTTATCCTAGTTGCGTTGCAAGCAGGGGTACTATCCGTATGGGCAAGCACCAATTCAGTTTCGCCTCGATCCAATTGACTTTCGGTACTCTCAGAAATGCAGGGAACACTTTGAGGAGTTCTTCTACAGAATGACAAAGCAATTTTCATGCCTGGCTCAAAAATTCCACGTGTGCTGAATGTCCGCTTCACAAAAACAGCTTTTAGAACGCCGAACAACAAAAGGATGACCAACGTGGGGCTCGAACCCACAACCCCCAGATAACCACACGTCACGGACGAGATAGAAGTCTGATGCGCTACCATTGCGCCAGCCGGCCCGATCTGCTGACCAATCGCTGATTGGGCAGGTTGACGGCGGAAGCTACATCTCGTCTGATGAACGCTTCCCCGTGCGCAATCAGAATGCGTCCTGGGCAATCGCGATGGTTTGTAAATGCCTTAGAAGTTCGTAATGCTACCTAGGAAGACTTTCATAGAAGCCAAAAAGCTCTCATTGAATCTAAACCTTTACAATGTTCTATGGGGAAAAGCTTGACAAAGCTTCAAGTGCGCATCAAGTTTTCTTCCCCTCACCAACTTCCGATGCTACTTGGGGTTGGTGAAGAAGCTTTCAACATCTTCCTTATTACCCCACATTTGCTTTGCTAACGATTCCCTGGGGTCTGGGCAGGAGACTGGATTGCAGTAATACGAATCATTCTAGCTGTGTGCATGTACTTTTCTTCTTGTGGCCATGCTTGTAAAAAGACAATGGAATTTCCAAGTCCCAGCATATGCTAACAATTGGGGTATCAGTGTAGTGACTCACTTACCACTTCACAGGATATAAGTACACGCTCTGCAACCCCTCTTGGGCTTTCAACAATCACAGCTTTGCGAGATCGATTGCTTCAGCTGGATTGGCTTGGACCCCGACTCAAGCCCTGTGCCGCCGAAGAGCAAGACACAGGAACAAGAGCCAAAACTGCTGATAGGTATCCTACCTTCATGAATCCCTCTTAGCAAATGCTTACCACCCGCTTCTGAAATGTGACCCGAAGAGTCGGGAAGCCTTTAAGGTTATTCATAGGTGGTTTCACAGCCAATGAGCCTTGCTCGGTTGCTCTGGCAAAATGCTCATAGACTTAGTTTACTGGGTGAATGATGTAATCTCTCAATCGCTGAGCCCATTTGCACCAATCGAGGTCATGTTCATCGTCAAGTTCATCTTCGCCCTGTTCCACTTTGTTGGTGATAAAAAGTAGTGTATGTTACTTGACTGCACTTAGGTGATGGCGTCTCACTACCTACCTTATGTGAAGAACCTTGACTAAGACAGCTGTCTGCCATGTCGTTCCATGCTGTCTCTTCGGTTTAGAGCGGAGCCCCGACATATTGCTCTGAACCTCGAACTGGAACCAGCTCCGAAAAAATGGTCTTCTTAATGATGATAAGGTGGTGATCGTGGTTCAGATAGGCTAGCGGACGAAATGACGAAATCGCAAGACCCGATTGCGAATGCCGTTGACATTGTCGAAATACCCATTTCGCTGACCTGGAGCCCAGCCGGTTGGTCGACCGATGAGCGGGCGCCGTCCGACGACCCACCAGCGATACCACCGAGCTACCGGGGCCCCGTGGGCTAACACCGCAACACGCTCAGGCTTGATTCTCTTACTAGCTTTTAGGGGAAGGTTCCTGCCGTTGTAGTCTACTGAAATGTGGGAGCCGGCAATGGAGGTGCTGCGTCACTCATAACACTTCCATGCGACATATAACAGTTACTTTGCAGTGCCTGGAAGCACATATCTCGATCTCAAGGCGGCTTTTCTGTTCCTGCTTGGTTTTGGAGTAGATATCTGTGAAGTTGCAAGATCACAGGCTTCACATTTCACCATGTTGCCAATTCTTAGCCTGTCAACGTTGGCGACACTGGCCCTCGGCGCCTCCGCTGTCATCGCTCAGAGCGTGCAGCAGCGTCAGCCGAACATTGTCTTCATCTTGACTGATGATCAGGACGAGCAACTCGGTTCCCTTGACTACATGCCTTATGTTCAGAAGCATTTTGTTCAGCAGGGAACATACTATCGCAAACACTTTTGCACGATCGCAATTTGCTGTCCTTCTCGTGTCAGCTTGTTGACGGGGCAAGCGGCGCACAACACCAATGTCACATATGTTACTCCCCCTCACGGTAAGTCGTTAAGCATCTACTGCCAATAGAGTGACAATAGTCTGAATATTCTCATAGGTGGCTACCCGAAATTTGTCTCCCAAGGTTACAACGACAAGTATCTTCCTGTCTGGCTTCAGGACGCTGGCTACAACACGTATTACACCGGCAAGCTCTTCAACTCTCACTCTACCCAAAATTGGAACAATCCCTTCCCCAAGGGCTGGACTGGGAGTGACTGTAAGTCATTGACAACACCTAGAATTCGGGGCTTCATTGCTAACTCTAGCCTAGTCCTTCTAGATCCCAACACCTATCTCTACTTGAATGCAACGTTCCAGAGAAACCAGAGCCCACCTCAGACTTTCCCGGGCGAGTACAGTAACGACTTGGTTGCCGAAAGAGCTCTCGGCTTCTTGGATGATGCTCTCAAGTTCAACGGCAGCAAGCCTTTCTTCTTGGGTGTTGCACCAATTGGTCCTCACAACAACGGACTTGGCGGCGAGACCAGTGCTGGTGCGACACCACCCATCCCCGCGAAGAGGCACGAAAACCTCTTCTCAAACGTGACTGTTCCTCGCACTTACAACTTTAACCCTGACAAGGTAAGACTATCGACTTGCTGATCCAGGTCGTTGGTCGCTTACGCTACTTTTATAGCCGAGCATGGCCAACTGGGGTCTCATCATCCCCCAGCTGAACGCCACCGAGATAACATATGGTGATAACTACTACCGCCGCCGTCTCCAAACACTGCAGTCCGTTGATGAAATGGTTGACGCCATCGTCAAGCGTCTCGATCAAGCCGGTGTCCTCGACAGTACCTATGTCATCTTCACGTCTGACAATGGCTTCCACATTGGACAGCATCGTCTTAAGCCAGGAAAGACTTGCGCGATTGAGGAAGACATCAACGTGCCCTTCTTGATCCGCGGCCCCGGCGTGCCAAAGGGCAAGACTGTGGACTTTGTCACAACCCACACCGACATTGCTCCTACGATCTTCTCGTTGGCCAACATCACCCTACGTGACGACTTTGATGGTTCTCCTATTCCCTTCTCTGAGAATGGGATCCAAAAGGCCCAGAATGACCCTAAGCATGATCACGTCAATGTTGAGTTTTGGGGTACTCAACGCGGATATGACGCGTTTGGCGGAGGTCAGTTCATTTAATTCATATTGGATCGTTCCAAGCAACTTGGCACTAACGTCCTATTAGCATCTGCGAACAACACTTACAAGGCTATGCGTGTTCTCGGCGACAATTATAGCCTGTTCTACTCAGTTTGGTGCAGCAACGAACGCGAATTTTACGACATGAAGGTAAGTCTGATTTTCAGGAGTGGATGTTCATAAATCATGACTAGTTACTCACTCCTGTTATAGAAGGACCCAGGTCAAATGAACAACCTTGCCGGAAGCGCTTCAGGTCAGCTTCTCGATCGTCCCTTGTCCGTCGTCCAAGACCGTCTTGATGCCCTTTTATTGGTCCTCAAGAGTTGCAAGGCCGAGACTTGCAGGCTTCCATGGAAGCACATCCACCCTGAAGGTGGCGTCGAGAACCTCCGGGATGCACTTGATCCCAAGTTTGATGAGTTTTACGCCGGACAGCCCAAGATTTCCTTCTCAGACTGCAAGGACTTCTACGACATTGCTTCTGAGGGAGCGCAGGATACTTTGGTCCATTACGACCCGTGAGTCTCAATTAGAAATATTTATGACTGAGGATGGGTGCTGAGTGAGTTGAAGTGCGATGTTGGATGAAGGTCTTCTGGACAAGCCATCGCTTTCGGAAGAGCTGTAGTATTCGGGCCTTCAAGTAAATGTCTGCTGATCGGCTTTGCACCCGAGGAGCCGTGCATATTGATACCGACAACATGAATCAGATACAGGAATATTACCTTGCATTCCGTATAGGTCGGTGGATTGCATGAGACTCTGAGGCCTAGTGTGATGAATGTAAGAAAAAGGCACTATTTCCATGCTAAGAGCCCGGCCTCGGTCCGGCGTCTTGTGCCGATCGCCTAAGACACCGAGGTGTCTTGGGAGATGGGACAAATCCGTATAATCCCATTGGCTCTCCGCACTTTTGCTCCAAATGCCGAAAGCCGTCAATATCTCGATAAAAGACCTAGCTGCTTCGCGTTCTTCAACATTATTCGTTGTGATTTACTCAAGAGTCATTAGGGTAAAACGCTGTAAATTTGTTCTCGTGGTTGCTCGTCCTCAAAAGGAAGCAGGCTCCGTGTCCTACCGAAGCAATGACCGTCGGGCCTGCCCTATCTAGCGATTCATACTATGTTCAGTTCAGAACATCAGCGGCTTGAATATCTTGCGTCTGAACTCTCTTCCCAGTATTGACAACCACGAAATTCTCAGGTCTCGCTCAGATGGACAGCGATAATTACGACTCCCAGTCGGGCGATGACGCCGAGAAGTATTCCGTGCCTTCGGCATGGCCACCCACCGACCGGGATTCCTTCGAGGTATCTTTTGATGGGATCGACGACCCTTTTTGCCCACACAGCATGTCACTGTTTCGGAAGTGGACCATCGTTACAATACTGTGCAATGTAACGATTTGCGTGTAAGTAGAACGCCCCGAAGGCAGCCTCTAGTCTATTCCAAATGTAGCTGATACTGACCATCGGATCATCCAGTACCTGCACTAGCTCAGCATACACATCCACATACACCCAGATGAATGCCGAATTTGGCACATCATCTCTTGTCTCCACTCTCGGACTGTCAACGTTCCTCTTGGGTATTGCCTTCGGGCCACCAATGATCAGTCCTTTGAGTGAGTATTACGGACGACGTCCCATCTACCTCGGGACATGGTCTCTTTTCATCCTTTCGACAATTCCATCAGCAGTTGCAAAGAACATTCAAACCATACTGGTTACTCGATTCTTCAGTGGTGCCTTTGGCGGTACCTTCCTCTCAGTGTCAGGAGGGACCGTGGGCGACATCTTCCTACCACACCAAATCCAACACCCCATGTCTCTTGTGTCGCTAGTGCCGTTCATGGGGCCTTGCGTGGGCCCAATAGTCGGCGGATTCATCAACTACAACATCAATTGGCGATGGACCTATTATATCATGATCATCTGGTCTTCGATTTTGATGGCCATTATTGTATTTTTCACGCCCGAGACCTTTCATCCAATCAGGTTATACATGAAGGCCAAGCACCTCCGCCAGCAAACTGGCGATGACCGGTATAGAGCGCCGATGGAGAAGAAGAGCGGAGATGTTCAGCCGTCGAAGGCTTCCATCATAGCAGCCTCCATGCTACGACCCTTACAGTTCAACTTCTTGGAACCTATGTGCCTCTGCCTTAACGTATACTCGGCAATCTTACTGGCTATACTGTACTTGTTCTTCCTGGCGTTCCCGCGCCTCTTCCGAACGGAGTATGGGATGAACCTATGGCAAGGTGGTCTTACATTCCTTGGCATTATTGTAGGCATGTGCTTGGCTGCAGCATCATCACCAGTCTGGTCCAACATCCGCACGCGACTTGTGGAGAAGCACGGGACTAGTGAGCCGGAGTTCCGATTACCGCCGGCTATGTTGGGCGGGTTCCTGATACCGATCGGGTTATTCTGGTTCGGCTGGACGATAAGTCCCAATATCCATTGGATAGTACCAATCATCGGCTCCGGCGTCTTCGGCTGCGGGTAAGTCTATTGACTCCAACGAACATGCAAAATTTTATTGGAGAGGCCTAAATTCTCTCATTCCTTCACACTTATCATCTCATCGGAGACAAGGAAGTTCTTTGTCAGATGAAAGCTAATCGGTCCAATGCTACAGAACGGTTCTAGCCTTTACTGGTATTTATACCTTCCTCGTACGTTGAAGATGTGTCCCTCTATCTCAAGAGTTTCTTTTACTGACCACACTTTCAGATTGATGCGTATGCAAAGTATTCTGCATCGGCACTGGCGTCTAATGGACTGACTAGGTGCCTGTTCTCTGGTAAGTCTTGTTTTCTCAATAAGCCACGAGCCTTCCAGTTCTCTAACTCTGTACGATTTCAGCTGCGTTTCCATTATTTGGCGTGCAGATGTATGACAGACTCGGTCACCAGTGGGCAACAAGTCTTCTTGCATTCCTTACAGTTGCTATGATGCCCTTCCCATGGCTGTTCTTCAAGTATGGCAATGCTTTAAGGGGGAAGAGTAAGTTCGCGCTCCATGACAAGATGTAGAGTCTCAGAGAAAGTCCTAGAATATATATATGGATGTTACACACTTGCGCATTGGCGGCTTTATAATTCCTGGTTTTGGATTTGTCGTGGGAATAATATTCCATGCTACCTTAGTATTATGTCCTCGCCATAAAGTCATTCACGGCAGTGCATTCTCTTGGAATAGCCCCTCTATATATCCTCTCGTGTCTTGGATATCACACCCTGCAAGAACCCATCCATCTGGACTTTGAGCAGCCGGCGCTCCTGCTGAGACCCGGGGAGGTTGAGTGGGGTTTTCCTCACTAGTGTCACACAAGGCCGGCAGAAGTCTCATTGCGTAACTATTGTGGTCCTTGGTCTCGTTGTCAAGATACTGCAAGACGATCGCCATGTGATTTGCGTCTCCCAGTTCCAAAGTTGGTGCTGGCTTTCCGGTGAACTCCTCAACTAAGATGTCGCGAACACGAGAATAAGCTAACAGAAGAGTGTTAGTGATCTAGTCCTTTCGAAAGACGACTAATAATAACTTACATCTTGGCGAGTCCTGTGCAAACTGTTGATTTGAAACAGCACTCTCCAGCATCTTCAGAATTTGTACTCGCAGAGTTGTCTCCTTCAATCGAGCAGACACGACTTGAGTCATGAATTCCTCAGGTGAAGCGGGTATCTGCTGGAGTTTCGTCGTTTTTTCTGCGTACTTGTTGGCTAGGGTGATGAGGCCGGTCCAGAAAGGATCCCGCAGCGCCATTAAGATGTCTTCCTCAGGGAAATACTTCCTACACCAAGACAGATCCTGAGAGCCGGCTCCGGCGTTGGCGAAGGATGGGACGTTCTGGGTAAAGATCACCCGAGCGCTGGGATGTTTGTCGCTGAGGCGGGCCTGTAGGGTCTTGTGAAACTGAACTTGCCTCTGTGATAGAGCTAGTCTACTCGCTCGGGTCATATCGTCGGTGGCGATACCTTGTCGGGAATTATAACCAAAGAAGAGATGGTAGACATTGATATTGGGTAATGCATTGATGAAATCCCAGACATCATTATCTTCGCAGGGCGCGACCTGGAAGACGTCCACGAAAGAACCTCTGCCAACCCTGGCGACTTCTGCTGCTAAAGACTCTCCAGTTGCCACGGGGAGATCTTTGGTAGGTCGAAGGTTCTTGTACCAGCTTTCGTGGGGCGCTGCCTGGCCCAGAACGTTGGTCTTTGTCTGAAACCATGCAGTTCGTGTTTCCCACCCAGCTGGTAAGGCAGGCTGATGCTTCTCAGCGCGGTTAAGATAATCGGACATCGCAAGGGCCATCTTGCTGCGTTCTTCAGCGCCTGTAAAGACTAAGATAACGCGGTCGTATTGAGGTTTCACAGGGTTCTTGATATCGGTTTTCATAAGTGCGACAGCAATGCCGGCTTTGTCGTCCATTTTCGAATCCGTTAAGACAACCGCTACCCTAGCCGCCATGGCCGAATGGGTAGCGATCCAACAAAGGACCGCAAAGAATAAAAAGTGACGAGTCATTTGATTATGTCAATGTTCACTTCTCTCAAGATCGAAGCAGACTGGTGTCACTGATCAGTGCGACTAGTCTATGTACTTTATATAATCAGTCGGCCTCATAGCATTTGCTTTCAAGTGAGCGGCTGGGGCCTACGAAGGGCTGAGCGTCGTATTGGTCAATGATCAAGTAGTATACCGTATGATTCGCCACATCACTCATAGACTCATATCACAAAGTCTATTATGGAGATGGGAGATTAATAGCCAGAGCTCAATTGTAACCATCAGCCGGTCAAACTTTGTGACGAGCAATGGATTCTCAGGCATCTTCTATCAAGTGTGGAAGTTTATTTTATTATTTCCCAAAGGGCCGACCCGCCGTCCCGGTCTCTCCGGGGGCGGTGTACACGATCAAAATCACTTGTAAGTAGGAATCTGAGCAACAATTCTCGTACAAATTTACGCCATTACCCACAGCGAGTGTCGATTCTCGTTGTAGTGAAGCGTTGATGTCTAGGCACGGCTCCCGACCCCATGCCCCCCAAATCTCAACATCAACTACTTTGATAATCATGACCGCCTCACCTTGCAGTGACTAGACGGAATATGGTAATCATTTGAAGTAACTGGCAGAGACTCTCATCTTAGAACGAGAGTGTCTTGCAATCGAACAAAAACTTC
This sequence comes from Colletotrichum paranaense, assembly GCF_030867605.1. NCBI lineage: Eukaryota > Fungi > Ascomycota > Sordariomycetes > Glomerellales > Glomerellaceae > Colletotrichum > Colletotrichum paranaense. Next base: position 3,522,589 of record NW_026848961.1, on the reverse strand, counting down.
GGAGTAACTTTTCTTTTCCGTGCCTGAGATAGGAGACCCTCCTGAAGCAGCCCAACCTCAACCTTGAATAAATTTCGTTATTCAACTGATGCCCACATCTTGCACACGATTTCTGTACACGGCCGAAAGTCTCATCGCCACCAAGCCACCCAGCGCAATCACACTCGCTGCACTCTTCATCTCGAGAACATTGAGGACTACACCAACTTTTTGTCTCAGCCAGTTTCGAAGCTCAACTGTGACCAAGGAATCCGTTTGCAGCGGCATTGTCAGGTCGAAGTCCTCATCTTGTCGCATCATGAAGCCCCGCAATGCTGCACCAATCTCCCCAGCCAGGAAGTGTTTCGCCTCGTCTGATTCCAGCTGCGAGGGATCTAACACACATCTCTGAAGATAATCTTTCAGAATACTTTCTGATGTGTGCTGATCGATAGGACCGTCTACAGACACAGTCTTTGCTAGGAATCCGGCCCGTGGATCTTGCTGCCAACCAGTTCTGTTTATGGAAGACGAAGACCGCATTCCGATGGCAAGCTGACTCGAATTTGAGTAGCCTTCCATCGAATGCAATAAGGGCTGCGTATGAGTCCTCTTCTTCGCTTGAGATCTCTCAATCATCAACTCCATGGCATCAAGGAGGTCTTGTTCATGAAGGCAATGCTGAGAAGTTAAGCGAAGAGCTTCGAGGCGATTGGTCTCCCTGGCAAGAACACCGATGTCTTCCATGATGCCAATATCAAGTACAGAACATGCTAGACCCTGAGAATGCCGGTACTGAACAAACGCATCGAGGAATGCGTTCCCAGCAGCATAATTGGCCTGTCCAATCTGTCCTCCCAAACCCGAGAGGGAGCTGAAGAGAAAGAAGAAGTCAAGAGGATCTCTCTGTGCTTGGAGAGCGTAGTGGAGATTCCAAGTTCCTTGTACTTTTGGTGAGACGGCAGTCTGCCATTGCTCAAAAGTCATGTCGGCGAAGTGAACATCCTGGGGCGTAGTAAGTATTTATCCAGAAATCAGAAAATGCCAGAAATAGGACATACCTGAAGTACCATTGCAGCGTGTAACACCCCAGCAATTGGAGTAGTTGCTGAGTCAACCATCCTCACCACATCCGTCATCTCGTTGACACTACCAGAAACGGCTTGAACCGTGCAGCCTAGAAATTCAAGCTCCTTGAAATATGCTGAGTGGGCGACATCTTTGGCAGATCTGGAAAAGAATATCAAATGACGAGCCCCCTTTTCGATGAGGAATCTTCCGGTGGCTTGACCCAATCCTCCAAGACCGCCGACGATGACATAGGTTCTATCCGAACGGAGAGATAAACTTCGTCGTAAGGGAAGAGCTTGGAGCTCTATGTTGCTCTCGGGCATCTTGATAATAACTTGGCCGATACGCCCTTCACTTTGCAAGTACTTGAAAGCTGACAGTATGTCAGAAGCTGGAAAGACTGTAATGGGCTGCGAGGGCTTATTGAGTCCAAACTTGTGGAACAAGAATGCCTGCTCCAGAAGACTGCAAGGTCTCATGTTAGTGAGTCAAACTTTGGATGTGGAAGATCTCAAGACTAAGGTCTTGGAACAAGGACCTACCGAGTACTCTCCTCGGGCTGGTGAACTCTCATTTCCTCGAGGTCAATGTTCACCAAAGTTCGGTTGCGGCAACTCTTCAAAGTATCCGCCATTTGATCTCCACCATGTCGTACTTGTACCATCGTTCCAAACGGCTTGAGACATGCCCAGCTCTCCTGCATAGATTCAGGACGCGTGCTGAAGACGATGTCCACACCCCGGCTATTTGTCTCGTGTAGGATCTCAGGCACCAATGAGGTGATATCGGAGCTTAAGATACGGTTGCTCGGAATACCGTACAACTTCTGCAGATATCGGGCTTGTGTCGCATTCTCCGTCGTGCAGAACATCTGGGGCAGAGTTCAGTCAGGCTTTCATCCCAAATAGGTCCGCGCGAGGATGGACGAATGGAGCTTACCTCTGCACCGACCATTTTTGCGACTTGGATAGCAGCTAAACCAAGAGCACCTGGCGTTGAATGAATCAGAAGAGTCTAGAGAGTCAGCAGATGCCCAAGTAACGATGTGCTTATCTCGACAAGAAGAGCCTACCTGGTTCTTCCTCAACCTGCCAAGCTCCATAAGTCCATAAAGCACCGTGCTATAAGAGTAAGGATACGAAGCAGCCTCTTCAAATGTCATTTCGTGTGGAATATCTGCACAAAGAGACTCCGGGACGATGATTGTGGTGGCCAAGGAGCTACAGAGGTTAAACGCAACACGATCACCCACTCGGAATCGACAGGCCTTTGGCCCGACAGCTGTCACAACACCACTACCTTCAAGGCCAATTTTGGCGCAAGCGCTACTGCTGTCTTTTAAGTGACCCGATGAGAATTTTGAGTCCTTAAAATGCTGGTCAGTGTTCTGAGCCTTTCAAGTCATTTCTGGATCTTTCAGTTGACGTACCTCTGCGTTCAGACTAACAGCTTTCACTGAGACTTCCACACGATCGTCGCTCAGCGTCGTGGCTTCTGACTCTTCCCATGTTGAAGATTGCAAAATTCCGGGCTTCTTCATTCTCAAGACCTTGGGTGCACCCTCGCATCGCTGGCGTAGGTCGTCGGAAACCTTGACAGAATGGAACCGACATATTTGAATCAACCCCCCGGAGCTGACATATTCAGAATCCGCCTTAGTGCCGTCAATGCTGCTTCGGTCGCCAAGAGACTCGAAGACAGTGGTCATGGCATTCCATCCGCTACCGTCGTAAGATTCCAGTTCAAGGGTGACCAGGTCAATCGACAATTCTCTCCGGATGCTGCGGGTCACACCCAGTGTCAAAGAGTACCTTGGGTCTTTGCATTGAATTTGAGAGGCTGCAGTGATCCAAAGGAATCTCTCATCCTGCGCAGAAGACAAAGACTTCTTAAGGTTTTCCCACTGGATGCTATCCATGTCATGAAGGAAGGGGCCTTCCAGATCTAACAAACACACGACGGCCTGACCATGGGGCAGCTCCTGCCCAAGGGAAAAGAACTGTGGGCAAATACCGCGGGATTCTAAGTTGCTTGTTGCTGCAACAACCAGATGATGACTTGGGTCTTGACAGATGATGCTGGCCTTGCTCATTTTTGGGAAGTCAGCAAATGGTGTGGCGACAGTGACCCTACCATGCTCTCCTGCGAAGGTAAAGGTTGAGGCATTGTCGAAGCCAGCGTGACTTAGTTGATTCAGCAATATGTCAGGACTGCCCAGGGAGCCGTAGCCGAAATCGAAGTTAGTAGATAGCCCGTATGCGAATCGAAGAAGGTTGGATTCGGGGTTCGCATGTTGAAGAATCAGATGACCTCGCGGACTAAGCAGTCTTCGCATGTTGATTATGGAGACGTTCGAGAAAGAGGATAGCGTAGGTTCGGAGATGATGAGATCGAATGATTCTTCCGAGAAGCCCTGCAATGATAGATCTACGTCCATCACGAACTGCTTGTAGGTAACAGCCGGTGCTGACTCGAAACGGTTTCTCAAAGAATTCGGCGGTTTTGAGAAAGCCCCGGTATAAACGTAGCTACCATATGGAAAGTTGATGTCATAGGAACACAATAACTTCGATAGCAAGTCATCGCTCTCTCTCGCGCCTATGTGTAAAACTCTCAACCCTGGGTTCTTGTGCCCTAGAAGTCGAACAAAGTCGGTGAAGTCTACGTCAGCTATGAGGTTGGCAACTCCATCGAAATGGCTGGGCTGTGCGAGTGGCTTCATCGCATGGGGCAATCCGGAGAAGCAGTCTGCGCCAAAGGTATGCACGTGGAAGATCGACACAGAGGCGTTCAACGCAGGAGTCCGCTTGCAAGACTCTGCCATTTTACCGATAGACTCGAGCCTCGCCTTGTGATTCATCGTTGCGATGTCGAAAGCGTTGAGGACATCTGCGTACCGCCCAGTCATAGCCTTGCGATATGACGCATCAAGCCAACTCTTGTAGTTCACAAAGTGAGGTTGCGTAGCAGGAAGAAACTGAAGCTGAGTTCTCAGATCAACGATGCAGGCCAAAACCAGTTCATTCAAAATGTTGAAACTGGCATCCATTTCCCGACGGCGGAATAGTTGAGTCAGCTTCGTGAAGTTAATGTCTGGCATCCACTTCAAAACGACACCAGCGTGAGGATCATCTGCTTCTTGGTCACTGGTAACTCCACAGAGTTGAGTGACCTCTAAGCCAGAGATCTTGATCACGACTTGTCCATCGGAAATTCCAACAATATTGCTCTTGGCAATTACTTCAGCCTCATTATCGGCACTAGCGACAACATTGATCTGTCCGGTTGGTCGAGCAACATACACCTCTTGGATGTAAGTGGGAACAACTAGACCTTGGAAGTTTCGCTCCAGGCCATGGGCCTCGGATATCATTGCCACGTGCATGCTTGTGTCGAGAGTAACTGGATGAATCGAATAGGGCGAATTGGTGTAGCCTGCGAGCTTGCCATCCAGTGTTGCAAAAGCCTTGGCTTCCCTAACATGTGAAATGACGTTGGACAAGCCCCTAAAGTTGGAACCGTAGTTCAGACCATGTCTTTTCCAAGTGTTGTAGAATGAATTTGCTGAAGCTTTACGTGGTAGGATAGGCATGTCAGGGACAGCATGCCTCCGATCTGAGCCGGGTTTGCACTGGCCAAAGACATGGCTGACCCATACTTCACTCCCATCTGCAAGTGAGGATATTGAGAAATCGTAAACGCTCTTCTTGCTCGAAGTCTTTGACTTTGACGGATTGAGTATCGTCACAACCTCGACTGGCTTTTCATCGAGAACCAAAGCTGCTTCCATGGACACAGCTTCCAGTGTAAAGTCCACGAACCCGTGAAGCTGCCTCAGAGCCTCTCCTATCATAGAAATGAAACCAGAGGCAGGAAGTGTGATGTTGTCCCGGATGACGTGTTCTTGCAGCCATGGAACATCCTCAAGCCGTAGAATACACCTCCAAGCGGGGCAGGCGTCCGAAATCTCTTCGACGCGAGAGCCGAGAAGTTCGTGATGATCGAATGTCCTGAAGCGCCAACTGCGAGAAATTCTGCTTTCTTTCCAATACTCCTCATCGTAGCGCCATGGATATGTCGGAAGATCTGTTAGAAACTGTCCCGGTGGATTGACGGCAGCCATGTTAATATTGATGCAGGCCACCCAGAGCTCCCCTCCAGTCTTCAGAACGGCTGAAATGGCATCCTGATTGCGCACCAGCGTCGGTATGTATTGGGCAGGCATGTTTTTGAAGTTCAGGATTTGACGGATAGGCCCGGCAAGGGCGGAGTGAGGGCCAATCTCGACGAAAACTGGGGATTTGAAATCGTCTAGGACTCCTTGTACCGCTGTATTGAACAGAACAGGCGAGATGACGTTATGGACCCAATATGTGTGAGACATGTCTGTGTTCTTCTCTCCTGTCACAGACGAATAGAACGGGATTCGTGGCTCCTTGTTCTGAAGCAGTCCCTCCAGACGGGATGTGAAATCTGCGGCGGCAGTCTTCATATGATCTGTGGTAGACATTAGTCGGGCGATCACGATACGAAACCAGGAGCGGTGTAACATGAACTCACGAGAGTGGTATCCGCACTCAACGCGGAGCTTCCGGGCGAGAACATCTGGGTGCTTAGAGCTGAGCTCCAGAAGAATCTCCTCAAGAACATCGCTCTCGCCCGACAGAGTGACATTTGACGGAGAATTGTCACAGCCGATGATGACACCTGGGCGAAGAAACCGCCCAACTTGTTTTCTGCCAAGACCAACTGCTGCCATGCTGCCATTGCGTGCAGCTTTTATGAGACGAGTGATCTGACCACGGTGATAGGCGATCAAGATAGCCTCTTCAGCTGTAATTGCACCAGCCGCATAGGCAGCAGCGGTCTCGCCCGAAGAATGTCCCACTACTGCAGCTGGCGCAATGGCCCATGAGCGAAGCAAATCGACGAGCGCGACTTGAATCGCAACCAAGCATGGCTGCGAAAACTCTGCTTCATGGAGGCGACTCTCTCCTTTCGGGGCAGATAGTAATTCTGAGAGGTTCAGATTATCAGTGGGATTCCAGCAAGTTTCGTAGATATACCAACCTCGTAGTGTCCATGGTGGAGGATCTGGAAGACCTGCAAGAACTCCATCCATGGCATCGATCCCGTCTTTGAACAACCCCTCTTGCTCTAGAAGTTCTTTGCCCATTTGAGCCCATTGGGCCCCTTGACCCGTGAAGACCCAGACTACATCTGGCGGGGCCGTTGTTGCTTTGACAACTGATGAAATCTGAAAGGAACTGCTGCCGTCGGTCACACAGAAAGCTCGATATGGGTGTGTCTCTCGATGAGATGCTAATGAGTGTGCGACGTCGCCCAAGCTTGCAGGTTTGTGACTCAAATAATTCTGAACCTTGCGGCCCATAACACTGATTGACTCAGGATGTGTGGCGGAAAGTGGCAAGAGTTGGTGTTTTGGAACGTTAGTCCCTGAGCTCAGGCCGTTTGTTAGGGTGGAAGTTGATAGGCCAAAGCAAGAGGCAGATTCCAGCAACACCTACAGAAACCAAGTTGTCAGCTGATAGAAATTCCAGATCCATCAAATCGAAAACCCACGTGAGCGTTCGAACCACCGATACCAAAGCTGTTGATTGAGACCCGCTGATCTTTATCAGCTGGCCAGGGTACAGGCTCTGTGGGAACTCTGAGTTTGGCACTCTTCCATGGAACTTAAGTCAGAATTTTATTAGTGACTGCTTCCAGTGGTGCTGCACTTCAATGTAGCTTACTTCGAGGATTAGGAGTTTTGAAGTTGATGTTTGGTGGTATGGTGGAGTTCTCCAATGCCAGAACCATCTTGATCACACTGGAGAGCCCAGAAGCCCCTTCGCCGTGACCGATGTTTGGCTTGACCTAATAGATCTTGTAAGTAACCGATCTCGAAAGATTTTACATGGCTTTCAATTGCTTACTGAGCCGATATAGATGCCGTGATCACCCCAGATGTTGGCCACTGCACTGACTTCCAGGGGATCCCCAACCTAAGCATGAAAACGTTTACTTAGCCAAGTTGACATGTCTTCGAGAGTTCCTGCAATAAACTTACAAAAGTACCAGTTCCGTGACACTCTACCATCGCGGTCTTGGACAAGTCGGTGATCCCAGCCATCTTGTGTCCCCTTCTCATGAGCCTTTCGTGTATTTCAGGGTTCGGCGTCGTCAGTCCTGGGGTTCTGCCATTTCCCGCAGTGCAGGTTGACCGAATAACTGCTCTGATAGGATCGCCATCGCGTACTGCATCGGACACCTTCTTGATGTAAATGGCAGAGACGCCTTCACCGCGTGCGAATCCATCGGCTTCGGCGTCGAAGCTTTTGCATGCTGCTGACGGAGACAGCACTCCGTTTTGCTGCATGATAACGGTGTCCTTAGGGCTGAGGATGAGGTTGACACCCCCAACGATGGCAGATGAACAGTCTCCGCTGTGGAGGTCTTGGCATGCCTGATGCAGTGCAACAAGAGATGCGGAACATGCAGTTCGAACAACGACGCTGGAGATGTTGTGAGAAATCATAAAGAGATAAACCATGGTAAGAGACTTACCTCGGTCCTGTAAAATCAAACTCATACGACGCCCGGTTGGCAATGATATAGTCTCCATACACATCAGGGCGAACCTGTTGGAGGCTTTGACTGTCGCGAGACTCAAGCTGACTCCAGTCTTCTCCCATGGTTCCAACGTAGACCCCAACATCGTAACCTCTCCATCTCGTGGAACCTGAATTCTCAAGGGCTTCATAAGCAACTTCGAGGAATAGACGTTGCCGGGGGTCCATGAGTTCGGCCTCCTGCTTTGTGAAAGACCAGAAGCTAGGGTCTACATGGGCCAGGTTGATGTCATCGAGAAAATAGCCAAACTCGCTGGGAACGTGGGCAGCTTTTCCACTGCCATACCAGGTGTCGATGTTGTAACGACTCTTTGGAACTCGGCAACGTCCGCTTCTGCCGTTGACAAGGAGGTCCCAGTAGTCGGTAGCGTTATGGACGCGTCCTGGGAGTCTCATGCCCATGCCTATGATTGCGATGGGCTCATACAGACAGGGTTCTTGATGGGTCTCATTGCAAAAACCATTCATTGGGGGTTTGGTGCTATTGGTCATGGTGTCAAGTCGATGTGTAGAGATTGATAGTACAGTCCCCTTTCCATACTCACTGCGTCCTACCCATAAAAGCGACAACAGGCACAATGCTTGATTATATGCGGGCTTTTCTGGCAACTCTGTGGTTCAGTCGTGACAAAATCTGCTGGATTGTTACCGAAATAAGAGACATGGCTTACTTCGAGGCTATGAGTCCAAGAGTGAATCAGCCTTTGACATTCCAATAGCGTCAATCTAGGCATGCAATGAGTTGGCGGCTAATTCAGGAAAATTTGATTACATTGGTTCTTGTCCGGGGCTCCCTACAGTCATCATCGCGAATCGGTACGTAAAGGAAACTTCCGAGGTCCGCACATCTTTTCATGTGGCCTGTGATATTCATGAAGCTGATTCGGTCGGGAGAGGTACGGCACAGCAGGAACACGAGGTTGACCCAACGATCCAACCGCATTAAGCTTACAACCCGACGGCGTTCCATATCTTAGGTCAGACGGGACTTCAGTGTGGTGGATATCCTTCAAAGTTCTCACCAAAGCTGAGGTGAAATCTGCCCCTTCGTTGGCTGCTGAGTCCACAAATATGCACTGTGCAGACTTGTTGGTGGTAAGTGTCGAAAAGAATACGTCAACACACCATCTTCTTGCGGGATGAACCCCTATGACATTTTTTCCAAAATGGGAGGAATGCGTGGTTTGTCGAGCTGCAGCACAACATCGGTAGGATGCGAAGGATCAAGAGTTGTACGGCACAGCGTCTTGGTGGTTGTCCCCCACCCACACCATTTGCGACCTGCATGCTGGCGAGGGAGGATCCGACTCCCCGTGTCCGCATACCGAATGGGTTGCAAGATATGGAGCAGATAGGTTCCTGCACGTTGGCAGATACTGTCACCGGAGTTGAAGAACAAAAACCTGGAAACAACTCCGAACATCACCGGGCGTTCGTTGTCTCAACTAACTATTGGTAAACGGCAAATTGTTAATATAATCAACAACGAGGACTCTCGGCAAAGTCTTCACAATCCGACACGTTTTCTTCTGTGTCAAAACGCCCCTCCATACTGACTTCACCCTGTGGAAAACCGGCTGTTGTATCTGACGCTTCAATCATCAACACACCATCATATACGGCAGGGGTTGTTGACGAAGTGACGTTCATTCGCGGCGACTCCCTCTCAGAAGTCACATTGCAATCCTCGCTGAAGATATCTACACCGAAACTACGGTTCGTCAATAAAAGCCCAACGCCGTACAACATACCCCATTCTAATTATTCAACCTTTTCTAGACTTTCAAGCTTTTGATACAGAGACGTCAGCGCACTGATGGAATTCCACGCTCCAGACCCAGTGCAACTGCATGCACGCTTACGGCCGAACGGTCTGGCCTGCATCGACCTCGCAACCAACCGCCGGTGGACGTATGCGGAACTCAACGCCGACATCCAACGCGCAACCGCGATCCTATCCGAGCATGGGGTCCAGATCGGTGACAGAGTGGCGACAGTATCGGTCAATAATGTCCATCAGATCATTCTGCAACAAGCACTGATGAGGCTGGGCGCAATCCATGTCCCGCTGAACTGGCGCCTCGCCCGGCCCGAGCTCGCGAAGCTGTTGGCAGACTGCACTCCGACCATTCTCTTCACAGATCACGACGATCCACCAGAACTGCCTCTTGGCTGTCGCCACATTGGGTTTTTGACATTCTGTGCGAGCGTGGATGCCGCAGAGCCTGGCCCTCGGCTGGAAGCGCGGCCTTTGCACGAGACGTGCATCATTCTTTACACATCCGGAACCTCTGGGGCGCCCAAGGGGGTTATGTTGACCGGTCAGAGTATCTTGGCGACGACATTCAATTTTAGCATTTTGACAGAAGTCGATACGGGGAGCGTCTTCTTGTGCGACGGTCCCATGTTCCACTTCATGGGGCTCGTCGCCCAGATATGGCCCTCGCTCATGAGAGGTGGCACCTTCATCGTCTCTTCCAAATTTCAACCGGAAACAACCAATGTCCGCCTTAGCGATGCCGGACTCGGCGTCACTCACTACTTTTGCGTGCCTCAGATGGCCGAGGCTCTTGCCGGCGCATCGAATTTCAACCCATCGGCATGGTCAGCCTTGAAAGCCCTCTTTACTGGTGGTGCGCCCAACCCTCCAGCTAGGATTAAGTGGTGGCTGGGTCGTGGGGTCCGAATGGTGGATGGTTATGGATCGACTGAAATGGGGACTTGCTCTGGGATGCCGCTGTCAGCAGAGCTCATTAGCAGTAAGGCCGGTTCAGTGGGTCTTCCGGGACCGTTGACGGCGGTCCGAGTTGTGGACGGAGGTGACCAGGAAGTTCCCGTCGGTGAGCCTGGTGAGATCTTGGTCTCAGGCCCGAGCGTCACGCCGGGCTACTGGAATAGACTAGACGATAATATGGCTGCCTTCACCCAGGACGGCTGGTTTCGGACTGGGGACATCGGGCGGGTCGACGAGGAGGGCTACATTTTTCTCATCGATAGGCGCAAGAACATGTTCATATCTGGGGGAGAGAATGTGTATCCCGCCGAAGTTGAGGCCGCACTGGCTGAACATCCCGGGGTATTAGATGTTGCAGTTGTGGGCGTTTCCGATGAGCTCTGGGGCGAAGCCGGGCGTGCCTATGTCATTGTAGCGCCAAACTCTCAGCTGACTCACAGAGATCTAGTCAGCCATTGTCAGTCACTAATTGCTCGGTTCAAGATTCCGAAAGAGACTGTCTTTCTCGGGAGCTTTCCTCGTACAGGGTCAGGAAAGGTCCAAAAGCATATGTTAACTGAGGACTCTGTAGCAAGACTTTGAGGTTTCCAATCCACTTTGTTCAAAGCCTTTGCAAAATCAAAATAATGATAGCAATTACAACGAAAGGTAAAAGAGTCAAGAATCTCTCTAAAATCACTACGGAGTACAAAAGATTGCGTCGAGGGGGAATCGAACCCCCGGCTCCCCGACGCTGCTTGATGGCAACGGAGAATTTTACCACTAAACCATCGACGCTGAAAATCGACTCATGTGGAGTTGTGGACTGAGATCGTGAGAGGGTCTAGGTGCGATGGGTTGTGGTGTTGCGATGCTGCTGATCATCGTACTCTCAATCCTAGAGCGCCTTTCGACTTTGCGACACAGTTGAGGTGGGCAGAGGAGACAAAGTAAGAATACCGAAAAAGCTAAATTCCTTTCCGACCATCGGTCTCACATAATCCGGATGGCGGGAATCAGATTGCGGGGGCACCACCGCGGTCATCCTATGTGTGGTTCGGCACGCGGACGGCAATCTTGTGAAAGTTGCTGACAAGGATTCGAATCCAGACCCCGTCTTACGGCGCAGGATGCAAGCTGCACAACTCAGGCGCGTCGACTAAACATCAGCTTGCTATATTGAGCATCAAAGTCCGTGTCAGCCAATCGCTAGGCAAAACTAACCAATGAAACAATCCTCGCTCAGCCTACGTGCTGTCACTCTAAGACAAGCGCTTATGATGTTGACAGCATCGCTATCTCACCGCGCAGCCGCTAAAGAGCCCCTCTATTGAGTTTGCTGTTGCCTAGTCACAATTTGGGGCCTTCGCCGAGGACGCCACTGACAATTTGCTCCTTTGTGATTGTCTGCAGCAAGTCAGTTGCACATTATCAACCTGGAAATCCGTATTTCCATTTCAGGTGGTCGTACACCCACTTTTCTTCCAACTTCACAATGTTTGATACCAGCATCTCCATCCTCCAAAAATGCCCGGCAGTGGAGCATTCTGGGGCTTGACCCCCATTATCGACATCCAAAAGACAACCTTGGCGTTGGTCTTCGGTGTCTCACTCTCATTCTACCTTCTCATCATCCACCTGACGGTACCACCCCCAATCCCGGGCATCCCTTACAAACGGAGATGGCGATGGATGCCAGCGGGACACCTCGCCCCCCTCGGCACTTACTGGCTCCTGAGCGGCGAAGCATTCAGCTGGTTTTCTCGGGAATCACTCGATCTCAAGTCACCGATCGTGCAGATATTCCTCCCGACCTTCTCCCTCAGGAGACCCACTGTGATTCTGGCCGACCTACCAGAAATCGAGGAAATCGCCATGAGGAAACTGGGTGAGATGGACAGGGCGTCGCTCATCCACGACATGTTTGGCTTCATCATGCCGAACGCAACGTTCAGTATGAAGACAAATGACAAGTTGAAGTCTCAACGACGCTTATGGGGCGTTGTTTCTTCATCGCAGTTCCTCCATGAGGTCGCTGCTCCCAGGTTCCATGAGTCCATATCACGACTCATCGACTTGTGGAAGCTCAGGTCCAAGGCCAACAACCAACAGCCATTCAGAGCTACAGATGACCTCAAATCAACCGCTCTAGACGCCATTGGCGCAATCTCATTGGGCTTAGACCTTGGCATGCTCCAACAAGAGATACAAAAAGTAAACCCTAAAGCGCAATCACTAAACAAAGGAGATCTTGGACCATGCAGGGATGGACCGCTGTTGGTTCACTCAATGGAAATTTTGCTCCAATGTCTCAACTGGGTGACGACGAGCATCAGTGTGCGTCTGTCGAAGTGGGTTATAGGTCAGCTCTCATACTTTCGCCGTGCCCAGGCTGCCGTCACAAACATCCTCAACTATGAGATCAATGCTGCGCTTGTTCGCATTCAGAGTCAAAATGGAGACCAGAGACATCCGAGATGTGGCTTACAGGAAGTCTTGAAAAGAAACTCGATGTTCTACATCGACCCATCAACTCAAGGCCAGATAAGGGACGAGTTGTTCCAGTTCCTCATCTTTGGCCATGAGACAACAAGTGCCGGGCTCGGATGGGCGTTGAAGCACCTGGCAGACAACCAGGCTGTACAAGCACGCCTGAGAAGCGCCCTCGTTGACGCTTTCGGGCTCGATAAACCTGGACTCCCAACTGCTTCTGATATCGCTTCAACAGATGTGCCATACTTGGATGCGTTCATTGCCGAGGTCCTCCGTGTATCGTACCCTGGCCCTGTGGCTTTCAGAGAGACGATCACTGGGTGCCAGATCCTAGGAGTCAACATCCCGGCTGGGACCCCCGTTCTCCTAGTTACAGGTGGACCCTCTCATTTACAGGAATACTATACAGAGTACGGCAGTGAGCGGAAATCCAAACGCTGGGACACCAACTTGGCACCCCTAGATCAGTTTGTGCCAGAAAGATGGATGCGCTCCGATGGCACATTCAACGCCATTGCGGGCCCATCCTTGCCGTTCTCGACCGGTGCGAGAGGTTGTTTCGGAAGGAAAATTGCGTTATTGGAAATGAAGTTTATGATAAGCATGCTTCTTCTCAGCTTCGAGTTCCCTGAGCTTGAGAGTCGCCTGAGCACATATGGGTCGACAGATGCCCAGATCAGACGACCTACTCAGTGCTACGTTCAACCAATGTAGAGCGCCGTTCGTCAAGAGTATATAATTGCCCGTACAAGGACATAAACCGACCCAGCAGTTTTTCCTTCATTTCGATTTCGATATAGCAAGATATGAACTTGTACATAAAAGGAACACCCTTTGATGGAACCCAAATATAGTTAAGCGTGGATTTTCACCAAACCAAACCAGGGAGCATTGGTTCGTCTAATGCACGGACACGGATGATTACACTTTACTTCTTGTGCTTGATCTTAATAATAAACTGTCGTCTGGTAGTACTCCAGAATTTCCAGTGGATTCTCTTCAACTCAATTACCTAATCAATAACCTTTCATTGCTGCTCGGAAGGATTGCTAGGAAAGCCCGAATGAGAATGTATGAGAAGATCAACATCAAAAGTGTTATCCAGGTAGTCCGCCCAGAAAGTGTCATAAAACATCTGATCAGTTGCCTGATGAAAGCTCTCAGTTCCCGATGGTGCCTCGGACTGGGATGGATTGAGGCCTGCAGAATCCAAGACTCCGTCACTGCCACGGAACGAACTTAATACAGCTGGATTGGCTTCTTCGCCCGCGTACTGCGGGGCAAATGTTCGGTAGTTTGGGCCATGCTTCGACTCCCGTTAGGACTTGCACGCTATAGAATGACGTAGTGCCGAGGAAAAACCGAGAGTACTCACGATGCTAGATGTCACGTTGACGATGGACCCCTGACCGGTAAGTCTCCTCATCAGACTGACGAACGATTTTGATATCCATAACCTGACAGGCCAGGACTTCGACAGTTGACTCAACGCCAGCAAGCATTGCCGTGATTTATTTTCGGCTAGTTGCCGGCGGATTGGGTCTTTGCGGCAAATGACGATGGTATGGATGGAAAGAGCGCCAAATAATGTCGGGACACTGGATACTGTCAGAAGTCGGCATTCCAAGCCTCATTTAAGGATTTCTCACAGATGTATCTGTGCGGATCTGATATTCTCAGCAGCGAGTAGGTCTTCTGCATTGCGAGTGATGGCATCCGCTGCCATGCGAGCTTGCTTGTCTCTTTCTGACTCTGCCGGCGTGAGGTTGTCGATAGCCTTCGGTCTGAACAGGAGGATATGGCAGTATCTATAGAGCGTCAACCCAGGATTTCGATTTTAAGATGATTTCAGGGCATTTACTGGTAAGTGAACTGAACCATGCTAGCCCAGAATGAAGCGCCGAGCGAGCCATCGAGCGGCGCTGGACTCAGGTGCGCCGGCAGACTTGAATTCCATCGGCGGAGCTCTTTCTTCAGCGACTTGGCTTCGTACTTCTCAATCATAGCACGACGTGGGCTGAACTCAGCGACTATTATATCCCCCACTATGAAGGTGTGTGTTAGGTTCGCACCGGAATAGGTTGAGAGGTCATTAGTCTAGACCCAAGGGCAGACGCTCACATATCGTAGTCAGTTTTGCCATCTCCATGACATATGCTACGTGGTATTTGTGCTGAGCGGGTATCAGTCTTTCATCGCCGTTCTTATCGAACTCAAAGTCCTCCTCGGTTAAAGGCTCTATATCGCAGTCCTCATCACGGATCCGACATGGTCGGCCGAATGCTGCAGAGGTATGTCTATCGCGGGTCTAAGAGAATACGATGATCAACTTCAGTCTGCTAAGTAACCTATGTAGGTATTGGACTTACGTAGATGGCCCACCAAATCCTCTTCCTAAGTGATCGTATCCGTGGACTCAAGGCCGAGTGTGACACCCTGAACATTATGAGCATCCACTGTTGATTGAGAGAAAGGCAATAGGCTAGTTGCAACATACGACCTGTGCATGCCGAGAGACTGAGCCATAGTCGCGGCACAATTGACCCAGTAGCAATTATCCTTTTGGTCTTCTGGGCCAGCCCACCAGAAACCTAGAAGCAGCATAACAGCCACAAGATTCATGTGATCACTCTCGTACTCCGCATCGTAAAGAGCTTTGGCGCGAAGATAATGCGTTCTCCTCGCCGTAGCTCGATCAGTGAAGCCAGCTTCCTCGATGAGACTGTCATCGCATACCGTGAAACCGAGGAGGAACATAGCCTGCAGGACTAGAGGCGATGCCTGGCCTTGACGGTACTGTCGTGAGAAGTTCTCTCGGTCGAACACGGGGTACGCTACATGCATGATCTCGAAGAAAGGACGGATGAGCTGGTCCGCGATTTGTGGAGCCGGCATTGTGAGCGCCTCTTGAAGAGAAATCGTCTCTATGACCTTGGGTACATGATTGTAGGCAGACTGGTCTGCGATGCAAGCCGGGATAGGATAGTGGACTTTGACGGGCTCGGTTGAGCCATCTTTTGGTCTGTGGACAACCTCGACGATGTAAGATAGACTCAAATCTACCGAACAAGGATGTTGCCTTTGATTCCTCTGTGTTTGACTTGGTTGGAGTTGGCCATCGTTACTAATTCCATCGGACGTGACGGGGCTGTTAGTGAAGCTGCTGTCTTCGATGAAAACTTCGGTCGGGGCTTCTGTCTCTTGCTCTACTAAGCCCTGCTCATTTCTCCCGGGCTGTACTTGTGAATATTGAGCCTGGGGTTCATGTTCATTGCGTTGCAAGTTGCGCTTTTTACGTATATATCTGGCGCGTCGTGAGCTTCTTTTCAATAAAGGACTTGCATCGGGCTTGGCGGAAACACCTACTTGCCCCTCCTAGATTCTACAAGCTCGCAAGGGATTTGGCGTGTCCGGCATTGCCAGCAGGGATGAGCGTCCCCTGCGTCACATTTGACCCGTCTGGACCTGCACGCTTTGCAAGCCACGCGAGCGCGATCAATCCCAGGCTTCACAGCACTAGTCGAAGAGGAATTTCCGCTCATTATCCCAGAGTCAAATCTCAGGTGGATGAGCGCACGGAATTCGCAAGTCGGCGAGGTTATTCGATGTCAACGGTGTGTTCTTTCGGAGGCGTCGCCAGCTTGAAGATTGAAGAAGCCGAGGTGACTAGATTTTACTACCGAAATGTGGAGAAGCAAGTCACAAAACGCCGCGGGCTCTCGGCTGTGGCAAGCATTACTCATGCGCTACAGTGCTTTTTTCTAGGGCACTACTCCGTAGCAACACCCAGTTTACCCCAGGTCTGCGCAACTAACGATCAAATCATCCAGCTACTAGGAACATTTCAAAGGAGTTGAGAGACCGTTAATTCGTGGCTACGGGTTAAGTCTACGTAAGGCGCACGTGTACATGCTGAGATGGTGAGGTACAGGGAAGGAGATCAATCTTAAATCTAGCAGTAGTACCCACAAAGCCGCATTTATGAATCTACTTCAATGTGGATGCGAGATGCCAGGCTGAAACCGTACCACAACATCGCAATGACCGCGACGAGGTTGAGGTGAATGCTCATTGCGTGGTTTCTTGAAAACCGTCTTCTTACAGCAAGCATGTCTGGACTCGGTTCATCGACATCCCCAGAACGTCTCGCATCGCGTGTTTCTTTTCGGTGTTAGATATGAAGAGAGAAATGATAGTAGGAACGTGTTGGCCGGGCTCACCTTGATGCGTGCGATCAATCATCGCCTGTCTAGACCTCGGCCCGTAGACGAGCAGGTTCGCCAAGGATGTTGCCCCCGCAACCGTGAGCGGGATCCAGTTGCTCTTCACCTTGAACAAGGATGTTGGGCCATGAGGGGGGAACGTGATGACTGTCAAGACAAGGAGAAGTGCCTGGCATCGGAAGTATATCGGAAACAGGCGCTTCTGTAATGTAGTGAATGCGGACTTGGGAAGTTCGAGATAGCAGATTTTGGTGTTGATAAACGTCTGAAACAGTGACGTGCCGAGTAGTGTCCCATAAGAGATGATATGGTAGGGAGCAAGGGTTGTCATGATTGAAGGAATTCCGAACGCCATTGTGGTACTGAGAGATTCAGTACGAAATTGACTCGATCAATTGATAGGCGTTAGCCTATATCCAAATATCAGATTATATAGTAACCATTGATGCCGCTGAAACAAGCAGACGGGATGCGGTGTTCTGCCACATCCGTAAGCTCCGAGCACCTTCGGAAAGAAAACGGACGCCGAGTGGGGCCTGATTGAGTGCAAGGGTAGGCCCAAACCGGCAACTTTACGGCGGCCCGGACGATCCAAGCCAATACTAAGTTGATCTTATTGTGAGAATGATAGCTTGTTTACAGAATATGCAATGGTTTCATAGTTTTTTTTCGCATCCTTTTCTCTGCTCTAACGATCGATGGAAGACTCGGATTGTGCTGGTTGTGTTGCTCACCATTTCACTGTTGCTGACGACTCTTTGAGCCGAGTGGGATGGACCCGAAAGGATTCGGATCTTTCGTGGTGACGCAAGCAACGGCGAATCGATCCAACTCTTTCCGTCACATCTTCGAACGGTCTCTGAGGCATCATGAGAATTTCCAGTGTAGGCATATAGGCACGATCTGAGTATGACATCGATGGTACGCGAAACAGTATCGCTCTAATGGTACCTAATTCATAGATGGCCCAATTGCCTGTGTAAGTTAAGTCATTTGAAATCGCCTCGGAATCAAAGTAACCCTCCTCGCACCCCAAAAGGTATCTTTCTACGAGAGAAAAACACATTGTAATAACTCCGCATAGCCATCAAGATCTCTTACTTCAGATTTCAACGCTCAAGAGTCAACTACCGCAAAAGGATTCGCTCTTTCCTCATATCATAATCGCTAACTGAACCAAGTCTAAGTCTATACGAAATTATGCATCTAAACAAGCAGCAGTCTATTTGCAAACATTCAGATGTTCCGTTATGGCCGCTTTTTCTATGCCTCTATTGTCTTTGAGTTCGTCATCAAGTCATTAATGTGCCATCACAGGCCCGCCCACCGCCTTGCCAATGTTCTTCACTCCAAACGCGCTAGCAATCATGCCGATGCCAGCGAGACCACAGCAGCACAGCAAACCAGTGTTGTACTGCCGCAGGTCACTATGTCCCTTGCTAGTGTCAACAGCCTGGACAACAGCACCTGCCAAAGCGAGACTGACGCCGCTGCCAATCTGGAAAGCCGTGTTGATCATGCCGCCGCAAAGGCTCTTGACGTTGACCGGCACCGAAGCCAGCAGCACGACGGTGATAGTGCAGTAGACGATAGTTACGCCCGCCACACCCATGACGGTGGTCGGAAAGACGTGCTTCCAGAAGTTGAGGTCGTCTTGTCGCATGAGCGCGGAAGGGATAGGCGCGATAGCGCAGATGGCCATGCCGATTACAAGGAGGAGCTTAGTGTTGAAGATCTCGAGCATGCGGGACATGGAGAGGCTGAAGATGAAGCCGGTTGCGCCCATGGGGAGGAACCGGAGGGCGGTCTGACCTGCGCTGAGTTGGTTGACCTCTTGGGCGATGAGAGTGGTGTAGTAGATCGTGGTCTGATATCCTCCATATGAAACTGTTCAAGGGTAAGCACATGGTCTTGGTATTGAAGAAAGGTGTATGACTTACCGAAGCCACCGATCCAAAGAGCAGCAAAGTTCTCGAGCTTCCATAGCGACAGCGGCATGATGGGGTTGGCAACCTTCTTCTCAACGTAGGTGAAGGCAACAATCATGGCGATACTGACGACCAGCAGCGCGATGATGAAGGCCTTGCCCCATCCGTACTCACCACCACTCGAAAGCACAAAGCTGAGCAGGATGAGGCCAGCAGTCGACAGGCCAGCGCCAACAAAATCGAGCTTGGGCTTCGCGGTGCCCTCAAGTCTGTCCTTGGGGAGAAGACCCCAGCCGATAATGCCAAGAATACTGGTGACGGCAGTGGGGATGTAGAAGATGTACCGCCAGCCAAGCGACGAAGTCAAGAAGCCTCCAAAGATAAGACCCAGGCAGAACCCAACGGCACCAGCAGCACCAAAGATTGTCAGTGCAAGCGTGCGGTCTTTGGCGATGAAGTAGTTGCTGATGATGCCGACAGCCGAAGGCACGGTCATGGCAGCGCCGATACCCTGCAAAGCTCGGAAGATGGCCAGCTGAATGAACGAGGTCGCAAAACCATTGGCGATTGTCCATACACTCAGCGTAGCCATCCCAGCGCAGAAGATCATCTTGCGACCAAAGCGATCCGCAAAGACGCCGGCGAGAAGAAGGAAGCCACCAAAGGTCAAGGTGTATGCCGAGATCAGCCACTGCAGCTCTGCATTCTTTACCTTAAAGTCTTTCTGGATGGCGGGGAGCGCAATATTGACGGCCGTCATGAAGATGTTGTCCATGAGCTGAGCGCCGCAGGTGCAGAGCAGCACGATGGCTCCTCGGAACGATGCGACAGTGCCGACGTCCGGGTAGGCTTGCCCTGCGCCGATCTCGTACTCAGCGGGCGTCTGGGTACCGGACCCACCTCCGGGTGAGGGCGGGCCCGAGCTCAAGCCGGAGACGGGGGACGGCGGCCGTGTTGATTGAGGGGTAGTGAACTGGGAAGGGACTTCGCGAATGGTGCTCACGGGGCCGGGTTTCGCGGCTTTGGGGAAGGCGGGCAACTCAAAGACGTTGTCTTTGGACTCGCGCCTATCCCTTGACCTGTGCCGGCTGATGGCAGATGCGCTTCGTACAAGCTCATCGAGGTCCTCTGACTGGTCGTGCTCGAATGTTACGCGCGAGGTTTGAGAGACTGTGCTTCGGCGGCGAGTGACGGGCATGCCTGGGTAACCCGCTGGTGGAACGAAAGTCGGGGCTTCCTCAAGCGCCGAGGTGCGGCGGCCGAGAGGCTCGCCGTCACCGTCCGCTGAGACCCGGTGGTCAAGAGAGTGCTTGTCGTGGGGCATCTTTTGTTGTCTCTGTTGCAAAAAAAGAGTGAAGATTAGAAGGGAAAATGAGATTATGTGGAAGGACGTCAACCACAGGAAACGATTTCGAGATTCATCAGCGTCTCACGATATTGAAATACATGAAATCGCGGTGAACAATGTAGTGTTCGCGATGGACTCGGTCCTTGAGAAAGAAGGGTTGCAATGATATCAACCTAATAACCCCTTATCAGTTGGGCAGTGGCTGCAGAGTTTGCCACATGGCAGACTTTTGTCATGTTCATCTCCCAGACCTCAGGCGATTCTCATGTCGCGATGCTCCACAGGTTTCCACAGGCTTGTTTGCGCGCCAATCTCACGCCGGACACCACAAGTGTCCCTTGTCACTGAACCTTCCCCAATGTTTGTCAAGCAAGCGCTGTTGGGTAAAATCTAAGAGCCGGGTCTAAGTGAGTGTGTGACTCGTGAGGGGGCCACCGGCGGGGTGGTGCCGAAAATCTCAACCCAACGGAGTGAAAACTTTTAGACATCTTGGCATGGGGGTCCGTTTCGTTACGCCGTCGCTGTTTTTGTCTATCTGTAGGGCTGAAGAACACCAAACATTTCGATGCCTCGAAGAAGAGAGTTAGAATTTTAGATAGAACCGGGCAGTTTCCGCCTCCAAGATCCGTCATCGGGGCTCCACTTGTAAGACTTTCACAGGGGTCCAGACCCTTGCGCCACTGTTTGTCTCGCACTGAAATTTCCTATCTAGATTCAATAGGCAATTCTCAGCCACGAGCCCCCGGCTCTTCAATCAATCTTGCTTCGGGATCCGTTTTCCGATCCCAGCAAATACAGATGAGTTTTTGCCCAACTTACCCCTCTGGTTCTTTAATGGCGATTATCGGCTCTGTCAATGTGTGTTCGATGTCGATCCGGAACCCTTCTCTTGAGCCGCCACGTCTTGGTGATTCCGGCTGCCACCACGCCATGCGCTGCAAGGCACCCGCAGCGCATCACAACCCTTATCACCGGCTAATGCTATTTCCGCAACCAATTGCAGTAGCATTCCTGAACTTGTGGTTGCTGCTATCTTTGAAGCTTGTTTCCGTGTTTGTCTTTCACATGTCAAGACTGATGCACGTTGTCTCACGGTCTTTCACCGCCCTCTATGTCAACCAGTCGTCGAAAACGCTGTGAATGTCTAGCCTGTCCATGGTTGGAATGATGAGTCTGTACATACTAGTGTGCGTTATTGTTTAACTTGCTGGACCCATCCTCTGCTGGCCCTGCCATAGGGCCACAGTTTCCAGTCAAATTTCCAAGACTGTTTGGCTGGCTTGGTTGAGCTGGCTTTTTCGGAGCATCCCGACCACAGAAGAATGCCTCCAGTCTGTGGGACAAGTGAAATACAAGTTTCTCAGCGTATGTACCTTTTCGAATCCATGACAGGAGGGTCTCTCTGTAAACCCAGTCTATCGTAGATCTTGAGTATCTATTTCTTATAAAGTTTGCTTGTTTGAACAAGTATCTTCTACAGCAAGTCCCTCTAGTTGTGATCGCTCGCGACCACAGCCAAAAATTGCGTGCTGTCCCTATTGTATAACATGTTTTCCGACCACCCCAATTTCTTTCGCAACGAGTTCAAACGCGATTACAGGTGAGGTAAATCACATTCTAAATCGCATTTGTGAAGGGACTAGGATCCAAATCCGGTATTTACTCGGCTTGACTTGGTACGGACAAACCCGACTTCACCACGGCCCCACCTTCGGACGCGGCCCCGCTTTGAGCGACCGGTCCTTCGTATACTAGCTCTTGCATCCCGGAAGGCTTTTCGAGTGGAAAAGATAAGACAGGATCAGTTGATGCTCGACCTATCTACGCAAGCTTAGTTCCTGAGTCTTGTAGTTTCATCGCATTGTTTCAGACGTTGGCAAAAGCACCCTACTAGACGCTTAGAGTGAGCCAACTGTGCCCACTCTCTGGATACATCATCGCGCAGCATGGTCTCCAGCTAGACGGTTACGCTTGAACAACAACCATAAGCCAGTCTCCATCCCACAACATCAGAGTGACCTGGGATTTCGCCCGTGTTAGGAGAGCTGAAAACCATCGCAATTGTGCAATTTCCAAGTTCGGTTGAGGCGACATGAACGAAACCCACATCAACACCGCGAGTATCGCCGATGAACTGCGTGGCCCGCGCTTCACCGGCTCCAGATTTCCGTCATTGTTTCCACCGCCGACCCGCAAATCTGAGTATTTCTACGGGATGATGATGTCAGGTTGCAGTAGATATGCGACCGTTTCTTCGATTGAAACCCCAGAGATGAGCAGAAAAATGGCAGAAAGGTTCCCAGTGTTTCGGCTCCGCTGGATAGGAAAGCCGAATTAGAGGAGGATGCGGGAGAACCTCAACTCAGAAAGGGAGACTTTTCTGGACCTTACCTCGGATCCTCTTTTTCACCGATAGACACGCTGCAGTAACATCGCAAGTAGACTCTTGGCAGGATAGCGTCATATCTCCAACTAAACGCAGGAAACTTTGCCTTCCGTGTGGAAAATCTGGAAGTTGATAAACAAGCCCGAAGACCCGGGGAAGGGAGATCTGGGGCAGATGTTCTAGATAGCATTCGCCATCGACTTCTGAGATGGGTTGTTCCTGATTTTATGAATTTCCGTCAGCACACCTATCACATTCACATCGACGATCGCGACGCACACCGGGTCAATATTTTGGGGTTCTTCTGACCTAAATCTGACGTCAAAGGCAAGCATCGTCACACCTACCGTCTGGGTCGAGGCAGCTATTCGTCAGAGATAGTATTGTCAACATGGTTTCAGCGCCTCCTGGTGATAATTCTCGGGCCTCGCGACCAAGCAACGTCGATGAGACGATTCCGACCCGAGACAGCAGCGTAACACGCGTCGACCGGAGCTTTGACGGCGAGAAACCACAACAGCCCCTCAACGAAAAGTCCGAGGATGCGCCAACCGGGGGCTTCTTTGAAGGCGGCTTGGGCCGAGACGAAGAGGCTGAAGGCACGCGCAGGCAGGAAGACCTAGCAAGGGCAACGAGCAGCAAGCAGCCTGAGTACACCCCCGATGGGAAGCGTGTCATCACCGAGGATGAGTGCTATCATCTGCTGGGATACTCGTGGCCGGCATGGAAAAAGTGGATGCTTCTCTCCTCTATTTTTGCCGTTCAGGTGTCTATGAACTTCAACACTAGTGTCTTTCCTAGCGCTGTTACTCCTATCAGCGAGGGGTTCCATGTCAGTGAGCAGGCGGCACGTAGTGCACAGTGTGCTTTCTTAGTTCTCTACGCTTTTGGATGTGAGCTGTGGGCTCCTTGGAGTGAGGAGTTCGGACGATGGAAGATCTTGCAGTAAGCACTGAGAGGCCACTCTAGCTTTTCACAACTAATATTAAGTCTAGATGCTCCCTATTCCTCGTCAACATATGGCAGATCCTTGCTGCACTGGCTCCCAATTTCGGCAGCATAGTTGTCGCTCGAGCCCTAGTAAGTCAGAGATCTTTCTATGCTAGTGAGCCAGTAACTGACTATGCTTGATCTGAATAGGGCGGTCTCAGCTCAGCTGGAGGTAGTGTGACTCTCGGCATGGTTGCTGATCTCTACCAGCCCGAGGAGCAGCAGTGGGCAGTCCTCTTCGTCGTTCTGTCTTCCGTTCTCGGAACTTCCGTCGGCCCTGTCGCTGGAGGACCTATTCAGAAGTTTCTTCCGTGGTACTGGAATCTGTGGATTCAGATGATCTTCGGCGTTGTCGTCCAAGCCGTCCACTTCTTCATGCCCGAGAGCCGCTCCACCATAATCATGGACAGGGAAGCAAAGCGGCGACGCACATCCGGCGAAGATACCAATATCTACGGACCCAACGAGGTCAAGAAGCCTCGGCTTTCGATGCACGAGTTTGCCATCACGTGGATGCGTCCCTTTGAGATGTTCCTTAGAGAGCCCATCGTTCTCTCCTGCTCTCTGCTTTCAGGTTTCTCCGATGCCCTTATCTTCACCTTCCAAGAAGGTTTCACGCCGGTGTTCAACAAGTGGGGTTTCGGGACTCTGCAAAAGGCCTGGGCTTTCATCCCAATCAATATCGGCTATATCCTCGCTTACATCTCCTATGTGCCATGGATCATCAGAGACCATCGTGTCATCAAGGCGAAAGGTCCTGATGCACTCGCACCTGAGCGTCGCCTGAAGTGGTTGCTGTATCTTGCACCCCTCGAAACCATTGGGCTCTTCGGCTTCGCTTGGACCTCCATGGGACCTCCCGAATCTCATTGGATCGCGCCCATGATCTTCTCCTGCCTCATCGCCATTGCCAACTTTGCCATCTACATGAGCACGGTCGATTACATGATCGCCGCATACGGACCCTACTCTGCGTCTGCTACCGGTGGTAATGGGTTTGCACGAGACTTCCTTGCTGGCATTGCAGCGATGTACTCTACTCCACTGTATGAGAACATTGGAAGTTCACGACACACTGAGTATGCAAGCACTGTCCTCGCCTGTCTGGCATTCATGGTCACCATTCCAGTATATCTCATCTACTGGAAGGGGCCCGTCATTAGAGAGAGGTCCAAGTTTGCTCAATCCCTGGACGCCGATCGACGTTCCAAGGGTGGACGTCGCGTCATTGAAGCTCCCGAGGAGCAATTGGAGCCCAAAAACCTTTGAACAGCAAAGAGTGTGAACGCAGCTAAAGGGGTATAAGTACGAAGTAGGCTGCTATGAGCACGCATTGCGAAGGTTGACTACCAACGACGTGTACTTAAAGTACATAATGACATGAACGATACCAATGTACAATAATTTCAAGTGCAATTCCCATTCACGTGAAAGAAATATGTAGCTTGTCTTATTGTCGGCAAAGGTGAGGATTTCCCAATAATTTGGTGATCTATTTGTCATCTCCGAACTTCTAAGCATCTACTAACCCAGACGCCGGCCTCTCTAGAATATCCGATACAAAATTCATAGTCCGTCTTGCGCCATTTATGCCTCAACACCGATGGTGATGTAGGCGAGCATGCCCTTGGTAACATCCTCACCGTCGAGGGGCTCGACAACCATGTTGGGGTTCCAGTTACCCTTGCTCTCATCCGCAAAGATGCTGTCAATGTCGTTGGTGGTGCGGTTGATCTCGGTGTGGCTGACATAGGGCTCGAGGGCCATGATCTGCTGGCTGAGGGGCTCGTCGAAGAAGAGCTGGCCGGTGCTGACAATGTTGGAAGCGACGACGGTGCCGTTGCTGCGGACGGACCAGTCGGTGTGGACCTGGGCGTGGATGTGAATGGTGCGCTCGACGTAGAAACCGGGGAAGACGGTCTTCATCTCCATGATGCCGTTAGAGTCGGTAGGCCAGATGCCGCGGAGCCAGGTGGTGGCGTCGGTGTGCAGGTCCAGATCGGGGCCGATAGTGACGTTGAGCTGGTCGAGGAGCTCTTCGAAGGGAGTGTTGGGGCTGTGGCCCGTGAATGAGCTGTAAGATCCGGTCTATGGGCAATCCAGTTAGTCAACGTGTGAGGGTTGAAGCCTTTCGATTTACTTACAGCGTTGCAGTGCCAAAGGTCCTGGTGATGGTCAGCGCTCAATATCATGATTCAGATTGGGATTAGGGGTACTTACGACTAAGACGTCGCTCATAACTTCGCAGGTATTGACGTTGAGAACACCAATATCCAGATAGAGAGGAACACCGGGTTGATCTTCGCTCATATCCTGGCGCAGGGTCTGAGACTGAGGCCAGACATAGGGTCCCTTGGTGACCTCGGGCGTCAGGACGCAAGTGTCGTTCTGAAGGGTGTTATAGTGGGGACCCTCAGTATGAATAGTGACATTGCTGTCGCGCTGAACGAGAGAGCGGCTGACGAGCGAGCGCTTCTCGGCCTGACGCTTCCTGCGAACCTCCTGGAACTGGCCGGATTGCACCGAGCAACGCTTGGCGAGGTTGGAACGGCGGGCAATCTCTGAGTGGCTCAGAGTGTGGTCATGACCCGGGTGAGCAACGGCCACTCCCGTGAGGAGCGCAGTAGCGAGAGCAAGGAGCTGGAACTGCATATTGTAGGTTGAAAAAGAGTGTAAGTCGAGAAAGAGTGTTGTAGAGACTGTTCAACGAGAGAATGTCTGGGACCTATTGTCAAAGTCAAGCTACCGAGATCTAAGCTGCTGATCAAGCTAGAACTGATCAACAACGAGGGAGCTGATCCTTCATTTATACGTTCATCCTTTCTTTCGATTGTTCTTCACCTTCCACGAATAGACGAAAAATATCATCTCCCCTGCTTCGTCCCGTATGACCCCTGACGAGGATCCAGAAAACAAGTTCATCTCATCAGGACGTTTCTTTTGTCAGCCATTGCCCCCCTCTCATCACGCTCAGATCCGTGAAACTGCCAAACCAAGCTGCAGTCCACCTTTCACGATCTCCAATTCTCCACTGACGTCGGGTTCGCACCACAGGTCGCTCCCACATCCCGAAGAACCACGTTCTGATCAATTCCCCATTCGGCAGTTCGTCGCATAGTAAAAGGCGATTCGCCAATCACGGCCCAGATATTACGGTTGACTTCTGGGGTCCGAAGCCCCCAAGCCGCACCCGGACGCCATCCCCGGCGGGCCGCCAAGACTCCTGGCCGCGTAAGTTCAGGGGCGGTCCGCCTGGTCACTGCACGTTGAATCAACCTTGACCCGACGACCAAGCATAATCAGTGGAGGCATTGGGCGACCGATGAGAGCCGCGGTTGACCCGAGCCGAAAGATCACTGATGTGGTGTCGCCGATGTTGTC
This sequence comes from Colletotrichum paranaense, assembly GCF_030867605.1. Lineage (NCBI taxonomy): Eukaryota > Fungi > Ascomycota > Sordariomycetes > Glomerellales > Glomerellaceae > Colletotrichum > Colletotrichum paranaense. The sequence goes on along the minus strand of NW_026848961.1, from coordinate 3,495,442 downwards.
ATGGGTGTGGATAGGAGATTTTCGCCTTGGCAAAATGCCATTGCAAGATCCGCATCGATTACAACCCAAGACCGGAATGCGGGCGTCGAAAAAATCGGAAGCTGTCCAATTCGACAGTTACCAGAAGTTCTGCAATCTAGAAGGTGCATCAACTAGAGCCTTCGCTTGTTAAATCTGCTGACGAAGTGGTTGCGAATTTTCCAGAGTTCCAGACTACTTCCGGTGACTGACCCCTAGAGGAGCGGCAGTGTATTATGCAGAATCCCCGAGTGGCGCGTCGGATTTGAGCCGACGCGGTATGATATCAGTAGCCTTAAGAACCCTTTTCATCTCTCAACTATTGGCAGCCAGTCCTTTTTGGCCTGCAGAGCCTATGATGACTTTGCATGTACCATAATTCCTACTAGGGAGCTTGGGAGTCCGCGAGAAGAGCCGTAAGTGGTAAATTTTATTTCTAACAAGTTTTCACCTCTTGCCAGCCCACAAGAGCATTTCTGTAAGGTGGGGATTTTCGAGAAGGGTCCGGCAGAGCCAAGAGTCGAATTCACAGCAACACGACTCATATCGTTCCCGTGGAATCAGTCACAGCACCCACTCATACGCATCTCTGTTCCTTATTACGTCAGTATCTGCCAAGAAGCTTGACTCGGGACCCGGAATCTCTTGCCATCTTAATTAGGAAAGTCATAACTTCTCCGTCCCGGAGTCGGCGGCGCGGCGGCAGCTGCCATGATATTTCAACGATTGCCAAGTCCCCAGCAGCTGTCTAGATCCGCGGAGGCTCTGTACTGATAAAGTCCGAAGGTCGACGGTTCCACCTTTGAATGTTTGAATCAGACTGGAGAATTTTGCGCTCATGACGTTGAGAAGGGCACCTCAAGTCGTTATCTAGAGGCTAGGGAATACTCACAAATGTGCTTGGAGTATCGATTTTTTTACCAGTTCGAAAAGCTTAGGTACGTTGGGTCCCCATGCTCATCCCCCTTTAGTTCAGATGTCGGGGAGATAGTGCCATGGGTTAGAGTTGTATTATTAAACCTATCGGCGTCCCCTTTACCTGGGTCGTACTTGCCGATTGCTAATTGTTGACGTTCGCCCACATCTCCTCGCAGGGATTGAACCTGATTATTGTCCATGCCCAATCGTTTGCGTGACCCATATAGAAAGGTACCATAGAAGTTGGCCAATTGTGTGCAAACAGTTTCTAAACACTCAAGTAAAATGGAATCACTCCAGGGTCCATGCCGGTCCAGATGAATGGCATGCCCTGACTTAAACCCTCGCTGTCAAACCGCCGCCCGCTGATCCTCCTACTGATACTACCTATGTCTTTCATGAACCGGTCATTTGCCACCGCAACAGCCCTGTTGGTCCCGGCGAGAAGACTTTCAGCGTTGAACATGTATCGCAGAGTCTGGTTCTTCTCGACAACCTGAGGCCTGTTGAAACGTGCGAGAAGAGTAATCTGGTCGACCGACTTTTGTTCGTTGGGGAGCCAAGGGAGGAGGTTTTCGATTCGTCCCTTCTTCGTAGGAAGAGGCGCGTACAGAGAAAGGGGATGAAGTGGTAGCACGCCAGACGCCGTCACGGGCTCACCTTGATTCAGAACATGGCGTGAAACACCTGTCAACCATGCCATGTGGGACAGAATATCAACCAGCTGCTTCCTGCTTCTCAGCGGCGCTGATGGGAAGTCGATGACTTCTGCAGGACCATTGGATTCGGTAATCCAAGCTTGTAACTCCCAATCTTTGGACAGCACTCGATCAGACTTGTAGGTTGCCTCGACGAAAGCTTCAATGAATTTCCGAATGACTCCAACGATCTCTTTCCCATCTTCATAAAAGGGAAAATGAGGAAGTTTCGGGCCAGAAGGCGAGTGTAACAGACCACGTAATCGCAGGTTATCCTCAAAGTAATTGCTTTGAAACGGACCGGCAACAGTCGGATAGAACTCTGCACCGAATTGGCGTACGGCTACATTTGAAAAGGCAAAGTTCTGGTCAAAGAAACCGCCTGGGTTGAAGAGCACTCTGTCGCCTATGGGTCGGATAGCATAAGCCTGATACATGAGTCGTTCCATGAGGTTGAGGACAGGGTGACGGCTGCTGAACGTGCGAAGGGCAGCTAGGTAGACAATCTCAGCAACATCGTGGGAATTAAGGAGATGATAGACCTGGCCGTGGAAAAAGTCGTTGACGTTGAACATGATCTTGGCCAGTAGCCACTCATTAGTCGTGTCCAAGGGTGTGTATGTAAGATCAGCGCCGACATTCGTCTTGATGGCCAGGGGAAGAATGTGGTCGGAGCGCTTGTCAAGGTAGAACAGCGCTTGGCACGCAGCTGAGTATCGGCCTTGTTGAGCGAAGTACTTTTTCTGATAGCTGTGGTCGGCCAAGAATAGACGACCGTCCCTATGAAGTGAGTCGAGCGTTGTTCCAGTAATCTTCCTGACTGTCTTATCGTCAAGAGGGAAAGGTAATTTGTCCTTTCTGTAGGTCAGACGGCGAATGATGTAAGGATTGGTTGAGAGGCGCTCCATAGCGAACAAAAGGTCCGATGTAAAGTTGCTGAACTGGCCTTTGGCGATGCCGCCAGGGACCGATCCTGACCAGTGACCATCGTAGAGGATTTTGAAGTCCTCGAGACGCTTGAGGCCACCATGCTTGAACCATAGGTGTTAGCCAGACGATTATTAGCATTAATGAACATAATTTGGACTACCTTGGTGATGTCTTCAAGCGCCGCGGCACTTTCATTGATCGCAAATCGAGCAACATGTTCCGAATCCTTCAACCACAAGCTCTGATCGCGCAAGGAAATCTGGGTCCCCAACGATCCATTGGGGAAGAAGGATGTATCTCCTATCAATGGTTCTCCATAGGTGATTACCTGTTGCTTGAGTTTGATTTCCTCTGCCCTTGAGGAAAGGTCATTATCTTCGTTAGGTAGAGTATATTTAGTCGGGGCCGCCTGCTGTGTAGACACAGTTGTCGGGCTGAGAGCAGTTGTGACGGAGGGTGACTGGCTGCTAACTGCGCTGACACTGTCAATTGCCACCAGTATGCTGAAGGTGAAATACAGTCTCATGTTTGTGATCAATGTCGAATGTCTATTGAGAATAGGGCGCCATAGGAAGAGCTGAACTGATAGACCGCAATGTCGTTGCCGAACATAAAGGCCATTAAATTCACTTCCAACCTATTCAGACTCTGGCAATTATATAATGTTACTTGGAAGGAATACCTCCACAAGGAAAAGTTCCAAAAGGGCTGCATTCGATTCCCATTGCACATTGCAACCCTTCCTACGCCGACCATTGCTAATCGTTCCGCACAGCTGATCCAATCGCCGCATCGCAAGCATGCTACCGTGTGGTTTGTGCAACTGCAACCCGCATATCCTCACCCGAATGTCTCAATAGATCGGTTTCTTTTCCATTCATCACCCGACATTGTGCAACGCATAGATGATGGGTGCTATCTGTCTAAGACTATGGTCTTTAAGCCGTGCAGTCCTGAACTAGAACGGCGACATTGGACAGGTTCAAGGGTTTCAAACAAACTGCCTCACTCATGACTCTAGCCTTTGATCGTCACAACATGGGCTCATAGCGTGTTTACTTGAACGACTGCAACTTGACTCTCATTCGTGCTCAGAGCTTCGAGTGCCTTGCAGGATGATTCCTGTTCCCTCAAGCCGCAGATGTCTCCGTTTACTTCTGACACTTGACTGCAAGCGCTCTACAAAAATTTCTGTAGACACCGCTGCTACCCGCCCGATTTTCCAAATTTGATTTGCAGTAGCCAAAGGTTCAAAACCTACCCCGAGGACCCGGCCGCCAGTAGCTGCTGCCGGAGGAATCCATATCGCGGTTGTGATGAAGTTGCAATCGGGTCTGACCCCTCCCAAACAATTAGCTCAAATAGTCTTAGACATCACTTGCTAGATGGGGTGACATGACTTGAATAATGTTACTGTCTAACGACGTAGCAGACTAGGAGGGTCGAACGAAGGCACAAGACTAGCCGAGTCTGGGTAAAGTACGTGCCTTTGATGCTCACCGTCAACTACCTCACAATCACCCCAATATTGGTCGCATCAAGGCGTTCGTCCTTTTCGCCAAGCTGCGCCCCATTGCTCTCGACGAACATGCGGAAGTCGCACGAGGAGGCAAAGTGTAAGAACCCCGCGTTCGTAACATGGCCAAACAGATCCTGGTCACCAGCCCCGTGTGACTCCCTTGATGCAGGTACTTGAGGTATAGCAAATACGAACAGGAGCGTGCGAATTCAGTTGTAGCTCTCGTCGTTACCTTGCTGTATGAGATCAAGTTGCGTTGGAGGCTTTCCCGCTGAGCTGCCTCCAGGTACGTAGTAAAAGGACACTTCTAGGTGCGAGCTGAAAAGCTTATTAGGCATTGTTATTTCGGGTGTGCTTGGCAAATAGAGGTGTGTTGACTGCCTCATGCGAGTCATCGCAGAATGAAGGGGAGTACGAGTGATGGAGATTGAGCACTCTGCTCGATAATCGAATCCCACATGTTAGCTAATTCATCGAGCAATATTGGAAGGTCCATGTGATTTATTGTTCGTAGATGCCACAGACTTATTGTATGGGGGCTGGCGCATTTGTGTCACTCGATTTCCTGCCGTCAGCTTACCGCATCACACGGGCACGATGCTGAATCTAATACGTGTGCTGAGGGCTAAGGAAATCCACTCGTGTTCATTAAACCCTAAACTTTCTTCTAACGGTGTTGATTCGCATAGAAACAACATACCAGCTGCGGCTCTGAGGGTGGATAGACCTACTGCGGCCTGTGGTCAGTTGCGAAGGAATTATTAGCCGATTGCAGGAGTCCTCTTCTCTGCTGCATCCCTCCATTGAAATATTTCTGGCAGATCGAACTCGGAAATTTTTCAAGTCTCGCAGTGAGTACGCTGAGAGTTTCTTTCATTTTGAAATTGAGCGACGTCCATGTGCAAACTGGATATGATTTACTTGATCAGACCAGAGCAACCCTAATGCAGTTTACAAGCGATGTGGTCCACGTTGAGGATCAAGATAACGTACAACTTGAACGTCATTCTCAGAATTCAATAACGACACACGTGAGTTCGGGTTCAAGAGCTCCAGTGGCTGTGAAGCTTATACAGACAGAAGGTCATCCTTACCAAGGTCCCCGGGGGGCAGATACAAGTGAGTTCAGAGGGATCTATTACTACGAAATGTGTAACATGTGCACTTAGTCTGGTGGAAGATTGTGAAATGGTCAACACTCAGGCGTGCAAAGAAACCGAGCCACAGTTACTACCTAACTAATTTAGACTTCCTCAGCCGTATCTTCCCAGCATCGCTATGCACAGTTATACACGAGGGGAATGGAAACTTTACCCGGGTTTAATGCCGGAAAAATGCAGAAGGTAATATAGTAAGTGAAGAACCGTTCATTAGTCTTCAGGTAAGAATCTACTTTCATCCTATCATTACTCTCTCCCTCCATCTTCTTAGATCATCGTAGTAACATGCATAATCCTTATTTACGGTGCTGAGCTCATGACCGATGGCTCGAAGCGCCGATGAATATAGCCGGTGAGGACCTATGTTTCGTACCCGTAGAATGGAGGGCCCACCATATCCAGACATCCAGTGATTAAATGTTGGTGACTCCCCACTTAACACCAGCCGGAATAGTCGCTGCCCATCCATGCTTCCATCTTGTAAAATCTCGTTGAAAATTGTCCAACCTCCTGACCATTCTTGTTGATTGAAAACAAGCTTTGGTGCTGCTATTGGACAATACCCTGGCGTAAGCAGAAGTTTCGTCAGGGAAATTGAGCCTAGAACGCTTTCAGCCGCCTCAGTGATGACTGCTAGCATAGCAGCGTCGTTGACTTCAAAAACAACTTCCCCTGGATTCGTTCGCATAGTTGTAGTTCGATCTTCCGATATGATACTGACTCTGCCGCTTGACGGTACGATGGAAACAAGGTACTTTTGGCCTTCCAAGTCTTCCAGCACATTTGCCGACAAGAAGGACTGAATGACCTCCACTATGTTTGACCACCATCGCGGCCGTTCTGCATCATCCGCAGGGTGGGAGAAGAGTTTCCACACCAAAAGTTTGCCCAGAGTGTGACTCAAAACACAACGCCACGCCGTTGAGACATCCCTGTAGCAGGCCAGCTGAAGTGGTCGAATGATACTATCATTCAACCCTCGTCGGGTATTCGAGTACTTTCTCAGTACTCTTTGAATCATCGAAAGCCGATAAGAATTGCCTCCTTGTAAGACTTTCGGACCAACAGCTTCATCGTTTTCGATCCAGCCAGAAGAAGTCAAGATGGCTTCGCACCCAGCTCGGAGAGCAAGCGACTCTACTAAAGTCACTTCTTCGATACCTGCCGTGGCTGCCTGCAGTGTTTCCTCAGCCCAGTCGACGGCTGCTGTGTAAAGGAATGCTTCTGCTAAAAAATGATGATGCGCCTTCGCTAAGTCTGGTGTTGATAACCAATTTTTCAAGTTTAGCCCTATGATTTTGAGACACTGATATGTGAACGAAAGCAGATTATGTGTGTTTCGGTGTGATGAGATCTTAGCCAGATGTTGGAAGGGCCTAAAGCTCGGGAGTAACCCTCCGCTTGTGTCGTATTTTAGTGACAAATGGGTTTTGTTAGCAGTGGCAGTGGTTATGCTATACGTTCTATTGATGATACGCCGTAACATCAGGTCTGTTTTTATCGCCCGTGAAAGGAGGTCGTCTTGCTTCGGAACATAAGGGCCAAAAAGTTCTTTGCCCTCCTCGCTGTTACAAATAAAATCGATAGCTGTCCGGTGTGTGAAACCAATGCCTGTTTCGCCCCAAGGCTTGAATTTATGCTCGTAGTCATTAAGGGACGAGAAAGCTTCTTCGGGATCAGTTATGTCCAGTAGCCCGGCACACATCGCTGGTAGTTTTCTCCCCAAGCGATGCCATTTTTGCCAGAGTAATTCCATATCGGGTAGCTCTCGATCGGCCATGAAGGACTTCAGCATCTCGTCGTCTGTAGAAATGGCAAGTCCGAGAAGGTTGGCGTTGGGTTCCCAGATAAGAAAACGATCACGTTGTGTCTTGAACTCCATAGCCATATAAAAAAGAAGTACTGTCTTTCTTCGATAGAGGTCGCTGTCTTCCTTCATTCGGGACCACATCTCCTTATAAAGTTTCGTCAGGTCCTTGGGCAGGGACTCCACGCGACTGTAAAGAGTGTCCACATCATCGTAGTTGTCGAGACCTCGTTTGAGACTGTTCAAGACAAGAACGACCCAGACAAAGACTCCTTCAGCTTTTTCACAGATAAGTTCGGATAAATCATCCGTTCCACCATATCCAAGGTCAATTTCCATAGCCTCAAGGCGTTTTCGCGTAAGCAAGTGAATATCTCGACTGGTCAGATCCTGGATCTTGAGCATCGGATATTTCTCAAGGAAGCGCTTCAAGGTTGGCTCAGGGCGGCTAGAGACGCAGATTTTGATTTGATTTGTGGAGACAAGCTGGTCAATTAGGTCCAGAAGTCGATCAACTCCGTCGTCCGGTGTATCAGCAACTTCATCCAAGCCATCCAAAAGCACCACGTATTTGCAGGTTGACTCTCGTATAAAATCCAGAAGGGTTTTCTCAAGTTCTTTTGCAGTCCAGTCTGTGTCTGCATCCTTCGTTGATAGATTCGGCTGTCTTCCCAAGATTTGCATTGCATGGCTCTTCCTAAGGTCCAGGATTTGATGAAGCAAAGAGCAGAGCACGCCTTTGATACTTTGTTGCATAAGAGTACCAGGTCTCCACAGATAATGAGAAATACAGTGAGATGCTGAATTACAGCATTCCATGGTTTTACTATTCTTTTCAATGTATTTCATGAGTGTGCTTTTCCCCGAACCTGGTTTGCCACTAATCCAGTATGTCTTCTGGGTGTCATCTTTCAACCAGTCGACGAAGCTATCCCAGGGACGAGGCACGGAGTAGCTGACACCGTCAGAACCCTCCGATAATTCGGATGGCTCATCGGACATGATGCTAGACGTTTCGACGTTGACGGGCTCATCGCTGTATGCGCTAGAGTTGCCTTCCGTAGAATACTCCGACTCCGAGTCGCTGAGATACATTGAATCGCTGAAGATCCATCGAAAGGTTCTTGGATGCGATTCCGAAACCTGATTTCTTCGTTCATTCATTCCAGGATACTTTAGACTTTTCAAAAGCTGCTGATAGGCCTGCTCTTTGGCCTTTGAGTCCTCTCTGGACGTCATCCTCTGTGAAAAAGTATCCTGGACATCCTGGGCAGATGATAAAACATGATTCTTGATAGAAATCTCATGATTAGAAAGCTTGAGGGACACGTGTGACTTGATTTCGTTCTGCGTCTTCGATGATTCCATGGTGACGTGGTCTTGAATTCCCTTCGTTTGTGTCTCAATGGCATTTCGAAGGATGCTATTCGAAGCCGCATGGTCTGTGATGAATTGCTGGAGCTCTTGGCTCAGATCTGAAAAGCCCTTGTTGTTCGCTTGGTAGAGTGCTTCTACTCTGGCGAACAGTCGCTCGAGAATCGATGTGTCCATGACTTTCTGCGCGTCATCCAGATTCCCTTTGAGTCTCTCAAGTCTCCTCTTCCGCCACAGTATCTTTGGCGCAGCGACCAGCGCTCTAAGTTTGCCTGGCTGACTAGGAGACAAAAACTTCATCTCCTCCTCCAAATCTCTGGCATTCTTGACACACTTGGCGGCAAGCTCGAGAAGTCGCTTCTCCATTGTCGGTGCTCTGGTGGCAGCGGCAGTGGGAGCAGTAGTAGCAACGGGCGTCGGCCGTTTGCCCATGGACTTCTCCAAACCATCGCACACGGCTTTGAGACTCTCGGCGTGTTCAGAGAGACCAGGTTCGGGGGAGCCGCTCTCGTAGACACGTCGACACATCGAGATGGCCTCGTGGCCGAAGCTGATGAGCTGCATGACGTTGCAGGCGAGGCTCAGGCCCGCGATGCCTTCGAGGCTGGACATGGCGGGCCGTTTCTGGTGACCAGCCCAGTAGGTGAGGTAGGATAGTTTTTGAGCAAGGTAAAATCAAAAGGTTGTCGGTTGCCAGGATCGTCTGAGTTGTCGATCCGTGGGGTTTACGCTGAGGGATTTGAGCAAAGAGGCAACAGACGACGATGAGGCACCCAGAGACAGGCAAAACGAGACGATGCAGAAGGGAAGATTGACGTGGCAGGGAATTTGGGAGGGGCGTTGGTCGGGTGCGTTTACTTGGCAAGACGCAGCCTGATTGTGATATGGCAAGTTCGACTGCATTGGAGGAACCGCGCCTCCCTCGTGATCTGACGCGCATTCAGACACGCCCAATCAAGTTCAAGTTGCTCATGCATTGCCGGATTGGACGAGGTGAAGTGCACTGCAATTTTCACAACGAGAAACTCGTGATTGGAGATTTTGAGGAGCAGCTCTGAGCTTCATTATACATCTAACCGAGTACTCCAGGCGATATCAACCCGGCCAGCAAATAATTAGGTAACCAAACGCCATATATCTCATGCCTTCCTTCTACCATAACGACGCTCTCTCCATCTACTTTCTCGAATGCACCATCCGCCCCTTGACCCAAACCATCTTGGTATTCCGATCATCCCCATTAAACACCCACTTCGCAACCCGATTCTCCCAGCTCTCCCACCCAAACACATCAACATTCCCATCCTCCTCCTGCTCCCCATCCTCGTCAACAACAGGCAACCCAATAAGCTGCGCATCCCACTGCAAACCAACCTCAAACCCGCCAATCTTCTCACCCAAGCCAACAACCTTGGCACCGCCCCTCGTGCCGAGATACAACACCTCCTCAACCGTCAACTTAGCCCTCTCCTTCTCCTCCCCCTTCAGCCCCATCGCAACATGCCTCGACACCAACGCAGCCTGTCTCGCCGCCTCGAGTATACTAGGACTATACCCACCGCTCATATCCGTCCCCAACCCGACATCGATCCCCTTATCCCACAACCACCTCACCCTCGCCGCACCGCTCGTGATGGAGCTGTTGCTACACGGACAATGCGACACCTTCGCGCCCCGCTCCGCAATCGTATCCGCCTCCTTCTCCGACAAATGAATCGCGTGCGCGAGCACCATCTTCTCCCCCAACAGCCCATGGCTATCATACACATCCGTATAACTCTCCGCCTCGGGGAACAACTCCTTCACAAGCTCAATTTCCCCCTCATTCTCCGAAATATGCGTCTGCGCGAGGACATCCAACTCCCGTTGCAACTCGCTCAACCCCCTCATCGCCTCCCCCGAACAAGCCGGCGCAAACCGCGGCGTCAGCACCGGCGCGACGAGCTCAAAGCCCGGGTCGATCCGCCGGATATGCTCCACGCTCTCCCTCGTCTTGCGCAGCGAGTCGGCCGCGGACTCGTCCTTGTAGTAGTCCGGGCACAACCCTTCGCGGTCCATGCATACCCGCCCAACGAACGCCCGCTGGCCAAGGGCGAGGCAGATGTCGGCGAGGAGGTTCGTTGCGGCGACGTCGATTGTGGCGTAGTATGCCGAGGTGGTGGTGCCGTGGGCGAGCGTGCGTTTCACGCAGGCCGTGTAGACGCGTTTTGCCTTTTTCTGGTCGGCGAGGGAGGATTCGAGGGGGAAGGTGTAGGTGTTTAGCCAGTCGAGGAGGGTTGATTTGCCAAAGATGCCGACGTTTGGATATTGTGATGCGTGGACGTGGGTATCTGGTGGTGGGGTTGGTTAGCTCTGGGTACGATGTCTCACTACGGGCGGGAGAGCATCCCGAGACAGATGATCATTATCCCGGGCGCACGAAGAGAAAGAAAGAATCTGAGCATACCAATGAACCCAGGAAAGAAAAACTGCCCCTCCTTGCCAACACAAACCTCGACATCGCCAGCTGCCCAGCCCAAGTGCGGCAGAACCTCCGCCTCGGCCTTCTTCAAATCGCACTCCGCCTCAACAGCGACAATCGTTCCTGCGGCGTCGACGCAGACGGCCGCGCCGTGGAGGTACTCGAGCTGCTCCTTTGTCTTGGAGTGGATGAAAGAGCCGAGGAAGAGCTTATTGCGCGGCTGCGACTGCGCTTGCGTGGGAGTCTCCGTTGCTGGTGCGCCGGCGGGCGATAGGTCCCTGATCATGTCGCCCATTATACTATTGCTATTCGTCTACTGTTTTGACCAGAGTCGATATTGAGACTCTCTTAAGAAAAGTGTCCAAATGAAGGTTCGGTGGTAGACTATATCGCAGGTGGCCGTGACGTCGGGATAATCTGTCTTCGGTCTTCGGTTGTCGTCGGCAGAGTCGGCGGCGGTTGAAACGAAAATCCCCACCACGTTGCTCTCTCCGTCTTCTTTGTTTCCAATTCCCCGTGTGCTTCAAAAGCCGCAGGTGATCGCTAACGCTGACAATTCCCTCTCACCGAGGATACCACAGAACGATGGACCGGAATGGCAATTGCTGGGTCAATTCCCTCAAAGGACAGCAGTCACGGGATGAACGTTGCAAAAGGTGGTACGGAGAGGATGAGGTAAGTGAGGTAAGGCAGAAAAGGTAAAAGATGGGTATCGTCTCTTCGGTTCGAGTTTCCCAAAACCCCTCTCTTCAAAAGCAAGAAAAAAGCGAAGGGGGAAAGAAAAGGAAGAGAAGGGGACCACGGTAAATACATGCGGTGCAACAGATGACGCGAAGCCAAAGAAAGCATGTGCTTCGTCCTTTTTGTCAAGGTCAAGGTAAACGTAGTTCGCCCGGCGGCCGTCTCCTTCCACGTTCGGGTCTCCCCAGGATGCTACCCCCCAATTTACCCCTCCAAGAGATAAGACGCGGAATACGGAGACGGACTGATTGACAGGGGATGGGCCCGACTCAACGGGACTAAGTGTCAAAGCAAAGAAGCTTTCCTCTCTGAGCGTAGCTGGATGTGACTACCTAAACCAACAACAGGAACAAAACTGCATTAGTCAAAAGTCTGGAATTAAGGATTTGTTGGGTTACAATTGCATACCAGTCTTCTCGAGGTACGGAACTGCGACCCCAAACTGCTGCCAAACACCACCAATGCGCGCCCCGCCCCCCACTTCGCAACGCACCGGCCGCACGTCGTACGGCGCTCGCCGCTGGCCGACCGCAGCTCTCATCCCCCTCGGCTTGACTCCATCCGGATAGCTCTCCAGCATTCCCACCATAGCTCTTCCAATCCACATCACCCCCGTTCCTCAGCCCTTCCAAGTCACGCCTCGATCTATTCAAGCCACCGTCTGATAAGTTTGATAAGCATCCTTTGTTCGTCAGGGCGGCACGGCATGGCCATGTCTTACTCTTGGGACACTCTTGGATAGGCTCATTATCACAAAACCACATGGTCCTCCACCGCCATTCCGACTCTTCCCAAAGTCATAATGTTCTCATCTTCCCCTCGAGACGGGTAGTCGAATCCGTCCCGCCCTTCCGTCCGCATGCTGCGCCAGTCGGGAGAAGCATCAGTGTTCCGGGTCCCTGCAGTCACTCTTCGTAGATCCCCGCTGTCAAAATAGCTGCTGTGCTTGCCAGCTGCCACTAGCTTTCCAGTCATCAGTCATTGTATCACCCTCTGCCTTGTTTGCCCGTCAGACAAAGCAATGCCATCGGACATTTTATCACACGCCTCTCGGAAACTTTACACAGCTTGTTGAACCTTGGTTGCTCTATTTCTCTTCTTGTGCCACAATTAAAACTCTAGAATAATAAACGCCCCAAACATTTCATGGAATGACCAAACACAAAGCTTTCTAAAACGCAGCATGATAAAACACTCATCAAGAAACCACATCCCTAATTTGTACAACGCTTACGCCGTCTAGAGTCATTCAATGCCCTCCTCCTTCTTTTTATCATTCGTTATACCGTAGCCCGATTGCTCCTTCTGTCAAGCGCGCATACACAGCTTATGCTGCGGCACCAGGGCCCTCGTGCTCACCAGCGAGACCGTTGACTCCGTTGGGGCCAGGGCCGTCCTGGGTGTACTGATCCCAGTTCGCCAGGATTTGAGCAATCTTGGGCGAGTTGGTCAGCTTGTAAACATCCTCAAAGTATTCCTTGGTGATGGCGAAAGGCTTCGCTGTCACGTTGGGGATGTATTTGCCGACAAGCTTGGCAGGGTCGATCGTCGTCTTGTTGATCTTCTTGAGAAGGAACGATCTGAAAGGCTTGACGCCAGACCGCAGGAAGGTCGAGTGGAAAGGCACATCGATACCGCGGAGAGGAATCGTCGCGAAGCCACGCTGGAGCTCCAGGGGTGTGGGCTTCTTGAGGGTAGCCTCGGCACTGCCCTTGATGATCTCCTTGAGAGCACCCTTGGCCTCATCGATGTTGCCACGCATCTCCTCAATGTCAATCTTCTGTTGCTTGAGGAAGTTGGTGACGCCAGTGAGGGTGTCGAGCGCGCGCAGGTCACCAGCAGCCACGTACTGCATGTTGGCAATGTTGTAGTTGACAATCTCAAGGAGCCAGCCAGTCTCCTCAGAGATGCAGTCGACAACGAACTGCAGAGCCTCCTCGTTGAAAGTCTTGGAGATTCTGCTCGGGTTGATGGCGCACATGGAGTAGTTGGATCGGCCAGCGGCGTCACGCTCGACAGCGACTTGCATGGTCAAGCCACGGTAGAAGACGACCGACACCAAACTCTCAATGGGCATGACCTCGGCCAAGGCGGCGAGGGCAGAGTACTCACCCAGGGAGTGACCAGCGAAAGTGCAGTCACGGGGAACAAGACCCTTTGACTTCATGTCCTCAAAGCTAGCCTTCTCCATGAGGGTAAGGGCAGGCTGAGTGAACTGCGTGGCGGACAGCAGGCCAGTGGGCGAGCGGTAGGTGTAAGAGGTGGTCTTCTCGTCAATCTCCTTGAAGATGCGCTCAGACTTGATGCTTCCATCGGCGGCAACGGTCTCGAAGGTCATGGCCATGTAGTTCTGGCGGATGGCCTTGCCGCGAGGGCCACCGAAGTAAACGGTAAGCTCCTTCGGGTTGTTCTTGACAATGTTGGTGATGGAGAAGCCGTAGTTGTCCAGGAGGTACTTGTCGGCACGGTCCCAGACGTCCTTGGCGACGTCACTGCTGGCGTAGAGCTCCATACCCATGCCCTGCTCCTGGGAACCTTGACCGGTGAAGACGTAGGCAGTCACAGGCTGCTCAACCTCGGCCTCACCGAGAAGAACCTTCTCCTCAGTCTCCTTGTTGCTGGCCTCGACCTTGATAATCTTGCGGCCAGAAACCATACCAACGTGCTGAAGCTTGACCTGAAGGTCGTCGTTGGGGAGGACCATGCCAACCAGAGAAGCGTGGAAGCTGCGAACACGACCAATGTTGTTCTCAGCAGCCCAGGTCTCAACCAAGCTACGGACGGCAGCACTGGAGTACATGCCGTGAGTAATGGTGCCGGGGAGGGCAGCGTAGTTGGCAAACACGCGAGAAACGTGAATGGGGTTGTAGTCACCGGAGACACGAGCGTAGTTCTCGTTAGTGGCAGGGGCGCGAAGCTGCAGAGGGGTACGACCGCTGAGAGGGATGGGGTTCTCAAAGTGGAGGGGCTGGTCAAGAGGGGCACCAGTGCGCTCGAGGTAGTCGACAACGGGGTTGCCATTGGACTGGCCGGCCTCGTAATCAACGCTGGCGACCTGGATGATCTCCTTGGTGGGGAGCTCAAGAAGAACCTGGCCCTGAGTGGAGACGCTGCTGTACATAGTCTTGGTCTTGTAGCGGTAGAAGCTCTGAAGACGGAAGGTAAGCGTCTGTCCGAGGAGGTCGAGGTCGCGGGGCAGGTCATCAGTGTTGAACCACTGCTTCGACTTAAGAACAGCAACGTCCTTGCTGGTGGCCAAGTGAAGCTGGATGGGCGTCTCCATCTTGCGCTGGAAGGTGTTCTCGTAGTCGGTGTAGGCACCGCGGTACAGGAACTGGGAGGTGACGTCCATGACAGCCTCACCATCGCGGTAGATGGTACCGCAGACCTCAACCATCTTACCAGACTCCTGGTTGATGACGGCGTTGATCTGAGCGGTGGTGGAGACCTCATCGCCCTTCTTAAGAGGCTCAGCACCAGGCTTCATGCGGAACTCATTGGACAAGTGAACAAGCTTGAGCAGGTCACCGTCAATGGTGCGAGGGAAGATGGGCTTGGTGATGGCCTTCCAGCCAACGACGATGGCGAAATCCATGGGAGCGTAAACAGTCTTGCCGGGACGCTCAACGAAGGCCTCGCCAGTGTTGCCAACGGCGTGGATGAAGTCGTTGATGCTCTCACCGGTGATGGTGGCCTTGCCACCGTCGAACTTACTGCTAACATCGGCATCGAGGTTGAAGGTCTCGTCACCGAACCACGCACGCCAGTAGAATTCCTTGATGCGGTCGTTGCGACCCTCCATGACTTCGTGGATCGGGGCGTAACCGGCCTCAGGGTGGTAGGTGAACTTGAGAGGCAGGGCAACGGGCTTGCCAAGAGCAGTGGTGTCCTTGATCATGTTGACAACGATCTCGTTCTTGCCCTCCAGCTTGACCTCGATGACATCAACGTACTGGTTGTGGCGAGGCTGCTCCTTGACAATGATCTTGGTGTTCTTCGCATCCTTGGGGTTGTGGATCTCAACGAAGAGACCGCGGGTGGGTGCGAAGATACGCTTGAGAGGGTTGGTCTGGAACTTTTGGCCCTGAACAACAACCTCAGAGGTCAAAAGAGCGTGGCGCCAGCTGCGGTCGGGACCGGCAAGCAGGGCCAGCCATGCATCGAGGCTAGGAAGGGTCGCGGAAGGCGAGGTGGAGAGGCGGTAGGTGTTCTTGTGGGCATCATCGTAGGAGACGGTGAGGCCATCGACATCCTCGACAGGGATCTCAGTCTCGATGAGCTTGCCACCAAAGTACTCAATGGCAGGAATGGCCTTCTTCTCGCCCTTGTAAAGGTCTCTGGTCAAGTACTCAACGTGCGTCTTGTGAATTCCATCAAGGATGTCCTTGATGGGCTCGTCAATGACCTTGGAGAACTTGACAGCAGTAGGTCCCTGGAGAATGCAGGTACGTCCAACATCCTGGCCAATGACGGCGCCGAGGTCCTCAGACTGCCACAGGGAGTCCTTCTTGAAATAGAAGTCAAAGTTCTCATCCAGGGTAGGGATGAACGTGACAGGCTTCTGGATGGGACGGAGGCAGAGCATCAAGAAGTGCTGGACGTCCTGGGCGTTGATGAGCTGAGTCTCGGCGTCAGGGTAGTGCGAGAGAATCTTCTCAACAGTCTCGTAAGGAGTCTGGAGGTCCTTGAAGTCCTGCAGCTGAGCGACCTGGCCAGGCTTGGAGGTGAAGCGCTCCTCAACACGGCGGATGAAGTCACCAGTGAGCCTGATGAAGGTGGGGTCGATCCAGCGCTGCTCGTGACGGATATAAAGCAAGTCGACCATGCGGCGGACAACCTCGCCGTAGGTCATGTCCTCCAAGTCGACAGCCTGGCCAGCACGGTTGCGACCGAACCAAACCTTCTGGAAGTCGTCGTTGAGCTTCTTGACAATGTAGTCGCGGTTCTTCTTCAGCTCAGCCACGCGCTTCTCCTTGGGGAGGGAGAAGATCTTCTTGTCCATCTCAGCCCAGAAGAGGACACCACGAGTAGCAAGCTTGTGAATAGGCTCGCCCATCTCAGACAGAACAGTAACGACACCACCGGTAGGTCCAGTGTAGGACTTCTCCCACTCGCTGTCTTCAACACCAGGTGCGTCGATGATGGCCTGCTTGGCAGCAGGGCTGGTCTTGGCCTCCTTGGCGACCATCATGCGACTACCGAAGAGAGTACCGTCGAAGGGCATGGGAGGGTAGCCGTAGCTCTTGGACCATTCACCAGTGAGGTACGGATAGGTATCCTCGGCACCACCGAAACCACTGCCAGCAACCAGGATGATGTTCTCCTGGCGACGAATGCGAGGGTACATGGTGAGAATAGGCTGGTGGAAATCCTCGTAAGAGTGGTGACCACCTCCACGACCACCAGTCCACTGCAAAAGCACGGGGAAGGTTGGGTTGGCCTTGGCGATGTTGATAACAGCTTGAATAGCGTCGACGGAGCCGGGCTTGAAGCTGATGTGCTTGAGACCCAAGGTGTCGATGTACTCCTGGGCAACCTCGACGGAAGGAACACCAGCGCCGATGGTCAGGCCCTCAATGGGAACACCCTCAGCTCTGAGTCTCCCGAGCATGGGGATTTGCCATTGCATGGCACGGGGGTTGACGTAGATCAAGTTGACACCGATACCACGTCCAGCCGGGATGGCACCCTCAATCTTTCGCAAAGCGGCGGTCATCATATTGGGGTCGAAGTAACCACCACCGGCCAACTCGATGTGGTAGCCAGCGTTCATGGTGGCAGCGACGAAGTCCCAGGGGACCGTGCAAGGAGTCATACCAGCGACGACGATGGGAGGAAGACCCAAAAGTCTGCTCATCTTGGTATCGACGTAGGTATCGCCGTTAGATGTGGTGACCAAGCGAGGACCGAACTCCTTAACCCAGTCCACGGCGTATCTGACCGCGTGCTCCTCGTCACGGTCAAAGAGCTCGGGCTTGTAGCCGACCTCCGTGATGGAGCCATCAACGGAGCCAGCGAGGATAACGCGGACACCAGTACCCTCCTTGTTTCGGCTGGTGAGAACACCAAGACCAGAAATACCGCCAGGACCAAAGTCAAGGACGTGGGTGGCCTGAGGGAAGACGGTGGCCTTCTCCCAGTTGACGGGGTCTCTGGTAATGAGACGGATGAGGGTAGGGACAATGTTGCTGTCGCCGGCCTCACGGAGATCCTTGCCAGTATTGGTGTCGAAGACCGCAGTGCCCAGAGATTTGGAGGGGATCTTGATGTTCTTCAAGTCCTCGTCAATGAGCTCCGTCGCCTCAGCAAGATACTTGCTGTGGAAGGGTGCAGTGATGGGCAGGAAGCGGTGAACGAAGCGGAGCTTTCGCTGGGTGTGGGGGATACGGTTCTGGTCCAGGCCCGTGGGAGCCTTGACCTTGCGGAGCTGCGCGTTGAGACCGTACAAGGAGATGGGAGGACCCGTGACAACCAGGTTGCGCGGGCTGTTGATCAGGGAGATGGAGATATGGCGATCGGCGGGCAGGTACTTGTTGGTTGCATCAATGTGCTTCTGGACCTCAGCCTGAGAGAGGTCTCTGATGCTAAGCATGGGTGTGGGGGTACCCTCGCCGTTGTCGGCCGACTCTCTCAGCATGGTGGGCGTCAACGAGGTGCGGGGGAACACCTGCTGGCTGCGGGCACCGATCCAGAAGAGAATGGTGAGCGCAGAAGGGGCAAGCTCCTTCCATGACTCCCAGGACTCGGCAGCGGCAGTGATGGCAGCGAGCACAATGCCCTGGGAGTGACCAGTCGTACCACTGATCTGGTCACGGAGCAGACCAGGGTGAACACCCAACACCTTGCAAGTGACCTCGTAGTGCGCAAGCTGAACGAGACCAATCAAGGGGAAGCTGACGGGCGCTGAGATGAGGTAGTCGACATCAGGGGTGGCGTCCTCGCTCTCAAGCCATCTCATGATATCCAAGCCCTTGGGGTAAAGCTTCTCAGCCTCGGGGTGCTTGGACAGGTTCTGAAGGAGCTCGGCAGCGTTCAAAATAAGCTCGCCGACGAAGGGGTTGTAGGTCTTGTAGATCTCGCGCAACTCCTCGAAGTACTCCTCGATGTTGCCCTGACCGCCGAAAATGGTGTAGATATCGGCGGAGCCATCATCGGATGCGCGGAAGAGCGCAGATCCGTAGGCCTTGATGGAGCGACCAGTGGTCTGTCTGGCTTGGTAGTAGCTGCGGATGACGACCAACTTCTTGGCGTCAATGCCGGGCAGCGTGGCAGCGAGGGCGTGAACCTCGTTGCCTTGGAGGTAGCCGCGCTCGAACTCGTTAAGGACAAGCTTCAGAACCTCCTCGTAAGAGCCTGACTCGTCATCCTCGCCCTTCTCGACCTCGTCGGCGACGAAGCCCATGTATCTTGCGACCAGCTCTGCAACGGATGAAGGCTCGTCATCCTGAGCAAGCTCATCTGTGGCGGTGGGGAGAGTGGCATTGAAGCGATCCTTCAATTGAGAGGCGTGGAAGTGCAGGGCGGTCGGTACGAGGAGGGAGGTCTCGAGAGAACCGTGGCGGAGAGTGAGAGGTCGCAGAGAAGCGTTGGATCGAGGGGTAGAAACGCCCGTTTGAGGGCCTGTTCCAGTGCCGTACATGGTGATGACGGTTTTGGGGGGTATCAAGAATGGGTGAGAAGTTTTTTTCGTGCTATGAATGGAGCTTTGCTCGCCACGTTTGTTAGCCGAGGAGTGCTTGTTTTTTTACCGCCTCTTTCCCCTGCCGATCCAGAGATGTTTCTCCAGCGGGAGATGGGGAAAACAGCAAGATGGCTTACCTTGTGTGTGACTCCGTAAACTCAGCAAAGAGCAGGAGGCAGCTAGTTCAAGATGCTCCGGTATGGCGGGGGAAGAGGGAGGAAGTGTGCGGCAGTAATGTCGTGTCTTTAGGTATTGAGCGTGGGTGGTCGTCTAGAGCTTTCTCTCCTATTATCCGAGAGCAATTGGTGGTCTATAAAGGACAAGAAAAAGAAACGAGAAGACTGCCTGCAAGTTCTGTCCTTGACGTGGAGTTGTGGGAGGGAAGAGCAAGAGAGTGGCAGATGGCAGCTTAAAGAAGAGTGGGATGGTGAGCAAGGGAAGGTTGGGAGGGTTCTTGGACGAGGTTATGATGGGAAGGCGAGGCAATTGAAGTGTATCCCTTTGGACTTTTTTTTCTACTGCGGCCCGGGTCTGGTCTGGGTCCCTGCTGACTTTCTTGGGGGAGTGGGAGTTGAGTTGAGTTGAGTGAGGAGCGTCTGTGTGTGCGTATGTGTGTGTGTGTCTTCCCGGGTCTGTCTCAATAAGTGGACATGGATTGATTGGGATTGTGGGATTGAGGACCGGGACTCGGTACTTTCACGCCATCATTGAGGAGGGAGACTCAGAGAAGCATGGCGGGTGTGGTGTGTAGGTACATGGGCTGTGGTGTGCGGTGTGTGGATGTTCAAGTGGATGATGAATTTGATGGATCCAACCTTTGGGCCAAGTGTCCGTACGAAGTACCGCCTGCTTCTCGACCCTTTTTTCTGTTTTTCTTTTCGTGAGAGTGAGGTCAATCCCACCAACGTAATTGGAGGTATCTGGCCCAGTTTGGGTCACTTTGGTGTGTCTACGAGGGGTAGAAAGGGGATGTACCCAGGACAGGGACAGGTACATGGCCCCGATACGCAGAGAAGACGAGATGGAACTCAACGATTAGAAAAAAATAGGCCGGGGTCATTTTGGGACATTGGATTGGAATGAATCCAGTTGGTTCGGGCTGACGGAGGAAAGGCACGTTGGACCGCATCCTGAGTAGGTACGTACTGCGTCCCTGCCACGCTGTGGCCCCATCTGGTTCATTTCCACTGCGCTTGCAAGGCAGGTACGGTTTGACGGGTGGAAAGTACCCGTTACCTGTACTCCGTATTTTGTATCTTTTCCCGGCTCAAGGCAAGAGGCACCACAGCTCTCACTATTCAAGAGCGGAAAGAACAGGGGAGGTGGCAGTTGGCCGTTTGCTGGCGTCAAGCAGTGCCTGCCTGGTCGCGCGGCCAAGTGACCAATTGCTACGGGTACGTGTGTCAATGCCAATCAATCCAATTGTCTGTGTGTATAAGGTAGGTACTCACGGTACTGTAGGCATTCGTATGGAGCATCGTCTCTCCCGTCTCTTTTTCTGCCTTTGCATCTCTCCAAAAGTCTCAAATCTCAATGTCTCGCCAAATTTTTTAGTTCTGTTGGGGATGGTCGTACACCCCAATCCACCCCTCCAGCTCCACCCTTGACTTCATGCAGCCCGAGTGATCCGCAAGGGTTCCGCTGTTGGAGAACGGGCGCCAATGTACCGGTACATGCCCTCGCAACCTCCTTCAACCTCTCTTCCACTCATCCAAGCATCCTCTTCCCAAGTTTCCCTCCCAAGCCACACTTGGATGATGGCGGGACGCCGCAACCACAACGGATCGTGTCTACACAATCTTGCCTCCGGATCTTTGCCGCCAACTCTCAGCTCATCGGACCGGTCTCGTCTCTCTTTCAAGGTGCTGGATCAATGGACGCACGAATCCTCGGCCAAATGGCATCATTTCGGCTCTTGGGCCTGGACTTGCACCATACTTTTCAACATCAGTGCTGATGCTAGGCGAATCGCACTTGTCGCGCACGCCGATAAGATGCCGAGTTGCTACCCCGGATGCAACAAACGGACGATAACGAGCCCAAAACTAAGGCGCCGTCGCGGGCCATCTCGGGTTCTGCTGCGCGACATCGCTCGATGCCGAGTTGCCTCTCAGAGCAGCTCTTGCAAGGAAAGGAAAAGAAGTTTTCCAACCTCGCCTCTTCCTTGTATCGAGTCGCCTCGCTGACCGGGAGTTGCGAAAAAGGTGTCGCCCAATTTGACTTGGACCCTAAAAGATCCTGATATGCGGGATCCCACCAAGTACAATGTACTCCCGGGCCCCCCGTTACGTTCCCGCAACTCCCTGGCCGGTTGAAAGGCGGTCAGCATCTCTAGCGTCGTAGCCGATATTCTGCCGCCTCCTTCTCCCCACCGCTTTCACCCCACGCCTGGGGCTCGATGCTGGGGAGGATGGGAAATGCGCGGGACCCTGAGGACGAGGATCCGGCAGGGAGAACGGCATGTACATGTTTGATGTACCGATACCAGCCGCCACACCGCACTCGCAGCTCTGGCTTGCTGAGGCGGGAGCTATCTCTTTGCCATGCCACGCCGCCCACGCGGGCGGGCGGTCTGTCGTCCAGGAATGCAAGCTCTAGCATCTGCGTACCACAATGCCCTGTGTATCTTCCCTTGCCATGCGTGGAGGGGTAACGAATAGCGATGAGATTCGTACCTAGGCACCATCTCAGTAAGACATACTGCTTGCCCGCTGCCCAGCCAAGCCCAGGCTTTTAAGCATGAACTGATGAGGCACAGGGCTGGAATCCTCGAATATCGACAAGTGTTGCACCGAGCTCATTCACTCGGTCTCCGATTGTTCATCGACGTCTCTCGGTTAGCTCGGGCGAGCTGAGTTGAGTGTTTGAAGAATGCTCCTGGTGATGAGCGGTCAAACACAGGTCGCACTTTGTGGTTTGTTGCGCATCACAATGGCTTGTTGACTGAGGCTTCCATCAACTGGGCATCTTCACCCACCTTTCGTGGCTCGTCTACTGAAGAACTGGAGCAACCCGTCGTACGCAACCGAAAGGTCAGCAAGAGCTTAGTCAACTTCGAACTGATTAGGTCCTCCTGGGCCTGGCCAGGGCTGGAGTTGAGGCAAACCAAGCCCCTTCTGCCCCTCAAACAGCAGATTCGAGCCTCGACAGGAAAAGCTTGGGTCAATCCGTCGTCTACTGTATACGGAGTACAACTCCAGTCGCCAAGGAGGTATCGCTACATTACACCCCCATCGAACCGTGGCGGGTTCCTGGAGCAGAGACCACTTTTGCCCCTCCTCGCCCTCCATTTCCCATTTCCTCTTCCACTCTTCCATGGCCTTCTGCTTGCAACATGGAGGCTTTTTTTGGCTTGTTGCTGAGGAGTTGCGGCTGTTACTTTCCGGATCCCCGTTGGGTGACGGAGCAGAAGATATCTTATCATGGCACCACTTTCCCACAGCTTGCCGCAGTCGTACTGAATTTGTACACGTATACAAAAGCCATGCCATTGATGACACTTTTCACATCAGAGCTATATGTGTGTGTGTGTGTCGTTGGCCGTTGGGAAGAGCCGTAGCTCTATCCGTATCTCTTATCGGCATCGGTATCAACACCCCGCCAAGCATCAAAGCTCCAACAAGCTTCCAGCTCTCTCCCCCTCCAAAGGGAAGTGTGTGGGTAGTCTTTGAACGTCGCAAGAGACTGTAGCCAACAGGAATGCTGCGATAAGGGTGAGCTGATAGAGGCACAATCAGAGTTAAGGGTCATCGGAACGGGTACATCTCAAGGCCAAAGGTGAGGTGAAGCTTGGGAGGTCTCAGACTAAGATCACCAACACCCAGAGCCTCGCGAAGGGCTAGTGCTGCAGGCGCTAAGTAGAGTCGAGGACTCGAGGGGCAGGTACGGCGGCCACTAGCCCGAATTCAACATTCCGGCAGCTCGGGAAAGGGCAGCGAGCACGGCGAGGAAGTAGAAGTCGGGCAGAGAGACGACGAGAAGGAGTCAAGACATTGAATGCGCGCCACACGAGGCTAACGACAGCGCCCAGCCGTGCCAGCCTAGCCCAAGGAAAAGAGCCCGAGAGCTGGCAAGCCTTGCGATGTGAAGCTGTAAATCAGGTACAGCTACTTTGCTTGGTCTTGTCTCATCCCACCTCGCAACATGGCACGTACCCGCACTTTGCATTACACGACAGGCTGGCTTGAAGAGGTGGCAGACAAGAGACAAGGCGCAAAGCCTCGTTTGATAGAGAGAAGCGATAATATAGCGAGGAGGCGCACGGAAGGAGTCACTTGAGACTGGTGGATAATGCATGCAGGACGATGATGCGGCAGCTGCCACTTTGCTCGTTCACTCGCACGGAAGACGAGGAGCACTGACTGGCTTCGGTCTAGCCAGGTGACAAGATATCTTACGTATCAGTATGCGATGGTGAGAAAAGCTTGGTCCCAAAGAGTTCATGCTTTACGTGGCTTGTAAGTTGTTGGATGCGATGATCCGAATTGAGAAAGAAGCTCTTAGAATCAAACACAAACATCACCTCTAGAGGTGAGGTTGGGGTAGCTTACACATAATAAGTACGAATTGGTATAATGTATAGAAAGTATCGGTATGGGTGAGGTTGGAAGTCTTGAAACCAGTGACACCCTCATCACGTCTTCTTGATGAGCTGGTTTTTGCTGGATCATGAATACCTAGATGGATGGATGTTGCCTATCCGTACGCGAAACCTTTTTCGCAGAGGTGACGCCTCACGCCTCAACTCCAACGTCAACTTGGCATCAATGACGGATTGCGGATTGCCCTCCCTGCCGTCCCTCCCAAAAAGATGTGCTCCACCCGTCCCACGGTTCCCACCCTGCATTCCCCCAATGAAATGGTTTTGTGGGGAAGCCCCCCTGATCAAACCATGCTCGATTGGGGAAAGCGTCTGAATATGGTTGAGGAGCTTTCGACACAGCGAGGTACGTACCGACCAGGCGTTGCAGCCAAACCACCCAAGAAAAGAATGGAAGCCATGACCCAGCACCCAGCAGCGGTAAAGCCACACACACACCAAACCAAAAGTGACCACACGCCTCCCAGGCAATTTACACGCCAGCAGCTTTCTTCCCACCTGCATGGGGGGAACATGGGAACTTGAAGGGGACAACGCGTGAGGTGCCGGGGATTTCACGGCTCTCCCATCGCGAGGCAAAGCAGGCTAAGACGGGCCCACTTGTATGTTCCTTTCCCAGGGCCCTGCCGCCTTTCCTCCCACGTACCCCCTCGGGAGGCAGAACTGGAGGACGAAGGCTAAGAGAGAAAGGAAGAAAAAAAAAAAGACAGAGAGAAGATGGCCAGTCGAATGTCTCGAGACATTACCCCCCCGCCGTCCACCTCACCTCATGGATCCATCCATCCATCCTCACTTCCATGAGTGTTGTCCCTGGTGAATGTACACCACCACCTACTTGCATGTACCTTGTACCTGACCTCACCTGAGGTACCTCGACATTGGGAAAACCCTCCATACGCAGTACACTACACACTCCCTCCCTCTCTACTCTCACGCACTCTGCTCATCTTCCTTGAGCCGGTGGGGGCCCTTGCCTGGTTCAACATTCATCTTTTTTCCTGACGGGACCTGTTGTTCCCAATCCCATCCCCTCCCTTTCCAGTTGGTGTCCTCTCCTCACAAAGTAGACGCCCCCCAAGAAAGTCAATCAAGTGCCAGTGACCCGATATCGAGGGGCCAGAGCCATCAACATTGAGCCTGTCTCTTCTTTTTTTTCAATCAAATCCAACCATCTTCCCTTCATCCGTGGTCCTCCCAACTTCCAAACCACTTCTACATCTCCCTCGCTCGCCTTCGCCAGTTTGTCCCTCCCTCTCTCTGGCGCGGACTTGATTCTCCCTTGAACAGCCACCACCCACTGTCCAGAAAAAAAAAGTCTTGCGAGCTTTGTCTGCTTCACATATACCCTCACCGCAGACACCAACGCCATTACACACTGTTCCAGGATTCCGACTCTCCCACGGACTCCCACGAACAGCATATACCCCTCCAAATCGTCAAAACTTCGACGACGGCTTCTAGATACCCTCAATTTCTCGGTTCTCCTCCCAGCTCCGTGTCATTGAGCTTTCCAGCTCCTCCCAGCTGTTCATAATGCGTCCCGAAGTCGAGCAAGAGCTTGCCCACACTCTCCTTGTGGAGCTGCTTGCCTACCAATTCGCCTCGCCCGTGCGGTGGATTGAGACCCAAGATGTTTTCCTGGCCGAGAAGACCGCCGAGAGGGTGGTTGAAATCGGTCCCGCTGATACCCTCGGTGTGATGGCCAAGCGCACTCTCGCCTCAAAGTACGAAGCCTACGATGCTGCCAAGTCTGTCCAGCGTCAAATCCTCTGCTACAACAAGGACGCAAAGGAAATCTACTACGAGGCCGACCCCATCGAGGAGGAGCCAGAGCCAGCTGCCGCTTCATCGAGCGCGCCGGCCGCTGCTTCTTCCTCTGCCCCTGCGGCTGCTGCCGCTCCCGCTGCTGCGGCTGCCCCCGCGCCCAGCGCCGGCCCTGCCGCTCAGGTTGCCGATGCCCCCGTCCAGGCAATCGACATCCTGCGAGCTCTTATTGCCCAAAAGCTCAAGAAGCCCTTGGCTGAGGTTCCCTTGAGCAAGGCCATCAAGGACCTTGTTGGCGGTGAGTAGCGAAATTTTCAAAACTCCCCACTACCCATTGTAGCAACCTGCTGATCCCCTATTTCCACAGGCAAATCTACCCTTCAGAACGAAATCCTTGGTGACCTCGGCAAGGAATTCGGTTCAACACCAGAGAAGCCCGAAGATGTTCCTCTCGACGAGCTCGGTTCCTCCATGCAGGCCACTTTCGACGGCCAGCTTGGCAAGCAATCTCAGGCACTTATTGCCCGTCTGATCTCCTCCAAGATGCCCGGTGGCTTCAACATCACGGCCGCGAGAAAATACCTCGAGACAAGATGGGGCCTGGCTTCCGGAAGACAGGATGGCACTCTCCTGCTCGCTCTCACCATGGAGCCCCCTGCTCGTCTGGGATCCGAGGTTGATGCCAAGGCTTTCCTGGACGACGTCACCCAGAAGTACGCCGTCACTGCTGGTATCAGCCTGAGCACCCCCCAGGCTGGTGCCGCCGCCGGCGGCTCTGGCGGTGGCATGATGATGGACCCCGCGGCCATCGATGCCCTCACCAAGGACCAGCGCGCCCTCTTTAAGCAGCAGCTTGAGCTCCTCGCGAGATACCTTAAGCTGGATCTCCGTGCCGGCGACAAGGCCTACCTCAACTCCCAGGAGTCCGAGAAGGTCCTCCAGTCCCAGCTCGACCTCTGGACTGCCGAGCACGGTGACTTCTACGCCGCCGGCATCCAGCCCGTCTTCAGCTCCCTCAAGGCTCGCTCCTACGATTCATCCTGGAACTGGGCGCGCCAGGATGCCCTCCACATGTACTACGACATTATTTTCGGCCGCCTCAAGGCTGTTGACCGTGAGATTGTCAGCCAGTGCATCCGCATCATGAACCGCTCCAACCCCACTCTCGTCGAGTTCATGCAGTACCACATTGACAACTGCCCTGCGGAGCGCGGAGAGACCTACAAGCTCGCCAAGGAGCTTGGTGAGCAGCTCATCGAGAACTGCAAGGAGGTTCTCAACGCCAACCCCGTCTACAAGGACGTTGCTGTCCCCACCGGTCCCCAGACCACCGTCGACGCTCGCGGCAACCTCAACTACGAGGAGGTCCCCCGCGCCAGCTGCCGCAAGTTGGAGCACTACGTCCAGCAGATGGCTGAGGGTGGCAAGATCTCTGAGTACGGCAACCGCACCAAGGTTCAGAACGATCTGCGCCGCATCTACAAGCTCATCAAGGAGCAGCACAAGATGTCCAAGACCTCGCAGCTCGAGATCAAGAACCTCTACGGCGACGTCTTGCGTTCTCTCGCGATGAACGAGAACCAGATCATCCCCAACGAGGACAGCCCCTCCAAGAAGGCCAAGCCCGGCAAGGTCGAGACCATCCCCTTCCTGCACCTCAAGCGCAAGAGCCTCCACGGCTGGGACTACAGCAAGAAGCTCACAGGCTACTACCTGCAGTCTCTTGAGGAGGCTGCCAAGGACGGTGTCACCTTCGCTGGCAAGCACGCCCTCATGACTGGTGCCGGTGCCGGTTCCATCGGTGCTGAGGTCCTTCAGGGCCTCATCAGCGGTGGTGCCAAGGTCGTCGTCACTACCAGCAGATTCTCTCGCGAGGTCACTGAGTACTACCAGTCCATGTACACCCGCTTCGGAGCTCGTGGCTCCCAGCTTGTTGTTGTGCCCTTCAACCAGGGTAGCAAGCAGGACTGCGAGGCTCTCATTGACTACATCTACGACCCCAAGAACGGCCTCGGCTGGGATCTGGACTTCATTGTGCCCTTCGCTGCCATTCCTGAGAACGGACGTCAGATCGACCAGATCGACTCTCGTTCCGAGCTGGCTCACCGCATCATGTTGACCAACCTGCTCCGCATTCTCGGAAGCGTCAAGACCCAGAAGGCTGAGCGTGGTTTCGAGACCCGTCCCGCCCAGGTCGTCCTGCCTCTGTCCCCCAACCACGGTACCTTCGGCAACGATGGTCTCTACTCGGAGTCCAAGCTTGCCCTAGAGACTCTGTTCAACAGATGGCACTCTGAGGACTGGGGTCAGTACCTCACCATCTGCGGTGCCGTCATTGGCTGGACCCGTGGTACTGGTCTCATGAGCGGCAACAACGTTGTCGCCGAGGGCGTCGAGGCTTTCGGCGTTCGTACCTTCTCCCAGCAGGAGATGGCCTTCAACCTTTTGGGTCTCATGTCTCCTGCTGTTGTCGACCTCTGCCAGAGCGAGCCCGTCTTCGCCGACCTGAACGGTGGTCTTCAGTTCATCCCAGACCTCAACCAGACCATGACCAAGCTCCGCAAGGACATCATGGAGACTAGCGAGGTCCGCCGCGCTGTCACCAAGGAGACTGCCATTGAGAACAAGGTTGTCAACGGCCCCAACTCGGAGGCTCTCTACAAGAAGACCCTGGTTGAGCCCCGTGCCAACCTCAAGTTCGATTTCCCCACCCTTCCCGACTGGGAGGAGGAGATTGCTCCCCTCAACGACCGCCTCAAGGGCATGGTTGACTTGGAGAAGGTCGTTGTCGTCACCGGTTTCGCCGAGGTCGGTCCTTGGGGTAACTCCCGTACCCGTTGGGAGATGGAGGCTCACGGCGAGTTCTCTCTCGAGGGTTGCGTTGAGATGGCCTGGATTATGGGTCTGATCAAGAACCACAACGGTCCCATCAAGGGCAAGCCTGCTCCCTACTCCGGCTGGGTCGACGCCAAGACTGGCGAGCCCGTCGATGACAAGGACATCAAGCAGAAGTACGAGAAGTACATCCTCGAGCACTCGGGTATTCGTCTCATTGAGCCTGAGCTCTTCGGCGGCTACGACCCCGAGCAGAAGCAGCTTCTTCACGAGGTTGTCATCGAGGAGGACCTCGAGCCCTTCGAGGCGTCCAAGGAGACTGCCGAGGAGTTCAAGCGCGAGCACGGCGATAAGGTCGAGATCTTTGAGATCCCCGAGTCTGGCGAGTACATTGTCCGCATGAAGAAGGGAGCTGCTCTCTTGATCCCCAAGGCTCTTCGCTTCGACAGACTCGTCGCTGGACAGATTCCCACCGGCTGGGACGCCAAGAGATACGGTGTTCCTGAGGACATTGTCTCCCAGGTCGACCCAGTCACCCTTTTCGTCCTTGTTTCCGTTGCCGAGACTCTGTTGTCGGCCGGTATCACCGACCCCTACGAGTTCTACAAGTATGTCCACGTCTCCGAGGTGGGCAACTGTATCGGATCCGGTATGGGTGGTGCTGGCGCTCTCCGTGGCATGCACAGAGACCGCTACCTCGACAAGCCCGTCCAGAACGACATTCTCCAGGAGTCTTTCATCAACACCATGGCCGCCTGGGTCAACATGTTGTTGATCTCTTCCTCCGGTCCCATCAAGACCCCTGTCGGTGCTTGCGCCACCGCTGTCGAGTCCGTCGACATTGGTTACGAGACCATCATGGAGGGCAAGGCTCGTATCGTCTTCGTCGGTGGTTTCGATGACTTCGGTGAGGAGGGCTCTTACGAGTTCGCCAACATGAAGGCCACCAGCAACGCCGTCGATGAGCTTGCCCACGGCCGTACCCCCGCCGAGATGTCGCGTCCCACCACCACCACCCGTAACGGATTCATGGAGTCCCAGGGTTGCGGTGTCCAGCTTATCATGACCGCCAAGCTCGCCCTTGACATGGGCATGCCCATCCACGGTATTCTGGCCTTGACTACCACTGCTACCGACAAGATTGGCCGATCCGTTCCCGCTCCTGGCCAGGGTGTCTTGACCACTGCTCGCGAGCACGCCGGCAAGTTCCCTTCGCCTCTGCTCGACATCAACTACCGTCGCCGCCAGATCGAGCTTCGCAAGAAGCAGATCAAGCAGTGGCAGGAGTCTGAGCTCGAGTACCTCTACGATGAGGTCGAGGCTATCAAGGCTCAGGGCCAGGAGGTCAACGAGAAGGAGTACGCTCACGACCGTGCCGAGCACATCAAGAGGGAGGCCGAACGCCAGGAGAAGGATGTTCTCCGCAGCCTCGGCAACAACTTCTGGAAGAACAACCCGGAGATTGCTCCTCTTCGTGGCGCCCTCGCTACCTGGGGTCTCACCATCGACGACCTCGAGGTCGCCTCTTTCCACGGTACTTCCACCAAGGCCAACGACAAGAACGAGTCTTCTGTCATCTGCCAGCAGCTCCGCCACCTTGGCCGCAAGAAGGGTAACGCCGTCATGGGTATCTTCCAGAAGTACCTTACTGGTCACCCCAAGGGTGCCGCCGGTGCCTGGATGATGAACGGCTGCTTGCAGGTGCTCAACACCGGTTTGGTCCCGGGCAACCGCAACGCCGACAACGTCGACCCCATCATGGAGCAGTTCGACATGATTGTCTACCCCAGCCGCACCATCCAGACCGATGGTATCAAGGCCTTCTCCGTCACCTCTTTCGGTTTCGGTCAGAAGGGTGCCCAGGCCATTGGTGTGCACCCCAAGTACCTCTTCGCCACCCTTGACGAGAAGACGTACGAGGAGTACTCCGCCAAGGTCAACGCTCGCCAGAAGAAGGCTTACAGCTTCTTCCACAAGGGCCTGGTCAACAACACGCTCTTCGTGCCCAAGTCCAACGCTCCTTACACCGACGAGCAGCTCAGCAAGGTTCTTCTGAACCCCGATGCTCGTGTCACCGAGGACAAGAAGACCTCCACCATCTCTTACCCCTCCAACTTCATGAAGGCGTCTGAGAAGACTGTCACCTCCACGGCGGCCAAGGCCACCCAGGACATGATGGAGGGTCTGGCCAAGAAGGTCGCCAACAAGAACAGCAACGTTGGTGTTGACGTTGAGGAAATCTCCGCCATCAACATTGAGAACGAGACGTTTATTGAGCGCAACTTCACCGCCGGTGAGATCCAGTACTGCCAGTCCGCGCCCAGCCCTCAGAGCTCGTTCGCTGGCCGGTGGAGCGCAAAGGAGGCCGTCTTCAAGTCTCTTGGCGTCTCCAGCAAGGGTGCCGGTGCGCCGCTGAAGGATATTGAGATTGCCAAGGACGAGTCTGGCGCCCCTACTGTCAAGGTAAGCTTCACTCAGCATACACTTTACTCTTGAGACTGTTTACTAATTTGATGATAGCTCCACGGCGAAGCTGCTGCTGCTGCCAAGAAGGTTGGCCTTTCAGACATTAGCGTCTCCATCTCACACTCTGAGACGCAGGCGATTGCGGTGGCTGTTGCAAACTTTTAAAAAGCGGGTAGACTGTACAATGCATTTCTAGTTCATGGGATATAGGCAGGCATGGGATCTTGCTTGTTCACTTTGGTCGTTTTTGACATCATACAAGCCTGGGAGTATAGACTGCGGGTACACTTTGGGAGGAGTGTAGTCGCATGATCATCATCGTCGGATGAATTGACGAGTTAATGCACATGTTGGGAACGGCGCAACAACGATAGAAGCTAGTTCCTCGATGCCACAATAGAATCTGTATCAACCATTTGAATCGTGTACGTGATTTGATGCCAGGTGCGGCCTTTGACGTGACATCAACCCAACCAACATCATCTTTTTCCGAGTACCTTGGGTAGCAGACACAAGTTTTACCCCGCCATGTACACGCTTATCAGGTTGTGTGACTCCCTTTCCCACCTGTTCGGGCGAAAAGCGGCGATCAGGATGCCAGGAATGCAACATGATCCTGGTTTCGTTACATGGCCAGTCTGATGAAATGGGACGAACTGGTGAGGTGGGGGTGCAGCAGTCACATCACTGCACTGAGAACGAGCGACTGTTGGATTGGCATGCACAAGGGGGTCAAAAGGAGAGACGGAATCTGACTGTGATGGCAATAGTGGTAATGATGTTGGCAGTTGAGAATTGAGGAGATGCTATTCTGGTAAAGGGATGGAGTTTGGGTTTCACGTGCTGTTGGTACTATGGTAATCGCGACTGCGTTGGCGCTGGGACAGTTCAGAAGGTCTCTGACCAAGGGCTGAGTCGTCGCAGGTTTTCAGAGGGTGGTGGGCGGCACGATGGTGAGGCAGGAGACGGGCTTAGACGTGCAGCGTCTGGTGTTTGACGCGTTGGTGGGTTTATCTTTGAACGATACGTGTAGAATCAAAAGAAAGGAATGAACAGATGCGACGAAGTGCTGTTCAGTGTTCAGCAAAGGAAGTGGTGCACCTTCAGCTTGCGCGTTCTTTTTGTTTCAGCGTTTGCCTGTGCTGCTCTGCGTTTCTTGTTTCCATCTTGTCCCACCTGAGACCGTGAAGTTCTTTAAGAGGTGGGAGGTTCGTCTGATGTGAAGATGTTTTGTTTTTCTGTCGCTTTCTTTTGGGATTGACGGTACGTTGACGGGAGAAACATTTCACACATGGGCCGAACAAAGACCATGTTCTCTTCTTGTTGGATCTCTTGCTGGGTTATGAGGGGTTGGTTCAAAATAGGGGCCAACTGGGTCTCTTTGCATTGAATTCCGCGACGAGGAACCCTGGCTGGTGAGTATTTGAAACTCGTGTAAGCCTGTTTAACTCCAATCGTTCTCGCCGCCTCCGAAGAGGTCAATACAGTTAATAGGAGGGGGAGGAAAATGGGATCCCCAAGTCGCAGCTGGCTTCACCCCCACCACTGGATCGCTCCTGCCGGCTCCCGGCTCTCATCCCGGCTCAGTGATCGACGAGCGTGTGCTTGTTGGTGGTGGTGTCTGGGCTTTTGCACTGCCGCGATGACTGGGGTGGACGAAAGGAGCATAAATCAGGAACCAGCCGTGTCAGCCAATTATATGCTGCAAAAGCTGGAGAGGCCCCTGCATGTTGGGAATGAAGGTGGTTTATGCATCGATGCATCCCCTTTTTTTTTTTAAGTGCGTTTTCCATCTGTCGATCATCCGTCATTCTGGTCCTCTATCCACAGGTGTGCCAGTGTGATGGTGGTCGAGGACCGCAACCGAGCGTCGTTCAGCCGACTGTGATCAGACTTTCCCTGTTCTTAGGTTGGGTTCTCCAGTCGTTATTGCGCTGGGTGTCTGTCTGTGGTCTCTGTATTTTTTGTGTGGCGCAGGCCTTGCAGGCTTGTTTGGATCTTGGATCAAATCTCATATGGTTGGGGCCGTTGTCATGCAAGACCACGGACTGGGCGTGTTTGAAGGAGGCAGTTTGAACACCTCCTTTATTACGTGGGCTTGCTGGAGAGAGAGGAGGTATAAGGAAACGGATGTTCCCCCTTGGTGCGCGCGTGGTTATGAACCGTCCACTTGGTCGTTTGGTGTATCCTATCCACGTTCGCTTGTGTCTGTTTTTTGCTGGCTTCGACGTTTTGAGTGCTTAATACCTAAAGTGCCTTATACCTACCCAATCTGAAGAGCCGCACAAGTGAAGCTATCACGAAGCATTCAAACCATACCGCAGCCAACACACCGGGTTACCTTACCTAGAAACAAGGGAGTCAGAAACTCAGGAAGACGGTACTAAGAAATCGAAACGCAAAAATGACGGGCGCAAACAACATCAGAGGCCTCATGGGCAAAGGCGCCCCGCCAACACCAGCCCTCTTCTCCATCGTCCGCGTCGCCGTCCTGGTCCTCTCTCTCGCCGTGCTCGCCGCGTGCGCGTACTGCCTGTCGCTGCTGGGCGCCTACTCGAGCAGCTATACCGGGCCGCCGGGCTTCATGCTCTTCGTCGTACGTCTGATCCGGGCCTTTTCACCCTTCGGCTATTCATCCTCAGCCCCAGCGACCAGGCATGTCAAAAAGTAATGTCACTTTACTGACCGCACCCGGGTTTAGTCTCTCTTCACGCTCCTCGTCCTAGGCGGCGCCATGATCCTCGAGCGTTTCGCGGCGCACCTCTACTTCCGCATCGCCGTACTCATCGGCTACGGCACGAACTGCCTGTTTTGGCTGTCAGGCTGGGCGTGGTCTGCGAGCATCGCGGCCTTGTTCCTGGGTGATACGTGCGTGCAGGGGACGTGCTTTGGGCCGACTACGGAGGAGAAGCGCTATGGGGGTAGTATGGCCGGTGCTGCTGCCGTCGGTGCTGTGAACTGGTATGTTCCTCGTTTTTTCATGTTCTCGGCTGTGGGATTGTGATGTAGTTGCTAACGAGATGCGTTCAGGGTCTTGATGACGATTGTGTTGTTTTATTACATCAAGGGATGCCTTTCTGACCCGGATTGCTATGGGGTGTCTACGGGCCATGGGTCGGAGATGGGGAGCATCAAAGCTGAGAGCAAGTCGCGGTCTCAGCCTTCCGTTCACGAGCCGTGAGCTCCACAGACTGCAAGTGTCACAAGCGTGAGGTGATGGTGTTCCATCTGAACAGACTCGGGAAGGGGAGAATTCGCGATAATCTTTGAGCTGGATCTGGACTTGATAATGAACGGAGTTCTTTGGTTTAGATGGAAACATCGACGCGGCCGGAATCCTCTCAGATGGTTCTGGAGGGAGAGTCATGATCTGGTCTTTGAATGGTTTGATGAGATACCACTGGCTATAATTAGTAGCTAATTTTATTTTTGCGTGAACTCCTACAATTGCGAGTCTGAACGTGATGTGTCTGTCTTACCCCCCAGCCTTCCGTCTGAATTTCCACTTCCAGCTGGGTTACTGAAATGCTGCTTGAAGAGATACTCCCTAGCAAACACGCTTCATGCCTTGGACACTACGTGCGCCTGGCCTCCTTCCTATTTGTGGTTGATACTCTCACGAGACCACGGGAAGGCTTTTCATGTATGGCAGCCTACATTAAAGCCGACTCTTACACTGCCCCAGAGCCAATAGCAACATTATCTCAAAAATCCTCAATTCCTTACATGACTCTTGTTCGATACAGCCGTGTGATTGAACGCTCCTACACAAGGTCAACAAGTGAGACCAGTTGTTCAAGTCAAGAATATTTTAGGTGTCACTATAAGGTTCATTTGAAGTTATAGTATTGAGTGGAGAGCTACGCAGGAAACAAACAGGTAAACGCCTAGAACTGGGTATCAAACTCCCGCGGTGTTTGCAAATACAATATTCTGTCAAAAAGCCCCCGAAAGGAGATTCCCCCTGCTGGTGCAAAACTCGCAAAGGGGAGCAAAGCAATGACAAGGAGTCCTCTCAAGAAAAGTCAAACCACGCAACCTCGTTCCTTGTCCATTCATAATCCAACAGCACCCACCGGAGCAAAATCACAATCTTCTCTCTCAACGATTTACTCCCCCTTCGACCTTCCTTCTTCAACGCTTTCTCTTGAGGACCTTCTTGGGCGTAGCAGGCGCAACCTCGCCCACATCCTGGAAGAAATCCAACGCGTCAATACGGTAATCCGCAGCGACGGCCTCCTTGGCCACATCCGGCAAATACTCCCAACCCTTTGGGTCCGCGCCAGCAGCGATAGCCTTGGCCTTCCAGTACCGACACTCCGCCTTCGCGAAGCTCGCCTCCTCGGCGCGGAGCACCGCTGCCCTGTCACGCCGGTTCCGGCTGCGCATCGCGGCGACGTTGTTGCGGTTCTTGAGGTTGCGGAGGCGCAAGGCTGCCAGGTGGTTGTTGTAGTCCATTGCCTGTATGCGCCGGGGGTCGTCTTTGGGGCCGAGAGAATCGTCGATTTTGATGAATTTGCCGAGGTCGGGTTGAGGGGGGAGGGAGGTAATCTCGGGGGGGCAGGGGGCGGCGCGGATTTTGTAGATCTTTGTGGCCGAGGAGGAGGAGTCGGTGAGGTCTGGGAGATTCTTCACGCGCGGCGAGGGAGGGGGGAGAGTTGTGTTTGTGTTGGCGGAGAAGAGGTGCTTGATTTCGTTCTCGCGGCGGGTGCGCTCTTCGAGGGTTGTGTAGAGGGGGACTTGGAGGTGGGCTGTTAGGAGGGAGGAGACTGTGCCTGGGAGGTTGTGGGAGGAGAAGAGGGTTAGGTGGTAGGGGGGTTCACCGTCGGGTGTCGTTGAGCGAGCGGGGACGGGGATGGGCTTTGGGTGACGAGATCGGAGACGTTTGGAGAGGGGCTCTGCGGTTTCGGTGAGCGTCTGTTGGGGAGGAGGGGGAGGATGGATGCAGGCGTTATTGTTCAAGGGTTGCTGGTAGGGGTTGTTGTTGTATGGAGACTGGTAGTTCGACTGCTGGAAGTTGTTCGTGTATGGCGACTGATACTGCGACTGAGGGGGGTTGTATGGTTGCTGGTACTGCGACTGAGGGTTGTATGACTGCTGGTACTCATCAGGTCCGAAGAGAGACATGTCGTTGAGGATTGGGTCCTGGAAGATGTCTGGATCCTCGAAGGCGTACGGATCCCGGGTGTTGTCGAGATCCAGGAACTGGCTGTACGGGCCGGACATGATGAAGTTGTTGAGCAGTATTCTGCGACGGATCTTTGGGAGCTATGAAGGCTTTGAGTTCGGACGAATTTGGGACACGCAAGGCTGTGAGACTGATGACTGGTCGTGATGTTTGCTCTGGACGACGAAGAGTCACGATGCCCGCGGAGAGAGAAGTGAAGGGTGTTTGCTAGTCAAGGAGTATCCCAGATACTGGCGTGACTGAACGAAGAGAATGAATTCGATGAAACTGGTAAGAGTGTTTTGAGTGAAGAAAATGATGGTCAGGAAAACAAGAGTGAAAGTATCGTAACGGGTGGGTGATGGGGGGGGGGGGGGGGGGTGGTTTATATGGAAAAGGGGGAGAGGGCGGTTGTTCGGTCGTTCGACCGCCTACTCAGAGGCCGCCCATTAGACGCCTTTAAGCGAGCAAACAATATCAGACGAACGGTCATGCAGCTATTGAAGAATTCGAAAAGTGATTCTGAGCCTCGCTCGTCTAGGTCAACACGTGAGTTGAGAAGTTGAGACGACGGGGCGGATCACGGGGTCGGCACGACGATCGTGAGGGACGGAGAGAGGTTTCGAGACTCATTGTGGCAGTTTGGCGGTGTTGGATCACGTGTAACTTGGAAATGGCTGTCAAAGATGCCGCTTCTTGTTTAGTTCTATCAAGAATAGTATGACAATTTCGAGGATAGGGGTAGGTTGCTCGAGGAAATCGAGACTTGTGTCAAGTGTTTAAAGTTGTGAGCCTTGAGCACGTCGAAGACATGCTAGCATGAACATGAGCAACAATTGGAAGTAGGTTGCGAAGCTCGCCTTAAGAATATAGCCATGTTTTCTAAAAAAACAAGTGAGTTTCTTCGTCATGTTCTTCCCTCTATAAGTAGTTGACATAGGCCGATGTTGCGCAAATGTCCGGCAGGCCGGTGGACGCGGGGCCGATCAAGTGCGGGAGCCGGCCCCGGTCTCTCTTTGAAATGCCTTGGGGGAAGACAAAGAGACATCGCTGATTCTATAATTCTGAAAGGCATATATATTGTGCAATGCAAATTGAAACCATATCCGAATAGATTGTCATGTAATTGAATTCTTCATCTAGATAAGCCGGTTGAATAGACTCTATTATACCAAGCCAAACGCTCCCACTGGATATTCCCGTCGGCCAATTCAAGGCTCGATCTGTTGTCATGCAATGCAATCCCCCGAAAAACGCCTCAAAAACATGCTGCTCTGGCTGGCAAGGCTGTGAAGCTTGCCCATATTTTCACCAATCACGCCCCTCTCGAAACGTTCGTAAGCCAAAGTTCTAGAGCTTGCTCTTCTGGACATCCTCCATCTCTTTGAGGATGTAGTCATTAAACTCCTCAGCGTTGTCGAGGTAAAGGTGGTGACCCGATTTGGAAACCTCAATAACCTTTGCTGACCCGTTCTCCCTCCTCTTCTCTTCCTCCGTGCCGTTGAGCAGCGCCTGCAACCTAGCCTGCTTTAGCTTCTCGGCCGCCGCGACGCCACCCTTCTTGTCCATCCAGTCGTTCTCGCCGTACATCATGACGATGGGGATTCCCGTCTCCCTAAGCTTCTCGCCCGTGCTCTTCTCAATGACCTGGCGGCCGACGCCGTCTATCCTGTTGACCATGGGGCTGCGGGCAAAGGCACCCGGGGCGAGGATGTACGGCAGGGCGTACTCGCCGCTGCCGCGCTGGCGGAAGATGGAGAAGGCGTAGTCGTGCAGCGCCTGGGACTCCTCTTGGGGCAGGTGGTTGAAGCGGCGGGATGTCCAGCCGGAAACGAAGCGGGGGCCGAGCGGGCCGGTGAAGCGGACGATGCTGAAGGGGGAGACGTTTGCGTCCCAGAGCCAGACGAGCCAGCCCGGGAGGGGACGCTTGGGTGCGTTGGGCTTGGCGTTTCGTGATGCTGTTGTGTTGGAGGCGTTGCTGGTGACTTCGTTTTGATCCTGTGTGAACTCGTTTTGGAGGGTCGATTCTTCGGGTTCGGGCATGGCTGCGTTGACTGCGTATGGGTCTTCGGGGATTCCCACAGGCGAGGCGAGAATGAGCTTCTTGAGGTGGCCGGGGTACTTAAGTGCGTAGGCGATGGAGAGGTACCCGCCGAGTGAGTGGCCGATGAGGGTGAACTTGTCAATGTTGCGCTTCTTGCGCCACTCCTCGAGGGCGTCGATGAACCAGGCCTCGGCCTCATGAGTCTTGCCCTCCTGGTCCTTGGCAGTGACCTTGAATGGCGGCCTTGTGGAATTGCCCATGCCGAGCATGTCGAGGGCGTAGAGCTTCCATCCCTTGGGTCGGGATAGGGGCTCAAAGTTCTTGTAGAAGAAGCCGAGGCCGGCGCCGTAGCCGTGGACGATGACGAGATTGTTGTCGACCTCCTCGCCGACGCGCTCGATGGAGTATTCGTTGAGGGCGCGGTTCTTGCCGGAGAGCTCGACCATTTGGGACTTCCATACGCGCTGGCCAAAGGGGTCTGGCTTGGTCGAGTCGAGGGAGGCGTTTTCGCGGGCTTCTTTGAGGTAAGGGATGTGTGACAGGACGTTGCGTTCGGCCATTTGCGGAGTTACACTTGTCCACTGCGGACTTTTTGTTAGCAACGTTACCCCGCGATTTGAAGGACTTTCTTGGATTGCTTACCCATTGATAGACGGCATCTTTGTATCCCAGTGGGAAGTAGGTTCCCGGGGGACGAGTTGTCGCATTGGGAGCGGCGGGGGGTGCGGCGGCGGCAGCCATTGTTTGGTGGGATCGGCGAGGGACGGAGTCTTCAGAAGAGGCCCGTACGCTAGGTGCGGGAGATTTGACAGTTGCAGAGGACGACGTAATTAGTGAGGAAGCAAGTTTGAGTCGCGACCCGTTCACTAGAGAAGAAGCGGTTTGTTGGTGTATCATGCCGGATGTTGCTGTGGGTGGTGGCGACGGGGGCCAACCGTCTATATACAAAAGTCGCAAAATAAAGTACGGGTAGCGCAAGGCGTCAAATCAGTGTGGCCGCGGGCGGCGGAGGTGTGTGTCCGGAGCGCGGATGTTCTGAAACTTGCGACGACTCATCAGTCAGCAAAGAATGCGGACCGGGGGCTGCAGTCTAGACGGAGCGGGATAGATAGATGCAGTTAACGCCGGGTTAGCAATCCTCCCGAGTTCTAGGCAGGTGCAGTAACAAAAGAAGGACGGAGACGCCGTTGTGCAGGGCAGTGGTGACGCGGAGATGTGGCAGAGGGGTGGACAAAAGATGACGGTGGGCAAAAAGGTGGGAGGGTTCGATGAGAGACAAGCAAGCCAGGTGCCCCGGCCGGAATGTCAACGGCTCCGTAAAAAACCGACAAGCTTGTTGAGCAGTTGAGCGACAGGGGCGTAAGCAGGCAGGGGTCATTGTGTGAGGAACATGAGAAAGACTACTGTGTAGGTGGCACCAAGGGGACAACAACGTGCCCCAGAAGCGGGATGCGGATCGGTTCATGGACTTAGCACTCGGAGTTTGGCGGGTAGAAGAGTGGGGGCAGCTGTTGCATTGAGCCGTGTCGGCGGTAAGAGACAAAACAAGCCTCCGATTTCCCGGTGGACATGTGGCTAAGTTGCTGACTACTAAGTCGTAACTTGGAGAAATCCGTAGTTGGCCCAGTCAGATGATGCTTTCAAGGCTGAAGCCTGAAGCTGACGGTGCAATTTCTCTCCAGGACCTTACGCAATCATAGACACGCTAACTCGATGTAGGCAACAATCTGAATGGAGCTGTCAATTAAGACAGCATCGTGGCTGTGGAATCGTGGCCGGATCATGACCATACAACTGTACTCCGTACCCAGCATCTGTCTAGTATATGCTGTCAATATTTGCATAAGACCTGCATGAAGAAAGTAATTGAGTTTAGTTGAAGAAGAGACGAAACTTCCTTCTCTAGCTTGGTGAATATGTTTCGATTCTGAGGCTCAAAACAAAAGCATGGACGAGGAAACGTCTTTTCTCTGTGCAGTGTCTCCCACACAATGGGGCATCAATCACAATGCACTCAGGGTCTTTGCGAATTGTGTGGGAAACAGGTGGAAATGCGCCTTTTGCTGACAAGCCAGAGCCGAGCAACCTTGTATTACTCCGTACTCTGTATTCCGCAGGGGCCCTTTATATCCCTGAGCAGCTCATCAGCCTTGGCTCTTCGAGCTTCATATTCAATCAAGCCCTGTTCATCGTGAAATCTTCAACCGATTTGCACGTGTCAAGCTCTCACTGAGATGCGCAGCTCCCCAACAAGCCTTATCGCAATCGCAATCGCTTATCGTAATGGTCCAGACACCCCGCGCTCGGGCCACCCCGCCTCTTTTCCCTATGACGTCCCACTGTCCACACCTGCTGCCAGGCGGAGCGGAATTTCCACCCCCAACCCGCCAGCTGAAGCACACCCGGCTGGCCTGGATTGACATCTGACCACCGACAGATTCCAGTTCCGCCCTTGCTTCGAACACCAGCAGAACGCACACACGCAGAAAGCTCTCACCTCCAAAGGGCAGTGCAGCTAAAGCAGCTTTATTTTGCTTGTTGCTCACCCCTTTCTGCACACCTGCGCCCCGTCCACCTGCAGCTTCGCATCTCCATCCCCCGCCCCTCGACCACCGCGCATGTCTGCAGACCGCTGCTGACTGCGGCTGCCGAGGCCCCTCCAATTCTCAATCCTCCGTCCCAAAGCGACCTGACCGCCGCATCACCACTACCGAAAAGCTTGAAATCCCCTCTGAGCGACGACAGGTCTCCCTACCGCAACCATGGCCGACGAGCTTGACTCGCTGGTCAAGGGCGCCCCGCCGCCGGGCAAAGAGCCCAAGGCCGCCGTCGGTACCACCGGCGTCGTCCCCGACTCTGGCAAGCAAGGCGACCCGTTGATCCATACCCCGAGCTCTCCGTCCATGATCTACCTGAACCTCCTCATCCTCGAGGCCTCTCTACGCGCACAGTACCTCGAGCTTCGCGCCCGCCGCCGCCATCACACGTTCTTCTTCACCTTGCTGACCGCATGGATC
This sequence comes from Colletotrichum paranaense, assembly GCF_030867605.1. Lineage (NCBI taxonomy): Eukaryota > Fungi > Ascomycota > Sordariomycetes > Glomerellales > Glomerellaceae > Colletotrichum > Colletotrichum paranaense. The sequence continues at coordinate 3,454,242 of NW_026848961.1, read as the reverse complement.
AGCGGCTTTGGGTACGCTCTCTTCTTCGCCCCGCGTGAGGATGGACGTGGAGTTGGTGGCTCTGTGTACTGGGGCGTCGAAACATTCGAGAAGATTTGCTTCATGGGAGGTGTCATGACCGCGATACTGGTATGGGCTACAGGAATATGGGAGCGAGGCATCAGGTGGCCACGCCGTTGGTTCGCCATCTCCAACAGAGGCCTTCGAGGTTTCAATTCTAAGCTGGTTATTATCCGACGACCTTGGTGGGCCGAGTTTCTCTCCACCATTGGCTTCTTCCTGACCTACGGACTCTTCTCCCACACCGCCAGCTCGTCCTACCGCTACGTCGAACCATCCATCCTGCGCGAAGTCGAAAAGGAGCTGAGCCTCACCACGGACAGCCACCCAACGCTACCGGTCCTGCTCGAAGACGAAGAAAAAGGTGGTCACGAGGAGGATCTCGCCCCGGGCGGAGATTACGTCAAGCTCCTCCTGCTCGCGAAGCCGTTCACGCCTACATTTAGAGAAAACTGGGAAATCTACCGCACAGAATACTGGGAGAAGGAGAACGAGCGTCGCGCCCTCATCCAGAAGAAGCTCGCAGCACGCGACCGCCAGGTGGCCAAGCAGCGGTGGGGCATGTTCTGGTGGCTGCCGTGGCACCGCATCGACAAGGCCGGCCCGCCGCCCGCGCGCCAGCAGTCGCCAGAGAAGACGACGATGCACCCCCGCGCCGCCGCCATCGAGCGCGAGCATAGACGCCGTGGCAGCACTACCAGCGCCCACCGCCGCAGCTCGACGAGCTCGAGCCGCAGCCTTGCGCCGTCCTTGGCCGCGACGAGCGACGACGGGGATGGTACTGTTAGTAGGAAGGCTAGCACCGGGTCCAATGCGTCGGAGAAGCGGAGGAAGAAGACGTTGACCAAGGCGAAGCGTCCCAATATTGAGTCGAGATCTGTCACGCCTGATATTTCGTCGCCGTTGGCGAGGGAGGGAAGTATCAGTCGCGGGGATAGCGGTTCCGGTGCCGAGTCTGTGGCGGAGAGGTCGTTGAGGCACTCTTCGTCCAAGGCTAGTATCAGCTCGTCCATCAATTCGGTTCGGGAGAAGCAGCGGAAGGCTAGCGAGTCGTGATTGCATGGGATAATAATGTACTTTACGAAGCGAAGAAGCGAACAGATGATCAATGAACATGTTATACATGCACTTCTCCAAAGGGTTTCTACACCATTTCCTGTTTCTTGGAGGTGGTTGATTGCTTGGTTGGTGTTGGTGGTGGTGGCAATCTGAGCCTACCTTATGAAGGCCACCTGGATTCATGGATGAATATGAGGCTTGACCATTTGATCCATCTTGTATGGCCTTATCAACCGCCATCAGTCTGAATCTCGTCGTCGAGGTCGTCCAAATAATTTTATGAGATGATGTGAGCACTGAACCCAGAGACTGGCTCCTTCCTTGGTTCCTTCCTGGGCCACTCGCGCCTTCCTCGCCTCCTCGCTCAAGGTCCTGCCTCATTTCTGTGGCTCTCTCCTTCCCAAACTTACACCATTCGGATCAATTGTCAGGCAGATCGGAAGAACGCGCATTCGTGACTGCTTCGCTCGGCTCCACTCCGCTCCTGGCCACTCCGGCTCGATACTTCTTTCTCTGAGCCGACCTCTCGATCTTCCATCCTTCCTTTTTTTTCCTCTCCCCCCATCTCACTTCGTAGTCAGAAAGCCTAGCCTCTCAAGGCATTATTTTACCAAAAAATCAAACTTCAATTCACTAACTATGGAATATTCCCTTTCGATACATCGGAGTCATTGACACGTCTTAGATCGTCACTCGAACCACCTCAACACAGTTTATTCCCAATGCAGCAACATCGATCTTTCCGCCTGTCGTGTAGGACCGTCAATCCTGGGCACCAGTCATCGAGCATATCTCGAACTTTTCCCTTTCCCACCTATCGGACGTACCAGATAGGCTCTATGCCACGCGACGCGCTCTTCCGCCGTGGACAGAGGGGCTAGGCAACCTGACACGAGTGAGATCTCTTACCTACGAAATTACCTACCTAATGTGAGTACAATTGGACCTTTTCTCGTCAATGACAAGGAATACTCATCATCTGCCACAGTACCTACATTCCCTAAGACTTCTTCCCATGGGAGCTCAGCTGGATTCTAAGTTTCTTGCTCTTTCCCAAGCCTGCTGTCCAGATATCTACGTACCATTGGGTGACTCAGAGTAAATGAGTACGTCCCTGATAACACCATCCATTCGGTAAGGAACCAATCGCGTCAATCGCCTTCTTCTTCCCCATTCTGACTAGAAGCAGTTGCCAGATGGCAAGCAGATGACCTTCTCCCCGCTCGCCACCTCATCCTGCGTCTTCCGGTTCGCTTTGCAAAAATTGATGATTGAGAAGTCTCAGTGTAAGCAATGCTTCTCAAGAACTTCCCATAGGATAGTTGAGGAGCCTTGTTGGCAACTGAGATAATTCTCGTGCACTTGTCTGTTCCTCAATCTCTTGTGATGATCGCAATAGCTTAGTGTCTCTCGGGAAAGCCCCCTCCCCTCCCCCACCAAATTATGGCCAACGCCGGTTCGATTTGGATGCAACGCGACCTCACTTCCGATTATCCTTGCGTAGCTGACCGCCTCTTGGAGTGCTAGCATCTGTCCAATCAATCCTCATCCACTCAACAAGGGGACATGTGAAGCCCTCCTGAGGCTGTGACGAACTACGGAAAGTAGCATATTGAGGCTGACTGGTTCGCCATGGTGAGCATGTTGACGAGCCCCTTTAGTTGGTTACAAGTTTCCTCCAGGCGCAGCAGTCAAGCCAATTAAGTCTCTTGAACTGTCCTTCCTTGGCTGTGTTGCGTGATCGTGCATGCATAGCGAATGGCAGGTGCTGCAGTAGTCTAGGCCTCTAAGTGCTACATAACAGCTGATTCCCTTCACCCCCGTTGGTTCAAAGACACGTTCTCAAAACACCCCATGGAAAAATGGAGGCAGTCTCAGCGGCGGCCAGCATCGCTGGGCTTCTCTCCGTCGCCGGCCATGTCGTGAATGGTCTCATCAAACTCAATGGATTCGTCCAGGCTGCAAAGGAAATGGACATTCGAACCGAGTCCTTGAATGCCAAAGTTGGGCTTCTTTCTGAAACCTTAGAAGACATAAAGGCTTTTCTCCAGGTCTATGAAAAAAACCTTGCCTCGATTATCGAGACATCTTGGGAGCCGAACATTTCTACACTCCGATCACATCTCGTTCGCTGCGGAAAGGACCTCGACGAATGGTCCAAGTCGTACAAGAGCGTCGGGAAGTCAACATCGAAGCGACGGAAGTTCCTAGACATCATTCAAAACAAGCGCCTTCGGGGCATCTCGGATATGGAAATTAAATTGACGGCTCACCGCTCCCAATTGATTTTTGACCTCAGTGTTTTGAATGCGTGAGTTTCTTAGCCAACCAGGCTTCATCAGCTAATCGCCTGGTTCACAGCGCCTCTTCTATGGCAGGGCTGGCGAAGATTGACGCTGTTCAAGAAGGTTTACATCAGCTCACGGAGCTCAACTTACAATCAAACGCCACGAATGACGAGTCATTGGCATCCGCGGCAGAGGAATCAGCCGTTCAGAACCGAAAATTGAGGGACCATATCTCAACCGCTGCGAGTGATCGACTAAGGCAGCTTGAGAACCAAATCGAAGCGCATCGTTTAGAGACTCGACAGTCGCTCACGGCCATAAGCGACAGTATATATGGCCTGGCAAGCTCAATCAGCAGCTCTATTGAGCAGCTCAGTCAACCGCATTCTCAGACGGGTTCACTGAGAAGATTGAGTTACTCTTCTCAAACGGATGGCAGTCACGACGGTGATTTTCAAGACTTCTTGGGTACTTCAAAAACATCCAGACCAATAAGGACATTTTGGTCCTGCGGCTCGGCAATTGGAATGGACGACTACTTTGTTGCCGGCCATAACGAGGATTTGGTCCACTGCATATTTTGTCTACAACGCTTCGACATCAACGAATCGCAACAGCAAGCAATGCATGTCGTAAACGTTCACGCACCAGCTGCCTGTAATCAGGGAAAGCTCTATATCTCCTTATCATATTTCAAGTTTCATTTATGCGAATGTCATTCTGCCCAACGTCCATCGCTGGATCACAACGATAAGTCTATAAAGCTCTTTCGTGTCGACACCAGCAAGTCACGAGATAAACGCTTTACAGATCTTGAGGGCTTACCTCAAACTTTGGACTCGCAGCCGACCTCAATGTATGTTGAGAAACAGATATGTCAACTGCTTTCGGAAACCGAGTACGTTGAAAAACGCCCGGGATCGTGCATACATGCATTCAGAGACATGAATCAAGTTATTGAGAGGATTGCTCATCGTGTTTTCTGGGTGCAAGACCCGCCACAGCAGCTAATCCAGGTGCTTTATAAGGCAGCGGTACTAGAAGAGAAGTTGAACGTTAACTTCAATCGGCCATTCCCCCGAAGCTGGGCTCCTATACCCGAAGACATGATCAGAGGGGGTACTAGGTGGACCGGAGAGAGCTTGTGTTCCACCCCACATCATAACCTACGATGGTTCGTCAAAGACACCGCGATTCGCCAAGCAGGATGGCGTAAGCTTGACAGTGAAGAGCAACAATCCTCGTGTACCGAATGTCGGGGCGCTGCAACTTATCGTACCTTTGAAGAGGCAGCGTCACATCTGCAACGGCAGCACTTCAAAATTCCAGGACTTCCGCCTACCAAGGCTGACTTGCGAGCATTTTGCCACCAGTATCAGCCAAACAAATTTAACGAATGGCTCGAATCTCAATGGAGAGACGATCTGGTGCCCTTAGTCGCTAGTTTGAACCACAGGGCGCCAAGCCTACAAAAGATATACCAGTGGAAGTTGGGAATACTCGCCCGGTCGGACCATTTTATCACCATGCTGTGGCACGAAGCTGTTGTTGGCAATCGCAAAAGAATGCTTCTTTCCTCGATCGATGGGGCAGGCAAGTTCCTGACGATCCTCAAGGATGCCTTTCCATGGGACGGCTTAGTACATTCTATACCAGACACTTCGAGCAAGATGGACATTGACGAAGAAGATGAAAACTCATCTTGGACAAGAAGTGACGGTGCTGTGGATTTCAACTTGTCAGAAACGGTATCGAGAGAAGAGGAACGGTCCTATGAACCGCCTCTTGCAAGATTCATCAATTAGAATGCGACTGACACTGCACAGCCTGGCTTAAGGCTCCTCGGTAAAATTGACAGCCATCTGCTTCTCATCCAACCACTCGTACATACTCCCAGTCCAATCCCAGGTAATGACCTGCTCCGCCTCAGCACCCGTCGTGAAGTTCCCGCAGAACCCACCGACGTGGACTCCATGCAACCCCGGGAACTCCTGCCGAACAATCTTCCCATCCAACTCCGTTGTCTCAAGGTCTTGAGCCATGTTACTGCGCCAATATTTGGCACCGTTTTGGCCCATGTATGCGTTTCCGCACATCGATCCCCCGTCATAGCTGAGTTCCAGTTGAGAGGACCGCGGGAGGTGAAGCTGCGTGAGGCTGGGAAGAAGAGAGAGGGATTTTATAAGATCCTGGTTACGCAATATGCCATTTGGTCAGCAGCACGTGGCAGAATCAACCTTCGAGGGATTAAGAATGGGGAAAAGTTGAAGGGAGGTTTACCCGCAGCAAGTTTCCCCGGTTGATGTTTCTATGTTTGAAGTCTTGGGCTGGCGCACCTATATGGAGCCCTTCAATGTGAGGGGTATCTCGAAGTACGCCTATGAGTTTGTGAGTTAGTCAAAAACAGAATTGACATATACATATCCCGCTCCAAGTACTCACAATCAGTCATCGTGCCCGTCCACTCGACTTCTCCCATATCAAGCTTCCTCAGGCCTTTGAGTCTCCCTGCGGCAGCGAACCAGGCCACATCCCTCTTATGCGCAGCTTCTCCCCAGACAAAATCATCGCGTTTCGCTTCGAGAGAGGTCAGTGAAGGACAAGCGCCGACAATCCACGGCGCATTTATGGTCGAGACAAGGTGCTTCACACCAGGCAACCGTGTCCCGTCCTCGATAAAGGCCCTGCCGATGGCCGCATTCTCGTCGACGCCCCTTACCATCCATTCGATCTTGCTCAAATTCTTCATCTTCCCCATGACGTCGAAAAACAGCGCCGGCAAGGACTTAGGGGGAAGCGTCGATTCCGCGGTTATGGTGTCCCAGGTATCACCCAAGGTCTGCCACCCCATTCCGGTTTGGACATATACATCCACCGTCAACTCACGGGCTTCAGCGAGTGCTCTCGGGCACGCCTTGATCTCATTGAGTCTGTCGCGTCCGGGAGTCTTCAGAGCTCGCGGGCGTGGTTGGTGAGCCACGGATGACCCGTGTCGAGCAGGAACTGATGGACGCGCGGGGTCGCATTGCTGCCTAGCCACGAGGAGATGATGAGTGGGACCTGGAAAAACGTGAGCTCCCAGGCTGACGCGAGACTTTGGGAAAAGAACATGAGGACGAAGGGGAGGGAAGTTGTGGACAGTACTTTCGTGATATTTTGTTCCGGAGTCGTCTGGAGTTTGTGGTACTGATTCGATCGTTGAGGGCCCGGTTGCTCGAGTCTTGGGCAGCGGTCACTTGTACGTCTCGATACGTGTATATGTAGATAACATATGTTCTGTCTAAACACGAAGTCTAACTTTGGAGTACGGAAGCACGTTGTTTGAAAAGATCTGGATGACGTCGAAGGCGAGAGCAGATGCATGGGAGTTAGGCAACGAGTACTGTTAGTCACATCGTAGGGCACTACATTAGCCATGCCAAGCGAGACATGGACACGACCAACAGTTCCCAAATTGAAACACATGGCCGTTCCACCCGCGATTCACAAATAAGAGGACCTGAAAGAAGCAGCTCCGAAACGCGTGGAATAGAAAAGCACAAATTATTGCATTGGATAACTCAAGCACAATCCGGGTATTGAGGATGCCGCCTTGCCTTATTCAGTGCCCCGGCTCATTACGTTCCCTCCCAAATCAGAATTCTAACATTTGCAAATACCATATCCATCATTTCCCAAGTCGCATCGAGACGCGCCAAGCTTCTCATCGTACCTAGGTGATGGCTCATAGCCTTCAAAGCCGCGTCGTTAAGGAGCGTAAGGGTATCATAACCACAAAAAACAAAACGTATCCCCCATTAAATATGCAAAATTGCCCAAAAAGTAATGCCCGCCAAATGATCCCAATTACTCATTAGTCTAAAAGAGTGTCGTGAATTCGTTGTAAAGAAGCCAAACCATAAGTCACTTTCTCATAAAACGCCAAACATGATGTTGGTCCAAGACCTCAGGAAGGAATGTGCAGAATAGGATGATGAACTTTTACCGCCAATTGTACAAACCCACGAAGAAGAATCTTATATAATGTTCAGAAGGATCGGATACGAATTAGAGGAGTAGAAGAACCATGAGCGGCGCCAGTATGGCGAGGATGGTCGAGGTGGCGGGCTTGACTGCTGCGGCTGTGATGGGGCCTGTCGAAGTGGTGCTTGGAGAAGACACAGTCGAGGATGGCGCTGAGGTTTCGGATGTAGAGCCTCCAGCCCCGCCAGTTGCTGTAGATGCTGATCCGGCTGAGGTGGTTGGACCGTCAGACACGGATTCTGAGGGGCTTGAAGCCGACGGACTCGAGCCGGGACCGTCTGTCGCTGTTCCGGACGGTGCTGATGATACCGAAGATAAAGTTGCCGTGGAGAGTGATGACGCGCTTGCTGGAGAACTCGACTGACTTGGAGCGCTTGACCCGCTCGCGGGACTCGAAGCAATTGAAGTACCTGAGGCACTCGAAGCGCTTGGAGAATCCGAGGAGACGCTTCCGGTCGGAGTAGGAGTTCCAGCAGAAGTCGAGCTTGTCGAAACGGCGGCAGACGTCGCTGTTGAAAAGCTGGAAGTCACGGCAGTGGATCCGGAGCTAATCGTGGCCGTGGAGGTCGTGTCAGATGGCGTGGGAGAGACCGAAGGGCTAGAGCTGGATGAAGATTGAGAGCTTTCTGCTGTGCTGGCAGTCGAGGATGTAGAAGACGCTGCCACGCTCGTGCTAGGAGACGGCGTGGGAGTGGGAGTAGGTGTAATCGTGGTAGACACCTCAGCAGTGGTGGTTGTGGTTGACCCCGGAATAGGGACGGCCGAAGTATCACTGGAACCGGCCCCTTGGCTTGCTGTCGTGAGTGTAGCCGTGCCGCTTGCTTGACTCTGGGGTGGCAGGATAGTTGCGGAAGACGAAGTCTGCGGTGCCTCGCCGGTGCAGTATACTAGCCACTGCTGGAATTGTGGTTCGATGTAAAGACGCAGAGTCTCCTTCCCGTCATCGGCGTTGTCTATCACGCATTGCCTGCAAGTCTCGAGGTTCATCTGGAAGGCGGAGCCCGCTAAGCAAATCTGAGGGTTTTTGCCCACGGTCTGAACCTCGATATAAACATTGTTGCAATTGTCGAAGCAGATGGCAGGAGCGATCGTAACATCTCGCTTGCCGAAGAAATCACGGCGCTCGTAGACCTTGCCCTCCTGCTTATGCTTGTAGGCGTGTTTGCCAATCTCAGCAGAGGATGTAGGGATAGGGGAAGACGTGATCGTGGGTTGGGCGGTCGGAGGATAGTGAGTTAGCTCCGTAGCTGAAGCCCAGTTTCCGGTCGTGATGGTTGTCTTCTTGTGTCCCTTCTTACCCTTCACCTTGGTCACAATGACTTCGTACTCAAAGATGTCAAAAGGAAGACCAAAGGCATTTGGATTCAGGTTGAAGTATCCCTCATTCACTGGATAGTAGCTTGTCTCATTCTCCTTCCAATTTGCTAGAGTGACAGGCGGTGCTGGAATACAGTTCTGCGGGGCACAGATATAATTGTCTGCTGGCGGGTCTGCCCATAGGTTGCAGCCGGCCGGCTTGGGAGGGTTGCAGACGTATCCGGGTTGACAGCCCCACGTCAGGTTGGACCTCGGGTTGTATTCGGCCGCAGAGTTTAATCCGGGAGTGTTCGTTGGGGCCGGGCAAGCCGTGATCTCTGTGACCGTTGAAGGTGGCAAGGTAACGGTGACCGGGGGCAACGTTAAGGTCGAAACGACGAAAGATGTTGGCCCTGGCACGATGCTGGTTATTGTCGAACCGTCGCGAGTGATGGTCAATGTCGATGCAGGCGCAGTCTCGACGACCGTAGTCACAATTGTTGAACCAGGCAAAGTCGTCACAGAGGGAGGCAGAGTGACCGTGTTTACTTGAGTGGTAACCAGAGTCAACGTGGTTCCGGGTAAGGTGATTGTCGTTAGCTCGCCTGCAATTGTCGAAACTACAGTCGATCCGGGAAGAGTGATGGTTGCAGGAGGAGGTGTGACGGTGATGACATCTGTGACTCCTGGCAGAGTAATTGTAGATGCTGGCAGGGTGAGAGTCGTGATTTCACCGGCAATCGTAGTGAAAACCGTTTCGGGCGGCAGGGTAATCGTCTCAGCGGGACGCGTTACCGTCTCTCCGGGCCCCGTGATAGTGGCGGTCACAGGAATTGTGATGGTTGAAGCAGGCAAGGTGATCGTAACGGCCTCCCCAGAAATCGTTGTCGTAGTTGTGACTGGCGGAAGGGTGACGGTTGAAGCAGGCCGAGTGATCGTCTCACCAGGACGAGTAATTGTCTCCCCGGGTCCTGTAATAGTGGCGGTCACAGGAATGGTGATGGTTGAAGCAGGCAAGGTGATCGTGATGGCCTCCCCAGAAATCGTTGTCGTAGTCGTAACTGGCGGAAGAGTCACTGTTGAAGCAGGCTGAGTAACGGTCTGAGGAGGTGAGGTTTGCGTGACTGTTCGAGTGACTGGATAGGAAGAAACTATCGTTCTCACAGAAGTCTCCACGACAGTCGAGTAAAACGTTTCTCGAATCGTCCTGTCGTTGGTGACGGTTATGGGAATAGTCACTGGATAACTCGTCGAAAGAGTGAGAGTTTCGAAGAGAGTCGTTGAGACGAAGACCGTTGTCAGAGAAGTCAAATATTCTGTCTGTTTGTTCGTGACAGTTGCGGTTCTTGTGGCCGTTGCCGTTGCTGTTTGGAATTCCGTGTAAGACGCAGTTATGGTCACTGGTGAAGTGTAAGTAACGAGACTAGTGAAAGTGGACACAGAGTAGGAAGTCTTGGTGATTGTGTGATCAGAGGTAATAGTGTATGGGATGCTTGTCGTATACACAAGGGTCGAGATGATTGTGGTCGTTGAAATCTGAGTCGCCGTCCGAGTCACAGGCTGAGTGATTGTTGCCGTTCGCTCTTTGGTCTCGAAGATCGTTGTTGGTGGCTGTTTCTGAGTCTCTGTAATAGTGTCCGTGATATAGTAGGTCTTCAATGTCGTGTAAGTCGTGGTCACGTATTGCGTTTTGCTTGAGATCACTGTCGTTGGAATGATCTCGGTCGACACAACGGTGGATACCAAAGTCGAGACGGAAGTATGAATCCGAGTAGCAGTGACCTCTCGCGTCTGCGTGACCTGTTGCGTCTCGATGGATGGAGGGAGTTGGATTGTCTGCTTCTGCGTCTGTACGATTGTGGTGGGAACTGGGACGACTTCCGTGACCTTTGTCGTGCTCGTCTTCCAAATTGTGGTTGTGGTCGTCCTGCAGACTTGCTGAGGAGTTCGCTTCCTGCCATAGCCACCTCCATAAGTTGGGACGGGGGAGGTGGTTGGACCAGAGGCATCTACAGGATCGCAACTGAGACGAGTTAGCTCATGTAATCCCAGGCTCTACCGCATTGTGTAACAGACGCCGGATGAAATTAATAGACGGGGGATGAAATCAATAGCGGGCTCGGAAATGCAGAATCGCAAGCCATGGACCCACGATCCGTATGTCGTCTACATTCTGTCTCGGCGCCCTCTCCTCATCTCTCTTCAACAAGGCGCCTTTGTCGAATAGAGAAGGCGGGACGTTGAAATCTTTGTAGGGGATATAGAAGAGGATAAGGAGCCGGGTATGGCTTGGTGGGTTGAGAATGTTTGGGATGTACGCGGGAGCTTCCTATACTTACAGAGCCACCGTGGTAGTCACAGGGTAGGAGGAGACCTTCACAATTGTCTTGGTCTCGTAATCTGTCGTAGTGAAGGCTTGCGTGGTGTACACAGTCTCTTTGGAGACGATCGTGAGGCTAATTGAGGTCAGTCAGAATCTAGAGATATCCTTCCTAGGATTCCTTGGGAGAAGGCAGCTCACGTGGAAACGACCGGCTTCTCAACGGTCAAGGTCGAGATCTGCTTTTCCGTAACAGTCGAGACCTGCTTCTCAGTGACAGTCGAAACCTGCTTCTCGGTGACGGTCACAGTCTGTCCCCAGGGGCACTTCGAGGCCCAGTGGCTACAGTCATCGGTATCGGTGCCATAGTCTGGCGACTTCTTGTCGGCGCTGGTCGTTGTGGGAGCGGGCTGGGCTTCAACTGAAGAAGCTGGTTCTGCGACGGGCTCCTTGGTAGCTGAGGCCGAGGGCGTCGCTGCCGGTTCCGACGACTGTTGAGGTTCAGGCGATGGCGATGGCGAGGGTGAAGGCTCAAGTGAAGCCGGAGATGAGGCTTCTGGCAAAGAGGCAACCGAGTATGCGCCAGACGGCTCAGCATAGGAATCATTCTGTCTCGCAAATACTGCTCCGCTGTCTTGTGCCGTGACACTGGCGGCCAAGGCACCCAAGGCCAGGAGTGATGTCCAACGCATTGCCGTGAGCTTCTGACGAACGAGAGACTATGGTATCCCAAGTGCCCAATATCAATGCAGCATGCAAGCTGGTCGCGTTGCGACAATGGACTAACGAGTGTGGGAGAGCCGCAGGTCGAAGCTGAACACACATGAACGAGTGCCAGTTGGAGATTGGGGGCAGAACAGGCTCAAAGAAGCTGAGGATGGTACCTGGGGGCACATATGTATGTACAATGGGAAGACGGGAGGCTGAAGAGCTGAGTTGGCAAGGCAGCCTTACCTGAGCTCAGGATCAAGATGAGGAGGGCTCCCGTCAACAGCAGGATGAGGTTCCCCGCAAGCTCTAGCCAGAGAGAGCAGTCCGTACCTCGTAAGCTACGTAGCGCAGTGTCCGTTCCGCGGGACCTCCGTCCGAGATGGTGTTGACAAAGGTGGGCGATCTATAGGCTGGGCATCTCGCCAGCTCAACTCTCGAGGCAAGGAGGGAGGGTGTTGGTCAAGTAAACAGCACAATGAGGAGGCAGGAAAACAGGATGACGAAGGAACCCAGCGACATGGGGAGCTAAGCTCTAGGCCCCGTCGCCTCTCGTATATCGATGTGCCACATACCGGAGGGGCGTGCCTCAGACGGCAGTCGGAGTGAATGGGGACGATATTATCTGCCATGAGGCTTCGCTTGATGGCCATTGGCAAATGCAAGATCGGGACGAGGGCAATGGAGCACAGAAGGCGAGAGAGCCGATGGATGTGGACACTTGAGGAGGGGTGTGACGGCCCACCAGGACCCTGGTCCTGCCTGCAGAGATGACGGCAGGGATATTGACCGTGGTTGGCAAGCTGTTTCCTCGAAAGGCAGGCGGAGGCCATATGAACGGTCAAAGAGGTCGCTACAACAACGGCAAACAGTTCCGGCTCCAAGAAGACTGGCACCAAGCGGGTGCGAGTTATGATGCTCGTAACTTGGCTGCTTGGGTACGCGTCCCGGGAGGAATTAGGCATGCAGCTCACAGAAAGACTTTCCTGTATGTGTGCCAAGTATAAGATACGCGACGCAAAATCATTGCGAGATTCTTGCGGCAGCATCACTAGATGTCACTAGCGGAAGATATGGCCTGACTGTGTAAGCCCAATTCATGTAGGCGTGGCGGGGAAAACAGGCGTGACTGCAGGTCAGAGAAGGGCCCGAGAAAAGACAGAAATGCCGAGAGTCTGGCTCGAAGAGTGAGGTAGGGTAAAACAGATTGATCTCACAGTAAGTTGCGCACATTTTGTCGGACTTCGTCCCCATCTGCGCCTGAGCCACATGGGGTGAGGTCGGGCGGCCGTGAGGCGGCATCGGCCGGCCGTTTCTGTCGTCCTTGGGTTGGGAGGGGGGCGGGTGGCATTGGCAAGGGCCAAGACCGATGCACATACAAGGGACTTTTGCTTAGATGGAGGTCCTGAGCGGTTGGCCTGTGGCCCTCTTGCGCAAGATTTGACCGTCGAGCTGCACGCCAGGATCGTACCCCCGAAACTGTGTGCAATATTGCCTCGTCGGATGGGCCCAGGTCTTGGGCATCACCAAGTGGTGGGATGAAAGGTAACGTAACGGGCAGATTTCCGTAAGTTTAAAGCCTAGCCTACTAAGTAAGCATGGCCGGGAAGCGGGAGGGTGGCAGACATGCGGGATGCGAAGCGCCTGCAACTGTCGAGGTCCGGCATGGGGGAAGAAGATTGAAGATCATCGACCCAGATATGCAGACGATATTGCTTTCGGATAACCAGCACGCCAGGTACGACGAAAATCCAGTTGGTCGAGTGACAGCCTGTGGCAAAAGATATAAACATGAACCGGAAAACCGATCAATGTGCGACTGATGAAAAGCTGGGAAGCAACTTCCGCCTGCCCCTTGCGGATACTCGGTCGCCAGTGACAGAGCAACGATCTTGCCTTTTTGTTTCTGGGATGGTGATTGCCCGGTCGATTGCAGCGGGTGAGACCGAAAAGAAGCCCGGGTAGCACAGCAGGTGCCACTGGTGAACCTTGCAGCACGATTCAAGAGTGTAAATGGATGACGATCTTGTCTGGACTTTGTGTGTCTAGGTAGAGACGTCTGATGAGCCGTCCGATTATTGATTCGATGGCTGGTTTCACGGTACCATCTTGGAGGTGCGCCCGAATCAAGAACAAGTCATTAACATCAGATACTTCTCATCCTCGTAGAACTGTTTCCAACTCTACGGTCGTATTGCCGACGAGCAGAAAGTCGCGACTGAGAGCTAGTCAGCACGAGCAGCCTCCCGTGGTGAGATATCTCAGTGTCATTGAAGGATTGGAACTTGGTTCCGGCAGGGACCTGATCCTTGGCCGGTCTTTCATCACGGCACATCTGATTGCTGCTGAAGAGGAAAAGTTTCTACTCGCCACCGCCCGCATTGTGCAATCCCTGTGTAGTCGTAAGTCATCTGAGTGGCTAGACCGAGAAATACTGAAGCCTGGTGACAAAGTGTGAGTGAGCATGAAGAGAGGCCCGGAGGTGTCAGCACAGAAGGATGAGATGACCAGGAACAAGGGGGATGAGCGAGTGAATGAGTGATTGAGTGAGTGACAATAGAGATGAGCTAAGGCGGAAGGAGATTAGCTCAGGAACAGGGGAAACATGCTCCCGCCCTATGGGAGGAACTGCTCATGGCAGTCATCCCATTTAAGGTATAGCTTGATGACCTAATCCCGAGGAGGGAAAGAGGGGTAAAAAGGACAACAGTGGGTCGCTTCCGTCCGTGCTTATCCACACCTCCAGCCTTCTCAGAATGGAAGCTGCGATTGGTCTGATTGTACATTACCTCATCAACGCTAAACCATTTTGACTTAGTTTTCACTCCACCTTCCTTCGACGCCGTTTGGCACTTTATTTCGTTTCCACCTTTCTTTCTTCACCTCCCCCTCCGTACACCAACAATGTTTCCATCCAACGGCCAAGTCGGCATCGTGTATGTCTCTAGGCTACAACTCCATTCCTGATAAGCTCCCTTGGTGAAAAGCATAGCCAGGAGCTTTCTCATGCTCTACTGTCGTCGTTTTGATTGTGCGATGAGAAAACTCGTTCGAATTCGGGCCATCCGATGATGGGTCGTTGTTTGCCCTTAGAGGCTCAGACACCAACCATCCTTCTCACCGACAGTCGATATTACAAGGATCAGTCTTACTTGGTCAATCCCACAGGGCTGACACCGTCATCTTTTCTCTCTTTTCAATGAGCCGTCCCCTTCATCCGTGCCTGGACTGGGAGGCTGGAGACTCGAACGAAGCAGCTCATCCGAACGCCCATGTCCCCGATCCTGGCCCGCTCCCGCATCCAACTGTGCTGGTCCCATCCAGACCTCGCAGGTTCAACTTGGCAACCCGTCTATTGACTGACTTGCAGATGCTCAACCCCTGCAATGACCACTGCCACCACACCATTTCCTATGCAAGCTGATGCCGGGACCGCTGTACCCAACGTGGTGATCAGAGCCACAGACGGCACGTTACTGCGTCCAACTTGCATTTAGAATTTTTCTCCCGCTTACGCACCTACTCGTAGCTTACCTTCTCGAATCATGTCACCTCCGTCAATGTAGTGTCCCGCTGGAACCGCAAGTTTATCCGGACTATCAACGAGTCACCTTGCCGCCTCGGCGTACTTACCACTACGAGTAAAGACACGGGCTTTTGCTGACAATAAGGTTCAGCATGCTTTGCAACAACTTTGAGCAAACATCACAGGGGCAATTCGGCACCCAGAATTCTCCTTTCGGCGTGTCTTTGTTGTGTCGTCCACTTCATAACACATTGTTTGGGTTGTGTTTGTTGTCCGAGTCTGGTCTTGGAAGGCTTGTGGTGCTGGACGGTGTATGCACCGTATGCCAAGAACACCGTATTGCTTGCCCACATGGTGGCCCCGTTGCTGCTGTGTTCCAAGTCGTAGCCTGATTGCAACACACCTTTAGTTTTTGTAATTGTGCAGTTTGCCTTCGCCCCGAATATTCATACGAGGTTTGGACTTCGGAGCAGCATCTTTGACAATCAGAGGTTGCGCCGGTAAGACAAGTGTCTTCTCCGATGACCTTGTTTTCCCCTGTAGTTCGTTGGCGTATATTCTGGGCTGAATGTAGCTAGAAATCACAACGACGCTCTTAGTGGGTGATGAGGCTGAGCACTCTTCTGTCAGATGCACAACTCTCTACCGCGGACGAAGATATCCAATGCCCCTCTCTGTCCACCAATCATTTCGTCACATACCTCCCATCCTCTTATGAGTCGGTACGAGCTTCCCATCTGTGCAAGTGTTCTTCCAAAGGACCGCCGAGCCTGGTCTAGAGTGGTGTCCGATGAGTTGCATACACCCTCCATCTCAGGCATTGCTCCAGCCATGGTATTCCAGCGGCCCAGCCTTACATAGTTCTAGTGAGCACTTGGGCAAAATCCTGCAGTGGCAACCATCTTATCAGTTTTCCTGCCGACTTGTTGGCTCTGTCCGCCCTGTCCCATAGAGTTCCTTGTTGCCACCGTATCGGTTCGTCTTTTTGAGCACACCGAGTTAGCGACATTGCGGGGTCGATCGAAGTGTGTATGTGCTCTCTCAACATCCGCCTCAAACATTCGACACACTCTTCTCGAACAAAGAGGTCAACTTCGCTGTTCCAGTGGTATCCTCCCTTGACTATAGGCACGGCCAACACTGTCAGCCTCAACACCCCTACCTCCGGATTGTGTGCCCTTCTCTTCGCCAGTCATTACCGCCCCAAACCAGCCGGGCTTATGTTTCCCATACTCTGACACTTTCCCTCCACTGCTTTCGAGAAAGGTTGCCACCGCTCCTGGTAACGCAGTGCGGTTCCCCCAAATAAGCACCACCTCCAGCCGCAATGCGCTGAGACAGTAGCGGGCGGCCTGAATTTCTTCCTAACGCGTTTCCGCATCAGCCAAATCACAGCGCTGTCGAGAGAATGGTCTGTGTGAATACCGCCTTGCTGGTGGCCGTCGCGGGCCTCGTGACTGCCCAATATGATGGGTGGGATCTTGAGAAAGGCCAAGTGAGCTCGTCCATGTGTTATTGGTACGCACCAAGAGGTTTGCAATATCGAATCGTCCCGAGTTAGCAACATCTGACAAGACTGAAGCTGCCGTCATTCGAGATACGCTATGGCTAGATGGTGGAAGTCTGTATTGGACCCCAACATATGGGGACGGGTCGACTGGATATCCAACGACCCTAGGTGAGTTCATTTTGGCATCACTTGCGATCGACTTCTGACATCTTCAGATAACCCCCTGGGTCTCATGTACTCACTCAACTTCAGCAAGCCTTTCGATAAGACAACAAACATCACTAAGCTCATCGAAACTCACCCAAAGGCTCCTTCAGGTAGTGGTAATGCCAACAGCTTCGCCCCAAATACTATCGATGGTGCCCTGCTTCACAATGATGCCGAGTTCTTTTTGTACGGAGGTGTCTTTGCCAAACCAACGGACGCTTACGATCCTCCACCCGGCGACAAGGCACTAGTATGGCGTCTCTACGAGTACGGCGCAGAAAAGGCCGCCTTCAACAATGGAAGTGATCAGAGAACCTTGGACAACGGCGTGACTCGATATGTTGCCCATGGGGGGGCTGCCAGTGCTCCCTCGGAGAATAAGGCCTGGTACGTTGGCGGCATGCGGTCGCCTCTATGGGGCGACATGTATCAGAGCACTACGAATCGTTCTCTGAACGCTGTCAACGCCTCCAATACCCTCATCACCCTCGACATGTCCACCCAAATGTTCGAGAAGTTTTCCAACAAGACTTTACTGCCAAGTAGTATCAAGGCCAGGGCAAATCCTGAGGTCGTCTGGGTTCCAGTTGGCGCAGAGGGTATCCTTGTCGTGCTTGGCGGGGTGACCTATCCCGAATATGTCAATTCCAGTCATAAATCCGACGACGCTGTCAAGAGCGTGAGTCCTGCGGTTGCAGTTTCTACTCTATCCATCTAACATCCTTCATAGGCAAGTGAAAGTCCTGCTTTCATGGAAACCATTGACATTTACGACGTAGCCGGTGATAAATGGTATCAACAGAAGGTTGACGGGACAAAACCGCCTGCCCTTACTCGAGGCTGCGCTGTGCTTGCGCCCGCTCAGGATTACTCCAGTTTCAACATTTACTACTACGGCGGCTACGATGGAATCCACCCCAAAGAAGACTTTAGTGACGACGTCTGGGTTCTCTCAATTCCTTCATTCCAGTGGACAAAGGTCTACGAGGGGACAGCTCTGCACGCCCGTGCCGGTCATCAGTGCGTAATGCCTTACCCTGATCAGATGATGGTCGTCGGCGGCTATGCGGCGATGGCTGGAAGCGGAGCTCCACCATGCCTTGAAGGAGGCATCATGCAGGTCTTCAATCTCTCAAGTGCAGAGTGGCTTGATGGATACAGTCCGACGAAATGGTCAAACTACACCATCCCCACCGCCGTACGAAGCAAGATTGGAGGCAATGAGAAGGGCTCGGCGACGAAGACGAACCCAGAGCCGTCCGGCTGGTCTGACCAAGGACTGGCATCCATCTTTGCGACGCCGTATGTTACCTCGAAGATTAATACATGGTACCCATACACAGAAGCCAAAGACCCCGGACGGCCAACTGTCACAGGTGGCGGAGACAACAACGGCGGCGGCGGCGGAGGAACCCCGAAATGGGTTGCCCCTGTCCTCGGCGTCGTTCTCGGCCTTGTCTTCATCACTGCCATCCTCGTCGGCTTCTGCCTGTGGCGTCGTCGCAGAATACTCAGAAGAGGCAATGGAACGGCGACACACACGGACGACAATGGATCTAGAATCATCTCCTGGATCAGAGGCCAGCCCAGCGAACCAGCCAAGGCGCCTACCGTCACTACCGAGGAAGCCTCTTCCCAAGATATGGCTGAGGTCCGGACGCCGCCCCCTGCCCCAGCGGCATCGCCTGTACCCCAACAGGTGCATCACGAGATGGCCGACAATCAGATTGCAGAGCTACCGGGTAAGACATTCTTGAAATCTCTACCTGAACAAGTACTAACCAAGAACAGACACTTCGCGGCCGCCAGAACTGCACGGTACAGGTCTCACGCCCATCGAGATCATCAACAAGCACACGCACTTTGGCACCGGTGGCACATCTAACCCCGCAACAACACACCAGTCATCCTACTACGCCTCCGTCTCCTCCAACGAGAACGCTTCATCGCTCTCCCGCTCCTCGGGCGTCCTCGGGTACCAGACCCGCGCCCAATCCCCCGACCCAGGTCCGCCATCGCCGCCCATCAGCAACGCTGCGCCCGCTACTTCTACCGGACGAGTCGGCTCCGACGTCTCCGGCCTCAGCGACCAGGATGCACGGCACCTGCGGCATATCAGCGAAGCGACCGTCAGCTCTGCCTCGTCGGGTGGCGAACAAGATGGCCCGGCTGCTCGGGAACAGCCACGTAGCATCCCGGAGACGGTGCCGGAGACGCCGACGCCCGGACATCCGAGTCCTCTGAGTCCACCGACTGGAGCATCGGATGGTGATGATTATATTAGTGCGAGGATGTTGCCGGTTAGTCCGGCTGGTACTGCGACTTTGAGGAGGAGTATGTTTCACGAGAGTGAGGATGATCTTGGGTCCAGGAAGTAAACTATCTCTACGGGCAAGGCTCTGTTTTCGGTTGGGCTATTTATCTTTTAACTTTGAATGAACATAATGATGACATATACTCTATTGAGACGACGGAACTACTTCTATGTGAGCACCGGCGGGTAAGAACACAACCCACAACATAGTCGACAAGACTGTGCAAGCTATACTCCGCCGCAAGTATGATAAGGGTCAGAACGGAAAGGCTGAAACTGTCATCCAAGGAACGAATTATCTTAACTACTTTATCAGATGATCTTGCAGTGTTGGATATTTTCCATATGATGTAAGTCAGATCAAAGAGCAGAATCAAGCTAGAGGTCAACGTTTCTCAAGCGGTGGAGCAAGCCTGAGAATGTTGTCACGAGTACCTGGAACACCTGCAGTCAGAAGATCACGCCCGATCTCAATGAGTCACGTTCCAAAGCTTTCTGAAAGTGTGCGTGTGATGTACCTCTGCTAGAAAAGAGCCGAATAGCTTCGCATATGCCCGGCCAAAGAGCCAGCCTCGCGATGAAGAAGGTGTGAGCCGCAACCTGATCCACCGATGAGCTCTTTCCTGTTTAACCGTGACAATAATTGGTCTCGAGCTTGCTGTCGAATTTCTGTAGCAATGTGGATATGCCACGGCCCATTTGGACCACTCTCGAGTCTCGAGACTCGAGATGAAGCTGAATATCAACAACATTCCAGAAAGAGCAGTTCCAAGATAAGCCCTCACGCGATCATACAAGTAACGCAATGTTCTTAGTTCCTTCCAATGTTAGGTGGTCGTTCCAAGGCCGAGTGTCTTCTTCCCAGAGGCTCATTGCGGCATTTGTCCAATCCCATGAGCCAAAAAGCCCGGAACCACATCGAGGTAAGTACGGATGGTCAATACATCGCTCAAAAAGCAAAAAGAACTCCTCGACGGGGAATCGCCTTTGTCCTTTTTCTCGTTCAGCTTACGTTCTCGTCGGGGAGCATCTCGATTTTGGTTTCCATCTTGCATCTCGATGGGGAGTCGAGTCACAGCACATGCCAACAATGCCATGGTTCGCACTAAACCAACAACACGGCGGCAAAAAAAAAAAAAAAAAAAAAAAAACAAGGTCTCATTGACGTTTGTAAATCGTTGGATTTTCCCGGTGACAAGCAGATATCCTCACCACTAGACTATCGGGGATGGGTGGATGTGATCATCCAGTGACAGTTGCTGGGTTGGTGACGATGGACACAATTTGCCTCATATAGGTCTTGCCGGGACCCATACTTATACTCCACATGGAGTTTCCTTTTAGTTACCATGGTTAGCCTACTTCGAGTAAACTGTCTTATGTCCAAAAGTCTGCTATGCACAATGGGCAATGAAAACCAGTTGACGTGACATGAAGTATCGGGCGTTTGGACTTTCGAACGGGCATCGGACGCGCAGGGTGCGCCTATGCTTCTCTCCGATAATTAGCTAGGTCATTTGATAGAGCTAAACTTCTAAAGGTCTCACAGCAAGCGAGCTCATACCTCTGCCAAATGAGAGCAAAACCGAAAGAGAGCCCTCTGAAGAGTCTTGCCAGTTTCATTTATGTGGGGATGCCTGAAGTTGTCGAACTCCGACTCAAAGAGATCTCAAAGCTCAAGATTAGACCCCTTGGGAAGAAGCTACTGCACATCTACTATTTGCGAATGATAAACCAACGTATAGAACATATCCAAAGAAAAAGGCCAGTAAAATTGAAGATGAAACATAGTCGAATGGAGTTAACGTGTTGAGCCACGACCCGACCGACCAAATTCCAGACGTGACCAAGTAAGAGAAGAAAATCAAGATGATGAAGCAAGCAACGTGAATCCATCTCCTTAGTTCAGATCTTTTGATCCTAGGCTCCAATTCGAAGCCCATCAGGTAGATGAGATGAACTAGAAGTGGCTGATATAATAAATACCATGCACCGAGCCTGGAAGATGCCATGACTACCCCGCCGGTCTTAGGGCTATAAAAGAAGAACACGAGTAAGTGAGCCACAAACACAATGTTGAAGATAATAATGGTTAAGGAAGAGATTCGTGTGGAAGCCAACTCCATGTGCGACTTTGGTTGCAGACTCCGCGCCAATTCTTTGACTTGCTCAGTTTCCAGAGATCCAGATCTAGTCATGGTGTCTTCAGGCAACCCAGTGGTGACTCGTCGTGACCCTCCTGGTGAGGATTGTAGAAATGATGTAGCAGCATCTTGATGCAGTGAAGACGGTTCTTGTGAGCCTATGTGATCCAAGACCAATGCCAATCGTGTTAATGAATTCCAGGCCTGAATAGAATGAACATCGAAAACTTCAAAGACTTCAAAGACCTACCAATACTGCAGAATGCTTCCACAATGAATATGATCGGGCTTGCGAATAGGATTACGGCTGTCACTTGCCCAAATCCCCAAGCGTCCTGGATGCTCGTAGCATCGCCATCCTGTATAGGTTCTATAGCCCAGATCGCCTCTCGACCCGCAATTGTCCGGAAATAAATCAGATGGGTAAGCCCCCAAGAAGCCATAAAGGTGAGCCAAAATAGCTACAAGAGTCAGTTGCTGCAGCTACAATATTGAAGGAGAGATTAGGGCGACCACACGAACCTCACCGAAAATTGAGTTGAAGAATTCCAAATACGTTCGGCCACACAGCCAGCACGCACTCAACGGCTTTGCAACAAATGTCATGTGTACCCATGGTCCGGTACATATTTGAGGAGGCTTTCTGTCTAACTTGACGATATTGATAACTTTTGTTCGGTACTTGTCCCGGAATATCTGGAATCGGTCAGATGTGCAGCGGCCCATTTTCAAAACCCGGAATGCGAAACCTAGAGCCATCATCAAGACCGAGATTGATGTTGATAATGCTACTTCAGGAAGATTATCAACGTATTTCTCCCTTCTATGACTCAAGACACAGATAGCTGGGGCATGACCTTGTTCCAGGTCTGCTCTGATGGGAACTCCAATGATCATCACGGCTATTAGCATGACCAGAACCACAGTCATTAGAGCGAGTCTCCAGATACATTGATTTGCGCGATTGATGTAGTAATTTCGAAGATATGTGAGGGCTCCTAGATGTGTGACTGCTGAGAACCATCTACAAGAGCCAGTCAGCATTCTGCTTGAGCCTTAGACCACGAGTATAATAACTACTCACGCCGTGTAGGTGAGAATTAGCCACTGGTAGCCTGACAAGGTTCCGAAAAGTCCACTGATTCCGCTTATTAATATCGCAAGACCAGTGATGATTTGGATATCACTCATTGCTAGGACGGACTGATTCCGTGATTAGTATCACATTACAGGCTCAGACATTGTGCTTTCATCACGAGTGGGAGACTCTTACTTTGTCAAAAGCGTCTCTTAAGGTTTTAGCACGTCTGGCGTCATCTAGCCAAGTAAGCTGGAACCCAAAATGCGTCATATGTCCCCTGAACCATCCCAAGAAGGCGACATCAATGGAGTTAGGTCGGCTCGTCTTTGCATTTGTTTGCTTGAGAGTGCGGAACGGATCCAATGTAGGATCGTATGCAAAAAGATAATGAACGGTAAGAAGCAGGATGATAAGTCCACCTGTCCCAACAAAACCGACGATCACCTGGTGGTGTTAGCCTTCATGTCTCAACACCAAAATTTTGTCGCAGCTCTTACTCCAATTCCACTAACATCAGGGTTTGCAGTTATCTCAGCAGAACAGTTCCACGTCGACCGCGGCAGGAAGCCGGTCGGTTTCTGTAGACTCATGCCTACTGAAGCCTAAGTTGAATCAAGAATAGAGTCAGAGATCCGTGAGATCCTGATGGAGTGCCTCGGTAGGAGAATCGATCGATACTACAGACAATACTTGAACATAAAACGAGTGAATACATCCTGAATTAAATAGCAAATGAAGAGGGCCAAGCATCTAGCCTTGTCCTAAAATACCGAGCATTTATCTGAACACGTTTCGCGCCAGCCTACGCGTCCCTGTCTTACCTACGTGGCTCTCAAGTGGCACCAGTCAGATCGGCTTAAGACATGCATCCTTACATGCCTTTGAGTGCGAGAGCCAAGTCGTTTCACCAAGTGTCGTGTAAGCAGGATAAAATAAGTGCGTGGCGTCATCATGCCATGCATTAACGCTGACTTGAAGGGCAGAGAAAAGCCTGAATCCATAATAAATTTACTGAAGGAGGGAAGAGACTGTGACCATATCCTACAGAGGCTATAGAGATGTTCCTAGACATATCTTGTAACGAGTTTTTCTATTTGTGAGGCAAAAAGTGGAAAGACTATATGTTCTAAGGTAAGAACTACTAGGTATACCTTTACGAGTTCACCTGGCCTAAAATAACTAAATGCCACTCTTCAAGACGGCCAAAAGTTTTTATCACCTATCTCTGAGATCTGTTAACTAGTCAAATTAAGCGTCACTAATAGTATACACATAATGAGCTCCTGCTTCATATTATAACTATTATTGCTACTATCATTAATCCATACTTTCGTTAGCTACCTACTTAATTCATACTCACCAGAGAACATACTCCCTAAGCGACCCAAAAAGAGTAGCAATAGAAAAAGCAAAAGCGATAATAAGAGCATTAGTAGAGGGAATAGAAGAGGCAGTAGCAATGGCACTGGTAGAGGTAGCGGTAGAGGCAGAATTGGAACTTGAGAAGCGTTATGAAGTAGAATATCTTGCCGCCCGCTCTTCTACATCTCGGCCTTAGACACTTAGAGCAAGCATCCTGGTGCATGGCGATTTGTGGCGTGCCCTGCATGCTTACAGTCAGAATCAAGATCCTGTGGTTTACTGGTACAACTGGGTACCGTTCAATCTCAACTCTTTGTTTTTCGCCTTCGTTAAATAGGTACATGTCAACAACATCACTGGGCTCATCCGGGCTTAGTCCGCAGATTACGAGCCGAGTTCGATTCGAATGAAGATGTATTCAGAGCTCAGTTTCATCCTCTATAGAAAGCACTGGCGAATTTGCATCGAGAAAGCGCAGAGGTAGGTTCCTAGTCTCTACGTCAACGCCATTCTGGTCGTTACCCTCCGACGAGACCTCATAATCACGGCTGTATACTGCCCCATCAGACTGTGTTGAATTGACATGATCGTCGAGAGCTGCCTCCTCTCTGTCGAAAGCCCCAAGCAAATCACGACTCCATATGTCACCCCACGATGGAGAACACCGGTCCACTTGTGTCGCGTCATCAGTTTTTGTCGAGCATATCGACGATTCACCGAAGAAGGCGCTATGTCTCAATATGATCAGGAGATGCTCCGACTTGTGAAGTGTGTTCAACATCCAAAGATGGACCCTGTCTCTACCCGATGTACTAGCTCCCAACT
Organism: Colletotrichum paranaense; assembly: GCF_030867605.1. Taxonomy (NCBI): domain Eukaryota; kingdom Fungi; phylum Ascomycota; class Sordariomycetes; order Glomerellales; family Glomerellaceae; genus Colletotrichum; species Colletotrichum paranaense. The sequence goes on along the minus strand of NW_026848961.1, from coordinate 3,429,519 downwards.
TCTTCAACAGGCGGAAAGGTTTCGATACAGGGTCAAGCATAGACCACTCAGTAGATGTGTCTGGGCACGCCCGTTCAAATTCAACGATGCAGTGCTTTCCTCGGTGGCATCTGCCACGATGCTGAAATGCGCTCTTCAGATTAGAGTACCTCGTCCCGCTTTGGCACTCTGTGCAAGACTTGTATGAGTCGACTGAAGCCCTTTCTCTAGAGTCAAACGAAAGAAACCAGCTACCAAGGTGCACGGGGCGCTGTCTGCCATCTTTTTCCTCGGATGGAGGAATGTTTCGGAAAAAGAATTTTGGTTTCGGTAGCCATCTACTCCGGAATATCCTGTCGAAGCCGACAGACATTTCTTCCGCCAGGTTGGCTGCCTGGTACAGAGTTACAGCAAGTTCGAGGGAAGACCCTGGAGAATACGCAGCATTCGATAGCGTCTCCAGGTTTTGCCGCATGTCATGGAAAGTATTAAGTCCATGCGAGGTCGACCTTTGCAGCCCAACAAAGCCGGTTATCAAAGACCGCAGCTGGGTTTCGAGTATGAGGGGTGCCGTGGACGTCTCTAGTTGTTGTGGTTCACCATAAAGGGACTTTATCCTCTCGTCCTGAACCGTCGATGTTGACTGGAGGAATCTTTGCTCAAAATGCGCAATGTTGTTGGAGAATGCCTCTGGGTTGGCTGCATGGTGTTTCTCCAAGTGAGAACCGAAGCTTATGCCGAACCTATAGCATACTCCTTGATCGCACCCTGCGAAATTATGGGAATCGACGACGTGTTTCGATCGTTCGAATGACTCGGTATTTGCAAAGACTTGGTCACAAAAGGCACATCTCATTTGGTCCAAATGCTGGTCCTCCAGGGTTTCGATGAAGTAATCGTCAATGCCTATTGCTTGGGCACATGTCCAGCCCATCGGACTGCCAATGAAGTTGGACTGCAGATGCTCATTGCTAGAAACTGTTTCAAGGCCTGAATATCGCCGTTTTCTAGTCCCCTCGGAGGTCAAAAATAAGGACGGTCTCCGCGGGAGATTGTTCGACCCACGCCGTGGGAGGACTTGCGATAAGGGTGGAGTGACGAGCTGTTGAAGAGATTCGGCCATGCTTGATACACTGTCGCTCAGTCTAGAGAGTTGACTCCGAGTTTCGTGTTGTTCCGATGTAAAATGTTCCTTGGTAGCTTGAGAAGCGGACAAAATCATATCTCGAAGATCTTGTTGTCTTCTACTTGTTTCTTCCGTGAAAAGCTGATGGCGATCTATTCTCTGGTGTTCCATCTGGATATGGGTATCCGTGAGCTTCCTTACATCTTCATGGACTGCAGTAATTCTTCTTAATCCTGAGAGAGACATCCATCTGAAACAGGATAGCTTAGCTTCAAAATTTCATTTGCGTACGGCAGATCTAGCTCACCCATTGATAGTGCTCATGTTAAGAACAATCTGCGACCGATGGCGCGCCAACTTAGACTTCATCTCAGAAATCTCCCGGCTTCTCTTGTTTGATATTCTCTCGATTATTTTTTGGCGCTTTGAAGATGGCCCATCTCCGGGTCGGTAAGATTCGGTCCAGGTATTCAAATCCTGATCGCAATCCTCGAGACGGGAAGAGAGATTGGCAAAGTGCTGGACCCAAAAGACTTGGTTTTTATCCAGCGCCTTTTCGTCCAACGAGTTGAGCAGAGACTTGAAGTCAATTATTGTCTGCGAGAGTAGTTGAGCTTCCAGAGTCAGCCGTTGCGCACGTGCATCTGCTTCCTTCAAGTCCTGGATAAAGGCATTGAGCTTGACAAGCCCATTGAGGACATGGCCAGCGACAGACAGCAGGCCCGCGACGCTGGCGGCTGCGGAAACTACCTCCATGTTGCAAAAGTTGGTGCTTTGTCAAAACTCAGGCATACATAGGTCTGGAAACCGAGGGACGGCGGGGTTATGAGCGATGGGCCATGGCTGCGGTCAGCAAGATGGTCACCACTGCCAAGCACCATACATGTGGCGACTGCAGCACATCTCCTGCGCTACAGTGCTGATCGTCCCAATGAGATAGCATTCGCTCCTTTCCGTGTAATATGGGTGGCTTAATATGACCGCAGCTTGCATTGATCCTAGGCAATCGACTCAGCCCCCAGTCGTCGCCTCGCAGGTTGCCTTACGGGTTGCGAACGACTTTGGTGCCGTGTTTTCTTCTTTCACATGCTCCGTTGCTATTTCTCCTGAGTGCTGGCTATTCGAGCTCGAATATTCGAATGCTCGCCGTGACGGGTAGCACCAATCCAAGTGTGCACTGCCCACGACAGGAGCATGGAAATAAGAGAAGATGTGGAGGGAATCGGCTTGGGGGCGGTTGTTCCTCAACGCAGAATCAAAGAAGTCTCTCGGTCCGAATGCATCGTTTTTTTCGACTCATTCGAATAATTGTGAAGAGAGACTATTGTGAGTTTAGGAAGAAAGATGGATTCGAGCCTAGATTAGCACAAAGCGCTTCTCAATGATTCCCAAGCTGCCTCGGCAACAACAAGGGACTGCAAGAAAATCGCTGGCAAGGGAGACTTGCGAATGGCTCTCTTCTTTGTCCTCAACGAGAGGGGGGATGGCAGATTATGCTAAACCGCGGAAGACAGAAGACAAGAGATAAATGCAAAGACACATCCACATAAATGAAACAGACATTGTACAATTTTCGGTAGAAACTCTCGCAATTCGTCCGGAAACAAGTCTCTGCAAGACGTACCTCATCTCAAGTACAGACAACACTCTCTTCGGATCTTCACGAGCTGACTTACATCAATTGAGCCCACTTGGGATCAAAGCTGCTCAAAACTTCTTGAGAAATTTCATTCACCAAAGAGAATGCCACTAAGGTCAAACAATGGCTCCTCAAGCCGACAGCCACCGGAGCAGCAACAACAGCAGCCACATGACCGTGATTTCGGGCCCGGATGGGACTATACCGTCCCGCGGATCCCGGCTTTGCCAAACAACGGCTTCAACGTGCCTGTCCAGGTGGGACCATCGAATGCGGTGCCTCCTCAGATGGGCCAACAGCAAGCCCAGTTACCGGTGTCGAACATGATGCCGAACCAGAACTTCAACCCGCCGCCGGCGCAGTTCATGGACCCTAACAACCACCAGAATAACAGCCATCGAAACAACAACCAACCGCTCCGCTGGGCCAATCCATACCAGCCCCAAGACCAGGCTCAGCCCCGTCCCGCGGGCCCATCCCAGCCAGCAAAGCGCGGGCGGCCCCGCAAACACCTCGACGAGGAAGACCAAGACGAAGGACAAAGAGCATCAAAGAGGCCCAGACTCCAGCAAACCCCCTGGCAACCGCCCCTCATGCGCATCACGCACTCCCCCCAGGTCGGCCAGCACAACCCCATCGACAACACGTGCGACCACTGCCGCGCCCGCCCCCACGAGAACCAGGGCTGCAATGTCGACCTCGCCAACCAGATTGAGTGCCACCGCTGCACCCGCTACCGCGCCCTCGTCGACCCGAACCACATCTGCAAAGTCCTCTGCCGGGAACACTGGCAGAAGCGCTTCGCCAATTCCCGGCCGTCGTACCCGATCACCGAGACGAGCTCGAGCGTCTGCGAGCGGTGCAAGACGCACCAGGGCAGCGGGCGGATCGTGCTGTGCGATATCGACGACCGGGTCAAGATTGGGTGTACGCCGTGTAAGAATGATCAGGCGCTATGTCGGGTGTACGACGAGCAGAAGGTGAGCGGCGAGAAGCCGGACGTGGATCAGCCGGCGGAGGTGATGTGGAACCGGCCTATGCCCGGAGACGGCACCGTCCCCGCGGGTCGGCGGCCGTGGTGGCGGCAGATGTGTCAGGGGTGTCAGCCCGGCAAGACGAAGCCGTGTTCCTGGATCCGGGACTTCCGGCTGAGGGAGTACAAGTGCACGTCGTGCGTCGAGAAGAACATACCATGCGTGGACCCCTGGACGGCGGCCACATACGATACGCCGTACACGTGGGCCCCCGGGGACGGGGACAAGATTGTCTACGACAAGGGGACCAAACTCCGAGATGGCAGGCACCGGTGCACCAACTGCGCGACGAACCAAGCCATGTGCCGGTCCCTCACCGACGAGGAAGACTTTGCGTGCGTGCGGTGTACCTCGTGGGGCCTGGTGTGCGAGACGCCCGGGAATGGGAGCCGGCACCCGTCGCGGCAACTGCCTTGGATCGATAAGAAGAGGATCGGGTGGTCTGGATGGACGAAGTGCACTGCCAACGGCAAGGGTATGAAGTTTAGCGGATGCCGGCGGTGTCGTGAGAAGGGGTATAGCTGCGATCGGAAGCGGCCGTGTGATAGGTGCGTCAACGACAGAGCGGAGGCGGACTGCGATTCGTGGGTGATGAACAAGGAATTGGTTAGACGCAACGGAACGGATGGCGTGGAGCAGCCAGAGTATTACATGGCTCTCGGGTACGGCCCCAAGGGTATTGACGATGATCGGACGTTGTGTTTAGAGCAGAATCTCCTCGGGCCAAATAGACCGAGGTACGCGGTTATGACGGACCCTGCAGCAGCTGCCGCCGTTGCTGCCGGTGCCAACCCGGCTAATGCTCCGGGTCCTGGCCCCCTCAAAGTTGGAAATGCTCCCATGGCGGCGCAACAGAAACCACGTCAGTTCGGAGGTGTCGTCGGCAACGGGCCCGGCGGCTGCGGCGTGGCCCCACTGCCGCGGCCCATGGCGGCGGCCGGACAGCAAGGTTTCGACGCACCGCCCGATCCAATGGCGTACCACGACCCGGGCTTCCCCTACCGCAACCAGGGCCACATCCGTAACCAACACAACAACATGCTGTACGGCGACAACAACGCGGCCGTCGCGGCAAATCAGACGGGCGGAGGGTTCTCCGACTGGGTAAGCGGCTACAACGCAAGCAACAACCAAGCCGGCCCAAACCAAAACGCCCAACTACCTCTGTTCGAAGGCCAGGCGCAGAACCAGGGTGATATCCAGTACATGATGGGCAATGGGTACGACATAAACCCCGAAAACCTGGTCCAAATGACAGAGGCACAGCCGGTCCTCATTCACCCACAGCTCGAAGTCGACCCCCAACGCGAACAATCCGATCTCGCCCGCGGAATCTGTGACTTCATGGCCCAACTAGCTCGAGACGGCCGCTTCGTGCCCATCGAGCTCCGCAACTTCCAACCCCCCGAAGTAGCCGAAACCCCCGCCGCCGCCCGCATCGGCCCTCCCGCCCTCGTCATCCTCGAACTCACAGACCAAGACGCGGCCGAAACGCCCCGCGAGCCACCAGGACCGCCAACATGGAACCCGGGCCCCTACTACCCCCAACTCCGCGCCGCTCTCGCACGATGGAAACGCCCGGCCAACGACGTCTTCCACGACATACCCGACGCCTCCCTCCTAAACGGCGCCCAACCAGACAACCAGCCCTGCGAGGAGGTCAAGCCCGGCGCACCGGGTAACATTTGCAACGCCCACGTCCCCGACGGCGCCCACTGCGAAAACCTAGAACACGCCGCCGCGCAGCCTAAACCGCACGTCGTCTGCGAGGGCTGCGACCTGACCTCCAAGAAGCACCTCTTCGAGGGCCCGCAACCCCTGACGCGCATGGAGTTCCTCAACATGCGCAACTACGCCTGCGGCGGCTGCTCCCACACGCGCCAGGCCGACGTGCGGTTCGGCGGCAGGATGCCCTACGGCCAGCTCGCGAACCCGCTGCACCCCGTGACTGGCTGCCTCTGCGCCAGGAAGCTGCTCGGCCGGCGGCTGTGCTCGCATCACCGGTACCAGCTCGCGCAGCGGCTCATGATTCAGGTGTCCATGGTGATCGAGTGGGCGATTACCAACTTTGGACCGGACATGTGTTTGTTTTGTAAGCAGGGTGGCCATCTCGCCAGGAGCATGGCGGAGTCGGAGAACGGGATAATGGATGATGTGTTGTACGTGTGCCTGAATTGTGAGGGCATCGTCTGCGTGAACGGCCCGAAGGAGCTCGTTCCGGGCGTCGAGGAGTGGATTGGCGGGTGTCATCCGGTTTCCCTCTACTCGGAGCCGTGGCTGCAGGCGCCTATGCAGGACATAGAATGGGACGCCTGATTAGGCGAATATGGCCCTGGATGTCTCATGGAAGAAAGCTGGGTACAGTGAAGGAGGAGTACTGGTTGGCGGTATCTTGCTCCGATTTGGCTTTGGATTCGGATAGAAATGAGGTTGGGTCGATACCACGGTAGCGGTGGAGCATACATGGCGCATTACAGGTGTTTCGTTTGATGGAGAGAAGAAGAAAATGTTCGGATTCTGACATTTCCGCTCCGGGCCGTGAGATGTTGGCCGAGTGAACGTAGAGGTACACCGTTGAGACTTGAGGGATGGCTGCGATGTTTCTGAGCGACTCGCATCTGCATGTCTAAGGTGATGTAAGGTGATAGGAGCCATGGCCCATGGGGCAACAGGGCGGCTCAGGGCCTCGGGCTATGTATTCCGTGGTGGGTTGCAGTCGCGAGGGGGAACTTGTTGAGGGATGTCATAAGCAAGTTGCATATGCTCCGGGTTGTGATTTTGTGCCCTAATGTAGTGACATGTTAGCGATGAACTAAGATATTGGGAGTTTCTTATTCCATTGGCATCGGAAATTCGGAAGGTGGAACGCTTACCGACAGAGATCTGTCTTCTCTTTGTGATCCATCAATCCAAATAACCATATTCAAGCTCACCTGTTTACCGTCACTCGGTTTCTTGAGCAAGCAGACTAGCCTGTTCCTAGATAACCTCGTTTCATCATCAGCCACAACATCTTGAGGTATCACAAGTCGTAAAACGTTGCAGTAGCATCTTGAACAACAACCATGAGTGCGAAAAAACGCTAAGCCTGAGTAGACAAATCCTCACACAACTACAGCTCAACCGTTAAAAATCACATTGAGGGCAGGATATCACATCTCAGATGAACTGACGTAAAGGGAATCTGTATGACTTGGCGACTGACTCTGACCTCAGAAAGACCTTGCGGTGTCTCAGAAGAAAGAAGAAATTACAGTATGAAAAGAAAAAAGGAGTACCGATATAAAGAAGAGACAGAGACAAGCCGATGTTTGGTCTCAAATAACCCTCCCAGTGTGTGTAGTAAAGAATCTCGAGTCCACCCTCCACAAGGTCTTGCGGCCAACAGTCTCTGGCTGACAGACCAGCCAGTCTGCAACCCATTCTTCTCTGCCGCCGCACCACACGATGAGGATACTGCCAGACAGCCTTGTGAACAGGACTCTCTTCTCTTGTCCCCTGCCACGTACAATCGTGTGCGATGACCATGTCCATGAAGTTGCCCTGAAAAGAACAAGTTCCAAAAAGTGCAGCAAGTCAGAACCCGACTCCCCGTCCGATGCAGCACAAACAAGATTTTGATCATTGGTCCCCCACGTCAACATGTCTTTCTCCAAACGACATTTGCTGGGCCTGCTTGGACCTGTTCAAAAGTCCAGACGGGGAAGAAACCGTGCGCTCAGCAACAACCAGCGGCATCCACCAGCCCAGTCAAGGCTCAAGGTATCTCACGACTCTCTAGCCGCTTGGTCTGCCACAACCCCTCCCTCTTGCTCTCTCGCTCCCTCTCCCCATTGTGCGCGCGCTCTCTCTTTCTCCAGGTCGAAGTCGAAAAAAGACCGCTCACATTATTACGCACTTGGAGCAGCAGCCTGCCTCTTGCTCGCCGCCCTCAACGTCCATGGGCTTCGGGGGTCCGTTGATGCCAGAGGCGCCACCGCTGCCGGTAGAGTAGCCCTGCATCTCTCGGTTGTATCGACGGATTTCGCGGACAATATCATAGAAAGCCTTGTCGACGTTGATGCGAGACTTGGCTGATGTCTCGATGAACTTGCATCCGAATGACTTGGCAAGAGCCTCTCCCTCTGTAAGAAACGTATCAGTCATCAATTCAATCGATTAAATCAACCATCAGACAAGAGGCCTATATGTTGGAGGCACGATCATGCAGCAATGCGGCGCAGCAAATAAAAAAAAACATACCTTGTCGTGTGACTTCTCTCTCGCCCTCCAAATCGCACTTATTGCCGACGACAACCATGGGGAAGTAGTCCTTGTCCTTGACTCTCAGAATCTGCTGCTGGAATGTGGTGATTTCTTCGAAGCTCTGGCGCGAGGTGATGGAGTAGACGAGCAGGAATCCCTCTCCCGTTCTCATGTACTGCTCGCGCATGGCGGAGTACTCTTCCTGACCGGCGGTATCGAGAACATCGAGCAGGGCAACTTCCTCGTCAATAACGCACTGCTTGCGGTAGGAATCTGTAGTTGAGAAGAACCAGGTTAATTTGAGCGATTGATTCGCGGTCGCATCGACCAGCAGTAGGAAGTTTGATTATTATCGAGGCAGCGTACCTTCAATCGTTGGGTCATACTCGTCGACGAAATGGCTCTGGATCAATTGAATGGTCAAGCAAGATTTACCGACACCACCGCCACCGACGACGACCAGCTTGTACTCTCTCAAGAACTGCGAAAGAATGACGGGTTAGCAATGCGTTGATGGAAGCGACGGAGACGAGACAAGGATCGAAGAGTGGAACGTCGCGCGACGATGCGAGGACGAGGACGAGGACGAGAGCGAAGGCGAGGGAGACGACGAACCTTGGACGCCATTGTGCTGTGATGATGTGTTGATTGATGGTTGAAATCTCGACAGGTCTTGTTCGCGCGCAATGTTGATGGCTTGAAGCAACTGCTGTTGAGGTGAAGATACGGGCGAGATCCGGGAAACAGTCAGGAGCAGCCGGGCGATTGGCGTCTCGACGGATTCGGAAAGGGCTCAGCGAGGTTGATTTTGGCGAGGTGCGTGAGCGTGAGGGAGGGATTGAAAGGAGTGGTTTGACAGCGAGCGAAACGACGGGTGGAAATCTGGATCTGGTACGGCACAGGCCGGATTGCGAAGTTTAAAGGTGAAACGACGAGGTAGATGGCAGAAATCCGGGACTGACAGCAGACAGTCTTTCGAGAAGGAGAATGAGAGAATGGGCACAAATGGGGTGGTGTTTCGTTGTTGCTAAGGGGGGCTTTTTGGCAAAATGTGGAGATGGGGGAACGGGTCGGTCCAGTAGTAGGGAAGGAAGGACCTGCCTGCACCTTGCCTCTGCTCCTGCCTCCTGGCGCTGCTGCTGGGTGCTAGGTATGTGTGCTGGGGCAGGTGCGGGTGCGTGTGTGTGCTCCTGCTCTGCTCTCTGCTCTGCTCTCTGCTCTGTTCTCCTGCTAAGGTTCCTACCTAGGTGCTTAGGTAGACAGGAGGAAGGGAAGGTACGGAAGGTAAGGTACGAAGCTGAGGTACTGATTAAGCATACCGGGGTACCTGCTCTTGCAGCTGCTGCACAGCGGAAATCGCAGTACACCCACTCACTCCACACGTTGTATCTTTCCTTACATCGGCCTTCCCTGCCGTCCCTGCCTTCTCGTGTCCACTCCCTCCCAGCTCCCCTTCGCTCTTTCCCGCGCCTTGCCTTTTTTATTTTTATTTTTTTCCTCTTCCCTCTGGGCTCCTTCCACACTCACCTCCATTCTCCCACTGCCAGACAAGCAGGGCAGGGAAGGTGCTGTATCCGTTCATCCACCTTCGTCCAGAAACGGTACGTAACTTTAGGGTAGACAGTAAAGTGCCTCTTTCATCGCACTGGGGGAGGGGGCATGCCACACACTCTCTCTTCATCTCTCAGTCTCTTTCACACATTGGGACGGAATTAGAGGTGACGGGAGAGGTGAGAAGTGAGTGAGAGAACGAGGTGAAGCCTGGCTTGGGTTGGCCAGGGTGTGGTTGTAAAGATTCCATTCCATCCATCTCAGTCCTAAGCAGTGAGCACGTCTGGTTCCGTCTGCTTTGGTCACTTCGAGGCTCACAGCAAGGTACGGGACACCAGGACTGCTTGCCCATCTTGCCCTCCGCCGGCCTTGTCTCGTCTGCCGTGCCCGGCCAAGTCGACACGGGCGTGCCACCAGGTCTAGCCAGGTCCTTTTTTGCCGTCCGTCACGCACTTGTTCTTCGTCTCTTAGACTCTTTCCAAGTGTACCCCCCCCCCCCTTCTCATGAGACGAGGGACCCAATGCGCGCGGCTTCTGTCACACCAGGCGCTCTTTCGATGAGATCGCGCGGTCGACAATGCCATGTATCTAAGGTAAGCCAAGACATCTCGATATCTTGTGTCTGGTTCGTCACCCCTCTATTCCGCAGTGGACAAGAACGGTTGGCTGGCACCAGTTTGGCGTTTAGCGCTGGGTCCATGATTTGACGACGACCTGGAAGACTTGGATCGAAGAAGGCACAGGCACACACCCTCACCAACGTCGCTCACACTGCCTCCGTCCGCCCATGCCTTGTGCGAACTTTGAGGTACGCGACGTGCGCTACGGATACACGAAGCTCATGTCGGGCCAGGTGGAAGCAGATCGATAACGACGTGGAAGCGCTATTTGCGAGCGAGGCGCCTCCCATTACCAATCACTTGAATGATTCTATGGGGCCCATCTGGAAGGATAGGAGAAGATCAATACAAATCATTTACAAGAACCTGGGGTCGCAATGAGAGTTGATAGTGATACTATTCAATACATGCCTCCATTGGTCGCACTGCGCTGAGTATGGAAACAGCGGCAAAGGTGAACAATCCCATCAGACAAAGGGAATTGACAGAAAAATTAGACGATACCGAGGGCTCGAGTGAAGGTGAGATTTGACCGGGGATGGGAAAGAGGGATTTGCAAGTGGGAGTTTATCGCGGCGACCTTCTGGTGCAGTAGCGTTGGATGCAGCAGGGGGGTCCCTTGGAACCATAAAAAAGAGGCCTGGTGCAGACGCCTGCAGATGCCCACAAAGCAGCAAAGCGGCCGAGGGTGGGAGGACCATTGATGGAGCGCAAGGGGGGAGAAGACGCGCAGAAACGATGGAATAAATTGGTGAGTGGACCAAAGGGAAAGAAAAAAGAGGGGTGGCGTCGTGTATGGTTCGTGCGAGCGAGAGTGGAACTGTGGGAAGCGAGTGGGAGCGAGATGGGGGGTCCCACCTCAGGCACCAGGAGGAAACGGTACGTACTGCGTATCTATCAGACAGGGGAAAGGAAGGAACAGCTGCAAATGCGAGTGAGTGACCCCCCCAGCGGCAATTCCCAAGTGCTGACAGGGGCAAGAACCAGAGGGAAAGGTGGGGTAGAGATGCACTTAAGCGTCAAGCTCGAAGTTTTCTTTTCCTTATGTAATCTATCAAGATCGCATTCAGGAAATACTTCAGTCACCGTCTCCACGAAAAAAGCTAGATGGGAAACCAGCAGACAAATATCTTTTTGTTATCAGAAATGAGTGCAGTCCAACCTATCCGAGTCAATAAGAGCATGGATTGCTCTGAACGAATGAGGTACGCAATCATTGGTCTCTTCACCGCTCCCGTTGTGGTGCCATGTCGTATTGCCTAATACAATGTCCGGATATAAGCCCCGGTTGTTCGGTCACCTCATCAGAGCAGAAAGCCCGATGTGAGAGGACGTATCGCATCTTGCGGTTCGACAGCTCCACACTTCTGATTACAGTAATAATACGGCGCAGAACACGGCAGGATAGGTTATAGTAGAGTCTACCTCCTTACATACCCGTGTACCATTGTACGCAGTATGGGTTTGGTCCTTAGCGATTAGACTCCTTGTCACCGTTACGCGCTCTGCCTTGCCATATGGCGGGAAGCCTGCTACAGTCTTACCCTCAATGAGATAGATGAACAGGAAAGAGACCTCATCCAAGAATTGTCAAGATGCTCAAGTCGACTGTGTCCGCGGCTTGCTGCGGCCGATGGTGACGCGTAGGACCAAGACATACACCTAGGTCTTACCAATGCACTCACACATTTCAAGACAATCTACCACTTTGGAACGACCCCTAGCCATGCGTCTGGTGACAAGAAGTTGATGCGTATCCTTCAGTCAATGGTCAACATGGGATGCGTTCAAGTTGTGATGTCTCCGTTCCGTCCCGTCTCGTCGTCATATCTGAAATGAGCTTCAAAGTGAGCTTCCTCGGAGACGAGGCCGTATGTAGTTAAAGAGGGCGAGGCGTGAGTGGTTCCTTCCTTCCAGCGAGCAGAGAGCTTTGACCACGTGGGCTTCCTGATGTTTTACTGTTTGACTCCGCACTGTACGAATTCTTACGACACCAGGCAGGTACGAAGGATGGGAGGATTCGTATGTTGGACGGCAGGTGCAATGCCATGTCTCCAGCCTTGCACCTCTTACGCCCTCCGTATTCCGTATCCGCTTGATAGACTCTGCACTTTACACAACCTTACAGAGAGGCCTTCCCTCACTTTACCTGCGTACGATACTGGTTTTGCGGTCTAGAACCCGACTCGGACGACCTTCTTTGCTGATCCGAGGTTGAATGAGATCCATCGAGCCAGCTGATAATTAGTGGTCAACATCCAGGTACGTACATTTATTCCATTTTGTTACGGTTCCCGTTGTCCAGCATCACCCGAATATCTGCGAATAACCTCTTTCACTTGCTAGCACCCAAACCTTATTTAACACCTTTCAAAAGCCTGCCCATCCAATGCAACAACAATTGGTGAGCTGCCTGCAGGCTGCAGTCTCCGACGCCTCACCATGACCCAGGCGCTGAGCATACGCGACAAAAGCGAAGTCGCCACCTCCTAAACTCTCTCCACTAGGTAATTACGAGCCTGTCTGTTTGCGGCAGCGCCTCGCGCCGACTTGAGCCTCTTCGGGGTCTCCACGTCCACGTGAATCTTCGTCGTATAGCCCGCTCTTGAAAGAACGATCATGTTGCTCCGCACATGTATAGCCTAGCAGCCTGATAGCGATCGATCAATCTCTATGCCAGTTCGTGGCGCAAAGGCTGGCTCAGCTCAACTTGCACAAATCCCATTCCAAACTAAACTTCGGCCCGGAGGTCACGGAGAATCCGTGAGTTCCCAGCACATGCTCCCTTCCACCGCACCCGTCACCCCAAGATATCCATCAAAGACGCCCTCACCTACGCATGACAGCAGTAAGGGACGACGCGCTGGAATGTAGAATAGCACCTTGGCTGTTCTCACCTGAGCTTACACGACATCGTCTGAAGTTACCAGCCGGCGCTGATCACTTCATACGCATACGGACATGTTGTCGAGATACAGGACCCTGGGAAAACGTGCTGGACACCATGTCACAATCCGGCAATTCTCAACCGACGTTGTGAACCCCTTGCCACCACGATGTACGTATGCCTGCCAGGGGTTGAACGCAGCTATAATCAACGGATACAAAGGCCCACCTCATGCGGCTTTGCTTCAGCAAGCCATTGCAGATCCACGTACAACGGTACACGCGCATTTACCAGGTGCCAGACTACGCAGTACTACTGCAGTTAAACCCTTGCCAACGTAGACCAAGAAAGACGACCACCTCGCGGTAATGGTGACACCCGACAACTCAAACAGGAGCGCGAGGGGAATCACGTTCATCAAAGATCTTTCGTCGAAACAGACCAACAGATCATGATCGTATCTTACGTACTGAGAGGATTTGCGCCACACTTGCAGACATCAGAGCTCAATGAGTCAACTGTCCTGATCAGTATCGTTCAGCCAGCTCGAACAACATGCTCAACTTTACGTCCAATACTTCAGCACGGCACCTCGCAGCAAAGGTTTGTTGAATATGGAACGCCGTCCTCAGTGAAGAAGAGATGAGGGGCCAATGGTTACGATCCACCCCCTGTCCGACTTCGTACGGAGCACTTTGATCAATGAAGCCGTACTGGGGCCAGACTACAGTCAGCGCTCGATTTGAACCCCTCAAGCTTCCCGTTTCTACGGCGCAACTGGGACTACTGCACCCCAGCCTTCAAAGTCGCTAGAGAGGTTCTGTCATTATGACAGAATGGGTCGAGCGTGCATCTGTCCAAAGCATTCTGAAGCTTCTCAATGCCATGGAATCCGACATCGATATAACTAAACTTTAGCCGCAACCACACCCAAAACTACGGACCGAAACGATGTTGCTTCTACCTACATCCCTTGCATCCCGGGTTTGAGCCAAGACGCCTAGCCCTGACATCTGAACTTTGGCTTACTTGCTTCTGCCATAACTCAACGCCTTGACTTGACTCCTCCTCTAGTCAGACAACCGCCAGGCACGTTGCGTGGCCCACGTCAGATCTCACGAGTCTTGACCATGAAACGCACAGAGAGCGACCAGTCCACGACATACTCCTTGATGATCGAGAGACAGAGAATCCTTCCCCTGGCAGTGCTTGGTAGGCTGTAGCGACTGGTGGCTCTGGCGCGAGGCAGCTTTGATTCGTTGACCGGTAACGCTTCAAGGCCATAGCGCATGAGTAGTCGCGGTATTCGCACCGGCCCAAACTCATACTGGCTCTTGCGCCGCCCGAGCTTGCATGGCCCGACCAGCAACTTGGCAAGACAGCGCCGATCATCTTTCCACAAACACCACCGTCAACTTGGTTGATCTCTGGCGACATTGCGCTCAGATCGCTTTTTCTTCGTCCCTCCGCGTGTTTCCATGCCTTCAAGTGGAGGCAGCTGGGGTGTTCTCGGGCCATGTTTCTCTGCATCTTTGGATTCTGGCTTTCTGAAGTCTGGGCTGTTGGATGTACAGCCACTTGCCGAAGCAAAGATGCAAGTCATGTCACTTTGATCTGCTGGTGGAAGCCGCCATTATCGCACGCTGAAGGGCTTCGAACAATATTCTTTCCACGGCGCATACCTGCTCAAACAACTGGAGAGATGCTCGGTGGCCATCAACATCAGTATCTAATCCACATTAGGGATACCCCAGGATAGCAGGCTGCCAATACCCCAGGTTTAGGCGCAGCCACAAATTTCCATATCGCCATACCAGTCCTGCCAGTGTCCAAAAGGAGTTCGAGCGAGCGAGGGTTCACGTTGGTTTCTAGAAGCTTGGCCTCTGCAAGCATGGCCACCAGGGTAGAACGGCGGATAAGCACGGCACTGGTCAGGAGTACCTTGCACTATCGCCTTCATGAGGCCATTAGACAGGAGGCGGCGACGATAGTCCCGTGTCGTCCTTTCATCCGCGCGAGGCTATCTTCTCCAGCAATGGTCTCTTCTCGGACCGTGCTTCACCTTGGATATATCAAACCGATTTGATTTCCACGAGATTTTTAGAGAACCTATCCCAATCTCGGCCAGTCGCACAGTGCGACATGACATGGATGGATGAAGTTCCGGACAGGCCACTTAATGGATGGCAAATCCATGTCCGGAGGGCGACAATGCGACGACTGGGTTGTAGTCGCAGACATGCTTTTGTGGAGCATGAACTGACCTTCCATCGATTTTCGAGTCTTGACATTCGGCTGACTCGATGCAACAGGCATAGCGTGGCCGAAGTGGTTGCTGGGAGTCTCAAGAGGTTTCCTCAGCCATGGGGAAGAGTCGTCGTCGTCGATAAGGATCCGCGAGCGACGGCCCCATTGTGCCGTCACGAGACGGAGGTGTAGCCAAACGTTGTCACCGTCAGAGATAGCACCGGGGCCCCAATCCACAGCTCATCTCCTGGCGAAACGGAGCCAGTCTCCAATCGGTAGGTAACCGTGCTGGCATATCTCGCTCGCGGGCCGCCATCATACGCAGTAATTAGCAATCCGAGAACTGCAGGCCCGTGGTGTGTTGAACAGCTGCAGCAGAAGCTTGTCATTCTAGAAGCCCTGGAGGATCATTTTGATCCACCCCTGGCCTGCAGCAGCGCAATCCGCCATCGTCTCCGTCCGACATGGGTCCAACAACGATCTCTTGGTTTATTCGAGTTAGGATGCCTGCAATTCACGAATACTCTCTAGCTGCATTCGCCTCGCATCGCGGGTTGGCTGTTGGTCGCAGGCTCGCGGCTGAAGTGATGGGATTGATTATGCACACGCAACGATTTGTGTGTGTCTGCGAATCAGGCCATGTAGGATTCGTGCGATATCTCTACTGAGAGCTCTGCCATAGTCACAAATTGTGGCCCATTGAAAGGGCTCCACCACGTGCCCGAGTGCGGTCTCCGCGCCTCCACAAGTCAGGTCGTGAAGTCTCTTGAAGAGTTTGTTCGACAGCTCAAACACATCATTAATAGCTGGCGGATGATGTTGGCAGGTTGACAGCTGATCCCATTGAAAAGACATTGGGACGGTTGAATACTTTTCACAGAAAACCGATCTCACGGTGGTCAAATCGCTGTAGGCTGCTCCAGTATCGGAAAGTACACCATCCTAGAATTGATCCGCAACACTTTATACTCCAGATGATAGAGTTACAATCGGATATCCCGAACAAGATTGTTATTGCCGCAACGGAGCCACTTCCTTCGGGATCGTGAGGGTTGGTTCCTATCTGATTTGAGATTTAGGTTTTGCTGACATTATTCGAGATCTTTCCCTGCTTCGCCCTGGGTATCATCCTCACCCTCCGCGTTTACACGCTTTCCTTCGACACCCTGGACAACCTCGGCCACGATGCTCTCGATGTAAGCCTGGTCCCTGTAGCCGAAAAAAAAAAAGTCAGCCATCCGAAGTTGAACTTTGATGTTGGAGATATCCACAGCTATGATCTGCGAGCACGTTTCTGCGCAGTTTGATGACTTACCTTCCAACCAACGTCACGGTGCCGTTCTGGCCCCACCGGGGATAGCTGCCGACCTTGACGCCCTTGGGCTCGACCTTGGCCGCGAGTTGCGTCAGGTAGCCGGCGACGGCGCTCTCCGGGAGCGGAGTAGAAATGAGCACGCGGCAGAGGCCCTTGCCCTCGGGATCGGTGAGCCGGGGCACGATGCCTGGCTTCAACCCGTCGAGGAGCTTCTCAACTGTTTCCCAGCAATGTTAGATCAGAACCATATCCGGGCAGAAAGATGGAACCTACAAAGTCGCGGGACGCCCGGCAAGATGTGAATGTTGCCGTTGACGACGTTGACGGGCACCCAGAGGTCCTCGTGGGGGAAGACGAATTGCTTCTTGGGGTCGCGCTTCTCGTCGGTGGGGAGGATGACCATGCGCAGCTTCGCCTGCAGGGCGGGCGAGTCGACGTCCCAGTCGAAATTTGGCTGGCCCGGGTGCGGCTTGGAGAGCTTCTTCATCTTTTCGAAGGCTTCCTGGTTCAGGACGAGGGGCAGGTCAAAGGCCTTTGCTATTGACTGGTATGTGATGTCGTCGTGTCTGTGAAATTACCTAGTCAACCATCCAGTTTCACGTCAAGGGTCGGATTCCACGTTTCTTACGTTGGACCGATGCCGCCGCTGAGAATATCATGTTAGCTGGGGCCTTGGTGTCATTGAGATTTTGAGGGGACGCACCTGGTTACCACAAAGTCGTAACGATCGCTCATGCGCCTAACGGCTTCGACGATTTCGCTCTCATCGTCTTCAATGACTTCGACTCTCTTCAAGTTCTGCCTTCGGGATCAGCCACACTCCTATGAAGCACTCAATACATGTTCAATAACTCACAATGCCCAAAGAAAAGCACCACTTGGCCATGTAAGCCGAGTTGGTCTGTGACGATCAGTTAACACGAATTGGCCACTACAAGCCTACTTGACAGTCTAGATGGAGAGTGCCGTTTACTCACATCAACAGTCTACGAATTACGATGAGATGTTAGCCATTCATCTAATGTGTGACGCCAAGTGGTGTCGATGTTGAGACTTCTCCTCACCTTTCCGCCGAGGACTTCATCTCCGATAATAAGACACGCCGCCGTGTGAATCGTGCGGGTGTTGCGCTCGTCTGCCGAAACCATGATTCTGCTGCTGCGGGCGATGCCGGAAGAGACTGGGAAAGCGGTGGGCTTAACGGCTTGTGTTATCGATTGGGCCGAGGGGAGATGCCGAGACAGCTGGGTGAGTCGCGCGAACATGAGAAAACAATACCCGACGTGAAGTGTTGTGTAAATACGGAATGAGGTGCAAGTGTATGTGTGTGTGCACCTCAACTCTGTTTACGCAACTTATCTCGAACCAGTGGATTTTCGTCTCACAAGAATCGATGATGTCATATGTTGGGAAGAAATCGAAGGTTTCGGTAAAAGGAGAGGAAAGGTCACGACAAACGGGAAGGTTTACGGCAATGGGGCCATGAGCTGATTAGAGTGGGCGGAAGAGAGCGATGCAGGGTCTCTCTTTGGGTACGGGCCGGGGCAGGAGGAGGAGGAGAGCGGAATCGAGAGTAAGGCGTCAGAAAACACGAAGCAAGTGTTGAGGTGCGGGAGCTCCTTTGGAGGCTCCGAGCTCCGGCTCGGGGGTGAGCGGAGGACGGTCCTGTGGTGTATGCCATCACGTGACTGTTTGCTCCCGTTATTGGTATGATGAATGGGTTCTAGAAGACTGCCGCGACTGCTGTGACTGGTTCTTATCCATTGGGCTGTCTCTATTGATCTTTGAGATGATCAATCAGAGACATAGGTAAATCCCAGACATTCATCCCACTCTCAGCTCTTACTGCAAGATGCTTAATCTTTTCTGTTGACATATTTCCGCGTTCTGTCAATCAGTTGGACAGTCAACGACTTGATTACTTCCAGAGAACCCTCATATAGCAGTATAGGAAGAAACCTCCAGAGATAGTATCACCAGCTAAAAAAATAGACATGCTATATCTGAACAACCCAAGTTAAGGTTCCTTAGGTATTTAGGTATATGGGAAGTGCATTGCTTACATCGGCAAATAATCGGAAGGACTGGACGACTTGAAAGCTCCCGTCCGGCGGGAGGATGAGTGAGGTCACTTCGGTGGGGCCCCACCCAGATGGCGCGCGCGGGGCTTTCGTTGCGCTGGTCTCAACTCCGTCGGAGGCGGGGGAGGGGTGGCTTGACTTTCGGCCTGACGGTTTCTAGTGCATAGTGCTTGCGACAACGAAAGCTACCCTACCTTACCAAATAAACCTCAAGGACCCTTGGGGATATCGTAACAGTATTGTAAACGACAGCTTTTCGATCCTCCGGGCTTTCGAGAACTTCGTTGCTCGCTTTCCTTCGCTGCATATCTCGAACGAGACTTGAAAGTGCTCCTCCCTGGCCAACCCCTCCTCGAAGACCAACCATGGTGCGTAAGCAAGCTTTCCAGTCGCAAGCGCAGCTGTCACTAGAACATCCAGACTGACTGGCTGTATTTGCACCATTAGGCCTCCGAATCGCGGCTCTACACCTTCTCCCAGGAGACAAAGGACCACCTGCGCAAGTTCCGCCTCGGGACCTCGCGGTCTAGCAGCGCTCAAGCTGTCATTTGTATGTATGTCTCGTTTATGTCAAACACTAGCCCCGACGGGATACCTTGCGCGCCGGACCAATAAAGTGTATATCCTAGATGCTGACTTGATGCTACTTTGATAGACTACATTGATAAGAACACGCACGAGATCAAGCAAGACGACGACAAGGTCGTGTACAAGTCCCTCGAGGAAGTTAGCGACGACCTCCCAGACCATAGCCCGCGCTTCATTCTGCTGAGCTACCCGCTTACACTGGTATGTTCAGGATTCATTGGGACATCCATGTTGAGGAGAAAGGGGAAACCTGATGGCTGATGACTTTTGTCTTTCCCTGCAGGCCTCCGGCCGCTTGTCGGTCCCGTACGTCCTGATTTACTACCTCCCTACCACCTGCAACAGCGAGATACGGATGCTCTACGCCGGCGCCAAGGAGCTGATGCGGAATACGAGCGAGGTTATTCGCGTGATTGACATCCGAGAGGCTGAGGATCTGGAGGAGATACCGGAGAAGTTGGGCGCTGAGTAAAAGAGGCAATACGAGTTTGGAGAAAAGGAAAAGAAAAGAGATGATGTGAGGCATAAACATTTGCGAGGCGGGGAGTGAGCATCTACATAGACAGTCGAAGGAGAGGGGACCACAGGCTTGGCCCCGTTCATGATGAAGAACAGGACGGTAGTATGCAGCGTTTCGCGTACATAATACATGTGCTTTGCCGATACAGCTTCTTCCCAATATGCTGATGGATATCTTTTATTATTTTTTTCGTTAAGTAGCGTCTGAATCGTGATCAGGAGAGCAATATCTAGCCCCCTCCTCTCCCATCTAATCCTCGGGCAACACATCCTTCTCATTCAGCCCCATCTCCTTGCTCACATTCCTCACCACCTCCTTAAACGCCAAACACGCAGGACTATCAGGGAAACTATCAAAGAAGCTCTCGCCATAGTCGCACGCCATCCCGATCCGCGGGTCCAGCGGCACGCTCCCCAAAAACGGCACCCCCATCTCCTCGGCCAGCGCCCGCCCGCCGCCCGTCGTCGCGCGGAATATCTCGCTCTGGTTCGTGCACTTGGGGCACACGAAGCCCGCCATGTTCTCCGCGAGGCCGAGAACGCGGATGCCCGCTTTCCGGCAAAAGTCGATCTCCTTGCGGACGTCGAGGAGGGAGACCTCCTGCGGCGTGGTGACGACGACGGCGCCGTCGATGCCGCTGTCGCGGAGGAACGTGTTCACGCTGAGGTGCTCGTCCGAGGTTCCGGGGGGCGTGTCGACGAGGAGGAAGTCGAGGGGTCCCCATTCGACGTCCTTGAGGAACTGCTTGATGAGGCCGTTCTTCTTGGCGCCGCGCCAGATGATGGCGGCGTCGCGGTCGGGCAGCATGAACTGGATGGACATGACCCCCAAATTGTCGAGGACCCAGACGGGGGACCAGCCCGCGCCGGAGACGTGGATCGTCTCGGCCTCGACGCCGAGCATCTTGGGGATCGAGGGCCCGCAGATGTCCGTGTCCATGACGCCGACGGCGCTGTCGGGGTTCGTGGCGAAGGCGTGGGCGAGGAGGGTGGTGAAGGTGGACTTCCCGACGCCGCCTTTGCCCGAGAGGACGAGGATCTTGTGGGCGATGCCGGAGAGGCGGGAGGCGATGATGGGTATGTCCGGGTCCGGGCCCTTTACGGCGGTGGCGGCGCAGATTTCCTTGTTAGGGCAGCCGGCGCAGGAGTCTGCTGTGCCGGCGGCGGCGGATTCTGGTCCCGGGCAGTGTTCTGGTTCTGGAGCGACGAGGGAGGGTTTCTGTTTGAGGGGGTTGGCGAGGACGTCTTGGACCGCTGAGTCGGGGTCCGCCTCCAGGGAGGGGGCCATCTTTGTGTGCGCGCTGTGATTTGCTCGTGAGATGAGTGGTGTTTGGAATTCCGGGGAGGATTGCGAGTGATGTGCGGTCAGATCCTATAGGTTATAGTGAAAGTTGAAGGCGCGTAAATGAGATGGATGAGTTGTCTTTAGGTCCGGCACCGGCGATGGGGTGAGGCCAAGTGAGGTGAAGTTGATTGATAAGCCAGATTGCAAAGCTGTTCTATGGCGACAGTCAAGATCGAACTCGTCACAAGTTGAAGACTTATACGGGGAATACTGACAAGTGAGTTTCAGTTCGTTTGCTGCTTGGAGAAGCCAGAGTTCACTGTGGATCGTACGAAGGTAGAAGTATAAGGTAAATATCTAAGATGAAGAGCGGTTGACAAAATGAGTTGCTGTGAGTGGTGGCAATGGCGCCCTGGAAGTTCGCCGCGGTTGCAACCCCACTTAATAGAGTCACTTTTCAACACTAACTTTGCTGATGTAACCAAAAGTTAAGCTTTGCAGGACTTGACAGCTGCTCTAGATGGAAGCCAAAAGGACACAGATTATCAACAAAAAGTTGTTACAAACATCCAGTGATACAGAAACGCATCCTAGGTGACAATGGCAAAAGGTGAGGTCCATCCAGGATTCGAACCTGGGCCTACGGAAGGTTCTGAGAATCAGAATCCGACGTCCTAACCAACTAGACTAATAGACCAATCAGAGCTATTGGCTTCTGAAGGAGTGGATGAAGATGATAGCCTATGAATGAAGGCGCTTTGGGCTGCAAGGCCCGTAGCATTACGTACGGCGAAGGCCCTCTCAGCTGAAGTGCCTGTGTTTTGCAGGAAATGCAGCTGTGGACGGGGCTGCAGGGTTCCCTTTTCTAGTGAGGGGCAGATCTTATCGGGTGCCAATCACCCCGCTATGCCCCTCGCAAAATTTCTACAGCCAGCCCGACTTTATCAGATCCGACGGGCAAGAGACCACCCCTCGGAGGTAAGTCTTAGTATATTCCGCCCTCCTAGAATACAATCGGCCCACGCCCTTCTTCTTTTTTTCTTTCCATTCAAGCCTCACTTTGAGTCACCACAAACTTCCATTGACGGCATTATTGTCAGTTTCTTTCAGTCTCTAGAATAAAAGATACCCCTCTCCGTTTACGCACAACCCAAAAAGAAAACGCAACAATGTCACCCTCCGCCGACCTCCCCGAGACGCGCGAGACCCTCGAGGCCATCGCCGCCGCCGACCAGTCCCAGACCATCGCCGAGCTGCGCAAGACGCTCACCTCCGAGACGACCCCTCTCCCCATCCGCTTCCGCGCCCTCTTCTCCCTCAAGCACGTCGCCTGCAATAGCAAGGGCGCCGACAGCGAGGCCGCCATCGAGGCCATCGCCGCAGGCTTCGCCTCCCCCTCGGCCCTGCTCAAGCATGAGCTCGCCTACTGCCTCGGCCAGACGGCTAATCTCGTCGCCGTCCCCTACCTGCGCAATGTCCTGACCGACCTCCAGGAGGACCCTATGTGCCGCCACGAGGCCGCCGAGGCCCTTGGTGCGCTGGGTGACGCTAGCCAGCTGGACATCCTGAGGGAGTACAGAGACCGCGAGGGCGAGGACATTTGCATTGTTGAGACGTGCGAGATTGCCATCGACCGTCTCGAGTGGGAGAACTCTGAGCAGAGAAAGCTGGAGAAGTTGCGTAAGAGGTACGACTTGCATTGCTACCATGGAGTCCAGAAACGGGGGTATCTTAATTCACTATGCTAACGCCTATGCCCTCGTGCTTGTACAGCGACTTCACGTCCGTCGATCCCGCGCCTCCCATGGAAGAGTCGCAGCGCACCGTGCCAGAGCTCGAAAAGACTCTCATGGATTCGAGCCTGCCCCTTTTCCTGCGCTACCGCGCTATGTTCGCCCTGCGCGACCTCGCGTCACCGCCCGACCTGCCGACCGCCGTCCCCGCGGTGCTGGCCCTCGCCAAGGGCCTCGCCGACTCCTCCGCCCTGTTCCGCCACGAGATCGCCTTCGTCTTTGGCCAGCTGTCGCACCCGGCCTCCATCCCCGCGCTGACCGAGGCGCTCAGCAACACCGAGGAGGCCAGCATGGTGCGGCACGAGGCCGCCGAGGCGCTGGGTAGCCTGGGCGACGAGGAGGGCGTCGAGGCGACGCTCCTTAAGTTCCTGCACGACAAGGAGAAGGTTGTGCGCGAGAGCGTCATCGTGGCGCTGGACATGGCCGAGTTCGAGTCAAGCGGCCAGACGGAGTATGCGTTGATTCCCGAGGCGGCCAAGGCGGCTGCTTGAACACGAGGTGGTCTTTTTGGTTTTGGGAAAGTTGGGTCGGGCAGGTAAATATTCGGGTGGTATTAGGTACTTAAAAGCGACGGGCAAAAAGTTTAGTGCATTTCAGTTGTTATGAGACCACCTGGAAAAACAAGTCGGTTAGTATGAAGTTGGGAAATAGCTAGCTCGGTCGGAATAAAAGGAGGCATTGGCGTACTTAAAACCACATTCGCAGGTGAAGAAGACGGTGCTGCCTTCGTCTGCACTGCGAAGCTGCACGGCGGTGAAGCGGACCTCCTCTGCGCCGCACTTGGGGCATGTCTCCCTGATCGTGGCCTCGGTGTTGACGTTGGTTCTGTCGACAGCCTGAACGTTGGACTGAAGCTTCTGTCTGAGTTGGGAGGGGAAATCGGAAGGCTTGGTCTGTGTAGTAATCGTCTTGGCGCCAGTGTCTGTGTTGATCTTGTTAGTTTGAATTCTTGCAAACTATTGCAACCAAGTACGCCAGCGGCGATGAGCCTACCCTTGTTATCGGCACCGCAGCAGTCGCAGGTGAGGGTGTTCTTCTCCGTGCCCATTGACGCGGGTAGAAGGTTACCGCAATCGGTGCAGAAGACGAGAGTTCCAATGGCGGACATGGCTGCGGTGGGATCGGTGTGTGACGGTATCGAGTGTCTACAGGCGTTCGGGGTGTATGGTGATCGACGGAGTATCGCGGCAGACAGACCAACAAAATATTTCTTCCAAGAAATTCGGACAATCGCTATCTCTTTATCGTTATCTTTGATCTTATCGATTGTCTTGGCGGTCGTCTCCACCCTGGTGGCATATTATGTAATCCCGACTCAGGCTTGCTGCAGACTGCGAGGTGCGCAAGACAAAGAACCTTGAAAGTGCCAGGGGAAACAGGAAAGAACGGAACAACTGGCCACTGGTTGGCCGCTCCTGCCGCCTAAAGCTTCTGCACGGACCACGCGACTGGACAAGGGTCTTTCCACGCGAGGCTGTCGCAACCTTCCGACCTTCTCATCACATCCACGACGACAACGACGACGCCCGATCGCAACACATCGTCCTTTCCTATTTGCAACTTTTCGGCTTGGGACTATGCGACAGGCGGCTCCCTCCTTTGCCTGACCTCTAGTCTCCCTCCTTTGCAAACTCCTCGACCGACAAACGATACTTCCTCCGCTGCGCGTTTCCACGTCCGACACCCTTGCCGATCAGCTTCGCCAGTCGCTTCGAATCTCCGTCCTCCTCACGAAATAACATGTCTTGAGGCCCGGATTAGGTCCGAGGAGACAGAAAAAATGGTCAACAGCCAGGGGACCGTCCAGAACGGTCCACCCAATGGCGGCTAT
This sequence comes from Colletotrichum paranaense, assembly GCF_030867605.1. Taxonomy (NCBI): domain Eukaryota; kingdom Fungi; phylum Ascomycota; class Sordariomycetes; order Glomerellales; family Glomerellaceae; genus Colletotrichum; species Colletotrichum paranaense. The sequence continues at coordinate 3,404,779 of NW_026848961.1, read as the reverse complement.
ATGCAGCCGCAAGCTGCAGAACAACGTCCGATGGCGCGACCGTTTACGCTGTCTGAGGCCCTGCCTTACTCTCCTCAAACCTCCGTCATTCCCTTTACCTCAGGTGGGTGGCTGTCTTTTTCTGAATATATGGTCGCTTGTCTCTAATTGACTTGGTTCAGATCTCATCCCCGATCCAACACTTGGCTCTGGCTCGCTTGCTTCGAGCATATCGCAAATGTTCAGCAGTCAGGAATTCGACAGTCTAAACAAGGAAGCAACGGGGCAAAATCACAACCATGGGATGAAGCACCTGAAATATGCGGTGGATCATGTACTTCACGATTTGAAACCCAATCAACGGACCTACTTGTGAGTTGAACCCTTCTCCGAGCCGATCATTGTCTAACATCTGTGTTTTGCAGCAAGTTCAAGACTGTCCCTAAAGCGAACCCGAACATGGCGAATAGTCCAGCTGGATCTTCCCAGAGTCTGAGTGCTGGTCTCTCCCCGGTGGCGAAGATGGTGTTCGATAGGGCTCCCACATTCATCAAGCCTCCGGGAACAACGAGTACTACCTCAGCCTCTGCCAACGGCCAGCTTGCTCAACAGCCGCAGCCGCAACCTCCATCAACACCCAAATCAGCCCCACCGCCGCCGAAGCGTCCGTCGGCAAGTGCAGAAAGCCATCATGGAAACAACTTCCGCTTCGAAGTAGCGATCCCATCCAAAAAATTCGACCCTAGCGCATATGTAGAGGTCCCCGATCAACCCGCTCCACAGCCTGCTACCGTCAACCCATCCGACGTCACGAGAGTTGTCACTCCGAGCCAGGCTACTCCGAAGCAGCTGACGCCTACTCAACCTCAGCTCTCGGCGATACCGGTCCCTATACAGGCTGTCCCCGTGCAAGCGACCCCTACGCAGCCTTTGACGCCCTCCACTGCACAAGGGCCACCGGCCGCGGTTGAAGCTCAGAAGACGAAGTTTGCAATAGAATTGCCTCGCGCTCCTGAATTCAATAAGGATGAATATCTTGAGATGGCCGCTCCAGACTCTCCTGATGAGCCAACGGGGTTGTCCATGCGAAGACAGGACGGTGCTTATCAAAGCCGGCAGGATGATATCAGCACCAACCTCAACCAGAAGCAACGGGCGGAAGCAGCCCTCCAGGATCTTGAGCGACTAATCAAGAGCGTACTCGATGCCACTAGAAGTGTGCTCGGAAACGAACCTGGCTACGAACAGGTCGCTACGCTGAACCCCGACAACGAGGCTGTCTTGACGGGGGCCACGCAGCAGAAGTTGCAGACTGCCATCCAAAAGTCCATCGAGCTAGGCAGCTACGGCGACGCGCCCATCGAAGAACTTCAGTACATTCAGAAGCTGAGCGAGCCGGGTCTGGCGCATACGCTCAATCTCGATTATCGAATTGAGGAATCTTGGGGTGAATCTGAAGTCTCCGGCTGGCTGAATCAGCTTCCAGAGATTGAGATGGGCCTGAAGACTGCGCGCACTTGTCTACGCATAATGTGTGGTGGTAGGGAAGAGAAGCAAATCTACTCCGAGGAGATTATTCAAAAGTCGACAGATGTCTTCAAGGGGGTTGTCGAGGGTATCGTCATCCCCGTAGTCGAGATGAGGGGCACTGGCCCGACATCTGCACTATTCAAGCTGTTACAGCCTCACAAAAAGGCGATTGGCCCGATTCTCACGAACTGCCAGAAGCTGTTCGCGCTGCTCGCCAAACTCGTCACAAGCATAGAGCTTTCAGATACTGCTCTTGGCATGCTAGAATTTGCCGCATCGAGCCTACTTTTCGTCGACAATGCCTACCTAGAGAAAGATTCTGTCGTTGGTGTACAGCGATTCGATGGCATTCGCTTGGTTGCAATGGAGATGCTTTGCCAGATTTTTCTCGCCAAGCCCGACCAGCGCCGTGGCATCTTTGACGACATCCTCACATCGTTGGAGAAGCTTCCGGTTGGAAAACAGAGTGCTCGCCAATTTCGCCTCTCCAATGGCGGTAGCATCCAGCCCGTATCGGCCCTCATCATGCGCCTTGTCCAGGCCAGCTCTGGCAAGGTTGATGAGAAGGGCACGCGCAGTCGCCTAGCCATGATGCAAGAAGAAGATCCGGATGAGGATGAGTTGGCCCAGCCTACGAAGCAGACGGTGGCTGCCACTGTCAAGTCTGAGGATGCAGGTGCTTCACAGCATGTGCTCGCCTTGGAGGAGCTCAAGGTTGTGGCATTACCTTTGACTGAAGGCTCGACACACAACGCAAATTACGTGGTTAACTTTATGGTCAACCGTGCGCTGAAGTCCACAAAGTCTGGCGACACTCCATATCGCAATCTTCTTGACCTTTTCGTTGAAGACTTTACGGAATGTCTCGACTCACCTGATTGGCCGTCTGCTGAGCTTATTCTACGCCAAATGACCTTCTACATGATGAAGCTCTGGGAGGGAGACAGGACAGCCGCGCCTGCCAAGAATATGGCCCTTGAACTTCTCGGTGTCATGAGTGCTGCAGTCTCTAAACTCCGCTCACATGTTCGTAAGGTCACTTATTCCATGGATGGAAGCGATTCCAACGAGTTGTCGCGGTACCTGTCTGAGCTGGCAACCTCTGCGCTGGAGCAGAAAAGTCGAATCGAACATGATGTCTCTTGGTCAGGACCATTTCGAACAACTCTTGAACACCTTCAGCAACGGTGTGGCGATGACCCTCATTTACAAGGCGCAATTTCCTTCCTGATTGCAGATTGGGCCCAAAGGATCTTCTCCGGTTATGATGCCTTGCAAGAGACCAGCGACTCGCTGGACCACGAGTTTGGACGACTTGCCTTCCGCCTCAGAATGATGATTGAGGATCGTCGATGGCTTTCTAACGAATACACTTTCAAAGATGTCAACAACAACCACGCAAAATTGGCATACTCCATCATTCTTCTCCGGTCACCATTCTGCGAACACTTTAGAGCAATGCTCAATGTTCTGCTCAATGCCATGGCCAGTGACCAGGCCACCGTCCGCAGCAAGAGTCTCAAGAGTATTAATCAGCTCTTGGAGACAGATCCGGCCATCCTGGACGGAGACTCCGTGGTGGTCCATTTGATCATCAACTGCTCAAGTGATTCGTCCCCTCAGGTACGCGACTCGGCAATTGGCTTGATGGGCAAGTGCATTGGCCTGCGTCCGAGACTTGAAGACAAGATGGCGGAACGAATCATTGAGAGATTTATCGACTCCGGTATCGGCGTAAGGAAGAGGGCAATGAAACTGGCCAAAGATATTTATCTTCGCAACCAAAGCAGGGAGATACGCAGCTCTATCGCCAATGGCTTGCTTCATCGTGTGCAAGACCCTGACGAAGGTGTTCGAGAGCTTGCTCGCCAGATGATTGAGGAGGTCTGGTTCGCTCCATTTTACCAAGTCGACGACACAGCAGCCTTCAAAACATCCCTCACCGACCACGTTGCTCTGATGATTCAGACAGTCAAGTCTGGTAATGTTGGCGCAGTCCTCGACAAAGTTCTTCAGTCCATTCTAGGCGGGCAGAACAAATCTCACAGTGGCCCCTTTGGTGTCAGCATGAAGCTGGTTGAGAAGATGTTCGAGCTTATCGATAATCTTGATTCTGACGATCCTAACATCCCTTCCGGAAGAGATGCATTGCAAGTATTGCAGATCTTCGCCAAGGCAGACCCCAAGCTTTTCACTTTTGAAGAGATCAGGCTGCTGAAGCCCCATCTCGCTAGCATTAGTGGTGCTGATGATCTAGCTGTCTTCAAAGCCGTCACAATCATCTATCGCCAGATCTTGCCGCAACTCTCTGCAAAGTATGCTGACTTCCTTCGAGAAGTGAGAGAACAGCTTCAGAACTCTGTTGGCAGACTCAACAAGAACCTTCTGGATGATGTCGTCGCATGTCTATGGATCATCGCAACTCTCTTGGACAATCGCGATAAGCTAGCTCATCTAGGTGCTTCTAGTTTGCGCGGGGTTGCCAGCATGCGCAACACACAGATGGACGCCACCAAACTCATGAAGTTTGCCAGATATTCGATCATTGTTGGAATGGTCGGCAAGCATTGCGACTTGGACTCAGAGCTTGCTGTCTTCCTCAAGATTTTCCCCAAGTACTCTGGCAAATCCGTGGCAAAGCTCATGGTCGACAACCTGTCTCCCTGGGCAGATGCCTCACAGCCCATGGAGGCCCGGAAGCACGCCCTCGACGCCATCGGTCTCATCTGCCAGGCACATCCCCGAAACTACGTCTCACCGAACGTGTACACCAAGTTCCAACAAGTTTTCGAAGCCAAGGTTCCGGCACTCGAGAGTACTATTCTCCGGTCTTTCAAGGAATTCCTCCTCACCGAAGAAAAGCGGTCAGAGGCTGCGACTGCCGCTGCTGCCGCCGGCGCCGACACTGACAAGAAGCGCGAGCTGACAGTAATGGGTGGAACGAGCTTCGACGATGTGGCGAGTGCAACTACTCAACGCTTCCTCAAGGAGGTCACTCGCATCGCTCTGTCGTCGCAAGACGAGCACGCATTCCTCGCAGTAGAGGTACTTGGCAGCATCAATCGACAAGGTCTTGTGCACCCCAAAGAAACGGGAGTGACTTTGATCACCCTCGAAACGTCATCGATGACCAAGATATCCGAGGTCGCATTCATGGAACATCGGGCGCTTCATGAGAAACACGAAACTGTCATTGAACGCGAGTATGCCAGAGCCATCCAAGCAGCCTACGAATACCAGCGGGATATCGTGGGTGATACTCGTGGCGCAACGACGAACCCTTTCCAATCCAAGCTTCATCTCCTGATGGAGGTGCTGAAAGTGAGTAAGTCAAAGAACCGACAAAAGTTCCTAGAGAAACTTGTGGGCCAAGTTGATTTCGACTCTTCGAAGCTCGATGTCTCCAAGCAACTGCCTGCGCATGTCGAATTCTCCCGCTTCATGATTGAGAATCTTGCATTCTTCGACTATGTAACTGTTGGAGAGGTGCTGGTCACGGTACATGCGATGGAAAAGATGTTCTCATCAACTGGATCCAGCATGGCGCACGTCATTGAGTCCGAAATCTTCAACATGCGCATGGACCTCGATAAGCCAGAGGACCCGCAAGCCAATGGCGAGCAGCAGCAGCCGCAACAACCTCAGCTCAACATTTCTCCTAAGAGGCTTCGGCAGCTCACTTCCGGATCTATCATTCTTCTCTGTCTCTGGGAGGCAAGAACTTACCTTCGACGTCTGTACGGCTTAGGCAGCAAACGCGAGACCAAGACCAAGATGGCAGCAAAAGATCTCAGCAAAGCACCTACAAAAGTGCAGGGTGTCACCGGAGACAAGTTCTGGGAGGAAGTGAACTCTCATATGAATGGTCTTGCAACACAGGAATCCACCATACAGAAATGCAAGGCCTTCGTGGAACTAATGAACGTCGACAAGGAGTTCAAGGTTGTCGATGAGGACGATATGGACGGCGAAGAAGCCGAAACTCCTAGTGAGGGTGAAGACGATGGCCCCACCGGTGACGGAAGAGGCCGCAAGCGCAAAGCTGGCGCACTTGCTGGTGGTCGCAAGAAACGCGCGCGCTCCACCTCTCGACCGAGACCTCGCGGACGACCTCGCAAAAATCCGGTGGAAGTTGTCGAGGACGATGCAGAGGGCGACTTTGACGACATGGACTTTGCCTGAGTGCTCATACACGATACCACTGCGTTACTAAGAGCAAACATGCTTTTCATCGAACACGACGTATGCGACCACTGCTATAGATGGGTAGCAACGAGCATGATTTTCTCTCACAATTTACATGTACATCATCTTCGATTCGCACACATATAACAGCATCAATGGGTTTAGGAAGGGTCGGTCGCATGAAGAACGGCAAGACATTTACAGGGCGAGGCATGTTGCAAATTCTTTCGGTCTTGCCGTTCGTTCCACTACATTTGAGAGAGGTGTTTGGCCAACCTCGGGAGGGATGGAGGGGAGGAGGCCGGGTACTACAAAAAAATCAGGGGCGTTTTTTTCCTATGTCTTGACGACAAGCGAGAAATGAGAAAAAAGAGAACGCGGGAGGCTTATGGGGAAAGACGTGTCTCTCTGCGTCCTGTTCCTCTTTGAATGGGGGCCGGTTTTGGGGATGCCCAAGTTTATCTTTACCACTCGATTTTTATTTTCTGCTGCCTCTTTTTTTCTTTCTTTTTTTTTGCTACAAGATGATACCTCCCTTTCTTTCCCCCGTCTAGTCAGATTGCGAGGGATTGAAAGTTACTTGAGATACAACGTCAATAAATACCAACCAACGAGGCCGTATCGAATAGCCATGGTGAAGGATGTGTGTGTGCTCTTGAGTTACGATGTGGGTTTACAGCTGCAAGCTTGGACATCATCGATGGCCAGTCCCTGGTCTCACAATGACTTTCACTGCACACAAATATGTTCAAGACTTGCCAAGGAAAAGGGATTTCATTTCCCTATTCATTCGTATACGCTAGCTAAAAGGTCCCTTGACCTTGAACGAAATTTGAAAACTCCCCTGGCGTGACTGTTCGTCATACCTAATCCCCTCGCTCTAAACAAAGTGGTAAAAAACCCATCCGTCTAAAACCTATGCCTTCCTAAACGCCAAACGGAAACTCGAATGTTGTCCGTTGCTTCCTATGCCGCTTATGCCTCCTTCGCATCGTCTGCACCTTGCCATGCCGGTGCAGGTGCCTTTCTCGAGAAGCTGGCATCGCTTACTCGCTTGGGGTATCAACTCAGTTTATGTGTCTTTCTGCGAACCAAGGAAATTTGTGGTGGTTGGTGGTGATACACGGACTAGCAGACCAGTCTTGTCTGCTAGATGTCATAACATCATGAAAGCTGCAAATTGCAGCTTGTTGTTGGTAGTTGCAGGAATCCTGCTTTGGTTTGGTGCGGTTCAATCTTGCTCGCTTGGGTCAACAGCCTCGAGCCAGACCCGAACAGCCTCTTTGAGAGTGCTCTCGCGGTCTCTATCTACCGCGTGTACGGTAGCATCAGGCGTGTCATGGTCTCGCTCCCCAATGACATCGCGAATGATCTCATCGAGGGCGGACAAGACAACCGTCTTACATTGGTCTCGAGGTACTTCTTGTGATGGAACCGGCATGCGAGTGGTGTGACGAGAATCCACAGAGACCGATGCTTCGCTATTGCTTCGATCTCGCCGCTTGCTCGTTGACCGGGACGAATTTGATGAGCTCTGTTTGCTCACTTCGTTGCTCTGCGCAATGACTCTCTCGACGGCGTCAATGAGCACCTCATCGAGGCTTGCAATCGGCTCTTCGATGAACTCATCGTCCAGCTGCGTTTCGTAGGGAAGAATGGACGGCGTCATAGGAGCATTGCCATAGGCGCTCGAACCCGCAGATCCCAGAGGTACTGATCTGTCTGTGAATGGCTTCGGCCGAATGAGTCGGCGGTACCGAATTCGCTTGATCGTATGCGTCGTCGTGTCTGCAATTAGAGCGCTGCTTACGTCGACCCATCGATCGGCAGGCTGCTCGGCAGAGTAGAAGGGTTGCGTGATGAACGGGGTCGGCTCGGCGCGCATAGACCTCTTGATGTCATCCATGAGGGTATCCTGGGGAGGAACTGCCTGGAGGATAAAATCCTGATGATACCGCTGGAGGAATCCGGCAACGTTCATCGGCGAATCCCCATCAATGGTAACGCGGGAGAACTGCTCGAAGCCCTCTAAACCGTTGCCAATGCCCGGCGTAGACAGATAGCCGCTGCTCGACGGTGAGCTGACCGCGGTTTCGAAAGAGGTGATGTAGTCAGGGAAAGGAATGTCAACGTCTATAACACCGTCCTCCGCATTGATTGACGTTTTGACCGGAGAACGGAAGTCGCCGCTAGGGTCAGGAACTCGCTCCGGGAAGGGGGCCCTCTCAGGAGCATCCTCGACAGCCTGATCATCGAATCCCCGCGGGGTTGTAGGCCCGTTGCCATTGCTTTCGGTCTTGTGAATGTCTGTTCGGCGGTAACCTTCAGGGCCGACTTCCCTGACCATTTCTGCCAATCTATCTCGACGTCCTCCCGACCCTGATTTGGTGGGGGATGTAGGGTTGCTGCTGTAGGGTTGGCTAGGAGTGGTCAAGCCTGTCGAATCCCTCCTCTTTCCGTTCCACAGCGTGCTAATAACACTACCCCAACGCGACCCCGACATGCGAGAATCTGTGCTCGCCGAGCTGACGTGCCCCGAGCTTTCACCACGCTTCAGTGTCCGTTTGAGGTCGTCCGCGGCAACACTGCCACTACTACCAGGTCTTAGACTTCGTCGGGTCTCGAATCTTTGGGCGGTTGCAAAGTGTGGAATCGTCGTCTCTGGGGTGATTGTAGTCGTCGTTGCGGCACTACTTTTCCGACTGACCTGGTCGTTTCCAGGGATGGGCAAATTTGATCGGATTGAAGCAGCATCCGAAACGCGCCTCTCATGATGGCTCTCCATACTCAAGTGCGCAAGCTGAGGTGGAACACCGGAGGCTCGTGTACTTTGGCTAACAGTACGGGAATGCGAGACTCTCCTTGGCCCTGTTCGTCGGTTGATCTTGCGCCGCAATGACTCTTCGCGGAGAATTGGGATAATCAGCGAAGGTGGCGATTGGGAGAAAGCGCCAAAAGAGGTTGAAGTACTCGGCCGGTGAGCTCTGGTGGAAGAAAGGTGCTGGTGGGATGGCAAAAAGGCAGAAAGAAGGAAGATGAGACGTCTTGCCATCATCTTGTCTGACGAGATGATGATAGTCCGTGCTGGGAGTGATAGATCATCCTCGCCTTTGGCCTTTTGTTGCTGATAGTGCTTTTTGCGGTACCATGCTGGACTCATTGCGTTTAGCCAATCGGTGTGCGTAGCAAGAAAGCCAGTCAAAAGATTGAAGAAAAAGAAGCCGTGTTCTTTCTCGCCAGCCTTTCTTGCCATCCACCTAGCTTCGTCCCGCCAGATACCCCATCTCCCCTGCGCTGTGATGACCCGTTGGGCGCTCAAGCCCGTCACCACTCGAATCCTGGCAGCATCAGCCTCTTGCACAATTGTGTTATCGTTCTGTAAACAGTGAAGCTGTAGAGCTATGACTTTTGCGTTAGTCTTGGGAGGCTTGACAAAGTGAGGTTCGTCGCTTCGTCTTCCACCCATGGATGGACCTCTGCTGGCGTACGAAGATGCCGAAGGAGGATATGGGTCCGGCGAAGAGATATCGGCCTGTTTTAGTAGCACACCGAGCGTAGTGGCAACTACCCCTTGGAGGTGCGTCAAAGTTCGCATAATGATGTCCCAGTGCTGAGTGACGGTGTCCATCCTGTCGTCGACGTCTGTTGAGCAACTGGAATCCATGGAGTCAATGGGGAAATTGGACCCAGACATGTTCCATCCTGAGCGGCGGGCGGAGCTCATGGAGGATGGGAAGGAGTCCTGCTCTGTATACGAGCTGGCACCACGATATGTTGACCTAATAGTGGAGGGAGGTACCATCTGCGCAGAACTGGGAGGAAGCTGGACCACCAATACAACTGCATACATTGGTGTACGCTTTTGTTTGGGCTGCAACTTCTTCTTCTTGGGGGCATTCGCGTCTTCGGCAGACTGCGGAAACGGGAAGCCGGTGTTGTAATCCGAAAACCGGCTCAAAGGTGTGTCGCTCTGTGCCTCGTCATCGCTAGGCAAGAGTACAGGGAATAATCGGGTAATGAGAATCTTCCTCCTCTCAGGAAGACTTCGTGTATTTGGTGCAGACGACGTGAAGGATTGTTGCGGTTGCAGAGGCGAAACGTTGTCCGATGTGTAAGACTGTGCTAGCCTGCTGGACCGCATGCTCGACCGACCTATAGAGCCGCGACCGTCACCAAGATAGGAGCCACCGTATTCAGGGCGGTTTTCGGTAGGGACGATGTGGACCTTTGTCGAAGTGCCCTTGTAGGCCATTAATTCCGAATTTCCAAATACGGAGCCCGCAAAGGCATGGATCTCGTCGGCGTACTCTCTTCGTGCGCGCTGGAGATCCGTCTCAGCTTGAGATTGAGTTCGGCCTTGCATCGAGGCCCTGCGATCGAACGCTCCTTGGCGGGGTTGGGGGCTGTCCGGCTGGATTACCAGAGGTCGCGATGACTGGTTCAGACTGCTCTTTCGCGGCGAAGTTGGGCCTCTGTATGAGTCCTGCACAGTTCCCATGCCAGTTGGCGGACGGTCTGCTGCGGCCATGGAAGTCGGCTTTGGAGGACCAGGATGACTATCGAAAAGCAGCTGTGCTGGGAAGGAGGCAACGGCATCTTGCATGATGAGCATGCGAACATGTCGAGTGTCGAGGTCGACGTCTCCGTCGTAGTCAAAAGCACCTGCGAGGGATGCCATGGGAAGACCAGAGCCTAAGGGAAAGAGGTTCTCGTTTGGGTGCTGGTACAGGGCGTCGGTATCGGGAAACAAGAGGTTCCGGGTATGGATATCCTCCTGTCTGGATTCGAGAGACATAGGAGCCTCATTGTGAGTGATGGTGTTGTAGTTGTTATTTGATTGTGATGAGGCTGAAGCACCTGAAGCACTCGGCGTGCCCAAGTTGAAGAGCTTCCCTAACATCGTGGGTGAGATGACTGGGAAACTATTCAATTACAACGGACTGCTGGACTCTTGTTGATTAGAAATTGGGGGAGTGTGCCATGTTTTCAGCGAAGCACACGATTTTGATAGATCAGATGGAAAAGCATAGCTTCTGAAAGGAATTCCATGTGATTGAGGGTGAGTAACGCGATGAACCGTGATGGTGGAGGGTGAGGCTCAATCCAAAGTCGGCATATGGTGGTTAGAGGCGGGCTGAGACCAACAGAGTTGAGGGGTGCACAGGAGTTGGAGAGGTCTAGGTAGCCGGGGGCCGGAGTTTAATGGCGATGAGTCGACGGCGTTCGTTCAAGGTTGGGCAAATCGGAAGTGGCTGAAGTGTTGCGATGCAGGCTCTCCGCGTCTGTGAGACGCACGCACGCGAGCAGAATTGGAGTCTTCTTTTTTCCCCCTTTGGGCGGCTGCCGCTCCGATTTGGATTGCGGGGATGAGGGTTGTAAAAGGTCGCGAGAGGAACCCTACGTCGAAGCCGCGGGCGGGGGAGCGAGCGCGTTCGGGCGGGCGTCGATGATTGTTGAGGAATGCTGGCGCGAAGGGGGGTAACGTTGGCGGCGCAAAGGCACGATAGAGGGTTGGGATGTGTTAAAAAGTTGAGTCGAAGACGGAAGGAGAAATGCGTGTGTGTGTGAGAGGCAGTTGAATGTGACGCAGTCAAAGAGAACCAGATGGTCGGGACAAAGGCGGCGGCGATTGCAGTGGCGGATCAAGATGGGCCGGGGGGTTGGTTTGAGAACTCGGTATCTGGGGTGAGCAGTGCCGACTGCAGGTGGTCTCGTACTTTGGCGAAGAGCAGCGAAGGCGGCAGAAGTGATCTGTAATATTCGCTGAATGGGACCTGGTTTCCGTTGAACGCGGGGCAGAGAGAGTGTGTTGTGGCAACAGTTGGGTGTTGGAGTGAGTGAGTGCAATTGTGGTGAAGCGTGGGAGCGAGGATGGTGGTGGTGATATTTGGATTGGACGGAATAGTATCGGGATTGTCGTCGTAGAAGTCGGAAAGTGGACGAGGTCGGTATGAAGTAAGGCGAAGAAAGGGTTGTGTACTTGTGGACTTGTGGTAATTAGTGGTGGAGGATTGGCAGTGTCGGAGGTGGGCGGAATGTCGATTTCAGTTGTGTGGTGTCCGACGTGGTAAAGAGAGAGGGCGGGTTTAGCTTGGCGGGGATTAGTTGATGTGTCGTGGACGGGAAAACCTGGTCAACAGGCAGAAGAAACGAAGACAGGCCGCAAGTCGCAGGTGCAAGCGGTACGTCGAGAGGGTGGAAGGGATAGGCCGAGGGCGGGTGAAGTGCGATTTGCTCCGTTGTGGTGGTGGTAGATACTTGGATGATGGTGGTGGTGGTGGTGAGGGCGGCGAGGATGATGGTGCGGAAGAGGGTGGTAAGGTTTCCGGAATCTCAGCGTCGGTACCTCACGGCAGAGAGATTGACATGGACATGGACATGGCCCGGGAAGGGGGTGTGCGGTCAGGTCAATGGTGCTGCGTCCATGATGTTTTGTGACGAGGGACTCGAGCGTTGATGATGATGATGGTGTTTTGGTAGGAGGAAGATGCAGAAGCACAAGCACAAGCAACAAGAGAGAGGAGGAGAGAGTAAGGTAAGGTAGAGCAGAGCAGCAGCTGTAATTGCGGGCACATGGCACTGGGCAGAGAGAGGGACGGAAGTGCCGCAATCGTGGGTGGAGCGGCAGCTGTGGGGTACGTACTCGTTGGAGTATCAAGTCTCTCTTCTTCCATATCTCTCTCTTTCTACTATGCAGTAAGGTACTACTCCATAAGGTACTTCAAGCCTACCTTAGGTACTACGCAGTGCTCCATACTGCAAGTGAGAGGAACCTGGTCTTCACGGTTCATCCCCGATGCCCGCTCCACGCCACGCTCATAACGCGGCGATGCCCACAACGACGGCCCAACGACTGGGACCTTTTGAGGTGGATTATCTTTGGGTAGTGGAGCTGGAATGGAGCATTGGATCGTGCTCTCTTTTTTTCCATCTGCCCTTTGGCGGCCTAGCCCTGGGACTGGTACACTAATAGCATCTGGATTACTACGCAGTGGGTAACCGTGCCTTATGTAAGTGGACAGTACTTTGTGTCAAGTATCTATCAGAATATGGACTCGCTGTTAGGTTGTCTGCCATTGGGTTCTTTCCGCGTCGTCGTCACTTCTCTCGCCGTCTTTTTTCCGGCAGTATCTCGTTCTTTCCATCCTTGACTCTTGCATTCTGACTTCCTTCCCTCCCATCGCAGCTACACCCCGAGGTATTCTTCGGAGAAACTTGGAAAGAGGCATGTAAGTAATGTGGCACGGCCGGTACGTACTACGATACCTTAGCTCGCACATCCCGAGAATACCTCACTTTAGGCAAGGTAGGTGGTGGAGGTACCTGACCCTGCCCTTCTTGTGTACCTTAGCTCGAGGCACATTGTGAACGGCAAGATGATGCATGTCTGACTTCTGACTCTGTCAGGCTTGGTCAGCGGCTATGGCAGCGGCAGCAGTAACGGCAACGGCAGAGGCGGCGGCAGCAGCCACATCATTTCATCCCCTCCTGCCAAAACCTCATTGTGCATGGCTTGTCGTTGGACGTCGTGAAGATCCCTCCTTCTTTCCGCCTCCCATCTCGCAGTGTCTTTTCCCGAGAGCTGATACTGGTATGGGGAGCGGCAGCAGGGCATAACAACATGGGGGAAACCTACCTTACCTTAGTCTAAGATACATTTAGGTAGGGGGCTGCCGCCTGCCGATGCTGTGTAATTGGGCTTTCGATGTATCTTCAAAAATGCGGTGAACAAAACAGCCCTTGCTCTGCCGTGCATCGACTGCATTAAAACCCGCCCACTACCACACTGCGTCCACTCTGCATCCAGTACTATCCGAGGTACGTATCTTTTATATAGGTACTGCGTAGGCCACTTGCGCGTGTCGCCTCGTCCGCTACTGCATCTCTGCTCTAGCGCTACGTCTACTTGACGTCTCTCACTCTGCCCCTCTAAAACTGGGTAGCATTCGAGCAACACAGTGGACCTGGGAGGCGAATTGGGAAAATATGCTGCTTGCTGATTGGAATAAGAGAAGGTCAAAAGTCGTATCACGGGGTCGGGAAAGAGGGCGTGAGATACAGAGCAGAGTTGAGATTGGAAAATAAAATACAAAAGACGAACAGAAGAGGAAAAGAAGACGGAAAAACGTGTATCAAGCCGGGGTAGACCCGGTAGAGGAATGGTCCCCTTAGGTAATGTCTCAACCGACTCGTCCAAATCAGCGAATCTCAAGTCTCGTGCAATTAATTCCCTAGACTCAATTGTAGAAGCTAGTTCGACCACTCTGAACAGCGGCGGGGTAATTAGCCCCCATTTGACACTCGCACCCCATGTTCCCATGTTTTGTGACTCGAGGACCCTGAATTTGGGGCGAACTGGTGTCTCGTGATCTCTCTTCCCTCACTTCCCCATGTTCTACTATTGCCCTCCTCTCTTATTACACTCATCCCTAGGATACCGCGATACCTCACCATACCGATTCTAGGTATCCAAAACAACAACGGGCGGTGACCATCACAACACACGAGTGGCAATGCGCCTCGTCCGTGTTGCTGCTCCATTCCGTTTTATCGTGCCAAGTACCTACCATAGCCTCAAAAATACAGGTGACAGGATGGGTGCTGTCCCGTTCAAATGGTAAATTGCATCGAGCATCCCGGGTCACGGGTGGTCCCCAAAGCCCCAAACGTCTTCAGCCGTGCCTGCCGTCATCCAATCCGCAGCCCTCTAATTCCGTCCCCGGGCGACCCCTTCCTTCCTTCCTTCCTTCCTTCTTTCCTCCGAGTTTCCATTGTCCCCGTGACTTCCTCTCCTGTCCATACGGCAATACACAGTACGTACCATTCTGGATGTCTCCAATATCCCATGTCGAATTTCTCTTTCTCTTGCGCACCAGTCTTTTCCTCTCTGCCTCGTCAGCCCTGTCTGTTTTCATCGGCTACCCCTTGCATTAATCCCACCTCGAGGTTTCACTCTCGTCAACAACTGCCCTGCAACAAGAACATCATTGGTGACCCTGCTCTCCAAGACGACGACGACAACCATCAGTACTGCTGACCGTAACTCCCCGAACCAGCGTCAGCATTCGTCTGTCCCTGGCTCAAGTTTATACCCTCGTGGCCGACGCTGATGTCAATCAACTTGGAGCATGTTGGGCTGTTCTCGCTTCGCTTGTCATCTTCTTGCGCCCGTCGTCTTGTCCGTGCCTCTTCCCCCGGTCATTTGAGGCCACCGAGGGAGCATTCATCATCTTGTCCCATGGCACAGCCCGACTTCAAACATACACAACCAAGTTCAACTTCACTTGGGCACCGACTACGTCAAAGAGATGGATTCCTTACGATACCTCGTCTCAGAAACTCCGTGCGACTGTCAGAGTTGATAGAAACAGGGCATAGAGTCTTACCTGCAACATCAGGTCACTCGACGAATGCATGCCAGCACTTATCCGTCAGCATCTGGTTCTCGGAGCCGACCCCGACGGACCTCGTCGATCATCCCCCAATCCCTGCGCTCACGCCTCCCTGGCAACAAGGCGTAAATCTTCTGCCTGCTTGTCACTCCTCTACGGATACCCACCACGAGCAGCCAGCGAGGCCTAGCATACCCCTGCTGCGCCGATAAATGTTCCCCAAATTACATCAGTCGCTGACAAAAGCGTCCTGTTCCCGACTAATGACTGCTCGTCTTGTCCTCGTCTGCCAGCCACCGCCCCATTCATCGCTCGCAATTACTCCAGCTCAATAGTTGTCCTCTCCCACCCCGCTGTGGCCAGCCCCTCCAATACCACAGGAAACAATGCTCACGGGTCCAAACAAACCAGAAATGGAGGGGCACGAGGGGAAAGCGATGCGAGTCAACGTTAACCATGTTGCTGTTCGACATGACTGCAGCGTGGAGCAGCACCGCAAGTCCCAGATAGAAGCGGAATCCCATCGTGCTGGTTAAAAGTGGCTCGGTCTGAGGCGGATGACCAAGCGTCTGGCCGATAAGAAACATACATCAGGTTACAACGGCACCGCACGGTGCGGAGCTTCAGTCTCCAGATTCCAGTCACTCAGCGAGATTATCCTCCTCGGTGAGAGACCGACACCTTGGAGTTCGAATTATCGGTGCAACACTCGACAACAAGACTCCAGGATATACCTATCTTCTCCAAGAGGCACGTATGTACCTCCATACGACAGGCATCATCTCCCAGCGTGTCACTGCGACAAGCCATCAACACAGGGGGTTGTCACTCGCACCATCATCCCGACAAACTCACCGCGTCTTTTTCCGCCATACTACGTATTGCCTCGGTCGCCCAACCATGCTCCGATCAAGCTTTCCCATGCTCGCTTTTGTCGACCGGCCAAGGACCTCGGTGCGTCCAGCAGCCTAATTGCACGTCCCTTTCCGACACGCGACTGCTTCACCGACCTTCCCTTATTGTTCCTCACAGACCAGCGACCCAACGTTGCCCAAACTCAGCAGGGTATATGCCTTCTGTCCGGCTTTCGGAACCGCAACCTAGAATAACTGTCACTCACGGTCATCCCCGGGAGCTTCTTTTCTGGCCAGTGCCGTGGCCATCGTGATCATTGTTGATTGTGTCTTGAAAGAGACCATCTACTATGGAAACACGTCGTCTACGTCTTGAGTCACACACCAGATGACACCAGAATACCCGCCTGGTACACGTACTGGTCTCGAGTAGCACCGCCACGGCGATGTGTCGGGACCCCTACGGATAGAGGCGCCGCCTCCCATGCGCCAGTGCCAAGTTGAAATGCAGCACAAGCTGCAGATGAGACGCATACACGTAGGGCGGCTGCAAGCTAACAGCTGCGTCTCCTACGGGAATTCGGCGTAGATGTCCTAGTCGCCATGTGTTCGCTTGAAGTTTTGACTGCCAGCACTTTATCGTTGAACAGCGTCATAACCATGTATCGCATTCTAAGTCGCACCCGTCGCGCACCTATTCTTGTTAGCCTCAAACCACGCCTCCAACTGCGACGCGAGGCGCAAATCGAACCGAGCTTCTCCTATACGACGTGATACCGATTCATGGACATGGAGTATGGACACACGCACCGCCCCGCCGGGCAGCAGACATCCTCGCTAAATCCATCCATCTTGACACACATCGGCCCTTTCCAGAGGTTCATTGCTTGTGGTTACTCCCAGCCAAGCGAAGCGGCCTACCTGCGCCAATCAAGGGCCCGCTGATCAGGTCGCGATGCTGGATACACCTTCCACAATAGGCACTCGATCATGCATCCCGGAACTGTCCCGCGTGATGCTCATGATCCTCACCTTTACTGAGGCACTGCTTGTATATCCTCGACAATCGGGCAAACAAGTTCTCTCGGGGCTGTCTATCTCAGGGGCCGCTTCAAAGTTCAGCCCAATTCCCAGGCTCCTGGGCCACTCGCTGCTCAGCAAGTCGCAAACGCACGGGTCACCGGGGGTCGTATGTAGTCTTCCGTCGCCAGCCGGTTTGTCCTTGCAAAACGCTCATTAATACAGCAAGCCTCACCTTGGCTTCTCGACTGGGTTATGCTATGGTCCTGCTGCCTGATTTGCTTCTATCATCTCCCGGACAAGCCGCAGATGTCAAGCGGGAACCGGAAGCATTCACGCGGCGAAGCGGGCGTTCTCGCGCAAAGTCTAGCTGCAACCTGCCTCACCGATATCCAACTCCAAGACCGCGAAGCTACACTACAAACTTTCTTGATCAATAAGGCCGTGGTATGATCTCATTATCCAACATGCCAGGTAATAAGCTATCCGTTATTGGCCATCCAAGCCCGGCAAAGAGGCAGCAGTGTGTCCAGCGCCAGGGTAAAGGGAACCTCCTATCGGTCTATTCGCCATCCTAATTCTCAGACATGACCATGCGACTGAGGACACCCAGCGGAACGGTTCCCCGTATTCACCATCCCAGTGACATCAGCCGTGAAGTGGTCTTCTCCCGTTCGGGCTTTTGTCAATTTGCGAGCGTTGCTGTCGTTGGCTATATCTCACCGAAGTCTGCGATTTCTATGGTCTCGTAGCAATCCAGAACTCGCAACTCGCCACTTATCCAGAAGAGCCGGTGAATTTACTCGGAATTCCCGCAAATTGGGATAGAAGTTTGGTTGTACCTATCTTCCATGCATCTATCGCATAGTGTTCGCCACACCTACCGGCAACAACCGACCATCGTCCCGTGTCTCAACGGTCGATGGTTTGTCCCTGATAATTCCGATGATTTCTCCAACCTTGCCTTTTTGGAGACCGACGGCCAGCTCCCACCATCCTTCTTGCTTGCCAATAGGTATCATTGTCCGGCTCGGTTTTCCCCGTCAGTTCAGTCCACGGGCCGGGCCAGCCCGGCTTACGCACGGCGGTGATGGCGACGATCTTCCTCAAAGTGGCATGTCGGTTACATGTCTAGGGATGTCAGCAGCCATGGATCATGGTAGTGTTCCCGACGGTTATCACAACGGCTTTTGGAGCTAACATATCTCGCGCTCACACAAGTTTGAAGAGCGGCCATGATCGGGACGTAGGCAATAGGCGGTCGGCTTCTGCATGCCTAGGATTAGCGCAGCCGAAAGGCTGATAGGGCCACACATTATTGTTCCTCTGTCGCACTCTCGCTTCCTCTCGTGTGCCCAACCAAACAGACCTACGCACTAATCTTTGACTCATAGGAATCGAAAGGTACTGGATGGATGTCAGCAACGGACTGTCCCGTTGTACTCGGCCCGGGGTGCGGCGCTATAGCTCGAGGCCGATGTGAGGGTGCAGGACAGACCGGCACTTTTGCTGACCTTGGAAGCGTCCAGCCTATGATTTCGGTTCCCTAGCCACTTACACCGTACACATACAGGCTCGTAGGTGGGAATGTAGCAACCGAGGACACCTCGGATCCATGGATTCGCATCGTTCCAAGGAACCATTGCCGCTAAGGTCGATCTCGGTTCTGCAATTCTGCAGTTTGGGAAAATGCAGCATTATTCTGCAACGTTTCCCTCCTCTGGATCAATGTCATGGATGCAATCATCCCACTTTTCGGCAAATTTGTTGGTTCCCTCCCCCCACGCCATTTCGGGGGCGTCCGAGGGGCGGGTTCCCGTCCCCCGCAGAGGAGACCAGGCTTACTGCTTACCACGGTATCGGGACGGCGATATCAATTCAATCTCCACGGTGAGAGATAGCGCTAGTGATGAGGCGATAGCATTGCAGAATGGCGATGACCAATGTGTTTTCAACGTGATTGTTCATCGAGTTTGACACATCCCCACGCCGCCCTAGTCAAGTAATGCTATGTGGTGGATGGCGTGGTCAGGTGGGTAGATGTTTTGTCCTTCCTTTTCAGCTCAGCTTGGTGTCCTTGGAATCTTTGATAAGGTACTCTATCAGATTTTGTAAGCTGGTTCGCCTTTCTTTCGTCTTGGACTTGGGAATGGCGACTGCAAAACGCCAGCTGAGTGAGGTGAGGCACTTCCGCTCAAAGACGTAGCTTTTTTTTCCTGTGCCGGTTTTGCTATTGCTACCCTGGTCTTACAAGTCTCCGTCTTGTGACTCTGTTCCCTGGACCCCCGGACATGACCAATCATTCGGTGAGGAAAAACACTGTGATGATGTTATCCATGTCTTGTTACTCGGACTGGCTGGACGACGAGTCGGACGGGGGGGTTTTTTTTTTCTTACTTATACTTGCGAGGCAAAGAGGCGGCACGGAGGGACTAACGATGTGACCTTGCCCGGAAGGACGTGGTCGTATCGATTCTTCAGCAGTGAGACCCATCTTAGTTGATTTGGTTTGATTTGATATGATGTGGTGGTAAGAGGTTCCTACACATGAGGCTGTGCCAAGATTTTCTTTTGGGAGTTGGAAAGGTGGTAAGGCTTTTCTTTTCTTTTCTCACATCATCTTTGGGGGGGGGGGGGGGCTTCAGTATTCTGATGTGACGATGACGGTTCCTCCGTTGTGTGACGGAGGTGGGAGGTTGTATGCATACAGGCAGCAGTCTTACTTTCCAGCGTTTTGCGGGCGTTGGTTTTTCTTGTCATCATGTGAAATGTGAGTTGGACTAGGTGGTTTCTTTTTGGTGAGGCTTAGGGGGAGTTGTAGTAGGCCGTGAGCGAAGATGGTTCCCGGCCAGTGATGTGAAACTTTAGAGGAGGATAGATGACTGGGCATACGCACTCCAGTCCAGTCCGACCTTCCCATGGCTTGAAGCACCATCTCACTGACCGTATCAAACTAGCTGCGTTCAGCTCTATACCTTACCTTGAAACATTGAATATCAAGATATCTTCATTCCTTCCTGGACTTCGTGGTACGGTCGTCGTTTTGTGGTGGTAGGTTGCAGTGCGACGGAGCGAATTCCGAATTGCTGTAATCTTAAGCCAATAGCATCGGCTGTAGACGCGAAGCTGCTTATGCTGTCTTCCGTTATGGTGATGTGTGCGGTTGCGAGGGTTGTTGTCTGGTCTAGTTGCCAGACGAGTAAGTTTGAAACTTCTTGGACCCTGGGGACCTGAGGACGTATTGTCAGTCTTTTCCGGTTTGCTCTTTCCATATCGCCTGCTTCCAACATCCACATCTACATCCTCCCTATACACGTTAAGATACATGTACGCATTTTGTGCCGCCTGTCTCTGAATCTTTGGGGTAAAATGCATAATGATATGGAAAGGGAAAACTACCTTACCTTTAGCATCTCCCCCCGGACAAACTCCACGTCAACGCCCGCAGGCGCGCTCTCCATCAGGATCTGGCCTGCGCGCCGGCAGAGGGGCACAGCGGAGAGGGTGATTGTTAGGGCGATGAAGATGCCGATTGCCGGGTCGGCGTAGAGGCGGTTGGGGGAGGGAGATTTCCAGATGATGAGGGCGGCGATTATGACGGAGAGGTTGTTTAGGGCGTCGGTTAGGACGTGGAGGAGGACGCCTAGCATGTTGATGTTGAGGGGGTGGGTGTGGTTGTGGTGCTTGGGAGATGATGTTGTTGGTATAGGCGTATTGGTGGGCGAGAGGGGGTCTCTTGACTCCTCGGCGGGGTGTGTGGTTTCTCGGGTATGTTCCTGATGATGGGGTTCTGTGTCTTGAGTTCAGATTCGTTGTAGACGGCTTGGTTGAAGATTTTGCTGACCGTGGAGGAAACTTAGGACTATCATGTTGAGGCCGAGGCCGATGCAGCCCATGATCAGAATCAGTATTGGGTCTTTGAGGTCTGTGAATGTTTGTCAAAAGGTTTGAGCTCGTTACTATCGTTTGCCAAAGGCCAAGCCCGTCAGGACTGGCAGGCAAGAAAGGCCCAAAACTCACTTGGAAGTTGAGTGAATCTCTCAATCGCTTGGAGGAGGATGCTGACACCCAACGCAAGCAGAAACACGCCGTTGAAGAAGGCTCCCAGCACCTGGGCGCGATTCCAGCCAAAGGGTAGGGATTTAGGCGGAGGGGTTTTCCTCTCTGAGACCTTTTTGGTATATCAGTCTCCAGGCCAAGTACGGCTTGGTCAGGTTTTTAGAAGGAGGACTTACTACCAAAGCTATCAAGGCGACGGCGAACCCTATCAGGTCATTCATCTAGATCGTTTGTCAGATACACCGACTGAACTAACATTAAGAAATAGGGGGATTGGCTTTCGCCGTCTTACGTAGTGAAAGGCGTCTGCTATAAGAGCGAGAGACTTTGTGCGGTACCCGACGACCAGCTCTGCGATGAAGAAGCCGCCAGATATCGCTATTGCGGCGATTATACGGCGCTTTCTGTTGATCCTGAAGCGAGACATACTCGTCGGGCTTTTCCACGTTCGGGAGAAGTTATCGTGAAACCACTACCAAGATTTGATTTGAACTTCAACAAGGACAAAAAGGAGGAGGAAGCGTCGACATGCGTAAGGCGGATACTATTAAATCGCGCTATAGTCAAGATCTTTTTGTTTTCCATCAACGGAAGAGAGCTTTGGACAGCGGTCGTACGGCCACAAGAGACGACGGATGAGAGTCTCGTACAGCCGGGTCATTTCCCCAAGACTCGGGACACACACAGACACGAGAAAGGTGTCTCTGTCCCGGCCCGGGTTGGCACATACAGGCACGGGAAGGAAACGGAAGCACGGAAGTTGTTTCTGTTCTATAAACAAAGTTTGGGGCTGATGACTCGTAGGTTTTAGATATTACGCAACTTCGCCCGTTCCTACTGGGATCATGGAATATGTTTATTGAGACTTTTGGAGGAAGGCGAGTAGGAAGAAAGGTTGGTGGTTGACTTAGTGGCATCGATTCGGATAGCTGCGTTGTCACTGTGCGATGCACCTCCTTGGCGGTAATTAAAGGGGATCAGAGTGTTTGCTTCGGGGTGATTAAAGGTGTCACAAGTTGGTTGTCAGTTGCTCACGATGAACAAGATTCGTTGTATATCTGGATGGTGTTGAGTTGACGTGGCTGACTGCTTTAGTACGAGAGCGTGTGACGGTGAACCGAAAGAGGTCAGCGCGATCAAGACTTCTAAGGCAGCGAGGTCACATAAACAGAGTTGGGGAGTCTGGAAAGAGGCCATTCCTCGTAGTTTTGACTTATACTAATAGTCAAGTCAATTTCAAGTTTCTAAATACTGGATGAGTATTATTAGTTCAATTAACTTCTGATTTGAGAGTATTCTTGAAAATCACAAGCTGAGTCTGATACAGAAACGAAGTCCCTTCAAAAAGAATGCATTGTGCCGTGCGGCTAACACGATGACAGGCCGTGGGTCTCACATTGGATAGGCTCAATTGAGACCAGGTGAGACCCTGGAAGATGCGAGCGTCGAAAACCTGGGGATTGTCTAAGCCAGAGAGGCAGGCGGTGTGGCGTAGTGAGAGCTCGGCGCCACAATTCTGCCGTTGCGACGGAGCTGCACCCTGTGACGATGCCACTACGGTCAATCTAGGAGCTTCAACTACAGCCGATTGAAGCCATTCGCAAGGTCCACGATCCCATTACCAACGAAACATACGAATAGACTCAGTAGAATTGAACGCAAGCAACGAAATGCTACTGCGAAACCTCCACACAGGCCACCGTTGACGAGCCTCTCCCTCGTCGCGCAACAAGCAGCCCTCTCCCCCCTCCCCCACTAACACCATCACCACCAAGACGCTCTGCTCCCACGATGCCTCGCAATGCCGGTGCGGCACCCTCTCTACGCAAGGGACCCAACTGGTCCTCCCACCTCCGCCAGTTCAGCCGAAGCAGTCTCGAACCGCCCTCCGCGACATCGTCCGTCGACTCGCCCCGATCCCCCGATACCGTCTCCAGTGCCTCGACCATCCGCGGCGACAACTCGTCCAGCTCCGTGAAACAGCGCCGACTTGAGCGGAGGTGCACCGTCGGAGTCAACGAGGGATACTCGCGCGACGAGGTGCTTCTTAGCCCGGAAGTGATCAAGGGCGATGTCAGACCTGGGAGCCTCGTGGCCATCACCGTGATCAAGACCGAGGGCGATAAGACTGCGATAAAGGACCATGCGACGGCGCGCGGCGGGAATGCTGCGAACAACACAGGTGCGGGAGCGGGACAAGGCGATGCGGCGCCGGAGGGAGCGACGCTAGGGAAGAAGTACTTCTGCGTCGCAAAGGAGATGTCCAAGGAGCTCAAGAGCCGCTTGCCCAACGTCGACATCTACGTTGTCAAACATATCGCAGATGCCTTTGGCATGAAAAAGGGCACGCAGGTACTCTTGACGCCGGTGGATGCTGACAACCCCGCGACGGCCGCCTCGCACGTTGAGCTCTCGTTCAAGGACCAGTACCTTTCGCGATCCGACATGTGGCGCCTGGCCATCGGCGAACTTACGGAAAGGACAGTCTACAAGGGCCAGTCGATATTGTTCATGGGCACGATAAAAGCGCAGGTCACGGCAGTATTCGTGGACGGGCGAAAGACGCACTCCGCCTTCTTCACGAGGAATACGAGACCGATTTTCCGGAGCGAGTCTGCGCGGTATGTGCTGTTCATCCAGATGGCGCGGGAGATGTGGGATTTCGACTCGGAGGGGTCCGGCGAGATCCTCTTCAACAAGGTCGTCAACGGCTTCCTGCCGGCGCTGTTCAAGAAATGGGCCAAGCTCAAGGCCAAGCACCTCGTGAGCATCGTGCTCTTCGCGAGGGTGGAATACGACACGGGCCTGACGACGGAGCTGGCGAGCAGCACGCTGCATGGGGACTACTACACAGGCGTGCAAATATCGGGCGACCGCAGGCCGTACAAGGACTTTTACCGTGTCGTTGTCAGTGAGATGGCGAGCGGGGAGTGGACGACGATCCTCAACCAGCTGAAGCGCGAGTTCAACTTCTTCCGGCGGGACATTAGCCTGCACCACCAAAAGGCCAACAGCGCGTTCGTGCCGCTGGCCGAGGAGAACGGAGGCAAGGGCATCGCGTCCAACCGCGTCAAGGCTGAGTCGTCGCTGGCCATGTACGGCAACTTCCTCGAGGCCATCAACCTCGCCTCGTCACAGTTCGCGCACGACTATGTGGACCGCGACCTCATGCGGACGGGCATCTCGATTGTGGTCATTAGTCCCGGGCCCGGCGTATTCGAGGTTGAATACGAGTCTCTGCGCCGGACCACCGAGGCCCTCGTCGGCAACGGAATCGGCATCGACCTCATCTGCGTGCCAAAGATGCCGCTCCACTCCGTCCCGCTCTTCCGGTACCGCAACCCGCAGACCTCGGAGGGCTCTCACGGCCTGTCGAGATCGAGATCCGTACGGAGCCGCGAGAGCACGCCGAAGCAGCAGGCCACGCCCATCATCGGCAGTTACCAGTCGATGGCCGAGTCGCTGTCACCGACAAAGGGGCTAGAGCTCGCTCACCGCATCGACAGGCTTGCGAATCCGCAGGACGAGTGGTCGTATGCGGTGCCACAATGGCTGCACGTCTCCTACTGGACCGGGACATCCGAAGAGGCGCTGTCGTATCAAGGCATCGCCCTCTCGGTGTCCGAGGACAAGGAGGGCCATGAGAGCGAAGACTTTGCTATCCGCGCGAGGATGTATGATCTTCAGATGCGCAGCGTCTTGGAGACGAACGAGATCGAGACTACACCGCTTCAGGCTGACCCGCTGTTCCCTGTGACGACGACCGAGTCTAAGAGCTCGCTACGGTCGCGGCTTAGCGGGACAGACGAGATCGCCATGATACCCCTGAAGCGCCACCAGGACACGCTCGTGGACCATGTGTACGGGTTCCAAAAGTTCATGCCCGACAGGCTTGTGAAGCCGGGCGAGAAGT
Source organism: Colletotrichum paranaense (assembly GCF_030867605.1). Classification (NCBI taxonomy): domain Eukaryota; kingdom Fungi; phylum Ascomycota; class Sordariomycetes; order Glomerellales; family Glomerellaceae; genus Colletotrichum; species Colletotrichum paranaense. Next base: position 3,379,847 of record NW_026848961.1, on the reverse strand, counting down.
CGCTGTGGAAGCAGCTGCAGGAGTATGACGAGACTAGGGCGAGATTGCCGAGGTCGCGGCGGCCTGCGCAAGCAAGAGCCTCAAGGGACTTAGAGGAGACGACGAGGCGGCAGCTGATGGAGGACGCGGGGCTGTTTGGGACGTCGCTGCCCGAGAAAAAGATTGTGCCGAACCAGAGCCTCGCGGCCGTCACGGCGGGGCGCAAGTTATCGGTCAACATTGTCGATAGTGAAAAGGCGGAGATTGTAGCCGCTGCGAGGAAGGCTGCGAACCACCCCCCGGCGGCACCATCCGCGGGTGCAGCGGGGACATCATCTCATCAGACATCGTCTTCCACTTCCTCGTCGACGACCCCCGATTCTCACAGCGTGGCGGGTAAGATGTCTGTAGCATCGCCGTCCAAACCTCCTAGATTTATGCGACAGATCAGTCTCGGCCTGCGGGGCTTCGGCATCGCGGCGCCCAAGGTGGTGGCGGCGGAGGCGAGCTTCGAGACGGTCAAGGCTTCAACGGAGCAAAGTGTGACGAACCCCACGATGCCGCTGGTCATGTCGACGATGCCGCGCCCGTCGTCGCCGCAGGTCATCAAGCCGAGTATTTCGACGGCCATGTCCTCGTTCTCGCCGCAGCTGTTCCGGTCGGATTCGCGGGATACCCTCAAAGACTTGCCCTCAACGCCGAGCATCCCCATCAACATGAAATCCTCCTCGCGGCGGGGCGAGAGCTCGGTCGGCCAGCAGCATAGATACGGGACCGTTCTGCCGTCGTCGTCGCTGGCGCGCAAGGATCATTTCCGGGAGGACCCCGACCAGAGGAACTCTCACGTGTTTAGGGCAGAGGAAGACAATCAGAAAATGTTCAATAGTAAGCTGCGCGCTGGTGCTATGCCCGAACTGCCGTCCACGTTGTCGCCGACGACGGCCATCTCGCCTTGGCTCACGGTGCTGAACCCGTCGAATCCGGACAGGAACAAAGTGGACGACACGGTGCTCTACAGCAGGTGGCAGCATGTTTTCCCCCGGACTTCGGAGATGAAGGTCATGAAGTGGAAGGCCCTGTGCTGTCCGGCCGCTGTGCCGCTCACGACCGAGTACTTTCCTTCAAAATCACAGTTCGACACGGAGTACCAGAGACAGCCGTATGTCATTGCACAGAATGCCGATGACGAGCTCACCGAGGAGCCGAAATCAAGAGAGGAGTTCCTACGGGAACTGATCAGTCTCCGTTTCTCACAAGGCTTCCAAGTAGTCATTGGCCCGTCTGTCGCAAAAGCGTTTGGGCAGAGGCTGCTGCGGATCGCCGACATTTTCTCACGCGACCAGGCGATGGAGGACGGCACGAGCATCTTCCTTTCGGTGGGCAACACGATCCACCAGCTTTCGTGTGTTAATGGCACGGAGGTGGAGGTTAATATTTACATACGCAAACCGGCCGAGCTGACGGTGGGCAACTCCAATTCCGGCCCGCTATACAGGCCGGCGATCCGTACGTTGATGGAAAGCGGGTATCGGACGCAGGAGGTTGACATCTCGACGCCGAAACCCGAGAGGAACTGGAACTACATTGACTCGTATCTTGCGGGCCACCACGATGAGATGACTGAAAACCTGAGGTTCTGGCGGACGCGGTTCGTGCTCATCCCCATGGTGTCGCGGTCGTCGGCGGTGCCTAGGAATCAAGCCGGCGACAACGCCGAGGAGGTGCGGCTAGAGGGTATCAGACGGCTTTCATTATCATGGCAAAAGTACCGGTACATCCCGCCCTTTGAGCGGAGATACCAGACGGCCAAGTCGAAGCGCGATCCCAACCCCCTGGACATTGTGTACAAGACGGAAGACCCGTCCGTCGTCATCGCGGCCGAGCTCGACAACTTACCGTTGGTGGAGGGCCTGGGCGAGAACCGCAAGGGACAGCTCATTACGAGCCGGGAGCACTTTCGCAAGTCCAACCTCAACCTCTCGGCGCTGGCCGAGGCGATTCAGCAGCCCGTCGAGAACGGCGGCGTCAAGTTGCAGAACCGGCGGTGGCATCTGCGGTTGCACTACAACTGCTTCATCGGGTCCGACATGACGACGTGGCTCATGGACAACTTTGAGGACCTGGACAGCCGCGAGGAGGCAGAGCAGCTGGGAAACATGCTCATGGTCAAGACGTACGACCGGCCGTCGGACGACAAGAAGGACCGCGGCGGGCTGTTTGAGCACGTTGAGCGCCGGCACGTGTTCAGGGACGGACAGTACTTTTACACCATTGCCACCGAGTACGCGAAACCGCACCCTCCCGGCTGGTTCAACTCGCGCCGGGGCCGCGACGTCTCGGTGCCTTCGACGCCCATGTCAGAGAACGTCCCGCGCGACTCGCCGCGGCCGGGCATGATTTCCCGGCCGACGTCTATCAACGAGGGAAACTCGCCCATCTCGGGCGCCACCACCCCGACGGCATACTCTGTCATGTTTAGCAACAAAAAGGTGCCCAAGGTCTGCCTTAGCAAAGTCATCAAATACGACGTGGACCACCGCAAGCGGTCGTACCGGCCCGAGCGCGTCGACCTGCACTACGACCGCCTCCACAACCCGGACAACTGCTACCACATCCGCATCGACTGGATGAACGTGACGGCGAAGCTGATCGAGGACGTGGTGGAGGGCTGGGCGCGCGAGGCGGCGACGTACGGCCTGCGGCTGGTCGAGGTGCCCATCAAGGAGGCGTGCTCCATCACGGAGGTGAACCCGTTTAGGAGGCCGTACCTCATTAAGCTGTCGGTTCCGCCGCCGAGCCAGCAGCCGGTGACGTACTATGAGCCCAACTCGTTCTCGCCGCAGACGGCGCCGGGAAAACACTTTTATCAAAAGGTGCTGATGCGGAAGTTCGATTTCGTGCTCGACATGGAGGCCGCGTCGAATTTCCCGCGCGACGTCGAGGTGAGGTACTCGTGGGGTCGGCCGGATTTCAAGTATTCGCAGTATATCCACCGGTCCGGGGTGCTGCTGGCGGAGATTACGGACGAGGGACATTTCCTTGTGCTGGCCAACCGACTTTTTAGTAATCGGGCCTGGACGGCGCGGGATAAGGAGCTCAAGGATATGAGAGAGGCGAATAGTAGCGCCGGCGGCAGTGGTGGTGGTACGAATAATGTCGTTGAGCGTGGGGGCAGAATTATACCCGTGGGCTCGTACACGCCCTTTGGGATTCCGGAGCCGACGCCGATGAGCAGTCCGATGGTGAAGCCCGTTTTCTATGCCGGAGGTGGTGGTGGGTCGCCTGCGGTGAGGGCCTCGGACATGAGAGCGAGTTCCAGCGCGTCTGGCGGGCCTTCTGGCGCGACGGCGTCATCGGCAGCAAACACAACGGCCGCGGTGGACCCGATACCGATCCTCAAGGAGCTCGAGGCGTTTTGCAACGACGGGCCGGGGCTGGAGGCGTTCTACAAGGAGACGCTGGAGCGGGGCCCGCCGCAGGCCATGACTACCCCCGGAGCGATGAGGCCTACTGTCGTTGGGCTTGAGGCTGTGCCGGAGGCGAGTATACCGATGTTGGGGCTGCCGGCGGGTGTTCTTGGAGATTTGCATTCTGGCGGCGGTGGTGGTGGGCTTGGGTATGGAGGTGCAGGTGGAGGTGGAGGTGGACCGGAAGGGCTCCGGGGGTTGCATATTGGTGGTGGAAGCCCGAGCCCGGGGCCGAGGAGCTTGATGAGTAGTCCGGCGGCGGGGATGCAGTTTTTGAGGAGGGCGAGTGTGCAGGATGGGCTTGGGTTAGGGGGTGGGGGGCCTAGGAGGGAGGTTAGAGAGAGGGAGAGGGAGAGAGAGTGATGGTGGAAGAATACTGTGAGGGTGGGGGTGGGAGTGGGAGGGATGTGGTTGTGTGGATAGTGTATACTGGTGTTCTTTCTGTGTAGATGATTATGAAGCTAATGAACATAGTACTAGCGTTGATACAGTGATCTTTCACGATATCTGTCTATATTTTGCCCAATTGAGGGGCTTGCATGTTCTCTTACACGACCATCATTGTTGTTGAGGAAGTCTATTGGCTCTGATCTTACTTTGAGAGTCAATTGCTATGTGACCACTCTGCCAAAGTGAACGATCATCATGTAAGTCATGCGATATGGTTGGGCAAGGAGGCCATCCGCTCACCAGTCACTTTCAGCGTCATGATCTCACCTAGTGGCTTCTATGATGACCGATCTCTTATTCCACAACACGACTCATAAAGACTCGGGGGCTATAGAACGTCATGATAGTACGCTCCTCGCCCCTTATGATATGATGAGCAATATTGCTTCCGAATCAAGTGCAGACAGTTTGCGCAGGTGATGTGTGGCTCAGCTGTGCAGACCAAAGGCCTGGGATCTGGAAAATGCACTCTGCAGGTGTAGCTGCGCCACGTTGAGGCGTCTGGTCGGAGAATTAATTACCGGCTAGGTGGCGTCGACAAGGCGTCATGTGACTTTCGGGAAGCGGGAGGTGGCTTGTCGGCAACGCCAATTGACTTTCGGTACGTTCCATGCTGGGAGATGTACCTTACCCCAGCCACACACCACTTCCCGTGCGGGTTGGTTCCGTACCGAGGTGTGGCTTTACGGGGGCTGTGTGAAGTTTAATTTCGATACCGGGGCATTTCCCTTTGTGGGCGTGTAACGATTTCGAAATCGCGAATGGGTCAAGATTACGGATGCAGAAGCAGAGAGTGGAAGATGCCGGAGGGGAGCGGCGGGCGCATAGTAAGCACACACTTCGGACACATATCCAGGAGCCCCAAAGACTCGGATAGGTTTGGGATGGGGATGGGATCTACCTTGGTCTGGAACCCGTCATTCTTGGTGTGGTGGGCGAGCGTGCCTGGATGAGGCAAAAGGTTAAGTGGCAGCTGGTGGTCCAGCTGTCTACCTAACTGTCTGTTCCACCCCTTGTCACGGATGGGGTATTGGGAAAGTATGAGGTGGTTTTACCTGATTTGAAGCGGTGTTGCGGTCTGACTGTCAGACAGTCCCGAGTCTACTACGGAGGTAGAAGGAAGAAAGGTGTGGCTGGCCTGGGGAACGATTTGAGTCGGGAATTGAGTGCAGGTGGCTGATGTCATTGTGCGCCCCACACACCACACTCAAAGTCTGAATTGGATTTGACCTGACGATGATGCGACTCAATGAGTGATTCCATGTATGCAGGTGGACTTGATCTGCTTTGTCTTGAACCTCCTTCTAGTTTGATTCGAGAAAAGTGGCAGACTGGCGATTGACGAAAGACAATTTCTAATCTCAGACTGATGAATATGAAGAAGCAATAGCCAAGACGATGCGATCGACTGGTGACCGCCTTGGCAAGTCTTGTGTTCTGATGCTTGGCAAAAATGGGGCTTGGCAGAAGCTTGTTTTGGGCGCGCATTTGGTGCTGTCGTGTCTTGTTTTGCTGTGCAGGGTAGGATTGGAGGATTGGGGAGAGACTCGAGAGGCGTGGCGTCGGCTTGGCACGTCACCGGGGGTTGTGACGACATCAACGACGTCCTGAAGATGTGTCTGGATGCTGTTTGGATGGTTTGTTCGTGATGGCTCAATTGGACGGATTTCACCCGCAGGGAGTTTATTCGATGAAATGGCTATAAACACTGACGGGGCATTGCCTTAGTGTAAATGGCAAGGGAAGTGGGAGAAGTTGAGAAGGCACCGAGGAAAGGGGGGCTACAACTGGCAGGGACGGGACCCGTTGCCCCGCTTTACAGACGTGAAAGGGGACTTGGGGAAGTCACTCATCAAGCAGTTGCACCTGCTATTCATCACCTTCTACCTGAGATTGGGAAGGAGTGAGAAACAGTAAGAAGCTGCTATTCGCTTGCTACTTTCCTTACTTCTCATGTCCTTCGTTAGGTGGTCACTTGATGTGTGGCATCGGGCAGGGACGATGAATGAGAAATGTTCAAATGAGAATGGAAGGTGCCGCCGATTCAGGGAAATTAGCGTCTGCGCATCGGTGGATGGCTGCAATCAACGGCGCTTCCCTACTATTGGTACCTCATTGCTGTGGTCACTACCTTTGGTGAGGTGGTACATATGCAAACAAAATAAGGTAAGGTTAGGTAGGACGCACTACACACAGCTGGATCTGACGTAGGGCCTGCCACTGTGAAACGACCCCAGCCCATTCAACGCCATTCTCTCATCTCCCGTCTCTCACTCGTCTCTCCTCCCGCCTCTCATTGAGTACGGAGTATGGTTAATGTTGTGGTCGCCATGGGACCGTGACGATTTTCATCTTAGTGCCATCCAGGGGCCAAGAACTAGCTAAAGCTCCCTCGCTCCCCTTTCTTCTCTTCCGAACCGTCCCTCGTTCTTCTCACCTCCCATCTCTCACACCTTTTTTCACCCTCACCACCGAGTCTCACACCTCGACCATCAGACATAAACTCTGAGAACTCAGCCATCAACCGTCCCATCTCGAGCTGACTAAGGTCATCCGACAACCGAGTCAAGACTCAAGGGACCTTACAGATATTCGTACACGACTCGCACTCGTACCCTCCAGCTCTACTTCCCACTTTTCCGAGAGAAAAAAAGCACTTGCACTGCCTCACCTAGTTGCATATACGCTACTCCAGTCGACACACCCGCCGTTGCGCAAGGCCCAAACCAGACAGCTCGCACTCGCGGCCACTTGTTCACCTTTCCTTCGCCGCCGTCACACCGCCGACCGACAGCGCAGTACCTCACACAGCCCGGCCGAGCCCAGTCGTTGTCGTCAGTTAGGCTCTCCTGCTCTCTGCAGCGCTGCACCGTTCTTCTCTATAGCGGCGGCAACCGGTCTTGGCTTGCGCGTCTTCTCTGCGGTCACAGGTGATTGGCTTAGCAGATTTTACAATCCCTTCACATTTGACCCAAAGTACCGACCGTCTATCGGACTGGACCCGTCTCATCTCCGGCACCCCGGCCCCCAGACGCGGAAGACTTGCGCCAAGGAGGCCTCTCTCCCGCGCCACAGTTGATCATCTAATTCCAAAGCGCGAAGCTCTCATCTGCGCCATAAGAAAGACCAACAACAACAATATTATTGTCGATATCTTCTCTCATCCAGCATTTCAATATTGACATATCCATCCGCCCCAACGAGGAATCCCGGAACAAGGCCACTACAAGAACCCCGACTCACAGCTCGGTTCGCGTTTCGTCTCAACATCTGGGCGCTGATCTGAAGCGATCTGATCTTTGCCACAAAAAGCACAAGCCCAAGCACTCCACCAACACCCAAGTCACCAACACACCACCTTTACCTTACGAATACATTCGTATCCACCATCCGAATAGCCGTCGTCACCTCCAGGCGCGGCACGGCACAGCACAGCATGAACACCTGTGAGTACCTTTCTTCCCTTATTACCTAAGTCTTCACTTTGAGCCAAAAGACCGAAATCCCATTCATTACCCGCCTACCCCCGTCCCCTATCCCCCCATCTTGCCCCCAGTCACCGTTGCATCGTCTTTCTTGGCAGGATAGCAGCCCAAAGGAACATTCGCAAAACACATTACACACTCTCATTCCGTTTCCCATATCATCGCTCTGTTAATTTGTTTCCCTTCTCGACGGACTATTGTTGTTATTGTTGTTTCTATCCCTCCGCCCCTTACCTCCAATTCCCATCCCTTTCCACTCGCAGGTGGGAGACTATCTTCTAGACTACCAATCTAGTCTCATTTCTCTCCCGCCAATTGCCTGTGCAACCGCCGAGTGTCAAGTGTGACCTCGAGCAGTTGTCTCTCATCCACACCACTATCTATCCCCGTTCTCTCCGTCGCCTCCACAAATCATTCCCACCTGCACTCCACACAGCTAGTTTCACGTCATTACCCTATTTCACTTAACGAACCATTTCCCTTGACCATACCTCACCTCACCTAACCAATTTGTTTCCTACCTCACCCTTCCACACGTCAATCACGAAGCGCCAGCGCTCAGCCCGCTGCAAACACATAACTGACCATGCCGTCACTCATCGGCTCAGTCAACCACTTCGATATCAAACGCAAAGCTCACGGCCTCAGCCGCCGGAGTCAGGAGCAAACATGGAACCCATTCCGTCACGTATCATGGGAGAACCAACCCGGTAAACGATCCACCTGGGATGGCGCCAATCTTGAGGCACAGCGCGAGGTGCCCGCGGAAGAGAGGGAAACCGACGAGGCGATACATCACGTCCAGAGCGAGCCCGCACCCAGAGATTCTGAGACAGTACGCAACAGTTTGGGCAAGGAAACGAGATCAGGAACAGGAAGCGGCAGCGGCGACACAATGTTTGAGAACAAGCCCGAGGACGGTGGAGTAAGGAATCGAAAGACGGAAAACGCACAAGGCGAGGATTTGCCGCAAGATGAGGAGGAGAGGCCCAAAGCCAAGAAGCAGAAGTCCGGTCTGATTCGGCACGTCCAGCCGAAAACGCCATTCACCGTCGCCAACCAGCTTCAAAGAACCCTGCTCAGCTCATACATCAACATTTTGATCTTAGCAGCACCCGCCGGTATCGCCATCAGCTACGTCTCCTCTGTCAACAAGATTGCTGTATTCGTCGTCAACTTCATCGCCATCATCCCATTAGCAGCCATGCTGGGCTTCGCAACCGAGGAAATCGCACTGAGGACGGGTGAGACATTGGGAGGACTTCTCAACGCAACTTTCGGAAACGCCGTCGAACTCATTGTCGCCATTCTCGCCTTGGCCGAAGGAAAGGTTTTGATTGTGCAGACGTCACTCATTGGCTCCATTCTCTCCAACCTGTTGCTCGTCATGGGCTTCTGCTTCTTCTTTGGCGGAATCAACCGACCCGAGCAATACTTCAACACCACCGTTGCCCAGACCGCCGCCTCACTCTTGGCTCTCGCAGTTGCCTCCGTCATCGTCCCCACCGTCTTTGACAAGAATGACGGCACCGACAACACGGTCCATGTCGCCGCTCTCTCCCGTGGCACAGCCGTCATTTTGCTCATTATCTACGCCTCGTACCTGTTCTTCCAGCTCAAGACGCACAACTCTGTCTTCAACGAGGAGTCACAAAAGGTCGCCGCCAAGCCCTGGAGCCGCGGCGGCCTAAAGGAGGGCGCTCTCGCTCGCGGACTGGCCGGCACTGGAGCGCGCATGGCTCAGACCGGTGTCCGCGGAGAGAATGAGAACGAGAGACAGGAGCTGAGCCGCATGATGATGCAGCGTCACGAGGAAGAAGAGGACGAAGAGGAGGAGCCCCAGTTGCATTTCTTGGTCGCCGTCGGCACTCTCACCGGCGCCACTGTTCTCATCGCCTTCTGCGCCGAAGCCATGGTCAGCTCCATCGATTACGTCACCAAGGAGGGCGGCATCAGCGAGGAGTTTGTCGGTCTCATTCTCTTGCCCATTGTTGGTAATGCCGCTGAGCACGCCACTGCTGTCACTGTCGCTATCAAGGACAAGATGGATCTCGCCATTGGTGTCGCCGTCGGTTCGTCTATGCAGGTTGCGCTGTTCTTGATTCCGTTGTTGATCATCATCGGCTGGGGGATGGGCAACGATGCCATGACGCTCAGCTTCGACCTTTTCCAGGTTGCTGTTCTGTTCGTCGCCGTTCTTCTGGTCAACTACCTGATTGCCGACGGCAAGAGTCATTGGCTCGAGGGGCTGCAGCTCATTTGTCTGTATGCCATTATCGCAACATGCTCATGGTGTAAGTCATACTCGCTGCGGATTTCACTACAAGAACAAATACTGACAAAAACGAATAGGGTACCCCGCCACTGGTGTTGCCGGCTAAGCCAGCCAACTGTCCTGTTACGACCATTTTCCATTTCATCAAAACTTTGTTCGAGCGTGTGTGCCAATTTTTCTATTCATATAATGTCTTGTTTTTCTTCAGGAAGGGTCGCCCTTTTCTTGATGTGTACATATAAGACCAAACGTGCGGGATTCCTTGGAGGAACTGTACATTGAATCCGCCCCTTTTGGGTATTTACCTAGACCACGGGCTTTGCAAGCCACGGAGAAGGGGAGGATATGTGTGTGTGCGAGTGAAGGAAAGAGAGTGATGAGACGAGAGTGAGGTACATGAGTCTATCGGCATGTACATGCTGCCAGATGGAGAGTACTCGAAAAGAAATAACAACCAAGTTCAAGCCTACATGCTCTCACCAGAACGTTTCTATGTTGATCCTGTGCCTATTCGTCATCGAGGTAGGAGGTAGATGAGACTCATGATCATGAAGAAAAGTCCCAACAATTTGAGCACTTTTCTGTGGGTTGGTAGATACCAGCCGTTGGGCAGCTCGTCCGACTTGAATATGTTACGTTTGGCGGAACCTGCCATCCTACGTTGGACCTCAGTCAGCCAGTGGGATGATGTCGATATTCGGTACGGTCATCCATGCCAGATAGGTAGTAGATCTCTAATGTATCGAGTCCGGTACGATCATCCCGCCTGCATGCGTCCAAGATTAACGAGGAATGCCCTGGTCAGGTTTGACTGCGGAAGTATGCAGCTCTCACCCCTTCCCTCCCTCCCCACTTGAAAATTCGAATTTTAGTTAGAATTAGTCGCTGTGGTCTATAGACTATTAAAACCTAAGTTGAAGTCAACTACTAGATCGGCTCTCCATCTATGTGCTTCTCTTTCGTGAGCCAAGTGTGGCATCCTCGACCCAGCTTGGCTTGAGGTCCAGCAATGCCTAGCTCATACGAGGTAGAAACCCGCAAAGTCTAGCAGGACTGAAGGGGTAAAACAGAGCAATTTACAACACTGCGGAAACACTCACTGCCTTTAGGCAACTTGTGCACTCGCTACGCAACTTTATCGCTCAGCTCATGTCTAGCTTGGAGCAGTCCGCGCCAAGATTCCTGTTCTCGGCTCGCAACCCCGCAGTTCACCACGCAGCAAGCGATTTCCCCCAACGGCCCGAATCGGGGTCGGTCAACCACCCCCTTCACCGGATACCCCAAAGCATAATAGATTTGCCAAGTCACGTAGTAAGGAGATCACTGTGACTGAACCAGGCACAGAAAGAAAGAAAGCGGAGCAAAACTGCAACCTGCACATCATTGAGAACTTATAACCTCATTGGAGGGAAATCACGGACAACGGGTATGCATGCGCGCACCAGGCAGATCGAACCCCACACCAAGGCTACTCCCCGCTTCACCTCACGCAACCGCGTTCCCCGAGATGCAGTGAGGTGATGTTGCTGTTTACTACGCAGCCACGCGATATCTCGGTGGTATTGATGTAATGGTTCAAATGCGGGGTCGGATTGGTCAATGGCCTTTTTAAAAGAAGGCCAAGGCCAGTCTCAGTCATGGAGAGCTGTGTAGGTTAAGTTGGACCCAAACGTCAAGTTGTTATTTACGATGAAGGTTACGTCGAGCCCAGCGCTGGCTCTGTGCGCCAGCTTCGCGGTATGTGAGGCTCGGTCTCTCTGGTCTTCGAGCCCTGCGACGTACGGAGATTCGAGTTCGGATACGTATTTGCTCAAGACTGGGTATCCTATTGGCAATGGCAAACTTGGGGGTGAGTCTAGAGTCTAGACTTAAGAGTCTACTATCTTCATCCGTGACCATGATGTTGACACGCTCCTAGCGATTCCGTTTGGTCCGCCTCATGCGGAGAAGGTCAATCTGAATATTGACTCTCTTTGGGCTGGCGGACCCTTTGAGGCCTCGGTGAGTCTTCGAACTCGTCGAATGAGAAGTAAACATCTCACTAAAGTTGATTCCTGTCAGAACTACACCGGCGGTAACCCTACAGAGCCAAAGTACGACGCTCTTCCTGAAATCCGCTCATTCATCTTCGAGAATGGGACCGGAGGTAAAGACAGAACCTCGTTTGAGAACCAAGTCAGGGCCGTGTTGCTAACGCTCAATAACAAAGATGTCTCAGCCATCCTCGGCTCAGGAGCAAACTACGGTGGCAACCGCGTTCTCGCGAACCTGACAGTCACGATCGACGGCGTGGGCAACTACACCTCGTACAAACGCACCCTCGATCTCACGACAGGCGTCCACACGACGACGTTCACTGCAAACGCAGCAGACTACGAAATCACCAATCTCTGCTCGTACCCGGATCAAGTATGCGTGTACCACATCGCCGCCACCTCTTCTGCCGCAAGCAATGGCACAACGACCTTGCCCGCCGTCACGATAGGTCTCGAGAATCAGCTCATTGAGGCAGATACCTATAATGTAACTTGCGGCGCGGACCACGTTCGCTTCACCGGCGTCACGCAGCTCGGCCCGCCCGAGGGCATGAAGTTTGACTCCATCGCGAAGCTCACCTCCGAGTCTTCATCCGCCGCCGTCACGAACTGCACGTCCTCTGGCCTTTTCCAAGTGACACCATCACCAGGCCAAACTACCCTTACAGTAATCATCAGCGCCGAAACGAACTACGACCAAAAGAAAGGCAACGCAGCCTCCTCCTACTCCTTCAAAGGCGCAGACCCAGGCCCCAAAGTCGAATCCATCTCCACATCCGCCTCGTCAAAGTCCTTCTCCAATCTCCTATCCTCCCACATCGCAGACTACCAAACCCTCCAATCCGCCTTCACCCTCACCCTCCCGGACCCCCTCAACTCCTCCACTACAACAGAAACCTCCCAGCTCATCGCCTCCTACGACTCCACCACACCCAACGGCGGCGATCCCTTTCTTGAAGCCCTCCTCTTCGACTACGGCCGCCACCTCCTCATCGCCTCCTCCCGCGCAAATTCTTTACCTGCCAACCTCCAGGGCCGCTGGACGGAGCAGCTCTGGCCCGCGTGGAGCGCGGATTACCACGCCAATATTAACCTGCAGATGAACTACTGGCACGCGGACCAGACGGGGTTGGGGGAGGCGACGCAGGGGGCGCTATGGGATTATATGGAGGATACGTGGGTTCCGAGGGGCACGGAGACGGCGAGGTTGATATATAATGCCAGTGGATGGGTTGTGCATAATGAGATGAATGTGTTTGGACATACTGCTTTGAAGGAGGGCGCGGAGTGGGCGAACTGTAAGTTGCTATCCCCCCTCGCCCTTTTTTTTTTCTTTCTCTCCCTCCCTATATAGCAGACTTGAACCGACTAACACCACCAAAGACCCAGCAGCAGCAGCCTGGATGATGCAACACGTCTTCGACGCCTACGACTACACCCGCGACGCAACCTGGTTCGCCTCCCAAGGCTACCCCCTTATCAAGGGCGTCGCCGCCTTCTGGCTCACCCAGCTCCAAGACGACGCCTTCTCCCGCGACGGAACGCTGGTAGTGAACCCCTGCAACAGCCCGGAGACCGGCCCCACGACGTTCGGCTGCGCGCACTACCACCAGATGATCCACCAAGTCTTTGAGTACGTCCTCCTCGGGGCATCCGTCCTCCCCTCTGCTTCTGCTGAGGATCAAACGTTCCTGGACTCCGTCTCCGAGTCCCTCGCGAAATTGGATAAAGGCGTCCACGTCGCGACATGGGGCGGCCTCAAAGAATGGAAACTCCCCGAGTCGGCGCCGTATAACTCGGATAAACCGTCTACGCACCGTCACTTGTCCCACCTGACTGGTTGGTACCCGGGTGCCTCCATCTCCTCCTTCTTAGGCGGCTACGCTTCCAACGCTACAATCCAGTCCGCCGTCCGAGAGACGCTCAACTCCCGCGGGAGGGGCAACGCGCCCGACGCGAACGCAGGCTGGGCCAAAGTCTGGCGGGCGGCGTGCTGGGCGCGGTTGAACGATACCGAAAGAGCCTACGACCAGCTCCGGTACGCGATTGACGTGAATTTTGCGCAGAACGGGCTGAGTATGTATTCTGGGACGGGAGCGCCGTTTCAGATTGATGCGAACTTCGGGTTGAGCGGTGCGGTGTTGAGTATGCTTGTTGTGGATTTGCCGCTGCCGCATGGGTCCCGGGAGGATGAGGTGAGGACGGTGGTGCTCGGGCCCGCTATCCCGGCGAGGTGGGGCGGCGGGAGCGTGAAGGGGTTGCGGATCCGGGGTGGCGGGGTTGTTGATTTCGGGTGGGATGCGGAGGGGGTTGTGGGTGAGGCTAATGTTGTTTCTGGGAGAAGAGGTGGGGGTAAGGTGAGGGTTGTGAATGTGAAGGGGGAGAGTTTGGCTGAGCTGTAAGTTGCTCGTACAGACAAGCTTGATTGATGATACATTGGGCTACAAAATCAGTGCAAAGAATCAATACCATCGCTATTATCGACGTTAACATGTGGAACGTATCGTTAAGGCTAGCAATCCGGGATATGAGGTGCTATTGCCAAATGCCATGGCCAGCTGTCAAACACTTCACGAACTCGAAGAGTCTCTTAGACTTCAACTCTTCCCCGTACCTGACATTCCTGACTTACACCCGCGCTTCTGAAGTAAACTGGACAGACGGATCTTCTAATCTTAGGGGTTCGACTTTGGAATCTAGCTGCTTGATAGTTAGGGACATCTGTCTATCTAGCATATCCTCTATACAAGAGTCATTGGCGCAAACCAGCATCCGCAAGTGAACAACATCTCTCCGTCCGCAAGCTTACTAATATACCTCCCACAAAGGATCCGTTTAGTTCCCTTTTTAGTGCTGACAGGCGAGAGTTCGTGGCCTGCTTGACGCTGCATCCAATGATTTGACAGAATCATGCTGATCCATGGTGTTTGTGTTTCTCGTTCTCTGCCTAATTTATCGGAACGAGGAACTTGTAAGGTGATTGGCGTTGTCATACCCGTCTGTTGCACAGAGTACTGAGAGGGTCTCACACTTAAAATCAACCACAACTCTCAAAGATACAACACACTTCACCTACTTCTTCATCCACAATCATAAACAAGAAATATGACATCGTGGCAACAAGAAGTACCGGCCCTGAGGGCAGACATCAACGGCGAGGTTCTCCTGCCCGGCGATGAGGGATACGAAGACAGCCTCGTGCGATGGTCCATCGTCTGCATCAAACCAGCGGTAAGCCCCTCCACCCTAACTCCCTTTCGGCCCAGCACGTATAGAACACCTCTGAAGCCTCCATAGGGCATAGTCGTCAAGCCAAAGTCAGCCCACGACGTCTCAGCAGCAATCCGCTTCGCCACGAAACATGACATCCCCTTCACCACCAGCGGCGGAGGCCACTCCACCGCAGGAACCTCATCCTCAGACGGCGGGATGGTCATCCACCTAGCATCCCACCTCCGCGACGTGACAGTCGACCCCGCAAAACGCCTCGTCACCTACGGCGGCGGCTGCACCTGGAAGGACGTCGACGCCGCGGCCTGGAAGCACGGCCTCGCGACCGTCGGCGGGACGGTATCGCACACGGGCGTCGGCGGGCTCGTGCTTGGCGGCGGACAGGGGCTGTTGAGCGGGCTTCACGGCCTCGCAGTCGATTGTCTCGTGGAGGTTGAGGTTGTTCTCGCGGACGGTTCGATTGTTACTGCGTCCGAGACGGAGAATGCGGACTTGTTTTGGGCGCTGCGTGGCGCGGGCGCGAGTTTTGGTGTTGCTACGAGGTTTACTTCCGAGGTGTTTCCTCAGGGGAAGGTGTGGTATGGGGCGTTGATGTTTGCTAGCTCGCAGCTGCCTGAGCTGGTTACTTGGGCGAATGAGTTTGTGGAGAGGATGGATGGGAGGCAGTATGTCATTATGGGATTTGCTTATGGTCCGCCGGGGCCAGATGCGAAGCCTATGATTATTGTGCAGCCGTTCCACAATGGAACGGCACAGGAGGCGACCGAGGGCATCTTCAAAGGACTCCTTGACGTTGGACCGCTGGTGAACATGGCGGCCGAGATGGACTACCCAACAGCCAACACGATCCTTGATGAGCTCCAGGGTCCCGGCGCAAGACGGCTGATGGGCGGAACGAACCTCACCGCGCCATTCGAGCTAGCCAAATGGGAAGAGATGAGCAGCGAGTTTTACTCGCGCGTCGACGAGGAGACGGCCAAGGGCAACGACATGCGGGGAAGTATCCTAGCTGTGGAAATCTACAGGAAGGACAAGGTGGTGAGCGTGCCGTTCGGGGCGACATCGTACTCGAACCGCGGAACGTACTTTGACTGCATGGTCTTGACTTGCTGGACGGACCCAGCCAAGGACGGCATGATCAGGGGCTGGAACCGGTCTTTGGCGGCAAAGATCAAAGGGGAGAATCACACTGGTGAGAGGGGCGGTGTGGGACAGTACAACAACTATGCGAGCAGCGATGTAGGTGTCAAGGAAGGGTTTGGAGAGAATGCGAAGAGGTTGGTGGAGTTGAAGGGCAAGTATGATCCGGAGAACCGGTTCTCGCGCAGTCCTTGGAAGATTGTTGCCTCGTAGAGGGGAGACATGGCTTTATCACGAGTTTGGGGGTCGATTCATGTACCCCAAGTACGAAGCCATATCTAGACGTTGAATTACTTTGCGGCGCCAAGCTGAACTCACATTCGTTGGACCAAGTAAGAAAGTTCATATCTCATCCAATACAGTGGAATTTCAGAGACTTCATGATTGAAGCATGAGGCCGGTGTCGCGAGAGTACCTGTAAGAGGTATCCGAGGACTGCATACTTGCTAAGCACAAATTCGAAACATCAAAGCATGTTCGAGTAATTGTCTTTCAGTCCCAAATCGCGAGATACAATCACATAAAGTAGGTGGAAAGAAGAGAGCTTTCGAAGCAACCCAAGCAACACTTTTAAAGACAAAGGAACATTCGACGCCAAACGAGCCCCCTTGTTGGCGAGCGGCTAATTATAGACTTTTAACAAACAAGTTGTAATAAAGTTGTTCAACATAGATTCTTTATGTATGAACAAGCTTCAAGTTTGGGGGATTGGTCAGTTTGGCGGAAAGGATAGACGCGCGCGTGACCCATCATTTTCAACGGTCCTTGCCGGGGAGATACGGAGCAAACATGAGCCGCAATGATCATCTGCCAGAAAATGCTGCTATTACTTTATTGAAGTTATCTGGACGTTCACGCTCCATCTTGGCACTCTAGAACGAGTGATCGAGAGTGGTCAACTGCCTTGTCGCGAAGGGCCAAATGCCCCTACTCGCAGTTTGCCCTGCCTTTGGCTGGTCGGTTTATGCCAACGATGCCCAGACCGACCCCAAGCTGTCGGGGGCTGTTTCATCGTTGCTTGTTGCCAGTTCTCGACTATCTACTGTTCATGATCAGCCTCCTTTTGACGTCTCTCGCTGTTGGTTCACGCATAGAGTATCTAAGTCGATACCGTCTAGACTCCGCGAATCCAGTATTTAATGCCATCAAACCTTCTCTAGGACGCGCACATCTACTGACCTCTAAAACCTCCGTTCCACTTCCACGCTACGCATACGAGCCTTTGTCAACTTTCAAGCTGCCTCTGCTTCTCAGATTTCAAGCCATCCTGCTCGATCAACAAAGTCCGTCGCAACTATGAAACTCTTCAATCTCATCGCCAGTCTCGCCGTCATTGCCGCAGCGACCGCTGAAGACAACAAGTCAGCTTGTCACAGAGAATTTCCCTGCGCGCACACGGTGTTGGGCAACTGCACCCACTTCGACCTGAACAATCAGTGGAGAGCGGCGGTGGACTATCGCCAGTTCAACGAAACTTGGCTCTTCGCTGACTGTCCAAGCAAAGCGTTGAACAACACTATTGTGCCGAGCAAGCTCGATCTCAAGAAATGCGTGGCCAACGATCAAGGCGAACTCGTCGCGCGCGAAAAGTGAGTCAAAACCCAAAGTCCTGACCGATCCTCGAGTAACCTATTCCAACGAGACGCGAGATGATGTGTGACTAACGCAAAGTGAATAAACGAAAAGTGGCGGTTCAAATGGTGAAATCTGCACGATATCGAACCCGCCGCCCGTGCCGGTAGGGAAAGAACCTTCAGCGAATATCACGCTGCAGTGCTGGATGCGCGGAGATCCGGCCCACAAGGAAGACAAACTCCTTGCGTTCAAGCAGGTCAGCATCTGTAAGCGCACTTTTCTGTCTGGTTATACGCTCACTCTCGACTGACTTTGACGGGTTTCTCTATCAAGCCAACGTGGTCTGGGTTGATACCAATGGCAATCTAGGCTGCTATGGCAACACTGGCAGTAGGGGTTATTAGAGAGGCAATCGTATGCGCACTGGTGCTCCTGATGGGGTGGGTACTCAGGGGCCGTTAAATCTACCTTTGGTGAAGGAGATCGGCCAGTCATCTTCACGCCTTGTCACGAAAGTGTCGAAGCTTGAGGACCGTCGACAATCCTAGGAGGTAGACCGAGAGCAGACATGGCCGAAACTCATGTCAATTAATACAGTAGCTAGCAGCAACAAACACAATGATATAGAAGTATTGTTATGAAACACTCTTGAATAAGTACACGAGAGAATACTGAGCTCACACTCAAGGTGACGATATCACAACGTCGACACCAGCTACCTCACCTCCTAATCTCAGAGTCACCAAAAAATCAAAGCAAGAACCAAAAAGAGTTCACCCCCCCCCCCCGGTGCTGAACTGGGGGCTATATCTCTTGGTGCTCATGCTGGGAAATTTTTGATTTGTAGTAGTGCTCATTCCGGGACTCGAACTCGTGATACTCGTATGCGCTAAGCCTGTCGTCGAGTAGGCTGGGTGGCGATTTTAATTGTTGACCATGGACCACTCCACCACCCAGCCAGTTTGACCTGACCCCCCGACCTAGGAGGGCGCCTGCTGGCTGGTGACAGGAATGGACTTGGGGGCGTATATGAAGGCTTCTTGTGTAGGTACTGGGCAGTGGAAAAGGTTATCGGATGAAGGGTCAGGAAGGTAAGGTAGGTACGTATCGTGAGTGGATGTAACTGGAGGCGGGAAGGAGGAAGGAACGAGAAGTAACTGCCTGCCTTAGGTACTTAACAGAAGGGGCCATACGGTCACCGGGTACCTATGGTCTATAAGTAAGAAGATTGCTAAAACTGTCACCCATCGGATGAGGAGATGCCTTTGGCGTAATAGTTGGGACTGCCCACTCCCGACCTCAGCGCTAGGTAATTGACCCCGGTGGCTTTTACTTTTGAAGGTTCCGAGTTCGAATCATGAATAGTGACTCTTTTTTCTATTTTCAGTCTTTCCTTTTCCGCCTAACCGTCTCAATGTGTCATTGTGAGGCTTGACGTGAACCCAGAGATGCCTCCAGGTTAGCTGGCTTGGGTCACGCGGGTCCAAGGAGAACATCCCGTCTTTCTGGGCCTCAATGATACAGCGAGGCTGAAGTTTGTCTACACCGGTTACCTCTATTTGGACCTCGGTCTCCCTTGGTATCGTGAGAAGCACGCTTCTCCTGTCTACACCACAAACTTGCCGCCACATCCACCACACGCCTCCTCAGACGCATCAACCTTGGCATCCGGCCCCATGTGTTCCTGCGCGATCTTGACCACCTCCTTAGCCACAAGACACCGCAGACCACAAACAGCACAAGCTCTCGAGATGCCAGGCGCGAGGATGGCAAGGCCGGTTGAAGCGCAAGTAGCTATCATCGACGTTAGTGGAGAACGAAAACCCCTGAAACAGAAATCAACGCAAGACTCACCAAAGATATGCCCCTTTTCGCAAATCGACTCCTTCCCCTCGTCAACAAGAGAAGCATGACAAAACACACACGTCTGCTTCCTCTTCACCTCCTCAAATCTCTTCTTCAACGAGTCATCATTCCCCGCCCTCGCCTCTTCCCCGGTACCAGCCCACAGCGTACCGGGAACAGCAGGTCCGCCGGCATACATCCAATCCCACATCTTGGCCTCGGTGCTCTGCTTCTGCCAGTACTGTAACCTACTCGCTCTACCACCGTCGTCTGCTCCGTCAACATCCATCTCATCGCCTTCACCTGCCGCCGTTGTCAACGCAGCCGTAGCCCCATGTCCGACCCGTCCCCCAAACATGACCTTCGTCTTGACAGTCTTTTCCGGCTTCTGCGTACTATGCTGCGATACTAAAACAGCGCTCATCCCGCCCGCAGGCGTCATCGTCATACCCCACATGCGCACGCGGTGCGGGTGAATCTGCTCACCCGCGTCCTCGGGTAAATCGAAATCGTCGTCGTCGTCCTCCGAGTCCGAGTCGTCTCCCGAGGCAACGGATTCGCCGTCCCCGCCTACCGCGCCGGCGCCGGCGCCACCGCCGCGACCGAGCATGGTGACGGGAACGGAGAGTTTGACGGTCGAGGAGATTGTTTCGGCCCATTTGGGTAGGGAGTCTGAAGAGGGCGAGGCGGCGCCGTCGGCGGTGCTTTGCTGGAACCAATTGTCGTTTGTCGCTGTGGCTGAGAGGCGGATGAGGGAGTAGCCTGGGGCTTTGGTTTGTTTGGAGAGGTTTGGGGGGTGAATTATGAGACCTAGGTTATCAGCAGTGTCAGCTTCAGTTTCTATTAGAGTAACTTGAAGGGGACATACTTGTAATCGGATTCGTCGCGTCCAGAGACGTCGTATCCTCAGGAAATGTCGTCTTGCAAACCCCCGTCCCATGAGGCTCCTTGGCCGTGCCCTCGGGCCCGTTGAGCGCAACCTGAAAAGGTAAAGCCTTGAACGGAGACGCGATGACGCCCCGGCATACCTTGACGTCGTTTCGGTCCCAGACGGCATCCTCCCACTCGACGAACGCGTCAGAGAGCAGGTTCGTGCAGATGCCCGTGACGTCGGCTTCCTCGACGGCAATCTCGACGGCAGCGCCGCGCTTCCAGTCCGCCGGGATCGTGATGCGGCGGAAGCCGACGTAGTTTCTCGCGCAGTAGGACAGGATGGCGGTTCGGGTGTCGCCTGAGTGTAGCCAGGGACTCCATTTTAGGGAGAAGGCTGAGGTGTAAGGGATGTAATCGGGGTCCAGGACCTATGTAGCATTAGCAAACATGACTTCAGGGGTGAAAATTTTCTGGGACATCGTGGAAGGGGAGGGAAGAAGAGTGAGAACTCACGCCCAAGCTAGGATGCGGTCCCCGTCCATCAAACCTCGCAACCTCCTCCACCTCCCACACATACGACCCAGCATCCGACGCATCGTCCATCTCGTTGGGGAGGTAATACTGCGCGCTCAACACCACAACCTCCTCCAGATCCGTCGCGTACGCCAACAGCGCCTGCCCCGCCCCAACCATTCTCGCCCACGCAAACGACCTCACCTTATCACGCGGCAGATGCGCCCCCTCGTCGCCGCCCTCCTCGGCATCCGGGTCCGGCAGCGGTAGATTCGCGCCGACGCCCCATAGAATCCGCCAGTCCCGAAAATTCCTCATCCGCGCGCCGAGGTCGACGGGGCCGTGGCTGGTACTACCGCCTCCGCTACCACTTCCCTCGCCGATGACGAGGAGCGCGCCGTTGGTCAGCATCACGGTCAACACCGCCCTCAGATTCCGGCCTAGGTTTCCGGGGGACCATTCTATCGCGACGACTTGGTTCAGCGAGGCGCCGTAGCCTGTTACCGTGCCCGATCCGACGCCCTCGAATGCGGAGGAGGGGTCCAGGATTGCTGCTTCCCCGGGGCCGCCGGCAGCAGCTTCACCGGCGGCCCAGTCGTCGTCGTAGGAGGGGATGGGGAGGCCTCGGGCGGCGAAGAGCGCGGCGTTCATGCGCGGGTCGGGTTTGCGGGAGGTGGGGATGCGGAGCTGGAAGGTGTAGAATTGTTGGCGGTAGAGCTTTTCGCCGTCTTTGGCGTCTGCGGCGGCGGCGGCGAGGGCTGCTGCTGCTACGCCTGCGGGGTCTTCATCTGCTGGTGCTGTTGCCTGAGCATCTTCTTTGTTGTCTTTGGATAGATCCTGCTTGGCGTTCGGTTCTTCTGGGGTCGGGAACTCGGGGAGGAAGACGTGGATTGAGTCGTCTGCGGCGACGGCGAGTTCGGCGTCGCAGGAGAAGGTGAGAGCGTGGCTTGCTAGGGGCCTGGATTTGAGGGTGAGGGTTTTAAGGGGTGGGATCTGGTCGTCGTCCAAGGGTGTTAGTGGTTGGTTGTGGTTTCTGGGGTTGAGGGTGAGGGTTTTGGAAAGGGCGATGATGTCGTCCATGATCGCTGACTTCAGCGGGCAGATAGGATTTGTATGACTAGCCTGCCGCTCATGGAGGGCTGATAATGGTTTATAAAGGGAAATGACGAGCTTTCGTGTGAGATGAAAGATCACGATGTTGAGGTGAGTGTATGATTAAACTTGCGAGAGGGTTGCTGGGGTGGGCAAGAAGACAAGGTACGTAGTGCCGGTGAGTGAGAGAAGCGCGGCAATATGATAAGCACTTAGGGGATGATGGAATGAGCAACGACAGTGTTCCATCTGCCACTTACACGAGGCCACAGTGAGGTGAGGGGACCCGTTGTAAGCGCGGGATGTAGTTGAGAAGGAGCACAGTATGCCGCGGAAGGACCAATCTAGAAGCACCAGAACGGAAGGAGATTACTATACAAACCTTTGAGCTATCCATTTTCGCAGATTACGGGATGTCTACGTCTCTCCATGAAGGATGTATGGGGGTTGATGGACTGTCGTCAAAAGCATTGACTTTGCCCAGCAAGATTTTAGAGTGGATGAAAACACCTCGGTGAAAGGCTCGGTGAGGAGATGTGAGGAATGACCTGCATGGAAATACTTCGGATAAATGCGTAAACACAAACAACAGCCAAACATCGAAAAGGGGTGCTGTTCAACTGACATAAAAATGAAGGATGAGCATACAGAACAATGTATAGAATTTCTTCTCGTTTTTGAAGCAATTATAACTGCTGATGATTGATAAAGCCTAAACCAGCTCCCAAGCTATGAATGAACCATTCCCTTCCATATCCCAAGAAACGCCATGCTTGATGCACCTCGTGCAAGTCGACTAAAGACATAAAGTACAAGAAAACGAGAAAAAAAAGGACGACACGATTACGCTTTCACGGTGGATCGGCCATTCTGCCCCGTCGCCATCTTAGAATCATCGGCCTTCCTCTTTGGCGCCTCATAATACGACCCCAAAGCCCAGAGAAGCGCGCAACCGATCAGGGCCGTGAGTCCAATGATCTTCTTCTCCCACCAATTCTCATTCGTGAGCGGCTTCGCCATCTGCACCCTCTTAGCCCTCGTCTTGACATCCGGCGTCTGGCCCTTTGCACCCTCCGCCAACGACGCATTCTTAGCCGCCGCATCAGCCTCCTGGGCCCGCTGCTTCAGCGCGGCAATCTTCTGGCTGAGCTCCAGCAGCTCCTCGTCGAGGACCATGTTCTTGGCGCCGTCGACCTCGACGTTTTGCACGTTGCCGAAGAAGTCGGTGATGCGGCGGCTGCGCGCGGCGTCGGCGCCGCCGGGGAAGAGGTCGTAGCGCACGCCGGCGTGGGAGTGGATCTTTTCGTACGTGTAGCTGTCGAAGAGCTCGCCGACCGTCTTCTTGGAACTCAGGTCTTGGACTTGCGATTCGAGGAACTCGAGGTTGTAGTAGGTGTAGCGGTCGATGACGGCGACGCCGACGTCGTTGTCGGCGTGGTGCGAGTAGGAGGACTGGTCGAGCTCCGAGGAGCCGGTGGCGATGATGTTGGGGGAGTAGAGCTTGCTGTACATTGTGTTCGCTTGGCAGGTGTCGATCATGAAGAGGATCTCGTGGTATCTGGGGGAGGAGCAGTCAGTAAATGTCGTCGCAGTAGCGCATGTGCACCTGG
Organism: Colletotrichum paranaense; assembly: GCF_030867605.1. Classification (NCBI taxonomy): domain Eukaryota; kingdom Fungi; phylum Ascomycota; class Sordariomycetes; order Glomerellales; family Glomerellaceae; genus Colletotrichum; species Colletotrichum paranaense. The sequence continues at coordinate 3,356,276 of NW_026848961.1, read as the reverse complement.
GTATCCTCTCACCTCTTCTTCTCCCACATCTGTTCAAAGGCATCAGCCAGATCGAAAGCACCAATCTCCTCGGCATCCTGGAACTTTAGGAACTCGTTTCCACCGTGGCCTGTCATGTATACGAGAATGTTGCTTCGGTCGTCCGTCAGAAGGCGCTTACTGCGGGGCATCTCGTCGCCGACGCGATCGGTAAGTAGACGGATGAAGTTCTCGACAGTGACCTCGTAGCCGCGGTAGTCCACCTCGATGTTGTCGCCGTATAGGTCGACAGCACGGTCCGAGTTGCTGTAGACGGTTCCGGGGAAGGCATTGCGCGGATTGCAGGCCATGTCGTCGGGGAGCATGAGGATGATTTGAGAGTCGGGGATGCCAAGACGCTTTACGGTGCGATAAATGGAGAGCACATTGGCGAGGTGGCGGTAGTTGAACCAGAATCGCGATGTGCAGACGAGGACGGCCCAGTTGCTGGTGTGCTCGGCGAGCACCGCGGGGGCGAGGGTCGAGGCAGCCAGGAGGGCTGGCAACTGGAGAAATCGTGACAGCTTCATGATGATGGTGATTCAAATCAATGAAGTCGTGAATGGCGGGGAAGTATAACAAGTTCGTGAATTGTCGTCGCAAGGGAGACGAGTGTAAACGAGAGATTCCCACGACGGATCGAAATGATCAACCAACAGCTTGGTAAGGGGGCCCGCCACGGAGCTTCGCCCTGATAAAGTTGGCCTTAGTAAGCCGATCGGTTCTCTGGGGCACAGACCATTGCCGTTGCCTCTTTGACCGGGGTAGCGCAGTGTGGCTCAGGTACCAGTTCTCCCCGCCATTTGGAAGCGATCTGATTGTTTTACCATGCTTTAGTACCTCACAGTGCCACCGAGCAATCTAGGATTTCATGATGTGTAGACTGCAGCCGAAGAATAATCATCAAGTAGAGTAAATGTTCAATTGACTTTGTGTACTTTTAGACCATCAACGTCTTGCTATATAGGACATTGGGAAACCGCAAGATACCGAAAAGTACTTGCTTAAAGAAGCGAAACCCCACCAGTTCAAGGTACAAGGTACCTCGACGTGGGCAACCCTTGATATCCCGTCTTGTAGTTTACAGAGGTATACTGACATGATAGGAGGATGCCTCTGATGCCCGCTTGATGTTGAATTTTCCGGAACCCAAGTTGAAACGACAAAAGTCATGTGAATAGGCACTGCTCATTTCTTCGCCATGACCCAGAGGAACTCGGCGTCGTCCTTGTCATCGACGATATCCCTGATAATGACCTCCAACCCGGCCTCCTTGAGCTGTTCCACAGTCGCATCAGCGCCCCAACCGCTCCAGTACATCCATCCCTTCTCATGAAGCCACTCCTCGTTCACAACGGCAGGCAAGTCCTTTGATGCAAAGTTGGCGAGCAGCAGGCCGCCGGGCTTCAACCACTTGGCGACGCGGCGGATCATCTCGGTCTGCTCCTCGCGGGGCAGGTGGATGATGCTGTACATGGCAATGACGGCGTCGAACGACCCCTCGGAGAACTCGAGCTTCATCATGTCGCCCTCGACAAAGGAGACGCGGTCGGTGCCGTGCTTGGCGAGGTTCTTGCGGGCGACGTCGATCTGGGTGGTGGAGAGGTCGTTTGCGGTGACGTAGGTGTCGGGCGCGGTGAGGAGCCTCTCGGTGACGGGGAGGCCGCAGCCGCAGCCGAGCTCGAGGACGAGAGACATTTGGCCTGACAGGGGCTTCGCGGTGAGGAGCTTCTCCATGAGCTTCTCGAGGTACTCGATGCGGAGGAAGGTCTGGCGGAGGGTCCATTCGTTGTATTCGGTGGCGATGGCGTCGTAGGACTCTTTGAGGCGTGACTTGATGTCTGCCGAGTCCTGCAGGTCCTTGGGTGCAGTTGCCATTTTGTGGTTTGGATTGGGTTTCTCTATTCAATTCCTAGGTGGTGACTATAGACTCAAGGGCAAGTTGCTGTGTTCCGACACTCTGGTGATGCGTGGGGATGAGATGTAGGTGGTGTAGTAGCGTTCGTTTGATCTGGAATCTGGGGTAACGAAGAGTGAAGTGTATCAGATTTGGGTGTATCCCTCCAAGTTACCCGCAGCTTCCAATGCGATATTGGCTTTTAAGGTTATCTGCGCTCGGAGACATTTTTACTTGCTTGCTGAACCAAAAAGAACTTTTGTATATTCGAGTCACTTGGCCGGCGACATTCTGAAGAGTCACCCGGTCTATTCATGCATGATGGTTTATTCAGTACTTTGGGGTACTTGGAAGTTTAGGCAATTGGGAGATGTTCTGGCGGCCGCCCTGCACAGGCCACTCTTGCTTTGCGGGGATTAGCTCATCTGAATCTCAGGGCTTAACGAAGTGCTGTTTGACTGTCGAACCAGAGAACCTATGGCCCCCGCCAGAAATGGCTGGTGGGGTTTCTCCGGACAAGGGATCAAGGTAAAAAGATCCATTAATTATCCATGAGATGCTAATGTGGAGGAGGTCGGATCTGGACGGGGCCTTGGACCGAGCGGCGAGCGGAACCTGGATAGCTTCGGAGGATTCATGTCCGAGGTGGTGAGTCTCTGCCGCGGTGCCGCGGTGCCGCTCATGCTTCGGGCTGGTCGCCGGGAGTAGCTGGCAGCTGGCAAGGGAAAGCTGATCATGGTCAGCTTGATGAGTTGCGTCAGCATCGTGTGATTTGAGTCAAACATGCACGGCGGCTATACTGTTTGCATACGGGCCGGGATACTCGTGATCAAGTACAAAGAATGCATCAAACACAAAGAATGCACCAATGGGCCAAACAAAGGCATCTGGGGGCACTGGAATGCTCAGAGCTCATGGTTTGATTGCCCTTGGTAGGTACCTCTTGCATTTTTTGCTTGGGAATGGAGGAGAAAAGACGAAGGACGACATAGGTACGAGAGTGTCAGGCAGTCGGAGTCTGATTACTTAAGCTTATTCATCTCGTAGACCGGGCCTTAGCACCTAGCATTTTCGGATATTGCCAGCAAGGAAGGAAGTCTTCTTCGTCTTCTGCTCGTTTAAAATTTTCCTGTCTCCCCACGTGCCGTGATTACGTTTGGCGCTAAAAAGCGAGAGCGGGACAATCACATGCACATTTCCACACCGCAGAGTGACAGAGTGAGTGACAGAGAGCAAAGAGGCAAGGAAATGAATCTTTTTTCGTTGCATTCTGCACCGCTCCGTCATCCATGGCAGCGACCCCTCCTGAAGAGTAAAGACTACCCAAGCTAAGGTAGCAACGGCTGACGCGCCTGGCGTAACAGACATGCAAGACCCTGTCTCGTCTCTGGTTCGTCTCCGAGATGCTCAAATCAGCAGCGGTGCCTCATAGGTACCTCATAGGTGGGCGCAGACATATGTTCGGCAATGGCAGTGACAATCCAACCCCCTCCCTCGCCGGCTCGCAGTGTCTTCCCGGCCTGTCACTCGCCAAACCTACCTATGCCTCTGCTACCCCTCCAACCCTCAGTAAGGTACCTCGCCCTCCTCCAACTCTTCTCCCCCTCACTGACGCACCCGGCATCACCACACCACTATAGGACCATCGTCTGACCCTTGACGATTCTTGTGTAGCCGGTGGGCTGTCCACGATGATCCGTATTGGCGAGGGTGTGAGTCTCTGAGATGTGTCGCTTCCGAGTCCTTGCATCATTGTGTCTTTGCACTTACGATTTGTGTATGTGACCCTGACCAGAAGACAAAGCAGAAAGGCAGAAAAGCAGAAGAGGAGAATCTGCCCCGCCTTTGACAACCCTTGAAAAACCTACCTACCCTCTGTCACTGTTCTACATATCCGTCATGTACCTTTAAATGCTTCGTACCTGAGGCTGCTTTCTTTTGTGCCTTCTGCAACCTGCACGACTGACTGACTGCGGCTGCGACTGCACCTGCGCCTGGACCATACATACATACATCTTCGTACGTTCTGCGTACATAAATACATCCCCTGTTTGTATCCGTACCTGGAGGCATTACCTCAATACCTGGCTTGATACTTGGGTACCTGGGCCTGGGCGGGATCCGATCGCAAATTAATACATTTATTGACCCTCCCCAAGCCTGGCTCGTTTGTCGCGACTCGGTGCCGATTGATTGCATCTTAAGGCAGGTTCTCCACGACCGCTCCGCTCCACCTTGATTCTTCTCTCCCTCCATCTCCACCGCCCGCTGACCGACCGATGGCATGCTCGTCAACGGTCTCCATCTGCCTACTTGCTGTTAGTCTGTTACGGATAGTCCCATCATCTTAGCGCTTGCGAAGTCGGTGCCAACTGGTCGGACACGGAGAGAGGGGCACCCAAACACCGGATGACCGACGTAAAACTCGTGGCAGAAATTCTGAAATCCGCCTGCCAGGCCCTCCACCTCGTCCGCCTGCCTGCCTACTACTTCTCTGCCAGTACCTCGCTGCTTCTTCTTCGCCTTCTTGCCTTCTCTACTTTCTCGACTCGTTCCGTCTTTCTGATTACTCAACCTGTCTTTCTTTCCAGCTTGTCCTCACATCAACTCCGTCCATCCCGAAATATCACAACTTGAACGGTCCCAAGTGCATCAACTACCAAAACCGTCCCGGCCATCTGCAACTTAGTCTGTTACCTTTGCCCGTGCCCTCTCGGTCCTCCGCCGCCGGCACATCGAAGCTTATTCCGCCTACCCAAGCCATCCGATCCTTTAGGTCCGCAAAGTCTTGGATGGTGTCTTTAGCCGCATTTCCACCCATCGTTATTTGATCCTCCGTCCGTATTTCTTACGCTGTGAGAGGTTGTCACATACGCCGTTGTCTTTTCACCTAATCCTCCCCACGCCGGCCGACTACTGCACATATCCTGAGTGGGCTTTCGCATTCTCACCTGCGTCGCCGACAACATGGGGCGCCCACCGGCGTACATTTTCGTCGTCAGGTAAGAGGACCTACTCACAACCCACGCTTGCAAGCTTCTGGAAGGCTGACGAGACTACTAGGCACGGCGCACGTCTCGACGCCGCCGACAAGAAGTGGCATCTCACGTCCCCGACACCTTACGACCCTCCTCTGACCTACGGCGGCTGGCAGCAAGCCAAAGCACTCGGCATACGCATTGGAAACATACTGAGACAGGCCGAAGCAGAGGTCAATGCCGATTCCAAGTTCTCCAACGGCCGCAATGGCTCTGTCGACTCGCAAAAGAGGCGCCGCAAGTTCAAGGTTGTCCTCCATAGCTCCCCGTTCTTGCGATGCGTCCAAACCTCCGTCGCCATCAGCGCGGGCCTGGCCCAGGCGCCTCCGCCCGGTACGCCCTCGTACTCGATGCCCTCGCCCAGCGCGAACCCTTCAGCCTCACCCTTTGTTCTCCCAGCGTCCGTAGCTGAGGAAGTCGATCCCCTCTCGAACGACGCGAACGGTACCAAGCCCGAGCAGGCCAAGAAGAAGATGATCAAGAAATCGACGTTGCGCCTGGATGCCTTCTTGGGGGAGTGGCTGTCCCCGGAATACTTTGAAATGATTACGCCGCCTCCGGGTTCCGCGATGATGCTGGCTGGAGCAAAGGCCGATCTGCTCAGACGGGAGAACATTCATGCCCACAACCACATCCAAGAGCACTCCCATCACCACGCAAATTCCGTCGGCCAAGCCCAGAGTCAGTTGTGGAACAGCCCAAAGTTCAGAGCTACCCCCGCTCCCGCCCCCGAAAGGTCTGGATCTTCGGATTCCAACTCACCTTCCATCCTGGGTCTCGAAAACGTATCTGCCGTGGCTGGTGCTCTGCCGCGGAGTCGGGCTGGCAGTACGGCTAGCACCTCAAGCCAGCGCGTTCGTTTCACACTGCCAGAGCCCGCGAACCCAAATGACGGATATGTCGCCCCCAGTCCCCACTACGCTATTTCACCAAACCACACCATCCCCGACGGCTATGTTGCGCACGCGCGAGATGCTTGCGTGTCAGTAGATTACCAATGGGATTCGATGCGGGAGCCTCTGGACTGGGGCGATGGTGGCAAGTACGGTGAGGAGTGGACAGCCATGCACCACCGATTTAGGAAGGGTATTCAGAAGCTGGTGGACTGGTACACTACGGCTGAGCGTCCCGCGGAAATGGTCACCAAGGTCGTCAAGACCTCCCAAAATGGTGACACCGAGTGTGCTATCGATGATGAGGAAGACGACGATGTAGAGCCGGTGGTCATCCTGGTATCTCACGGTGCCGGTTGCAACGCCTTAATCGGCGCCATCACGCACCAGCCGGTCCTGATGGACGTGGCGATGGCTTCTTTGACCGTGGCCGCCAGAAAGCCCGGTCGCGACTCGGAGCCCTCCGGCTTGGATACGCCCATGTCGGAACCTGACGTCGACCCAATGTCCGGCACGAAAGGAATCATCCCCGTCCATCATTATTACGATCTCAAACTATTTGCAAACACCGAGCATCTGCGCCAGCCTGTCTCGGCCACCCACAATCTATCCAGAGCTCCCTCGACAGCCTCAAATCACTCACAAAACGGACAGTCATATTCGCGAGGGCGCATCTCGACCGTAGGATCGACCACATATACGCCGACGCCGATCACATTCAACCCCGACTCGTTTGACTTTGGAAGTAGAAGCAACTCGGCAAACGCAAATCTGGGCAGCATGCGCCGGGTTTCGAATAACACATACTCCCTTCCCAGGACGCCCGCGCTCAATACAACCGGGATCACGGTCGGCAGCGGCGCAACAAACTTTACGAAGCCATCACCGACCTTGTCCGTGGGGCTGTGGTCGCCAATCACACCAAAGAAGGAGACGGAAGAGGAGGAGGATGAGGAGGACGACATCTTTCCGGACTTTGACCACCGGAAGAAGTTGGCCGCCCTTTCCAAGCCCGGCCAGGAGATTGTCAAGCCTCCGACTCCAGAGAGAAAGGAGCCGCAGCTGGGTGGCCCGGCAAAGGTCCCCCTCAGATTGCAAGAGATCTCTCGTCCTACTTCGAGCGACGGCACGGACGAGGAGAACAAGATTCCTCAGTTGGGGACATTTGCCAGCGGGGGTCTATGGGGAGCGCCGCGCCCTTTGGGGGAGACTGAAATTATGCGCGACATGACGACCTCGAAGCGGCGTTGGACCGTGAACGAGCGCGGTTGATGGGCTGCTTCAAGAGACGATTGCATTGCAACGCGGCGTTGGACTATCTCATGGAATGTAGCGTACGAACATCCTCAAAGGACAGGATGGCATCACACAGCATGGAAGGTTTATCTTACAGCGGAAAAGCGCACACAATCACAACAGCGCTGTTACGCCTGCATCTGGGCGGCAAAAGGACAAATCTCTACTTTTTTCATCTTCATTATGGCATTGCGTAGGGACAAAAAGTTTTGGAGTGGCTCCAGAGCATGATATCATTTTTAATAGCGCAGTAGGGAGGGGGGCATTAGCAGGAGGGTTTTGCCTTTTTTGAAGTTTCCCCCCCAAAAACAGCCACCAAATAGTTGTTATGAAGGCATGGATGGATAGCATAGATGAATAATTACACAAAAAAGTTCAAACTGCAGTTGCTCGTTTACGTGTGTGTCTATATCTGTGCGAGAGGAGTTCGAGGCTGTGTCATGAGTGAAATATTGAATAATTCGCTTCTAGTCTTGTTTAGGCATGACACAAGGGAAAACATCTCGAGACTATTCAGTGTAAGAGCTTTATGACGAGTATGCCTCCATCTAGAAACGCCCCCCCGTGTACTCCCTCTTCGTATTCCACCACCGAGGCCCCCTTTTCATCTTTGTCCTGCTCAATTTCTCACGAACTCAAACCACACCATCTTATCCCCCTTCCTACACCTCCTTTCGCCCTCTTAGTTGAAAGCCTTGTTCATAGCCTGGTGCGCCAACTCGACACCAAGGAACGTAGCCGCGTTCGCGGGCACAGCTCTCGCCAGCGCGGGTCCGAAACCAGGGAAGAAAGCCTTCACACCGCCCCGTCCGTACACCTCGCGCACCACGCCGCCAAGCGTGACGTTCCCCTCGGCCGTCTGCAGGCGCGACTTGACCGTGTCGACGGGGAACACGGGGATCCACATCGCCACGCCCGCCGCCGCACCGGCAGCCGTGACGGCGAGCAAACTCAGCTCGCCCGAGGGCTTGCCCGTGACGGGGTCCTTGGGGGTGAGCCGTCGCTTGATGTACTCGTAGGCGGCGAAGTACGCCGCGCTGCCGGGGCCGTCGCGCGCGAGCGTGGCGACGGAGCCGCGGAAGACGGACCGCACCCCGCCCTCGGCGTAGAGCTGGCGGACGACGTCGGTGCCGCCTTTGTATTTGGGGGACTCGCCCGGCTTCAGGCGCTGGGACTGGACCTGGAGGATCACTTTTACGCGCTCGAAGGGGGCGGTGATTGCGGTCATGGGGATGGCGGAGAAGAAGCCTGCGGCGGAGACCTGGGCTATGGTGAGGGGGGCGTCGGGGGCGGAGGAGGTTGTGCGGACGAGGGTCTTGCCTAGGTCGTAGGCCCAGAAGGAGACGGCGACTGTTTGGGGTGGGTTTGTTAGCCGAGAGGCATGAAGAGAGGAGAGGGGAGAAACATACACATTGGCGTGACGCCCACCAGCGGCGCGCTCACGCCGGCATACAGACCCCTCCGCAAGCCATCGCGCGCGACGCTCTTGCGGACGACGTCGATGGCGGAGGAGTAGACGCCCTTGTCGGCGGTCTGGAGGCGGACCTTGACGAGGTCAAAGGGGTGGCCTACGACGACGGCGCAGACGCCGCCGAAGCCGCCTGCCGCGAGGGAGCGGAGTTGGGTTGCGAGGCCCGAGGCTGCCGCTTTCGTGTCGGCTTTGAGCTCGTCTTTGGATTCGGGGAGGCGGGGGATGGCGTCGGCGACGGGGGTCGGGAGGGAGGTTTGGAGGGTTTGGTTTAGGGATTTTGTTGCTTCTGTCGGGGAGGGTGCCATTTTGAGGGAGGGTAGAAGGGGGGGGGGGAGAGGGGACCCTGGGTTGATTAGGAGGATTGGAGAAGGGAGGAGGGAAGGTTTTGTGTGGATGGCGAGAAGGAGGTTGTCGTGAGATTGTTGTCGTGGGTGAGAAGAGTGTTTGGGGAGAGGAAGGGGGAGCTTTCACGTGCTCTGGGTTTTCCCGTCTTCTCTGGCTTTGTTGCTGATGTCCGGTAGCTTGCCCTAGGCGCGAAGCTGTGATGCGATCCAATGTGTGCCTTTACCACCGTGCGGTCCGTTCCTGGTGCAGTTTCTGGGTTGCTAGCTCTTTTTTTTTGCAACTATTCGTGCGTTCGGGAACTAGTAGTTGGAGTTGCAGTTTTGGATTCGGTCGTCCGTTGGAGAGGGCGGTGCGCGGTCGGATCGGAGAGAGGGAGTGCGAGATCACTTCAATGGCGGGAGACCTGGTACCTTGAGGTAGCTCGCTGCGGTTGCGGTACGTCAGTCGTTTGAGCCTCGGCAACACTCCAATTGGGGGGTTTGGGAGTCTCCACTTGTAGCCGGAGTATGGGGAATTTTGTGTACCTTACGGAGGAGGTACCTTATCCACTCGAAGTAGTAAATTCCCCAGATTCTTTTCTTGAATTGGCTTGTGATGATTTTTATTTGGTGATGACTTGCTTACAGGTTCAATGAAGAAAACGTCAAGGAAAGAGGGACGTGACAAGTGGCCGGTTGCATCCAAAAAGAGGACAGACCATCGTCTTTTCTTCAAGTTCCTACGGGCAATTGACTCGAGAGCTCATCCCAGCGGCGCGGGATGAAACTGCAGCAACCTCCAACTCTTGAGGTGGCACTTGGCGCTGGCGGCACAGCGGTGCGGTGTACATAGATAGGTACTGTAGTGCGGTGTAATGGTTGGGTGCCTCGGTCGTTCGGCTCATTGTGGTGCCAGGGCTCCTTTTCCCCCCAACTTTTCCCACCACATGAGCTGCCCATCCCGCTACTTTCAGGTACTTACTCCATACCTTACCAAGGGCTGCTCCGGTCCGGGCGGGCTTTCTGGGGGAAAGGAAGAAACTTGAGAGGGAAAAGGAGGGGGAAATGGGGGGAGGACCTGGGCCTAGATCGGGGCCTTGCTCTAGCGGGGTGCTCTGTATTTTGCTACTTTCTTCATCCTGCAAAGCAACACCTACCAACGGTACATAATTAGACCAGCGCGCATGCAGAAAGATGGCGATGACGAATAATCATAGGTGGCTTCTAAATTGATGCTAGTGAGATGCTTATGTGATGCAAACTATAATGTGAACCCGCTGGCTAGTAATCGTGTGAACGGTCTGAAGGAAGAATGGGATGAAAGTCAATTCCCATAAACACACACACACACACACACACACACAGACAGTTGGTGTTACTTTCATGTGATTTCCCGATGTCCCAATGCCATCATCGGTCAGCATGCATAAAACACCCCTCTCCCTCTCCCTGAAATACACCCGCCTTATGAGGACCTTGATGTGAGACCACATTCCCGAGACGAGTTACAGAGTCGCACAAAACCCCTCGCCTGAATTCTTAATTTCGTCTCGTCCAAGTAAACAAGTGACAGCTCAACCCCCACGCGGGCGGCCGGAGAACTGCCCTCATTGCGAGACGTCACACGCTCGTATAGCATACTTCTTACAGGCCATCTCGGGTCGGCGGAGCATTCACAGATTTCATCAAGTAAGATAGGTGCGCAATAACTTTAGCCTCAAGGGTATCAAGTTTTTTTTGTTCTCCATGTTCTCCATCGCCACCCCTCGCGCAAAACCATGTGTATGCACTTGCTTCTTCTACTCATACAAAAAATGTTTCCTTGAATGGCCGTTTCGCAATGCCTTCCGTGATGCGACTTGCCTGATGTATAAACGTTCCGTGACTCCTAGAAGGAAGAAGAAGAAAGAGCCCGACCGCGTAACACCCCGTCTCCAAAATCGGGGGTCTCTCTAGCACCAAGCCTCTATGCGGTTCGTCTTCGCTTTCTGTCCCGCTGTCTAGTCAATGAAGAAGAAACACAAGAAAAATAGACCAGACACTCTACTCTCACTCCCGCTTCGTTCGTTCGTCCGGGATTGCCAATATCTCAAAAATCGTCGTCAAGGGGGTCGGTTGTCCGCTTCTCTAAAATGCCCTCTTGAGGGGTGTCGTGGCCAATCCCGTCGACCTTCCAACGCCGCACCAGCAGCTGCCGTCGCCTTCTCTTTCAACCTGGACTACAATGTCCATTGAGTTCTTCAAGAGGTATTCCCGCACGCGATCCCGTACTTCGTCTAGGCTCGCACCTCTCCCCGCCACGACGTGCACGATGCCCTGCAGCTTGTCCCCTGAGTCCTCGCTGCTCCGGTGGTCCATCCAGAACTTGGGCACCGAGTAGTTGACAACACCCTTTTGCTGCAAAATCCCCGCGAGCGTATTACGCAGGTTGTACTCAATGTCGTCGGGGATATTGAGAAGTAGGTTGCGCGCGGACGACTTGATGAGCGGAATCGCCGCGAGGAAAATCAGGATCGCAATGGCGCAAGAGGCCAAGGGGTCCCAAAACGTCCAGCCCGTGTAGTACGTCAAGATTGTCGACAGCACTACGGAGGCGCTTCCCATCGTATCGGCCAGAACATGCAGAAAAATACCCTCCATGTTGTCGTTATGATGCGAGTGCCCGTGGCTATGCTTCTTTCCGTGCGAATGATCATGCCCGTGGTCGTGGTCGTCGTGTGAGTGCGAGTGCCCGTGACCATGGTCGTGGCCGTGGTGATGGTGTCCAAAGCCCCAAAGGCCCAGCAGGTTGATGACACCGCCGAGGAAGCTAACAATGAGAAGCTCCCGCAATCGGTGAAGTTCTTGACCTTCCCAAATTCGCTCAAACGCCTCCACGATAATCTCAACGCTAAGAAGCCTATCATTTGTCAGCGTTGTGACTCGTGCTGCAGCTTGGGAAACCTACATCAGCAAGATGCCATTGGCGAAACCACTCAGCGTCTCGATCTTTCCAAGCCCAAATGGAAATCGCTGGCTCTGAGGCCATTTGCTAGTAACTGCGGCGCAAAGACCAACAAAGAGGGCAAAGCAGTCGAAAAACATGTGGATCGTGTCGCTGAGGAGACCGAGCGAGTCGGTGACGTAGCCGTAAAACGCTTGTACGGCCATAAAGCCAAAGTTGAGACTGCGAAAACCAGAATGTCAGTGATATTCAAGGTGGAGTGTTTCGTAGTCCGACTCACGTCATGAAGTAAAAGATTCTTCTCGAGTCCTTCTCCACGAGAATGGTGTGGAGGACCGGAACCGCCGGCGTATATTTCAGGAGAACCCTCGTAAACAGAGACGGCTTCGCATGGTCGTGAGAGTGGGAGTGGCTGTGGCTGTGGGCGTGTGAATGGCCGTGATGGTCGTGGCCATGGCAATCGCCATGAGCGTGGTCGTGCGAGTGTGAATGATCGTGATCGTGATGATCGTGAGAATGCTCGTCTATCGTCATTGCGCCGTCAAGAGGCTGGAACGTTTCCGAAAAGGACCCATTTGTAGGCGTCAACAACTGACGACCGCTCGGTGTGATGTCCGTCTTCCAGCCATCCATTGAAGCGAGAGAGCGAGGCGCCGCTCTTTCTCGAGGAATGGACGACTGGCTCGAGTTCGCTCGGTGATGTGAGTGACCGCCGTGGGCGTGGCCATTGTGACTGTGTGAATGATCGTGGTTATGTGCGTGGCTGCTGCCGGTCGAGTCTTGGCTCTGGCTGTGGGAGTGCAGCCCGCCGGTGGACATTGTCGACTTCAATGCGTGAAGGGACGGCGGCGAGTGGGAGTGGGAGTGCATGTGGTGATGGTGAGCGTGCGGTAGAGCGGAGGATGGCAAGGCGTAGGACGAGGCCATGTTGACCGCGGCGCGCGTTGTCGAGGTCGGTCGTCGGTCGGTCTGGGACCCGGGACTGGGATCGTTGTCGGTGTCGGTATCGGCGGGGATGGGCGAGGAAAAGGGCCTGTGTAGTGTCCCCTCTGTCGTATTTTCGTTGGGTCGTTTTCGTTCGCCTCTCCACCAAGGGCCCGTTGCGTCGGGATCTATTCGAAGATGCCCCTATCTCGTGCTAACCTGAGTCATGGGCCGGACGTTATCCGCATCCGCTAATTTTTTCTGGGGTACGTCGAAGACAGGTCGACAACGGGTACGAGATGTTGAAAAGCGTCGCAATTGAGGTGTCGTGGAACGTCCAGAACCGTGGAGCTGGAAGATGATGGAGCAAGAGTCGTGTGTGTGTTCGGGCCAGTGTACCTTGAGAAGACCTGGAGCTGGCAGTTGATGGCGGTGCGTGGTGGTTCAGGGGACCTGCACAGGCTAAAAAGGCCGGAATGGAGTCGCCCCGTCAATGACGTTGCGCGCCGCAGTTCAACGCTGAGCGCTGGAGGGGGACGGGAGATTTGATCGTCGACGGACGTGCCGGCGCCTCGCACAGACAATGCTGGAAGCGGCGAGAGTAGGTAGACAGATACGAATGGATTGGTTCGCTTGTGCTGTCGAATGCTGAGACTTGGAGATCTAATAAGATGAAAGAGGACCAAGTGTGGCTGAAAGGAGGAGCGGGGAGGGGAGCAAAGGAATTGAATGCAGAGGGGAGGAAGAAGAAGAGGAACAATAAGGGTGTCCTCGATGCTACCTCCCAGAGGCAATCAACCTAAGCCTCCACTTGCAAGGTATCGGTATCGGTACGGCAGGTCGTCAAAAAGGCGGGATGGGCCAGCAGATGCCAGCATGGATGATGGAGGATGGAGCAGCGTTATTGTTGTTGTTGTTGTTTTTTGGGCTGAACCATCGGGACGCATGGCATGTCGGGTGCTGCCTCCTTTCAATCTTTCAGATGAATCTCTCGCACCCGTGGACTTCTGGGACCTGAACCTAAAGGGGAATCCAGCCGTCAACCCCTGCAGATTTCTCCGTGTGGGGAGAGGCCGGGCGCCGGGTACGTAAGGTGCAGGTCGAGGAGGGCGGTCGTGTCTGTGATTCGCTGGGTGACACATCAAAGATGCCATCCAATTGTCCATCAGGAGGGGCACTGGGCAGCTGCATAAAGCTGTTCAGGGGATAGAGTATGAATACGGATCAGCAAAGAGCAAGACAACGCAATACCCTCGATCCTGGCTTGCCTGGCATGTCTGGGCGGATAATCTCTGATGGGACGGTCGCGGGTAAGGCGGTTTGATGGCTAACACTTGCTAATGCTATCCGCGGCCAGCCCCGTTGCGACATGTTTTCTGGGCCAAGCCAATGCCTGTGAGAGGAGTTCAGATGTCGCCGGGTGACAGGCACACAGGCAAGACAGTCGACAGGCATGATGGTCTTTTCTTCTCTCTTGTTGTGCTGAGGCTGAGTTGGTCTGTGTCGGTTTTGCATGTGCAGCAGCTGGTTTTCCATTAATTGGGTGACGAAAAGTCTCGTTCGGAGATTTCTAATTTAGACAATTGGTGAATCGTGATCCAGACCCACGCAGGGGATCTGCAGAGTGATGAAGCTACCGTCTGCCGCACCTCATCACCTTATTTTCTGATGATCCAGTTGCGAGGTTATCGAGGAGACTGGAACAGAAGGGTGTGTACCTAGGTACCTTACCTTGACTAAGGTACCTTGGGTAGGTACTCAGCGTGTTTCTCCACGTGACACCGTGTTATCGCGGTTATCGTGCTTATCAAATCATGGCGCCCACATCGGCCCCTCATTGGCGCCACCGTTGCAACATCCCAAAAGGCCTGCCCAAGTTGGAAGGCGCCAACAAGGACAAAGTCTTGGAAGGTGTGCGAGTCTAGCCCAGTAAAGAAGCTTCGTAGGCCTCTCGCGATTCCAATTTGTTCCCCACGAGGCCATCGTCAGGTCACGCAAGTCTGGGCAATTTGGCCTTTTTTTGCTACCTACCAAAACACTTCAACTTCGTGTCTCCTCCCCTCCCTCTCCAAGGATACTCAGCGAAACTCACGGACACCCCCCCCCCCCCCCCACCGCTCAGCCTTCAACTCGGACCTCTCCATGCGCGCACGCGCTAAGGCTGTTGATTGCAACTTCAGATGACAGGACGGGATACTTTGCATGACCGATACCACCACATCTGAGGCCTTGACAATCCATCCCCAAACTCCACCGCATTTCTCACCTCAACAACTCACGGCAACGGAGACACAAAGATTCACTTTGGCCTACGCCGTCAATACCCTGCTACATTGGTGCCGAGCTGTCGCACATCGCCAACATGTCGTTGATACCTCTCGTGTTATCCGTCATCGCTGGCATCTGCACCACTCTTGTCGCTGCTCTCGGCATCAACTTTCTCACAAAGCTGCTGCCCACTCGCTACCATGCGGCTGAGAACCCCAAGGATGACCACATCCAGATCCTGGTCCTCGGCGATATAGGCCGGAGCCCTCGCATGCAGTACCATGCCATGAGTATCATGAAGCACGGCGGTAGAGTCGATCTCGTTGGTTACAAGGAGACTGCCCGCCATCCGGATCTCGTTGGCAATGAAAGAGTGGCTTTGTACCCATTGCCACCTCTTCCTACCGTCTTCAAATGGAACACCCTGCCATTTCTCATCAATAAGCCGGCCAAAGTTGTCTGGCAAGCCTATTCCATCTTCTACGTTTTGGCATATACTGCACCCCCAGCTCGATGGATTGTCATTCAGGCAAGTGAGCCGTTACTTTGTGGAATCCACAGTCTAACTTTTTGCAGAACCCTCCTTCTATCCCGACGCTGCATCTGGCTTTGCTCGTGTCCCTCCTGAGAGGAAGCCACCTGCTAATTGACTGGCACAACTATGGCTGGTCCATCATGGCCACCGGCCGCAGCCAGAAGAACCCTCTGGTATGGCTCTACAAGAAGTATGAGATGTACTTTGGAAGGGTAGTCCCCACGGCCAACCTCACCGTCACCGACGCCATGGCACGGCAGCTCAAGGAGAAGCCGTATAGCAACAAGAAGCCCATCTTCACCCTGCACGATCGGCCAGCCGAAGTGTTCCAGCCCATCGCATCGACCAAAGCCCGGCAAGACTTTCTCTCGCATCTCAAGGAGACCAAGGACGTTGCCGACAGTATCATCGCCGGGACCACTCGTCTCATTGTCAGTAGCACATCATGGACCCCCGACGAGGATTTCGGCCTGCTGCTGGACGCCTTGGTGGCCTACGCGCACCCCGAAGAGGCCGTCACAGAGACCGGCGTTGGCCGACCTCCGATACTGGCCATCATCACCGGCAAGGGCCCTCAGAAGGCCGAGTACGAGGAGAAGATCAAGAACCTCCGCCTGGAGGGTAAGCTCCCCGGCATCACCATCTTGACTGCGTGGCTATCAACCCGCGAGTACGCCACGCTGCTCTCATGCGCCGACCTCGGTGTCTGCCTCCACAAATCCAGCTCTGGTGTTGATTTACCTATGAAGGTGGTTGACATGTTTGGTTCGGGGCTACCTGTGGCTGCCTACTCGGCATATGAGAGCTTCGGCGAGCTGATTAAGGAGGGTGAGAATGGGTGCGGATTTGAGACGGCTACTGAGCTGGCCGACGTTCTGATCAGGCTTCTAAGTGAGGGTGGCAAGGACGAGCTGAAGACCTTGAAGGCGGGAGCCATCAAGGAGGGAAGCTTACGCTGGGATGAGGAGTGGGATCGCGTCGTTGGGCGGATCGTGGGTGTAATTGATAGCTGAGGTGGAGGTTATTCAAATCATAACCAGAAAAAATAGAGACAAGCTAGTAGGCATAAAAGTGATTGAAACGTGTGTACAGCGAGACGATGGATATCGGGATGCCACCGTACTACATGATAAGAACAACGTGGATAGTGAAACTTCACCCCACGGTCGGAAAAAGCAGGACAGCCTTCCAGAAGTCAAAAGTTTGATTTCGCCCGGACTTGAACCGGAGACCTTCAGTGTGTTAGACTGACGTGATAACCAACTACACCACGAAACCAGTGATTGTTGGACAATGTGGGGCTGTATTAATTTATCAAGGCCGTAACCGGCAGGCCCTGAGTTTTCGCGCGGCAGCTCGTGGCAAGGATGGCCCCCGGACCCTCCGCGTCCGAGGTCGGGCCGGCGAGTCCCCATTTGAGCCGATCTATTAGCGGGGCATACCCACCACGGCCTCTCCATCACCCTCCTCTTACCGCCGAGAGCTGACGTTCGGCGCATACTTCGTAATGTCTCCCGTGTGTGTCCCTGGGTTCAACGACTTCAAACGCTATCTCATGCATCTTTACGGCACAGCTTAGGCAGAAACGCGTGCTTTGCAACGTTTTCAGGACATGACCTCCAGGCAGCAAAGGTCTAGCAGGGATCATGGCAAGTCTACGGCTGCATGTCATGGTCTGAACTAAGATCAGCGGCCGATGGAGCAAACATGTCTAGTGGTCTCGGACTTGATCCGATTTGTCTAGCTCAGCATCATCTCAGCGGCAAGGCCCTAAGTTCATCCATGTGTGGAAAGCTTCGATGATGACTTGCGTTTGCTTTATCGTTTCGCTTCCTGCGGTTCCTTGAAACTTGCAACAGAAAGACAAGAAAAACAAGAAAGACAAGATTTGATGAGAAATAAGCATTAAACTCCTTCCTCTCTGAGATTTATGAGTCAACTGTTCTTGTTTGGGCAAGGGTGTAACGAGGATTGGATGGAGTCGTCTCACTTGGGGATATACTTAAAGAAGCCATGAGATTCTCGTGTTGCCTTGGTCGAGAGGTATCAACACCGGCCGAACCATCACCTTACTCCAAAGCATTCACTCTATCCCGCAACTCGAACTCATCTCGCTCACCATACATCATGAACCACGAGCGATACGAAGAACGCCTAAACCTCGTCACGAGCGTCATCCACAGCTACGGCCTCGAAGTAAGAAACCCCCCTCCCTCCTACCTTACATCACCCACCTCTATCTAACACCCCCTCAAGCCCGTCGACATCACCCCCATAGACTACGATGAAACAGCACCCTTCGCCTACAACAACTACATCTACAAAATCACTCTCTCCGCGCCCCTCACACCATCCTCCATCCCTCATGAACGCCGCCGCCCGTACACCCAGCCTCCCACTGGGCAAGGCACTTCTACTGTGGTGATGCGCATCGCGAACCCGAAAGCAGAAGGCGTAGTCCAAGACAACCGCGTTGAGAACGAGGTCGCGGCGGTTCACCTCGCGCGAGAGGGTTTGGGGTCGTATAAGCCTGAGATTGCGGGGCTCGTGCCGGCGTTGTATGATTGGAGACCCTATCGTCCTTCCGAGATCACGGGGATGGAGGCGGGGGTGCCGGGCGATGGTGGCAGCAGCAGTTACGGGTGGAGTCTGATGGAGTTCAAGAAGGGCGTGCCTCTCGATACCGTCTTCCGCGACATGAACGACGGAGAGAAGGGCGATGTGCTGGGCCAGATTGCGGATTTGGTTACGGGGATCCAGAGGGTTTCCTTGCCGAAGAGTGTGAAGTCCCACGGGGGGCTGTCGATTGACGAAGCGGGAAGAATCGTGGGTGGTGCGATGACGACGGTTAAAGGCGGACCTTGGGAGCGATATAGCGATTTCTGGAAGGCGAGGTTGGCAATTCGGCTGGAGGATGCGGATGCGAGTCCGGCACTGGAAGGGTGGAGGCCGAACGGTGTGCGGGAGCGTGTTGATCGGTTCTTGGAGTCTGGGCTGGAGAGCTATCTTGATGGGTCTGGGGTTGATGTTGGGAGGTTGGCTCTCATTCACGGGGATCTTAGTAAGTTATTTACTGCCCCGGTCAAGTCTGGTCTCGTCGTCAAGCCGATCCAGCTTACTGACATTCCTCTACCAGCTACGAACAATACCCTCTACGATACGACCACCAAGAAACTCACCTCCATCCTCGACTTCGACTTCGCCTTCGTCTCCCACCCCTGTCACGAATTCTTCACGTCGCTAGGCGACGTCGGCGGCAACACGGGCGGCGGCACGGGGCGGGATCCGGATCTCAGCGGGGGTCTGCTCGGTAAAGCGATGTTGACGGGCGACTTTGACGGGATCAGGGGGAGTCTACCGCAAGAAGCGTTGGGACAGCTCACGACGGCTCGAGCGTGGGATGATGCGTTGAGGGAGAGAGGTGCGGTGCGGCCTAGTGAGATTAGGGGCATGGCTGCGCTGGATGGGTTGAGGAGGCTGGAGGCGCTGGCGTGTCCTTTTGCTTTGGAGCATCCTGTCATGTTGAGGCGGAAGACGAGGGAGGAGATTGAAGGGATGAGGGCGGTTGCAGAGAGGGAGCTTGTTAGGTGTCTTGAGGGGTTTGAGTACTAGTTGATCATCTGGAGGCCTAGTGTCTTTGGAGATCAGGGAAGATGTAGATCTGATGAACCTGGCTCCCTTCCTCAGAGTTAAGTAACTAAGTTTGTGGCTCGCACGTTTCCTCGGGTATACCACAGCCATTTTCCTTAGACGCCTAGACTGGCAACCATGATACGGGAAACCCGTGATGAAGTCTTGCCATTGCCACTACTATGATATAATAGAACTGTTTTGGTGGTGAAATCAATGGAACTATGAATCATTTGGGCATAACGTGGCTTTCTCGAAATATCCCTAAGGGTTCTGGATAGCAAGGACCGAACCCTGAAGTCTACCTATATACGATCATCATGGCTTCGTGCCTGAGAGCCATTGCGCCCTCTCCCGTTTGTGGTCCGCAACTTTCGAGGCTTAGAAACTTGCTCAACCTTGGATGACCGGGTTCTCCAGCATCGTGGAATCCTCAGCACTGCGATTCTTTAGCTTTTCAAAAGCCATGGAACTGTATCTCCGGAAAGAACCTGTACGGGCTACGTCCAGTTCATGGAGTGTACAAGACTCCTCTTCTTCTCCGATGCCAGTCTTCATCCCTCCAAGGCCTCGCACTAATCATCATACTCGTAGTTCATACATCATACTACCCAGTCTTCCATTCACACCCTACTTCTCAAGGCCTTTGAAGTCAACAACCCAAGAAATCACCACTTATCAAGACAAGCAACCACCACCGCTACAATGCAGCTCAAGGACCTCCTTCCTGCCGGAATGCTCCTTAACAACCTCTTCGATAAGGTGGAGAAGGCTGAAGAGCACGCAAACGGCCGCATCACCACCACCAACACCAAGCAGGTAGAACTCGGCGATGTTATGTTCTTCCACAACGACCTGGATGACCTCAAGCGTCTGCTCGCCATTGCCGGCTCAGATTCAGTCACAATTAAGAAGCTTCCCAAGACGAATGTTATCATCGTCAAGCGGACTGCGAGTAGTGGTGATAGTGCCAATGACGCTGTTGACGTTGTGGCAACACCTACTATGTTATCCACCTCACCTACCGCCACCGCCTCTACTTCATGTTCCTCGCCAGCCACTGTTTCCGAAGCATATGACTTCTCAAAAGAGCTGGAAAAACCAGTCGAAATAGAGGCACCTAAGTCATCTACAACATCCTCCCCGAAAGACATGAAGACCTTACGCGAAGAGGAAGAAGCCGCAAAGTCGGACCCCAGCGGCAACGGCGCCACCAGCGACTACGATGTCGACCCTGAAACCCAGCCCACCCAGATTTCACCCAGAGACACCAAATACAAGACTCCTGGCGTATTCTCCTGGAGAAACAGGCTCTGTCGCTGCGTTTCCATCGGCGCCATCTTTGGGAACAAGGACGACCGTCTAGCCAAGTCCGACGAGCCGCTGCCGCCGTACGAGGAGGGCGTTTCCATCTTCAACTGGGGCAACGGCGTCTGCAAATGCGTTCCTATGGATGATGCCTTTGGCGACCATACTATGGCGGCGTTGGGTTTGGCAATTGAGACTATGGACTAGAGGCTTTGAGCCTTGGGTTCTGAGTACTAGAGTTGCAGAGATTGTTGGATATGGTTGATACCCGTTGGAAGTGGCCGGTTTGGAGGAAGATGTGAGGAATCATCGGAGATAATATGGAGTCGCGGGCAACTTTTCAAGATTGTCGACATGGAGAGTAGAGTTGTAAAGCCTCTGCTTAACCTTCGTGGAGAGCCAGAATACACATACCATCCTCAGAGGTTAGCAATTGAAGGTACAACACACCATTCACTGTCTTCTTCAGCTGTTATTGCAAAGTGACATGCCAACTCTGCGAACACGATTGAAATCAATTATGAGGGATGATGTCGACTTACTTCTCATTCCGTTCACGTAGACGAGCCCGAAGCTCATACGATGAATGCATGATCGTGAGCCCCAGCTAGCAAATTGCAAGCACTGTGTGAATTAGCTTGTGGAAGCTATCGACGTCGCTCGCTATCACAAGCGAGCGGGCCTGCATAACTTTCCATAAAAGCAGTGACCAGACATGGGAACGTTGCAGACCCCATCTACTTGCATTAGTCCGCTTTAGCTCGCCGACAACGGACGACCCATGCAGAATGCCCCTCTACCCCTCCAACCCCTCTGTAATAATGGACGTGGTGGGCGAGAGAAACAGGCTGCGAATCCAAGTGCCGGACCCATGACGGGTTCGCCCGGAGAAGGTTGGCCCAGAGAGTCTGTTTAGTGAATATGTTTCCTTTGACGACAGTCGAATGAGCCGCGGATCATGACAATGTTATGCTACACGGTAACGTTCCAGTCAAGCATTCTTCCAGAAGCGTCATAAACACACTAACGTCTATATACATTCATCGCATCCAACATATCGTCGTCAGGGTCAAGCATTCTCTATGATACAAGGTAGATGGGGTTTGAAATGGGGCACGACGGCCCCAGATAACCCCCCACCAGCCGTCTCTAGACAAACGCGTCAGACCGTCGAGTCGTCGTATCCCGGACCTGCGTTTTGGTTCATTGGTGGTATCATGTGAGAGAGATTACGCTTGTTGCCCCTTGATCTGGACCTTCACCTTCATGCCATCGACAGGCTTAGCGGTAACCAAGTGAGTCTATAGAGGGGGAATGTCAGTACAAGTAGCTCGTCTCAATGGCAAGGGCAGTGGGGTTCTACTCACAGAGAACATGACAGACTTCGTCTTGTAGAAACCCTTCTCGTCAAGCTGGGGCTGTCCCTTCTCATCCAGGTCCAGCTCGCCCTGCCCGACCTTGACAAACTCAAAGTATCTCGCGATGCAGGCCAGAATGATGCGCACTTCCAAGTTGGCGAGCTCGGATCCGGTGCACCGACGAGGTCCTCTCTCGTAGGGTCTGAAGCAGCTGTCCGGGATCTTGGCGCCCTCCTCGCCGAGCCAGCGCTCGGGCATGAAGTCGTCCTTGGTCTCGCCAAAGATCTTGGGGTGGCGTTGGATGATGTAGGCTCTGGGGGTCACGCAGAGGTCGTCGACGACCAGCTTTTGTCCGTCGGGGAGAGTCAGGGTCGTTCCGGATCCTTGGGGCGCGACGCGGGCTGTTGTTCCGGGAGGGTGCAGGCGCAGGGCTTCCTTGATGACTGCGTCGGTGTCTGCGCGGCCGTTAGCTAGCTGTTCCGAGGGTAGAGATGATGTGGAGAGATCTTGAACTTACAAGGCAGGCGGGCCAGAAGCTTTCCAGCTTCGGGGCCCTTGAGTTGCTCAATGACAGACTTGGGGCTCTGATCCGGGCCAAAGACCTCGTCGAGCTCATCCTTCAGATCCTTGGCAGATTGAGGCCGTCTGTGAAGCTCGTAGAAGCACCATTGCAGGAGAATACTCGTCGTGTCGTGGCCGGCAAAGAGGAAACCGCGGAGAGTGTCGCTGGTCTGTTGGAGGATCTCGGGGGTCAGAACGTCAATGCCTTGTAAACTGAGGGTGGCGACACTGCGGGATGTGGTGTCGGCACCGGCCAGGAGCTCCTTGTGCTGCTTCTTGATCTCTTCTTTGAGGATGCCGTCGAGCTTCTTGTCCAGACGTCTGATGGTGCGTTCGTTCTCGGTGAAGTATTCGCGCATCCAGTTCTTGCCGGGGATACGCTTGTTGAAGGCTTGCGATAGGGCGCGATATGTAAGTAACACCTCGCTTTGCTTGCCCTCGATTTGAGCGTTCAGATCCATATCAAAAGTGACAATGCCTGGCATTAACAATGAGTACACACTCCAAATTCCGTAGGTGTCTTTTCAAACTCACCGATAACATCGAAGGCCAGGTTTGTGGTGTACTCGTCAATAGTGAACTCTTCGCCAGTGGCAGCCTTCTGCTCCATAAGCTCGATAAAGGTCTCCGACTTATCCAAGATGACCTTCACTAGACCGAGAAGATGTGATGGGGCAAAGCCGGGAAGAATTCTCTTTCGCAGTCCCTTCCATTCCTCACCCTAAAGTGCAAGCGTCTTGTCAGTCTCACGATCCTACCTAACTACAGCAGCACCATGCGATGGACTTACATCCGTCGTTACGAGAGATCGTGCGCCGACCAGAGGGGCCAGATGTTGGATGGCGGGGTGCTTCGGCACGCTAGTACTGTACTGCTTCGAGGGCTTGGTGACCTGTTCGGCAACCTCGTTGTCGAGGATGAAAAGAATAAGGAACTTTTCGATCGGTCGCCAGTCCACCAGCAAAACGGGAGGGAATCCAAGCTTCTCGGCCTGTTCGTAGAGAATCTCATCTACATAGTCGCAAAGCATTAGCACGTCGTAAAATTTGTGTCTCGTTTCCGAAAAGCCGCAACGTGATCCAATTGCAACGCCGCCAGGACCTCCTCACTACTGATTTCCGAGATTGAAACGTACCAAAAGCCCTTCTAGGATCACCCAGACCGGCGGACTTCTCAATCCACGGCCAATGACCCCTCACTGGGTCGGCCTCTTCAGGCTGCGGGAAGTGAGAGTACTGCTTGATGTCGATACCCGGTGTGGTTTTCGTCCGTCTGAAGTAGTATACCACGGCAACGGGGATCGCGGCCAACACGAGAAGCTTCCATTGAAGGAAGACACTGAGCTTCTCAAAATTCTGCGACGTGACAAAGCTGAGGAGAGCCATCTTTGCGATCGCGCGGGGGTTGAGGGGTGAAACCGCCTCAACTAGCCTCTAGATCGTGAGAAGGAACACCGAAGCGTAGTTTTCCAAACAGAAAGTAAACAAAACCACCCAGACTTTTCAGACTTTCGCTCGCGCGAAGATGTGCGCCATTTTCACGAGGGCTGGGAACGGCCGGTATATATTGCTGACCACCCTTGTAAACCTATTTTTTTCCTTGCTTGTACGGAGTATGGTAGGCCATCAGTACACCATGACGGAATGTCGCAATGGGGATCCGCAGATTTTCCCTCTTCAGCAAATCTTCAGCACTCAAGACGGCCCGCGAGACTACATGTACTGCGTAGTGTGGCATCCGGAGGACGGGGTGGATTGAATGGGTGCGCGGAACAGCCCATCACCGTCCACTGGGGGAAGGTCGAGCTATTTCATGCTGCCCGCCCCTAGCTAATTACGGTTAATTGAGCGTAATGCCAAGACTGAAAACTCTTCGTACATGATGCACCTCCTCGAATCAGATCCAGTTTATCTAATCTGATGCATCTTATCTGATCCGATGGTGGGGGAGCCGACCCTACCTCCGAGGCTATCTCGTTTTTGTGAAAGGTGTTGTCACTCTGTGTATGTACTGTACATAGATTGCAATGGCTGACAAAGGCACCCAGCGGAATCCCGTATCCCACCGGGTAGCAAGTGGGTGACAGCCTGGATGGGGTCGAGAGAGTGAGGAGTAATATCTAGCCAGGGATCATCTCAGTTTCTTGCCAATCAACGTTTTTTGTCTCTCCGTATTCTTGGAGAAAAACTGGAGATCTTTGGTCTTTTGCGTGATTCAATCCACTTTGTTTCCCCCAAGGGATATTTGCCCGTGAAGTGGGCGAAACTGAGTGTTCATAAGCTTGGACTCTCTTCCATTGTTCTGAACCAGCGACAAGAACTCGATTTGCAAGCATGATGGAGGTGATTGGCCCTCGTTGCGAAACAAGACGGCAAACCCGCAGAACGGTGCTCCAACATCATATCTTGTGAGTTGCAGGACCAGGTCGAGTAAGTGTTGAACGAGAAGCTCACGAGAAGGCATTAGACGCAGTGGGCGCCCACGCCAGTGACTGGATGGTGGGGTAGATGGGCAGTGGCCAAAGTCACTGCCGCCCATGTTCGTCACAATTAACCTCTCCCTTGTTGACACACTGTGCCGCAACTTTGGCCGAGGCCGAACCGCGACTTCGCCGTCTACCTGCGTCATGTGTGCCGGCTTGCCGGACGATAAGCCCTAGTCGAATGAGCCCGACCAAGATGGGCAAAGCAGATCAGCGTTCGTCCCGCTAGCTTGGCAAGGCTTAGCACTGTAGGCTTGCAGCTAAAGCTGAAAGTGTCCTGAAACCATTCCCGAATAGTAGCATTTCTCGAGGCTATCCAGCTTCCCGGCCTTGAGCTCGAGAATACAACCTTTTACAGCTAGTCTTGACAGCTCCTAGACCGTTGACTCTTGCATCGTGATCCAATCAACTCTAAGAATTAATGATAGCAAGTCAAGTTGTCACCTTGGACATCAAATCTGACGTCGAATTGAAGGAGAGATCTTCCTCGAAAGTGCCGAAATCATTTGGAAGACAACATCTTTCTTAGCCATGAGCTCAATGAGAAAGTTATATAAATTCGACACACCTCCATTGACCATCATGTAGTCATTCTTACAGTATCACCTTCTGCGGTAGTAAACAAGCAACTTTTACGCCACACCTCTCTTACCTACGCTTCCTCACCTCCGATTACTCAATATGCGGACATCTATCCACTCAATGCTACTTGGCTCATGCCTAGCAATGCTACCTTTGTCTGCCATAGCTGCACCAACACCGGATCCCGAAGCTCAGAAACTCGCTGATCCAACATATGGCCCCATCCCAGGACAGTCGACTCTCTTTAGCGACTACAAGGGCAAGGCACCTCCGTTCCCCGGGAATATCACTGCCCCAATCCTCTCTACAGCATCGGGAGATCCGGGCCCGGACGACCAAGTCTGGCAAAATCTTTTGGCAGCCGAGTGGGCCATCTTCAGCTTCTACCAACAAGGCGTTGAAGCCTTCAACACTTCCTCCTTCGTCGCTGCTGGCTTCCCGAACACAACTTATGATCGCATCACGGAGATCCGAAATAATGAGGCTGGACATCTGCGCATCTTCCAGAACCAGATCTCCAACACTAGTGTCAAGCCGGGATCATGCAAATACGAGTACCCATTTGTGGACGCCACGAGCTTCTTGGCGTTGACAACTTATCTCGAAGTCGCTAGCATGGCCTTCTTGACTGGTCTGGTCCAGGAACCTAAGAGCGAAGCTGCGCGCGGCGCCATGGTGGCTATTGCGACAGTAGAGTCGAGGCATGAGACATGGTCGTTGCTGGATGTCTGGGGGGCTAACCCATTCTCTGGACCGAGCGATACCGTGTTCCCCTACGCCAACGAGATTCTCGATCTTACAAAGGCCTTTATTGTGCCGGGAAGTTGTCCGTCAGCAAATCCGGAGTATCCCAGCCCGAGTCAGCACCTGCCGGCTATGTCGGCCGCGACTAGGACGAAGTCTATTGCTCCAGGGTCCGAAGTTTCGTTCAACTTCACCAACGCGGCTGATCAGCCCAAATTTGTCGATGGAAAGAGCTATTACGCGGTTTTCTTCCACGGCGTAGGGAACACCAGTGTATCGGTTGATGTATCCGAATGGGCAGCTGGCGACTTCGTTAACGTGACAATTCCAGCCGAGTTCGAAACCAAGGGAATCATTATTGCGGTGCTGGCAGATTGTCCGGGGGCTCCTGAGTTGGATACGGTCGTGGCTGGACCTAGTATCTTACTGCAGCAACCGGCTCCTATCGGTTTGCTTCTGGCATGAGATAATTTAGATCCTGTTGGCCTGCACAGCGCGAACTCCGATGGTGTATAAGGCGCCTTAGCATAGAAAACGTAGCTAGGTTCATGCGAAATCCCGAAACCCTTATTGTCATCATGAACGCACCCACCATAGTCACCCCCTGCTTGAAGTCGATCTAGTTGATGTAGAAAGCTTCGACTGACTTAACAGGACCAAAAGACTATGTCATGGCTTATCTGAAGTGATCTCATGTGGATTGACAGTTGTCCCCGTCTCCGCCATAGCTGCAATTCCGATTCGCCTATCCACCATCAAACTTGGATTGCGGAAGCGCTCCCGAAGCCCACACAACCAGTGGGTTTCAATCTCGCTTCGTTCGGTCTATTAGTCTAGTTGGTTAGGACGTCGGATTCTGATTCTCAGGACCTTCCGTAGGCCCAGGTTCGAATCCTGGATGGACCTTATTTACTTTTGTCTCTGGTGATAGTTGTCTACCCTCAGTGTTGATGTTGTTTTTGACCCTCGTATGCGTGTTGATTGTGCCTCGATAGCATGCCAGAATGACGCCTCTTGCGGATACGAACTCTTGCCTAGATAGACCCTTTGCTTCAATGAAAGAAATGCAGCGAGTCTTCAATTCGTTCTGAAGAGTGACTGTCCTACTTTTGAGTCGTAAAGTGATGAGCTTGCTGCACTTAAGTTGTGGTTTCTGGCGGTGTGGCGACCTACCAGGTGGTTGGTACTTGGTAGGTGACTTGATCAAAGTCAAACCTCGAATGCTGGGGCTAACCTATTTAGGCCAAGCGCCGTCCGTCCTCATAAGTATGATGGAAGAAGGTTAATCTGATTCAGCGTACGTACATGTCGCATTTTTTCACCAAACAAAACTTGCCTCCCTTTAGAGCAGATATCTTGTCCATAACGTCGCAATCTGTTTCGTGTGTCATTTGAGTAGTTTAACTATCGCCTTTTCAATCTGCAAAGATGTCTCGTCTCAAATGGACTCTGGATACCTTACCGCGAGAGCTCTTAGTCAACATCTGCGAGATTCTATACTATGACGATCGCGCTCCAAGTCTCGCTTCGTTCTCTGCGGTCAACAAGACATGCCGTGACGCTGCCATAGGCATCTTGGTCCGCAACATCGATTTCATCCTTGACGATGACGAGTTTCCAGGCGTCTGGCACAGCCTGCACCTCAATACCCTGAGTTGCGAACTAATGCTTCGCAAAAACGATCTCTTGTCTCAAGTGCGCCAGATCTCCATCTGGGGCGAGCCACCGACACCCGGAAAGGACTATGCGAACGGCCCTTACTTGACAGAGAACCGTTACGATTCACGTCAGTCCGGGTGGAAACAAGGTCGCATGTTTGCCGCCGAGGTGGCTGAAGACGACGCAAGAAAGATGGACGATTGCAACCTAGTGGGTGCGCGTGACTATTTGGAAGGATATGCCAACTGCCAGTGGACCTACGATAGTAGTTCGGCTTGGTCACCAATGGCCAGGCTCATCAAAGAACTGTCGAACTTGAGTGACATCCTCTTCACATGTCCTACTCAATTCCCTCCCTCGCTGTTCGCCACCTTGAAACAGTACCACCCTAGATGCAGAATTCATCTCCCCACTTTCAACCTACTCTCTCTACGGGATTCACGTCCTGACGAATACGAACTTGAACTTGTGCATTCTCCGAACCTTTACAGCATCGACTGCTCGCATTTTCATCTTTATCCAGCTGTGAACCAGCTCAATACGACCGTGATGCGGATGCTTACTAGGACGGCACCAGGGCTACAGGAAGTGCGCGTCGCATACGACTCTATTCAGGACTCCCCCTATGAGCTACATGAGATCTCCTGGAGCGGCGCGAAGGGTTTAGATTCATGCTTTCCGCAACACCGCAAGTCATTGCGAACTTTCCACTTAACATGGGATCCGCAGTTGTCAGACTACAGCCTCCTTTGCAAATGGGGGCGCTTCATTGACTTTGACGCTCTACGAATCCTCAGACTGCCAGAGCCTCTGGGCCCACAAGGGCTCGAACTCTTGGACACGTACTCATTTCCATTCCTCAAGAACCTGGTTTTGAACATCTTCAACTTGTCTTCGATGAACGACCCGGAATACGAGCGAGAAAGACTGATCACGCAGTTTATCGATCGACGCACGAAGCTCTGGACGCTGGAGGTGATTGGCTGGAATAGTTTTCATCTCGGAAAACTGTTCAGCCCGTCTTGTAGCTTCGCGTTGCGAACTTTGGATTTGCAGAGCAACCGGTATACTACAGACCCATTTAACGCCCAGGTCATTGCTCTCATCGCACAGCGTTGGCCCTTGATCGAGGACCTAGCCATAAGAGTGCGGCGCTCCAGGGGAGATGAAGAAGAGATGGCTACTTACGTGGCGCTCGGTAAATTGCGACGACTTCGAAACTTATCTCTACGTCTCATGCCTATGCAACGAGGATGGCAGTTTCCGCAGGACCGTAGGACACTATCTCTATCAGCGACTGTGGCGCCTGGGGAAGTTATTGGAGATGCTGCTGTGGACAGATTGAACCCAAACTATCGAGAAGAGTACCGGGACCTACTCATCAACGTTGCGGTGGATGAGACGCTGGCTTGTGAAATCTTCCACGCCATCTCAACAGAGGGAGGAACTTTCCAGCATCAGAACTTGGAAAAGCTAGAGTTACGGGTTGACGATTGGTCGTGGGCGGGACAGCTGCAGGGGAAAGGGCAAGAAGTCAAAGCTTTCTGCAGCATCCTTGGTCGACCTTGGAATGTTCGACGCGACCATAGGTTCGATCATAGATCGGAGGTGTCTGCCCTATTGGTTGGGGACAAGTTTAACACTTGGAGAGCTACAGCTGGCACGGTACCTGGCTTGGTAGAAGGCCTATTGCACGAGGTGTTCCGCGAAATCTGGCCGCGAGCTGAAGGCAGCGGACCAGAAGCGAGGCATTCATGGCAGACGGATTGGAAGAGCTTCCCGCTTTCTGCCTATGGCCACAGATCGTAACCTGGCTCGGAGATTGAAGAGCGAACTTGATGACTTCAGAAGTTAAGCATAACAACCACTCGAATTTTGTGCGTCGAAGTACTTGGATAAGTAGTTAAAAGTTTAATGTATCCGATCAGTGATGTAAGTCGCGGCTGGGCATGAAAATCTATGTCGAGATTGACACTATTGTACACAGAATACCCGTCAGATGTCAACCGTGGTGGCGCGGTTGCGATAGACGAGAGAGAAGAACTCATGGCAACCAGGACCTCGAGAATACGGAACTTATGTATCACTCAGAGTGATTCGATCAATAACGAAGTCATCCGCTTCACTCACTATGCGAATGTCCAGCATAAGGTGAAATCAGGCCTCTGTACGTGGATATGACGGCTCAAACTAGTTCCCCATTTTGCCGAAATATCCGTATTCTTCGATGGATGGACTGGCATGAAAACATGAGTCGGAAACCCCAGGAATCTGGAATCCCCCATTGTGCAGAGCCTGGGCTGCTCCAAAACTTCAAGGCCCGCATGGTCCACAAAGCACTGAATGAAAGCTAGTGCTGGCCTGGGGGGTTTATCTAAGCAGATTGTTAAAATCGCACTCGCTGTTCTTCTACTATCTCATGTACTCCGCCCACCTCGAACCATTCTGTCAAATGTCAACCATGCCATTGGCTGCCAGGCTACCAGGCCGAAGTGTTCAACTGCCTAAATCGTGATGTGGTTTGAATTCCAGCCTCCGCGCCGAACGATTCGATCCATCACTTCTCATTGGAACCTCCTACTGAAGAGTTGCCATCCTGGTCATGATTTGCACCAATTTTCTCGACCAGAAGAAATTCTAGCGATGAGATCTAAAACAAAATTCATGTGACGAGAGGCGCTGCTTTTGTAGGAAAGAGAATCCATTGAGGTTCTGATCGGCGTTCGTTTGCTGGCCCAATCCAAATTCAAATTAGGAACGAGGACGGCAGCTTGGCA
This sequence comes from Colletotrichum paranaense, assembly GCF_030867605.1. Lineage (NCBI taxonomy): Eukaryota > Fungi > Ascomycota > Sordariomycetes > Glomerellales > Glomerellaceae > Colletotrichum > Colletotrichum paranaense. Next base: position 3,325,568 of record NW_026848961.1, on the reverse strand, counting down.
AAGCCCGCTACACCGACGCCAAACGGCCGCGCAATCCATTCACGGGGAGCGCGCTCGCACGCCGATACGCGGGTGGGTTGCGACCGGCCAGCCCTCTTCGTTATCGTGGCATGCACTGAGAAGGCGGGTCAGACATGGGTGCGAACGCGAGCATGAATGAGGCTGCATCGGTTTTTGGTCTGTGTACTAATAGTAGATGCCCCGAAGTGTCAATCCGCAGTGTCCAGGTATTGGGAACCCACTAGTCGTACGTGCTCTGCGATAATGATGGGTGTGATCGATCACTGGATTATAGACAACCGCTACAAGGACGTGATCTGGCATCCTTTGTCATCAGGCCTTGCCCATAATCTGAAATTACTGACCATCGGCAATGCACAAATGATAGCTACCTACTTGGTTCGGACTCAGGCAGCGGACCGTTGTAGCCGAAAACGAAGCAAATGTGGAAAGAGCGAGCATTACAGCCATGAACTGACTCGGGGCCCGCCCGCTTTGGCCCACGGTTTGATGAAGGCTTTAATATAATTAAGTTAATGAGACTACAATATGATGAAGATCTTCTGCCTCAATCAAAATTAAAAGAGGTTTAGAATCAGTGTATGTACTGAACGTGTCGTGGTATTTCTTGATTCACAAATCCGAGATCTTTCTTCCCTTTTTGCAGCATTCGAATTCTAACGACACAGTTCCTGCTGATTCAAGGCCCGCCGAACCTCAAAATGAAGTACCTCACCGCCGTCATCGTCGCCCTTGCCACGTCTTCCAACGCCGCTGTCTGCAATTACGGATGGGGCAAGCCGGCGGGATCAACATGCCCTGGAGCCTACGTAAGTTCAAGATCCTCAAGTCGATCATTGGGAGGCAGCACTAATAATGACTTGCAGCCTAACACATACTGCGTAAGATTTTTGAAGCCTTGACCTTGTCCTTTGCTCACCACATCCACACAGTGTCAAGAGGGTGAAAACATCAAAACATCTAGCAACTTTCCAATTCCCCGAACTTGTTCGTATCCTGGCAACGGACGTCCAGTTCTACAATCGTGCCTTGGTGGAAGAGGTGTAAGTTATCTTTAACTTGCTCGTGTGATGGAACCAAAGCTGACAATTATGGTCTAGTTCGTCGAATGTGTAGGTCATTGGTTTGCTGCAAATTCCAACTTGGTTGCATTCTAACGTATTTAGTGTCCTTAATTTACTCAACTCAGAAGATTCACTAGGAGCGAGGCAATGACATATATCCTCTCAATGACCAGAAGCCCAAGCCTACCTACTGAAGGTAGTCTCAGAGGATTAGCAATATCGGCTAGAGCAGCAAGCGGGACTATGAGGTTCACAAGCGTTTTCCCATGAGATATCTCTGTTTTATGTAGTCCGAGTGGTGACGGTCGAGAGCAACAGTGGTAAAGAGCAGAAAGAACCACCGTATACATCCGCATATATATACATATATACCCGTACATACAAATGAATAAGCTCCAGGGAAGTCTCATGCATGAGAATGCCGTCGTTATACAACTCCAGCTGGAAGAATGCGGGAAACTTCTAAATGGCGTAAATCATTATCAATGAATGCAACACCTTCGCTATGATGGCTTTTGTCCGTACACGACATGACTGTAAATGACGTCAGTATAGATTTACAGATTGCTGATGATCTGATACGTACACTGGCCAGTATGCATGAATCGCCGTGTTGCTCAAATCCTTTCGAACTTCGGCAAGGAAGACATCAACGCTCTCTCTTGGCCATCCGAGAACCCGAGTAAATAGCCCAACACTGAGACCCTCCAGCCCCATCATCACATTTTCGTGGTTCCATGAACCTAGCCACATTATTAGTATCAAAAAAGGTTCATAACTAAATAGCAAGTTGAAAACGCGATGCGGTACGAAAAGCTAGTTTCCAGACGGGCTGAGATGTAGAGAGTCTGCTTCACTTACCAAGTTCCTTGTGCCTTGGGTGCTTAGCCCATCTGTTTGTCGGCCATTTGAAGACGACCTCCTTCACATTCACGAACCCCGCCTCACGAAGTTGTCGCTTATAATGTGTAGCTCCACCAAACGGCGTCCCCCGCTCCCCCGTCCCTTGGAAAAGAAACTGGTTCCATTGATACAGTGCCGACTCTTTTGTTAGTGTGCCATCATCAGACATGGCTTGCGCTCCGTCGGCACACTCGAACCAGCCTCCCGGATTCAGATTTGCGAATGACTGCCGGAACAACTTGGGGAAGTCTCGAATACCACCCGTGTTCATTCGGCTGTAAATGAAATCAAACTTTTGCGAAAATGTCCAAGGTTCGTCTTCTATATCATCAATTTGGAAGTAGACGTTAGGCGGAACGTATGAAGGTTGCACCGGGCTCAAGTCCACGCCAATGATAGTCGAGCTGGGGTTCTCGTCGGCAAAGTCAATCGCCCAGATTCCTGTCCCTGTACCGACATCCAAAACCCGTTGCGGTGGCCGTTCTTTACTCAACGGAGATAAATGTAGCTTATCGCCGAGGGTGAGTAGACATAGATTGTGCTGGAGGTCTAGGCGGTCGAGTTCGAGGTCGTCGTTGGGAAATAGATAGGCACCATCCTTGTAGGCGTGATATGTGCGGCCATTCTCCTCTCGGTAACGGAGTATGCTGCTGCGCAGAGACATCGTGGAAGGTTGCACCTCAGCGCCCAGGGACGAGTCAAGGTCCGAATCCTCGCCGTCGGACTCGAGCTCGCTTTCCTCATCAACGGATGTTGTCATGGAGACATCGTCTGGTATTTCGTTAGCCTCCAGAGACGTTGAAGGCTGCGGTGCCGCTGGAGCCGACATCGTTGAAGGGTGGCAAGATAGTCGATCAGCGGACTAAATCTTCGAGGATGGCGAACCTTGCTGGAAATTCGGGGTAGACAAATGCGACGAAAGCTAAATCATGAAGGTTGCAAGGATTTTTATCAAGTGTAAGAGCCTGTTGTGGCGAAAGTGTTTCTTTTTCTCTTATGACATTAGGTCGAATGAACTCCGCAACGGAGGCGGGAGAACCGATGGAAAGGCGGAAATCGTGGAGACTTCGGAGGAATGTCCGTCCCTGTGGCCCAACGGCGAACCAACACGCTTTTGATATCTGACAGGACAACTCGCACCAACAACGAGAGGAAATGCGGAGATCTGATTGGCCGTGAAAGACCCCCTGTTAGGCAAACAGCCATCCTGCATATTGAAACGAGGTGTCCAGCCCACGCCCGGCGACTCAAAGATCCCTTTGCTCTCGCGTTGGCTCTGAGTACATGAATCGGGCTCAGGTTGCTTGATTGTTGGATGTTGTTAGTCAACCAAGACAGAGCGTTCGATGCTGTTGGACGCCATACGGAAGCTGTTGGAGCATTGCGGAATGGCGCCGAGCGCAACACGCGCCGGGTTTGGGTAAGATCGTCCTGCGGGAGAGCGGCGTAGAAGGCGGATTGGGAAAACGTAATGTGTAACCCCTCTTTTTGTGCACCGGGGCCTCATGAGAAAATTGGCTCACGGATCCGACCATTTGGTAAGATGGAGTATCAGATGCTTGCCTCAGAGAAACATCGACCGGGTTGTCGGACACTCGTTTACTACATGTAGTGACTTGGGTCGTTATACCGATCTCCCGTGCGTATTGTTGCGCTGATAGTAGTAGCCCTATTTGTGGACCGTCGACAGAACTTGAAGCCTCTATTCGTAGTTTCATAGGATTCGAAGGAAGAAGAAAGGACAGTGATCTGAAATCTGCGAGCTCCTCAACTCAGTACCTAAGATAGTCATTGCACTGGCAGTAAGTCAGCCTAGTCGCATTCATTTGCGTCGGCCAGAAATTCTCACTTGGATAACTCACTTGGATAACTCACTTGGATAACTCACTTGGATAACTCACTACTTCAAAGTCAGGGGAACACCCAGAGCTATTCCTCAGATCTCAGTCATCTCACTCACTCTCTGACCCTTCCAAGCGGTGAGAATTAAGGGGACATTAAAAAGAGTCTTCCTGTTGTTTTGGATATGTCTCTCATTCCAAGGAACGCTCTCGCTGATACATCGATGAGCTATGATACGCCAATCCCATGGTTTTCGCTACCAAAGTCACCCCAACTCCTCAATCGGCTCACCAATGCTGCAAGGAGCAAGTGGTCGATGATATCTTTACGTCAACAACTTACTATCATGCCATCGGTTTTCTTCCGGTGACAAACCGATAGCTTGTGATAAGCCTGTAGTCCTTGCTACGGAACTCTCGCTTGACACCCTCCATAAGCACTCTGGCTTGGTCGTGCGAGTAGTTCAGTACTCTCGTGAACAAGGCCGGAGTGTGAGAGTCGACAGACATCTGCATATGGACAAGTTCGCAGCGACCAAGCTCCTTCAATGCCGGGTCTTTCGCCCATGGACCGATAGGTATCTGTGAACAGCGTGAGCACGTCTCCTAAGGTATGGGCTTAGCTGTTGGCTGAAAACACTTACCCTGTATACAAGTTCCTGGACATCCTCGAAGCCGGCATCAATCATCCACTGTTTGTGGTATCTCGCCACGTTGATTTGCTTCCCGTACATTTTACTTGCCTCGTCTAGCTTGGTCACCCACTCCTTCGTCCAGGGCGCTCTCTCATAGCTATCGTCGTCGCTGAAGATCCATGCATCGTACTCTTGCATTTCAACCCACCCGCCTGGCTTCAAGCCACCCATTACACGGTCGTAAAATCTTGCCCAATCAGAGGACGTTCCGCTGAGCGCGCGGCCGTGAATATAGTCGAAGTGCTCCTCCTCACGGTATGTCCACTCATCCTCGTAATCATCGACATGGAATTTGCAGTTCGTGGGAACCCATTCCGGTTGAATGGGCGAGAGATCGACACCGTATACGTCAGCCGTGGGAAATTCATCTGCCATCTCTATGGCCCATATTCCCGTCCCTGTACCGAGATCGAGGATCCTCATACCAGAGGCCGCCGGATCCTCTGGTGTGGGGAGTGGCGCGGTGTAAAGCTGGCCTCCGAGGAGGAGACGCCAGATGTGGTGCTGCAGGTCGAGTCGTTCTTGCTCTTGGTCGTCATTGGGAAGCACGTATTGCCCCTCACGGTAGGCGTGGTATCGCCGCCCGTTCTCGTACTGGTAGTGGAAGATGGAGGATGCTATGGAGGCCGTGTAAGCACTGCCAGCATCGGAGCCGTAGGCCGAGTCATGATCCTCGCCGGGGTTTGTAATTTCGGTCTGTAATACGGGGGCACAAGGTAACGTTAGTGCACATGGCCTTGCCTCAAGTCCCAAGGGAGTCTCCTAAGGGAGAGGGACCCTGGCGGTGATAAGCTTACGTCGACTTGGAGCGGCGTCAAGGTCTGATCTGCCGCCGGATTAAGCAAATACTGGATACTGGTCGGTGCTACGGTACGGGGAGGTGTTGTCGCTCCCGTGCTGCTAGTCAAAGGGGTTGGTGTTTGGACTGGACCGGCACTAGAGGGGGTCCCGGTGGCCGGTCCCGAGTCCGCGGTACTGGAACCGCCGGTAGTTGACGGACGCGACGTCATTGGAAAAGGGAGCGCGTGATCGGCAGGCCGTCTGCCGTCAGCCGTTCGTTCCCGGTGGGAGAAGTGAAAAGAGAGACGGGAGTTTTGAGAACAACGGTTTCGCTTTTCCCCTGGACAATTTGACTCTGTTCGAGAAACAGACGAGGGCCAAACTTTAAGTGTCCCCCTTGGAATGGAGAAGCGGTAAAGTAAAATGTCACCCCACGGTGGGAAATGATGGATGAATGCGGATCGCCCGGGAACCCAGCTGAAGAATAATTCTGGGAAAAGCCTTGCACATAAAGCCCCCTCCATCATCACGCCAATGAGCTGCCGGGGTCGTCCCCTATTCCGCTTCGAGCGCTACGTCCGTGCCGCCCCCGTACGTTACGACCCCTTCCTCTCAGCTGCCAAACCCACCATGGTATCCGCTCCCGATCGCCATCGCCATGTTCGGTAAGGCTTGTGAGCACGTTGTGAGCTTCATGGCAGTTTGATGAGCCAATAGCTGAGGAGTTTTGCGTGACAAGGAGCTCCACCTTCATATCGACCCTAAGATATCACCTCATGTATCCGTACTCCGTACATCGCTTAAGTATGAGACTGACTTAGTGGCCTTGATTTAGTCTCTCTTAGTGACACTTATCTCACACTAGTCTCTCCTCCAGCCGAGGGGAAGCGGCATGTTTCTGGCCCATCATGAAAGCGGCGGGGAATGGGCCGCAATAGAGGGGTCAATGATTATCTTTTGAAGCCTCTAGAAGCAGAATTTGACCACTTTTGATCCCACGATCTTAACATTTTCTAGAAGTAATTCACGGACGTCGGACTCCAGCAAACTCATCTGATGCTGTAGTAGCCGGAAGTTTTTTTTTTTGTACCTGAACGATTACTACATCTAACAAGACACTCAACCTAAAAGTCTCTCCTCGTTTCATCACGTTACTATCCCACCGGTCAACTCACCGCCTCTCAGTCTTTGCCACGGATCAACACTGACGACAATGTCCCAAAAGCTCATCGTCGTCGTGGGCGCCACGGGCAACCAAGGCGGCTCCGTTGCTCGCCGCTTCCTGGCCGCTGGCTACCGCGTCCGCGCTCTCACCCGCGACACCAAATCCCCATCCGCTACTGCCCTTTCCACTCTCGGGTCCGATGTGGAGCTCGTGATCGCAGACCTTGAAGATGTCGCCTCCATCGAAGAAGCTTTCAAGGGTGCAAATGTCATCTTCAGCGTCACAAACTACTGGGAACCCTTCTTCCGACCAGACTGTCGCACGAAGGCACAGGAGCAGGGCATTTCCTGCCGGAAGTTCGCGTATGATGTCGAGTTGCGCCAGGGACGGAATATTGTCGATGCTGCGGCCAAGACAGTGGACTCGCTTGACAAGAACGGGTTTTTGGTTTCAACATTGAGTCACGCTGAGAAATGCAGTGGTGGGAAATTTAAAGAGCTGTATCACTTTGATTCCAAGGCTGAGGTGTTTCCTGGCTACGTGAACGAAAAGTATCCCGAGCTCGCGGCGAAGATGTCGTGCATCCATACTGGGTACTTCTACACAAGCTACAACATTCTTCCCAACTCATACTTTGGCAAGGTGAGCCACTCCCCTTTATTGTGACCATCAACATCTCTAAAGCGTCATCAGAACTCCGATGGCACATTCACCATGGCGTTCACAACCTCTCCTGACAAGCCTGTCCCGCATTTCTCCCCTGTCGATGATATGGGCAACTTCACCTACGCCGTTTCCCAAATGCCGCCCGGCAAGGCTTACATGGCCGAAGGAACAACTGCCACTTGGCCCCAGTTCCTAGAGACATGGGCAAAGGTAAATGGAGTACAAGCCAGCTATAAGCAAATTACGCCAGAAGAGATGATTGAGGCGACTGGAGAGCGCGACACTGGTCTCGAAGTCGCATACATGTTTTCATATTCCTCGGACCCAGGTTACGATGGCGGCATGGATTTGCTGACCGCAGCTGATCTTCAAAAGGTGAGAGCTGCAACCCTCGAACCCGTGAAGAATGAGGTGCTTTATTTTAAGGCCAGAGAATTGACTGCTAATTGCATAGGCTGGTATTGATTGTCCCATGACGACTTGGGAAGAATGGTCCAAAAAGAACGATTGGTCTCCTGTACTAGACAAATGATGGCCGCACGGGTTCATACCTGAAGGATATGTGCTAGACTTAGATCCGATTTAGCAATCCGACACTCTTGAAACTTCTGACTTTCCTGACTTTGAACAACTAGAATTATATTTATCGGCTGGCTGAAACGCATTGCGAACACCGCATGTGTTGTGTAGGCCCACCAAGTTTCATTTAGTATTGTGGGTTTAGAGCTCATTCTTCTTACGTTTATTCTTTTTCTTAAATCTGAAAACACCAACATTCAAAACCATCAAAACTCCATGTATACTGCGACAATAGTTGCTAAAGCCATCGCAAACATTGCTTGACCCCCAGCTGCAGAAACCTCTGACCCCCTGCTCCTCACCGGTTGGGCGCCTGAAAGTTGACCCCTCCCAGGTTCCATGGATTGCGGGAACATCAAGACTGTACCGTTACCCGCATCTCCCACAGGAGCTGTTGTGTTAGGATCGATAGTGAACGACGTGTTCGTCGACTCGAAACCTTCACGCCTCCCGACCAATACTTCGACACTGCGGAACGCCACGGCAGGGGCATCCTGTGCGAGGAAGTGACCTGATGTAGATACAGCAAGATATGTCAGGCCTCGCTCCGAGTGCACTGTACCCATCACACCAGCGCCGGCCAGCGTCTCGGGGTCAGTGTTGGTGTGATAGGGCACATAGAGCGGTGCGGTGGGCTTCTTTTGGAAACCCATTTGCCCTCCCCAGGTCAAGTTCTGGATCGTGAGAAGTGTACCGTCGTCAATGAGCACAAAGTCCTTGGTGCCGTGTGCGAGAATGACATTTCGTGTCTTGTCGATGACGTTGGGTAAGACCGGTTGACTTCCCGGCCCTTCGTCAATGGAGTTGTCGGTTTCATTGAAGAACACGGGTGTCTCGGTGCAAAAGACCCATTCCTTGTCCAAGGGAGCATTGATGGCTTTCTTGACGTCTTCTCGGTTGAAGTAGACTGGTCCCGCCCCCTTTGGCCTGTACATAGAGCCGTCGCTGAATCCAAGAGGGTCGTACTTCAACGGGCAGAGATTTGTGATAGAATAGACGCTGAAGCAAGGGGTGATCTCTGTCGCAGCCTCCAGAATCATGGTCCAGGTGTCACACTCTGTCTTCACGTTGCCATCCTCATCTAGGCCCGGCATTGTCGCAGGCTGTTGTCCGGCAGGAGGATAGACGAGCCATTTGCGCATGTAATCGGCATAGCCACACTTCTCATGTGCATCCTTTAGCGTCTGCCTGAATGTGTCGTTGAAGGCGAAGACATGTTCCCATCGATCCACGAAGGGAACTGCAGGAATCTCCTCCCCGATGCTGTCGACCGAGTACGTTCCGTCAAAGATTTGCATACCGGCAATGTTGAAGTAGTCCTTGTCATTGCTGTCAACCATGGCGCTAGCAATGTAGGGGCAGTACATGCCGCTGTACGAGGATCCGGTCACATAGACCTTGTAGCCCTGCATGGCAAAGGTGTCGACAAAGTTACGCCAGAAGCTGAGGAACTGGCGGGCGACATCGAATTCGTCCTTGGCAGTGGGTGTACCCTGCGAAAAGCCTGTACCCACAGGCTGGTCTACCCAGACGACGTTGGTGATACGATGCCAACTCCATTTGTTGCGGATGGGCTTGAACATTCCCGGCTGCCAGAGCATTGGGCCGTTTTCAGAGAGGAGTTCTCCGGTAGATGAACAACCAGGCTGGCCATACAAGTTAGTTCTGTTCGAGTCCCGGTTATCATATAGCATAGACTTACACCACCAGTCAACCAGATCATGATCTCCTTGTCGGCGGCCTGACTCTCGGATGGAAAAAACCAGAAGTACAGCTTCCCGGCTGTGTCATTGTTCTTGTCAATGTTGAGTAATCCTGCATAAGACTCGCCGACGTCGAAGTCAACTTCGGGGATCTTTGTTCCATTGACGACAAACTCTAAGAGCAGAATTGTTAGATAATAGACCACGTCGAACAGTGAGTGACATTTATCAACGCACTCTTAGTCTTGTCTGTGAGGAACTTAGGTTCCCCTTGAGCCTTGTTCACGACATTTTGCTGGTAGTCGGCCTTTGCGTTTGAGTACTTGGGCTGGTTCAACGATGGTTTGTACTGTTTCAAGTTCAATGTCGCAGAAACAGCCACAGGAAGCAGCAAAGCCGCACGGAGCCAGTGCATATTGAGATATATCGGAAGGGCGGAAATTCGGGGTTCGTCGATACCCTTCTTGGCTTGTCGTTGATGATTACAGCATCACCCTCGACAAGTCTAACGGTCAAGCAGGTCGTGCAAGATGTGGGGAAAGGCCAGGCGGCTCTGCACCGGACTTTTAAGGAAGAGAAACAAAGAGGTGCCACCATTTAAGCATTCCTCGGAAAGGCGCGATGCGTGTTTCAAGATGGGTCCTGTTGGAGGGGATCAAGCTTGGACGCTGATCCCGATGAAGGGAAACGCACATCAGTGTCACCTCAACTCGGTTTCGCCCGAGCTTAATTCACTTGGCAACGGGCCGCTAGGTTTGGGGAGAGCTAGTCGAAAATTGGAAATAACGAGGAGGTTCTGAAGCTTGAAAGGCTATAAGGATGGGAGACCCTTGATGTATGACCGGTGAATCGGCTTGATTAGATGGTTGTCTCTGCTGGAGGGTGATACAAGGTGCACACAGATTAGCTTCTCTGTTTATCAAACCTGAACCGTTTCGGTAGACGGCAGACGCCGACTTTCGCCTGAATTGGATATACCACTTTCGAAATGTCTTCACTAAAATACAGGCTGGTCTTGAGACTCGTTAATATTTTAGCCAGAGACGCGTTAGCTGGATCGCATGCTATTCAATGAATGAGCCACTCTTGGGGGCGGTAGAGCTCAGTCCAATTTTGCGGATTGTCCACGAAGAGATCGGCCAATTGATCATCCCGTCGGGAACTAAGAAAACCTACGTAAACCCAGTATTGACCTTGTGGTTCTGTCACACCTGCCCGGTGACGGAAAGTAAACCAGTCGGCCTAATATAGCATCTCTTTCCTCTGAAGTCGGCCTTTTCAAATTCGTACTAGTTTCCACGTTTCTCATGAGCTTGTTCTCGCCTTGCCATTCGTAGATCCCCCGCTTGCGGCCATGCCGTGTTACAACTTTTGCCTGGCGACGGATCAAGGTTCATCGCCGATCTTAGATCAAATGCCCTGCAATAAGATGCCGTAGTCACCGGCTTGGGTGGTGCTGAAGAGCGTATAGGTGTCTATAGCTCTATTGACTTTCTTTGACTCCTCGAAATAGACACCTGAATCCGCTCGTTCTAGGATGTCCTTAGTAATCTTGCCTTACTTGTTCGCTGTCTTGAGTGGATCGAAGGTTCCTCCTGCACTTCACTTTTGGACTGGAACTCATCGTCACTACACATTTCTATATATGATACATATGAGATTCTCGCCTGCCTCTGCTGGCAATTGCAACATCCAATGCTATGTAACTTAAGAGATACGTTTGTGGGGGTTGTGAGGTGCAGGTCGGCGCACAGCAGCGGGGGAGGTTTGCTTGAGGCCAGTGTGTCACGAAAGTCGACATGGAACATCTGGCACTACGCTTCGATAACAAGAGGATGGACATGGGACTACCCGTGTTTTATCGGAGAGATATCATACTGACTTCAGAGCAAGAATTGAAGGCAGGGCCAACGGTTCATATGATCATCTCGGAAGGGCAAGCAAACAACGTCGTCTGATTGGGCTCTGGCCAATAAGGCAAGATGCCAAAGTCTAGTCGCCTCATGCACGCGTCGCCAGAGACAGATTCCACAAACATACATGTGGAGTTTGAAACTTCCAGGACCATCGTAAGGGCTTAAGATTGTAATCTATCGATACCTGTCACTGATTCGTTCGCGAGCAATCGTACTTTGATAGCGAAACATGGTCGATAGCTGGTACGAGCTCCTCACGCTATGACTATGCCTCAATCCTCTGACTCAATCCCGGAATTTGATCTTTTATCTGTTCTATCGAGATCATGGCGTATCCTGCAACAAATAACAAGCTCCGTGTTGGCCCATTTTGAGCCCTGCTTTCGCGCAGATCTGCACACCAACTAGTCAGTCTGGGGATCTCTCCACAGTGCTTAGATTCGTTAATTGTGAAGATTTTCAGCACAACTTATGACAGTAGACGGGTAAATGACATCAGTTGCACTTAGTGTTGGTGTCGGTAGTCTTGGGTATTCTTCCTGCAAGTGTAGCAGGTCTTTCACTGGCCAGCGTGTCTACAAAGATCTTAGTTCAGGTAGATGAGCTGAGAATGACTGATTGGAAGGACCAACAGAATCATAGTGTTAGTGAAAAGAAGTTTCTTCAATAAGACAAGTAGCCTTCTGGTTTTGGCAACCAGTCTTCCGTCTTACTTTTCCGGATTGAAACCCTCACAAAAGATACCAATTTGATCAACAAAAGGGCGCTTATCCTTGAGAGTTCAGCTGTATGATTGCAGAAAAGATACAAGATGGCGATGGTATGGCCGGATCTGAGGGAGTTGTCAATGTTGTTTTTAACTGAGCCCCTGATAAACTGCATATCTCGTGGCCTTCACTGTCGCAGACTGTGAGCCGAGTGTTGCTCTCGTCGACAAAGATGTTTTGGATCTCCGTTAGCATGCACTGGTGATTGTAAATGTTGGGAGAGCGTGAAGACAGCTCTTCAAGGCCTGGGAAGGCGCTCTTGAATATGAAGTTGGCAACTTTTGGCATTCCGTTTCGAATGGTGCGCTCGTTTGAATGCTATATGGACATGTTTTGCTTGAGACCCTCCTCGAGTATCAAGTGTTTGGTGATGGTGACGCCTACGAAGGCAAAGCATGGATCACACGTCAGATTCCCGGACTTAGTACTCTGGGCATAGCTGGGCGTATTGATCCACAGAAAACCTCATGCCAAGCCATCAATTATTTTGAAAACAGTACCAAAAGCTAAATCGTATGCCGCCGACCTGATGTTAAAATTTCCACCCCAAAGAGACTGGCCCGAGAACTCTTTGTCAGGCTGAAAGCATTCTCCAGAGAGAATTCTTTCTTATGTGAGCCTTCAAAGCATGATGCCTTCATACACGCATATCATCTACCTCTCAACTGAGATGGGCGTGTTGTGTTTTTGTTTGAAGTCGTCTATGAGTCTCAAATGTCTCTGATATCAAACAAGAGTAAAATTGCCGTCGGCCTGTCACCAACATGTAATGGCACTCCCGAATCCTTTTCGGTAGAGTTTGGGTATCCCTAATGATAGCACGCACATTCATTCAGGCGGTTCCAACGTAGGGGACAGACCTTCTCGTAGGTATTAGACATTATTGACAAGCTATATAAGTGGAAATGTACTTGGAATAGAACCGAACTAGACACGTTCTTTGTCCTCAGCCAGTATGTCATCGCGTCATTGAGTCTGTGAAAGAAGAAGAGACTCTGTATGCACTCGCGGCCCACGTGGCGAACTCTGCCATCCAAAGCCAACAGAAAGCAATCGGTATCAGGGCAATCAATACCCACCATAACTCTACGGTCAGCCGCCGCCTCAACCAGCGTGAACACCTCGCGCCAATCTTTCGTCGATGAGAGCATACGGAAGTGCCATAAACTAGGCAGCCAAGTCCCGGCCTTGACTCGCACTCCATGTGTTCACGTCGCCTTTGCATCAGAAGCCTGGTCCAAAGGTTAGATAGAAGTAGCAGGTACGAGACGATGAAAGGCAAAGAAGTAATATCAGGATAGAATTCTGGAACAACATACGGGACACTGCCTCTACAGAAGCGTAGGTCGCTGCCAAGGTCACACCGTTTATCATTTGGACACTCAAGATGAAGCATGCGGCGCTCCATCAGCCACTCAACCTTGAGTCGTACGCCCGTGTCAACGAGGTAGTAGAAGTAGCTGCTGGTGTGTTTCAGTGAGAGGGCGTCGGGATAGATGAGTTGCTTGGAAATGAGAAGGTGGATTTCTGCGGGCAGATCTGTGAAACCGGCGAGCTGGGTGCGGTCGGAGGCCTCCTTGTCGGCAGACCGGAGCGACCTTTCTGCTGCCGGCGCCGGAGTGGGTCGTTTACGGGCGCGGATGGGTTCCATTGTCGCGGGATTGCGATAGGCTAGCTGCGGATTCGACGTTGGCAGATACGGATGTGGGAGGAGTCACCAGAGTTCTTCGTTGTATTTGTTTCGTGTATTTCCTACGTTCAAAAGATAGGAAGGCTGTGCGTCAAATGATGATTTTTGGGGAGGAGGATTAGAAGGCAACCTATATAGCAACAGAAATCCTGCTGCCTCCGAGTGAGTGTTTATGGGGACTTTGAGGCGTGGCATGTTCCTAGCGTGTCAGACACGAAGTTTCAGTCCGTCCGTCACCAGGAATACGTTGCACTGTCAGCTAGGCAGATGCCGACTGTGGCTGGTTTCAGGAACCACTTTGCCAAATACAGGGCGCTTAACGTGGCTGATTTCAACACTGTAGCATTCCCTAGGTTGCCGCGGTGCGCCTCGTTGCGCCTCATTGGAGTCCCGACAAGTTAGCTTTATCGCTGCTTTTGTCCGCTCGGACTCCTGTACTAACAGTTTCGTACGGTGAGACAGCTGCTTCTTGTTAAGGTCAGCATCTGAGGGGCGTTCAGATACTGCTTTTAGGAGTGTTATTCTTACTGAAAACATGGGCGGCTCATGCTTCCCATGTCAACTAGGCGATCTAGTTCCTGAATGCAAGAGAGACAACGAACGGATTCTCTCAACGGCTTGATCCGCAGGCATGCATTATGCATCATGTCGAGGAGGATCAATTCATGGACACACGCGTCTTTGCTGCGATTATCTAGACTCCAGAGCGAAAAGCGGCGGTTTTCATAGGAGTTCGCACTACATGCTCACCTGACTCATTTCCTTTCTACTGCAAGAAACTATGTGCTTTAATACGACTGCTTTGTAGTAGGTGATATTGAGCTGCGACTTCCAATTCGACTCGAAAAGGTACAAATCCTGCTCCTCTATGCCAATCCTGATGCCAATGCAACGCTCTCGCTTCTCCCTATGGCTAACTACAGAATCTCCAAATCCACAAAGCACTGCTTCGGCTTTCGCGTCAATGTTTCAATGTCATCATAGTCGGATAGACTCTCATCGCAAGTCCGGAAATCAAACGACCACACTAGCAGAGTCACCAAAAGCCTAAGTTCCAGATATGCCAACTTGCGACCGAAACAGCCTCGAAGACCAAGACCAAACGGCAAAGTCGGCCCAGCCAACGCGTCGAAGACGACCTCACCGTTCTCGTTCTTTGTGAGCCAGCGCTCAGGGCGGAAGTCGTCCATGCCGTCAGAGCCCCACACCCGCAAGCCGCGCTCCTCTGCTGCCATCCGAGACGAAGCGCTGCGCAGTTTCTCGTCGACTTCGAAACCTGGTTCTGTGAAACTGGGACCACGGTTGGGAATGAAGACGGAAGTGCCTTTGGGAATATGGTGTCCCAGGATGATTGTGTCCTCCTTGGCTTGTCTCTCCTGACCGATAGCGGTGTGCGAAAGTCGGAGCATTTCTTCGACAACGGCATCCAAGTAAGGTATGCTAGCTCCTGTTATATCCTCGTGGGACGGGAGGCGGTCATCGCTAATGGCGTTTGGGTGAGCAGCACGAAGGCTCTCGCGAAGCTGTTGCTGACAAGCAGGATTATCGCTCAGAAACTTCACTCCCCAGCAAAGGGTTGTACTTGTGGTATCATGTCCTGCTACGACGAAACCAAGCAACTGCATCAAAATTCGTCAGTCAGTTCTGCAAACAACACTTCTTTGCGAAGAGCCAGAAAAAGTACTCACCTCGTCATTCATTGCATCAGACCAATATATCGGCTTGCGGTTCTCTTTGCCCGCAAAAACAGTTTCTCTATGGATCATCAGATCAATTGCAGACTTGACATAGCTGTCGTCATTGTCCTGAGCCTGGCCTTCATATCTTTCGACAGCTTTCTGAACTTGCTCTTTGAAGAATGCTTTTCTGAAAGTTCTCATGCTTTTGACGCTGGGCTTGAGGCCAATCAGCCACCACGCGATGTCGGGAAATCCTGTAGCAGCAACTCCGGTGACGTTGTCAGCCGTCTTTATAGCCGTCTCCAAAGTTGGATGGATGGCTGCGATAGGAAAGCTGGCCGCCTTTGTGTTCGACTCATCGATACCAGCCTTCTTCTCGCTGCCACTCTGAAGCATCCTAATCTGTGGGATCAGTGCTCGATGTTCCACGCTGGAACCGAATCCAAAGTCGAAGACTGCATCGAGAGCTGTGTAGAAGATGTCTTGCTCGGCGCTAAAAGGCTTATCAGTGGCAGCCGTCTTCATCTTCCACAGGTCCAGAAGATTTCTAGCGCTCTTGTATATGTTCGGGGCCGCGACATTGTTGAGAAAGTTGGGGGTCATAAGGTCCTGGAGCAAGCGTCGGTGGGCTTTCCATTCCGGCCCTGTCTTCAAGTTGATGTGGAAGCTAGGGGCCTCTCCGCCCAATAGGCTGATGGTGAAGTCGGAACGATCGAATTCTTTGCGACGCATGAGAATATCCTGTCCCTCGCGGAAGTCGGCGATGAAAACCGTCGGCTTGTGGAAGGGCTGGAGGAAGAACTGAGACAAGGGGCTGTCATGTCGACGCGCTTGTTCAATCATCCATCTGAAAGGGTTTTCGGGTGATTCTTTCTGGAGCCTGGGGATGTCTCCGAGAAGGGACTTGACGACCTCTGTGTTGTATGGGATTCCTGGGATCGGCTTGGGAAGTAGGTAGTTGTAAAGAGCATAAAGCAAGCCGACGAGCAATGTGGAGCCAGCCGTAGCCAGTATGCTGAAGGACGGAATTTGGTCCATGGGCGAAGTTGTTGCTGTAAAATTTGACATTTCCAAAGATGCAATGAATATCAGGCTAAGACTAGACCATGAGAGTCAAAAAACATGTTCATTCGAAGTTTCTGCAGACTGGCGACTTTATATCAACAAGGGCGATCGGCACATGAGACCGCGTCCGCGGAGTGCCGACACAGGGTACGATGGACAACGTTGCGGAGCTATGGGCCGCGGAGACCGCACTCTCTTAAGCCAAGAATATGACGTTGTTTGCGGACCCTGCGACAACTACCCGACGATGGTACTTCAGTTGCATGGGGGAAAAATAGAGATTATACGTTCGATTTACCTGGGACTGGATAGGTCGAGGCCCTTGAGTGCCGCCCCCAAGTCCCCGCTGTCGTCTCCACGGTCCGGTGGGTTGTGGGTTTACTCCGCGCTTAGACTGCCGGATCAGGAAATATCGTCTCTGGAAAAGAAGCGGACGCGGACTGACGAGTGCGTCCGACGGCGGCCCGTAGCCGGCGGCAGTACGGGCCAAATCACCTAGGAATCTCTACCGCCACTCTGTTGGCCGTTGTAATGGCATTCTGCAGACATGATGGACCAAGCTTGTGGCCCCCACACCTTCAGAGACTATGAAGACGAGTATGCGTTGCTTGCCTCATTGATGAAGAGCTGATGTTGCCTGCAGTTCCTGACCGTCATAGTTAGACCATTAATCTTCGTATAAATGAAAGGTATTATCCATCGGGAAAAGAAGTTCTGTTCATCTGACGAGAACCTGGGCAGCATTCATCTGAATTGAGATTACCTTGCTCTTCACAAACCACTTGTACGGGGTCCATATTTTCGGTCAGAATGTCATCTAATAACAAGATCATCGCAATCACAGGTACGGCTGTTTACCTCGCCAGCAGAGGAGCATCATTGGCGATATCTGACGTCCGGTTAGAAGCCCTGAAAGCCGTTGCCGACAAGCTAAAGACATCCATCCCTGGTATACGCGTTGAAGCAGCAGTAGTTGACATCAGTAAGCCCGAGAAGGTCCGGGACTGGTTCCAAGATACTAAGAAAGTATTTGGGCGCCTAGATCGTACCGCTGCCCAATATTGACGGAAGTGGAGCATCAAGCCAGGTCCCACTTGAGGCCCAGTCTGACCAACCGGGGGAGTTCTTGCTGGGAATCAATCTTTCGGGAACAGTGTTTTTCTTGCGAGAAGATCTGAAGCGCATCAGTGATGGCGGTTCATCTTCAATGCCACGAGTGTTCCCGATTTGAGAAGTTTCCCTGGCCACGGCGCTTCGGCTTACGTCGCCAGCAAACACGCCGTGTTGGGGCTCACAAGGACCGCTGCAAGAGAGAAGGTTCATTCTAAACAGTCTATAAGCCCAGGTAACAAATACGGAAGAATTGTACAAGGAAAGTACACTGCAATATGTATCTAACTGAAGAACCAAACGATTGAATAAAGATTGTGGATGAAAGCTTGGTTTTCTCCCTTTCCTCATTCTCCCCTAGGATGCATTATCCTGGATCATGGGTTGTAAAGGATCCAACCGCCCGCCTCGACACTCCGCCTCTCTCATTTTGCCTTCCGCTCGAGCCATGTCCTGAGATTCTAGCAGCTTCACCCACGACGAGAAGTACGACCCCAATCCTGTGACACGGCCATGACCTGGCGGACTAGCCAATCCCAATCTCGCAAGTCTGTTTCTGTCCCAAATTGCGAAGCCCATTCTCCTATACGGCTCGAAACCGGCAAACTTCATGGGCGAATGCGCGTTCCTCCCCATGCTATCCACGATCCATAGACTGTCGGCAGGCAACACCAACGCGGACCTACGAGTATCCGGAGTGGCAGGCATTCCTCGGGACGAAGGTGAGATGTCCTCGATAGAGCTTTCGGGTGATGGCATCCGGTCCACGAGTGCGGTAGCACTATCAGTCTTGGAGGTAGAAAGGCTCTTGAGATAGTCAACTGCTGTCATCACCTCGTGATAAGCGGCCTTAAAGTTGGTACTAGTGCTGTCGTAGAAAGACTGAATATCAAGAACCTCTGTTTTCAAGTCCTTTGGCTCTGTTCCCTCCACTTTTGCCCCGAGGAGCTGAGATCTGCGCGCCGCCAAGTTCATTTCGAGTACAACTTGAACTCTCCAGAAAGCTCGAATCATCCGCTGTTCTTCGCACCATGAGAGCTTATCGTGAGCTGAAAGTTCCGGAGCGTCCAGTCGGCCTTCCCTTTTCGCAGCTATCAGACTGTCCTGGTAGTGCCTGATGCAAAGTCGGCTCAAGGAGTGTAATCGACTGGCCGTAGCAAGTACCGACCGCATGACGGGAAGATCGGGCTTTTTCGTTGTATCCATGGTCGGCAGAACGTAGTCTGAATCCGAGCTCTGGCCAAGCACGATGCCAGCTTCGCGATCACTGATTCTAGCGGCAAGCGTGAGATGAGGTGTGTTCTTATACGCGCCTGAGCGTATTGAGATAATACATCGTATGACTTTCTGTGTCTGTGACGGAATATTGGTCTCTGTAACTGCGGGCCAAAAGATGTCGTCACTGTATTGGTTGAAGACCCGGCTTGCGATCGGCGAGGAGATAAGGAGGTTCCAAAGACAGTGAACGTCGTCGATTTGCGTTAGTATTTGAAGGAGCACTTCGGTGGGGAAGCCCTCAAAATGTATGAATTCTTTCGACTCCATGGTTCCACGGTGAAGAGTAGTGTATGTATGTGATAAGGCGTTGTTTGTGATGCATCTGTGTTGTTAGGTAGATGTCCCCCGGATCGGAGCTAACGCTTCGGACGGTTGACCCCGCATTCACGCAGTCGGCGGCGACACACTTCGAATTCCGACTGTGCCCCTACGTGAGGTAAGGTTCCCCGTGCTACTGTCGATCCACGTCGGATCTTGACGTCAATCATTTGAACCCCCTTTGGAACTCAATCCATGGTAAACAAGTCATCCTTGCCAACACCCAATCCCGGAGACGGATGACTGGTAACGATGTTGGCAAGGGAAATCACAGGCAACTACCTCCAGCCTACAAATTATTGCTGGAATTTTCCGATATGATACTTCTAATGAGGAAATCAAAGTCAGACCGACTTATGTGCATTTAATTAATGAGTAAGCAACGTATCTTCCTAATGCGACGACCTTTTCACGAGTTCGCTCGAGTTCAGGTTGACAAGGCAGCAAAAAAAAGCTTCGAGCAGTCTATATAATATTTTGCGATGTTTTGAATCGAAATTTTCCAGCAAGTAACCATTCAACTGTACCTGGAGAAAATGTAAATAATTTACTTACGGCTGTGAGAATAATTAAACGAAGCTTTCGTTTGAGCCTTTATCACAGCGAAGGATTCAAAGTGCTAGTCACCGAGTTCAATACCCATATCTGATCGCGGGGCAGATTTTATGGCTATGTTCCACTTCAAGAGGCCAACATCGACATTTGAATACCTGACGTAACAACGCAGGCTCACTACCTTAACCTCATGCGCGACTTGTTGATGGTTGAACGACACAGACTAGGTTGTTGAATGGGTACTTACCACAATCGCTCGCTTTTTGGTCATCATCTTCCATTGACTGATAATATTCAGTCAACTTCTTTCCTGACCGATTTCTCAAATGACTTGATTACATCAACTAACACAACCTACGATCAATAATGTCTTGAACTAAGGTATGGTACTCAATTATCCAGCCGTTCTGTCAAGGTTTTGGCTTACATGCATACATAGATTGACCGAATCGAGTATTCTATCCTCCAATATACTATCTTTCTATGCTGGGCAGCAACGAATGATAGTCCAACTTCCTTATCATCCATTCCTAGAACCGTGGGTCTGCAAAATAGAGGCAGTACGTTTCACACGGTATAACAACGTTTAATATACTTGATTCAAGATCAAGCCCTGAGAAAAATAAATAAACGCATAGATGATGTATTCAGAATGAATTACCAAAGACATAGAGTGGTTGAAAATATGTCGAACAAGGCTCGGCATTGATTTCAGAGGATTAAACAAGTTACCAACAATATGAGGATAAGTTAGCACTTAGCCACTGACCTGAAGTAACATTATCGATAACGTCCAACAGTATGCTATAGGAGGTGATCAGTGAAATCATGAGGTCAAAATATTTCTCTCTTAAGGCTATCTAGCTGCGGTTCCCTCGCGCTTTTAAACTCTCAGTCGACTGAAAAGATGCGAGTGACTCGGAATCTTCGGACTTTTCGGGTTTCTGTGATGTGGCGCAGGAGTCCTTTCGTAAATCATTGATGATGATGGATATCTAAGCCTCATGCATCCCTTGACTTCACGTGACCAAAGTAGTACAATCAGTCCGAGGACGTCGGACTCGGGTGATGTACGAGGTGTGCGAGGAGTCCGAAGGTCCCAAGCTTAGTATTGTATCTCCCGCCGGCACACTCCTTTACGGCAGAAGTACTAAAAGTCCCGAAAGACTGCCTGATTTCGAATCAGAATAACGGTTCCAATATCATTCTCTCCCTCTAGATCACTCTCATTCAACTCTAAGAGACTTGTCGTTCTGTGTCTCGGTGTGGGAGCTTGGCTAGCATACGATCATCAACTCAAAGCAATCGGCTACAACCTACACTTTCATTGGCCTCCCCAAAACAGTAAAGCTCTGAAGGTGGGGCTGACATGGACGGACTCAACTCGACGACAGGCGCTGGGGGTGCAGAGGCAGCTGCCGGGGAAGCATTTGACTTCCGACTTTACCGCTACACGCCATCTCTTCCGGCCGCCATAGTCAGTGCTGCCGTGTTTGCAGTTCTGACCATCCTTCATCTCTGGCGACTGTATCGAGCCCGAGCTTTTTACTTTACTGCCTTTGCTCTTGGTGGTATTTGTGAGTGTGGCCTTGCTGAGAATTTGCCCCCTACTCGGACTCCCGAGGCTTCTTGTTCCATTGAAGGCTTTGCAGAACTGCCCTCCCATCTGCCGGGACTGAAGATACTGATTTTGACTTTGCAGTTCAGACGATAGGTTACTGCGGACGAATATGGTCACACTTTGATACCATGGCCATCGGCGGCTTCGTCGTGCAGGCCATCCTGATCCTTGTCGCCCCGGCCTTGTACGCAGCTTCGATTTACATGATACTCGGCCGGCTGATTCGAACTCTCCGAGCCGACAACCTTTCCCTGTTGCCTGTGCCATGGGTCACGAAGATTTTCGTCACTGGAGACGTCGTCTCGTTTACAATGCAGGCTGGAGGAGGCGGGATTCAAGCAGCGGGAACCCTGGAGCTCTACGATATTGGCGAGAAGATCATCATTGTCGGCCTTCTAGTTCAGATTGTTGTCTTCGGGTTCTTCATCATCACGACTATCCTATTCCATCATCGAATCAGTCGGGAGCCTACATCGGTCGTCATCGAAGGGATCGTCCCTTGGCGAAGATACCTCTGGGTCCTTTACAGCACCAGTCTTATCATTCTCGTACGAAGCGTCTTCCGAGTCATCGAATACCTTCAAGGTAACCGCGGGTACCTTATTTCACACGAAATATTTCTCTACATCTTCGATACCGTTCTTATGGTCGCGGTCATGGCGATTTTCCTGGTTTGGTATGTTGAAGACCTGGAACAGAAGGTATCAAGAAAAGATCGAGATACATTAGGCTCCAGCGATAGTGCCTGTATGTTGGAAGAGCTTTCTAGAAGGCATAATGGCCGGAAATAGGTGGTGAAGAACAGCAAAGCTGGTTGTCCGTCAGTGTCTAGCGTTGCTAGATTGGACCATGTACGATAGAGAAGCATCACACGAGAGAACTTTAGGCTTGACACATTCGTCGCCCGCTGTATCGATGCGTGAAATTATATAGACACTGGGTAGTGGAAGATGTAGACGTGTTGTTCATAGACAAAGTTCATGGGTTTCCATTGCTGGATCTCTGATCCACGACCTATGCTCGTGGTCTAGCATACCATACGTCTCTGCATAGAGGTTATTTGCCCAACCGTCCAGCCACCAGCGACTTCGCAAGCGCTTGAGAAGCATGCAAAAGTACAAGAATATCACCAGCGCCTTTTGTCTATTCTCTCTCAGCAACGGGAGGAAGTCGTCTACAACCATGGCAATCCAGATGAACACATCAGTGATGTCTTGAGGCTCTGCGGACTCATAGAAAGCGCCATAAGACTTGTAGAGCTCATTGATGGCCCTGTTGTATATCTCCAGAAGCCCATTATCTGGCTCTGATGCGTTGATATTTGCTTCCAGGTCTCCAAGATGCGTGTGGTGATATGGTCCTTCTCGATACTGGAAGTGTGCAGTAATCCGCGTAATAATTGGTGAGATTAGAAGATTGTCGTTCGGTTCCCCCACAAGATACCGGGTCCCGCAGAATAGGACTATCCAGTCGGGAGATTGGCCTGCACTGGCTAGCGGCGATTCGTGTAGATATTGCGAATTGGCTAGAACTGGGAGTGGAGAAACAGGTCAGCATACTCTTTCTGCAGCGAGACCGAGAACGAGAACTCTTACCGATGTAGATAGTCAAGACTGAGAAGATGAACAAGTGTGCTTTATTCTCGTCTTGGACGTGCTCCATCAAGCCAACAGCTGTTCTCGAGGAGATTTCGTGATGCAGCATCGACTTCTCCAGTAACTGGTCTTTCCTGTCGGGACTTAGATTCGCGAGATGCAATGCTGCCAGCGAGAGAATGCTCCTCATAACGTAGTCGGTTTCCAGCCCGAGTTTGACGACATTCAGCCGCCAGAAGTCCCCGAGCAGCGGGTTGTCAGATAGAGTCTGCGCGGTGAAGTTGCAGTAATGATGCAGGAGTTCAAGGTCGAGAAAGTTCAACTCGCCCGCATGCTGAGAAAGGGTCAACATGGGGTCGAGTGACGGTGAGGATAGAAAGCCGCAAGCCACGCCATGTTTGAGGCAGTTTTTGCAGGCTGGTCGCTGCTCATCACACTAGAGGAGTCTCGTAAGTCAATTTCCGGTTTCTAAACATTTGAGGGAAGAGTGAAGATTTTAATCCCACCGGCCCGGCCCCCAAGGACGAGACACTGGACAAGCATGGCGGCTTCTAGACCAGGACTACTGATCCTGGTACTGCAGCCCACTATCACGCGTGCATTCAAGCCGTACGCAGCCGTAGTACCAAACATGCTTACCTTGATCTTCCTCGATTTACAAGTCTTACAGCCTGTTCGAGTCTTTGGATGCGCCCGCCGTGACGGGTTTGGTTGCATGTTCGTACTCGGTGCTGTCCGATGACAGCTACGCGGCGGATCGAGTCGGTGAACAACGATTCGTTAAGTAGGTATCACACCACGGCGTTTCCGCCATGACAACAGAATCGACGAGACAAATCGCTCTTGGCCAAGCTCCGGCGATAGATTGATTACGCCCTGATGCAGCGTAGAGAGATACGGCTGTTGATTAATAGAGGGGACGCATAACCTGCATCCAACCCGCGGACGCCTTCGTACTCTAGTCGTATTCGCACTTTCTCGGGTGGTGTAAGGGGCTAGCTTAGACGGACAAGTTCCATTGGAAAGCTCGGCGCCACACTCAAGCGTCACCTTGTCTTGGATCGGCTGCTGATATTCCGCTGAGTCAGGTAAACTAGAAGACACCCAGCAGCAAAAATCCTATTCTCGGCTGGATAATCTTGTGTTATTCACCAACACCGGTCCACCGCGCTGCCCAGCCGTGCCAGCCTAGCCCCCACAGAAAACTAAATATCAGAAAACTCGGGTTGTGCAGGATGGGCGAGCAGTACGTAGAGCTCGCCTGGCAGCTTCTCCGACTCTGAAACCCAGTATCTGTACCGCGACCAACCAGATCGCCACCTAAGTAACCGGGTGCGCGTAGAGCTTTTGCTTAAGCGCCCTGAGCCCGGCTCGTGTATCCGATCACACCATCTACTGCCCGTCAATCTAGCAAACCACAAGGCATCTCTTATTCGCGAACCTCAAAAACACCCGGTGAGACTTGTAGTTCCCCAGCTTTAGACTTAAGTTCACGGCCTGATTACGTATAAAGCTTGGCATTTGCTTATCCTTTAGGCGTGACTGCTGCCAATAAGTGAGTGTACTTCACGACTTGGGGTTTCAAGTTAAAAACCTCATTGCTTGTCAATTAATATGCTTCCCTGTCAGAAGGTGCCGTCAAACGTCTGTCTACCGTGCCGCAACCAGCGACCTGGTCATGCCGCTGGTGGGGGAGCAGGTTTTCGCGACCTCGGTAACTATACGACAGTATAGGGGCATCTGATAGGTCGCTACAATTCTAATTTTTCTACATTTTGGCGTGATTCAACGAGTCAGGGGCGTGTCCATGGCTTAAGAAACCACGCTGTCCTAGTCTGGAGTGATGAAACCATTAGTATGGACGATGTCTGATTTGGTGCTTTGATGCGGACACGGCCGGCTGGAGCCAACTAAGCGGTCGGAGTGCGGGCCGCTTGTAAGATGTGCCAGCCTGACAAGCCAGTCGGGTCCGATCTTTACATTTACGACCTATCCCCTAAGTCCCCAAGCCCCCACCACCTTATGTCGGCAGGCAGTATCAGCATGACTTTTGCAGTTTTGCAGCTCACATATTGAAGCTAGAAGGTCCGGACTTCCCCGGACTTCTCGGTCACTGGCCCGGAAATACGGCAATACCGGCATCTTTTGGCGGGTTTCCGAACGTCAGATTAGACTTCACGTAACGCCCTTGGGTGATCCTAGTATGGGTCAAATCCCAGAGGTCGAACGAGACCTCGAGACCATGACCTTCATGATACCAGTGTCAGAGTAGCCTGATTTTCAAACTTTTCTTTGACGCTATTCGTTCGCAACTTCGTCCGCGACATTAACGATATGAAGTATATCATGAGTGAAATCTATAACGTAACTGAATATGCGCGAGGCACTATTGCAGATTTCATTGAGGAGTTGGGATCAAGAATTCAGGCTAACGTATCGTTGTGGATGCGTAGGAAACCAAACACCCCGCTCATAAACTTGCTAGGCCCGCGACAATGGAACCCTAGTGGGGGCATCGTGGGTTTCGCCCTTCACACACTCGCTACTTGAAATCCTGCCTTCCCAATGTTGAACATCGAAGATCGTGGCGGACATAGCTCAGTTGGGAGAGCGTCAGACTGAAGTGGAATTCCTTCCTGAAAACTTCATTCAAATCATCTGAAGGTCGTGTGTTCAATCCACACTGGCCGCATCTTCTATTCTTGCAAATGATAAATAAGTATGCTTGCTATCAGTAAGTGTTCCCGAATTGGCGATGTAACTTACTTCCAGTGAATGAAGGAAGTAGTCACTAAATACTGACTCCGTACTTGCTTCACTTCCTCACTTTCGCCGAGATAAGCAAACAAGGCAAACAAAGTAAAGAGATTAGAGTTGGTTTGTTACGTTACCGTAGTCTGGCCTTTTTGATAGATCATGCATTCAACACAGGGTCTTCCACTTTTCTATCCCTTCGCTGTCGTCTACCTCGTAAGTAAGCTATGAAACTCTTCCTGATATTGTGGCTTTGATTCCAGCATCTCTTAGAGAGGGACCAGGTTTCAGACAAGGTGTAAATTCGCCTGCCGAGAAGGAACTCGAAAAGTCTACGCCGGTTCTAAACTTTAAATAGAGCTGAATTGGATACACACGCGTCGAGGCTGCGAATTTACCTATTTCTTGGGACGCGCTAAGTCAATTGAGCACACGGTGATATATCACCCCGCACGTTCACCGCCTGTTCTGCAATGTCGTGGTGTTTGAGTTGTCAGTCGGCTGTCTAGATAGTACCTAAAGTCGTTTCATATTTGGCTGTCCATTGGATGAACGTGGCAGCTCCTATGAATCTGTAGATTTGTCTGCTTGGCGGATGACACCACTGTCCGGGAGTTAGGACAGTCGTCTGAAATGCCACAAGTTACAACCTAGCCCTCCGTGTCTAATTGCAGACTACGTTGGCCACGATTGATCGTCAAAACTTTCTCCTAGACAAACTTGGACGAGATGTCTCTCAGGCCTACCTGTGGCATCACAAGAAACACAGGCGGAGTTTGTGCAAACACAAGAGTGAGGGACCAATAAGAACGGCGACTTTCCTATCACATGCGATCAAAAATGCAAGGGAAGCTAGAACAGACAGACCGACAAGCGAAGCAAGCAGCAAATTCGTAGCACGAGTCCTGAATTAAATCTCGTATCTGCTGGCTTGGCCGAAGAACTACCTGTGGGTTTGGCATTGTCGGCCTCTTGGAGAGGAATTATGCGAGGCAATTCTGAGATAGATGCCGCAACGCCTTGCAGTCCAAGATTCAAGCAATCCTGTACTACGTCTACCGGTCGTTCTTTCAGAATTTACAGTGCTTTCAATGGATATATGCTTGCACAACAACTTTTACTGTCAGCTATTCAACGTAGACCAAAAGTGTTAACCTCAGCAGATGGCATCGGCGTATGACAGCATCATGTTGAACAGAGCTTTGTGTTTCCAGAAATTTCTCAGAAGTTGACTATGAGAAGGTAGCATAACGTTTCCTTCCTTGTTCGTTTCCAGTCCTCGCCATCACATTCACTGTTAGTCCCGACCTAGGGCCACCTCTTTCGATCAACCTTCATCTGCCCACACGTCTCTCTAAGAGGGTCAACATATTCTACATTCTTCTATTTCTCTCAAGATAGAGTGCGTCGAAATTTTGCTTCCCTTCCATCCAGCACCGGCGATGTCGCCTTGAGAAACAAATCTTAGAGCAATAAAGTGCTTGACGAGGCCCAGAACAACGAAGAAAAGCGGCAGATACTAGCCATGTGCCCGGATACAGAGGCTGCAACCGCAAGGGCTCTGTTGGCGATTCCAACACCATCATCGCTCGCGAGTTCAGGGATGACACAATTATCAGCGGGAGATCCGGCGCGATCACCTCGAGTGGCCCACAGTATTAACTCCTACCATGGGTTCCGTTGGAATGGATAACATGATGGGCTTGTGTCTTGCGGCATCGACAGTGCCGAGTACTTGAACACGTATGCGAGAATCCTTAATACAACTGGCATCCCAAACAGTCCCCATAGAGCTGTCTCGGCATCGGACTAAAGATGGGTGAGGTTTGCTTGATTAATGGAAGATTATCTCGTCGATGAAACGATGGGGTCCTGTCATACACCCTAACGCATCTCCAAAACCATCCGATCATTCCGATACTTGCCTGTCACCCTAGCTATGGGGTGGCATTAAACACATGTACGCGAGCACAAACCTGGTGGGATCTTGAGCTTGGGCTGAAACTTGTCTTCCGTTATCGTGTACTCATTGACTAGACATTATCTGAGAATCCATAGTTATCTTTTCAATGCTTGGTGTCTCCGAGGGCTCACATAGGCATTCCAGAAACGTGTGATTGCGCTACTCCAAGTTGATGTCTGTCTCGAAATATTCGCCAGACGCAATAGCTTCTCCGTCCATGACCCCACTAACGTACGCATCCCCAATGAGCTCGTACCTGCCTCCCTTCGTAGGCCGAACCACGAAAGGAACCTCGGAACCAAGAAGCAAGCATATCGAATCACCGACCTTTGCATTTCTGGGCACCAAGCACAGCCTACCGACCGCTGTGCGAGAGAACCTCCTTGGGCTGGCAGCAGCCAGGATAGTCATCTCCACCGTCACAGCAGCCGCGAAGAAAGCCAATCGTGCCTTATTCGCCTCTTCGGGGTCTTCGGAGACGAGCCAGGTCTCCATGTTCGTTATCATATCCTTGATAGACTCCGAAAGGTCCACGTCGATGCGGTCGCTCAGCTGGCTTCTCTCAGACGTCAGGGTCTTCCAGAATTCAGAGAGGCGTTCAGGGGACATGTCTTGAATGCAATCAGAACCTGACGCAACTCGAACGCAGGATTTGTAGAAGTTGAGCGACCTTAAAGAATTTCGGGCGTAGTAGGCATCCATCTTGTTAAGCGGGTACGGGACGCGCTTAGGTTTCGGTGGGAGTGGTAGCTCAGGCCAGGAGATCCCATCTTCCTCGATGGTATCGATTAGCATGCCAGAACACCTTAGTATTTTGTCATCGATGATTTCGACGTTCCCAAGCTGTATGCCGCCGGCTGAGAACTTGCCATACCGAACGCTGTAGCTTGGCAACGCGTCAAACTCCTGGTTTCTCAAATCGGGTACCCAAGTTGGGAGATTTGACAGCCTTCGACGCTGCCATCGGTATACAGGTCGGTAGTACCAGGGGAGCGCAACGTCGGTGACCAGTTTCTGTGGCGCGCATGCCAGAACACCGAGGTCCTTCTTCTCCAGGAGCTGAGATCGGGCGAAGCGTATGTAACACTCTTGAACCGAAAGAGAGTACAAGTTGTCTCGGGATATGATGCTATCTTTCTCGATATCCGAGGCGTAGCCTAAGACACCCAGAATGTGGTCTCGAGGATCGGTACATTGAAATGCTCTGGTGGCTTTAACGCCGTCCATCAGCGTGACTGGTTGCTTGCCTCGATACCATTGGCTCATGCGCATCATCGAAAGGTTATAGAGACGGGTTGGGAGAAAAGTCACGTTGCTGTCATTCACGGTTCCATCCTTTGGCAGAGCTTGGATCCCAAACGTTGACATTCTCAGAGCCAGCTCTGAGAGTGGTTGAAACGGCATCATGAGCTTCCCGCAATAGAGCCAGGTGTTATCGTTGAGAATCGCCTCTTGATAAACCCACTTTCTTTCGAACCAAGTATGATTCATTAGTGCCCTAAGAGGTCTCCAGTCCAGATTCCAGACGGTAGACTTGCCGTCTTGGGCTCGTTCCTGGTTGCGAGTGGCAAGGATATCTGCACTTTTTCTGTTCTGGTGAGGATCGTCCACAACCTCAGGGATGATCTCAGATGCTTCCTTGATGACATCCTGAACTCCATCGATGTTGGAATCGTCACTCCCAAGCCAAATTTTGACAGCTTCCGCATTTGAGTAAATTTCCGACATTCGCCCAATTTGTTGGGTTTTCTCCAAAGTGTTCCTCTGGTTGATGCAAATGGAGTCGGCCCAGAGCACAACCTCCTCAGTAGGGGAGCGCCAACGCTTCAGCGCTTCAAAAAGAGTTTTAGTAATTTGAATCTCTTTTCCTTTGCAGGTGATGTATGCTTTGTCCCGAGCATCTCCCCATGCATAGGAAACGGCATGGTATTTGACTGGCGCCTTAAGCCATTCGTTCGTGAGGTCAATTCGAACACCGTCATCTTCATGTCCCGGAAGTAAGTGAATGAGGCGGAATTGGCCCTCTGCAAGTGAGCCGTGCGTATATTGTGGCGGAGATCGAAGCCAGCGCTGAAGTCGCGATGTCAAGGTCCTGTCTTCACCGCGGAAGAACAAGTGAGATGCGATCGGGCCAGCCAGAATGACCGCAGCGCCTATGGCATAGAGCACCCGCGCATCAACGCCGGTATCGTCCATTGATGTTGATTTAATCGATATGAGACGATGAAACCGGCGGGCTGGCCTCGCTTGCGAGTGGTGCTGGAGGTTGGTTCATCCCAGTTGACCTGCGGAGACAGGTAAGAGATGAAGGTGGTTCCATGTCGGCACGTGTTAGGCCAATCATATTGTATGCAGGGATTCCCTCTCCAACGTCATATCTCTTCAGCTTGTTGTGAGACCAGTCAAGGGGCTTCGGATTGCCGACTAGATTGCCTTGGGTCACATGAGCTTAGGCAGCACATTTGTCACAATATGATACTAGACGGATTGGAAGCTGAGCTCAGTAGGACTTATCCCACCGGTCAATTTCTAACAGCTAATGTTTTCATTTCGCTGCCCATGAACCAAAAACCGAACCCCATTGATTTCGATGTGTGTACGGCGTACCAGTGCGCTCTACCCAATTGAGAGAACTCCAGCTGGTCAGACGTCGGAGAATAGGAAGTTTCCACAGCATTGTCCACAATGCGCAACGATTCGAAGGATAGAAAACGTGGTTTTGAGTCAATTATCCACAACGGAGATGAAGCCAGTGCCAACGCGTAAACGCGCGAAGCTGTTTACTCAGCATGAGTACGCTATCCACAAGCGAGTCAGCGCAACCTGTATCTGATCAACTGAATCATGGACACCCCCAGTAGCGTGTCTCAAATTGAGCGATACCACACCGATGCCAAGATTTAAGCTTGGCTCTTGATCGTAAAATCCTAACATCTCCACAACTTCTTTGCGTCACGATAGGCGAGTACCCTTCGTATTCTATATCGAGGGCAAGTATTTCCGGCTTCTTCGTGCTTCGAGACTTACTTTACTTGACATTTCACCGCCATCTGCCAATTACCCACACAACGCGTCGATGTTGCACTTACTGTCGATGGTCAACGGGCAACAAGCGGATTCCGCATTCCATTTCGGCCGGGCAGGAATATGTTCAAGGAAGCAAGCTTCTCGAGGCCGATTCTATCGGATAGGAGAGGTCATGACACTTTCGTATCAATGAGATTTGGAGAGTTGCCGAGAAAGGCCTGACTGGTGCCTACTAATGCTTTCTCTGCCCGTAATTCCATACGATTATCATGACAAAGCTCTCACAAGACCTAATCACTCTACAAAAGCGCGGACATAAGGTAAGATTGCGATCTTGGCGTACTCGGGACATGCACTTTTTGAAAAATAACCCTAAAATGCAGCAACTTAACGACTGATAGACACCGGCCGAACTCGTACGAGTGAGGTTCTAGCCAGAGGTAGATCTTCGCCGACCCGGCGGTTCGGCAGCAAGCGACCTTCCGCTTTCAGAACCCCAGGAAAGTATCCTCGTTTGAGTCAACAATTTAAGTCTCCCACTCTCCCCACGTTTCGGCGTTACCACGGAGTAGCCGTAGCTTGAGCTAGTCTAGAGCACATTTCCCCCTGCAAGTCAGAGAGGAACACCGGGAACATCATGAACTATGCACATGGGGGAGGACCCGTCAAAGGTCAACCAAGTGCAACATGGCTCAAGCCACACAGTCAGGCTCATGCTTCGTGCCGTACTCCCGTCCGCTGCGTGGCAGCCAAGATCAGGGGTGAAAGGGTGGAAGCAAGTCGTTTGACCTTAAACCAGGGCAGAATTTCGCTATCAACGACTCATTGCCATTTCTCAAGTACACCAATCTGTGATAAGGGACCCGTTTGTCTTGATTATCGTGCCAAGGTACAATTTGTGCATAGTAGGTGATGCAATTTGGCAGACCAAGTAGCGTTTCAGCGCCAAGGTTCGACTTGCGATGAAGCCGAAAACCATCAGACGATACAAGCAAGTCGGCAAGACGTATCTTCCACTTCGCCACCGAAAATGGACAATAGCCTAGGGGCGTTATCATATGGGACGCACAGAAAAAAATATGTCCCTGGTGAGCGTGGCAGCTGTCAAATGGAGAGCTTCATTAATTAGCATTCAAGCAGAAACAAAATTAAAAGCTAGACTGCCCAAACAACAGCTTTTGGGAAATGCCTTGATTAATCACGATGATGAGCAACTTGCTGCTCAATGGGTCATCAGATGATTGAATTTCTGCCCCTCGTTTCTATTTCCATCTGCCAGGGAGCCCCTCCTAGATGTCCACCTTCGCACGCGCGCGGCGTGCGGATATGCGGGGACGAAAGTCGAGACCCCTGATAATACCTTGGAAACCCATGCCTTTCAGCTGCTTCTCATCAGCCTTACCAGGCTTGCCCTTCCAAGGCATCGTTTTCGTGAAGATTGCGCTGGTAGACCGCCCGCGACCGCTCTTATCGGCAAGGGAATTGAGGGTGTGCCCATTTTCTCTCATTGGCACGTCTGAGGACTTTCGAGGCTATCGGCTGAGGCGTAGCTGAACGCTCTGCGGGTGGTAGCTTCGCATGTGTCCAGGGTACCTGCTTCAGCATGAGAAGATCTACCTCCATGTGACGCTGAAACCCCCATTCAATGTGACGTTCCTCAAAATTAAGTTCTGGAAGACAGTGAGGCCTGCACAACATGTAAAACTCCTCGCAGTCCATCATACCATAAATAACATGATCCTAGGCAATACTATGTAAGAAGACGTTCGTCTGGTCTCCATTTCGCCGAGAGCCCAGAAAGGCTACCATCCCTTCCCCTGACTAGCATCGCAAGACTAGGCGCGCCCCACTTGGTCACCACTCTGGAAGTCTGGTTCTATTCGAGACGGGTCAGTGTGACCGTTTAGTTTATCGGCGTCCATATTGCGCTGTTCTTTGGGTATAACAGATAAAGATGTCATGGGTCATGGAGATAAGACGAGTTGTATAAAGACGGGAGGTTGAGGACATCAACGAACGTCCCCTCAGCAGCCTGTCTCTCAACAACTTCCTTCGCTTCCAACACCACAGTCGTTCTTTTCTGAACTTGTCGATCTTTTTTGAAACAGTCCTTCTTTTCTTGTGCGAAAACATGTCTTTCAACACACTCTTTTTCAAGCACCTCTTGGTAGGTGCTGCTCTCCTCCCCGGCCTCGCATTATCCTCTCCCGTCGGCAGCGTCGATGCTCGAGGTGTCAAGGTCATCTCGGCGCCTTTGGAAAATATCACGCCAACCATCATAGACCACGGTCCTCTTGATCTCGAGGGCCTCGAGCGCCTCAAAGACTCCCTCACAAAGTCTATCCGCCCGACGCAGACGCCGGAGCCGAACAGAGTCAAGCGCCAGGACGCTGCGTCGGGCACCGTTCCCAACTCTTTGACAGTCGCCACCAGCGATGCCTTCGTTTCGGTCGATGTCGGTGACATCAATCTTATTGATAGCAACTCTGCCAACTGTCACTCTGAGGAACTCAACGGGCCATTTGATTCTATTCAGTTCTTCACTGGGTCTACCAACATGCGCGCCATCAACGCTACTAGCAGCAGTGGAAACACAAGTTCAATCACCAGCGTAAGTACAGTTTTTTCTTTCTTTTTTTCTTTTTCCTTTTCGTTCTCCAGGGTACTGGAAACCATAAGTCTGACATGGTATTCAACAGAAACTTGAAGGCTGGGCCGATGCCGGCGTTTTCAAGTTCGAGAACGGCGACCGCATCAAGGAATTCTGGGTTCTCGAGAACCGTGGTTCCTTCCATGGCTTCAACTTCACAACCACCAGCGGAAAGACTTACTCTGCCATGGGCCAGGTCCTCCGCGACCCTCCTCCGATGCAAAAGGTCCCCGTCGGATCCGGCATCCTCGGCCGTATGCGCGTGCAGTACTGCAACATCGGTCTGATCGGCCATCTCGGCTTCGACTTCCTCGACGAGCTTCAGTCCGTGTCCATCAGCAACATTGCTTACTCTGGCTTCACGGACAACATCATGCCTTCCGGCCCCGGACAGACCATGACTGTTGGATCCCAGATTGTCGACAACCGTAACTCCACCGCTGAGCAAATCATCACGATCATGACGATGGATGCCGTCACTAGGTCGCACACTCTCAGCGTTGCGAACCAGTGGAACGTGGGTGGCCGCGTTGCTGTCGAAGCTGAGGCCGGCATCCCGCTCATTGGAAAGAGTAAGGTTACGACTGAGTTCTCCTGGCAGGTGCAGAAGACCACCGTAAGCAATCGTCTCCATCAATCGATATATCTCAAAACAGTTCGCTAATTGCATGACCAACCTAGACCGAGGAAGACACCGAGGGAGAGATCCTAACCAGGT
Source organism: Colletotrichum paranaense (assembly GCF_030867605.1). Classification (NCBI taxonomy): domain Eukaryota; kingdom Fungi; phylum Ascomycota; class Sordariomycetes; order Glomerellales; family Glomerellaceae; genus Colletotrichum; species Colletotrichum paranaense. The sequence goes on along the minus strand of NW_026848961.1, from coordinate 3,291,445 downwards.
CTGCCACCATCAACCTCAAGTGCCCGCCCAAGAAGTACTGCGTAGGCTCCTCCTTCTTCACAATGTTCAAGATGAACGTCGAGGCCGAAGCTACATTCCGCGCCAAGACCAAGTCAGGCAAGGACTTCTTCTGGAAGCAGAAGGGCAAGTACGAAGGCGCCGACTCTCTCGCCCTGCAGCTGCAGGTTGACGAGGCAGACGGCATCATCGGAAAGCGCGTTCCCATCGTCAAGAGCTTCTGATTCTGATACCCAGATACCCATTTTCCTTGATTCATCAATCTTGAGCAAGCGGCATTGTACTCTTTTGCTTTCTTCTTCTGCTTGTTGCTTGTATACCGCGCTGGGAGCACCATATTCCCCCAAACTCATGACGGATCTGAGACGAGCATACGATGTTGCTTTCATAGAGACCCCATAGAAAACACGTTGTGCTCAAACAAATGGAAACGCTCATCTGACTTTTGAGAATCGGGCTTGTGATACAAAAATGATGTGCCTCGCTCACTGAAAATGGTTTAGAAGATCCATGATTTCGAGGGTTTTGAGTCCGAAGGCCTCGACAAGTTTGTAGGCTCCGAACTCTAAGATTCTCCATACGGGATTCCAAGGTGTAGATGGACGTCTCAGTGTGACACAGCGAGTGACTCAGCGCTTCTTTGACCACGATTCAATTCAGCAATCCGATCACCTCTTCTGGCTCTAGTCAAAGTGGATTGCAACGCAACGGCCTAGAAGTTCTCATTCCAGTCTATTACAATCTACATACTTACCCAGCGTCATGGTTAGTCGAACACGGAAAACGTGGGGGAAGTTTTTATTTGGTAATTATTGTTGAGATCAAAAGAAAAATAAAAGACGACTATGACTAAGTAGGTACACGTTCCTTTTAATACAACGATCTTTTTCATGACTCAACTCTAGACGTTTTGTCAATCTCGGCATACGATTAAACGATATCTTGAAGCTAGTAGCCATCGACTCACCTCACAGAGTAGACCAGATTTGTTCAGCACGAGCCAGTTCCGCCTGTTGAAATGCAGTCAGAGAACTTCCTCGGCGCTGTCTGTCGTATATCTTTTCAATAAAACGAGTAATGTCACAATAGTTCTCTACCATGCCACGTCAGCGTTTGAACTTCAGTCTCCGCATGATGTGCCAGATACTATCAAGTGAACTAGCTGAATCTTACTTTCTGGACATTGCAGGGCCTTGTTGAGCTTGCGAAACAGCCGTCCGGTCCTACGGCATCGAAGGGCCTGTTTGATCTCGGGGGCGGCTGTCGTAATAAGGCATACAGCAACCGTAGCCGCTGCGCCGATGGCCGCGACTGTAATCGGATCCGTCATACTTTCAGTGGATATATTTGGAGGTTGAATTGGGGATAGGAAGATTTCTGAAGGCGAGAGCCCAAAGGTCTCAGTGCTGTCGTTACGACCGTTGCGATAGTTGGGTTTTGGTTCCAAAAAGGAGTCTTCAGAAAGGATCGATAGGAAGTAAGGGAAGACTGTTGAAGGGAAATGCTTCAGCTTTGACTTTGCGAGTTCCAGGTGAGAACGCTGCTGCTCATAATCGTTCTCGGGAAATGGGGAGAGATTCATGAACTGATATATAACAGAAATACGGCAGTCTCAGTCGTAAGATAATCTGCGTTGAGTCCGATAGTTACATCTGATCGCCTACATGTAACGTCATCTCATTGAGTGTGGATTGGCTTGTATCCTCAATACAGGGCAAAAAGCCTCCAGCATCTCTTTCTTGATGCCACAAACAGCCAGACATTGGCATGATCGTCTGGAAAAGCTTAGTAGGTAGGACTCAAAATAATAGCGACGGAGTAGATCTAGTAGATGATTCGACAGTTAACGTTGATAGGAGTCAGATCTAACTTGCCAGGTGATAGGTTTACCGCCTAGGTTGTTACCCCAAGCCCCCATACAGACGGGCCCTTCCGTGCTAGTGGTACTTGACTAGTTCACCTCAACCACCAACGTTCCAATGTGGTTGCCTGGAGCTTGCAATCGTCTCCAGAGCATGTCGATGTCACGAAGCAAGTAGGCCGTACGACCTGGACCCACCTCACGCTGATGGACGTCAACCCAAATTTGACTTAGTAATAAGCTTAACGCTGAGATCATCACAGCCAAGGCAGTTGAACGGGGGGGAGGTGTCTTGTTCTGGCGCGAACTCTATCTCAAGACTAAGAATGCCGTGCAGTCACGTAGGGCTGGTTCGTAAGACGAGGACTGGTTCGGTAGCACCCGACATTGCGGCTCCAACAATGACGCGTCGTGACTGGTTATTAAAGCGCATGGGGGTTGATCTTACGACTGGATTTGTTCCGTTGGACCGATTTGACTAACGGGCCGTTCTAACTCGCTTCCGTCATGATACACCGAGTTAAGCTCGGTGTGGACACGGAGAAGAACCCTCATCATGACCATTTAGATTCTTGGTTTCTTAGCAGTCAGTGGGATGGCGTGAGCGTGGGATTGACTAAGCCTCGTCCCATTGCAATGAAGTTTGAGATAAAAGTCGTTCTAGCTTAAAGGGGGCTAAAGGTTTAATCAAAAGGTCACGCCCAACGGTGCTGGCTAATGCTGGCCAATAATTGAGCCACTATGTGGGGTGACGGGTATGTTGATGCGAGGACAATCTCGTGATATTCGACAAGCTACGAGCTCCTAGTTGCCTATTAGCTTGGATAGCAAAGGGGTGTAGGCTGATGGCAGGGCTCAGTGCGGGGTAGGAAAACACGACATTGACAAGAACGGCTTTGGCGCAGTTTAGTTACCTTCTCTCCCGGCTTTGACTACTTTGTGTTTGTGTGAGACATGGATGTTCAGCCGCGGAAGTTTCCTGCCTGCTTGGTATGTCGGCGCCGCCGAATTCAGAACCAACGACTAGCGGCTGGAACTTTTTCAGAAATGAGGCTTAAAATCGAGCCAGCTGTCTTTCGCCGTTCTCGTTGCTACTAGGTATGATTCTTTGCAGTACGTGTACGATTCATGTGTTTGTCGTCGTTGGCGTCGTGGCAAAATCGAACTTGTCACTAGAACTCGGGGCACTACCGAGACCGTGGACACGGAGCTCTATGCTCCAACACAAATCTGGCCTCAAAGTACCCTGAGGGAGAAGACGCAATCATTAACAATGGTCAAAAAGAAAAGGCCCAGAAGCCACGCCGACTGAATACGCTAGTACTGACCTCACCATCCTCACTTTCAGTTCGACCCCAAAACCGCAGCTTGGAGCTCCCTTCTCCAACCAACATGCCTGATCTCCTGTAGGCAACTGTGGCGCCCGGGATAAAGGAGGGCTTTTCAACGACCGCCCCCTGCGTAAGTCCTACTACCGGACGCGGTTGGAGGGGCTTAGCTGTGGACTATGGCTTGTCCCGGGGAAACGCCAGCTTGCTCATTCGAATAAATGGGCAAGCGTTGGAAATTCTAGGGCTTGGAGACGGGGAGAGGCTGGAGGCTCATGCGGGCGTGGGAATAAATCGCGCGCTCTTTCTTAGACGTTGATCGTCGTGTTTTGTCGTACTCTGCAAGACAGATGGCAGAGACAACGGAGAACACACTCTGTAGAGAGGGAGGTGATGTTAGAACGAGAGGATTAGAAACGAAAGGCCTCGAGGCTGAGGGAGAAGCCATCGACCTAACCCAAGAGAGAGGTGCGACGGCATAGCGAGTTACGTTACGTGAAGCTCAGAGCCCAAGGGGGTGGATGGTGGTGATCAAAGAACATGATCGTTTCCATTTACCCACAGGGACTGGCTGAGGCCCCCAAGAAACCTGAGAGGATATGCAAACTTTACGTGCAAACGTAGATACCCTTGCAATATTGAGTACTCCTTTAAGAATTAAAAAGGCGTCAATTTGATTGCCAACCCAGCCTGCTTCAATGCTGTAGATATCTCCAAACTCCATGATGCAGGACGCTCGTCAAGATTTCGCCCTTCTCTCGTTAATGCCTCGTGATAATCACCCAACCAGCCGGTCGCAACATGGATCACATCTACTCTCCATCCTAGCCATCCCAATGGCTCCCACCAAACCCAAATCTCGATGTCTGAAGGAGCAATTTTCCCGGGATTACTCCACTCAATCCTCCCCCAGGCTCTCCCTCACACAAGCCCGACACCGTCTCCGAAAGTCCTTATTCTTGCCCTCCCGCTCCTCGCGAAACATGCGCGCGGCCTCGACGTTGGCGGGCGACTCGTCGTTAGGTCCGTGGAATAGGCTGATGGTGCTCAGCAGAATCGTCTCGGGGCTCTGGACAGGGGACCACCGCTCCGAGGCCGCCTCGTAGCCGTACTGGTCCTCCTCGGGCGGGTGTAGGATCGAGATGCAGAGCCGGCCGTCCGGGTAGATGTTTGGGTGGAAGGGGATGGGCGTCTGGAAGGTGAGGGAGGGCGGCATGAGGGGGTAGTTTGCCGGGAACGTGAGTCTGGCGCGGAAGTTGCCTCCTGTTGATTCAAGAGAAGAATGTCAGCTGTTGCGCGCGGGAAGAGGTTGAGGGTGGGAGGGGGAGCTGGAGGGTAGGAGTGGGGAAGGGGGCAGCCAGCGTGGGAAGCTTCGACAGGCTGAGCCCACTTTGAGCAAGACGAAGAAAGAGAACCTACCTCCATAGTACTTGCAGTCATCACTAATCATGAGCATCACCTCCCACTCAAAGATGCTGTTGTCATTAACCAGACCGCACGAGATACCGGGGATGTCCTTTCCCGTTTGCATCTCCTTGAGCTGCCGGCCCAGCAGCGACGCCGCAGCTGCAGAGGACGATGCCATGGTGTCGCAAGGTCCTGATCTGTGAATCGTTGTAGCTGTCTGTGTATAGGTCCGTGTGTATGTGTCGGGCGGCAAGGATCGATCGACGGTGACACCAAAACCGAGTCTCGAGTTGTTTGCGCTTGGAGACGTCACGAACGAATAATTGAGGGAAAGCTGACAGTAGGGGCGCGTGGGGTAATGCTCGTTTAAATAATTCGATGCGGCTTCGACTGACGTAAATTGAAGAGAAAAGAAGGCAGTCGTTCAGATGCCGGCTTTGTTGGCTCGAATTTTCGTCGTTTGGTCCAGTGCCTTCGAGTGAGGTGGGAAAGGACTGGAAATATCCAGCGTGGAGAGGTTACTGATGGCGGCAAACGGACCCGACCGCGGGCTGGTTGTCGAAATCGGAGCCAATGCGAAGGTGGGGTTACCCGAGCTGCAGGGGTTCGAGGTGCCGGTATCTGAGGGGCTTCGGTCAGCCATCTCACCGAGACAGACCGATAGAACTTCGGTGAAGGAATGTCAGTTTTGTGGTTGGGGACAGTGAAGACTTACCGTACCTAGAACCGACGCACCGCTTCGAATCAATTCACATCTTTACACGTCCATGATGACTCTTCGAAGATTGGGGTCTTTCTTCCCATCGTGTTGCCAAACAAGGGTATCATTGCTCGCGTCCTGATCATCGTACAGCTCTCGGAATCGCCCGCCTCTTCCCCCATAGCTTATTTCTTCTTCGTCCCTCCGAACCCCGTAATCCCCATCGCAGCCATCATATCATCCTCATCGTGCTCGCCCTCGATCCTCACATCATCTCCATACTCCGTCTTCACCTTCTCCGCTGCCTCTTTCTCGGCCCTCCTCCTCTCATCCGCCTCCTTCCTCTTCTTTCTCCTCTCCTCCGCCTCCTTAGCATTCTCCTCCTCCCGCAACGCAAGCCTATCCTGCAAACTTGTCGCCTTCTCCTTTTCCAGATCCAGCTTCCTCTGCCAATGCCACTCGATTCTCTCTCTCACCTCCTCCGCACTCGCCCTCTTGACCTCGGTCTTCTGCCCTGTGTTCGCCAAGTGCTGCGGCGTATTCAAGTGCTCCACAAACTGCTTGTTGTCCTTGAAAGTGAGATCACACGGCTCGCAGTAGAATCCCGCGCCGCGGCCTCTCTTGCCCACACCCGCGCCCGCGGGCACGAGCTGCGTCTTGCCCACCTGCGCGCTGAGGTCCAGGACGTTGCGCCGCGCCTGCGTGAGGGTCTCGTCTCCCGTCAGGGGCTTGTAGTATTTCTTGCCCGCGAGCTTAGCCTCGTACCGGGCTTTGGCTTCTTCTTTCTCTTTGGCCTCGCGGTCTTTGGCTTTGGCTGCGTATTCGTCTAGGTCGTAGGTCTTGCGGAAGTCGGTGTCGCCTGCAGGCGCGCCGTAGGCGCTTGCTTTTTTGTCGGCCATTGTTTGGGTTTCGTGGCTGGGTTCTCTGTGGAGGTAGGTACTTCGTGACGGTGCTCCTTGTCGGCAACTTCGCGATCTGGAGAGGGGAGACACGTCGAAGAAGTCGAAGTCGGATTCGTTTGTTGGGCAGGACTCGCGACGAGCAATAGCGTGGTTGATGGTTACAGAGCTTGACCAGACGCGTTCGATGATGAAATTTAAAGCCTGAGAAGACGAGCTGGGGTTGAGTGAGGCTGCAGGGGTTGGGGATCAGAATTGGGAGGGGCCAGGCGAGACAGGGTCCAGGGGGTGCGATGGTGGGGTTGTAGCACTAAAAAAAAAAAGATACCTACCCCTCCATCCAATTCCCTCTCCAAGGTGTGGAAGAAAAAAGTTACGCCCAACTTCGTTACGCCCAACTTCGACGAATTTTCATACTTATTGAACGACTGCCTGTGACCAGATATTCGAGCACGCGCCAATACTTCCCTTGGAAAGTTGCAGAAGAACAACCGCCAGAATGCTGTACCTCGTAGGACTAGGTCTCTCCGACGAGACCGACATCACAGTCAAGGGCCTCGAAGTCGTCAAGAAGGCCTCGCGAGTCTACCTTGAAGCCTACACGAGCATCCTTCTCGTCGACAAGGCCGTCTTGGTGCGCCTAGTCTTTTCAAACTATTCTCTTTCCCGATGACAGGTTATGTCTAACACTTACGTCAAACCATCTAGGAAGCCTACTACGGCCGCGAAATCGTAGTAGCAGACCGCGAAATGGTCGAATCCAACAGCGACGAGATCCTCCGCGACGCCCAGACCGAAGATGTAGCCTTCTGCGTCGTCGGCGATCCCTTTGGCGCGACAACGCACACCGACCTCGTCCTCCGCGCCCGCGAGCTCTCCATCCCCGTCGCCACCGTTCCCAACGCCTCCATCATGTCCGGCATCGGCGCCACCGGCTTGCAGCTCTACAACTTTGGCCAGACCGTCTCTATGGTCTTTTTCACCGACACCTGGAAGCCGGCCTCCTTTTACGACCGCATCAAGGAGAACCGCGATATCGGTCTGCACACGCTCGTCCTGCTCGACATCAAGGTCAAAGAGCAGAGCCTCGAGGATATGGCGAGGGGACGGAGGGTCTACCAGCCGCCGCGGTACATGACTGTCGGACAGTGCGCTGCGCAGATGCTCGAGATTGAAGAGGATAAGAAGGAGGGCGTGTATACGCCTGATAGCCTGGCTATTGGAGCGGCGCGCGTGGGAGGCAAGACTGAGAAGTATGTTGCTGGCACGCTGAAGGAGCTGTGCGATACGGATGAGATCCTGGGTGGTCCGCTTCACAGCATGGTTCTGCTCGGCAGAAGGGCACACGAGCTGGAGCGCGACTACATTCGCGAGTTTGCGGTGAACAAAGAGACGTTTGACAAGAGCTGGGCTGCGGACTATGGGAAGCAATAATCGTCATTCATATCCCGTGACTGGGCGGGGTTTTGTGGCTTATTCCGCCGGTAAACTTCATCTACTTTGTGCTATTATTACATGCCGCCGCCATTATTACAACTCTTACGCATCTTAGCTCAAGAGGAAGCTGAGCGGTACTGCTCGACCTCCTGGGAAGAGACTTCTCTCAACTTGTTGACCTTTGCCGGGCTGCCGGTCACGACACCCTCGGCCAGCTGGGCAACCTTGCCGATGAAGGTAGCGTTGCTGAGGGCATAGGTAATGCTGACGGTCTTGACGCGGATGATACCGATGCGGGGATCGTTCTCAGAGCCGTCATGGGTGCCGTCACCGAGGTCACCGACCCACGCCTTGAGTGCAGGGCTGTAGTGCTTCTTTACCAGCGAACGGTCGGTAATGACGCTAGAGACACCAGAGACGGAGGCCCAGTCACCTGAGCTGTTGATGAAGGAGATGTTGATGTGGGGATCGCTGTCAATTTCATCCGTCTTGTTGGACTCGGTGTTGGTGTGGAACAGCAGATCAACTCCGCCGTTTTCCTGGGTAGATGTTAGAAAGAAAGAGCTCGTGAGAGGCGTCAGGGTAGAAAACGAACCGTTGCGGCCAGAGCCATGGCGCGAGAGACCAGAGCGCCAGACTTTGCGTCTCTGGTGGTCATCATGGCAAACTTGGTCTTGTCGGCGAAGCTGACAAAGGCCTCGACCTTATCCTTGACGGAGACATCGTTGTCCTGGTTGGCTGCCTTATAGGGATCGGCGGGCTTGCTGCCGGTGGAAGTGTTTGAGAAAGACATGATAAAAGGGGTTCTTGGGAGTTTGTTTGTGGTTTTGGGAGGATTGATTAGTCTTGAATGGGATTGAACGCGTCGATTGAGCTGAAGAGTCCGAATGATGGATCGTGAGAAAAGTACAGGAGAAGACATTGAGTTGCACGAGGGAGGTTCTTGTAGAAGGAGTATTTGAACCCCCTCCTACCTAGGGCGGCCCCTCAGGCGAGCTGACCTCATTGCTGTAGCTACGTGCAGCCAGGCACGACCGATTTCATCATCGAAAAAGCACGTTGGGAAAGGTCTCAAAAGGAATTACCTAAGGTAAGGTAGCTAGCTAGTGACTGAGCGACGGCCGAGTGACCACGGGTCGCAGTGTCGGTCGCGCGGAGGTTAGGGAGCTTGAGCTGCAGAGCAGCAAATGGGCGAGACATCATGACGTCAAGAGCAGAGGGGCAGATGGCGTTCCTGCCTGCCATAGAAGGGGCCAGCCCGCAGTGGCACCACGGGCAAATGGGGTTCCATGAGGTAAGGTAGCAAGGTAGGTAGGTAGGCAGCTCCATGAAAGTCTCGATGAACGACGCGTTTTATGGGGTTAAATTCATCATTGATCGTCTTGTTTGCGTGGTCGGAGCTGGGTTGATGTTGATATCGGCACTGGGCGTGGAGTGCTCCATTGGAGCGAATCTGCTGCTGTGTGGCATTGCGTGCAGTGCACATGAACCATGGGAATTCCTACTTAACACATGAGCTCCTCGGTCGAGCTTCACTTACGAAGGTAGCCTGCCAGTGGGGAGCGTAGGTCTTCAATCAATAAATGCCCAGACAAGGTAGCGCAATCCGAGCTTCGATTTAGCCTTTCGATTGCGACTTGTGCCAGCGGCGTCAGCTGTCGCCGGTCTGTGTGGCATTTTGTTCTCCATAGTCCAGTCGCGATGCAGATGCGAGAGGCACAGACAAAAAGGCTGAAGGCATTGACAGCCACGGAGAGACAGAGGAGAAACGATTAGTGGTTGCTCCGATTATCTGGGGTAAGAGTTTTTGCGTGATTTGGAGGATCAGACTGAGGTGCTCTATCGGCATCTCCCACAATGCCGTGACTGGCGAGCCCGATGCTGCCACCAAACAACGATCGTGATCGGGAAGCTACAACGGGGCATCCGTACTTGCCCTCGTGTCTCCTTTCCTGCCTTTGACACCTCTCTCCTGCCTTACATAATGCACCTTATGTCAAGGCAGGTAGGCGCACTCTGTTTACTTTCCTATCCACCTTATGGAAAGAACATTGCATGGTACCTCGTATGCAGCACTGCGAACTGCGGCTGCCCTTCGGTGTAAGTCCAGATCGGGATCGATCAATCCAAGACATACATTAGGTCAAGATGGAGAGCTAGACAGCCATGTTTGCGCATGTTAGGCGCTTGTTTTCTTCCTGGCCTGCGTCTGAATACCCAGGCGGTTTGGCACGTTGGTAGAGCATATCCAACTGCTGTTTATCAAAGACAATTCCACCAAAGAAAAGAAGCGATTCTCATCTTTGATTGCTGAACGTCTGACCTTTCGTTTCCATACGGCTGCAATTGACTCCAAGAGCCCAGAGCAGATTCGGAAGCTACCTCAAGTACTTCGTACCCACCCCTGTATAGGTAGGTACCTCTCGCTAGGTACCTCTTGCCCCTGCCCCTGCCGTCCCTGCTCATCACTGCTTCGTTTCGTTGCTTCCCTCATCTTCCCCCAAAAGCATCGTCATATCGTCCATCCAACTACTCATGGGAATCTTCAATCAATGCATCCAATCTGCGAGTAGTCGCCGTCGGGCAGTCGCAGAAGGCCCCACTAAATCATGATTCAGCCGGCCAATTGCCTCGTCCAGTGTCTCGTGTGTCGTAGCAGTTGCTGCGTGCGCTTCCCGTCCAGGAAAGATACAACAGTTCTCGTTCCGTTCAGCGCTTTCCCCCGTCAAATGCAACAGTTCCTACCGTCGTTAAACACATTCGCCTACAGCAGGCGCGAGGATTGCAACCCCATCCCACCTCAAGCTCGCTACTCCGCAGCGAGGTGACTACCTAGGTGCCAGGCGAATTAATAGTCCAAGACAAGTATCTCACATTAAATGATTCTTTCCCAAACCCAGCGCCTGCAGATTGATACCGGCAGTCAGTCTCGTGGTCTGAAGACAGAGGTACCTAGGAAAGAAGAAGGTGCGGTCTACAGCCTGCCTGCCTTCCAGCAAAGAAGCTCACGTCGGAGTTTCGGCGGACATCGGCACCGTCAAAGCTGAAGAGCCTGAGACGGCGCAACGTCGCTTGCCTGCCGAACGTGGGAGCAGGCACCTTCCTTACCTCACCGACCTCACCTACCACCTGAGTAAGGTAAGGTAGGCAAGCACGACCATCCACCACAGCCAGACAGGCGGAAAGGGAAATAAGGACCAAAGAAGAAACAAACGTCGGCGATTCTTGCTGCCACTGGCCGCCGTCACCGTCACCCGCACTCCACCAGAAGGTCCGTCCAGTCCTCACCTGCCTCATCCCCGTCCCGTCCACTTTCCTTCCCTCGCCTACGCGCAGATCTGCCACCTCTCCCGGCGGCGTCGCTTCGCATTTACCCCTCGTCATCTCTCATCTCTGGAACCTTTTTTTTTCCCTCGTGATTGCTCCCTTCAACATCAACCCTCCACCGCCCCTTCTTTTCCTTCTTTCATCTACGCCCAGAGTTCAATCCCCACTGATGAACCACGTCAGGTCCGCTTAGATTGATTTACTTCAGTCTGCCTTCACCCTCGCTGACCCTGAATCACAATAGAACAGGCGGGCCAGCAGACGGCGCGAAAAACCGACAAGCCGATTCCGACCCGACTCAGCTGCGAGCTCTTGTCACCTTTCTACGGATACGCTAGTGATTAACCTCTTCAACGACTCGATAGCCCGAACCGACCACGGCCAGGACTCCCTCATTCGGGCATCGTCATCCGTCACTGCCGACTTGTTACCTACGACTCGGCCACTGAGGAATTTCTTCCTCTCTCATCTTACCGCCAATTTGTTCACCCGACTGACATCCGATTGTCGGCTTGGCTGACTTTCATTTCCACTCCATCATAACGTCAAGACGAACGCCCGAACCACATCTATCTCTTTTTTTTCCCCTTCAAACCTTCGTTTCACTTTTTATTCTTTCTCCAGTCGCGAGTCGCATCGCAAGGTCACTCGCTGTTCTCCGTACTCACACCGACCAACTGTTGTACCCTGCGTCACCGACGTCAAGGTTCAACCTACCTAATCAGTGGCGTTGTCTCTTCGAGCCTTGAACAACGCTCTGGCCGGAACTTGCAAATTCAACCCCCATCCACTTCTCGTCCAGCAACGAAAGATTGCCGAACTCCAAATCGGCGGATCAAATTTTCGAGTCCCTCATCCGCGCCCGCATTCCACCTCGACAGACCGAGACCCATTCATACCTGCCACGAGGCCGAAGAACCCTCCTAATTCGCAACCTCGCCGGACTCTGCAGCCCAATCCATCGCCATGGCAAACCGAGAATTCGTGGGTCTATCTGTTTTCTGCTTTACTTTTGTTGCACGCTAATCCATAGTCAGGAGATCATGCCATGGGAGTGCCGTGATGTGGAGGATCAGGCCGAAGCCTACTACAACCAGCCTCTCAGGTCATCGAATCAGGCTCTTGCTGAGGAGAATGCGAAGCTGAAAAAGCTGCTCCGAGAAAACGGCATCTCTTGGTCACCTGTATCCGCCAACTACCAGAACCTCCAAGCAGGTGCCAGGCGGAAACAAGACCCCTCTTCAAGAACTCGCTCCTTTCCTTACCTTCCAACAGAGGTCCTCCTGCGCATTCTCAAGTACTCGATGACCTCGAAGGACACGATTATCGACCCCTTGACGAAACTCACGCCGGACAACCTCACAGCACAGGAGAAAAGCCGCGGTAATCAAATCGCCATCCACTTCTTGGCGACATGCAAGGCGATGCACGACGAAGGCAGCCGTATGTTCTGGAGCCACAACACTTTCACTTTCACAAATGAACATGCCGTCAGAAACTTTGCCGAGCTGGACTTTGGATTCCGAAAGGACATCAAGCATGTCAACTTCCGCATCGTCGCCCAGTTTTACGACGACAAGAAGCGAAAGCACAAGCTTGAGCGATCCTACCACCCGTCTCTGAAGAGCGACATCACACTGCGGACGATTCCTCGCGTCAGTGAGCGAACCTATGCCCGTGGCGGCTTCCGCTGCTACACGTGGGCTCAAGTGACGGATTTCCTGCGTGCCCTCCGTCCTCCATTCGATCCCAAGCATGACAAAAGGCTAGTCCGTCCCAAGCTGCTTCCTGGCCTTGAGTCGCTTAGGATTGACTTGGTGAACTTTATCGACGACTTTCTCCCTATGCCTAGCAGCGACCTGCACGACGTGGCATCACACGAGCTCGGTTGTTCTCTGAATGAGTTGCAGGTCACCGGTCTTCCCATTGACGATGCTGGCAGCAAGGCCACCGCAGAGCTTACTGGGCTTCTGCGCGACGAGGGCCTCTTTCTTGCTGGCTTGCCCTCGTTTGTTCAAGTCAAAAACTCCCTGAAGCCTCTGCCGGGCATCTCGAGTTGCGCGCGTGTTGTTCGGGCCTGGAAGACAATAAAGGCAAAGCGGGAAGACGACGGTGATTCCGACTCTGACCCTGGAAATGAAACTGATGAAGGCCACTATCATCCTAAGGAGCCCATCATGCCTCCTGCGCCCCGTGAGACAGGCCATCCCAAGTCCGCGCCTAGCCGTCGGGACTTGACGATCTGGAAGAGGGTGCCCAAGAGCCGCGACGGGGATGGTGATGACCGCCAGTGGACCGAGTTCTGCCGCAGCAGTGGCTACCCCATGGAGGACATTGAGGATATGATGGGCGACGATGACGAGCTTGGCATCTGCCCGTGTTGTGGCGAACCGCACCCTAGTCTCTTGGACCTCCTCGAGACGGACAACGAGGAGGATATTCAAGAGGACTAAAGTACACGTCCGACTCAGTTGAGCAGGCGGCATTTGGTGGCGTTATTTGGAATGAGGGGCCCGAGCATGTCTAATGATGGAGAGCAACATGGCGAGGCACCGTTACACATGGTATTCGGGATATGAACAGGGATCATGATTCATCGGATGGAAAAGCTCACGGAGTTACTTTGCACAGGTCACGAGATTATGATACCACATTTTGCTCAGGGCACATAGATACCATGGTTAGCCATTAATAAGGCGTATGAGGCCAGCCTCTGTCTCATAGACAGAAAGTCTGGCAAAATCAAATTCTTCTCTACTTGTGCTTCCCTACCTCAGCATCTCCGCCGTCCCCGATTCTGCGCTTGAAGTTGACGTTCAACGTAACTGGGTCGCTACCCCTGTTCTCAAACTTCAAAGATTAGTTCCCATGTTTTTCCGGTAGAGAACAGACCTGCTCTAAACTCAGCACACTCGATGCCTCTTATAAAAGTCTGTTAAGTTGAAGCACTTTGCGACGCAACTCTGTCTCCACGTCAGCAAGTCGACCTACCTCAATTCCGACATCAGTCTGGAGACTTGAAAAGACCTCGCGGAGTTTATAAACGTCCCATCCTGGGTTGACCCTGTACTGCCGGGAGGGCGTGATGTCTTTGTTGCACATTGCTGCCCGACGTCGACGATAGTCATCGCTGTTCCATCCACGTCTGGAAAACGAGGAGGAGAACGAAGAGGAGCTCGTCCAAGAGTCTGGATACCGTCCTCCATCCCTCTTGCGCTCCACGTCGTCGAGGATGCGGTCCACGTCGTACTTTTCTCTCTGCACCTCGACGATAGTGTGGTCGAGGATATTCATGTCCTGGTGGGTTCGTGTGATCATGGCGGCTAGTTTATACGGGTCCCACGTTGCGTCGATTTCGGCATGGGAGACGCGGAGGGGGTTCGTCACGGAGTCGAGGGTGGGTGGGTTCTGGTAGGGGTTGGGGAGGAGGTAGTGGGCGTCCCAGTCTGTTGCGAGTTCGGGGGAGGTTAGGGTCGGCATGCAGGATTCGTAGTCTGGACGGGCGCGGAGGAGGTCGAGGGCTTCGAGGTTGGGAGCGTGGATGGGACCGGGGGTTGAAGTGTAGGCTGTCACGCCTCGAGGGGGGTAGGTAATGGATGGGGATGGGGAGGACATAGTTGAGCTTGGAGGCTGTGGGAATGGAATGGGTGGAGGTGTCTAGAGAGGATATTAGTTATGTGCTGGGGGTGAGTCACTTACCTTGTCTGAATGGTTAGTCGTAGACTGCAGTGAGCAGTGTGAGTTGACGACTTTGATGAGTCCAAACTAGTCTAAGACGGCGGAATGTAGATCGATAGATATAAGATCGTACTCTCGTGACTTGCTTTTAGAAGGGCTCTCGATTTGCCGCTTTTGAATTCATTGTTGTTTTACCGTCCATACGCCCTGATGCTTTTAGCTCCTTTCAACCACTATCTCAAAGATCATTGTTGTTGGATACTCGGAGACAATGACCGACAATATGCTTTACCAAAGACCCAGACCCTTGAAATGATGGAATATGAAAGCTCTATTGTTCAAGTTGCAAACAGCTCGTATTTGAGCACTGCGTTAATGTACCACAAAAGGAATGAATTACTGGTCTTTGAGGCTGAATATTGCCAACCAACTGTAAATGGATTCCATAATTCTAGACTAAAGTTCAAGTTGTACTATTTACTTACTTCGAGTCTTGATCAGGCAGAGTTGAGAAACTCCTCGTTTCGTGGATGCTAGGTGCTTTGACTGGGAACACCTTGATTGAACGCGACATGGGGGTTGTAACTTCATGCTAGACGCGACCTTCGCGCCAAGTTCTCGTCTCGCAACCGTGAAAGCGTTCTCTTAACCTTATCGCCATGTCCGGATAGCAACTCCCAAGACAGGACGTTGACGTCGACCCATCCCCGGCACTAACCATCCGGTTTAGGCAAGGCCAGCGAACGCTGCTATCCGTAGCGTTCCTGTTGACGAAAGCCAGACCCGCCCGAAGCCCCTAGGTTCATAGACGTAATTAACCTTAATAGCGCAGCCATTCTATTTTGCAACCAACTAGCGCCCTAGTTGCAAGGGTCTAGGTGGGGGTTGCTTGTTGACGATGGAAATGGTATCCGCAATTGGATTGAATTTGTTCTTTGGGAATGGAGACCAGAGAGCCGGGCTCAGCTCAGCGCTCAGGCATCGAACCATTCATGTGCTTTTTCATTGATGCTCGGTGATGTCCACATTCAGGTAAGTGCTTGAGTCTTTGGTAATTGCTGTTGATCGACCTGCCGCTTCCCGACGCTTGACTAACGATCCGCAGTGTACTTGCCCGAGTTTTCGACTTTTGCCCATGAGGATTACGTACTTATCACATATTTTAGCAAAGAAGTCTGAAAAGCAACTCCTTCAACAACCTGATAACAGGTTGCATATTCTTTCCAATTATATATGTATACTCCGTGCTCCTCTCGACGCTCAATGGTCGAAGAGTTCCGAGTGCAACTTTGCGCCCACGTGTGACATCGGGGAAGATCCACCACATCCCGCAGCTCGCCTCCATTGGGGTTGGATGCGCAGCAATCAAATGCCGCGCTGAAAGCCATAAATTCTTAAACTATCCCAGTATGCCGCATAGGTCTCCGAGCCAGGGGCGGCTGTACCAAGACCGAAGCGACCTTGACAGATGCAACTTCACTAGGAGCAAACTTGCAAAGCGATGGCGTCCCCCGGGTAAGGCATGTGACGAACAAGGGGGGAAAGGAGGATTTATGTGATTCTGTGTTGAAGAGTCTAGCGTGGAGTAACAAGTCTAGGTATGGACATTGTCGGTATTAGCGAAGGGCCCCGGACGACGCTAGGCCAGGGGAGGGCGCAAGGAATCAAGGCTCAGAAAGCGAGGCGAATGGGAAAGCCGCCTCAAGTCGGGATGTGGATGTGCGGGCTATTGCGTTCCTAGCATCGTGGGTTTCTCTGCTAATTCTTTGGGCAGGTCTCAACGATATGTCTACTACGTAGTCTTTTTCTTGTCTTTCAGTCCACCCTTCCGAGTCAGCACAGTCAGGTGTCCACTATATAGCCCGGGGGAAGCGAGATCAGGGGAGGAGGGGGGAACAATAACGCCCCAGTGCGAGTCATTGCCCTTTCGAGCGAGAATCGTAGGCGCGTTTTCCCATGCGTTGAAACTCAATGTGACCTTATCCCTGTTTGCATTGCTTGTTGCAAGAGCGAGCGAAAGAGAGAAAGCGATAGAGTGGGTTAAGCAAAGTGAAGCGAGGAGCAGTATCTCGAGTTTAAACATGGCCTGTATTCCCTTTTTCCTCTGCCCCTCCCAATCTCTCGGAATTCTTCTGTTTCTTTTCGTTTTCTCTTCCCAACCCCGGCACGGTGCACTCCGCCAAAGTCACCAGGAAAAGCCTCTCAGGCCAAACCGACGCGATCGCACCCTTTCGGCATCCCGAACGACGACGGAGAAAATTCTCCCCACATGCAGTACACCAAGATGCCTATTGTGCCTCAGGCTTCGGCGTATCTTGTTGCCAACTCGGTGGTGGCTTTCGTGACGGTGTTGGTGGTTGCGCTTCGGGTCGTCTCTCGTGTGCTGGCGGGGTCTAGGCTGGGCTGGGATGACTACTTTACGTTGTTGGCTGTTCCTCAGGGGATTGCTTTGTTGGTGATACAAGGACTTTGTGAGTATCCTACAAAACTATGCCGTGGAGGCTCAAAGATGGGTTGTCTGGAGAATATGTTGCTAAAACTTGGCTACAGGGACGTCCGCCGGTCTTGGATATGAGCTTTCGCAGGTCGAGGCGAACTGGACGTTTTTGGATTCTGTGAGTTTCCCTATCAAATCGATCTCATAACTCGCTGTGAGATTATGGGGGCTACTCGGATCTGATCGGTTGCTAATCATGGCGGCAAATCGTAGCTCTTCCTCCCTTCCGATACCATCTTTGGCTTCGTCAGCCTAACGACGAAGCTCAGCGTTCTCTTCTTCTACCTCCGCGTCTTCACGAGCCCGCCTATGCGCTTGGCGACCAAGATGACCTTCCTCATCGTTATTCTCTGGGGCATCGGTAACATCCTTCAAACTCTGCTGGTCTGCCACATCACCAACGGCAAATGGCACGCGACGAACAAGGACATTTGCCGCGAGCACGAGGCAAGCATCCTTTCGACAGGGCTGTTCAACTGCATCACCAACACTGTCATCATGTTGGTCCCGCTTTACACGATTTGGAGCTTGAAGAAGGTCAGCGTATCGACGCGGTGGGGGCTGAGTGGTGTGTTCTTGTTGAATCTCATGTGAGTTGTGGTTCCCCTCCATCAACAGCGGCGGATCGATAAAGCGTTGTCTTGGATGAACGAGCGTCGTTGTCTAACATTTTCCTATCTAGTGCCATCATCGCCTCCATCGTCAGGCTCCGCATCATGATCGATGTCTACAGTTTAGAACAAGTCGTCCGCAACATGCCCGTCGCGACCTTCCTCACGGTCCTTGAAACGAACCTCACCATCCTCTGCAACTCTTTGCCGATGCTGCTCCCGCTCTGGGCCTTTTGGAAGCACCGCCGCTTCGAGACGGACGAGTACGTGTCGCGGCTGGGCGGCAATAGCCAGTCGTGCAAACACGAGCACCTGGTGGAGGACTTGACGAACGGAATTCCGCTCGAGACGATGTACGGCAAGAACGATGTGCACTTTACGACGACGGTGATCGGGAGGGGGGAGTTGAGGAGGCGGTCGAATGGAACGGACGAGGATGATATTTCGGAGACGGAGTCGACGCAGAGGCTGCCCCGGAATGCGCAGGCGATTACGATCGAGACGAAGTGGTCTATTGTGGAAGAGACGACCAAGGACGGTGGAAGGGCTTGAGTCATATTCCCTTTGTGTCGCTTTTTGTAAAAATATGAAATGATAATGAAATATTCCCCTATGAGCAGTGACAAGAGGTTCAAAATAGCGACGGGCAGCAAGCAATCGTGATGGAGACGAAGTCAGTGGGCAGAGGGCTAATCTAGATTCTCTCGAAACATTTGCAGACAATCATGTCAACATGATTAGGAATGACCGATTGAAGTCAAAGCTATTGCTACTCTCCATTCTCTAACGTTCCATCTGCCTTCTGGAAGCTCTTTAAGATGAACGGAGAACCTGCGATTGTCGAGGGCCAGTGCAGGGATCTTCCTAGGACCTGTCTAGGATGTCATCAGTTCTTTCGAGATCGCCGACGATCTTCGGGAGTACAGACGCTGATTTATTCGCTAAAGTTTTCCCAAAAGCTTCACTTGCCGAATCAAGGTCTGTGCGAGACTATGTTCGCCTACATCGCGGTATACGACCTACATAGGCACGTCCTATATCGCACGCCATAGACTGAGGCTCATGATAATGAGGTCAGCGGTGCTATCCAAGCCCAGGCATGCTACCGTGGGATCGGTACCAGTGCACACAGCCTTTCCCGTGCCGCCATTCACATTACATGGGCTTTCTCCTTACGTTCCTCAAGCTAGGATAAATGAAATTTGGTGCCGTCATAGCCGTTTACTGAGTCAAAGTAGTCGATGCGGTCCGATCTTTGCGGGGACCGTAGATCTCTATCTAAACTGAGTCTGTCATTTGCAAGACACAACTTGTTCAGTCCGAAAAACCTTGTTGGGTCGCGTCGACAAAGCTTGAGGCTTTGGAGGCGACGAGTGCCACCGTTCGCAAGGCCGACCGCGTTCGGGTAGTCTCGAGCATTATGTTCCTGAGAGCTATGTCCCTTAAACTGTCTGCAAGGATGCACTAAGAAACCGGACGCGAAAACAGAAGATTGACGTTGGCAGAAAAGTATAAAGTGGAAGAAAGGAATGGTAGTATTGGGGGCGATGAATATTTACAGTTCACCATATTGTGAGCGGCTGCCCACCGGCTCATTTCACCGGACAAGATCTAGCATCGATCATTGTCGGGAGATTATCCAGGATAATGGGTTTGACTTTTCTGTCATGGACCATGCCATCCACATTCAGCATTTGGAGGAACTCAAGTCTACATTGGGAACGTCTGCCTTGGAGACCCTACTTATACATGAAAATTAATCGGCTTTGTACTAGTTACTGCTAAACAAATATGTACACGAATAGTTCGGAAGCTTTGTACAAATGTACCTCTCCTTCCTCGGGTCTGCAAGCGTTCCTTGTAGACTAAAGCCTCAAGCAGTGACATAGCTTAAGAGAATAGCCAACAGCCAATCAGTAGACGGGCATCTTGAAGGCATCGAAAGTGTACATCCAGCTGTCAATAGAAGCCTGGTCGTAAACACAATCGAAGGAAGCCCCATCGTTAGACCACAAAGGCCGCATGGGCCAGCGGCAGAGCATGTCGATGCCAACACCCGTGTTGTTCAACGTCGCCGGGGCAGCATCCTTCTCAACCCACTCGATCACAGTCTGCAGCGTCGTCTGAGGCCATCCGCCACCAGGCTGGTTCGAGTTGGCACCGCAGTGGGCGCCGCCAGGAACAAGGTACAGCCTGTAAAATTCGTCCATGGCTGCACCGCTCTCGTTAAAGCCCTGGCCCGGGAACATGATGCTCCGCACAGACTCGTAATAGTGGACCGACGAGGCAGCGGGGATGGAATCGTCCTGCTCGCCGTGGATGTGCAGGATCTTGCCACCAGCGGACTGGATTCCGCTGAGGTCCGGGTGCGTCGTCTGGAGCGAGTCGGCGTACTTGTTCATGCCGTAGAGCATCCAGTCGCGGAGGGTATCGGCAGTGACGTTGGCTAGGTTACCGAGGTCGCTGGTATCGCGGAGCTGGAGGTATCGGGCGACCCATTCGCCGCCGAGGCCGGAAATGCTCAGGCCCCAAGTCTGCGTTGCCTCGTCGAAGGAGGCCGTCGCGTCGGAGAAGGCTGAGCCGGGCTGGTAGTTGAGGTAGACGCGCTTGCCCGTGGAGTCGTGGAGGCCGTCGTAATAGTCCTTTACCAAGGTCGCGGCCTCGGTGGTGACGGTGCCGTTCTGGGCCGGGCTTGCCGGGGTGGGGAAGCCGGGACCGGTGCTGGCGGCTTTGGCGGGACAGGAGTAGGCTTGTCCGATGGTGGTGTTGAAGTCGAATGTGTTCTTGCAGAGGTCGGAGCGGGCGATGACGCCGTCGGTCTTGCCATCGAGGGGATCGCAGGCGGCGATGGTCATGTTGAGGATCTTTTCGAGTTCGCAGCTAGGAGGGAAGTAGTTTCGGGTTTGCTCCATGACGTTGGCCGTCAAATGGTTGACCTGCTGCTGTCCATCTTAGGCGATTGTCAGTACCATGGGAAAAAAAGACAACGTTGGAAATGTTACTTACATCTGAAAGCAGGCGCACCAATGGCAAGACCGTCAAACTGGTCTGCGAACCGCTGTGCCTGACTCCACCCCTCACGGCCTCCTTCCGAGCAGCCTTGGTAGTAAGAATAGATCTTCTGGTCGGCGGCAACACTGTAGAACTTCTTGGTGAACTCCTTGCCCAGAGTAGCCAGCTCATTGTGTGCCTGGTATCCAAACATATAGACGGACTGCCAGTTGACAGTACCATTTGCCGCGAGGAAGACAGCGTCCCACTGCGTGTTGAAGTCCCCAAAGCCACCATCTGTGATGCCAGACACGGCACCCACGATGATACCCGTGGGGATATACTGGCTTCCAGAGTTGATGGCCAGGCCACCACCGCCAGTCGAGACATAGCGGTTTTGGAAGGCGTCGGGAGAGGGCACCCAGTATGTTACGTGAACCTTGTCGCCGGTGAGGCCGTCGTGGGAGTAGGCGAAGGTAACGTTGCAGTACTCGATGGTGGCAGAGGGATACCACTCGGAGGAGACGGAGGCGTTGCTAACCACCGAGGTCACGACGGAGGACGCGTCGATGGTGATGCCGGGGATGAAGCCGCTCGCGGGGAGAGCTTCTTGCGCGTGGGCAGTCGTACAGACGTCGGCGAGGGTTGCGGCGTTGACGAAAGCCGGAGCGACTGCGGCCGCGAGGGCCCAAATAGGGGAAGGCATGTTGACGAACGTTCTGGGTGAGTAACGATTTCTCTCTCTTTTATCCACAACGAGAGACAGAACTGGGAATGCCCGTGACTTCGACTACATGTCGGGTATCGTATGGGGAAATGTTCTTCATGATATATGACCATTGTTTGTTAGATGGGCCCCTTTTGTCCCCTCTGCCATACGGAAAAGCCGAGCTTCCCTTCCATCTGCCCGGACCTGCCATAGTGGTTCGCTCCTGGAATCTCGTCAGTTTGAGCGTCTGTCGAAACAACAGTACGACGTTGGACTCGTGCAAAGGACGAAAAGGCCGCTCTGGTAGGGGGGCGCTGGCCGGAGTGCCGTGGAGCAAAAGCGAGCCGGCGATCGCCCGGCTTTTATTCCTCTCGGTCTTGCCCCACAGTGGAGCAAGACCGGAGGCGTGGAGGAGGGTGATGTGAACGTGTGGCACGGCGCAAGTGCCGCTTTAGCGGCGTTCGGATCACCCCCATCGCCACTCTGGGACTGGAGCTACGGCACCAGCCTCTCGGCAGCTAGGCCATGGTAGTCGATGACATTGCTGAAGCTAGAAGGTCTCACGAGGGTGATCATGGGTGTTTCTAAAGGGGAGGTGGTATCCTTCCAGTTCTTTGATTCATCATCAGGAGGGTGAAGCCCACGCAAGCCTGATCTCCGAGCGAGGCAGTTTTGGCTCGGCCGAAATCTCGGCGTGTTTCACGCGTAAGTTGATTCGTACGCTACTCATGCTCACAAACACAAGCACAGAATCTGGGGTTTTCCCTTAGGCGAACGCCGAAAACTACCCAAAACCTAGATTCAACCTCACAAACACGTTTCTGGTGGATCGTTGACCGATCTTCGCATATGGAGACGCTGTCAAATAAACTCAGATCTGGCTATGGAGCTGTCCCGGGGGCATGTGGGATGCCGAAGGTGGATGCTACTCAGATCCAACGCGGGACACGCATGCAAGTCTAAAAGTTCCTTGTTCATGTTTATTCCTTTGGGCCAGTAAATGCAGACTTGCCAAGAAGGGCAAAGGGGAATCTCATTCGTTATCGTTGTAGTGCTACATAGACTTTGCACACCTCATACATGGTACATTTTGCGATACCATTCCCGATATCTGATCCGTGATGTACTCCTGCCTGGAACTGACCGTTCCCTCGGCGTCTCTCCTCAAAAATGACACATTTCTCCGGTATGTAGTTGTTCCATCCTCATTCTTGATCACGTACAACTCGTGATCTATTGGTGCGGCAAACATCCTGTTCTCTTCAGGAGGGAAGGAGAACTTCGCAAGCGCGACTGGATCCTTTTCAATCGTGCCGTCGATCAAAGATATCCCATGTTCGACCTCGATGCTTCGCCGGCCGATCCTGTACAAGGTGCCAACGTCCGTAAAGCCTTCTTTCGGCGCGGCGAGCTCAACCATAAACTCCAACGCTTCCAGCCTCAATTTCAAGTCTCGACATTTGTTGGATACGAAAGACATTGGTGATAGGAAACCGCTCTCGAATGTGAAGCTGGCGTGCGGACGGTCGTCGGGATACGTCTTCCTCAGATGTGACGCTCGCCTTGCCAGCTCTATCGTTCTGCGGAAACCCTCGACATGCTTGTCGAATCTTGTCTCCTCCTTGCCATCAATCGTATCTATCTGTATCTTGGCCATCTCAAATCTCATCAACATGCTGCAAATCGCGACCTTTGCCGCCGACTCTGTCTGGGGTAACGAGTCGTCAAACTCGGTGAGCTTTTCATGGAACTGGCCTAACCGCGTCTCGAGATCCTGCCGATCGAAGGCTGTTGGTTCGCCAGATACAAATCGGATGGCGTGGATCATCAAGTCGTCGATCGCGCTCTGTGCTTCCCCCAGACTCTCGATCTTGTCTGGTATCGGAACTTCGAATCCTAACAGACCCGGTACCGCAGCGTCTGCGGACGGTTTTATTCCTAAAAAGAACGAGGCAAAGCTCAGTCGCCGGAATATCGGCATCAGATAGTCGTGCGCCCACGAAGAGCAGCCCACCCGGTTGAGGATCATGATACCGTGCTTGCAGTGCCGGAGCGCGGCCTCGACGTCGCCCTGGAGGTACTCGATGCAGATGAAGAGGATACACACCAGCAACACGAGCTGCTCATCTTGCGCGGATTTGATTCTCTGGATAGCCGCGCTGTAGTGACTCAACGCGAAATCGTTTCCGGGCTTCTGTCTCGTGACACGGGCGCCGTCGTGGAAATCCTCGTACAGGGAGCTGATGGCCAGGACGGCATGACGCACGGCGGGCTCAAAGTGGCTGAACTGTACAACTAGGTGCGTCCAAAAGTACGTGTCCATCGGACCCGACAAGACGGGCCCGACCATGTGAGAAAAGAACTGGAAGGCTCTGCCCTCACGCTGGTCGTGAGCGGTTAGCTGCTGAGGCCGATACCACGATAGGCCGTGTTCGAGCGTCGGCTCGTAGCCGGCGCATTGCCGGCCACTCGATGTGCATCGCATGCATTTGGGTTTGGTCTCGTCGCACTTGACCTTTCGAGCTCTAGTTGGTTATCATCCCAGAGTCAGCCAAGGCCTCCCGAGCAAGATTTTTTCCCTTTTGCCATTTGAGGGATAATGAAAGATAAAGGTTCGGAAGGATCTGATTCCAGCAAGCCACTGAGGGGAAAAGGCAAAACCCACTTGCATGTCCGACATCCCGTCTTCACCTTGGGACTACCCTTCCGGGGCGGCATGTCGTGGTAATAGTATGCGAGATGGCGATGAGCTCCAGCGTTCGATTATCCCGTAGTTATTTGCCGTTCCCGTTGATTGTTTTCCTTTGAGAAAGTGGGGCAAAGTCCGAAGGTATGTTTTAATAGTGTTACTGTCTCACCGACAATCAAACGATGACAGTAGACGAGGGTATGTTTGTGTGAGCGTGTGAGCACGTGGGTAGGCGTGTGTGTTTGGTTGGTAATACGCGGGTACCTTGGCACTAGTTGAGCTCAGATGAACAAGAAATCAGTCAGAACGGGGCCAGAGCGAGGAGCAAAGAATAAGGTGCGGATAGAGACGGGGATACGGAGTAAAAGGTAAAGGTAAATGAATTAGAGACGAAAGGTCGTTTGGGGGGCGCTTGGCTGAGCTGGCTGGCAATTAGAAAATCTTGTGTGGCCCCAGTCATGATGGGGAAGAGAGGCAAAAAGATCTCTCTCTTATGGGGCTAATGCGAGCCCTCTTCAGCCAGTGAGACGCGTAAGTGTTCGTGTGCAAAAGGGGAAGTTCAGGAATGGGGTTGGGATCAGATAGAGAGCTTTGCGGGGACGGCAGACGGCCTCCTTATCCCTGTCGTAACACCGACTAACCCGAACCCGAGGCTTAGCTTAAGGTAAAGGTTGCCAAGCCCGCTTTAAGTTTACCCTACGGATAGTGCCTCCACACGTCCGGCCACTGCCGGGATGTGGGTATCGGCCCTGCCGCACGCCGCGCCGATTTACCAACAAGGCCGCTGTCCGGGGACGGGTGTGGCTCTCTCTATTGCCCGGATACCGGGCACCGGTGGGATGTATCATTTACTTAATTTTGACGACATTCTTTGATCGAGTAGGATCATAGAGCTGTCGTGGGATCACTCTGAGTATGGTGTCTTCTCATGCACTTTTTAGGACTGAGGTCAAAGGAACGTGTAGGTATTTAATCTTTTTAGTAGCTCAGAACATTACGCAGAATTTGTCCAAGCTCATTGCATAAACAGCTTGAATTTCATGTGCTATCTTCAATGACTGCCATTTCCCATCACTCCTGCGACTCCTCAGAAGGAGAGGCATCCTCGGGCTTTTGCGCATAGACAACGTGACTGAAAATGTTAGCATAAAAAGCCCACAGCAGAACGCGAGGCGTGAACTTGCATTTTCCAATAAGCGTGTATTCTCTTATCCTTCAGATCTCTCCGAACGCCTGCACATAGGGCAAGAACCTCTTCTCTGGACCATTCCAAAACACGGGTCAGAAGAGCAAGGGACAGCCCCTCGAGACCGAGATTGAGGTTGACAAATTGCCACTTTCCGAGATTTTTCAGATGGGGATCCGCAGGCCAGGTGTTGAGAGGTAGCTTGTAGTCTTTACGGACAATGTTGATAAAGCCAGCGTTCTCTAGGTCCGCCTTGTTATGGGCCAGACTCTCCAGCGGCCGTCCGATCTTTGTCGCGGCTTCTTGTAGCAGCTCGTGCCACTTCCACAAGTCAGAGTCCTTGGGAACTGAAGCATCGTCGCAACCAGGCGGTAATTCGAGTCCCGCGACTTCAAGATGACCTCCCGGAGTCAAGCCACTACGTGAGACAGGCGTGATGTTCAGCAAAAGCGCAAGAACCAGCGCATTGGGTAAGAAGGGTTGTCTTACTTGTAAATTTTCTTAATCATACTTTCCTTGTTCGCGAATGCGCCGTCCATACTTCTGCAGTAGATGAAGTCAAAGGGCTCGGTCCAGGTCCATGGCTTTTCTAAGTCGTCGACCTCGAACACACAGTTCGGAGGCGCCCTAAACCAATGATAAGTAAGATGCTAACGCAGTTGATTTGAAGAACGTCAACATACCACTCAGGCTGAATGGGGCTCAGGTCAACGCCAATGACCTACTGAATGTCAGACTCCATCATCCAGTTGCCTCGGAAACTTATCTTCCAACCTCTGCATGCAAAAATTTGTCCGCTAAAGCGACGTGTCAGTGGCACAAAACCGTGATTCCATAATTGAGCATGACGAACCGAAATCAATGGCCCAGATTCCGGTTCCGGTTCCCATATCCAACACCCGTTTTGCGGTTCTGTGCGCAGGACACAGGGCTAACTGTTCCTCGAGCTGTAGCAGCCAGATTCGATGTTGCAAATCTAGGGTCGATTAGCAACTCGCGGGAATCTTGTGCCCAAGGCCATAAAGACGAAGCAGTCGCTCACCAAGACGGTCATTCTCAGGCTTCAGCCATATTTCTGTTAGAATAGCATCAGACCCAGGATCAATGTGTTGCTCACCTCATCATTGGGGAAGCTATACTCTGCTCAAAACATTAGGATATGCTTTCGCAGAGCTTGAATGATGGGAATACATACTTCCCGAGCTCATGGAATGATACGTCCGTCCATTCTCAGCTTGATGCTCGAGGATACTTGATCTAAGAGAGGCTAGCGACGAATGCTCGGAATGCTGTCGGAATGTCAGGCAATTGTAAATGCATGTGTCACTGCTAATGTAATGAAACAATAAGACTCACATCATCCCCATATTCCGATGTCGGGTCATCCGCTGGCGTGGCTGGCTACTCATCCGAAATCTCATCAGCATACGACCCAGAGATCTACAAATAACAATCCTATTCATGCTTTTCTTACATTCTGGGGCTCCTGCATGATCTCAGCTTTGAACGAACACCGTTTACTAGGCTTCGGTGGATTCAGGCGCTCCTGTGAAGTCCTGGCTCAAGACCGGCTTGCAATCGAGATAGCAATATCCAAAGCTTTAGTGGATGGCGGTTTCCCAAGGTATAGAAGGCAGACTACCCCTCACTATATCGCTCCCGATCATGTGGAACGTGGCCTCTCTAGATACAACCTTGTCAATCCCATCGGCCTGTCTCGCTTAACAATCATTGCGGCACGGCTGCGGGGCAACATCGCTCTGGACCATGTCGTTGGCAAGGAGCATTACCCCCAAAGAGCATATCATGGCAGCAAAGCTCAATTGGTTATAACATGGCCACTGCCAATTGGTTGGATGACACCAGACGGATTGTTAGCGACTCTGGCTCATTGACTGACCTTGTCAAAAGAGCAAACAATTGAATATTCTATTTCGAGATAGCGAATTCTTATCCTTACTGGGCTCATTTGCTGTCGACGCATGCCCTTATCTGCTGTTGGTTACTCGTCAGCCCCATCGCAGACTTTGTAGCTTATTCCACCCGACGCAAACATCATGCAACGTCCATAGCTCGACCATCGACATCGCGAAAGACTACATCCAAACTAGTCATTTCTTTCGCAAATTCGGTTGACAGACCACGCCATCTTCACATTCTCAATGCTTGCCTAGCAACCGCCGTAGTAGTTTTCCATGGCCTTGTCAACGATTCCATGACTCCGTCGGCTGCCTGTATCCGCCCTGACTGCAAATTATCCTTGCCGCCAAAGTACCAACGGCACTCCCGGTCTAACCTATCTACGTTACAAAGGAGCTCCCATACCTCTTTCCATATGATGTAACCAAACATCTTTATCACGGAGATCTCCGTGGCAAGGGGATACACAATTGTGTTACGAGTAAAATCAGAGAGTTATTCTGGCAAGAAAGCGAGTGAGTGCATGTCATAGCTTGTGTGAACTAGCACTACTTCATGTCCCTGAGAGATGTATATTGTAAAGGGGAGAGGGGGGAGGGTCGTGTGGTGTTCAAAACCAGTGTATAGAAGTAGCGGCAAAACCTCCTGGAAATCTCGAAACCAGTTTTCCTTCTAAGCTGCCAATTTAAATCTGACTGCAGCCAGTCAGTCTTTCATCTTCAAATAGACACGTCAATGAAGCTCTTGCAGTCAATATCGCCAGTGATTTTGCAGGTCGGTAAATGCACACGCATTTCCCAGAGACAACCGCCCGGTGCATAGTCTTTTTCTAGAATAATTGGATCACTGCTGCAATCTTAACTTAATCCTGCAAGTCCCAGCTGAGGAGTTCTCTCGGGGCTGCTAACACTCTGCAACTGACCACAACGTGACTCTGTTGGTTCAGGCCGTATCTAGGATTTTGACAAAGGTATCAAAAACACATCATTTCCAAGCAAGCAAAAGCCACTTCGAGATGGCATGTATTTGGCACGAGTGATCAGCTTATCCGGCACAGAAAGTTACACCGACACTCTATTTGGTGTCATTATGGCTGAGACACTGGCAGCATCTGTGGCAGCATAGTCAGAATACACGCCTTGAGCTCGACATGGCGATGACGCCATTCGACCAAGGAGTGGCGACTAATCAAGTCAGACCTGCAACAGCAAATGATTGCATCCAGTCAACAGTCATATCTGTGATGTTGAACTTTCTGCTTAAGCAGTCAAAATCTTTTCAAGCGTGAGCCCTCACCAGCCACCCTGGACTGCCGTAAAGACACTGCCATACGTGATGGCGATTCTACTCGTTTTCATTGGCCATGCTGCACGCTTCAGGCACCATAGTTGACGTGATGAAGGCGAAAATCAAATCTCACCAAGGCATGGTAAGTAGTCAACCAGGTTTCTGACTGTCTCCGCATTGGTGCCCTTTGGACTGTCTGATTGTTCGCCGAAACTTCCTCTATAGGGATAGTCTCACTTAGAAGGTACCGCAACGGCAGCCCATAACCATGAGGCAAGGTGTCAAAGGCGGTGTATGTTGAAGCCACACCTGTCATCTGCATAGGTAGACCAGACAGGCCAAGGTTCAATGAAACAGTGAGCATAGAATTAAGTTGACATCCTAACAGTCTTCAAGGGGAAAAGAAAGTGTTGAGAATTCGATTTTCAAGCACCTACGATAGGATGCTGCACTTGATTGGTGTCGTTTACGATGTTTGCTAAAGTGGAGTGATCTGTTTCAGTTCAGCTTTAGCTCTTTTGCGTTTACACGAATGTGCAGTGAAAGATGTGTCCAGATGCGAGCTAGTACTAGCAGTTGATCGGCGTCCACATATCCAAGTTAGACAGTGCTGCTTGCTTGAGAAGCCTGCACAAGGGATGATCCTTTCAAGCCGTGCATACTGTCTAATATCACGATTAAGTTCATTCAGGCCGAGCCGGCCAGTAAATAGAGACTGTTGAAAAATAATAAAAAGGGGACATTTGGACAGCGATACTATCCCATCTTCACTGATTCATCTCACACTCTCGTCATCTCTAAATTGCATCGTCTATCGAGATTCCCACATCAGCTTTAATTCTCATACGCAAAGGTACGTGCCCGACTAACATCAATGATGAATCAGATCAACACTAATTTGACATCTCCAGATGCCTTCCGCACGAGGATACATTAAGGGTGTTGCCGGAGGAAGCAAATTCACTTCGACATTCCTTATCGATGATGTTCAGTACCACTTCAGTGGAACCATCAGCCCGGCCGTTCCAGACTTCACATCCAACGAAGCGACTCTGGAATATGAGTCACTTAGGAGTTTGACTAGCAGTCGCGATTTTGATGGCACGGTCGGAACTCAATCCATCACGCTCGAAGTTGCCAATGGAACCAAGCTCACTGGCCAATTCGATCGACCAATCAGCCCTGCGTCCTCGGTATCTGGAACCGGGACTTGGTCGCAGAACTAGTTTTCCACGTTGTCAGCAGGCGTCGGACTCTATGCGAGGAGGAGTATCTTGAGCGCCTTATCGAGGCTCAGGCAAGCTCATGGAAGAAACCATAGTTTCTTCCTTGGTCAAGGGGATCGAACACTCATCTTATCGATACGATATGCCTGCTCATAGTAATTCGTTGACCATGCGTCTGGGAAATCATCTTACAACGGCAGTAACAAACAATCTATCTATGCCTGGTGAATTTTCAATATTAGTGAGTAGAGACAATTGAAATAAAGTCAGTCCACAGTGATTGGAAGAGACAAGAGCAATGAGCAAAGCGGGAAGTGAAAAGAAGGCGAGAAAAATAAGAGTCAATTTGAGGATGGTGAGTTGTAGAATGGGGTTTATTGGGGAGCCGTATTATGACAGGTTGAGATTTGGGGACGCACGCTAAGGCTTTGTGACTTCTAGGCTAACGAGGCACCTCAGCTCGGCGAGAAGCTTTAGTCGTGGACGCAAGCTTACGTTTGACAACTCAAGCGGACGACCCTCGCTGTTCTCGCTCCTCTTTCAATCGCTTCCTGGCATTTTCTCGTCTGTCCTCTTCTCTCTTCTTATCATAATGTTTCTGGAAATCTACAATTCTTTGCAGTAACTCCCGCTCTCTCTCCCACGCCTTCTCATCATTAACATCTGGAACCTCAATCTTGTATTCCTCCGCCAATTTCATAATATCGTGTACCTTGTTGACAGGTTTCCAGGTCAGGAAGATGTCCTTGAGCCTTCTCACTGTGGCCCTCTGAGATTCATCCGAAAAGGGATTTGGGTTGTTGTCGTCAAGGAGAGCATCGGAGATTTCGAAGACGAAATCAGAGTGCTGCAGGCGCAGAATTGCCAGGAAATGATCGAGGTGTCCCATGCGCTTGAAGTATTCGTCTAGGTCCTTGGTCGTCAGTTTTTGCTCCAAAAATTTGTCTCGGATGGCCAAGTGCCGAGAAGTGCGGAGGATGCTGCAATCAGCTTCGAGTCTTCCGTAGGCCTCCGCTTTACAAGAGAATGCCAGCCAATCCTTGACTTCTTCATTTTTTCTCTCAATGATCTTGGTGGCCCTTTCCTTAAGGAGTGTTTCGTACTCATCGAGACGCTGGCTGACAGTGACGTGCTTATCGATCTGCTCAGCTGAAGGTACACGGGGCTCATAAATTGCGAACTCCATGTTGCGAATGTCCAATGGGAGTGAAGTGAAAGTATTGAGTGCTGGTCTTTCTGGGTGCGACTTTGGAGTAGCGATGGTGTTGATCAAGCAGAAGAGCCTTACTAAAGGAATCAATGTATATATTCTTATACTCAGATGTCCATGCTCCTGTTGCTTCAGGAAAGGTTTTTCATATCAATAATTGCGCTTAGATATAATTTTTGAATCGAGAAGATCTCGAGATATACGTTGAGATTTGCAAATGACTGTTCGTTAACAAGGAAGAGAGAGCCATTCATGTGTTGAGTTATCACGTCGTTGCTGTCTACTCGTTTGGGTAAACCTCCTTTCATTGCTATGATCTGAAGAACTCTGTATCACCATCGACTACCGGAACATGTAAATGCCCCTTCGGCAGCAAAGCGATTCTGTGTCACCACTCGTGACTTAACGCCTCTTTATGCCGCCAATGAGTCTCCTGATCAGTTTACTCTTTGATGCATTTGTTCGAAATCACCATCTCCTTCTCCAGTGTTCGCACCTTCTTGGTGACCCTGGCAAGGTTGCCCACCGCCACCGAATGAGGCGGCAAGCTCTTTGTCACAATGAAGCCCGCACCAATAGTCGTGCCTGATCCTATGGTGACACCAGCCAGAATGATTGTACCGCCACCGATCCAGCAATCATCTTCGATGGTCGCCGGCAGGCCATATTCCTCGCACTTCATTCGGGAAAGAATGCTCGTGTTCTGGGCTGCGCTGTAGATGCTGACATTGGGACCGAGTTGAACACAGTTGCCAATAGTGACGAGACCGACGTCGAGAATGGTCAGGCTGCACATATTCGTTAGAACACACTCTTTCTTTCTCCTGACATTCAAGCGATCAGATGTTTGAAGCACCGGTAGGACTTACTTGAAGTTGGCAAAGGACTTGGAGTTAAATATGACGTTGCAGCCGTAATCGACTAATAAAGGGGCCTCGATGAATGACTGTTCGCCGAATTTGTCCAGAAGGTGCTGCAGAATCTCTTCCTTCTTCTTGCCCACCTCCTGGAGGGTGTTCTGGCGGTGGTCGATCTCGTTGAAGTCGCGCGCGAGGCAGCGGGCTCTGTGGCGGTCTTGGTTGAAGATAGGGTCAAGAGGGTCATACATCATGCCTGAGACCATGCGCTCATAGTTCTCGCAAGACGGCTTGTTCTCGATAGAGCTCACAAGCTCTAGGATCTTGGGGTCTGTTCCCTCCTTAGCGCCCATCGTCGGTGTTATTGGGGTTGGAATTGGGAAGTATTGATGTAGAAGGGAGTGGCTGGCCAAGTCAAGATGATACCAGGAGACCGCTCCCCGAGATACGGAAGCCTGCCTTAAAGACTGTTGTGTGGGAGGAAATTGTGGACGAAGGTCAAGCCTCGCGGTGCCGAAGAAGGAGGAAGGCACTAGTGTTCTTGCCTTCTCTTGAATCCCACTGTTTGAGAAAGGAGGTCTGGCGCGAGGGGTGGGCCTCAGGTACTGAAGGGTGAATGATTTTCAACATCACCAAGACATTCACCGATTTACTAACTGAAGGACTCGGGAAGGCGGCGGCCTGGGCCCCAGTGCCTTCGCGTTTATTGGAAAAGGATCAGTAGGATTCTATTAAGATAGTCACAAGGCTAGGTCGAAAGTAGACCCGTGTTGCAGACCATCTTTCAGGGAAGCAAGAGACACATGTTGTCTTGATATGTAGATCATCAACTCATATTCATAAGCTATCCTGATTCTTGAATCCCGTGTAATGTGGGCCCTAGCCGAATAATGCGCCTCGCAAAGAAGAAAATGCCATCCCAGACGCAAAACGGAAGCGATATCGCAGTATCACCCACTTGTAACATTCTTACTCCTGCCTGCCAAACGCTGCCTAGTATTCTGCAATCTCTCCTCATCCATGGCAGACCGCCATGTGCAGTCGCCCACAAACTCACACATTCGACACTTGTACGCCTCCTCAATCTGCACACCCCGCGGTTGTCGGTCCGCTCGCCACCACTCCATCGTGTTACCCAAGTAGAGGTTCAGCGCCCGATCATCCATGGGGAAGACCTGGCTATCAATGAGCGAACCGTCTCCGCGGTACCTGTACTCCACAGCGAGAAGCCTGCCCACGGAGTCGGCGCCATGAGGGAAGGTTTGGCGCAACTCTGATACGAGAAGAGGGAGCAATTCCCTCAGTGTCCTGTACTTGATGAAGTCCGGCGCTGATGTTTTCCGGTTTGCGCCATCAGCTTCAGTATCGAACGTTGTTGTAGTGGGAGACGGCGGAATGTAGTCCCCGTCAGGAGAGGAATCCACATCGAAGAACAGTTCGTCGTGCAGGCTAACAATCTGGGCAATGAATGAGTCGGAGAACGGCTCATCTGGATCCAGACCGTACCGCCGGAAGATACGGAGGTAGTCCAGCTTATCCGCTGCCATTTCTGACAGGAAACGCTGGTACAGGAAGAGCTGCACCTTGGCCGGCCGCAGTAACGCAGGGCTGTTGGGGGCCTTCATAGACCCACGCGTCTTCACATCCGTCAGGTATATCTGAGGTATGTCCGCCTGTTTCTTCGAAGGAAAGTAGTCGGTTATGCTGGACTGGTTCTGCTCAGACTCCTGACTCAGCTGTTCCATGAACTCCGGATCCGGATTCTCATAGCTCAGACCGTCGATGACGCCATTGACCAGATTTCCGTCGGCGAATCCCCATACTTCGAGCTCACGGGTCATGCCGGTCTCACGGAGTGTTCGAAGTCCCTGAATGAGGTTCCACATCCGGAGACCAAAGCCATCTTCTTTACTCGCGATCTCGACGCGGACCGTTGTATGTACTTCGTCTTCGAGGTCTTGGTGTACCTTTGTTCCCTGCTTCATCGCCGCTGTCCGGGTCTTCCGACCATATGGTAGGCGGGTGAGGGTATAGAAGTATTGTAGTTCGCACCAAGCACCCGAGGTCAAGTCGGTGACGGTGAATGGCTTCCGGGGATACGATCGGAATCGAACAAGCGGCGATCGGGTATCATTCTCGGGATCAGGGGTGGCTTTCTCGTTCGGCTTTGGTGATGAGGGGGCAATATTGTTATTCGAAAGGGCCCTGCTCACTAAGCGCTTTCACGTCAGTCAGTTTGAGCAGAAGCTTGCCTCGCAAAGTAACACTCACAATCCGGATAGGCGACGGAGTGGCCAGGTGACGCCGAGGGAAGATCTGACTGCTTCGTATCGTCGGTAAGGGTCGCCTTTGAGCGACTCCGGCTAGGTCGTACAGGGCCCTTGGCTGTGCCAGTCGTGCGATATGAGAGAAGATCCGTGGGAGCATCGTCAAGGCAAAATTCTTGCTCGGCGACGGTGTCAATGCCAAAGTCTGAAGCGATCGCTGGAGCGGCGGGGTTCCGCGATGAGGTTGAGGTGGGGGCGGGGTTATCAGTGATGAGCTGGCTCAGCAACGTCTCATCCTCCAAAGAAAGATCGTAGCCATATTCATCGTCTGAATCAAGCGAAAAGGAGGAAGACATTGCAAAGGGAGGCGAGAGTCATGTCGGATCGACGAGGGGGGAAGGACCCTCGTTGACGGCGTCACGACTCGGCGGGAGGGATCGCCGCTAAATGGGAGAGCGCGTCAGGAAAGTGGCGACGGGTGTCGCGAAGTCCAGTGACTTTCAGGCAGTCATGCCCCACACATCCTGTGGAGGTGGCCAATGAAGAGCAAGCCGAAACAAATTACGGTGGTTGATTACATCAGCAAAGCAACGTCTCACTCATGAAAGGCTCAGCTCACATGTAAAGAAACAACACTTCGATCGAGGGGGGTATTTTCAGGTGCGAGATCTGGTGCCAAACGTACAAACTTTTCATCTCATCTGTCACCAACGGAAATTTTAAACTCGTAGCTTTTTTGTTGAGACTGCGTACTCTCGGCTTCCGCGCCAAAAGTCTGTCTCTGGCGGTGTCCTCAGACGTGATATCGAAGTCAGTCACAGTCAAAGGCCCAACTCACTGTGGTTCTTGATTCAATCGTTATCTATCTTACATCAAGCTGGCTAAAGCGACACGGCGACATGGTGACATGATGATCCCCATACTACCAGCAATCTCATCCTTCTCAAAGCATACACTCGTTAGCCACAATACGTTCTCTCATGCCAGTATCCTCACCCCCAGTCCACACAGGGGCCTCTTCCTCTCGTAGCCATTTTCGGCTACCCAATACAGGTACATAATAAAGCCTCCTCAATCGCCAGGGCTCGAAGTGCAAGTAAGCATTGGAGAATGTTGCCAGTTCTCAAAGACTGGACTTAAGGATGCCACTCAAATCTGATTGTCCTTCGACTTCAGTCGTTTGGACAATATTCCTCGAATGTTGAAGCGAGGCGGGGAGGCCAAATTGGGGTGCCGCCGACCCGCCGCTGGTGAGGCGGCAGATACAGGTGAAGTGTCGTTGAAAACGTCATCTGACATACGACTGCTGGGAGAGAATCTCAAAGGCCGGCTTGCCTGCTTCGTAGGTGTGTTATGCTCATCCAACGTGTTCATTTTGGGCCTCTTTATCTGTGTGGTACGCTTCTTGGTCTGAGTTGACTTCTTACCATGCTTGGGCCCGGACCGGCTTCTCTGCTTCGTTGGTGTATCCATAGGTTGCTCATCCAGACTGAGTTGTGCGGTCTGCTTGGCTTCCGTGGGCCGTTGCGCGGGTTGATGTGTGGCATCTTCGAGCTGCGGGGGCTCTGTGAGCTGCGGGGGCTGCGGGACGTCTTCGAAAAACTCATTGATGCGCTTATAGACGTCGTTCATAATAGCCTCTGCGAGAAACGCGCGAGACTCATAGTCGTCGTCCTTGATGAGCTGCCAGGTACATTTCTCCAGATCTTCCCAGCCGGAGCTCTTCAAGTCTTTGAGAAAACTGCCAAGAGCAACTCGACGGACGGATCCGTCATTGTAATCTGCAATTCTGTCAAGCATGGGGGCGCTTTTCATGTATCTGGCCAACAAGGCATTATCGATCGGCTGCTGTCGCTTCACAGCTTCAGTAATTCGAGTCTATTGAGTAGGATGAAGATTAGCTATCGACATGGCACCTCTGGTTGGCATATTTGAGCTGACGTTGGGGTTCTTGGCTTTTGGGATGGGATTGGTTCCCGATCCAGCCATCGTCTTCCACTTTGGGGTGGCCGCCTTCTTCTTTGGACTGGCGACTTTCTTCTTCGGTACAGTTTTCTTGTCTTGAGGGGACTCAGATTCCGCCTTTCGCTTCTTGCTCGGCGGCGAAGGTGTGGTGAGCTTGGTAATGAAGCGCATCCAAGGTCTCATAGCCGGTAGAGCTAGATGATCTGAGTTGAGCTGAGCAGGTTCCAAATGTTCAATGCTGGATTTATTGGCGCTGGCTTCCTTCAACGAAGGCTTGTCGACAACAAACAAGCTGTCTGAATGATCTTGGGCGGATGCTGCCGGAGAATGTGCCAATGCTGTCTTCAACATACCCTCCGACAAGTAAATACTGAGGCCGTCAGCACAGTCCCGAACATATCGCAGAACACCAAGTGGTTGCTGTATGATCGCCCATTCCCGCCAAGTTAGCGGAGGCTCCAGCGTGTAGATGAGGAGAGCTGCAATAATCGTGACTCTGGCGGTAGGTCGCTTGCCCTGTCCCATCCCCCGCGCTTGGCTGACCGTTCTGTGGAGGGCCTGGGCTCTGGACTTGTTCCCAAAGGACGAACCAGTGATGGGGATGGCGATCAGTGCTAGGGCTTGTTTCTTCTCTTCAGATCTCAAGAGATTGTCCAAAGCATCGGTGTTGAAGAGCTTGGCGGCCAAGTCTAACCATTCTCGCTGGAAATTAGGAATGAAATATGCTGGGGGAGCGCAGGCGTATTTGTCGGCTACCTTGGGCGCCTTTCCGCTACTTTCTGCCATTCTTGAAGCTTCTGTCAGCCTCTTTGAAAGGAAGGAACAGGATTTGATTCTCAATCGAGTGAGGTTGGAGAGAAGAATGCGGGCTGCAGAGGATGAAAGAGTATGTAGGTAACAAGTTGCAGAGGTACAGAAGGAAGGAGAAAAGGACTCTGTAGATGCCTCAGACACAATCTTGAAAGGAAGTCGAGTCCACAGCGCTTTCCTTTACCAAGGGAAGACCGAAAAGCGTAATGATCTTGTGGGCAAAGGAAGCTCCCCTTCCCGGTCCGTCACAGAGTTGGCTTCTGGTCGATCATGCAGATACGGGGAACAAGGAAGAAACTGGTGAGACTATGGTAAGAAGGAGTGATCAGGTCGACTAATGTAAAGACGTTGCTTTATGACTGAAAAGGGGAACTTGAATTTCTCCAAGAGCCTTCTTGCTGCTTCGACTTGTGCAAACGTCAAAGGTTCCAGACGTCCATCCAGGATTGGTTTCACGTTGACGCATTTGCTGTTTAAAGGC
This sequence comes from Colletotrichum paranaense, assembly GCF_030867605.1. Taxonomy (NCBI): domain Eukaryota; kingdom Fungi; phylum Ascomycota; class Sordariomycetes; order Glomerellales; family Glomerellaceae; genus Colletotrichum; species Colletotrichum paranaense. Next base: position 3,254,084 of record NW_026848961.1, on the reverse strand, counting down.
AGGAAACATTGAGCCGGACTGGAGTTTCGACATAAACAGCAATGAAATTTCTCAATTCTCTCGAACTCATTATCAGCGGCGGGCCAGCTCTCTATCTTGATTCGCGTAAACTAATCCCCATGTGTAAGTCACCCCTCTTTCCCAATGCCAGCTTACTTTTCGAATCCGTGCCAGAGCCAAGCGCTGATGGGGGTATCATCTCGCTCATCCTGGCTTTGAGACACTCGGCCGTCCTTAGTTAGGGTCTTGGATTGTGTTTTTTGTCGAGACACTGATGATGATGAATCAAGCAGGACCCAATTATTCATCGCGGTCCCACGATCCCTAAAAGATGATGTCCCTACTTCCTAAGCACCACTGACGACAGGCAATCTGCCCTTCAATTGCTCTTGCAGCGTCTCAGCGATCATGACGCGGACGCCTTCTTCCGCAGAGTCCACGATGTTCTTGACTAGGGCATCGAACTGTGCCAAGTTCGTCGACTTCAAATGCTTGCTGAAGGATTCAAGCATAATCTTTCGAGAGAAAGTATCGGGAAGACGCGCCAGCTGGAGAAGCTTTCCCGCTGCAACAAACTTGCTGATGTAGGTGATGCTTGTCTCAGATGAAGCCACAGTAAATGCTTCGACTTTAGTGGTCATCTGTTGAGGTCTCTGTGTTGGGACCTCCTTGATGAACTGAATCTCATCATCGCTGTCTTGAGTATCTTCGTTCTTGATGAATGGTCTGCTGGCAGGCTGAGCTCTCTCCGGTCGACTAGTGAGCGGCTCGTCAACTCCCAAGGGTGCATGTCTTTTTGGGGTCGAGTCAGGAGGAGACTCGACTTGTAGGTTAATGCGTCTCTTCTTCTCACTCTTTGAACTCAGGCTTTGCATAGGACTCTGACTTCTCTTGAGATTTGTAGCGACATTGCCCACGAGAGTGTCTGCAGGTCCAGGGCGGTTCGTGTTGCGCCGAGACAGCAGGTTATGACTGACATGGATTGATCTGCGGCTTGACGCGGGCCGGGACTCTAGTAGTCTTTCTTGTTCAAAGTCTTCTTCCGAGTTTTCTTCTTCAGATCCAGATCCTTCAATCTCGGAATCCGCATACTCGGATTCTTCATCTTCTCCATCGTCATCATCTTCTTCATCTTCTTCCTCGAGGCAATGTTCATACTCGGACTCAGAGGTACGTTGCTGGCTGTGAACTGGTTGATTGGTAGCGGCGTTAATCATTGAGTAGATCCTGGATGCTCCGGCCTTGGCATTGGTCGTCCACGTTCTCTGGCGAGCCCAACTACCGCGAACAGCGTCATCTCTCCACTCTTTGAAGAAGAATATGTTCCGTGCACCAGCTGGAACCACCTTGGCCTGACAGATACCATTTGCATCCGGGGTACAGAGGGCAAAGAATTTGGTGTCCCCCCCCCGACCTGGTTTATAAACAACCTTGAAGGCCTTTCTGATGAAGGGACGAGGGGATGGGTGTGTCGTATGATTGTTCACGCACTGTTTTGGGGACAAGGAAGGCCAACGGCTGGAATGTGGATGACTGTCGTCAAGGATCTGGAAATCGGGGAGAAACCACCCAATCCAAAGGCCACTTAGATGGTCTTTTTGACCTCCGGTGTACACTTCATTGGGCCTTGGCAATCTCCAGCTGTCCTCGAGGTCGAGCCAGCGTATGGCCGGCATGGCGTTGAGTTGTGATACAACTCGATCCTGAAACGCGGACACTTGAATGATCATGCTTCGCGGGGGAGAATCGGCGTAGTTCAGACCGTCGTTGAAAACATTCAGCCCAGGACTGTAGCAGACCTCTCCGACAGCATGTTGGCCAGAGGCAGCCATGGTGAAATCGATAACGGCTGGTGAATGAAAGTAAGGAAGGAGAAAAGTCAACGACGAGGTTGTTAGTCAGTTTTCGTTCGTAAGTAGGGAGAAATCTTTTCTGGTAAAGCGTGTCAAGTGTGGAAGTTCTTGAGAGGTGCGTAGAGAATAGAGTTAGCGTGCTGAACGATGGCGAACTTGGGAATAAAGGTGATTGCATTAATTTTCATGCTGAAGATAGAATACGTACTGAGCGTAAGGCTAGAACCTTGAGGATAGCTGAGGCAGGCTGTCGGAGGATGAGTGGAAGGTTCAGTAAGAGGGCCACGTGATTATGAAACTATAGATTGGTCGTTCAAAGTTGGAAAGAGGTGAGGTGTTAGGCGCTGAAGTGTCCGAGAAGGCGCCAAATGGGTGCCGACAGTTGTGAAAGATCAGGATGACCTTGAGCAAGAAGAATATTTAGTTGATACTGATAACTTGAGCTGCTGCTAAAGAAAGATACTTGAGATACCTTGAGGAAGTAAATGAGCAAAAGTGAGAAGAAGGTACGGCCCATAATCGGGAATGAAGTTCTCAGAGCCATCAGGCACCTTCCTCCCGGTGTGAACAGTCCGCATAGCCGTTACGGCCCCACAATGAGCGGTGGTAGTTGGGGTAGGTAGGTACCTAACTACCTTACCTTGGTACTGTAAGGTACCTTCCTTTTCTAAGCTTTGTTACTCTTCCTCAAGGTTCCAACCCTGTCAAACAAGAGTGTTCCCAGGCCACCACCCCATCAATTGCGGGAATCATCAGACAGACATCAATCATCCATCAATCGTCAATCAATAAACAAAAAAAAGACTAGTTAGTATCCAAGGCAAAACAAATCGACCGAGCTGGGACTCGAACCCAGAACCTTTGCCACCGGAAAGCAACGCGCTGCCATTGCGCCACCCGGCCTGATTCATGAAAAAGTTTGGAAATTTCCGCGTTCATGTAACGTTGCTCAGCAGGGCCGAGTGCGGATTTACCGCGATCGGCCGCGCCACAGAACCCTCACCTGGCTAGTGGCGTCATTCGTCAAACTCACATTTTCTGTAGGGCCACCATCACCAGCGACGCGACACCGCCCACTTACACCCCCTTGCCGAAACTACAACGGCATTACCGCCGACAGTCTTGTCCTTTCCACAGAAATCTTCTTCAAGATGGCTCGTGTTCCGACGATAGCCACCGTCGTCCGCGGTGCAGGCGTCAACATCGTACTCAAAGCAGACCAACCCACAGGCCGCACCGTCTCCGGGATCGTCCAGGATGTGCTCACGCGCGGCAACCACCCTCGAGGCATCAAAGTCCGGCTCTCCGACGGCCGGGTCGGACGAGTTCAGTCTCATACCGATGGCAGGCAGCAAGCACAAGATCCGTCATTTATATCCTCGGACGTCGCCGACGGCTCGACCGCGTATGGAGACTCACGTAGACCTCCCCGCCGTGGCGGCGGTCGCAGGCAAGATGCCGAGCCTGAGTTGCCTTCGGCGCAGGTTGGACTTGAGGCTTACATTCGGCCTGCTAAGCAGAAGAATGGTGGGCGAGGTAGAGCGGCTGCGAACTCTGACGCTGAGGTGCAGGAAGCGGCGCCTACTCCGGTTTCTGAGACCGTGACCTGCCCTGTCTGCGGCGAGTTTGAGGGTGATGCTGCTGCTGTTGAGCACCATGTCGCGGGTCACTTTGACTGAAGCACAGTCGCATCATCTCACTTCACATCACCACATAACAATCGGCGCGGCCAGGACTGTTTCACCGAAGTGTCTATTAAGTTTGTGAACCCCTACGTCTCATCTCCCAGAAGAGGTGAGTGAGGAGCGCAAACGGTCTATGTATCCATCTACGGAGGCTTAATCAACCCAGATCTCTGCCAGCAAAGCAGCCACTTCACCTATTACAGACGATACCTGAAGCCGGCGGTCTTCCAGTCCGTTACATCCTCGTAATCCTCAGGCCGAAGCTCAACCCGATCAACCATGTCCGCGACATCACCAGCAGTACCCTCTGCCTGCATGACCTTACCGCCACCAACAGCACCAGCACCGCCAGCGCTACCCTCATAACCTTCCTCCCTCGTGCGCTTGGCATTCATCCACTGGAGGTAGAATCGCAGACCGAGCGCCAGCACCACGACGAGCGAGTAGCAGATCATGATGGTGCGGAAAGCGGTGTTGTAGTGCGGCTCCTCGGAGGCCTTGAAGAACTGCGGGCCCGCAATGTTGCCAGCGCAGTAGGCGAGGAACAGCAGAGACGACATGGTCATCTTCTTGGTCACGCCGCGGTAGTTTGCCGAGACAAGAGACATGGCAAGGGGCATGGCGGCCGGGCCAGGGGACAGGAGGAAGTAGCCAAAGAGCTGGACGCCGTTGCTGACGCTTTCCCGGGAGTAGATGATCGCAGCACCGGTGATGCACGGCAAAACGACAATGGCAATCAGGATGCAGTTCATCTTGCGGTAGCGGCCCGCGATCCAGCCCGTTCCGGCGATGATGGCGGCGGAGAGGAGCGAGTAGGGGATGTTGATGAGTGTCGACTGCAAGCTGGTGAAGCCAAAAGACTTGATGACGAGGTTGGCAAAGTTCTGGGTGCCGCCGTTGGGAATCTGGGTAATGATTTCGAGACCAAAGATGAACCACGTCTTGGGGTCAATCATGCACTCGACAACCTGGTCCCACTTCCAGTGCGTCTTCTCCGTGGACCCCGTGCCAGCGACGACGACGCGGTCGGCGGCGTACCGGCGCTCCTCAGGCTTGAGGAAGCGGGCCTTTGAGATGGTATCAGGCAGCCAGATGAGCAACACAAAAGCCCAGACAAAGGTGAGGACGCCGAGGATGATGTACATCCAGCGCCAGGGGCCGACCTTGTTGTCGCTCGAGATGTGGCCGAAGCCAAAGGCGACAAAGGAGGCGACGAGCCCGCCGACGCTGTTGCCGGCGAACCAGATGCCCGTGCGGGTGGGGATCTCGTCGCGGGTGTACCAGGTGGAGGTGAGGAACATGAAGGCAGGCGTGATGGTGGCCTCTGCGACGCCGAGGAGGAAGCGGACGGTGAGCAGGCCGCCGTAATTTGTGCAGGCAGCTGTGAGGGCGACGACGGCGCCCCAGAAGAAGGTGTTTGCGGTCATGTACTTTGCGACGGGGAGGCGGGCGATGAGGAGGGAGGTTGGGTAGGTCCAGGCGAAGTAGCCAAAGTAGAAAATGCTGGAGACCCAGCTGTAGTTCTGGCCCTTGAGATGCTGTTCACGAGGTTAGCAACATACCGTCGTAGCGTGGATGAGATGCCAAATGGGAAAACGACATACGGTGTCGGTCCTGAGACCAAATACAGAGGCGCTGGAAAGAATAGTCTTGTCCATGAAGTTGAACATGTAAGTGATGAAGAGCAGCGGGATGATATTGAAATCAATCTTGCGGACAATCTTCTTGGCCATGTCGCTGTCAATGTGTTGCCTCTCCCCATCCTGCACCTCTGCGGGAGGGTTCTGCGGTGCGTCTATTGATGACCCCATGTTGGCGAGCAGGTTCTGCCGTTCGTCGATTGGATCGTCTATTTCTTGATCGTCTTCGTCGACTACTGTCCGAGAACTCGAAGCTCCTACAGAAAATTCCAGGGTCGCATCTCGAGAGCGGCGCCGGGGTGTCGTCGCCCTTTTGAACGAGGCGGCGGCCATTCAACAAGGTATCGGGGGCGGGGATGGTCGCGACCTTTCCGCGGCCAAAAGAAGAAATACAGCAAAAGAGTACGTTACGTGCCTTATCTTCCGCCGATCTTCCCCGACAATGACAGGCCCGACGCGTTCGCCTGTTTCTCCTCTTCCCTCCCTCTCTCGCTCCGGTCCCCTTGTCCAACGAGCGGTTTCACGGCCGCGAACCGGTAAATTCACCGACCAAAATGTCTAGACAATGACCGATAACAGGACGTCAATTGATAAGACAAGCGTTTGCGTCCGTCGGGTGGGAGTGGGCGAACGGTTTAGCGACCGCTAGACTCCGCTGAATAGACGGTGTTCTCCAGTGTCTTGCGTGGATTGGCCTGGAGATATCGTCCCACCTTTGTGTGCTGTCGGCGAATATCCGAACCGACGAGATACGACGTTACTCCGCTAGTGGCACTACAGCGATCGCGCCGTTCAATGAGCTCTCGTGGCACCGTCGCGATGTGGGGAGAACAGAGGACGTTTGACGGATTTTGGAGATGAATGAAGACCATGTGAGTGGACGAGCGCAGATTTGCTGACATTGACTAAAGGTGTTCGATACCGACTCGGCGGTTATGGTTGGCCCATGGGCAGAATATGGGGGGATCAAAACTTTAGTCTTTGATTTTGTGACTCTTGTTGCTAGTAATTTCCTTATCGAATCCTTCTTGAAAACCCCACATTGCTTGCGAACATCGGCCATCAGAACTCCATTCTGATGTTTCCAGTCTAAAATGATTCGTGCTTCTCACACGCCGAGGTATACAAATGTTCCAGAACTAAGCTTGTTGAGAAATGGCTTGTGGAATTGTCTTAGCCGACGAGAAGAGATCCATCGTCGAGTTGTCGGACCACGTCCGGCGCTGTATGACTACTGACTGACGGGCTATTTACCACGCGACGCCCAGCCGGATCGGCAAAGGTGCCCGTGGAGGCTAAAAAGATATCAAGACATCCTAGTCTCGAGCCGCCATATCCTCCCCGCTTGATTGGCTCTTCATTTACACGATCAGACTTCTCAACTATCACTGTCTTCTCATCTTGACACCAGCAACCGGGAACCTGGAATCTGACAGCGGGCCAACCCCAATAAACCGAGAACCATGAACGGCCTCGAAATCTCACCCTTTATCGCCTCCCTCCCCAAGGTTGAGCTGCACATCCACATCGAGGGAACCCTCCTCCCCGCCCTCCGCTGGAAACTCGCAAAACGCAACAACGTGCCCCTCCAATACGAAACCTACGAGGCCCTCTTGGACTCATACAAGGTCTTCTTCAACCATCGCCCCGAAATCAACGGCCGCGTCCCGGGTATCCCGACGTTCCTCGAGGCTTACTTCGCCGGCTGCGAAGTATTGAAAACAGAAGATGACTTTTACGAAATGTCAATGGACTACTTCCGGCGCTGCGCCGAGATGAATGTCCGCTACGTCGAGCCGTTTTTCGATATCCAGGCGCATACGCGGAGGGGCGTGCCGGCGGAGGATGTGTTGAATGGGTACTTGAGAGCTCAGCGTGATGGCGCGGAGGTGCACGGGGTGAAGTCAAACTGGATCTTTTGTTTCATTCGCGATGAAAGCCTCGAGGACGGGCTGCTTGCGTACGAGGCGGCCAGGCCGTGGGCTGCGGGCACCGTCGAGGGTGGCAAGGGTCTCTTTCACGCTGTGGGGTTGGCCAGCAACGCCTTCAAGAGGCCGCCGATGCTCTTCGAGCAAGGATTCCAAAGGGCGAAGAAGGATGGGCTGCATGTCACAATGCACTGTGATTTCGGGCAAAAGGACACGTTTGAGCACGTCCACGAGGCGATTTTTGAAGTCTGTGATGGCGCTGGGGCGGAGCGTATTGATCACGGGCTTGATGCGGCGGATAAGGAGGAACTGCTGCAGGGATTGTTGGATCGGAGTATCGGCTTGACGTTGTGTCCTCACGCGTATCACCGGCGGACGGCGACGGAGGTGCTGTTTCCCAAGATTCGGACGTTGTGGGAGAGGGGTGTCAAGTTCAATATCAACAGCGATGACCCGGTGTACATGCATGATGTTTGGGTGGATGGGAACATGCAGAAGGCGTATACCTACTGTGGGTTTAGTAAGAAGGATATGGTTAAGCTGGCCAGAAATGGAGTTGATATTTGTTGGGCTAGCGAAGAAGTGAAGAAGGAATTGTATCAAGAGTTAGATACAATTAAAACGGACTAGAATAGTATTGGTACCTACTGTCAATAACGATTCAGGGTCATCTAGCCACGCATCGCGTGTGATCTTACGTGCAGTTTATGAGAAGACCGATATGGAGTGGGGTCTACTCATCGAATTTTCATGCAATCCAGTATGTTAGAGTTTATCATGATGACTAGACCTAGGATGCTGTTCTGAACAGGATTGCAGAGCGACGTTATTGGTACCACCAAACACAATACATGGCTTGACAATTCGTCGTTGTCTCCTTAAGCAGCGGGTACCGAGAGCTTTTTCCCCACTTCCCGACGATGTAGGAACCTGATCAAGAAAGAAGTGCCCGCCATACCAACAGCAAAGAAGATCATCGTGATGTAACCCTTCGGATACCGAGGAGCCTCGACTTGCTGCCAAATAAGCAGCGGCAGCCACGCCTGGAAAACGTATGCCATCTGATTCATCGAGCCCGTTACGAGCGCCCGCTCTTCGTTATCGTCTTTGCAAATCTCATGGGCCCATGCAAACGTCAACCCGCTGATGCCACCGCCGAATCCTACGAGTAGGAAACAACCCCACTTCCAGGAATCGGAAATGTTCCACGCCGCTAAACTCGAGTAGATCACAATATTGAGTGTCCCAGAGAAGACTATCGGCGGCCATCTCTCGCCCTTGAAGACTGAGTCCGAGGACCAGGCGTAGATCCATGTCGTTATCACCGTGATGGCGGATGTTATCGTTGGATATGTGTTGTACTCCTTGACAGAGTATCCCTCTCCCTTCAACCACAATTGGAACGCAGGCTGACTCATGATTCCGCAACCGTTGTTGAAGAAGATATACAGCACCGTGAGAGCGTAAATGTGCCAACTCGTGAAAATTTTCTTAATCTTGGCCTTTGTGAATGGCTGTCGATTCGCTCTGCCTTCAAGCTGCATCCGCTTCTGCGCAAGAGCCACATCATCCTTGGTCAACCACCAAGCTTTCGTGATTTCAGGTACGTCAGGCAGGAAGAAGAACCCGGCAATAGCAATTGGCAGAGAAATGACGGTATCGACAATGAAGAGCCACTGCCAGCCCTTCCATCCGTGGACGCCACTGAGATTGTAGACCGCAGCCATGAGGTAGCCCGAGAACATGGAACCGATGGAGCCCGCGGAGTGAAAAAGGCAGGATCGCTTGGCAAGTTCGTCTTTTCTGTACCAGCATCCGATGATGTACTGCATGCCTGGGTAGAATGTGCTCTCGGCGAGACCGATGAAGAACCGGAGGACGTAAAGCTGGGTGACGTTTGTGCATTTGATCATGAGAATTGTTAGGACGGCCCAAGTGCATTCGCAGGCAGGGATCCAGATTGATGGCCGGACGCGAGTGAGAAGAATATTGCTGCGGAGAAAGGAGTCAGTACTTGTACCACAATTTGAGAAAGAATAGAAGCTGGTGTCGTGCTAACCTTGGAATTTCGCCAATGACGTATCCGACGGTCCAGCAGGCTTGCATGTAGTTGAGCTCGTTACCAAAGAGCTTCATGTCTTCTTTCATGCCAGACACAAAGGCATTATTGATGTTAATCTGATCAAGGTTCCTGATGAAATGTTAATACAAATAGTGAGCTGTTCAGTAAGAGCCAACTTACTTGATGAAGTATCCCAGACTTGCAAATGTGAGAATGACAGCATCAAGCTTGAACATGAACTTGCGTTCTTCAGGTGACTTGTCCAAGGTATCCCAGACATATGACCGCCATGTGAGCTTTGGTTCTTCTTGCACGAGTTCAACAACAGTTGGTTGGACCCCTCTCGCGTCGACGGAAGATGGCGACTTGCTCCGAGGCGAGTCGGCGACCGTAGTCTTTTCGATCTCTGGGACTCCCATACTTGCAGCTGGTTGGTCTCAGAACCAAAAAAGATGAGTAGGTGATCAGCTGCGCGCCTGGATCGACATAATCAAGAACAATAACGACATTCGATGCAAACGCTAGACTTTATATAGCAGAATATGCGGAATTTTCTTGCGTCGCGTTTTCGAGTTTTTCAGGGTCTTTCGGATCAACATCGGAGCAGACTCGCATGGGCAACTAGGGAAGATTTGGGCATATCGCTGACGAGGTTTCTGGATACGATGGCGTGCTGGACACAGCTGAAGGCACGACGGCGCAAAAGCGCGCGTCTGTCATCCTTGATGCGGACAACATCCGACAGACATCCTGTCATTGATGTGCAGAAGATTCCCTGGAGATTGATAAAGGCTGCGTGATGGATCGATTATCCGGGACGGTCCGGAACCAACTGTAACCAAATCACTTTAGACGGGTTTCCCCTATGACCCTAGGGATTTAATACCAAGAGTGCCGAGCTTGTTCCCTAGCGCATAGATTTATCTAACTGAAATCGCTTCTAGACACTCTTGGTATCCCGTCGATCAGAAGCTTCGCACAAAGCTTTCTTCTGGGCAGGTGAATTAAGTACTTCAGCTAAGAACTGGGTCGGACTTCAGATTGAGGGGAACACGGAGTTGGGAAATTGGAAGCTTACACTCGCACTTTAGCATTTCGTTTCCCCCGCACGAGTCCAGCCCTTCCAACTCGATTTCTTCGGATGATGATCTCTTAAAGGGGATTGGGCTGATGTTGGTTGACGAGCACACAATCGGGCCCTTGTATCGCGTAACCCCCACTCGAGTGCGCCGCCGCCGCCGATGCGCCCCGGATCCGCTTCCGCGGGGGAGGGTAGGGCGAATCGTCGAGCCAACAACTGGCTGATTAAACCCTCCATCATCTTTGGCTAGATTCCTATCATCGAGCTTCTGGAGAGTTTGGACGTTGATCGCGTGCTGACGGCCGATTTTGGTTGGAGAATTTACTCCCCGAGTTCCGTGGCGCGGTGGTTCGATGCTACGCATCTGGTTCTGGATTCGTCACATTTGATGCAGATGAAGCCATAGATAACCTCTGCTTAAAGCACCATTGACCCCGCGATTATTGGTAATCATGGTATTGTTGGTTAACGTGATCAGATGAGGAGGTCCCGTGGAACCGGACCTGGGGAAACGCGTCGTATTAGAAGCCGTGATTTACAAGACTTAAAAGGCAGCCTGAGCCTATGCGTTTCAGCTCATACTAAAAGCAGCTGCTAACCAATCTATCATTTGCAAAGACTTGACATCACATCCATTTCCTGAATCGAACCGCATCTCCGCATCTCTCAATAAGATCACAATGGTTCCCGCCCCCATCGACCCATCAATCACCGACGTAGCGGAGCCGCGAAAAGACACCCTCGGGCTCCCCGAAACCACAAAGGCAAGACTAACCAAGGCTGGAGTTGACTTGTCAAACGGGTACCCGTATCGCCCTTCGCGGCCTCTGTATCTGGATGATGCATACAACATCCGCAACAAGGAGAGGGAGTACGTCGACGCCGGCTCAAGGGCCGACAAGTCCAAGAAGAACCTGTTCGGTGCGGCGACGAAAGTCACTAATCTGACGGCTCACATTGGTACGGAGATTGAAGGCCTGCAGCTGAAGGACCTTACACCCGAGCAAAAGGATGAGCTTGCGCTGCTCATTGCTGAGCGCAGTGTTGTGTTCTTCAGGGACCAGGATCTGTCGCCTCAACAGCAGAAAGAGTTGGGAGACTGGTATGGTGAAGTTGAAGTTCATGTAAGTCATGATAACTTTAGTCCGGCTCTATTTGCAGGGGGGGCATGTGATTGAGCTAAGTGTCTCGATAGCCCCAAGTTCCACAAGTCCCTGGCGTCTTGGGTGTCACAGTAATCTGGCCAGCGTTGATGGCCACCGAGAGAAAAGCAAACTTCCGTAACCCCGGCGGAGCTTCGAAATGGCACACGGATCTAGTCCACGAACGTCAGCCATCCGGTATCACTCACCTGCACAATGATGCCGTCCCGCCCATTGGCGGTGACACCCTTTGGGCCAGCGGATACTCGGCCTACGAGAAGCTCTCGCCTGACTTCCGCAAGATCATCGATGGCAAATATGCCGTCTATCGCTCCGCTCACACGTACCTGGACCGCAACGACCCCGAGGCTGGACCGAAGCACATTGAGCGAGCGCACCCTCTTGTCCGCGTCCATCCTGCGACGGGATGGAAGTCTCTTTACGTGAACCGTCTCTTTACCACTCATATTATCGGTCTCGACAAAGCTGAGAGTGATGTCATCTTGAACTACCTCTTTGATGTGTATGAGAAGAATGTCGATATTCAAGTCCGCTTCAAGTGGACTCCCAACACCAGTGCCCTTTGGGATAACAGGTGCGTACATTCTCAAGGCCGGATGATGGCGCAAGACGATGGCTAAGTAACATTCTCTAGAATCACTATCCACAACGCCAGCTGGGACTATGAGGGCAATCACCCTCGTCATGGAACTCGTGTAACATCTCTTGCCGAAAAGCCGTATTTCGACTCTGCAGCACTAAGCCGACGTGAGGCGTTGGGCTTACTGGGTCCGGATGAGAAGGAGGAACTTGGTATTGATGGAACTATCAAGGGACTGAAGGACTTCTCTCTATAGGTTGAATTTGACGACATCTTAATGCCACCAAGCTTTTTGTAGAACTCTTAATGTGCCATTTTCCTCACCAAGACATGATAGTCATGCCAGACATAATCATTCCCTGCATCTCTCTCCCACACGAAAGTATCCTTGTTAGCCATTTCTAGATCAAACGAAAATGCTACTTTGGCTACTGTCAGACGGATGGACTGCAAAGCCATCTCGCGACCAATGCACACCCGGGGTCCAACGAGGAACGGCCGGTAGCTGGTCCGAACATCGTGCTCAAAGATGGTGCCCGGACCATTGTCAAGCCAACGATCAGGCCTAAACTTGTCAGCGAGAGCCCAATACTCGGGCTTACGCTGAATAGTCCAAATATCAGCAGAGACATTGACACCTTTGGGAACGTACAGCCCATCAATCATAGCTCCAGGTGAGATGCGATGAGAGCCACGACCGTTGATCGGTGGCGTGAGACGGAGCGTTTCTTGGATGCAGGCATTCAAATATGGGAGTCGGAGAACACTCTGAGCCGTGATGTCAGAGATTGAGGAATATGCTTCTCGGACTTCTCCCTGAACCCGCTGGTAGTGGTCTGGGTCCCGCAACACGTGGTAAAAGACTGCTGATAGAGTTGTAGCGGAAGTATCGTAACCAACCATGCTGTTTCCAGTTAGAATCGGGGACGACAGGGTGATGAGACGACAGGAAATGAGGGGAAACTTACGCGAATAAGGCCGAATTACTCAACATCTCCGGCTGAGTCAATCCGGCAGATTCTTTGGCGGATAAGATGGCGGTCAGAAAGTCTTTGCGCCCTCCTTGGCGCTCGATGCAGCTATAATTGTGTGAGTTTAAGTTCATGTCGTAGAATGGACTTCGACTAGCTCACCCTCTGAGTTGATTCATCAGAAGGAAATTTTTGGGGACGCGGAAAATGTGTGGAACTATCATGACCGGTAGCTTTGCGAGCCCACCGAAGATGGGCGTTTCTGTCAGAAATTGAAAGAGTTCTAGGAGTGGCGCTCCTTTCCCATAAGTGTATTTCATTTTCTCGTACGTGCCTACCAAGATGATCAGCTTGAGGACAGCAAAGGGCGTGCATGTCGTCCCTACTTAGTACTTACTCATTTGATCATGGAGGAGGGGCTCTCCGAAAGACAAGTCTCCAACGATGCTCCAAATCATCTTTCCAACATGATCACTGATACTCACAATCTTGCCCTCTTGAAGTTTTGAATCTAGAGACTCGACGGCCCGATTCACGTGGTGCTGAACGATATCTTCCTGCTCCATCAACGCCTTGGCTGTGAAGGCTGGCTGTAATGCGGTACGCAGTCTCTTGTGCGCAGTTCGATCGGTGGTGGTCAAAAGATTTGGAGCTGCCCAAATGAGTTTGGCCAGCAGAGATTCAATAGTCCCCTGCTTCGTAAAGTGACCACCGTCGGGGCCAGGGTTGTGAATAGTCTTGAGCGCATCTTCTGTGGCAAACGAAAGTTCGTTGGGGCCGATACGAACGACAGGTCCTGGGGGCACAACGATTAGCAGAGCTCGGGAAGCTATGCATAAGCCTGCTGAATTACCGTATTCGGCGTGCACCTTTTCGATGTCGTTATTGAGTCGATGTCCTGATACGGACCGAATCAGCCAGATCTAAAACCGTCGTTAACATGAGGCAGTGGAAGGTAGCGAGATACAACTTTGCGTGCATACCGGAGATATTGACGCGATGAATGGTCCTTTCACATGTGCAATGGGATGAAGATAGTAGTTGTAAAGAGCCAAGATGATTGGACTTGCTACGCCCTAGAAGTAATGTAAGTCGTCATTGGAACTTCGCTGAAGCTGGACAGGATCATTCTGCCTACGAAGAGGCCAAGGTAGAGAGCCAGTGTTCCCCATATGGCCCGAAAAAACAGCACCGTAGTGCCCCATGGCACAGAGAGCAGTCCAAGCTTCTCGCTCTGGAACTCAAGGATCGGCGAATCCATCTTAGGTTTTTTGGTATCGTTAGTTCAATGAAGGAGTTGAAAATGATAGAGTCTTTTGTCAAGTCTGATTTTGATCTCGAGCTATACTGAACAGGAACTTTTCTTCTAGAGACCAAGCAAGGTAACCAAATAGGGTCTCCAAACGCGCGACTCCTTCAACACATCAACTACCTATGTCCAGATGGTCGAAACTTCCACCGTCTGATCGCTTCTGAGCCCTTACTGCACCGGCACACACCCCTATCGTCCCCAGTCGATGACAACACTGCCTTCGCAACCGAAAAAAATGATCTGATTCGGACTTGACTGAGCCACTTTGGGCAACGCCGAAAGCTTGATAACGTTACGAGTCCGGGCCGAAGCCATTGACAGAAGGTCAGAATAGCGGTTCAGAACGATCTGGGCACGTAAACTCTACTGTCTCGTTTTCTACTGCACGCTCTGTCACAAGAAGCAAGCGTGCTGAAACAACATGGGCTACCTGGTGTCGCTTTTGGGTTTACGAGGCCTTGCTTACAATTAACTTAGCCGCGTTATTTCCCCAATCTTCTCGTTTTAGAGGCTTGTGTCGGGCAGAATCCCGCACAATTGTAATTGTTCACATCTCGAAGATTATTCTGCCCCTCACGTCATATTGCAGCAGAGTCACTAAGCTTACCGACGGTCCGAGGCCATTTGGACATATGTTAGAGCTACGCCGAGTATGAATTGTGATTTTGTTGCCATGTTCCTGTTGATGCACATCTGAGACTCCTCGGCTATCTCCTAAAAAGACTGGCTGTGACCTGAGATATCAATCCGAGCTACTCGGGCTGTGGGACACGCCTAAGATTCACATGTGGCACTATTGTTTGAATAGTAGCTTGAACCCGGGCAATTTAGTTAATATTCTTCATGAGGTAGAGCGCCGATAGCTCAAGCCAAGTACCATTGAACGCAGCTACACGTGCTATTTTGCAGGCGATTGCCTACTTCCGACGTCTTCTCGCGTGGTGAACATGTGTTAAAGACAAGCTGAGATGACCTGCACGCCAACGCTGGCAGTTGATGGCACCCTCCCGTCAGCTCCTAGGTTCGCTCATGCATCAAAGAACCATGACTCGCCTGAATGTAACAACATCTAAAGGCTAGGCAACTCCCCGAGCTGAGATGAAAACTAAACTCAGGGCAGAATGTACCTCAGATGGAAACTCCAGTCCTCGCAAAGCCTAAGCGCGTACCTCTGGGACTTATCTGGATGTGCCGACGGTGACTTGAATCTCCGCATCAGATTAACGCTCATGGCCCGATGCGGAGAAGGACACCTTGGCCTACTAGCCGTGACCTCCTTGCGAGTTCTCTCATGCCTTAAGGGGAGCACAAGATCCTCACATAGCTGCACGACAACTATACAAACAGCAACAACAAGGACAGCGGAACTTCAACCCGCAGAATCTATGCTGTCCCCTGCAAAGTTTGACAATTCGCATGGTTTCAGCTCGAGAATGATAAAGGCACCTTAGTACTTGGGTTTTCTTCAAACCCTCCGCCGGATAAGTAGAACAACTCTATCGACATGGTGGGCTGTCTAGAACAATGCAATCGACTCACGTCACTACGGCCACCTTTCCGGTGTGCAGGCTGGAGCAAACTTCAAAACCTTGTTTTTCGCTCGGTTACTGTTGTACTGCAACCTTAGACTTTGTTGAAATATGCTTCCCATCATCGCGTGGAAGGACCTTCTCATCATTGGAAGTCCCAAAGAAAAAGGGCGATGCCACCTAGGCACCATGTGAGCAGGCGAACTTGAGATAAATCTTGTTTGCCAAAGTTTCCTCAGACGTTGGACTCGACCGTCTGGGGTTGTAATCCGATCTATGTGAACCCTGGGCCATGTGGGATGGTACTCAGGTTCGGCACGCCTTTTCCTAATGAAGCCTCTAAAACCTCAAAACGGTGTGTGTGATACTTGTAGGACTGGATGAACAATGATGAATGTGGTAATATGATCTCCCATGAGCGAGCAGTCTCAGATCTACCCATTTCAACGAACACCAACCTTCTAACTTTCACCCAAATACTAACCTGCATACAACCGTAGTGTCCTCCGACCTAAATCGCCAAGATGTTTGGAACTCTCATGTATGATCTTCAACACAAAGAACCAACGTTTATAGAAAACAACCCCGAGGCTGTCATCAATCGTAATCGACGGGGGAAACCTCACATCGCATGCGAATACTGCAGAGCACGAAAGGTTTGTTAGCATTGAGTTTTTGAAAAAATATCAATTCTATATACTGATATTCAAGCGTTAACACAGCTTCGGTGCAACGGAGACCCGAATGGGTGCGATAGGTGTAAATCAAGCTCCAACACTTGCAAGTACCCAACCAACAGAAATACCGTTCGAAAACGAAAGCAATCAACTTCTTCGACCAAGGAGGTATCGAAGACCCGGCAGTCTTCTTTCGACAGCTCAGCGGCACCTCAATCGCCTTCATACTCAGAAAAGTTCGACTTGGGTCCGTCATTAGTATTCACGACGGACCAGGAAGCCTCAGAAGTACTGACCGAACTGGGCAACCTCCAACGACGAAGCATTTTACCAAGTCCTACGTTTGACATAACGAGTATCAGTCAGAACGAGACTATGGAAGAAACTGGAAATGCACAGCACGCGAAACAAGAACAAGATCAAATTGATCACTGGCTGGCATCATGCAGCCTGCTGTCACCGAATACAACGATTGATGTGGCGAATCTGAAGAGTGGAGATTTCACCGGCCCATGGCAGGAGCTAGAGAAAGATACCGCATACTTCGATCCAGCCGACGATAGTGGCGAGGACGGAATCAGTTCCCAGGAGACTCAGCTTGACTTTGAAATGAATGGTACGTGGTTTCCTCTCCTGTTTTGCAAGTATCTGTTAGGCATTCTAATTGACTCAAATGTCATTAGACGGCAACGAAGTCTTGGATGACTCGTCGTCAACGCCAGGGCTTTCATCATCAAGTCTTGACCTCTTGCTTGATGAGAATTTCCCATCAAATCTCATGGTTTCCCCAGTTGATCAACCAACCTCCGCCAAGATACAACCCAGTCGCAAGTCAACCCCAGTGGCTTATAATATGGCGGCGCCTGCAACGAGCCCAATGACTGCGTTGCTTGAGGGTTCAGATCTTGCGGTCAAGAAGAAGAGCGAATGCCGCTGTTTGAGGCTTGCTGCACATTTACTTGAGCAGCTTGGTAACGAAGGCGCCAACACGGAAATCGCTACTGTGGATGTGCTTCTCAATTGCTGCCGAGAAGCGATCAAGGGTTGTGACTCAATCTTGAGTTGCACCCTATGCAAGTCTCGATCAGAAAGTATGATGCTACTCGCCATGGCTGGACAATATCTCAGCAACATCTGCGAAAAGACTGTCCGCTCATACGTGGACGTTGTTCAGAAATTGCAGTCGGGTAACTCTCAGCTTACTGGAGATTCTATGTGGTTCCAGTCATACAAAATCGAGAGCCCAGTGGAGAAGAACCAGGTTCTGAAGTGCCTCGTCACCGGACAGCTCACCGAGTTCTGTCAACTCATTGGAAAAATCAAAGCTAGAGTGGGAACAAGAAAGGCGCACTTGGCGCCGTTGCTGGGAGCGGAGAGGAAAATTCAGTGTATGAGGACCATGTTGATGCAGTGTGAAAGTTACCGGACTAATGTATGAACCTGCTTACATGTAAGGTGAAGTAGGCAATAAACTTGAATAGTCATCGGATGGTTTGGTCACTTCCATGTTCGCTACTGTAGTGCTTAAGGTAGAAATAACTCGGAAGTCAACCGCCGGAGGCAAGGTTAACCAGACAAAAGAGCTGCCCCCTGAGTTCAATAGGAATGTGCGAGACTTCCGTTACTTTGCGTCCAACTTTCTCCTCAAACTCATCTGCCCTAGCCCAGAACTCAGACGCAGACAGGGATCGGGACTGTGTTCAGATGCCCCAGCCGGATGGTAGAGTTCTTGTTTGCAGGCTTCCACATGGATGTGAGCTGCGGAATTAAGGGTCACGAGTTATCTTTTGTGGGCATTACTGGCGAGCTTCAATAGCATGATATTTATCACATCGGCCGGCAGGTGAACGGCACGTTTGCATGCCCTCTAGCTTCGCGTCGTAATCACATTGTTATCCCGCCGGCAGCGGGGTTTGCTGGCTTCAACATTTTCATTCAACAACATACGAACAAATGCAATGGAACTGTACAATGTGCCACGAAGCTCAATTTGTACATATGAACACTCTACGGAAAAAACGGCAGCAAACTCTATGTGGTCTTGACTAGAGTTGAAACAAAGCGACTCTTTTCTCCAATCTTTTCAGCCAGGACGCTTAGACTCGGGCTGTGCAACACGTCAAAAATGCTTGTCGTTTCGGCGCCCGCGCTAGACACGAGCCAATTGCGCAATTCCACAGCGATCAGCGAGTCAACGCCGTATCTGGAAACGGGGTGCTTCTTGTCGATCTCGGCAGCATCCAACCCAAACATTTCAGATAGCTTCGATATCACAGCGTCCAAGATGAGGGCCACCGCGCTTGTGCCGCTGGTCGCTGACTGCAACGAGTCAGATAGCCGCGTTGCTGTCCCACCTTTGCGGTCTGTCCGTCTATGCGTGCCGCTCTGGTTGCTGTGATTGGCGCAGAGAGATGAGAAACGAGTGTCGTTTACCCAGGCGACCGTGGAAGTCTCATCAAAATCGACAATGCCTGTGATAAGCTGACTAAGGTCGACAGGCCGACTGGGCTTCTGAATAGCTGTCTCAATGATCTTGAGTAGGTTGACCTCATCGATATCAGCTAGGCCGGTCTTGGTCAGGCGTTCTGCAACTCCCTCAGTGTTGGCAACGAACCCGACCTCTTGAATACTGGCCAGATCGATTGAAACTCCGGGAAGGCCCTTCGATGTGCGGTACTTCGCAAAAGCATCTTGAAATGTTCCTCCGGCCGAGTAATTGGCTTGACTGGTGTTACCTCCGAGTCCTGTCAGGGACGAAAGTAAAATGAAAAAGTCAAGATCCGGAAGGTGATTATGCATATTCCACGTGGCTGCAATCTTAGGGCCTGTTGCAGCTTGCCATTGCTCATATGTCATATTGGGGAAAATCGAGTCCTGGTGGGTGTTGAGTCAATATTCTGACTTTTGACAGGAGGGTTGCTATGCAGACTCACATCCAAAGTCATAGCAGCCTGGATCACCCCCCGAACGGGTGGAAAGCTTCGGCCAGCTTCGTGAATGACTCGGCGGAAATCATCTTCGTTAGAGACGTCACAATTCCGGACGATTGCTCTGCAACCATTCGTCTCAAGTTCGGAGATCAGAGCCGCGCATCCTGGATGCGTACGCGCATTACGGGAGAGGATGATGAGGCTCTTGCAGCCAAGGTCCCGAGCCATCCAGCGCGCAATAGATTGACCAATGCCACCCATACCACCGGCAATAAGGTAAGTTGCTTTTTCTAGTAGTTGAGCTGGCATTGGGGAAGGAATGACCTGTTCCCAAAATCAGCAATTGGTCAAAGGATGGATGAGTGAGTCTCTTACCTTCACTAGATGTGTCTGTCGTGGTTGAACTACGATCTTCCCAAGGTGTTTTCCGCTTTGCATCAATCGGAAAGCCTTGTCAACTTCTGACATAGGGAAAGTGGTCATGGGAGTAACCACCCGTAGATCTTTTCGACTGAACATCTCCATGACATACTGGAGAGCATTCTGAACAACGTGACCCTTGAACTTGCCCAGCTGAAATAGGTCGACTGCGGCAAAGGTCGCTGCGCGCCGGAGGGGGCTCATGTCTAGGTTCTTGGCCGATTCTATGTCTCTCTTCCCAATCTCGATGAAACGACCAAACCTTGCCATGCAGTTCCAACTCTCTTTGAGCAACGGCCCAGCCAGGGAGTTCAGCACAGCATCGACGCCTTTGCCGTTTGTGGCGGCCATCAGAGCAGGGCCAAAAGACGTGTCTCTACTGGAGAAAATATGGTCCTGCGGAATGCCTAACTCTTTCATGATAAAGTCGCGTTTGGCCTCGGTTCCAACCGTGACGAAAACTTCAGCACCCCGTTGCTTGGCAAGCATCACAGCAGCCTGGCCAACACCTCCCGTCGCTGCATGGATGAGAACGGATTCTCCCTTTGAAAGTCGGCCAATGTCAAAGAGCCCATGATATGCCGTGGCGAAAACCATAGGAATCGTCGCCGCTTCCTCGAATGACATGCTGTCTGGGACACGAGCAGCACAGGGCCAATTGATACAGACTCTTGACGCCCAATGTCCGCGTAAGATGGCACAGACTCGGTCTCCAATCTTCAACCCGCTCTTCTGCTCCGCCTCCGGGCCCATCTTAGTGACGATGCCACTGCACTCATAACCCATGATGGTTTCGTCTAGTTGACCAAGCGCCACTAAAACATCCCTAAAGTTGAGGCCAAATGCGCGAGGCTCGATCTCAATCTGGTCCGTATCCAAGTCTTGAAGCTTGACTTCCCTGAAGTGCAAGGAGTTTAGGAGGCCAGGCGTACCAACTTCCATTTGTAGATTCGAGCCTTCACCGCTGGTGCCAAATGGTCTGAGTTCAGGCTCTTGCTCAGCAGATTCGGGCGTTAATGCCATGTTACCTGAGTCGTCATTATATATACGCGCCATGTGCAGGATAGAGTCCTTGACCGCGTATTCGCAATCGATCTCGTATGAGCTGAGAGAAAAGTCAAAGGAAGCTTTGAAGACATTCCCAATTAGTTGGGCGTTCTTTGCGGACCACAGGGGCTCAGTAGTCTCTAGATCGAGGGAGATGTATCGGCGTCCGGCATCTTCCATTCTGAGGGTACGAAGTAGTCCAGAGTGCAAAGCCATATCAGGGTCAGCTCCCTCGATAAGACTACCTCTTGTAACCCACAGTACGCCCCGAGCGGCTGTCAAGAGTCTCTGAACACAAGTGAATTCTTCACGGCTCAGCCGTCTTAGGAGGGGTGCAACTGCTTCTTCAAGCATGATGCAGACTTTGTCGGTAGCATCAACTGATCTCCAGTCTGTGGTGTTGCAACTGGTGCCGGTCTTAGACTGAATTTGACACTCCAAGTCCCGTATCCAGTTGATAGGGACTGATTCGGCTGGGCTCAGTAGGAAGACTTCAGAAGGAAACGTCGTTGGCGCGATCGCAGTCGAGGTCATGACACTGAAGGAGTAATTCGCTTGATCCTCCATGTCCTTCACCTCCAAATCAATTCCACTGAATCCAGTGTTGGCAAGAACCCGTCCCCAGTGATCGAGAGTGAGGTTAGGTCCACCCTTGCGCTCGGCTTCTTCAGCTAGCCACCAGCCAGGAAGTGCTCCAAAAATCAGCTGTACATCCAGCGTGTCTTTCGTGGTCTCAACCAGAATGAGCTGCCCGCCCTTCTTCAAGAGTTTACGAACATTCCTCATCGTCTTCTCCATATTCTTGGTAGCATGGAGAACTTGACATGCGACAATAAGATCATACAAGCCTGCCTCGAAGGACTGCTCCACGGGATCAATTTCGATGTCAAGTTTCCGGAAGGTGATCATGTCTCCATAGTCTTCAAAATTTTTCGCCGCAGCTTCGAAAAACCCGGTAGAGACATCAGTGAACGTGTATGATGAGAAGCGACGTCGGTGATCAGGGGTGCCTTCAGACAGGCCGTTGAGTACTGATCGAGTGCATCCACCGGTGCCTCCTCCAATTTCAAGAACATTAGCGCGAGGATGCTTCATTGAGTGCATATGCACCAGCTTCTGAACCTGCTCGTAAGACCTGTTGCATCTGAGAGCCTTCTCGTAAAATTCATACAGCAGGTTGCCTTCCATCATCACCTCTAATGGAGCAACCTGCTTTCTGAGAATACGAGACAGGTTCTTTCCTACGCGACACAAAAGACGTCCATTAACGCTCTGGGAGGCAACTTCATCGAAGAGCATGTGGCGCATGCCTTGACTTGCTTTGTCCCATGAAGCGCTTCCGCGAGCGAGCGTTCCATCAAGTCCGGATTTGTAGTTGCCTTCCATCCAATCATAAAGCGACTTGTGATACCATTCCATTTCTCTTAGGGAAGTCTTGTCGGAGCCCAGATCTTTTATGGCGTCTTGTATGAAATACCACGCTGCCTTGACAAGCCTCTTGTTGATTGACAGCTCAGATGGATCAACATCGAATTTGAGTTCCGCCTTTAGCTGATCAGTTGATATGAGAGAAAAGTCGGGATGCCAATGCATCTTGAAAAGTAGCTTAGACGGGTTTTGATCTTGCTGATCTAGCCCTCCACCGCCTACTGCCTGGCAAAAGAGACCCTTGACTTCCAAACTTGTGGCTTCCGGATTGCTGTGATCACGAGTGATTATTGAAGATCGGAAGCCCGACTTGTCGCAACGATCCATTGTTGCAAGCGACTCGAACTTGGAATTTGGAGTCGAGACGATGGACTGCGACACGTATATGTGCTGGATGGCTCGAGGCATCACCATCGAATTCTGGAATGCCTTGGGAGAGAGTGCGGAATAAGCTCCTTGAAAGATGGAATCCAGTGTGGTAGGGTGGAGAAGATGGCTGCTTGAGGATTTCACATCCGCCACCTTGAACTGGAACCTCGATCCAGAATCGCTGGCTTGGATGTCGACCATGTTTTGGAAGGTCGGGCCATGTTGCAGCCCCATCTTCCTCAGTCGGGCGAACAAATCCTCAACTTTGACAATACGGGAATACGCAGTATTGCTTTGTCCGGTAAATTCGCCCACACGTACAGCAGGCGATAAAGTGGCCTTTGACTTCTGTTTCTGGGAAATATAACCGTGGATATGCTGAGTCCACGAATTTCCGTCGCTGTTTGGCGATTCCATAGAGAACTCATACCACCCCGGCTCCAAACTCTTGTCATCGCAGGGGTGCAGAGACAGCTGAATTTCGATTCCGCCTTCTGTTTCCGGGATGACCAAGGCATTGTTGATCTCAATATCGCTCAGAGAGTAACCATCTATAGTCTCAACTGGAACTTCAGAGTATTGTCGTAGAGCTTCAATCGCCATAGAGATTCCACCGGCTCCCGGGTACACGATATCAGACTGAACCAGGTGATCCCGAAGCCATGGAAGATCGTTGGCTCTCAGGAAGTGCCTCCACACGGGGCTGGTTGAGGGGGGTCCTGGCAACATAGACCCGAGTAGCTCATGGCGAGCATGTTTCCGCATGCGATGAGCGACGTTCATTCGCGATTCTTGCCAGAAGCTGTTGGCATGGTTCCAAGGATACGAAGGCAGGTCTGAGATAACTCGTAGACTGTTGCAATCCTGCTGGCAGTTCACAGCAGAGAGATCAACTGGGAATCCCTTGCACCATAAAGCCCCAGCAGCCATCTGCATAGACACTGCAGCGTTCTGGCCTCTTACCAAGCCCGACACATAAGATAGATTGAGCCCCTTCAGATCCGGGACTTTGCAGATTTGCCGAATCGGACCCGCAAGAGCTGAGTGTGGACCAAGTTCGAGAATAAAGTCCACGCTAGCCTTTTCACTGGTACCTGACATACACATCTTCATAAATGATTGAGAGAACAAAACCGGCCACAATAGGTTATTTACCCAGTGTTGTGGACCCAGCTTCTCCGGGCTCTCGATCAGATTGCCCGTGACGGGTGAAGAGTAAACAAGCTTTTGCCATTTGAGCTTCGGCTTAATGATGTTCTGTAGCTCCTTGAGATATTCTTCCGCCATAGGAAGCATGTGATGAGAATGATAGGCTGACTTGACCTTCAGTGCGCGAGCGAAAATCTGATCGTTGGAGAATTGCTTCTCTAGACGCTGGATCGCATCTAAATCTCCTGAAAGAGTGACACTTGATGGGCTGTTGACGCAAGCCACGGTAACGGTGCCGTTTATAACACCGTTCTTCGCTAGGTAGGCCCATGCGTCATCGACTCCGAGACCGACTGCCATCATACCTCCCGGACCGGTGGAAGCGTTCTGATATTTTTCCGTCAAGACACCACGGAAATAGGCAACGCCCAAAGCCTCTTCGAATGTCAGCGCGCCGGCGGCATATGCTGCTGCAATCTCGCCACTTGAGTGACTGGTGACAGCACTGGGTTGAATCCCCCACGATTCCAAAAGGTCAACTAGACAAATCTGAAGAGCGACGCAGACGGGTTGGCTCAAGCGAGGTTCGCTGACGCGTGTAGAGATTTCGTCCCGCTGAATTTCTTCCACAAGGGACCAGTCTGCACCGTAGTCTCCCAAAACGATATCTGCGCGAAGAAGAGCGTTTCTGAAGACCGTATAGACTGAGATGAGTTCGCGACCCATGGCATGCCATTGAGCTCCTTGCCCATTGAAGACAAAGCCGATTCGAGGAGGATCCTTCGCAAGAGTCACAACTTTCTTGACGGGGTCTTCAAGGGCCTCTATCAAGCTTGCCTCCAAGCCGGTACTCGATATAGCAACTCGCCACGGGAAATGCGACCGACGAGTTTGGAGGGTGTGTGCCAAGTTGTCAAGATCAAGCTTTTGGCCCGACTTTATCCGAGCTTCTAGGTAGCTCTTGAGGTTATTGACCATCTGTGCAGTAACATTGGAATCCTTGCTACTCATGACAATGAGACGCGGCTCGGTATTCTTCAGTGCTATCGAAGGACACTGGTTGATGTGCTCACTAGCACTGTCGATGATCACATGCCCGTTGGTTCCTCCGTAACCGTAGTTATTGACTGAAACACGCCGCGGCGTTCCTCGGGGCCAGTCTTGTGCTTTGAGTGAAATCTTTACGCCAAGTGACTTCATATCGATGTCGGGGTTGGCTTTTTCGTAGTTCAGATTCGGCGGAATCACCTCATTCTTCAGCATCATGATAGCTTTGATAACTCCTGCAATGCCACTGGACGCCTCCAAATGACCCAGGTTCGTTTTGATAGACCCCACTAGCACGGGGTCATTGACAGAACGTCCTTTGCCGAATACACGGCTTATGGCGGCAGCCTCGATAGGATCGCCGGTTGGAGTGCCCGTCATGTGCGCCTCGACGTACGCTGTCTGAGAAGGATCGAGCCCGGCTCTTCGATAGCATGCTCGTATCAACTGCTCTTGAGCCTCAGAAGATGGCGACGTGATTGTGGGTGTTTTACCATCCTGATTAATTGCAGTCTCTCGAATGACAGCATGGACGAAATCTCCATCAGCGAGTGCATCTCGAAGCGGCTTTAGAAGAAGTGTTGCAATGCCTTCTCCCCTGCCATAACCGTTTGCCCGACTATCCCAAGCGAAGCATCTGCCATCAGCACCAAGAACCCTATTACTTGGGTCAGTATTCATGACTCATTCTTCGTATGTTGAAAAACTCACCCTAAGCTCGACATCACGATGAATGGATCAGGATTGAGCAAAAGATTTGTGGCGCCAACGATGGCCATTCGAGACTCTCCATTGCGAATGCTGTTCACAGCAAGGTGCAGAGCCGCCAAACTTGCTGAGCATCCAGTGTCTGTGGTAAGGCTTGGGCCACGAAGATCAAAGAAATGAGAAATCCTGTTTGACAACATTGCGACACCATTGCCGGTTAGAGTCGTTCTTGGGAGTGTGTCCGGGTCACGCAAGAGACTGTCATGATAATCCCTGGAGAAGGAGCCGACAAAAACCGAGGTGTCACTTCCCGCAAGCTGTTGCAGAGTTACACCGGCTACGCGGTTGATGATTAGCATTGACATTCTGATGCATTGACTACTCTTCTTTACCATTTTCAGCCGATTCAAACACGGATTCAAGAAGCAAACGAATTTGTGGATCCATCGCCTACCAAACTCGTTAGTGACAAGGAAAGCTCACGACGTCTCGTCTCTCGGAGAAACTTACGTCGGCAATTTCAGCGGTAAAATTGAAAAACGACGCATCGAATTGAGAGACATCATCTTTGAGAAAATGTCCGCCGACCACATTTGACTATCCCCAGGCTTGTCAGCTTCCATGATCATAGTGACGAACTCTACCGTGAGTCTTTACCATCCCATTCTTAGCATGATTCTTGTCATAAAAAGCATCGGCATTGAATCTCGACTTTGGTATTGGAGACCAGCCATCTCTTCCCTCAACGATGAGTTGCCAAAGCTTCTCTGGAGTTGTCGCGTCTCCAGAGAACTTGCAGCTCATCCCAATGACTGCGATTGGCTCTACAGGTCCTCCTCCGGGCGACTGCATGCTCTTCACCGGGGAGCTAGGCTCAGAGGAAGACGCTCCATGACTCATGTAGGGTGTCATTCTGAATGTCTTAGGTGAGATATCGCAGATGTTCTCTCTTACACACAGACCAAAAGTCGAAGTTACTTAATGAGGTCCAGAGAAACTGGATGGAAGTGGGTATCCTGTTTGATAGGCAGAGTGACTAAATTGAGCGATGCATCAGATCGATCTCAGTTCTAGAGGACCTCTATGCTAAGTCTTGATTCTATTGATACAAGACACCAGTTGGATCATCGATACCTTCCAGCTTGCAGAGACATCTAGTTCGGTGTCAATGATTGACCATGGCAACCGGACTTGACCAAAAGTGGTCATGCCGAGTAAACAGAGATGAATGCCTCTCTCTTTGATCCTACAGCTCGGTATCGCGATCAAAGTTTACAGTGTAGCGCTATATCTCACGACCTATATGCAACCTGAAAATGGCAGATCCGCGAAAGTTCGGCGGGATGTGTGAGATAGCCCTAGAACGAGTGCTGCACGACGGAAAGTTACCAATTAAGGCCTAAAAGCATAAAGAGGCGAGCGTGCCGGGATGAGCCCTTGGGCTGTAAGG
Source organism: Colletotrichum paranaense (assembly GCF_030867605.1). Taxonomy (NCBI): domain Eukaryota; kingdom Fungi; phylum Ascomycota; class Sordariomycetes; order Glomerellales; family Glomerellaceae; genus Colletotrichum; species Colletotrichum paranaense. The sequence continues at coordinate 3,227,055 of NW_026848961.1, read as the reverse complement.
ACTTAGCGGCTGACACCATGACCTGTTCGTCACGACTCGTGACGCACCGACGGCAGTGTAACCTTGAACCAAGAGAGTTACCATTGACACGCAACTGTAACCATCATCGGCATCACCTCGAGCTGTAAGATCCTTGAGACATCATCGCAATTTGTAAGCCATAGCTATTCAGGGACTGATTTTGCCTCGACGTGGGTGCCTTGGTACCTCAAAGAATTGTTTGTCATCTTGTAGCGCAATTAGATCAAAGAAACAATTTTCTGTATTCTAAATAGTACCCCTTTAAGAATCTTGTACTGGCTCATGCCACTGTCAGTCTTTTGCAGCGTTGTAATCGACGCTACTCTTACGCAATCTGGTGTAACCACAAGTTGAACATACAACTCGACGTTCAATATGCCTTTGACCGTAAATCTCTCGAAATGGGCCAAAATGGGAAGCGGGAAGTCTAGCTCGAAGTCTGATGAGCCCACGGTAACTCAGCAGCCAGCTCTTCAGAGTCCTACCCCTAAGTCTCATGTTGATGGACCAAGTGGCTTGAAGTTGGGTGCCATCACTCTTGGACTCTGCCTCACACTCTTCCTGGTGGGGCTGGTAAGATCCATCCTTCAAAGATAAGTCCTTGGGACTAGAGCTTACAGGAGATTTCACAGGATAACATCATTATATCAACAGCCATCCCACGTATCACAGACGAGTTCCGATCTATAAACGACATTGGATGGTACGGAAGTGCCTATCTGCTTACAACTTGCACCTTCCAGCTTACCTTTGGCAAACTGTACTCTCTTTTCTCCATCAAGCTCATCTATCTCATCTCTATCATTATCTTCGAAATCGGATCGGCTATATGTGGCGCTGCTCCCCAGTCTGTTGTCCTGATTTTGGGCCGGGCGATCGCAGGTGTTGGATGTGCAGGTATCCTGGCTGGAACCTTCACAATCATCGCTGTCATCATTCCGCTGCCCAAGAGACCTGCATATACTGGCTTAGTGGGAGCTGTTTACGCCATTGCTTCGGTCGTTGGGCCGTTGCTTGGGGGCGCCTTCACCGACAAGGTGACATGGCGTTGGTGTGTAAGTCATTGATCCGTCGGACAAAAAGCCGGTTATCTAGATTCACAGCCTGACGATGAATAGTTCTACATCAACCTCCCAATCGGAGCTGTCGCTTTCGTTATCATGATCTTCCTCTTCCAATCGCCATTTCGCCCTGACAATGGAGAAAAGAAAACTCTTCTGGAGAAGGTTATGCAAGTCGACCCCATTGGTACACTCGCTCTGATGCCTGCCGTCATCTGCCTGCTTCTCGCGCTGCAATGGGGCGGCACTGTCTATCAATGGAGCAGCCCGAGAGTCATTGTGCTTTTCGTACTGTTCGGTGTGCTCTCTGTTGCATTCGTTCTCATTCAGACCAAGAATGGCAAAAATGCCACACTTCCCATCAAAGTCATCTCTCAGCGCAGTGTGGCCGCAGCTTGTTGGTTCTCGGTTTGCACAGCCGGGGCTGACTTCACGCTGAGGCAGTACATTCCGATCTGGTTCCAAGCCATCAAGGGTGTTTCTGCCGTAGACTCGGGTCTCATGAACTTGGCCCTGATTCTTTCCACAGCTCTGGCATCGATTGTCAGTGGCGTGGGCATCACACAAATCGGGTACTATAACCCTTTCATGATTGCTTCAACACTTTTCATGTCAGTTGGATCTGGTCTTCTCACTACGTGGAAAGCAGACGTTCCAACTCGGAACTGGATCGGATATCAGATCCTCTATGGTCTTGGTTCCGGCCAGAGCATGCAGACCCCTTTGATGGTAGTCCAAACTGTCCTACCCATGGAGGAGATACCGCTTGGAACTGCTCTAGTAATGTTCCTGCAGACTTTTGGCGGCGCCATTTTCATCTCTGTTGCCCAGAACGTCTTTACCAATGAACTCAGGTCCGGCGTGGCAGATGAGTTACCAAACATCAACGCTACTACGATTGTCGACGGCGGGGCAAACAGCATTAGGCAACCGGGGGTGCTGCCAGCAAATACTCTTGATCCCGTTCTGCGCATCTACAGCAAGTCTCTTACCAATTCATGGTATGTTGCTGTTGGACTAGCGTGTGCAAGTATCGCAGGAAGCGCTCTGGTGCAGTGGAAGACTGTGAAACAGGCAAGCCCGCCACTGGCCGGGGACGAAAATGGGGATAAATCCTTGAAGGGTGAGGTGACTGACAGCATGGAGATGAAGCACCAAGATCTCAGTCCGACTGAGTCTGAGAGAAATAACGACGTGTTCAATAAGCGCAACGACACCATCTGAGCAAAGTGTGGGTCAGAAAGACAGAAAACTCGGAAACATGAGAATAGAGTCACATACATGCAGTTATCATCTAGATGGGTACTCTAGCTACCAAAAGGTGAAGCCCTGAAGGATCAGAGTTCTGGAATTGAATTGGCTGTCATCTATTAGGGCTTGCCAACGTGAAATGCAGAGAGTAAACGAAGTACGAGAGGCTCTCTCGGACAAGAACATAAAACTGAGATCAAGGCTTGAGGAGGGCCACTGAATCCACAGACTAACATGAGACTTGCACTGGAGCAGTACCGTTATTTTTGTATGCGGCAGAGCGTATGGGGCAATGCAGAGCGAACATGGGGTTGATCACTGGAAGGCCTGCGGAAGTGCTTGTGTATCGATACCTTTTTCAATCTCGCGCTGCAGCATAGGAGACCAGGCTGATGGGAGTGAGAAGAGAATGCATTGAAAGTTCGAAATTGAAGATGTAACCGAGTGACGTAGACTAGGCGTGTCCAAAACCCAGATGATCGCTGCGGTCTATCCTTATGCAATAGATCATAAAAATGATGGTGGCTGTCGGTAGTATTGATCCGCCGCCCACTCCATAGCCCTCACGACGGCCTTGATTTCAGACTCCTTCCTGGGTGGATGGTGCCCTCCTGAGTGATGCAGCTTCTTGGAAAGCCTGGCATCGCACATCTGGTATCCTATTTCATGCATGTCGTGCATAAAGGGAAAGTCTCGCCTGCCAGACACGTGGACCGTTGGAATTCGAATGCGCTCTGAGAGTAACATGGGATGCAGCACACGAGGGACCGTGGCGCCCGCATCCCTGAAGAAATCTTGGTTGAAGTCCGACAGGACGGCCCCAATCTTCGAAGCAGATTGGAATGTCTGCACCAGACAGTCATTGAAGACTTGCTGCCGAGGTGCAAGATCTTTTGCGTGCATCTCACTGCGGCGATATGAGCAAAGTTGGTCGATTTCGCTTTCGCAATATGTCGGGTCTGCCGAGAATGGCACGACGGATGAAAAGAGAATAGCGAACTTGAAGTCGGGCTCTTCGCTGTTGACTTGCTGATGGTAAATGTACGACAGGGCTAACGATGCACCTTGACTGAAGCCTAGTATGCCATCAAATGGGCCTAGGTCGTCAACAGTAGCAGCGATTTGGTGGTGCGCAGCTTGAATTTCTGAGGGCGAGTATCCCGTCGTGTGAGAGTAGAACGGTCCGCTGAGAGCTGGACTCATGCCTAGGATTCATTCCAGCATTAGCGTCGACTGATCTTAAGTATGCTTGATTTTGAAGTGACGCGTAGGCCATCTTCGAGAAGGGTTCTATAGGGCTATCTTGGTGGTGTTCTTACCAGGTCCTCGGTGCGATGGTACAGGTCCGTCAACCAACACAAACTCGTAGCTTGCGTCGACCGATCTCATCAAGCCAACGAGCTGGCTCTCTAGGATCTTGGCAGAACTGCCGACACCATGCAATGCTAGAATTCTCATGTCGACAGCGGCGATATCGAAGTAAATTCACGATAAGGGAACTTTCTGAGTTGCGAAAGCGAAGGGAAAAAGTAACGAGAAACTGCCTGGAAATTTACTTCTCTACTGCTACTATCAACTGTGAATGGGAACTTTTACAGGCCTAACAGCTAGGTTACGGCCGTCCCAATCGGGACATTTGTTGACCTCTTCACCGAATCAGGTTGAGCCGAAGGCCCCTTCCCGTGCTGAATACGGTAATCGGCAGGGATATGCTCACAACTGGCTACTGGTGATGGGCAGTGCTACTACTGCAGAGCCAAGAATTGTTGATTGATGCCGGTTGGAATTGCCTCATTATCGATCCTTGGGAAGAATTCCAAACCATCACACAAGTCCCAAATCGCATGCATGATAATCTTTTCATACAATTTTCCGTATCAGAGCCACTCAAGCAATAACAAGCCAGCCCATCATGAGCCCGTGCGACGAACAAGAACCGATTGCCATTATTGGCACAGCCTGCCGCCTGCCGGGGGAGGCGACATCGGTGGGAAGACTTTGGGACATGATTAGCCATGGCAGAAATGCCCATGGAAGAGTACCGTCTTCGCGGTGGGACGCAGATGTGTGGTACCATCCTGACCCTGATCGTAAAGGATCTGTGAGTACCACCAGTCGAAGATCGTACTACCGAGTTAACCGTTCAATCATCACAGATTAGTGTGAAGCATGGATACTTCCTGGAGCAGGATGTCTCTGTCTTTGATGCACCCTTTTTCTCCATGACCGCCAAGGAGGCAGCTGGAATGGACCCAATGAAAAGACTTCTGCTGGAAGTCAGTTACGAAGGCTTTGAGAATGGTGAGCTTTCTCGACGATTTTGTGTTAGAGATCATGAGTAACACTGAACATAGCGGGGATTACGTTGGGCGATCTGACGAATTCTCAGACGGGAGTCTACGTCGGCTGTATGACAAGCGACTATGAGCAACTCTCAACACACGACATTTTGGATGTCGGAGATGTAGCGGCATCTGGGATGAGCGAAGCGATGACCGCAAATCGAGTTTCATGGTTTTTTGGACTTCGCGGACCTAGCCTTACACTCGACACAGCCTGCTCATCGAGCTTATACGCGCTGCACTTAGCTTGCCAGTCACTCAAATTAGGCGAAACGAACATGGTATGAAGCCCCCTAGGTTGGTGAGGGACGTATCCACTAACACATGCTCAGGGCCTGGTCGCTGGCGTTAACTTGATTTTGCACCCCAATTTCATGCATCAACTATCCTCCATGCATATGCTTAGCCCCGAGGGCATCTCACACTCGTTCGACCACAGAGCCAATGGTTATGGGCGAGGTGAGGGTATCGCGTGTATCGTCGTCAAAAGATTGAGAGATGCATTACGCGACGGCGACACCATTCGAGCCGTTATTCGCGGTACTGGGACCAACGCAGATGGCAAAACACCGGGAATAACACAACCTAGCGCTGAAGCACAGGCCGAACTCATTCGGAGCACCTATGAGAAGGCCGGACTATTATACTCAGACACGCAGTATTTCGAAGCTCACGGCACGGGTACCCCGCTAGGAGTAAGTCAAACAGGCGTCGTAAAACTCTTTGACACCACTAATCCCATCCCAGGACCCCATTGAACTGTCAGCAATCGGCGCAACCCTTGGCTCCGGGCGCTCGCCAGAGTCTGGCCCCCTGTACGTCGGTAGCATCAAAGCCAATGTGGGACACACAGAGGGCTGCTCAGGCCTTGCTGGAGTTCTGAAATCGGTTCTTTGCTTGGAAAAGGGCATACTCGTTCCGACAGCCGGGATCGAAAAGGTGAACCCCAACTTGAAGCTGTCTGAGTGGAAATTGGCTTTGCCTTTAGAAAACATGGCTTGGCCTTCTCAAGGCCAGCGGCGCATCAGTGTCAACTCATTCGGGTTTGGAGGTGCCAACGCCCACGTTATTCTCGATGATGCACAGAATTACTTGAGAAACCGTGGGCTACAAGGAAATCACACTACAACCGTTCCTGAAGATGATTCTTCCGAGTCTGGCATCAGCATGGGTTCCGACTCACCTCGCCAAGAAAACGTTAAGCGACTCTTTGCACTTAGTACGCGAGACCAGGCTGCGATAGAACGCCTAGTTCAGTCTTACGGGGATTTCTTGTCGAACAAGGAAGCAACTTCGAGTCCGAGATTTCTATCTGACTTTGCTTACACACTGTCAGAGCGACGAACTCATCTCGAATTTCGCAGTTTCGCCGTGGCAGAGTCCGCCATAGACCTGCAAAACCAACTCAACAAGGGCCTGGCGAAGCCTAAAAGAGCAACGAAACACGATAACCCGATCTTTGTATTCACTGGACAAGGTGCACAGTGGCCCGCGATGGGCAAAGAGCTACTCAATAATTGCATATTCCGGACGAGCATCCACAGGTCACAAGCCCTTCTCGAGCATTACGGTTGCCCATGGGACTTGATCGACGAAATGTCCCGGACCAACGAATCAAATATTGATCTCCCTCAGTACAGCCAAGTGCTGTGTACTGTTCTCCAGATTGCTCTCGTTGATTTGCTTCAAGAGTGGGGAGTGAGGCCAAGAGGAGTTGTTGGCCATTCTAGTGGTGAGATTGGTAAGTGAATTAGCTAGCCCGCTAAATTGCAAATCCGGTGACCTTTCACTGACACACCCACAAGGCGCTGCATATGCTGCTGGCCTTCTATCTCGCTGTAATGCGGTAAAGATTGCGTATTTACGAGGCATTTTTTCAGCAAAGGTGACCGATGCTGTTGCACCTCGAGTAGGCGCCATGGCAGCTGCTGGGCTATCCCAAGAAGAGGCTGAAAGGTACATTGAACAGGTACCATCAGGTTCAGTCGTGGTAGCTTGCGTCAACAGCCCCTCAAGCGTAACTTTGTCCGGCGATCAATATGCCGTTACGAAGTTGTGCAGCGCCATTTCCACCGATGGGAAGTTCGCAAGACTGCTTCGGGTCAAAACAGCCTACCATTCACCTCACATGGCAACAGTCGCCCACGAGTACAACAACAACATGGGCAATATTATCCCTCTGGGCGAAGCCGAACAAGTTTGTCCAATGTTCTCCTCGCTCACTGGCGCTACCGTCACCTCCAAGGATCTAGATGCGTCGTACTGGATGAAGAACATGTGCGAGCAAGTTCGATTCTCGCCAGCGATGACTGCCTTACTAAACTACACGCCAGAGACTGCACAGAGTCGGGGTCGCAATCGATTGCAGTGGAGCGCCTTCGTCGAGATCGGCCCTCATGGGGCTTTGCAAAGTCCAGTGTTCGAAATTGTAAAGGAAAGCCAGAACAAGACCGCAAAGGAGGCCCCGTATCTCTCCGCCATTGTCCGCAACAAGGATGCAGAGATGACGGCGCTACAGCTAGCCGGTCAGCTTTGGAGTTCAGGTCATAGCATAAACCTTTTGCGAGTGAACTGCATCTATCCGGAGTCTTTACCACTCTCATTGCCCGACCTACCGTCTTATCCTTGGAACCATAGTAAGAGCTACTGGCATGAGTCCGCGATGGCTCAATCAGCCAGATTCCCAGGTGGTCCTCGCACCGATCTATTAGGGGTGTCGGTCAACCTGCAAAATCCCATGGAGCCCCGCTGGCGCAACTATCTCCGTATTGCCGAGAACCCGTGGATCGAAGACCACAAAATTACTGGAACCGTGCTTTACCCTGCGGCTGGCATGATTGTAATGGCCTTGGAAGCTGCATGCAAATTACAAGACAACTCGAGGAAGCTCAAGGGCATCGAATTTCAAGACCTCAAATTCGAGCGTGGTCTCGTCGTACCTGCAAGAGAACAAGGCCTCCAGACGGAAGTCAGCCTCAGACCAGACGAAGCGCTTTCATTCACTTGGAAATTCGCTGTTTATTCTTTGCCATCGAAAGGCTCGTGGACCAAGCACTGTCATGGAACGGTGAGCCTGGAGTACGAAAACGCCGAGCAGTTTTCCGCAGCACCCTCGGAAGAGAAATGGAGAGTCTTGACTAGCGATTGGAACGACCTGAAACACAAAGACTCCCACGAAATTGAAATGGAAGACTTCTACGATCAGCTTGAGTCTGTTGGAGTTGAGTACGGGCCGACTTTCAGAAATGTTTTTCGAGCGGTTGCAGTGACTGGCAAGCACTGCGCCCATGGATGTATCAGTATCCCAGACACCAAGTCTTCCATGCCTTTCGACTTTGAGTACCCCCATCTGATACACCCGGCAACCATGGACGCCATCTTCCATCTACTCTTCATTGCCTTTTCCGATGGCAAGCCCTTTCAAGACGCTGCGGTTCCTTACACGTTGAAGCACATGTACATTGCTGCAGATCTACCTCAGGGTGAGGGCGGTGTGTTCAGTGGTTACGCGAAGCGTCTTCGAACCAACGGCCGTGAGACCTCCGGTGACTTGATTGTGTCTGATGAGACCTGGAGCAGTCCGAAATTGATTATCCGCGACTTTGCATTGAGACAAGTGACATCTTCACAAGATTCTTCGTCTTCGAGCGAAAAGACTGAGCGAAAGGTTTGCGCAAAACTGAGATGGAAGGAGGACATCGACTTCGTTCGCTCATCTGCATCTTTTCTTAACTCGGACCAGGATCATTGCGGCGAAGTTGAGCTTGCTTGCGATAATAAGGTCTTGACGGCTCTAGCGAAATTGCTGGATATGTTGCATCATAAGAGGCCAGGCTACGAGATGCTTGTCGTCATGCAAGACGCTTTGAATAATTCTCGTCTTTTCCTAGAAGCTGTACTCAATATCTTTGAGAGAGCTACACGCAGAAAAGGAAGGAAACTTCACATCGTAACGACTTCAGAGGCGGCTGAAAGTCTTGCCAAAGAATTGTCTTCCACCAGATACGGATTATCAGAGATTCAAACCTGGAACCCGACGTCCCAGGACGAGCCTCTGCTCTCGAGTGAATCTTTTGACTTCATTATGAGCATAAGGTCAAATCATCATGACGATGTCTCCTTTGTCCGCTCGACATTACCCGCGCTGCGACATCTTATACGATCGACGGGGTATCTCTGCTTGGCGGATCTGAATCACCTCGGCTCAACACTAAGGCACGATGATGAGTCGATGATACTTACAGCAAGAATGGAGACGAAAGTTTTCCTACGGGATGAGATCAGCAAAATGACACTAGTAGTCGCAAAGAAGCCAACCCTTTCGTCACTTGACTTTTTGCCGTCTGAAGTCTTTCTGCTACACAGGCCGGATTTCACTCCAGCAACAAAGCGTCTTCTGGACACTTTGAGTGAAAAGTTAAAGTCACTCGGCGGGAAAGTTACATTGGCATCAATGTCAGAGATAGATCATTTGAAAGGAAAATGCATCATTTCTCTACTAGAGGTCGATTTGCCCCTTGTTTACGACTGGGATGCACAGAACTTTGAGGATTTCAAGCGTCTGGTTTCCAACGCCTCCCAAATCCTCTGGATCACGCGTGGTGGTCTCATACAACATTGGAAAGAGGGGTTGGAGTTCGCACCAACACAGGGCCTTCTCAGGGTCATGCGTACTGAATATTCCCAGGTCAAGTTGCCACATCTTGATTTGTCCAGAGCCAGTAGCCTAAGCGCGAGTAACACTGCCAGTATCATCTTTGATATCTGGTGTAACTTTGCACAAGGGGAATCTGCTCAGAATGACATGGAATACGCGGAATTCGACGGTAGAGTGTTTGTTCCGCGGTTCGTCGAAGATGAAAGCATGGACGCAGATTTACAAAATCCAGAAAGAGTTCTCGGGTCGGAGAAGGGGACTCTGGACAGCAGAAAAAGCTTGACGCTGATTCGACAAGGCAGCGAATCTGTTTGGGTTAATGAATCGGAGTCTCCTACGCCTCTTCTTGAAGGCGAAGTTGAGATTACTGTTGAGCTGGCGCTTGCGCATACCACATCAGTCTCTGAAGGTGCACCCGGCACTCTTGTTTGCTCTGCGATTGTTGGAACAGTAACCGCGATATCATCTTTGGAGATGACAACGAGAGTTGGACAACGCGTCATCGCGATTCATTCAGGGCCATGCAGAACTAGCGTTCGCGTTCCCATGTCGTTGGTTCGATCGATCTCTTCAAGTCTGCCGCCCGAAGAAGTTTTGACAACGTACTACTCATTTTTTGCTATTGGTTTTGCGTTAACACAGACAGCAAGACTCGAAAATGGCCAGACTGTTCTCATCCGTGGCAGCGACTCGCCGTTTGGCAGAGCAGCGATCCGACGAGCACAGGGAATTGGAGCAGAAGTTTTTGTTGCTGTGAAGACTTCCAACGCAACAGGTCTCGCTGCAACTGAGATGGGAGTTGACCAGGCTCATGTTCTGGATGACGACTATGATTCTTGCATGGACGAGATCCTTCGTCAGACTCAGAATCGGGGAGTGGATGTTATACTCAACTGCCTCCCTGGAGGAATTGACCCTAACTGGGTCGAATGTCTCTGCGACTTCGGGACTTTCATCTCAATGGAGCCCAGAGCATCCGGGCTCCCTCCCAGCCTGGTTGCTTCGCGCCGCAACGCCACCTTCGTGAGCTTGGACGTGTCTCCCCTCTTTAAATCAAAGCCGAAGCTTGCCAAACGCCTCTTTGACGAGACTTGCAAACTTCTTGAGACTGAAGACCTCATTCCACCGGATCCTCGATCCGTCAAATCGGTTTCTGATGTTGATGACATAGTGTCACGGTTTGACGGTGGCGAAGCACCTAGCCACATAGTCCTGACGTTTGACGCCCACGCCCAAGTTCTACTGCGTCATGCCAAATTACCTCAGCTGCAACTAGACAAACAAGGCACTTATATCCTCGCAGGAGGTCTTGGTGCACTAGGCCTCAAGATTGCGGATATGATGTTTGATCATGGCGCTGGACGTGTCGTGTTTCTCTCTCGGTCAGGAGGACAGAATAATTCAGCCGACCTAGATTGCTTCCGTCAACGAGGCCTGGCCATTGATGCATTGAAGTGCGATGTATCAGTTTCATCTCAAGTTGATGAGGCAATTCGACATCTTCAGGGGCAAGGGCGGCGCATTCGGGGCGTGATCCAGTGTGCAATGGTGCTTGAAGTAAGTTATTGAAGGAGAGTGACATATTGGCTCGAAAGCACTGCGCTAACAACAGCTTCCCAGGACGCAATCTTTGAAAATATGATATACGATCAATGGCAAAGGTCAACTTTGCCCAAGATTCAGGGCACAATGAACCTTCATGAGTTCACTCCTCGTGACGTGGACTTCTTCATCCTCTTATCCTCAATCACTTGCGTCATTGGAAACGCCGCGCAATCGAACTATGCCGCAGGAAACACATTCGAAGATGCGTTCGCTCATTTCCGTCGTAGCCAGGGCCTCGCTGCAACAGCAATTGATGTTGGACTTGTCATCGACTCGGCTCACTTCACGGGCGGCTTTGATATGGACGCTTATTTCCAGATGTATGAGCATCGGTGGGATGGTTTACAGACGACCCAGTCAGAGCTTGACGCCGTTTTGAAAGCTGCCATGCGAGGTCGGACAGCAGACGGAAAACTCATCGAGCCGCAGATAGTTCTCGGCCTGGGTAGTTCAATGCCCGTTAGTCCTTCATCGGCAGTATGGACCAAGGACCCGAAGTTCAGTCACCGGGTCAGTCATACTTTGGTCAATGACACAGATTCTCTTTGCAGACAGGAACCTCCCGCGAAACGACTTGCTCAAGCGGAGAATACCCAGGGGGCGGTCAGTATTGTGGAAGAAGTCCTGCGAGGCTACGCAGCACAGATCATGGACGTAGCAATGACAGAAATTGACACGGAAAAAGCTTTCTATGACTTTGGAGGTATGCTATCACAGGCCTATCCAATCTTGGTCCGGCATAAATTACCGATCATGCTGACATACCACCTAGTTGATTCATTGAAGGCCGTTGAGCTCCGGAACCGCATCTTCCGTGATGTGCAGAGCGATATATCAGTATTTGAGTTGTTGAGCCCCTCGCCTCTGTCCAAGTTGGCAGTAGACATTCTAAGGAAAAGCAAGTTCACGGCTAAACAGTAGAGCACTGAGTTCATGGAACAAAGGAGCGTAGCGAACGACATCCCCATGAACCCCATGCCACATTAATGGGATCCGTGGAACGGCAATGTTATGCAACGACTCACAGAAAAACAGCTTGGTTTCAGGATCATTATGATTTAAACTACCTTGATTTATTGTCTTACGCAAGTAATAGTCAGACTCCTTTTTCCAATACCAATTAACCCATTGTGATATATTGAAGTAAGGTAGGTGTGAGGGAACGTCGACAACCCCTGCCGCTGCCTTATTTCTCGGAAGCCCTCATCGCCAAGGCCATAGCTAAAACTGCGCCTGGTGACAACAAGCCGCTTGCAAGAGTAAGGCCGGCCACTCTTACGAAGAAAGAGTGTTCTAGAATTCGGAACCAATTATACTGCTTTCGAAATCTTCGGAATGAGCGAGATGATCTAAAGATAAGATCAGTCATCGGAACCAAAGTCGCCGTGATAATGAAGATGTCCCATTGTAGAAAGTCTCTAGCACCATCAGCAATGACTGTAGGAGATGCTGTGTTGATAGAGGTAGCGGGTACGAATGTCCGACGTAATTCCCCATGTTCTAAACATGCCAACGCCCACACGTGCCCAGTCGCGGCGGTAGCCCCCGAAATGAGCAAAGATGCTGCGATAAAGTTTTCCGATGCGTGTTGGTTATACTTAAAGTTGGAAGATCCTGGAATTTTGCCTTGAAGCCAGATGAATAAAGGATGGGCAAATGCGAGTGCGAGTGGAGTGAAGCGATACAAAGCTATCAGTCCTTGCCTTTGGTTCGTTGAAAAGGTTGTAGTAAATGCCGGAAACAGAAGCATCGCGGGTGTAATTGCTCCCAAAATCGCGGCTGGGACTAGAGCAAGGGCTTCTTCTGGGTTTGAAGGACCAATCTCGTGGTTTTTCGGTTGGTCCTTCTCCTCCTCCAAGAACCTTTGGACGTGGGCGAAGCAGTAAAGAGGATAAACAGCCGCGGCACCCCACGCCTGGTTAAAGACTCCCCAAAATAAGTGCTCACTTACACACAGAAGGATTAACATGAATACATGCGACTGGGCACGATCATTTTTCGGCACTTACATGTTCGTCCAAGGCCGTTTTTTACCCCTGCTCCAACCCAAGACAAGCATACAATGCGACATCGTCTGCATAGTGGTAAAAAGGCTGACCAGCAGCATACGGTCTGAACGCAATCCATTGCTGAGAATGTTGTTGTAAAAGATGACTGCTGGAACAAGCAGCTTGTCGAATGTCTGGAGGCCGGTGAAATTGGTTCGGAGCATGTCGCCATTGGGGAATATTCCCGTCTGCTTCACCATCCCGACCTCTCTCGCTGCACCACAGCGAATCATTCGCCCCCACAAAGAATCATAGCCCACCAAGCTCAATCCAAGAAAATAAGTGTGCATCTTCAAGTTTTAGTTCGTGATGTTGGTGCGCTGACTTCGCGTAAGATGAGCTCCGATGGAGGGTATGCGGGTCTTTGTAGAAAGGGTCATCGGTTGTGCCAAATTCCGGCGAGTCATTTGTAATCCTTCAGTGATGGAAGATGTTTCAATGATTAACCTTACTACTAATACTAGTCTTCCCCTCAAATACCCGCTCCATTGACTTTGCAGCCGAAATATGAAGGATACTCCCAGACTTCCTTGTAGTACTCCAATGTTTTCGTGAATTTCATGTATATGTAGAGGCAACAACTGACCCCTATCACTGTCGAAAGTGTCATCCCCAAATATAACCAGAACCACGCTGAAAGTTCAGGTACTCCATGCAAGATTCCAATTTTTCTATACGAGGCGTCCTTGTTTCCGAGTAGCCAGCAACCTGACTTTCCGACCACAAACAACGCAGCAGTCGCTGCCGTCATTGTGAAGACCAAAATAGGCTTCGAGTTTGGAGGCTTCTCAACCTTAACCCGTTGGGCATCCCAGACTGCGCCTAGGTCATTACCATCTTCCTGCAAGGCAAACTTGTTAGCAATGATAAACGCCTTCCCATTCCGCTTTTGTGGACTCACATATTCGACAAGCACCCCAATTTGGAACTCTTTCAGCGTCTTGTATGCATCCTCTGAATGGCCTACATATTCGAAACTTTCAGTGCCGTCGGATCCCGCAACATCCTTCAAGACTTCGATGCCCCCAGGATGATCATCGGCATATTTGGTGACGTCGTACACTGAATAATCCAATATCAGTCTCAGTGATAGCGGATGTTCAATATCTTGCTTACCTCTGCCCCGGATTGATATCCATAGGTCATCAAGTTCGTGATGTTTAGACAAATCTGACCGGCCGAGTCTCTGCATGATGCACTATACTGTTGACGGTTTCACGGAGTGATTTTGGTTAAGGTCGCTCGATACTAGTCTCTCATGTGGGCTGTTTGCCACACAACTCTCGACTTTGGTCGCTTGGTTGGTTCCCATCGATGATCGGCTTCGGCTGTCGCCAAAATAGCGAAATTTGCCCAACTCGGGAACGGGGTCTCCCAAGCGGGGATACGTCCGGAGATCTGTTAACTCGGATAGGTCCAAAATGGTCTCCGGCATCTCGTTCTGGATTAGTCCTATTGGATATTTACAGGGGTGCCCATGTTGAGACGGGCGTGCAGGGGAACGACAATGGGAATCGAAGTCTCGACATCTTTGGTACTCTGTATTGACGGGCGTCAAGCCCAGAGTGATCTTGAATTTCGCAGAAAAACACACCGTCTCTTATATCATCTTGCAATTGTTGATTTCGTTGCTTTACGGGGAACCACGTCTTCTGTACTTGCCATCTCCAACCTCGCGTGTAAGACTCCACTAAAGCTTTCCGCAATGTTCCAGCAGCAATTCACAATTGGCCATGGCTCCTGTGAGCGATGCCAGACCTTGAATCTGCCGAGTGTCAAAAGCATGCAAGAACTCAGATCCGGGATTGCGCGCATTTTTTCAGTCTCTGATTCTGAATGTGAGTCTTCAATCGGATATCGACTGCAATACACGACGCCAAGATAGCGACTAACCGTTGTGAAGCTATTTGTTTTTATAATCGAAGAGACGTTCTCACTTCTCTTGATGAAGTTGAGAGGAGTGATGGTCCAGTACAGGTCAGGGTGAATGACGAAGTGGTCAGAGAGCCGTTGGGACCAGAGCCATTACCACACGTTGGCAACCGCTACGAACTCTATCCAGATCCGCTTGGGAACTATGATCGCCTCTTTGACCGGTATGGGCCTGTTATCAAAACGATCAATATGGGCGTGGTGACATACCTTACCAATGATCCCAATGTCTCTCGCGAAGTTCTCCGCGAAGGGGAATACTTCACCAAGACTACATCAGATCCCGGCCATCCTCTGTACTACATGCGAAATAACGAGGCGCTCTTTACTTGCGACAGCGATGCGCCAGCGTTCGAATTAGCGCACAAGTACATTCCGCCCAGCTTAACGCCGAAGGCAGTCCGCCACTACACGCCAACTGTTCTAGCTTGCGTCGGGAGATCATTCAACGTTTTTGATGAGCTCGATGAAAAGCAGCTGGCATTCAATGTTTATCATTACACATTCAAGATGGCTGGAGAGATCATCTGGAAGGTCATTCTTGGCATGGAGCTAGGTCACTTTGACTCGATTGACACAAAGCCTCATGAAACCATTCGGCTTCTTGGCGAGTATCTTTCGCTCATGAAGAAAACCTCTTTGCGCGGAAGTTGGTATGGATACTTGCCATTCGGGATGCCAAAGAGACTCAAGCTAGTGAGACAACTCTTGTGGGACGGCGTTGCTAAAGGCATTGAGGATTCAGTCAAGTCCAGGGGAGATCTGCCAATGAAAGACGCTGCACTACATTCTACCAGCGTCGCTGACTACCTTCGCCGGGCCACCGACGAGAAGGGAGAAAAGTTGCCCGAAGAGATCATGCTGAGTAACTGCGTCATTATGATTGGAGCTGGCTTTGTAACGACCTCTTCCCTCCTAGCCTGGCTGATCTACGCCTTGGTCAAGTATCCCGGAAATCAGCAGCGTCTGCTCAAAGAACTTGTTGACAATGGGGCTTCTCCTAGCAAAGAGTGGAGCTATGATGAGCTGACCGAAATGCCGTTTCTCGACAAATTCGTAAAGGAGACACAGCGGATGCACAATCCGTCTTTCCAAACGGCGAGAAACGCAAAGCAAGATGTCGTACTTCCGGGCGGGTACTTCCTACCTAAGGGGTCTGTTATCATTCCAACTTTCCCTTCTCTACACAAGAATCCAGTGCATTGGGATAATCCGACGCGTTTTGATCCAGATCGATGGGACACTGAGGAGGTAAAGGGCCGGCACAAGATGTCTTACACTCCATTCGCGGCAGGGACCAGGGGGTGTGTGGGGTATAACCTCGCTCTCCTTGAGGTGAAGAGTGTCATGGCAAAGATGGTTTACCGCTATCACTTTGAAGATGCGTCTACTGAAGCCGTGGTGTATGATCCTGAGTTTATTGTCATTAGGCCATTGAACTTCTATGCTAGGGCGGTGCGTAGGACACAGTGGCCCTCGAGTCAGGAGGTATGAGGTTGAGTAGGTCTGATTTCGTTTTCTCTGCTTCCATTCTGATCAACACCACATTTCAAGCTTGTACTACCTTACTTTACAACTCTGTCATGATTGAAAATTTCTCTTAGGATCTATGACACATGCAGATGCACTGTAGTACGATAAGTACTTTTTTAACAGAAGATTGGACCCTTCACTATTAGGTGCTTAGCTCCAGATGAGTATGTTCGAAGAGACAGAATGTCCGAGGTTTTCAGTCAGTAGCTGGCATTGAGTTTAAGCTCGGCTTCCCCTTATGGTGGTTCCGGGACGGAATTGGTCAACCCCGAATCTCTCAAAACCTTCATAATTGTGGACGAGATAACGTTACATGGACTCAGACATAGGTAAGCTTAGTACAATGTTGTGCGACAAGCCCGTAGTGATGACATTGAGATCAATCTGTGGTTCATGAGAGAACAGTTATCATCATTACATGAGACATTCTAGAATAATTTAACTACCATGGCTACCAATACATTCACTGCGACGGTCATTCAAGCCGAGACAGGTGCAGCGAAGGAAAACTTGAATGAGATCACTACTCAACTCACCGTATTCGATCTCATTCCACCAAGAGTGTATATCAAGTTCATTGTCTATCTACCTCTGAAACCACAAATCAGCTTCCAACAGGCATTTTCTCACCTACAGTCTGGTCTTCACTCAACCTTGCGGCAATTTCCTTTCCTCGATGGTCGTATCTACCCTCGCAAGGAGCATGAGACCGGCTGGAGACCAGGGCACATCGTAGTGTCTTACGACCCAGACGGCTCAAGCGCCACAGAAGAAGCTCCCCGACAGCTCGCCTTTAAGGACTTGTCACAGGTGCTGCCCGACTATGAGGATCTTCGCGACGCAGGATTTGAGTTCTCTGCTTTCGATGATGAGCTCGTTCTAGCTGCCCCATTCGTGCCAGACTTGACGGGCGGTGCCGACGTCTTCTTGGCGCAAGCGAACTTCGTCAATGGAGGATGCATTCTTGCGACGGGATTCCACCATTCCGCTAGCGACGCGACCGGTATGGTTACGGCGATGCGTGCGTGGTCGGAACACTGCAGAAACCTCGCGCATCCGGATACCAACGTGTGCAGCTGGCTGGCTCCGGAGAGCTTCGATCGCACCCTTCTGGAGCGGCTGTGGAGTAAGACGCCTGCCAAGGCTGTTGCCAAGATCCCGCGCGATACTTGGGGCTTTCTCGGCTTTCAGCCGCCAGATGCGGAGGAGGAAACGGCTACTGCTACGGCCCCACCTGCGGCCCCGCTCCGGACCATGGAGTCTAGCATTTTCTACATCTCTCCGGACAACTTCAACAAATTGAAGAAGGATGTTTTAGATGACTCTCATGACGGGACGGGACTGTCGGCCAATGACGCACTCTTAGCGCTTTTCTGGCGCGCTCTCATGAAAGCGCGATACAAAGCGGCCATCGCATCCGGCCAGCCAGCGCCGGCGGACGAAGTGTCATACTTGGAATCTCCCGTCGACGGCCGCACGGATTTCGACCCAGAGCTTCCGTCGTCGTATGCTGGGAATCTCGTTATTGTCAACAAAGTTCCGATGCGGGTGGCCGAGCTCGCGTCGCCGACTACGAGCTTGCGCGATGTCGCTCTGCAAATTCGGGCACAGGCGGGCAAGGTGAACCCAGGCCTTGTGAAGGACGCGTTCACCCTCATGCGCGAAGTTCCGGACTACACGAAGCTGAAGCATGCATTCACCCGACTCGATGGATTTGATGTCATGATCACGTCAGTGTTGCTGCTGCCGTTGAATAAGATCAACTTTGGCGACTACGTGTTTGGCAATGATGGCAAGCCGGAGTCGCTGCGACCCTTGATGGATGCCTTCAATGCGAATTTCAGGCTTTGCATGGTGTTGCCGATGAAGAGTCACGGGGGTATCGAGCTGCTTATTAGCTTATTCGCTGACGAGATGGAGCAACTGCTGGCAGACGAGGAGTTTGCAAAGTATGCTGCATTTTACTGTCATTAGGTAGCCATAGTCTGTCACTTAGTAGAACAAGTTCAATGCCCCAAACAAGTCGGCTATCTACATGAACATCTGTGTCTGTTGTCTGTTCAAATTCCTCACCTTTACCGCCTCACCTTAATGACGGTATGCAGCGCTTCGTGTCGGGGGTCCAGCATTGACCACTGAAGACAGCCCAGTACCTGAGCCTATTCAGTAGCGTGACGCTGCGTGAGAGCTCGAGTCCCTGTCAAGCAGCACGTGTCTGAACAAGACCAAGCTCGGCAACACCTTATTCGGAGTCGATACAGAAAAGATGTCACCGTCCGTGTGGTTCACTGCTTCAGACTCAGAGGTGCCGAGGAATAAACTTAGCAAGCCTTATTATGAGGGGCAATGAATCGTAGTCTCCCGGCAGCTATCAGTCCGGCCTCCAGCTAGACACCAATCGGTGTCTTACTACAGAATCGGTCGCGTGTTCCCACCCACCAGTCTGGGTGTGTTAAACGCATCTAAGGTCTAGATCCCTTGTCCTAATAACAGACCGCTCATTCAGATCCCCGCGAGCGCGACGTGCGGAATATGGTGCCCAGACGCGCTTGCGCGACAGCTCACTGATGTGCATCAGCACCTGATCACGGGGTGCATTGGTAGCGCGGCCGTTGCTCCTGCAAAAGAATAGAGAATGTTCCATGCGACAATTTCTACTCAACGCTCCCGGGGGCCGAAGCGCCCGCTCGTGGCCCAATCCAGTATGAGGCATTTGATGTCTGTTCCCAATCGAGCTTGGGAGGTTTGGGGCTGTGTGGCGCGAAGGCCTGCGTCAAAAACTTTGGACGAGTTCTACGTCGCATGCGAGAGCGGCTATGACGGCAACAGATTAATTGCTGTTCATATTTATCGCGAAGAATGCAAGATCCTCTCGAGACTTGCGGCTTTTGAGTATGCCTGATATCAGCTTTCGGGGTTTTCAGGTAGATAAGGTAGTTCGTCCGGCAGTGAAAGCTGGACATTAATACCGCAGAGGAAAAAGAGGCCGCCCCATGGGGAAAGTTTTGTTATGGCTCCGCCTGTGTGAGGCGGTGCCCATGATGTCGCTCTAGAACCTATCTCCTCGGTTGGGCGCCGGGCATCCCCTTAGTTTCTCTACCTGAAGTAGCCGAGTAGTCTCAAAAACCTTCATATTACCCGTCCTTGTCCTCATCCCATTCTCGAACACGAATCGTCATTGAATCGGTATCTTTGGTGGCTTTTCCATTCTCCGACTCCCAAGAGCGACCAACATCGTCACAGCACAGCACTCATCACGGACTTTTCCTCAAACTATTGGAATGGTCACCACTTTCGCCAGATCTCGCGACCACAAGTCAGTTCGATCACCTCATTACTCTGATCCAAACATCTGCCAGGATATGGCAAAGCGTACGAAGGAGCGATACCTACGAGCACACCACTCGAACGTACGGTAAAGGAACATATTGGACAAGATTTAGACCCTCGACTTGGCACTAGTACCTCTTCGGCCTTCAATCGCATCAAAGAAGAGAGAACATAACGTCATGTCGCAGAAGGAAGACGACAAGTCCATCCGGGGACTCGAAGATGCGACCCTGTTGAGTCCCAACGGAAGCTGTCGGCATGTGGAAAGCATCTCGAGTCCTCGAGGAAGAGAACCCGAACGAGGGACGACCCGTGACGTAGCCAACATGGCCATGTTTGAATCCCCAACTATGCGGCCTCTGAGCAGACGTCCCACCATCGAGTCGAGGCGCACGACGTCGCCGCCCAACTCCGTCAAGGCATTTGCCAATGCGCGCCGCAGAGGACAGGATGTCGAAGCGCACGATCCGAGGGCCTCTTCGCGCAGACCTCAGGCCGAGGTTGAGAGTAGCAATGACTATGGCCTCCGGGTATCTCAACACTATTCCAATAGTATCAGTCGTAGCTTCCACAGCCGCAAGGCTCTTGATCGCGGTGCTCACGAAACCTCTTCGCCCGTGCCGAAGCCCAAGTCATCTCCCGAGGCCGAGGACACCAAGCTGGACGACGTCCAAAAAGATGGGCTCCACATCGACTTTGACTATTTGGAGACATTGATTGACGCTGAGAGTCGTGACCAGTTTGGCAGTTCCGACTTTGTCAATCTTCCGGATAGTTCCATCCCTACCGCTACGCGCATGTTTACCTCCGATGGAGACTTCATCGATGTTGCATCCCAAGCAGCTTCCATCGCGGGAGAGAAGGAGGCGACAGCACCCCAGCAGCCGCCCCCGAGGGCCAGCCAGCACATTGAACAAAGTCGCTTCAACTACTTCTCCTCGGCCTTGGAGTCAACCATTCATGCGGCGGAATTCGGCGACCTCGTCCTCCCAGGCGAGAGCATCAGGTCCTTGTTCGAGATGCCCGAGGCAGAGGCCGATGGTGTCTGGTGGCTTAACATGAACAACCCGACTGGCAGCGAGGTCTGGACGATTTGCAAAGCCTTTGGGATCCACCCACTTACCATCGAAGATATCATCCACCAAGAGAGTCGCGAAAAGATCGAACTGTTTCCGCTGTACTACTTCGCCTGCTTCAGGTCGTTCATCGTCGTCGAGGAAGATAATGAAAAAGACTATCATCCGTTCAACGTTTATGCGGTAGTCTTCAGAGAGGGGATACTCAGCTTCAGCTTCACTGCAAACTCGCATGCATCGACGGTTCGATTCCGGATTTCGCAATTGAAGGAGCAAGTTTCTCTCAGCAGCGATTGGATCTGCTACGCGTTGATGTAAGCCAAAGCCGCCTCAGATGTCCCTCAAGGAGGTTGCTTCTTGTAATGAACCTCATCTGACACCAGCGCAGCGATGACATCGTGGACTCATTTGGACCAGCGATCAACGAGATCGAACGCGAGGCCGATGCGATCGAAGACCAGGTGTTCATCACTCGTGTAGATGATAACCAAGCCTTTCTTCGGAAGATCGGATACACCAGAAAGAACGTGATGAGTCTCATGCGCCTACTCGGCGGGAAGGCAGACGTGCTTCGTGCTTTCACTAAGAGATGCACTGAAGATTTCGATGTCACGCCACACATGGACATTGCTCTTTACCTTGGCGATATTCAAGATCACGCGGTAACGATGATGCACAGCCTTGTCCACTTCGACACCATGCTCTCACGATCGCACAGCAACTACCTGGCGCAGCTCTCGATTGACAACATCGATATGGGTAACCGGACGAACGACTTCTTGAGTCGGGTGACGGTCATCGCCACTGTTATTGTTCCTCTCAATGTTGTGTGTGGTCTTTTCGGCATGAACGTCAAGGTCCCTTGGAAGGATACTGACAACCTTAACGCGTTCTTTGGAATCCTGGGCAGCATAACTGCTTTCGCTCTGCTGTCTCTTCTTGTTGCTCGACGTTTTAAATACCTCTGAGAATGATGTCGAGTAATTAGATCTATTTCTTTTCTTATAATACGTATACTTCATGACGTTGCGACAACAAATTTAATTGATTTCACGAACTACACGTGCAAGCAGTTTGCTTACTTCCATCAAGCCTCTTTATGGTCTACTCATGTGAAGTCCACGAAATTACCTTTCTGCCACCAGCCTGGAATCTTGTGGTAAAGCGAGATAAATTGGAAGTTACTTGTAACATGTTCGTTGTCAGCATGTCTCGAAGAAAGAGTATTGGTTGGCACCCGCCGTCTCTTGCATGTCGCTATTTACTTACTCACATACCATGGTGCCACCTTCTTGCTCATGTTCAACTCCCGTGCAACTCATCTCGGCGGCAATCGCAACTACGATGCCTAACCGTGCCTCCCTAATCGCGGGTGGTTTCCCATACCAAGACGCTTTGCAACTTCTTCATCCGGGAAGGCGCTGTGCCAAGCCTTGAGATCTTCCGTCTTGGCAGCTGTCGATGTCACACCAGTTCAATACGTCCTTCCCCAGTGAGACTATCACCTCCCCTTTTGATGTTGCCATGCCATTGTTTTGCGAGGCATATTCCAGTCTGCTAGAAGAGGGGAAGCTGCAGGTGTTTAAGCGACCTTCACGAGCCGCTCATGGTTCTTGCTTCTCGAATTTATAACTGAGGCTCTCAGCTTCGCATGCTTCGCCAAGATTCGATTCGTCGACGTCAAGCCTCTTATTGCCTCATCACTATTTGCACATCATTTCACCATGAAGGCGTCGCTCATCTCAGCTGTTGCCCTGGTTCCTGCGGCTCTGGGCGCGACTGTTCCTAGATCTGCGAAGGTCGACTATACTGGCTTCAAGGGTCTTCGCATCACTCTCCCCGAGGGCTCCGAGAACTTGGCCGACCAGATTAACGAGTTAGCTGCGACGATATTGAACCCCGGCGCCAAGGAACAGCTCGACGTCGTCGTATCTCCCGACAATGTCGACGCCATCAGCCAGCTGGCTGTGAACACCACGATTCTCCTCGAGGACGTCGGTGCTGCTTTTGCGGATGAAGATATGGCAACGGTTTATGCTGGTGAGTCTATGGATCACTACCACGAACTGATCTCACCTCATACTCATCGATCCATCAGTCCCCAGCGAAACCTGGTTCACTTCTTATCACAGCTATGCCGACCACTTGACTTTCTTGAGAGACCTCCAGAGCAGCTTTCCTGGCCAATCTGAAATCACTACCGCGGGCTCATCTTTCCAAGGCCGAGCGCTCACCGGCATTCATATCTTGGGAAGCGGCGGCAAAGGGTCCAAGCCGGCTGTTGTTCTCCACGGCACCGTTCACGCTCGCGAGTGGATTAGCACGATGGTGAGTAATAACTACAACATCCACAAGTATTCACTGCAATCTGAGTAATTCTAATCAACACATCATGCCAGACTACAGAGTATGTGGCTTGGCAACTTTTGACAAAGTACACAACAGACTCTGCCATCAAGGCCGTGGTTGATAAGTTTGACTGGTACATCACTCCTGTGGTGAACCCAGATGGTGCGCGCCCCTGCAGAACCTCGCCTGTAAACGGAGAGCAAACTCTTTCTTACCATTCTTCCAGGCTTTGTTTACACTCAGTCCACTGACCGTCTCTGGCGCAAAAATCGCCAGACCAACACCGGCAGTTCCTGCATCGGCCGCGACCCCAACCGTAACTGGCCGTATAAGTGGGAGCTGACCGGAGGTGCTTCGACAAGCCCCTGCGCCGAGACTTACAAAGGGGCTGCCGCCGCCGATACCCCAGAAATCAAGGGTCTTAAGGCGCAGATCGACTCTTTGTCTGCTAGCAGGGGTATCACACTCTACCTCGATGTCCACTCCTACGGACAGTACATCCTTTGGCGTAAGTTCATCCTCTCGATTGATCATGTGAGAGCACAGTTTTAACTCAAATGGTTATACATAGCTTATGGATATGATTGCAACTACGTCGCTCCCGATGACGCTGCGCTACAAAGCATGGCTCAGCGCGGTGCGACCGCTATCCGTGGCGTTTCCGGCACCAGCTACACTATCGGCAATGCTTGCCGTGCTCTGTACGCGACCACAGGCGATAGTACCGACTACGTTCACGGCGTTGGCAAGTCCAAGTACACGTACACCATTGAGCTGAGAGACAGAGGAACCTACGGCTTTTCACTTCCGGCAAGTCAGATCTCGGCTACTGTGAAGGAGACCTGGGCTGGAGTTCTTGCCATGGCCCAAGCTGCATGATGAAGGAACCATCTCGATCACAAGCCCACAAACATGACTTGTGAAGGAGTGAGGCCTCACTTGTTTCAGACATAGGAAAGTTGGGATAATTGTATAGCTTTGAAAGTATTCGTTGATCCAGCTCTGGAACTAATCAAGTTTGATTTGATCGTTGACCTCTGCCCAAGATTCATCTAGATTTGCGTTTGCACTCGGGTGTTCGTCACCCGTCGAGGCGTGAAACGTATAAGTCAGAAGTTCTACCGAGGAGGATACCAGTCGAATGCTTGTCATGTCACATTTGGTTTTGTGTTTCAAAGATTTCAGTAAACGAGGCACAAATCTTCCAACTGAGAGTCAATTAGGAACATGAAGGCTGCCAACTCAACTTGACCAAATCTCCTTCGTCAGGTTTTTGAAAATGTCCCCTTTATCCGCCGTGTTATCTAGTTTTTCACCGTATATCAAAAGCGTCTATGGGATGATGGTATCTGTATTCGATAACTTTCTAGCTCGTTTGCAGACTACCAAATATGCTACATGTACTAAGTACTTATGAAGGTTACAACGGGAAAATTCTATGACTTACTCATTTCCCTGCTTGGCACAACTAAGATAGAAGTATCTGCTAGCATACTAGCAGCTTTCAGTCATCAGGCAACCAGCTATCATCTCGGGGGTGGTATGTGTGGTAGGTGGTATGACATTCATGTGCGTCTGCAGAAGTGTGTATTTCGCGAGATCTTTCAGAAACATCCGAAACCATCAAAGATGATTGAGTGGGGGACCCTTCAGCTTAGTTTCCTACTCCATGACCACCGGCCCAACAATTAGCACGGTCTAGTAATTCCAGCGCTTGGCTACTGAGTCAGGAGCAACATAGCCAGTACAATCACTGAGTACTGATCTGTGAAGACGAAGGCAAAGTCGAGCTGGTTCCAAAGCCACGGCACACATATCATACTTGGTCTTAAAAACCCAGGAATTGTCTTGCTATTTGTTTCAGCTGCCATGTTACATGATTGTATTCCCCAAGAGTGAAGCTACACTCAGATGACATGACCGAGTAACTGGAGTTGCATAGGCCATCTCTCGTCTAACCAGAGGGTGGTCTACGAAGAGGGCTGCAGAATGATCCTTCTGTAGGTCACGAGAGGGATATCTCTATTGTCCCGAACAGAGAGTATGAGATGCATCGTCTATCCATTCAAGGTCAGCATTGAACTCAAATCCCATTTGTTATCGAAGACTTTGAAATGCCATAACACAGATAAAGACTTGCCTGATTCTTGAGTGGCTCAATCCTCACGACGCTGCTATCCGCAGTCAAGTTCGCGATATCCATGTTCTGACTGACCAAGGGAATAGTGAACCCTTCCAAGTCCCTGCCAGTCGCTTCGCGATAATGGAACCATTCAAAAGACAGGGCATCGGAGTCTGGGTCCCAGCTCTCGGCCGCATCAAAGACCAGGCTTTCACCAAACTGGTACTCAACTTGGAAACTTGACGGCCCACAAGAGCCATTGACAACAGCGACCGGCTGGTGGTTGTTTTCGCCAAATTTCCCGTTGACAGTCCACTGCATCCGGGAAGCAAAATCGTGCTGAAAATCCTCTCTCCATCGCCAAATGGTCGCGTATTTGCTTGAGAACGCCTCCCCATTCGCGCCACGGACATAATCCGCAGTATCGCTGTACAACCTGCGGCCCCCATCTGCTGTAGATGCATCTAGCAACGAGTATCGGCCGCCCCAACCACCCCACTGAGGATTGTCAATATCTCCGAGTCCATTTTGGACGAGGGACAAAAAGGCAGGGGTGTCGCCCTCCATGATGAAGGTCCAGTTGAGGTAGTGCGAACCTAGAGGTCCGATGCGGATATGCTCCTGCAGCCAATCGTTGGAGACAATTTCCGTGTTCGGACCTCCTTTATCAAAGTGGCGATACTCTTCTCCCGAAATGCCAATCCAAGTCGGTTGCGTGTATTCGTTCCAGCCGTGAAGAGAAACAATGTAGAACAACTTGGGGAACCGATCGCGAATCCAAGGCCCGGCATCATCTTGGTCTGAGATTGAGTAGACTCGGAGAGTGTCAACGAATTTGCTGACAGCATCAGCCTCGCGCGTTGACGAAACGTGTTGAAGGGCTTCAGCCAGAACAGCTGCTCCGCCCCAGACTGACACCCATAGCGGATCAGTGTCGCTCGATTTGTCGGCGGCTTGGACTAGGGCTACAGCTGCGCTGCTCAAGTTCTTCTGCTTGAGGAACGCAAGACCATAAACCGCGTGGCCACTGGACACCTTGCCCAAAAGATCCTCGGCCGAGGGATAAGTAGCGTCGGCAGGTACATTGCTGTTGAGGTTATCGACCACCTCGCCATACCCTCGGATGACCTCCTGGATGGTATCGGCATCCGTACGGTTTCGCAGCCAGGTCGAAGTTATCGCTGCAATGCCTTGGATGTCTAACTCGTTTGCGTAGGTAAGGAAACGGACGAGGCTCATCTGGTCGTCTGGTTCATTGCTCATGTCGGTGAGGACAAAGACACGGTGCTTGTGTTCGTATCGAGAGGACTGGCATTGTTTGCTGGCAAAGACCAGAGACGCAAGGATCGAGAAGAGAAAGTAAGCCAGCCAGAATGGCTGCTTCCATGCGGGCGTCATGACGAAGAGACTAGCCGGGTGCGAGAACAAGTTTAGGTCTGAGAATTGCAACAGACTGCTGGTAATTGAGTGCTTGTTTCAATCTAAGGTCTTCGCGTTGAGCGAGTCTTTGTCCTCGAGGCAAGTAAGGTCAAATATAACCTTGGAGTGTATACGATTACCCACTCCAAGGGATACCAATACTCTTTTAGGGCTAAGAAATCGGTTTGTCAACAGTAGAGCTGCTTTATAGGCAACTTGAGCCGATCGAGCATCAGATCGAACACCATCATGACTGCGTTCAGAGGTGATTGCTGCCCACATACGATCTCTTTTGCATAAATCAAGTGGTTCGACTTGACCGATCGAGTAGCCAGCCAGCAAAACCTCTACCTCGCTTTCCAAATACAATGCCCCCGTGGAAATTATGCCCGCAAGTAGCTCAGGGTTACATTACATGACGATCGAGTACAGATCGTGCACCCCGCCAAACGCGGGGTATACACGTATTAAATACCCTAGATCCGCAAAAGAGGCAATGTAGGGTGCTTATGATTTCCTACTTTGGCCAACCAGGGCTTCACTTACGTGATGGCCCAAGACCTTAAGCGGGCTCTCCGGAGCCGAATTCTGCCGTCTGGAATCCTGGTATAACTCTGCGATTGGTGTCTACCCCCATTATACAACCTGGTGTGGGACATCGTGAGCCCCCGCGGAGAAGCTCGGAAGCCGGTCCCCGGAGTCAAGACGACCGGTCATTTGTCAAATTCCACGCCGTTGATTGCTGCATGTGAGGGTTTCTAATGATTGACGATTTCAAGTCCTAACATCGAATTCATGTTCATATCGTAATGCCACGACTTGAAGACAATACCATGATGGTTCGATGAAGTGTCCCCCATGTCAAAACAGTTCAGTTACCCGAGTGTCGTCAAACAATAATTCTGTACTTATGATTACTACGCCCAGAAATTGAGCCATTGGGTAATAGCTTTACTTCCATGCAATAGTCGCTCCAGAGTTGTGAGATTCCCTTGCGAGTTCGATAATCCTGATCGCATCTCGAGACTGCCTCGCCTTGACCTCCAATTCGGCTTTACCGTTGATGGCATCTGCGAGATTCTCATAAATGCCCAGCCACCGGCCCGTTATAGTTGGGACTCGCCCAACATACTTCCTTGTCGCCTCATCAAACTTCTGGTCCTTACGGTACTCCTTGTATGTCGTCAAGGTGCCGTAAACCTCCGCAGACTCTTCGCCGAAGCCAGGCTCCAATGGTTTGCGGCCCTCTGCAATCTGCTCTTCTTGAGGGCATGTGCTTCTTTGTTGGAACTGAGAGAATCGATTAGTCAATCAAACTCTTCTTGTAGACCTTGTTGCAACTTTAGAAGCAGACTTACCTTGAGCCAAGAGCCCTTGGTGCCTCGAATGAAGTGCTTCAACTGTTGCGACATGGGCGTGGTGACTGATGTCTTCACAGTGACAAGGAGGTCTTTCTGAGGCCCTTCGTATTGCAGGATAATTGTGAAAGAGTCCTCAACCTCGCTCTCAATGCCTCTTTGAGCTCTGAAGAAGCCTGTTACGGACTTGGGACGACCGAACAGCGTGACAGCCTGGTCAATACTGTGTGTTCCTAAGAGGATGCGAAGTTGCAGTTAGACAAGGGTGATCAAAGTTGAGCGAAAGATCCAAGAAATGCATACCCAGACCAAGGGCCATGCCATCTCCAGGAGTGTACTCCTTTTTCGTCATTCCAGAGAGCCAAGGAGGCGACTCGAAGTCATAGTGAATTTCTGCCTCTTTGATATCGCCCAACGCATCCTCTTTGATGAGTTTTCTCAACGTCTGGAAATCGCCATCCTGATTTTTTCTAAGCACCTGCGCAGAGACATAATAGGGGCGAAACAATCATGAATGAGAAGGACTTACCCATCTCCGGTTTTGGAAACAGGAGAGAATCAGGCCCTTGCTCTCTGCAAGCTCGATGACATGGTCTGCTTCCTCAGACGATCTCGCAAATGGCTTGTCGGCAATTGCTGTGTGCGAGGGTCAGATTCAACATCATGATGCGGAGAGTCTGGGCTCCGGGTTAGGACATACCATGTTTTCCAGCTCGCAAGGCTTTCTCAGCAAACGAAGCATGAGTGTCCGTATGTGTTGCGACAACGATAAGTTGTGTATCAGGATCAGCGAAGAACTCCTCCTCTGTGCGATAGTGCCTGATATTAGGGAAGTCGACTTTGCAGTGGGAGCCAGGTGTCGCCGAAGACAGGTCTTTGGGAGCCTCTGCTCGTTGAAGGATGGCGATCACTTGGTAGTCATTATTGGCGGTGATGAAGGGCAGGTGGAAGTTCTTGGCGGCGAAGCCATAGCCCACAACACCAACCTTGATGGTGGACATGATGAAGGTGAGAGAAGTCTGTCGCTTAGGTGGAAGTTGCAACGTAATACTGAGCAACGTGAATTCGAACGTAGGGACGAGCTCAAGCTTTCTGCATGGAAATTCTGGCTTCACAGATAATGAGCGTCTGATGACCAAGGTATTTATGTCGTGATCGTGGTGCGGGGCACCGTCGCAATTAAGCCCGGCGATATTGGAGGATGGGCTTGGGGGAATTGGCGCAACGCCAAAGCCGATACTCCGCGGGTATACTCCACAACGGCACTTGCAACTCGAAGTCTCAAACACACCTCTCGACGTTTTCGAAGTCAGATTACTAATTGGGTGTGTCTACGTTTTTGGCGTTGAGCGCGCGATTCTGCTAACTGTGAAGAAGTCAATCTACATATAGGTACTAGCACGGTGCAGCAGACGACGTCGATGTCTCTCTCTGCCAAGCTGTCTGGCAAAGCGATCCACACTGGCAACGTCCAACTGTTAAACTTGCCTAAAGAAGCAGGTCACTGATGTCATGAATGGATAACAACATGGCCATATCCGATGATCAACCGGCATAATACTCGTAACCCGACATCAGTCGACCATATTGCGATGCATGGCGAAGCGAAACCTGTTCGCAGAAGTTGTGGCTTCTTTCGAATAAATGGCTCTTCAAGATAACCATAGTCATTTTCAGTCGTTGATACATTTTTCAGTGGCTTCTGACCATTAAGGAGATTTGTAGGTAAGGTACTGAGTGATTGCTGGCAAAGGCGTCGCCGTCTTATGTTCTCATCGATGGCTCCCCGCCCGTAAATTTCGGCAGATCTACAATTGCGAGGATATCACATTGTCGCTGCTTCATCTAGACATAGGTGCCTGTGGGTTGCTCCTCCTATCCGTAGCGTAAAAGTCGTACGCGGTGGCTGAGTATTTCCACGGACGAGTAGACAGCTTCATGTCAGCATCAGACATCATGACAAGATTGTGACATTGTCACAAATTTGGAAATTCCCCCAGCGGTCTTAAAGGGCTCTGGTACTTGAATTAAGAGGCCTGCGCGCTATCGAATCCAATCTTAGCGATTAACCTAGGGCTCCTTCTAGCGCGCAATATCTATTCAGGGCTACCATCCCCTATTACGGCTGTATCTAGTGCACGCCGACTCAAGGACACATCACGCATCTAAATCTAAGTCTGTACCTGAACAGAGCCCTAGGGCGCCCAGTAATTTACGCGATTGTGTCCTTGACTTTTTGAATCAATATCTTGCCAATTCGAAAGCGAAGTATACTTCGCCCATGAGTCGAACTGGACTGAAAGGGCGTACTAGTAGGGAAAGGCAATCATCATGTACCGTCGACATTCGCAAAGTACGCAGCTGCAAAAGAAATACATTTAAGAGGCACAGACCGCGAGCCTTTGAAGATTACTTATGTCACTGCTGTTCTACCTACTATCAAGAATAAGATCCATTACCAGTAAGTTTGTAGTCTTACTGTCTCTTGTAAGGAGTAGGTGTGTAAGTGGGATCCGCCGGGAAGGAAGAGATAGGAATCTCTGGTCCATCTTCCACAGGGTCAGTGTTTGGATCGCTTGATACGCCCGTGGAGGAAGCCTCCGGTGTTGAAGGCGTAGTGGGGGTCGCAATAATCCCGCAGTTCGTGTCAGGCTCGGCCGGAAGATTGGCGTAAAAGTCCGCGTTGTAAGCTGCGTCAAGAGAGGCTTGAATGTTGGCATCGGTGAATGGACAGCGGGCATGTTCGTAACGGAAGGCATTGAACTGCGACGTGGCCGCCGGCGACAGCTTACTCCAGCTAATCAGCGGCGGGCTGAGTCCGTACTGAGCATTGTTTGCCGAAGGGAAGACGTTGACCTGGCCGTCGTAACCCACGATGGCGTGAGTGTTGGTAGCGCCTGTTCCGCTGTCTCCAGAGGCAAAGATCGTCGACGTGGTAAGGCCTTTGTCGTATGTCTCTGTACCGGTGATATTGCTGATGCCCGCAATATCGTAGTTGCCAGCAGCGGCGTTGCAGGTCTCGGTGTGTAGCCAGACCACTGTAGTGAGGTACCAATGCCTGTGGTTCTCGGTCTTGGTCTGGATCTTGGGAAGATACCACGAGTAGAGAACGGCCGGACGCCCATTCGAGGTTCCAACTCGGGAGTAGATTTGACCCTTGGCAGAGTCCCGACAATCACCTCCACTCTTGCCCGTAGGTTTGAGGCCGCGCCTGGAGAGAGGATCGATGAGAACAAAGCCAACGGAAGACAAGTCGAGTGGACACGTACCCGTGGAGGCCATCTTTATCCACAGCTGCATACGGGAAGCATCCGCTACCATCGTTCAGCCAAGGCTTGAAACGAAGTTCGATGTCGCCTGGGGTGCCATCGGCCGTTTGCTGCTGAAAAGCCGCAATTTGGTCATGGTTCTTCCACTGATTATTCAAGGAAACGTCCTTCTCCCGTGGCGACAGGACTGCGCCAGCCGTCAGCGTGGCAAGTCCAAGCAAAGACGAGAAAAACGAGTGGCGCATAATTAGTGGCTATGATATTAACGAAAGACTAGAGCTGTATGATGTTGGTTCTTTCAAGTCTAGCCTGGGGGGAGAAAGCTAGATCATATAGCCTACTCAACCACCCCCAGCGACGGAGTTGTCGGTTCCTTGATCTTTGCAAACAAGAGAGCGATTTGACATCGGAGAAACCGAACACTGCTTGACAACAGTTGACTCGTTGAGCCTGCAACTGGGCCAGTTAATTAAACATGATAGTTCATATAAATAGAATTTACGGTTAACAACGCAGTTGGGACATGTTCGTCCCGTGTCTTCCATGCCAAGGATCTACAACATCGTGCCAAATATAGTGAACTGGCCTGACTCAGTGCATTCAATGTCCCACTTGCTGAGATCCACGACGACCCAAAGCGCTCTTTCTCTCGCAACCAAATGCAACTGGCAACTGACTGCAAGAGACTGTGGAAAGGGATCTGAATATTGAAGTCGAAGTGATAGCTCACATCAAGCGATTCAGCAAGGGAGTTCCGAGTCGACAACCCACCGTTAGTCTATATGCATAAACAACTCAAGCTCTTCAATTTTCTGTGACCAAGACCTGCCCCACTATGATCTCCTATTCCTCAAGAAACAGGACTGATTAAGGTTTCGGTGTGCCCGACAACTCTTTGTGGCGATCAAGTTCGGAGAATGAGGATATATACCCTATCATTGAACAAGTATCTCCAAGTGGTAGATATCAAGAAACCAGCTCTTCAATTCGACTCTACATACAGCCTGCCATCGCGCAGCCAACACTCATTGGCTTAATTTGTATTACACTCGCTTACCAAAATGCTTTCAAGTCATTTCCCTGCCATTCTTCTGGCACTCGGCTCCATTGTGACCCTAGTATGTTGCCCCAAGACAAAAGATCTCCACTCTCAGCCGGGCCATCATCTTACTAAAATAATCCTGCGCGATAGATCTCTGGCCAACCTGTCCGACCATTCGCTGTAAGTATTCCGGCAAGCCTTTGCTTCAGCACCAATTGACTAATTCCCATGCAGGGAAACCGTGCTTACGCCGTTGACGCCGAAGCTGATGAGACTGGCAACCGATGGGCTTTCTCTGTTTACGCAGACGGATACACTGCTCGGGATGAGGAGGGCAACACCTCGCCTGTCGATACCCTGCTCGTCAACAAGGTGTCCAAGCGCTTGACTGTCATCAAGGCCATGAACGGATTCGACACGACCACGCCCCGCCTCAAGATGCGACAGGTTCTCAAGGAATGCTGGAAGATGACTGGCCTTCAACCCTCGGAGTTGAAGGAGGTCTTGGGCTACCAGATTGAGAACGACGACATGAACAAGGCTTTGGGAGAGTGCCGTACCAAGATTGGCCTGAGACCTACTGCATCCTTCGAGATTTCCAGCAAGGAGACGAACGCAAACCGCAAATGGTGCTGGGAGAGACTCGGAACAACGATCTTCTCTTCGGCGATCAGAGGTTCAATTGCGGACTTTTCTATCAACAAGCAGCTCATTCAGATTAAGGTCGACAATGGTGGAAAGTGGGATCACGTCTACTATGAGTTCTCGTAAATAAGCCAAGGTGTTTTCGAGGGGTCTACTGCATTGGATTCTCGGCGAAGGTGGCAGCTCGAGTGTTGGCCTGCTGGTGTCCATGTATCTGCCGAGGGGAATAATCGAATGTTAATAAACCTGCTATTAGAACACTATATCAAGGTCACAAGTAGTTGCTTTGACTTTCGCAAGCTCGATAAAGCTCTGCTCGTCTGTCCGTGCAGGGAGATAAGTTCTGCCCAATGATGTTGACGCTCAGGCCTATGCCAGCTTAGGGCTGATGCTGGGGTTCTGAGATTACAGTCTCTGTGTTGCTGCTATAGACAGGCAGAAGAGAGACGGTATTCTGGAAACTAACTGGGTTGCCTAAAGACCTGTCAAGGGAGGGGCACTACTTACTTTTGTGTGTCACTATCAAAGCAAACGCTCGGCGCTTCACATCATACGCCCTCGCATCGCTATTGGTACTTCTGATATTGACCGGAAAGTCCTACGATGTCATCTCAGCCCAGCCCAATACTAACACCAATCTTGCAGGAAGGCTTTTGGGATTCCCAAACGTTCACCTAACGTCACCCAAGCAGCAACAAAAAGTAAAATCCTAAAAGCTTTGACATCTGCCTTCTCACCAAAGCCACGATCAAGGGCATCCTCTACCGCATCATAATCCACGAAGCCGAGATTCTCCACTCTATCTCTAGTCAGGGTATTCAGAAGCATGTTGTGAAGCGGTCCGCCTCTAGGCCACTTGATAGGGGCTGTGAACGGATGCTTTTGCCGCTCATACAACTCTTTCAGAATGAATGGTTTAGCTGCCTCTCGAAGGATCCACTTCTCGGTCAACGCCTGTGACGCGACGCCGATACCTTCCCACCAAGGACCTTGGTGTCGCTCAGGGGTTACCTTGTCGGGTGTGTAAGCCATCTTGAGACTTGGCGGTAAGTTGTTGACGTATTCTGTTAGCTTGTGGTCGAGGAACGGCGTTCTGGCCTCCACACTATGAGACATCTCCGTCAAGTCACCGAGACAGCTTAGCAGGATATTCGGTAGCGGGCCCTTACTGTATATGTACTGAGCTGTATGTAGCGGGTGCCACTTCCTCTGCATCTTTTGCAATGTCGCCGGCTTGAAGGATTTCACTATGACATCCTTACAGTCAAGGTCGGCCCATCGCTTGTCCTCCCGCACCCAGGGGGCGAATAAGTCAAGGGTAGGGTGCCATGCCAGGATGCATGGAGGAAGAATGGTATTGTTAACCTTTTGGAGAGCTGCTGTTGCCTCCCAACCGTGCTCAAAAGCGCCAGCCCGAGGAATGAGCATCTTGATATCCCGCTCGGTGGATCTTTGCATGTTTTCTCTGAGCTGCGAGTCGGCAACCAGCGGCGAGTCTGGCATAGAAAGGTCGGGCTCGCGAAGCAAATCTGGAGGGAAGAATGCGTATCCGGCAAAGTGTTCGTCGGCACCCTCCCCGGTTAACACAACTTTGACTCCGTTTGCATTCGGCAAGGTCGAGAGAGCAAACTTTCCGACGCAGTTTAAGTCGAAGTGGTGATGCTCGCAGTGATAAGCGCAGTCGGCAAAGTTCTCTGCCAACTCATTTTCGTCAATCTGCTTCTTTAAAATCTGGACGCCAAGATGCTCTGCTGTTCGCTCGGCAATGTCTACAAACACACGATGAGAGACGTGACATTTACTTGAGCGACCAGAACTTTCTTACCGCTTTCATCAAATCCAGATTCCTTGGGGAATTGAATTGTGAAACAGCTGATCCGGCTTGTCGCGTCTTTGTTGCCAATTTTGATGCCCTCATCTCGTACCAAGTGAGTTACTATCCCGGCAACCAGAGACGAGTCGATACCCCCCGAAAGGTAAATGCCAATCGGAACATCAGCTCTCAAGCGGAGACGAATTGATTCTGTCAGCTCGTCTCGCAGACCCTGGACCATCTCGTCAACGCTCCGGTTTTCTCCCTCCGTCTAAAAAGTTGTTAGCTGGATATCCTTCAGAGGATCGGAGGCGCCAATCACTTTGTCTTTATAATCAGCATCCCAGTACTGGTGTATCTGCATCACGCCGTCTCTCGATATCTCCATCCAGTGCCCCGGGGGCACTTTCTTGACTCCCTTGAATAATGATCTTCCGTCTTGCATCCATCCACCATCCACGATCGCACCGACATCCCACTGCGGCTTCCATCCCAAAGGTCGGAAAGCTTTTGCTTCTGGGGCAACCAAAAGCCTGGTACCACCATCAGTCTGCCGGACAACAGTCCACAGCAATGGCTTGATGCCGAATCGATCTCTCGCCAAGATGACTTTTCCCGCCGTCTCGTCGTAAAGCACGAAAGCGAATTCTCCTCGGAGATGCTCTAGAAACCGAGGTGCGCCGAAAGCCTTGTATAACGCAAGAATCACTTCACTGTCACTGTGTCCCTTGAATACGTAGCCTTTTGCTCTGCAGTCTTCTCGGATGCGATCATGGTCGTAGATCTCGCCATTGACCACTGCATGAACGACGTCATCATCACTGTGGATAGGTTGATTGCCGTCAGGAGTCAAGTCATTGATAGCCAAGCGGCAATGACCCATCACTGCAGTGGTTTTTGGTCAGCTCATGAGTGAGCGTTCATTATGAGCATCAGTACTGACCCACAAAGCCATTCTCACTTGCCCACACCCCTTGTGCGTCTGGGCCCCGATGGCCTATGGCATCGAGGCTTCTTCTCAATTGATCTTTGAGATTCTGTAAATCTCCCCTCTTATCATCCCCATACTTATTGGTAAGTCCACTTAGTCCGCTGGCATATCCATTCAGGGCCCCAGTATGAAAATGGTGGCCCGGAGGAAGTGTGAGACAAGCTGAGATGCCGCACATCTTAACTTTCGCTGTAGATAAGATAGAACGGTAGCTCGTTCTAGATTTGATCCGATGCGATAGTAGGAAAAATAAAGGCTCGCGAGTGTCATCTCACAATTTCAGTAATCATTCCATCTAGGTAGCTTACGAAGTGACGAAAACAGATGCTTTTGGTATGCCTTGAGATTGACGGATATCCGGGGTGAGGCCAATGTTCGTCGGGGCGCCTTATTCGGCATGTCCCACTCGGTACCGGCCGAAAAGGGAATTCCCGGACCCGTCCCTTCGGGGCACTACTTACTTTCGCTGCGACAGCCAACTTTACCTGGCGGTACCTATTGGTGAACTCGGACCTCCTAGAGCACTGATTAAAGCCACAAGATTTGGATCCTGCAGCGAAACATTCACCTGAGAATTGAAGACGAATATCGTAGAAAGGCTGGAAAGTGAGGTGGCAGGTACCTGATCTAATAGAGCCTTTGCTCAGTGTGGGGTACGATGTGCGGCAAATAGA
Source organism: Colletotrichum paranaense (assembly GCF_030867605.1). NCBI lineage: Eukaryota > Fungi > Ascomycota > Sordariomycetes > Glomerellales > Glomerellaceae > Colletotrichum > Colletotrichum paranaense. Next base: position 3,190,517 of record NW_026848961.1, on the reverse strand, counting down.
CAAAAGACATCTTGATGGCAGCCCGACAACAGTGGAAGTCCTTTGTAAACAGCTATGTTGACTGATAACAGGCCACGACGTGTGAAGCGATTAGTTTACGACGCAATCATGTTGAGTAGACTCTCTAATGGTGACAAAGAATATGCGTTTCGATGTCTAGATTCAGGAAGAAAGTTCTGTGCTTCGCCTCATGGAGTTTTTAATCCCTGCAACAAAGCCTAACATCGGGCCTCATGGCCTTCTTTATACGTCGATGCTCGAATACCAGAGCAGTAGAAAGCCTTGCCCATCTCCTCTCTAAGTCATGAGTTTCGGACTCTTCGAAGAACCCGATGCCAGTGCGGCTTAGGGCCTGAGCACCTCAGTCGTCTGATGGGCCTTTATGTTATACCCAAATCTGCCCTATCCCTGTATCTCTTCTCCGAGTCCCTTATGCTAATACAGGGAGGAGGAAGTAAGGGTGATTACGCAAAAGAGTGATGTGACGGTCGATACTCGGACCAACTGATGGAGGGTAATGTTTTCTCCTCACGACATTCGCGAGACCGACCCAACCACACAATGGCTACATCATGCAGTCTGACCGCAAGGTCAGAGTTTCCAAATCCTTTGCTCTATGTGGTTGGTGTGTTCGCGTAAATCATTGCTAGGGTCAGAAGCACCGGACGAAATAAGTCTCCGTTGATTGAAGCTGCAAGACCTTTATCTAATGGAAGAACCGCTCAGAAATTATGAGGCTCTCAATCACATCCACTAGTATTGTGTGCTAGCCTTTTGATCAATCAAATCAAGGAGGCATTGCTCCGCTCCGTGAAATGGTATTCAGCATCGTCTCCATCCGCAGCTGGATCTGTGGATTTCTGGTTACAACCATACTTGCTCAGTGGGCAGATCCTGGCCTCACTCAGGTTGCGTTAGGCGTAAACAACGCATGCGAAGCTGGCAGTGTACGGCATCCTGAGCTTGACAGCATTCATATCATTCCACTTACTGCGGCTAAACAACTGAACTTCACGTACAATCCACACCCAAGATCTCTGTTTGGCCGGGCGATTTATGGCCTAAACTTTTGCAATACCACAGTCATCTACACCCATCCAGGCTGGAACGATGAGATTCAGGCTACAAATTTTCTTCCGATAGAAAATTGGAACGGGAAATTTCAGGTAAACGGAGGCGGCGGATGGGTCACGGGGGGGATCGAAGTGGGCGGGATTACGATGATGCCTTCTTTGGAGGCAGGATTCGCCGTCAGCACAACTGATGGTGGTCACTCGAGTAAACTTGACGACGCATCGGGTGATGGTATGTCTTGGGCTTTCACCAGTCCCGGAAACATCAATTGGCCACTTTTCCTCGACTTCTCCCATGTCGCCTTACACGACATGGCCATGATTGGAAAAGCCTTGATGGAGGCTTTCTACAGTACCCCTTCAAAGTCCTCGTACTTTTTTGGCGGCTCAACCGGCGGAAGACAGACTTACATGCTAGACCAGCGCTCTCCAAACGATTTCGACGGGATTCTGGGCTTCTGTCCTGCCATAAACTGGGACAAGTTCCAATGGTCTCCTCTGTGGGCTCACATAGTCATGGATGAGAAGGGCGTCTACCCTCGACCTTGCGAGTTCGAAGCCATCACTGCTGCGGCTATGAAAGCATGCGTCGGGCTTGACGGCGTCGAGGATGGGATCATTTCTATGCTCTCTCGGTGCTTCTTCAATGCTAGTACTCTCGTCGGCCATGCTTTTGACTGCGGAGGGAAAGACGCGTTATTCACTCCCGAAGCAGCAGAGGCGGCTAATGCTGCTTGGAATGGGCCACGAAGCGTGACCGGCGAGTTTCAGTGGTATGGATATGGGAGAGATGCGAAAATGTGGCATTTTGGTGCTCTCCATACGTCGTGTGATGGCGAAGGAGAGAAACGCGCGCCGGTCAGGTTGTCCATCGCTGAGGCGTACGCACGATACTTTGTCGCCAAGAACGCCAACCTTGACCTTCAAGCCCTTGGTCACAGTCAGTGGGATGATCTTTTCGTCGCGTCACGGAACGAAGACGAATCAATCACCGGCACTTCCGATCCCGACCAGAGCAGGTTCCGCAAGGCTGGAGGGAAGCTACTCAGCTGGCATGGGATGGCGGACCAGATTATCCCAGTCAACGGTACTGTCGATTACACAGACAAAGTCCTCAAGAAGTATCCCAAAGCCCACGACTACTTTCGCATGTTTCTCGCTCCGGGCGCTGATCATAGTATCTCAAATGGCCTTGCTCCGCGTAACACGCTGTCGGCGCTGGTTGAATGGGTTGAGAAGGGAATTGCACCGGTCACGTTGCGGGTTGAGGGGCTCAATGCTTACGGCAAGCCTATGACGAGAGACATCTGCATGTACCCGCAAGTTCAGCACTACGTTGGTGGCGACCCAGCATGGCCGTCATCATTTGCTTGCGTTTGACAGTGAATTAAGCATTCGATCAAAGGTCAATTATTCGTGGCTGCCAGGGGCACAAGAGCATCAATCTCTCTGTCGCAAAACGGTTGGGGTGAGAAGTACTTCAGCGGGAGATGGCCGAAGCGATCAGACTGTTTCCGAAGATGGAGGCTGAGCAGACTTTGATGAGAGGATGGGAGCAAATCTACACGCGGCGTGCCCATCAAGATTTTTGCGTCTCAATACTTACTAACTTTTACTTGATAAAAACTGATATTGGGACCAACGATCAAAATATGAGATTCCACCACGACGGCCTTTCGCACCGCTAGATTGTTACGCGGCGCCAATGTGAATATGGTTCCTTGAGCAAAAACAACAAGGCATTGATGCCGGTAACTCTTAAGACGAGGAATTATCAAGTTGAAATGATGCTTCACGGAACTATGATACCGCGATATTGACACCGCAGGATATGGCAGACGTTGAAAGCAGTATTCAGCCTCCGAAGCGAAGTTCGGAATCAAAGACTGAGCCAAGTTAATCTCGGGGAATTGTGGCCTCTTTGAATGTAGTGGGGTAAATTAGTCCACTCCGAGTTCACGCCGATGACCCCGCGTTCCGCGACCCTTCTGCCGCATTTCTATCTTATCGGAAGACGCGCCCCCATCTGCAGTCGGCTGACGGAGGCGCAGACGTGTGAGCGAGGTGGGAGCAAAGTGGACCAGACTTTGACGGAATTGCGGCCGATACAAGCTAATTTTCAGATAAAGAATGTTTGTTTGGCATCACGCACACTATCAGTGCCACTTCCGAGCTCCCACTAACTCCGTTTATACTCCGGTAGTTGGGAAACTTTTGGATTTCGTCATGTTCTCCGCCCGAAACACCTCGGCAAAACGGATGGCGTTGCCGCTAATCTATCTACTGACAAACACATCTTGCCCGGCATTTCTTTGAAAGAAATCTGATTTAGATATAAAGGCTTCACAGGGACCTAGTGTCTTTCACTGTATCTCTTCACGTTGGACGTTGAACAGTATCGCCGCACGTTATTTTCAAGATGGCTACCGACTACAAATTCGAGGGATGGGTGGCGGATGACCCCTCTTCGGTGGACGGCAAGATGGTCTGGCGAGAGTACGAGCCGAAAGTCTGGGAGGAGACGGACGTTGATATCAAAATTACTCACTCGGGCATTTGCGGCTCCGACATTCACACTCTGCGTGCTGGCTGGGTATGTCGCACACTCATGCGGCGTCCGCTATTCTGCATGTTCTCCGAGTCTCAATTGGCTAGCGTGCTGACTGTGACGTTTAGGGTGCCACCAGATTTCCTGCCGTCGTCGGCCATGAGATTGTGGGTGTAGCCGTCCGTGTCGGATCTCAGGCAGAAGGCGGCATCAAAGTTGGCGACATCGTCGGCGTAGGCGCACAATCCGACTCGTGCCTTTCGCGCGACGGGCCCTGCGATGCGTGCGAAGTTGGAGAGGAGAACTACTGCACCAAGCGCGTCAACACCTATAACAGCTTGCATCGCAACGGCAGTCAGACACAGGGCGGATATGCGCTGTACCATCGCTGTCCGAGTTATTTCGTGATCAAGATCCCCAAGGGAATTGCTCCCGAGCAAGCTGCTCCCATGCTCTGTGGCGGTGTCACAGTTTTCTCACCCTTGAAGCGCTACAACGTCGGGCCCGGCAAGAGAGTCGGTGTCATTGGCGTCGGTGGCCTCGGCCATTGCGCGGTCTTGTTCGCGAAGGCTCTCGGCGCAGACAAGGTGGTGGCTATCTCGAGAAAGTCTGATAAGAAGCAGGATGCTACGCAGCTTGGTGCAACCGATTTCATCGCCACGGCTGAGGACGAGGACTGGGCCACGAAGAATGCCCGCACCCTCGACGTGATCATTTCGACGGTCGCGTCTCCTAAGGTACGTGGATGACCCTCCCTCCGTGAATAATCTGGCCCTTAGGTAGAAGCTCACACAATGATAGATGCCTCTGGCCCAGTACCTTGGCCTTCTATCACGCGGAGGCACATTTGTTCAAGTTGGTGCTCCCGAGGAGCCGGTGCCACTGAGTGCTTTTGCCCTGATTAGAACCCGAGTGCATTTGACTGGATCAGTCATTGGCAGTCCTGGGGAAATCCGAGAAATGTTTGACCTTGTGGCCGCGAAGGGAGTCAAGGTCTGGGTTGAGACACGCCCAATGAACGAGGCCAACCAGGCAGTTTTGGATATGGTCGACGGTAAACCCAGGTATCGATATGTTCTGACAAACTAAGACTACATTAGACACCATAAATAACATGACCCATCCTTTTATTGACTTGGAGGCTTCGTGCCCTTCGACCTTACTAAGAAGTAGAGCTCCCCTTTAGGCTCAGATCACCTGGTTTTTTGATGCCTGCGGTGGATGGAACTTCCGCAACGAAAATCGATCAGAAATTGGCCCTCAACCCGAACACTCGTCCTGCCTCAGTGGGTGTAGCGTGTTCTCGGTAAACGCTCAAGGGCGGATACTACTCTATTTAAGCAGCATGGATACGGGTAGCATGGGTCAACAGCCTTGGTTTTCGCTGGAAACCTCCATCGCAATTTACTTCAGGGCCCACACCGAAAGCTCACTGTCAGTCTGGAGGACTCGAGACCATACTGATTCGTTGCCATTGTCATCGCATTGAGCAATTCGACACACGTAGACAACGAGGTCCAACTCAAGCGCCCACTGGCATACAATTCGGTTATGACGATGTATTTTCTTCACATCTTACGGCGCAGTGAAGATATCTCTCTCTTGAGTCGAATGCTACCCGTTGTGGAGCAGAACCCCTGTACGGCCGGGGATCTGCGGTTGACATCACGACAGAATCTCGTATTTGCCGTTCTTCATCTCCAATCTCGTGTCATTTTTTCTCGCAAAGCAACAAACTCCCCATGAATAACATGAGAAAGCGGGGACGCGATCGCGGGCCGCCCGTGACCAGTTTCTGGGGTTCAACGCCACCATCTTCTTATATGGACGACATGTTCGCGCGACGGAATGCAGCTCTCTCTCCGCTTCTCATCCATCGGCCTACTTTTAGTGAGCGGGTGATCAATCAGACAAAATGAGGGTCTCACACGCACTAGTCTCGGCCCTCCTGGGTTCGAATCTTGCCGTCGCCAACCCGATCCATCCGCGCATCTATACGAAGCCTCCGCCAGCAAAGCTCCCAAGAGCCGAAACAAGTGAGAGCAACAACGTCAACCCGAGCGAGCTTATTCCTGGCGCCTACATTGTCGAGTTCGCAGACGATAATGATTCACCCGAAACCTTCTTCAACTCTCTCAAGGCGGATGGCCTCGACGTCGAATCTCGCATGGACCTGAGCAACCGTTTGTTCAAAGGCGTTTCTTTTCAGGTCAAGAATGTTGGCGAGACCCACCATGATAGCGCACTCCTCCGTCGCAAGATCGAATCTTCACCGCGCATCAGAAGTCTCTGGCCTGTCCGTACGATCCAGCTTGCAAAGCCCGAGGACCACGGCGCGCCAGCCAGCGGTGCGATCACCAAGGCCAACGCGAGGCGTCAGGAAGCGGCATTCGGAAACTCAACCAAGGACACCTTCTCGCCTCACGTCATGACTCAGGTCGACAAGCTGCGTGAACAGGGTATCACCGGCAAGGGAGTTCGCATCGCCATCATCGACAGTGGCGTGGACTACACCCACCCTGCCCTTGGCGGATGCTTCGGCCCCGGGTGTCTGGTGGAGGCCGGCTGGGATTTCACGGGAGACGACTTCCTGCCCAACGTGAGACCGCTTCAGCCCGATGCGGATCCAATGGACAACTGCGCCGGACACGGTACCCATGTTGCTGGTATCATTGCTGCTCAGCTCGAAGGCAACGAGTATGGCTTCACGGGTGCCGCTCCTGGCGTCAAGCTGGCAGCATACCGAGCGTGGGGATGCGCCTCCACATCGACGAACGAAGTGTTGCTTGCCGCGTTCAGCCGTGCCTTTGAGGAGGGGGCTGATATCATCTCTTGTTCTGACGGAGAGTTCGTGCACCTTATTTACTTTACGCGAAGCGTTCATGCTTTGGTTCATGCTTTGCTAATCTCTTTGATAGTCCTTCTGGCTGGGCGGAGGATGCTTGGGGTGTCCTTGCTGCCCGCATCGTCGACGCCGGTGTTCCAGTCGTCATCTCCGAAGGTAACGATGGCGGCAGCGGCCTGTTCTACGCTTCAACCCCGGCTACTGGCCGCGGTGTCGCGGGAAGTGGTGCCGTGACGAACTCCAAGTTCCCTACTATACTCAACGAAGGCACTTTCTCCGTGGACTCTAACTCATCATCGGGTGCCAAATCTGACTTTGCCTACTTGCCTGGTGTTCCAGAGCTCGTGGGAGACCTCTCGCTTCAACTCTGGAGCCCCGGCGAGAACAACGCCTGCAGTGAACTGCCTGATGACACTCCCGACCTCAGCAACAAGATCGTCCTGCTTCTGTTCCCCGATTCTCGCGCTACGGGATGCTACCCCATTGACCAGGGTAACAAGATCGTCGCCAAAGGTGGACGCTATATTCTTTTCTACACTAATGACAACACGTGAGTCCTCCCCTTAATGTTTTCAATGTTTCACGACGTCTAACATTGCCTACAAGGACTATGCGGGACGAACAATATGTCTACTCTCAGGGGATCCAAGGTGTAGCTTCCATCCCACCTTATCAGTCTGGCCAGTGGCTCTCTCTGTTGGAGCAGGGTCGCAGCGTCACTATCTCTATCCCTAGCGCAAACAATACCAGGACTCGTCTTGAGGAACTCGAGAACAACTCCAGCGGATCTTACATGGGGTCTTTCTCAAGCTGGGGCCCAACTTGGGAGTTGGAAGCCAGCCCGCAATTCGCCGCTCCTGGAGCCAACATCCTGTCTACCTTTCCCGTTGCCCTTGGTGGCTACCGTGTTATGACGGGCACTAGCATGTGTGAGTAATATTCTTTAACGTTTCTTAGGCTTTGAGGGTGAAGTAGCTTCGCAAAGTAGACTGACATATTCTCAGCTTGCCCTCTGAACGCCGCTATCTACGCTCTTCTCGCTGAAGCCCACGGAACGAAGGACCCCAAGCGTCTCAGATCCATCGTGTCGTCTACTTCAAAGCCTCTGGCCTGGTATGATGGAACTGCAGCGCATACCGATCTCATTGCCCCTGTCCCGCAACAAGGTGCTGGAATCATTCAGGCGTTTGACGCAGCTCGTAGCAACGTTGAGCTCAGCGTCGACAGCATCTCCTTCAACGACACCGACCACTTCACGGGCAACGAGACCTTTACCATTGACAACCATGGATCTGCCGACGTTGTATTTGAAGTCAGCCATCGCAAGGCCGTCACCATGTACACCTTCGTGGAGACCACGGATCGCTTGAGGGCTGCCTCATTCCCTAACCCCACCATCGAGGAGTGGGCTGAGCTTCAGTTCAGTTCTGGGTAAGTCACTCACAGTATGTGAGGTTATTCAAATGCTTTAGACTGACAACTTGGACAGGAAGATCACAGTGCCCGCTGGAGGATCCGCAGAACTCACCGTCACCTGCATTCCCCCATCTAACGTAAATGCTACGCGTCTACCAGTCTACAGCGGCTACATCGCCCTCACCAGTACCACCGATGCCCCTTCCCTGAGTCTGCCCTACCTCGGAGTCGTCGGTAGTATGCATGGTGTTCCCGTCATCACACCGGCGCAAGCATATCTCGCCAACTATTATAGCCAAGCTCCGGCCAACACGACCTACACTGTCAAGCGCCCTGACCCAGCCAACCCACCTCTGACCGACCGCGGAGACCAATCTGCGATCCCCAACGTCATTATCTCGCCAACAGTTGGCACCGCCTCTATCCAGGTCGAAGTCTTGCGCGTCAGCGGAGGCAAGGAGGAAAACCTAGGAAGCTTGGCTGGCTGGCCTCTCCCATACGCCCCTCGCACCGAAACACGCGCTTTCTTCAATGGGCTGCTGGCTGATAATACTGTTCTTGAGCCTGGTGTTTACGCCATGAAGGTTAGGGCGCTGCGGATCTTTGGGGATAGGACGAATGAGGGAGACTGGGATGTCGTCAAGACAGTGCCATTCGTGTTGAAGTATGAGACATCTGGAAACGGAACTACGACCTCGACGTAATATCCGGAGGCTGTATTCTGTATAACATCTTCATAATTATCTCCACATTCAAGGGTTTAACGAAGATGAAAATAAGTCAATTCCACACCCACCAATATCGATGGCTCATACGACAAGGCGTCAGAAGGATGTCGTGGGTAATCCGTTAGGAGCCTTCCGAGATTTATGAGTGTTCTCGCGCCATACTAGTATCTACTACATGCCATCTCATGAACACCTCGCCTGGCCTCCATACCACGCACAGCCTGATTCATGATTAGCCTAGAAGGACTCGGCGACCTAGAACATTCAGACAGGCCTCAAGATCCCAAGACTCAATCACGGCAGTGTCTCTCTTCAGCCAAACAGCTTCAAAGACCTCTCTAGCCAATCTCGGAGGACCAAAGTTTGCCAGATCCCCCATTAGATCAAGGATTTCACCAACCAAGCCTTCTTGCTCCTCCTTGGCCAAACAGGCAGTTACACAGATAGGCCATGCGAGCGTGTGTAACCAGCGAGCATTGCCCAACTTCATCATCAACGCAAGGTTCTCTCTCACTGATTCCCCGATCTCCATGCTGACTGATTGCCAGCCTGAGAGAACTATGTGAAGGTAAATAAGGCCAGCATGAGCCCAAATCTGAGTGACTCGGGTGATGGCCTCAGACTCCTCTTTTGCAGATCGGTAGTCAGCTAGCCAAGGTGGTCTCTGATCCCGCACCTCCGACTCTCGCGCGCTCAATGAACTAAGGCCTTCTCGAAACTTGATCTCGAGAACCCCGCCCCTTCTGAACAGCTCGAGATTTGAGAATGACTCCTGCTTGCGCATTTCCTTTTTCCAACAGGCTAGCAACGCCACCTCCGCAATCAATATCATGACCCAGTTCTGGCAGCCGATGAAGCGCTCTAAGAGAAGACTGCAGTTTCGGTTTGGGACCTCTTCAGGCTTGTCATCAGTAACGAGCAACTCTTGGTAGTTTGCTTGTAATCGTGGTGCCTGTCCAAGTGAAGTGCTCGCCATAATGTCGTGGACTACAAGAAGAGCCGTGAAGAAGCGAAAGGCGCTCTGATCGAGTGTCCAGGCAGGAAACTCTGGAGGGTTTTTCAATTGAGGATACGCGAGTCTGCCGACTTTCCGGCATGTAGCGGTCCATTTACAGCCTTGGAACTCTTCGTCATCGACCTCGTGGAGTATTTGCTCCAACAGGGTAATACCCGCATCCAAGTGCATAGTCCAATTCTCTGACGTGCCAAAGGCTGCTTCCAGGTATAGCAGATGCACGATACTGTCATAGAGTCGGACGCTGGTGATCAAGTCCTCGTGTACGCCGCGACGGATGACTTCCTTGACGTCTTGTTGTGCCTTCTGCATCGCTATGTGCGTCTGCTTTTGCAGTTCAGCTTCGACCTGAGACACGCACTTGGGTCTCTCTGAGTGGCGGCGTTGCACCGGTACGAGGGCAAAGAAATGCGAAGCAAGGCTGGTTGCAGCATGGGATAGTGACTTATTGGCCAGGGTAAGAACGAGCATCCAACTTCGACCGCCTTCAAGTATGGACGGATAGTAGAAGGGGAACAATGCCGGAACAATGTAATCTAGATACGCTGAGATGTAACATTGCTCCAACTCAGTCGGAAGTTGTGGTGTGGACTTCTCCAGGCTAGAAGTAACTGATGATTGAGGTCCGGGGTTGGGTGTTCCATCGTTGGAATAAGAAAGCGGCTGTGATTGCAAGTCTCTGTCGTGAGATATGCTGGGCTGCGGAACAGTTGATGGAGGGTTTTGTCCCAGAGGATATCTCGCAACAACCCCTGGAGACCCCAAAGTTGTTGATGGCGGCGGCAAAAGGTCATTGGCGTGGGCATCTCCGACGATGCGCTGTACAACCCTTCGAGCCCTCCTCAACTTGGCGCTTTTTGTAACCTCAGCCTTCAACTTATCAGTCATAGCCTGCTGTCTTGGTCCGCCATCCATCCAGTCCGGGGCCTCTTGGCCGGAGAAGCAGGTGATCTCGAGTCCTGCGCAGACGTTGCAGACGGGCAATGATTCGTCGCATTTTTTGTGGCGTATGCGACACGTCCAACAGCTTAACGTCTCCCGTGGCATGCTTCGTCTCGTCGTAAGTCCTGCTAGTTTCCGTCGTCTCTAGGATTCGGTCGGGAACCAGAAGATATGGCTTGGTGTACCCAACAGCCATGCGATATCCAGATGTTTCCGCGCGGTTCACCTCAGACTCGGACATCTTTGAGGTGATGTTCGCTGTGATCCGCTGAGGGCACCATGCCCATAGCGGGTCCGCTAAGCTGCTAGTGCCCTGTTCCCGCCCCGACCTGTTCCCGCGCGGGAACGTTCAGACGCGGCGGACTTTCGACAATAGACGACGGACTTTGAAGTCGTGATAGTTGCAACATCTAGTCTATGGCAGCTGGAATTCCGTATAAAGGGAATTGGAAAAGAACTGCTCATTGAAGACTCAACGTAGCTTCTTTGCGTCAACCCGAAAGTCTTCGATCAATGTCAGGCAAGAAAGTCCTAGTTCTTGGTGGAACCGGCCCGGCAGGTATTTGCCTACTGCGAGAGCTTGTTCATCGCAACCATGCAACTATCCTCCTGGCAAGAACCCCCTCAAAACTTCCGGGTGACTTAGTCTCTAACTCTCTAATCGAGGTTCGTTGTGAATTTGAGCCTATATTCACTATTATGCCGAGTATGACTACATTCAAACTAACTTCAGTTCTTTGTTAGGTAATCGAAGGGGAAATGAGTGACACGAAAGCCCTAGACTCAGCAATGGCCCGCTCGTCTATAGTTGTATCCCTCCTTGGGCCGAACATCAACGACAAGCACATCGACCCTTCTCTTTACGCCGATATTTACCGCTTTCATGTTTTTCCAGCGATGAAAAAATACGGCGTCAGACGAATTTTAGCCATGGGTACAATCTCTACAAGCAGCCCGAAGACCACTGGACATTCTTCCAGACCATGGTCACGATTGTCATGCCACTTTTGAATGGAGCTGTTTACCGCAATATGCATAATCTTGCTCACTTATTTGGCAAAGAAGGTCACGATCTTGACTGGACTATCTTCCGCATAGCACAGATACCTGGAGAGTCTGATGAGACTAGCTGGAGACAGGACCGGGATCTCGGACTGTTCACTGGGTGGATAGGAGAAAAAGGTTGGACATCAACTCTTAGGCGGGGCGCACTAGCTCGATGGCTCGTGGATGGAGTCGAAGGTAAAATGGACGTTTGGGTCCATAAGATGCCAGGGATCAGTCAACTAGCAGGGGTCTGATTGACGTAGGTGGAAGGCAGTAATAATAATCCAAGCTTGCGGGTGCACGTTGAAAATGTACTTCAGAGCTATTTTCATTATTGCGAGATGAGCTTACTGTGGGCTCATTATCTTCGTGCTGAGGGCAGCCCGTAATTGCTTATTGGCATCAAGTCTCATATTATCCGGCTACGGAACAGGGCTACTGAGGAGGTAACTCATGTTATGTCGGCATACGTTTTGGATGTCGTTTTCTAATAAAGGAGCTTCACGTCGGATTCATTTGGGCGGACATTGCATTTTCTCATTAGACGAAGTGCTCGAGAGCATATCAGGAACAGCCACGATGCCTACGTTCTAGGCCTTCAATCTACTCTCTATACACAACGTCTGCTTACCTTAGGTGTCGTAACCAATGAATGACAGCACAGAACGAAAAGGGAAAGCTGCTCGACAACTTACCGGCATTGCGATATGTGAGTTTTGATAAGAAGACTATGCTGAGTCTAGATCAAATAGTAAGGTTACCTTACCGCGGAAGTCGGGACGAGATAGGCGCGAGAGACTCTTCCGGAACCTGCTGCCGAACTGCCATGTCCGGTACTGCTTCCCAGCTTCGGGAACGCCTGTAACGTCAAGAAACCACGTCAGTCAATGCTTGCATAGTGTAAGTGCCTGATGGCTTTGGGCTCGTGACAGGCTCGTGACAATCTTGTGCAGTTCAAATCTCGGCACCGAGCATATTTCTTCGCCAGTATTACCCGTACCGAACTGAGACGACAAGTCTTCAAAACAATCCGGTTTCTGCTCATGTTATCGATGGTTTGCACTAGTCTTTTCTCCCTTCCAATAACACGAAGGCGTCGCTTTGCCTATCACACAACCTACAAGTTACGTCTATAGCCAGTCTTTTAGGAGGCTGGCCGTCTCATGACCTACCATACTCGGACATCCGGCTGTTCTTACCGTTTTGTCACAATGGCTCGGTTGCGAGTCGGGTAGACCTGCGACTTTGTCTACGGACTGGAAATCAGAACTCCTCGAATTGGCGCAAAGTTTCTTGGCGCCCTGAAACGGAACCTTCCTAGTCTTGGCATCCAATACGTCGGATATATTGTTTCCACCCGGAAGCAGCCACCTCGGCTTTCGTTTCTCGTTTTCCTCTCTGGAAATACTGCCCCATGATTGAACTGCTTCACGAACATAAGGGATGTCACTGCAACAAAAGCACGTGGATTTGTCTTTTCTTGCTTATTACGCTCCTCTCCCCCACTGAGGGGTGAGGACGATTGAAGCCAGCATCATCCCGAATCAATGATCGCTCCATTTACACTCCCGCGCGCGCGCTAGCTTTGATACTAATTCGGCGCTCACCGAGCCGTGATTGCGATCATATGGAAACCAGGCTTACAATTTGGCTTTTGCACTTCTAAATCATGGGCTGAGAACTCAACCCGGTCAAACTTCTGAAGCAGGCTGACGGGGATGCAAGTCGGACCCGGTGTCGACCACAGCTTCCCATCGCGATTCCGAGCTCAGTGCATGTGTTTGGATCAGGGTGAATTTCTTCCCCCTTTCTGATATGTTTGATTGTCACTTTCAAATATCGAACAACGTCCTTCAACACGTAGTCACGCGCAAACACTGGGGAGGTAAGGGTCTCAATGAGGTTCGTCCTGTGCTCGCATAGAGGCACTGTAGTGACAAGGCTACTGTCTGTTCCCAACAGACCCTTGTCTCAGGGTCGACATTCCGTTTCCTTCCAAGGACAGCGTCGAACGTGCCAGAGTTGCCTCGTATAGTTCGCCAAGCAATCTTTTAATCGTCTAGTGGGATCGACGGTCGGTCAGTGACATTTCTCCGAGGGATGCGACTCGGCATACGATAAGGTGAAGATCTTGCTAGGGTCATACAGACAACAATCTAAGCTTCGCCAAAAGCTTCGTTCCTTTCCGTCTAAACAACTGTCCAATTGTGAGCAAGGAGCAGCCAAGGTCCTGAAACTTTGTGCGGGAAAGTCAAAAGGAACCCCGCGCACGTCCGGCAGAGAAAAGCTCCATCGGGAAGCTCAATGAGCCAAACAGCCTCACCTTTTCTGTCTCATCTGAGAGCATGTTTGTATTTCCCACGCAATTGAAGATTCATGAATCCAGGGTATGATGGGTTGCTGTTTGGCCCGTGGTTCCGTGATGCCAGGATGTCGGAGAATGGAGAGAGTAAATTAGCCAAAGAATAAAGATCATCCATTTCCTTTAGCTCTAACCTACTCGCCGAGAGTTGCCAGAGCGGCCAATTCGTTTTCATTCTCTCATCTAGTTCAACTCCAAAATCCCACAGGTGCTGGACGCCAGTCTTGCTGATTGCCATTCTCTTCTCTTTTCTTCTTACGGGCAAAACCATCACAGTCCATTTTTCAATCATCATGAAGTCTATCATCAGCATCACGGCCTTACTCGCCACTGTGGCACTTGCTCACAATGACATGCCACCGAGGAGCATGTCCACAACAGAATTCCGCCAGGCTTTCATGGAAGCCGGTATTGTTCCCGATGTAATGGGGTCGTTCGATCCGATGGTGTCTTTCTACGCCGGTTACAAAGCTAGTGATGGCGATAAGGCATTGTTGATGCCCGGAACGAAACTCAAGATGAAGGAAACTAAGTTTCCATTCGAGTTCAGCGTCGAGAATATCATGAAAGCTAGGAACGTAACTCGGAATTCCAGATTCGTTCTTTACATGGTATGTGTGTCCCGCCGTGGGCTGGGCAGCTTGAACAGTGCTAATACCGTGGACCAGATTGGGCCCGACTCTCCAACACGCGAAAGCCCTACAGAGCGAAACATGAGGCACTACCTCGCTGGCAACTTCACGCTTGAGCAGACTAAATCTGAAGTCCTTTCGTCAGCGATGATCATGAAGAACTCAACCCCCGCATTTAATGATTATATGGCACCGGAGCCCAAAGCTGGCAGTGGCATGCATCGATACGTGTACCTGCTCTACGTTCAACCAGAGAAATTGAACAAGATGGGCTTCGACGCCATGGGTGTCGATAAGATGAATCGGAAGAACTTCAATGTCAGTTCAATTCTGCAAGTTTAGGTTCCTTTGATGTCAAGCTGATCGTCTTTAGATCTCTCAGTTCCGCAAGCAAGCTGGTCTCGGACGCCCCATTGGTGGAACCTACTTCATGCTGAACATGGCTCAGGATAATGGAGGCAGTGGCGGCCATGGCGGCGGGAACAACGGGGGAAACAATGGTGGAAACAACGGCGGTAACAACAACAATAATGGAAACGGACGAAGCGCTGCCTCTGTCGTGACTGCGGGTTCTGTGGTAATGTTCATTACGCTGCTGGCATCAATGTTTGCTTGGATGTAAGACAGGCCGATGCTACGGGCTAGGACAATGAGGACGGGGCGCCATCTGACGAGAAGATTCTCAAAAGTAATTGGAATTAATCTTTTCACTCGCTAGGTAGGTAGAAAATTGGTAATTTTCAACTTCGCACATACTTATCACTTTAATTCAAGTCTACTTGGTGCTGGTTGTTCTCAAAAGATGGTAGCTACTACCCACGATTCCACCCTTGTCATCATCTGCTGAGACCATGCAAAACTCTCTTCACATTCGCATCTCTCTCCATTTCCTGCCAAAGACGAGGCTCCCAGTCGTTGAAGCCCTCCCGCACACCACCTCCCTTGCCATCCACTCTTTCACTCGAAGACCAACACCTCGACAGCCAAGCTCGCAAGACGTGGCTCTGCCTCAGTGCCTTCGTAGCCATCTCCATCAGAAGCAGTGCACACAGCACCATAATGAGCGTAGACCACCATGCTGGATCCCTGCCAAATTCTGATATCAGCCCCCCGCGAACAGAATACGGGCCCGCGCTTGGTGAACAGATGGCACCCGCTACAAGCAAATAGGCCCACAGTACCGCGATACTGCCGACGATGGACCAGAGGGCAACTCTGGTTTTGTAATGTAGCTCAATGACCCTGCTTCAAGTCAGCAAGTTTATCATGGAATCTAAGCTTGGATGTACTCACAGTAACTTAATGTTGACCCAAACCCCACATAGCACAAATGTCAGCAATCCTTGCGCATACAGCCCGTCATCTTCAATCATTTCAGAGTCCGTGTAGCCCGCCCAGGCGCCAGCATAGACAATGAGTCCAGAAATCATTGCGTTACTGAACCAGCTAAAGTACACCGACATATTCAGACCCTCAGCATTTTGTCCATACTTGAACAGCTCCGGGACCACAGTCAGAGTGCGCGAGTGGAGATCTTGTTCCCAAGTTCCAATAACGAGGATGCAAGTCGCAGTGAAGAAACTCACAAAGGTCAGACTTCCTGGTTCGTACAAACTTGTGCCCGTGGCCCCGGTCTGCTCTTGAAAGAGTGCCTGCGGGAGGTAGAAAAAGGTCTCCTTCCAGAACGTGGCCAAGATGAAACGTGTCGTGCGGTAGTAGTTCCAACGGCCATGAACAAGTACCAGCCGAGACAGATACCGAAACTGAGAGATGCTGAAGTCTGCGACACGAGCGGCCTGTTGACCCTCTCTGCCAGAGATGCCAACACCGACGTTGGCAGCAGAGATCATGGCCAGGTCGTTGGCACCGTCGCCGATAGCAAGAGTCAGGGGCTTATTCGAGGTTGGACTAAGCCAACTATACCATCGCGACTTCTTCTGCGGGCCTTTGCCGATTTCAGTTACGAGCAGGGCTTTCTGGGCAGGCGATGCACGACAGCAAATAACAGAGTCGACCTTGGTCATCATTGTGACAAACAATTGACGGAGTCGAATCGCAGATGGGTCTTCGATTGCAGTCAAAGTCTCGCCGTCGATCACTATTGCCGTGTGCGAGCGAGTCGGGTCAGAATACACCTGTGGGAGACCATATTGGACCTCGTCCGCAATGCCGATAAGTTGCAACTCAAGATCACCTTTCTCGATGTCTAGTACGAAAAGAGAAGTATCGGGACCAACGATCCGTGTCGAATGAGCGATGTTGATGGCCGTCTCTCGCTTGTCGCCAGTAAGCATCCAAATCTTAATCCTAGCCTGCCGTAGCTTCTCGATCGTTTCCGGTACCCCAGTCTGCAGCTTGTCCTCCACTGCAGAAGCTCCCACGAGATCAAGAGACTGCTCCAGTAGCTCGCTCACCTCCTCGATGCGCTCTTGACGGTTCACAAGGCTAGTCTCGGCTTCGTGGTGGAGGTGTTTCCAGTTGTTGTACTCTTCGGGGTCGAGGAACTTGTCCGCGTAGACCAAAGTGCGCAGTCCCTCGGTTGCGTAGTCGTCAATGTGAGCAAAACACTCGCGAAGGGTCCGAGTCTCATCCGCAATCCAGGATCCCTCAAGAAATCCAAACCGAGACTGGTCGTTTCGTCTATCGTGTGCCAAGTTATTCTGCGGCCGTTGTGGCTGGAGCCGAATCCCGAACTCGTCGAAATCTCCTGACGTCTGACTATAAACTGAGCGGTCGTCGTTCTCTCTTATCTCGGTAACTGTCTCAGCAGGCAGTCTCGACCTTCGTGAACTCCAACGTGATGGCATTGAGGTTAAGCCCTTCAGAGGTTCAGTGTTGCTGTTGCGGGTGCTCTTCATGTCTGCAGGAGCCATGCGTAGCCGGGGTAAGACGATGGAGTCGGCCCCCTTGCAGATAAGCCACAATCTCCCATCCGGACAACGAAGAACTATAGTCATCCGCTTGCGCTTGCTGCTGAATTCAATCACATCCAAGATCTCAAAAACAGTGCAAGAGCTGTTGCCGTCGGCATGAGGTATCTGCACCGTGATAGACTGTGATGACCGCTGAATGACGAGGAAACCGAGCTCCTGCGCACCCCTGACTAATGCCAACTCGTCAGGAGAAGAAGCTTGAAAGTCAATCTCCCCGTCATCAGTTCTCTCCGGAAGACAGGTATGGCAAAGTGACATAGCCAAGATGTACTTCATAGCTCTAGAAGCGAAGAAAGAGTTGGGCTTCGATCGGATGTACTCAAGCATGTGCTCGGTTGTCAAATTCGAAGTCGAGTCCGCACTCGCTGTCGAGCGCTCTGGTAAATCCATCTGATGAAGCCAGCTAGTTCCAGCGATGCTGAGCCTCCGAAGCTTCATGATGTTCTCCGTCAGGGTTCCAGTCTTGTCACTAAAGACATAACTGATCTGGCCAAGATCGTCAAGGTTGTTAGTTGTGTTGACTCCTGCAGGGGTATCTGTCGCGTCGTGGTACATCTCTAAGTCGTCGCTGATGAGAGTCATTTGGCCTAGCTTTGTGGCCTCAAGTCCGACATAGAGAGACAGCGGAATGACGTTGTTGAACATGATGATGAAGCCGACAAAGATGTCCGCGAAAGGAACGGAGGCGCCGGACAAGTACCAAGCGTGGTCCTCCTCAGAACCTTTCCAAGCAAGATAACCCATTGACGTCGCAGCAGAGCTTATTAGGACGTAGAACATTAAGAACACGACAATGAAGTTGGTGATCCTCTCCAACGCCGGCTGCTTAGGTTTTGTCTCCTTGTTCGAGTTCAACCTGATCTTGCAATCCTCTCCCGTGTTGATGATAACCCCGATGACTTTCGTCGTGTTGCGAATTGTGCTCCCTCGATAGATAACCTCGTTGATAGTGAGTGGCACCGTGAAGCCATTCACTGTGAGCTTGCTGTCGAAGCGATAAAGATCCGCGTTGGGGTCTTCGGCAAGTAACTCAGCATTGGATGAGGCGATTTGTTCGATCGTGCCACAATTAGGAAGCTTTGCCGGCCTTTGCTTGGATTTGAGACTGGTCTCGCCGTCCAAAGCCATCGTGTCGACATAGGCCACCCCTTCTTGCCCATCAGCATGCAACAAAACCATATCTGCCGGCACATCTTCATCTCTTGAAAGTGACACAATATCTCCGACTTTGAGATCTTTCCAGTTGACGGTCATCCACTGATGCCCCGTTGAATTTGATCCTTCGTAGTACTCAGGCCCGGCAGCCAGGGATCCTTTCGCTCCTGATGCGGCACTCCGAAGAGCCATGGACTGTCGGTTGTTCTCTGCCACATCTTGGCGATGTCGCTTCCAATCGTAGTACCCTTCCTTCGATATAATGAGTCCCAAGAAGATAACAAGAGGGATAAGTGTTGTAAATTTGCCAGTGGTGCTGAAACCAGGGATCATTTGCAAGATGGAGATGATGAGCATGTAGGCATTGGCGAGTCGCGAAAACTGGTAAAGGAGTTGCCGGGGCAGGAAGTCGAAGACATTGTATTTAGAGGTCTTGATGCTGTTTGAGATGTACGGCTTGCCACGACGTTCGTCGTGTAATGTAGACTTCTGTTCCAGTCGGATCGGGATTCGACGGCCGGTGGAGGGTGATGGCACACGGGATCTCGACAGCAAAGACTTGAAGCCTCCAAACCCCATGCTGGGTACAGTGGAGACTTGTTATCTGTGAAAGACTGATCTGAAATCTCGCAGACGTATGTCTGTTTGGTGCAAGGTTAGCCTGGCGTAGACCTCTCAGAAAGTATGACAAAACCTACCACCGGATAGGTTGTGTGTTGTTGAATGCCTTTACTAAATTTGCTGAGTATATCGAGAGAGTTGTTGCGGTCTTGTGTCATTGATGTTCACGTCAGGATGGCCTCTTCATATGTCCACGATCCTTCGCATCAACCTCAAGATGAATGGCTGTCAGTATATTTGGAATTGACTGTTGGCCTAGAAGTCACCACCCGCAAGTAGATGAGCAAAGATCAACATTTGCCAAGGGATCTAAGCCATTTCAACACCCACACCCGCCTCGTTGGTGATGAACACCCACCCGTAGCGGCCGGGAGCACGGCCCTTCCAGCGGCCCAAGAGATGTCGAAAGAGAAAACGATAACGAGCCAAGACTACAAAAAGCACCTTGTATCACAGGAATATGACCCTAGACAAGCTGCTACAGATGTAACGATCCGCTATCTTAGAGCATAGCCCCAATAGGAAACTTCCGAGTACGAGATGGCCCCACGCCAGCGAGTCGTAGGTTTCGACGCCCTTCAGCCAACCACATCTCATGTGCATCAGATCGCCAGCCGACTTTTCGAGATGACCGACAAGGAGACAGAGACTTACATGTCTATGGGTAGTACAACTAGCCTAATACTGACTCAGTACGTCAATATATGTTTCACTTCTTGACAGTGGCTCATTCTTAAGGTTTCAGAGTGCTGGCGATGGTTGAGCTAAATCGGTAACGGCCATCGGACTGGACAGTGCAACCTCGTTTTAGCGCTGCAAATGACGATCTTCAAAAACTCCGTAATCAGAATGGCCACCGAACCTCTCTCAAGTCGCTTTGGCAACGACGTTATCAACAGTCAACACCTGCCAGGCGAACCCTTGGATTCAAAATCCGACGTTCAAGCTTAACCAGTCTTTACACCTCATTTCACCACAGTGGCCATCTCCTATTGTCAGAGACACAAAGCCCACCATTCTCGATTTCTGGAAAAGGATAACGCTGAACTCAGCTGACAACATCCGACCAAGAGCGAATAAGATGGGTTGGTTCAAGTCTGGAGATTCGACTCAGTTGGAGAAACCGCGAAAGCCAAAGGCGACACCATTTAATCAACAACGCCTAAAAGCTTGGAAGTGCGGGATCCCAAATTCATGCCACCGTTCAAGCTTCTGACACTTACTCCTAGGCCACTTTTGACACCAAAGTCATCAATCAAGATCTTCCTTGCACTTGGCGTCGTCTGCTTATCACTGGGGGTATTCTGGCTAGTTCAAAATGACAACGTAAGCTGGAGTACCTTGTTTCACTCTTGTCAAAAAGCTTCACTGACAGACGTGAAGATTCGAGAGATGCGGATAGACTACACAAAGTGCGACGAGATCGAATCCTTCAACGAGCTTGAAGTTATGCCACCAGACAACGTCCGAAAACGCTTCAAGGCTTCGTCAGCGGGCCAGCCTGTGGACCAGTGGAAAAGGTCGAATCAGTCCGTGACCTTCGACGGAGTTACCAAGAACTACACTCTTTGCACAATAGAATTCTTCCTACCTGAAGACTTGCAGCCCCCAGTTCTGTACTACTACCGGCTTACGAATTTTCATCAAAACCACCGTCTCTATGTCAACTCTCGTCATAAAGACCAACTGAAGGGCGAGGCGGTGTCGTTGAATAGCATCAAGAGCTCAAATTGCGCTCCGGTGGCATCAAGAAATGTTGCTGGTAGTGCAGAGGAGAATATTGTTTACCCTTGCGGCATGATAGCCAACTCATACTTCAACGACACTTTCGCGAACCCGCTGCGCATACCGATTGGTACAAACCGGACCGTTCCATACAACATGACATCGGTCGGCATCGCCAAGAGTGTTGAAAAGGGACTGTATCAACCAAGCAAATACCAAGTACCAGTCACCGCCCAGTCCAATGACAGCGTCATTGTGCCTCCTCCAGGTTGGGCAGAGAGGTATCCCAATGGATATCATTCAGGCAACATGTTTAATCCAGCAGAAGATGAGTCTTTCATGGTGTGGATGCGAACATCCGCTGCCTCATCGTTCAGCAAGATGGCTATGCGCAACAAAGACGAAGTGATGGAGAGAGGCATCTATCGCCTTGATGTCATTTCCCGTACGTTTGACACACCATCCCCCGATACCAGTGATCCGACATAATAATTTTTCAAATGCAGACTACCCTGTTCGTGAAAATCGTGGCACAAAGTCTATCATCATTTCTACAACTTCTGGCATCGGCCGGCGGAACAGCTTTTTGGGAAGATCTTATCTCGCAATGGGAACTATCAGCATGTTCTTCGCCTTTATCTCCGCCCTAACTTTGCGATACCGGTCTCGTAGACTGGCAGACCATGATTATCTGCATAGGTACAACTTCCAAAGTTTGCAGCGCGAAGGGAGCAACGGTCCTATGTTGCGGGCGACTAGCCGATGATCGGATGATGGCGAGAACCACGACGTGGGAGATGAGGGGTGTGGAGTGCAGGTTGTCGTAATGTGCTATACTGTTCTGGTTCGAATCTTTATTGTCTTGTTACCTAGATGATTGTGGTGGGCTCATGATGAATTTTGAAACGACTTATTCAACACAGATAGGCGTTGTGGGTCAGTGCTTGGAATATGTGTGAACAAAGAGATTTTGATAATCTAGTATGGCATTTCCCTCAGCCTTTATTGGAAGATCAAATGATATGATACACTTTTGACACTAGCAAGTATGGTTTTCAAGTTTCGCTGATGTACGTAGTACGTTCACATATTGATACATGTATCTTTAGTCATAAACACGAGTATAGTGGCATTCGGTTGTGGGGACAGGTTTGCGTGCATAACAAGTCATGGATTCGGGTTCTAGATATGCAAGCCTAATTGAGTTTATCTGCGGCGAGTCACATTTTGATTCGGTCTCACAGCACGGGATCGAACCTCTTACGAATCATGCCCCCGTATAAAAACAGACCAACAGGTACCGGCACCAGTGCCAAGGACATGAAGCCCAGAAGACTGTTTCCCCATCCCAAACCCAGGGCTTCATACATTTTCAATCCCCCAAGGGGCATCAAAGCGCCAATCAGAGATCGAGATAGTGTGACAGCTGCTGAACCTGACGCTGCATATCTCTCGTACGAATCAATTTGGTAATTCTGGACACACATCTGATAACATTAGCTGTCGAATCGTCATTCAATGAGTAGAAAGGCCTACTGTAACTCCAGTGAGTCCACCAGACAGGATAACAACGCCTATCATGGGAACAATCCAGTGGATCTTGTTCTCTGTCGTCCAGCCATAGATGAAAAGCCCAACCGGTATCGTTAGGCCTGTCGGAATCGTCAACCAAGGCGTGATCTTTACTTCCGGCCTATACTTCTCGCCTGGCCTCATCCCCTCTCTTGCCTTCTTGACGAGATAATCTTGTACATTGCCAAAAGTCAAGACACCAATCATCATCCCAAGCCCAGCTGGGAGGAACGCCAAGCCGGCATCACCTTCGCTAAAGTGATACTGGTCGGTGTAGACAAAGGAGAACGTAGCGATCAGCAGGTAGAGTATTCCGTAAGCTATCCCGACGTAGGCGGCAATAATGGACACCAATGGCGTCATGAAGAGAAACTTGAATGGCCGGATCACGGCTCTCTGTATCAGTTTCTTTCCATCTCGGTCAGCCTTTGTGCGCAGGGCGTGGTTCCCAGTTTCCGTTCGTAGGCGTCGGGCCTTGCGCTCTAGTAGAACCGGGGCGTAGGTTTCACGCATAATCAACAGCGCCAGAATGCTGCAAACACCGCCCTTTGACTGTTAGCATGGGTACTGGACTTAATTAAACGATTCCATCAACATACCAAGATCGCAAGTAGCCAATAGACCCAGCGCCAGCCGGCAGCCTGAATCAAATATCCTCCCGCGACAGGCCCTATGGAAGGGCCCAGGAGAGGACCAATTGCCCAGAGTGAGATTGAGCGTCCGCGTTTCTCGATCGGCATGACATCGACGATGCTCCCGACACCGATTGTTGTGGGAACTGAGCCAACAACACCCATCAAGAAGCGAAATGCCAGGAGCATATCGATGCTGGTGCTCAGAGCAGCACCCACGCAGAAAGAAACGAACAAGACGTTGCTGATATGGTAAATGTAGACACGGCCATAAAGCTCGCTCAAAGGCGCTACCACCAGAGGTCCAAAGGCGAAGCCGAGGAAGTAGATCGAGGTGATGAAGGTTGCGATGAGAGAATCGTTGGTTTTGAATTCTGTGAGGATTCTAGGGATTCCAGGGGCGAACATAGATGAGCCCTATGTATGATTGTAAAATATCAGCTCTATGTCACTACATCTGACGGAGAGGAAGATGTCTAAGTACCAGTGGGCTTGAAAGAGTTAGTGAGAAACCAGGTTCCAGTCGATCGCGGGCGCTAAACTTACGAGATAATAGTCAAAAGCGACATCAAGACCAAGTTGATCCATTTTCTAGAATCGGGCCAGTTCATAGGATTTTGCGGATCGTCGGCTCCGTCCCAGGTGACGAGATTTCTATCGTCCTCGTCTGAGATTTCTCCAGAGATTGCCTCAGAGGGAATCTCTTCAGGTCCCATTTTGGCTGGTGGAGGCTCTGTTGGCGAGCTTTGAATATGCTGCTTTTCCGTGGAACTAGACTTTGTAGTTCCTTTCATAATGCCGCTATCACTCGTGTGCCAAGACTTGTAGTATAGATGTAGTGAAGAGAGTAAGGGAAGTTGATGTGTAGTGTGATAAGATCAGGTCACACAGCGAGCAGGCGCTAGATAGAATATAGAGATCACGTATATCAAGATGAGAGTTAGGCACCACATGGCCAAATACAAGGTGATGTTTCCCGCGTAAATCGCATCCTGCCGTACTTGTGACAACCTCAGTGGACTGTATCTTCTTCAAAAGATACTTCGCTTGTCTTGATCCACTATTCCTGATCTCGAAATCCGCTCCTATTTGCGATTTTCATCATCTGACCCTTGCCCGCTATCGCATACTGGCGTAAGCAGACCCCAGATCCTACAGTTCGTGAAAAGAGTTCGCGTTACTGAACACGACTGAGCCCAATTTGCCTGGAGAAATAGTGGATCTATGGATTTCTGTACCGCCATTGCTCCCAACGGTTCAGTTCGTTCAGGACCGCATGGATCCTGGTCCATTGCTTTGTCGATCACTCACTAGCTCCCGCTCGTACCTCGTTCTCGTTATCGCACCTTCCGTAACGAACGTGCGACAACGACAACGACAACGAACGTACACCACAGAGTCAATATTCGACCAAACAGCATAGCCATCGTTTTTGAACTCCGAAACTTTTGACGCGTAACTTGACACTCCTAAGAAATGAAATATTTGATCAGCAAGATCGACATCTAGCCACTTACCGCAGTAGCTGCGTACGCCAACCACGACTCAAGAACTGGGCTATGTCAGAAAAGGACCGTATTCTAGGACATTCCCATACCGAACCCCGTTGCCGGCCCACTACTTCTACAATGATTAAGTTGCGGCACGGAGTTGAGATCGAACTTGGTGACAGCTCCAGGCCCTCAGAATTTGAAACGAACGCCTGCTGCCCCAGCTGTCCGTCCGAGAGAAAGGTCTATGCAACATCGACCAGTAGCAATCCGTGGAATTGCCCTTTCCCTTCTACATCTCCCTCGTTTTCGTACCTGTTCGTGATTTGCTGGTTTCTCTAGGCAGCACTATCACAGGTTTCTTAGCTTGTCGCTCAGGAGTGGCATGGGCTCTATTTCTGGCCGTAGGGATCAACCACTGTTCGAATTTAAGTTTAGCGACTTCAACTTCTACATCCCGTTGTGCAACTTCGCCATTTCTGAGCTCAGCCTCGTAGATGGGCTTGCAACAAATTGAAGGAGATTTGGCGGACCGCAACAGACTACGCGTTGGCGAAATTCAGGATCTTATTGCCCTGCAGTCTGCAGAAGATATATTTAGCTCAAAGAACCTCTATTCTTCCAAACTTTCTAGCAACAACGCCAAAAGCTCGTTGTATCGACTCTCATCAGCATGGCAGTTCTACATAGCTTCTTGACCGCCATCACGGCATGCGCTGCTTTTGTAAGTCAATCAGAGTCGGACGAACCTATACTGCTTGAGTTGACACCACACTAGATTGCAGTATACACAGTATCATGCATCTTCTACAACCTTTTCCTCCATCCACTTCGGCACTACCCAGGGCCAATTTCCATGAGAGCGACAAGATGGGCTTTCTGCCACAGACTCATCAAGGGCGCCCTTCCTATGGACGTCTTGGAACTTCACAAGAAATACGGAGACGTAGTCCGCGTCGCTCCAGACGAACTGGCTTATTGCAACGTCAACGCTTGGAAAGACATCATGGGCCACCGGTCCGCAGGCTCGCCAACGTTCGAAAAAGCCCCAAAATTCTACCGCCCGACGGCCGAGCAACCCATCAACATCGTCAACACCAACGGCGCGGAGCACGCAATGCTAAGACGGCAACTATCCCACGGCTTTAGCGAGCGAAGTCTTCGCGACCAGCAGCCTCTGATCATTAAGTACGTGGATCTTATGATCCAGCGCCTGCACGAGCATTGTTCTGGCGAAGAACCTGTGGACTTGATGTCGTGGTATAACTTTACGACGTTTGACATCATTGGGGATCTGGCGTTTGGTGAACCGTTTGGGTGCTTGGAGAAGTCGGAGTACCACCCGTGGGTGAAGGCTATCTTCCAGTCGGCTCGCCTGGGTGTATTCGCGCAGACCGCAGGTCATTTTCCCTTCCTGAAGAAGATCATCTTTACGCTTTTGGCGACGAAAGCGGCGAAGAAGGCTAGAGGCGAGAATTTCGCTAGGGCCAAGGCCAAGTTGGAGAGGCGTATGGAGCTCGGCAAGAAGGAGGGTGGCAGGCCTGATTTGATTGAGGGCTTGTTGAAGAAGAAGGACGAACTGGTAATCATCTCGTCATTTCCAGTACCTTGCCAGAGTATTATCTCTCTAATGACTGGTCAAACAGAATATCTCGTTCGAGACGCTTGCGGCAAACAGCAACACGCTCATCATTGGGGGATCTGAAACGACAGCGACATTACTGGCCGGAGTTACCTACTACCTCCTCATGAATAGGGATTGTCTGGCCAAACTTACGGATGAGGTACGATCATCTTTCAAGACGGAAGAGGAGATCAATCTAGTATCTGTCAACAAGTTGACCTACATGCTCGCTTGCCTGGATGAAGCGCTCAGAGTCTACCCTCCAGTCTCCATGGGCCTCCCAAGAGTCACACCCAAGGGTGGAGCGACTATCTGCGGAAATTTCGTGCCTGAGAACGTGAGTCAGTCTCTCATACTTGGCCTGCATGGAATTACTGACGATACTGCCACTAGACTATTGTTGCGATTCACCAGTGGGCCATAAACCACAACGAGCAGTACTTCAAAGACCCGTACGGATTTCACCCCGAGAGATTCATGGGAGATGAGAAATTCGCATCGGATAACAGGGAAGCTTTCCAACCTTTCCACATCGGCTCACGGAATTGCTTGGGGCGGAAGTGAGTGTCGTCATCCAACTGATTTCATGGGAATGTGTCGCTAACCGCTGCAGTCTGGCCTATGTTGAAATGAGACTCATTCTGGCTCGCCTAATTTGGAACTTTGACATTGAAATTGACGAGGACTACAAAGACTGGGCCAAGAAGCAGCAGGTCTTTATCTTGTGGGATAAAGTCCCCCTGAAGGCGCGCTTGACACCAGTGGCTCGATAGAGGGCACGACTCGGATCTTCTTCCGTCGAGAGACTGTAGGTATATATGAGGTCGGGCGGGTCAATTCTGTACGTCGGGAATAGAAAGTAGCATTAGAGATTGCCTGTTCTCTTTGTAAATTCCAAAAATCCTCCTCCGAAACCTTGTTCTAGAGTCGTAATGATCCTTCGGCGACAAGCTTGTCTCGTCACTTACACCCACCGCTTGAACTGGTGCTTATGTCAGCACAGATCTTTCGTGAAATTACGCTTACCAGCTCATCCCTGATGTTTTCCTCAACTCAACGCGGCATGACCATCGTAAAGCGGCTGTCATCAATCCGCGCAAGTCCTCAATCTGAGCACAGAAGAAAGTCACCCGGCTCTGCTATCATTGAGTCATCTCAAGAAGTTGTCATGTCTGCCTCAGCAAGAACTTGGCGCGACAGCGCGTACCTCGTCATCTCTGGCATACAGCTGACGGCGATGCTTTGTGAGTCAAACCTCTATCGCTTTGCGTCAATTAATATTGCAATCTATCGATATGCTATCATGTATTTATGAAAACTTGTCGGCGGAAGGGTGTCGTCGTGACTAAGGATTCTGGTTTCTGGAGCGTCTCGGGTCTTTCAGCAGCCTTCACGACCTCTCACCCATAGAAGCCAGAGCTGACCATCCTCGCATCAGTGGTTGACCTCGTCCCATTCTACCCATCAGCTCTCTACGCGGCACCCTCATCCCCATTACACTTCCTCCAAGTCCTCCGCGACTTCTACATCTCCACGTACAACGACCCCTTCTTCACCGCGTCTCACGAGAACCTCCCCTCGTGGTTCAAGCTCTTCACCTATATCGAGATCGTCTACCAGCTGCCCATGGCTGCCTGGATGGTCTACAGGTTCTCGAGAAACACTGGCACAACCGCCGGATTCGAACTCGCCGTGCTCGTCTTCTGCGTCGAGTGCGCTCTCACGACGTTGACCTGCATCTACGACGTCTTCCACTGGGATCCTGCCGTGTACAGCCAGGCTCAGAAGAACGTTTTTGTCTTCAACCTCTACGGCCCATGGGTGGTCATCCGTAAGTGTAATCGACTTTTGCGATAAATCCTCAAATTAAGCTAATCTCAAAAGCGGCGCTGATGGGACTGGACATGTGGCTGCGCATTTTGAAGCGGGTGAACCCCGCAGACGGCACCAAGAAGTTGCAGTAAGAGGAGTTCGCTGGGTCTCCATTGAAGCAGGTATTGGTTCCATTAAGATATCGCTACAAATCCTGCTCCCGTTAGCCCGCGCGTGCGCGGATCCAGATGATCGATTCCAAAACTCCATTTCCCCAGTCCAAGTGGGCAGGTCAAGGCCATCCCAGTTTAATTCGTCCATCAAAATAAAACTCCCCTCATCCATCATAAAAGCCTCTCAAAGAGGGGGGCAGCTAGCAGATATACATGAATCGGATCAAATCGTACAGATTTCTCGTGACGCGAACGCTTTGTTGGTGCTTTCTTTCAATCCATCCTCTTGGCCGCTTTGGAGTAGCCCCAACCGTTGCCAACGCCGTTGAGACCGTTGAGACCGTAACCGAGTGGCGTCGCGCCGCCCATGCCTCTTCCGCGTACCCTCTTGGGCAAGACGACTCCGAAAAAGTACGTTGACGCGACGAGCACGCCTGCCATGAACGAGGTGATGATGTAGAAGACGGTGCTCGCGTAGACGTGCCCGCCCATACCCTGCCACTCGACGTGGCCCTCCGACTTTGGCAGGTTCGGCGTCGGAAACCATCTAACAGACAACCGTAGCGGCAACGGATCACCAATCACAAGTCTCTTTGTGTATATCCCGTCCATATGGCTCAATGGACTCGTGCTATACGCCGTTGCGGAATCGAGGACACCCGAGTCGTGAGGTCGGGTGTGGTGCTTCGGCATGCTGTGCAGGAGCACGTTCATGTGCGTGCTAACGTGCAAGTGGCTCAGCTGGAGGGTGCCGGCGAGGGCGAAGACGAGAGGAATGTATTCTTGCACGTAGGGCTTCTCGCCGACGGTCTCAACGTGAGGCGCGGGTCGGGCTGGGAGACGGCAGGCAAGAGGTGCATCGTTGTGGATGAAGAACTCGAGGAGGTGGAAGAAGGGGTCGGAGACCATGGGGATGGTGCAATTGACTTCGCCCTCGTGGCCGTATTGGAACTCGAGGGGCTTGTTGGTTTCTTCGCAGGAGGGGAAGGGGATCCATTCGATTTCGTGGTTGGAGTTTTCAATATGTTCGCCTGTTTCGCTGAAGAGGCATTAGCTAGAGCTCGAGCTATAGCCTAAAGGCAGTGGAGACGAAGCTCTTGATGATGAATGAGAACGGCTAAGGGGAGATACTCACGAGCTGCGGTTCATGCACTCCACGTGGATGGGTGCGCCGTAGTGGTACGAAGGGAGACCATCCTCGGGATGCGCAGCGTGGACGCCGGAAGCGCAGAGAGCGACAGCGCCCAGGAGTAACTGCGCGAGGGACGCCATAATGTGTGTGCGCGGATGGAATAGTCGGTGATCGTGCAAGCGGCAAGAGGGAGAAAGGGTCCTAGCAGATCGGCCGGGGCATTTCCTTGACTCGGGGGGATGCGCGACGGGGGTGGGAGCTATTCCGGACCAGCTTTCCCCGGAGTTCAACTGTGGTTCTCTAATCGATTTGACAGCTGTCGCCCAAGCTCTGCGCTCCCCAGCCTCAGATAAGGGATAACCAGATAAGCTATCGATAAGGGTCACGTGGATGCCTAAGGTAGGTAAATGGAAGTACCGCCCCTTTCTCCGACCAGAAAGTCATGCACAACCTAGGTTATCACAGAGATGGAGTATCTCTTGAAGGGGACGGAATCATGGGGGTAGAAAACTTTGGTTTCTTTCAGCTGACTACTTTTTTGGTTGTGGGCGTAGACTCGGTTCTCAAGTGAAAGCATGCTGCATCGTGACGGCACCCTCGAAACTCTTGCATTGTCCGAGTCAACCCGTCAACCCGGCTAACGTGGATTGCAACTGGCGAATCTACTCATGAGCTTTATCCAGACTCTCTGTGAGATCATCGACATCAGTGAAACTCCCTGCATCCATATATGATGTGATTTGATATGTCTGAAGCGGCAATGGCCGACGCTCATTCTGCTGCAAGTTCTTCTTGTATCCGAGTTGATTGTCCATGCTAAAGAACGTTTTCACTCCCCTGCAACCTGAATAGGCAGCTTCCCTCGGATACACTTGTGTGGTGCACACGAACATCTTTATCTTTGGGGATAATCTCAAGGTAAGTCCAGCGGAGCAGGGGCTGATAGACGCTGAAATGGTTGTTGCGAGCGCCTGAGACCCAATGAGGTTTTTGACGTCGTAATTGGCGACTGTGAGGTTTTGCAAACCCTCATTCGCGGATACTGAAGTCAAATCGTCGAGGTTTTGAAGCTTTGTCCCTCGTCCTGACAGAATGGGAACCGAGTTAACGCAGATTCCCATTAGCAACAAACTGGCAGGGTTCATGATATTATCTTGTCTCGAAGTGGAAGGGACCACTACATCGGAATGATCGTCAGCGGTTGAAAGACATATCGAATTTGCCGTTGGTGCGGGCTCATCGAGAGAATGAGACATTGCGTGAAGGCTCTTTTCTGAATTTGCAGTCCATTCTGTTATCCTTCGGGGCAAATCCCATCTTGAGACCGGAGCAGTGGAAAGCAATGAAGTCCAAGGCTGGTTCTCGCATCCCATGTGCCTCAAAGAGACCCGGGAGACCTTAAGCGGGTCATCTGGTAAACCTGAGCTTCCTCTGTGCATATCGAATTTTTCAAGAGTATCTCGTTTTTGTCTGTGTCTCCTCGTTCGCCGTGTCGTCTTTCCTTTACATCTCTCAACTTTACTCCCAGGTTTCGAGGACGTTGCTTGAAATCTTTTCGTGCGGTATTTGAACCACTCCCATTTCATAAACCTGCGCTTGTACATTCTCTCGCTTTCAATTTGAAACTTATTAGAATGTTTCTCATCTTTTTGGATATCCTGAGTAGCTTACCTAGCCCTGAATGAATGAACGTTTGACATCTCTTCAACTACCTTTCCAAGGCTCAAGTTCTTCAACATGTAAAGGTCATACAGAATTTCCTTCCTATCTTCCCAGTCGCTTCCACGCGATGGATTGAAAAGGCGTCGTCGACAGTCTGTTCCCATGACTCAAATAAACGCGCTTCAACGCGTGATGATTCTAAATCCGATGGAGGTATTGCGTTCCAAGACTGCCAACTGGAGCAAGCGACCAATGTGCCATACGCCAGAGTTTGATGTTGACTGTTTATTCATATATGTCTTCCGCTAGAATTTGTCTGCCTGGATACGATGAGCAATTGATCACTGAATAATGCAGCACGTCCATACTACTTGATGCGATTTTCCAGTTTCTGAGAACTGAATATGCCTTAGGCTGAAGGTCTACGTAAAGCAGCTCACCATCATCTCGTTATTGATATTGATTGGCTAAGACTTCGCCCTACTCACGTATTATGAAAAGATGCGCTGTAAGCCGCAGCACCTGCCCTGCATCTAAAAGCCCATGCATAAAAGTACTGCGCCTTGGCCATCATTCGACTGGTCACATATGTCTCAGTTGGATTGGTTCTTATCAATCATTGCAGATTCGTCCACCAGGATCGAAGAGGGCCTTTTATGCAAGAACGCCTCGTCTGTTGGCGGCCTCTTGACTGGATCAGCAGGGAGGTACAGTGTACCTCGAAAAGGCGGCTCCGCCCCGGCTTTTGGGGGAGTTAAGATTTCCCGCCTTCGTCGACAACATCTCTACTCCCTTCTCTTCACTCTGCGTGGATTAGTAAGTGGTCCAACACGCCGAGTGCCATCAGCATGTCGCGAGAAGGGCCATGATCTTTGTCATGTAATTCCCTCTTGTTACTCAATGAGAGCGATGGAAATCATGCCTTGCCGGTGAAGCAAGGCCGCATCCATATCAGGCTGCCCCTCACTCAAAGGACCAAGGAAGACCACTTCGTCGGGGAAAATATGCGTCGAGTTGTAGATGTTGAGTACTTATTGACGAGTAGCTTGAACTACTTAAATAGCCTGAGTGCCTTCGGCGTTACGCATATTTAACCCTATAACTGCAAAGAAAAGCACAGTCATAGTTAAGAAAGACCAGCGATCGCCTCCGAATCCTCTCTCAAGACTGCCTCCCAGAAAGCCGAGCTCCCAATGGACCGTTTGTGACTCTCAGCCCGCTCAAGCTTTCCCCTCTTTGTCCAAAAAATGACCAACTGAGCTCGATATATCATCACCCTTGGCCCTAGCAGCTCTTCCCAGGTGTCATCCTTGGTGATCGCACACCTAAACCGCAAGATACAGCTCTCCAGATTCTCAGCCCACCCATCATCGTCCCCAGCGTCGTCGAAGAATCTACAGAGCTCGTATATGACCTCTCCAGAAATCCACAGCAGCCAGGATTCCCAAAGACGCCACTCCTTATCGATAGCAGCTGACTTGATGCGATTCAGCAGTCTGTTGCAGCGATCCACAAATTTGCCGTCAGGTTCGATGGATCGCAGAAGTTCAATCTTCCAGAGTTCGTACTCGATCATGTTGGGCGACTGGAGCGAACCTTGATTTGTGGCGGCGAGAAACTGCATGTTATCCAAGGCAATGATGATGTTCTCCGTTTCCGCTGCATTGGAAGTGCCGCCAACAGCTTTCACAGCCTCAATGCGCCTCTCAATGTTATCGAATGTATCGCAACCCTGAACATCTCGGTAGCTGTCAGCTACAACTCTGTACAGTTGAGGCAAAAAGGCCTGAGCCTCATCGTAGTATTTGTCTATAAGCTGAGCCATAGCATGCGCGGCGTCTGCGATGGGACTGCCTCCTTTGCCGTAGTGACTGAGTAAACATTGGAGGTAGAGGAAGTAGATGTTGAGCAAACGGCGTTCGTCCAAGGGCTCGTCCTTGAACTCGTAGAATGTGATTGGGATGTCTAGAAGCAAGGTGGCGTAGATAGTGATGTCGCTCTTCTTGACAAGATCGTCGAGGCCCCGGAACATGTGTCTAATTGCGGAAAACCCATTTAGAGTATCTTGAACAGCGAGGTGCTCCAGTCCCACGGCGACCCTGGACGTGAGCTCATGTCCGTAAACCGGCAGACGTCCAAGACGGTTCGGCTGTGTCCACACTGCGTCTTCTTTCCAAGATCTGTGAATGAGGTCTCTCATACATTGTAGAAGTGTAGCGGAGAGTTCAAGTTGTCCATTAGGCATCGGCGATGGAATTGCCTCAGTGACCTTCTTGATTTTCGACTGTGATCGGCCATGTCTTCGCGACGTTGGCCCGTTTGAGATTGTGAAGGATCTGCCAGCGAGTACATCCTGTTGAACGGCTTTGGTGTTATTTTTCCTCCACTTCCATTTCTGGAATCGTCCCTTGTACTGCCTTGAACTGCAAGCATGGGCGTTAGTTAGAGATCCGCGATCTGGTCTGTGACCTTCACCTACCTCGCGAAGAATTGGTATTGCTCGGCCATAATGCGCTCGGTGGCCTGTCTCGAGAGGCAGTCTCTCATGTATAACTTCTCGATGTCTGGCTTTCGAGCCTCCCATTCTTGTTCGGTGATAACGCGAGATCGTCCCAAGGAGGCCGTGCTTGCGGGGGATATGCTTGACTGAGGGCTCGGGAGTGTCTGAGTGAGGGGAGAGGAGGGCGACTCGCCGATTGTGTCGGCAGCGCCACCCCCTGGAAGGATCCAGGGCGAAAACCAGCAGTCAGGTCCATTTTGAGACTGAATCGATTCCAACTTGACCTGCAACATTAGAGGACCGAGGCTGTTGTTCATGAAATGGTCTGAGTCTTGAACTTCAGGGACCCCGCCAGGTGCTAGAAGAGTATTCCCGAAGTCAATCAAACCGTCGTAAGAGAAGAATGGCGTGGTAGGTTCCGCTTCACTGTGATCTGAAATCAAAATGCGGGGGAAGGAGGAAGTGGAAATTGGAGGGAAACCATGCATGTCTGCATCGGGTGTCTCTCCCGCCATGATAGCACGGAGTGTGTAGCTAAGAATGGCGATGAGTAAGATGTCAAAGGTCTACGAAGGCGTAATGGGCAACAAAAGGAAAAATAGCAAAGGCTTCACAGCACGGGGGCAGCTGATGTTAAGTAAGCCCGCGGAACTGCTCTACTACTTTGGCAAGTTCTCGTTGTTCAGGAGCGAAGATGCTCAAGGAATGCATCGCAGGCCGACAACACGGGCAGTGAAGCCGAATGATACCGCGCTAGCTTGACAATAAGTCCAACCTCTGGGGTGATCTGCTAAAAGTCCCCCAGGTCCTTTAAGTCTTCCCGTTCCGGGTTCCGGGACAGCTTTGGGAATGGGCTTGGCTCATTGGGCACTGGAGCCAGGGTTCTCGCATTGATGTGTTTCTCTCTGAGTACGGTGACTGAAGTCCTGCTGTTGCTGAATGGAAATAAGGTACTTTAAGTCAATCAACGCAAGTGCTGGTCCCCCGTCCGCGGACTATGCTGGTCTAGCTAAGCGCGAAAAGCGCGAGTCCACATACTGGGCTCCGGTGCTTGAAGCGCAGTATTCAGCAGTGAGGGGGATTGCGTGCATATCAATTATTCTGTGGCTCAGCATGGTTCGCGCCCATCAACGGACCAGGTTGGCAAAGGGGTGTTCGCCTGACGCCGTCACTCTCCCCCGACGACTCACCTCGTTGGTGCTTCCCCTCTCGCTTCGTACAGTTTGAGTCCCGCGTCAGAAATCAAGCCCACTGGTACCTTCCCACATCTTGACCATCACGAAATGAGTAACACCAGGTGAACCGATAGGCCCTTGGGCCCGATTCCAGATTAACAGAACGATAATTCTTATCTGGCGAGCTCTCTAATTCTCCAGCCCGGCCAATTTTCCCTCTTAGAGACACCGAGTTTATGAGCTCTTACGTAGTATTGACCGAGTTGTACCTGTTGAGCTTGAGCCTGCCTCATTGGGTTAGACTGAGATGTTTGCCAAGAAGACTGCCTAACAGATGGAAGTGATTAAAGTACCGGATGCTGCTGGAACAGGTCAAAAGGATTTTGTGTTCTCGTGATCAGCTCCGAAGAGTAGAAACTTAACATATTAACCAGAACGGCGCTATCAAAGCGAGTTTGCAATGACTACCAATACTAAGCAATGTCTTCAAGTAGTCGTCGATAACAAAATTGATAATTCGCACAACCCACGAGATCTTTAAGACAGAAGTCACTAAGTAGATTCGACTACATCCGCATGAGTCCCCTGCCCTAAATTTTGGAGATAATCATACCTGAAGGAGCTTGAATTACTTAAATGGTCATGTTAGCAGACTCCTGGTTGCCAAGAACACTGAGAGGTGGTCCAAATCCATGGCTTGTGATAAGTCCCCCCCCCTCCCCCAGTCCCTCAGCGATGCTTATGACTTTTGCCAACATCCTTTAGTTGAATTAACAGTCATTGAAGGAAGTCTCGGTGTCCTAGAAGCGTTCAAAGCAGCCTATAAGGAGTTCTTCCAGTCGGTAGTCACTGGAATACATAGACACTCTACCTTATCAGACTCGAGGATTAAGTTGCTTATATTTACGAGTGTTTGCACCATGTTTTCCACGATAGGTCGGTGCTCTTATCTGGTCGGATACTGAAGATTACTTCATTGGGTTTTTGACCGCAATCAAATCCGCGAGATTCTCGAATATTTGAATGGTTGTTGCTAGTCAAGCCTCGATGAAATGGCGACGGCTGCTGCTGCTGCCGCTACTGCTGCTATTCTTTATTGCTTCTACCTCTTCGATAAGCCCAAGATCCTCTTGATGTTGATGCCAACTATATTCACAAAGGTTTGAGCAGTCCATCCATTGACCCTTGAATATTTGTCAATGGTAGTCGTTCCATTCAACACATTGTACGCCACCGATCTCAGGTTGACACAGTCATCCTTGTTCTTGATGCACCCAGAAACAGCTTCACCCGCGTTCTTCCCCTCGTAATATGCACCTTGTAAGAAGCCAAAGTACTGCGGGTGAGTGGCCTCGCCAGCAAACCACAAGTTTCCGAGATTGGCGCGGATGTTTTGATGCATCTCCAACGTCAGGGCCGGAGGCCAGTTCGAGTATGACCCGTATGCCCAAGGTTCGCGAGTCCAGTTGTGATAATAAAAGTCAATGGGATCGGGGATCTCTTTTCGAAACATGCCCTTCAGAACGTCCATGATTTGTTTCTTCGTAGTATCAAAGTCCTGAGCCTCCACGGTGTAAGATTGCTGGTCGACGACGGTGACAAAGATGATGCCGGAGCCGTCCACAAAGTCTTTGTGATCCAGTGACTGGAAGTAGGGATAGTAACCTCGCTGTACTGGGTCGGCATACAGAAAGAATTGTGTGCTCTTGTCCCAGAACACGTCTTCTGGCTTGAACTGCATAAAGATCTTCGTGTAAGTACCCATAGTCATTGACTGGATGGCCGTTCGTTTCCAAAGCGGCAGCTCTGGCGAGAAGTTAACCACCTCCTTCTGCAAGACACCCAGCGAAAACGTGCAGATGGCGTAGTCGGCGACGATGCAAGTGCCGTCCCCATTATGCACTGTGACACTGTCGTCAGAGTAGGTAATGTTCTGGACGATAGTCCCAAGCCTCAGCTGGGTTGTCTCGTTTAGGAAGCGCTTCGCTTCTTCCTGGAAGAATGTGGCAAACCCTCGCTCGTCGTGCACCAGGTTGTTGTCATCCTTCCAGCGCTTGAAGGATGTGTTGGTGTTGACCACGGAGTACTGCTGGGACGTCTTCTCCGGTGGATTAGCATATTCGAAGTCTATGGAAGACCATTCGATAACTTGTGCCAGCGGGTCACTTCCCGGCTTCCAGCCTGCGATTGCGAGACCGGCACGGGCACTGCGATCTTGCTGATTCTTCAGGATGATTTCGCCAGCGTCGTACTCGTACTTCCTCGTGATATTTACGAACAACTCATCCAACTTGTCAAACTTGTCTGTCCATTCTCCAGGCCATAATTGGCCAGTCTCGTTGAAGGCTGTAACATTGTCGAAGTCAGAAAGCGTGTTTCTCAGGTTGTGCTTCTTAACCAGAGTCAAAATCGGATTTTCCTCTGTTTCACTCTCCGTTCCTTGAACCCTGTTGGTGATGTAAATAGGCTTGAACACCAAAATTATTCTGGAGCTACATACCAGTTCGCACCAAGCTCTACAGAATAGGACTCATTCGTACCCGGCTTCTTTCCAAAGGGTCGGTTGTAAACGCGTCCACCAATCCGATTATTGTACTCAACGATGACAAAGTCTGTGATGGACGCATTTACCAGAGTTTGGGCAGCCGTAATTCCTGCGAGGCCAGCACCGAGAATGGCTACTTGGACCTTGCTGCAGTTCCCCTTAGTTTCTGCAAGAAATTCTTTAGTCGGCGCAGTCTGCGCAACGGGAGCGATAAGGGCAAGTACGCCGACAAAACGCGCAAGTGACAGCATCGTGGAGAGTATCGATCAGCCCTAACAACCTTGCGCTTTAACTAATGAAGGGGATAGCCTAGAGCAATCAAGGAGAACACAGAGCACTCAAGAAGTATCAGGACTTTTATACTTCTGCTTCTCCGAGTCGCTTGCGGCGCCAGAGACGTTTGCCAAGGGGGGCATCTTAGTGAATTCCGACTCACCTCGTGAGCCAGCGGGCGTCTTGTTCCAAAAGAGGCATCGCCAACTTCACGACTTCGAGTCGTTGGCCTCGAATCCGCCTAGGTCTCACATCATGGGCATTGGGCATGGTTTAGAGAAACAACCTTGGTACTTCTCAGTGTTCATGTCTTTACTCGCGAGGTCTGTACTAGACATGTCGTTATAATATGGCATCTTAGCAGTCACTCTGGTCCATGGCTAATGTTCCTCCTTCCATCCTTCAGGTGCGGCCCGAGCCAGATGCGGCTACCGTACATCACGAGTGTGCGACAGATAAATTCACCAAGTTCGTGGATTGACGAATAATAACGTGA
Source organism: Colletotrichum paranaense (assembly GCF_030867605.1). Classification (NCBI taxonomy): domain Eukaryota; kingdom Fungi; phylum Ascomycota; class Sordariomycetes; order Glomerellales; family Glomerellaceae; genus Colletotrichum; species Colletotrichum paranaense. Next base: position 3,152,389 of record NW_026848961.1, on the reverse strand, counting down.
GTCCGCAGCCCTAGCCAAGCCGTAATGTTCAGCAAATAACTTTGTTTTCAGTACAAGAGAGGGAATAACTAAGGCATGGGACCAAATAAGACATATCAGCCGCACAAACAAGCGCCACAATGTTGGTCGAGAGACCCCGCGCACGCGGAACTGTTTTCATCAGGGCTTCGTCTGAGACACGACTACCTTCAAGTAGACAGTTTAGCTCAGCTCTGGATACTCGTTTCCTACTCCAGATCGTCTCCCAAATTGCTTCTGTCAACATCTTGCCGTGAAACCTACAGCTGCCCAGACAAACAAATCCTCAAGAGTCTCATCCTCCTCTGCCAGGACCCCCGGACAGCCTCGTCCCTACCTTACTTCGCAACAGTCCCAGAAGCAACAATGCAGGCAAACCCAACATCCCACCCCTTCCCCTCATACTTCCCTTCCAAATGCTCCCTAATCAACCCCTTCACCTCCTCCAATCCATGCTCCCCCCTCAACTCCTCATTCCACTCCGTGTTCACAATCAACGCAACAACTGGCCCAAACACATCCAACCAGTGCCTCGCGTCTCTCACCCTCACCGTCCCGCTCTCCAAACACGTCTTGACGTCCTTGAACCCATTGTCCTGTAGATACCCCTTGACCCAAGCCTCGTCGTACCACCACCCGACATCGTGAACCTGCGCACGGTTCTTCTCCTCGAACGGCGCGTCAAAGGGGAAGGATGCGAATGCTGACCTCACGTCCGCGACCCAGCCTATATGGTCGACATGCGGTGTGATACAGCCGAAGACCCCATCGGGCCTGAGGATCCTGACGACGTCTTTGATGGTTTTGTCTGGGTGGGGGATGAGATGTAGACCGAGGCCGATGACTACGTGCGTCAACGAGTTCTCAGCTAATCCAGAGTCCTGCCCGACAGCACATCAGTAACGGAGAAATTCCTTTGGCAACAATCTCAAAGTTCAATAGGTAATATAGGAAAGATAGTCAAGCTTACCATGGCATCCAAAACCCTCGCACTCGCCCCAACCCACCCCTCCTCCCGAATCCTCCTCTCCACTAACCCAACCATCATAGGCGACCCATCCGCACAAACGACCTCGCTCTTGTCCAACACCTCTCGGGACACAACCTTGAACAACTCCTGCGTAGCCGGACCAGCCCCACAAGCGCTGTCGAGAAAGGCAATGGGCTCCGTCGTGTGCTGGCCCAACCCCATCTGCTTCATAAGCCGCGCATTGAGGGGCACCATCATCGTCCGGCTCATCTCAATCATGGTTTCTTCCCAGTGCGCGCCGATGGTCTTGTCCATGGAGCGGAAGATGGGTGCCATGGGGCCTGCGGACTGGGAGGCGGTGGTGGCTGTCATTATTACGCTGGTATCTGAGTAAGGACAAAATAAGTCGCCAAGATTCCTGGTGTTAGAGAGATGTGTAAAAGCTTGGGGTACCCAGGCACGTAAGAGTGATAAAAAGCCAGGACGGTTTGGGCTGACCTCTGGTCGTTCGAACTGAAAGGAAACCTGCCTGCTGATATAGCCTGAAACCTCGGAAATATAAGTCAGCAGGATCTCACTTGGTGTGGTGGGAATCAGACCGGGGAAGTTTCCGATAAGTCGCCGGCAAGCTCAATCTCGCTCAATCTGGCTCAGCCATCGCGACTTGAGTTGACGACTAACACTTCTGATGGACTCGACGATGAAACGTGCGCGTTGGACTATTGCTCATTCAGCTCCAAGGCGCATCAACGTGAGGGCGAGCGGCGAGGGACACGCCCATATGTGGACCACATTGCTCCATCTCACCACCAAGCCTCCCACCCGAATTTCTCATGACCATTTCCTCAAATCACATTATCATAGCTAAGCCATAGTCAAAGTCCGGCCTCTCAAGTGCTGGGAAAAGTGTTCATATAATAACACCAACTAGACATCCAAAGCCTAAGCCTAAGCCTACACCGCCTAACCAGCCGCGCCCCGGCCCAAAACCCCGTCCGCGTCAAATACAAGGTTTCTTTTCGCATCTTCTTTGTACACTTCCGTGGCTCACTCTGAGAGCCCAAGTCCGTAGTTCAGTCTTTATCTAGTTTTGTGTTTCTTCTCTTCACACGCCTTTGAGAAAACTCCCATCACGCCAATAAAGTTCCAGACATTACAGGAAGCGCAAGCTTCCAGAGGGACCTCTCTCAACAAGGCCATCAACATCTCTCTTCACCGTCCGCAGACGTCTCCGCACTTCTGACAAGTCCATGCCACCCGGGTTCGACCCGTGGCCAGCAGGGGGCAGTGATGCCTCGCATCTGCTGAGCAGGTCCTTAACCCACGCACCAAGGGCACCATCGCCCTTCATCGAGGCAGCTCCACGACGCTTGACCTCGCGTTGCCAAACATCAACAGAGAAAACAATGAGCTCAATGATGCGGTTGCGGTTGTTACCACTGAAGCCATAGTCTTGGGTATCAAAAACGCTCTCGAGAACGCGAGTGACCATGTCATTGGATACACCGAGGCTGAGGAAGAGCTGCACAGGCCAGGTGGGGTCCGCACCGATCTCAGCATCTTGGTGGTATTCAACGGCATACCGACAAATCTCGGGAAGCAGGACGGGCACCGGGAAGATGAAGCTATCCAGAGAAGTACGGTGGGCGATGTTCTGTACCTTGACTGACACAGATTCGTAGGGTGAGGGCAGAACAGGGATGCCGGGACCAGCTTCCTCCATTCGCTCTACAGCCTCCTCGTGGATCTGCTCGATGAGGCTGACCCATGTTTGGGAGATTGTGCTGGGGTTGCGGTAATCGGCGCTGTGGTAGATGAGGAGGCACAGATCATAGTAATTCGCTTGGTCGGCATATTGGTTGAACAGCTGTTAAATATTAGTCTCATTAAAAAACTGACCGCGACACTGGGGTACTCACGTCTGACAAGCTTATCACCTGGCCATCCAACGCTTCCTCAATTTGAGCCTTGCGATCAGGGTCAACGCGGCTGTCGGCCTTGAGCCTCTCCAACAAGTCATCCTGGATGTTGGCAATGTCGAGAAGCTCACTGACTTCGTGGGCCAGGACCTGCTGTTGTTGCCTGCCAACACCTGCCGTAGCAACGCTGGCATTCGCCTTGGCCTTGCTGAGAAGGATAATTCTGTCCTTGATACCAATGGCGAAGTCTGATTGGGCAAGATCATTCTGGACCTGAGCAGCCTCAAAGTACCGCTCGCGTTGGGTATAGAACCTGCAGAGAAGGTCGGCATGGTTCACATTGCTCCTCGCCAGACTCTGGAGGTATGTGATGACGTGTGGTGATTCGATAGCAAGAATTCTGTCAGTCCACCCCTGCTCGATGTACCACTCGTAAAGGTCAAAGTGGAAGACCTCGTCGTCCGAGTCGTTCACTACGCTATAGGCCTCGAGGCGTTTAGTGCCCATCAAAGTCAGTCTACCGTCGATCGTCTCCGGTTCCCTGCTTGACGCGGCATCCAGGTGTTGAAGAGCCTCGTGAATTAGTTCGTAGCATTTCCTACGCTCCGAGAAGGCATTAGCCCGAGGGTCGTTAGCGGGCTTGCCATCATGGACCCATGACAAAGCGGTGTTGCCTCTATCCTTCTCACGGGCAACAGTGAGGCAGAGCTGGATTGCACCGGCGTAGTACTTCAGGTCGATGTACTGAGAGACGGCGTTGTGTAGGTTGGCAAATGAAAGAGCACCGGCGACGCGCTCAAAGAGCCTCAAACTCTCATGCAGAAGTGCGCGAGACTGGTTGCTGTTGGACGGCTGCTCAGACGCTCTCTTCAATTGCTCCTGAGCCTTGAAGATGACAACATCATCGGGGCTGCAGAAACTACCACAGCGTCTCCGAAGAGCATCCGCGACAGTCTCGACGTTGGAACCGCTCTCAATGTTGCGATTGACGATGGACTTGACCAATAGCTTGGCAAGATCCTTGCCTGAAGACTGTGAGAACAGGCTCTCGTATGTGAGACTTTTCAGTCCTTGCTGCGCCGTCGCATCCAGTCTCGTGAAGATGTCACTGACACGCTCATCAAAGAGCATCAAGACGAACGAGATGCCCTCGGAGATGCTCTCCATCAGTTTCTGAAGTGCATGCAGAGCTTGGTGCTCTGCCTGGAGGGCCACTTCCTCTTGCTTGCTGGCCACTCTTTGAAGGTCGGAAGGACCCGACAGGCCCTGAATGAAACTCTTGTTTGCATCAAGGAATCTGCGGAGACGCTCCAGCTGCTCCTGAGTGGAGTGAAGCTTTGCGATGGGTACCATGGATTGAATCGCAACGCCGCCGGTAGGGCTGGCAGCAAGCGCGACCACGTGGTTCTTCCATAATGTGCGAATGAGGCGGGTGAGATAGACACTGAGAGCATCGTGCCTAGGGGACAGGCGAACGGAGGTTGTGTTGAGAGGGGTACCATCGGCCTCCGTGATAGAGGGCTGGCCACCGTAGTCGACGAATACGGTCCTGGCGCGGTCTTCTGTGGCCTGATCGATCGCGCGCGTTGCGCCTGGCCTGGCATCACCACCATGACCGCAAGCTACAGCAAGAGCGCAGGAGATGGTTTCCACACGGCCATACCGAGAAATGAACTTGCGAGTCTCCAGCTCCAGGCCTTCGTCTCCCACTGCACCACGAATGGCGGCAGCGAAAGTATCCACCAACCGGCGGCGGCGAATGATGTGTACACCAGTGTTGGTCAGCACGGCGAACTCGGTGGCCGGCTGGTCGAACTGAACCGCAAGTTCGTTGCCAAAGCCAACGGGCTGGTTTGCTGCGGCAAACGGCTTGGTAACTAAACCGACATCTTCGGCTCTGCTTCCAATATCGATCCAGTTTCCGTGCTCGTAATACTTGAGCGCAGCGGAAGTTGAGTTGGCCTTGATTCGGCCAGTCTCGGGAGCCGAAACAAAGAGCAAATCGATGTTCGGATCGTTGTCCTTAACGACGAAATCCAAGAAGTATCCCGGCGCAAATCGAGCTCCAAGCCTACTCAACTCCAGCGCCCTTGACCCAAGATCGATAACGGCATCACCCGCACTGTTAGTGCCGGATCGTCCAGGCTTGTCCGACGGGGGGAACTTGATGAACTGGACCTGCATACTTTGAGGGGGCGTGTTTGAAGAAACGCCCCCAATCATGTACGAGGCAGAGCTCGTCGCGCTAAGGAACAGACGGCAGCCGGTATTGGTGAGAGCCATAAGGTGCAGCTTCGACGCCTCTCGTGATGGAATAGCGCTGATGGCCACAAAAGCAGTTCGGTCGTTGAGGAGAGGAGACTGGGTAATCATGTGGGTGATGTCGCGTAGGCAGGCATTGCGCTCCTTTTCGATCACCTTGGTGAGCTTGTTAGGCCCGTCCATGTGGTATGTACGAATGGTGGATCTAGTCGAAAGTGTGTAGACGAGCTTCCGGGAATCGTCAATAACAATGCTCTGAAGACCTTCCGGAGACTTTTGTGCCCAGAATCCGCTCTGGAGAGTGACGACTGAAGACCAGCCGGGATTGGTGTGGTTGATCTTGCCGCATCTGTTTGAGAACCATTTCTCCTCCTGCTGGTAGTAAAGCTCATGGATATCGGTGTCGTTACTGCCTCCAAAGAAGATGCGGCCGTCCGCAGTGCCAGCGATAACTCTGACATCGGTGCCTCGGAGAGGGAGGTTAAGCTTGGTGCTATAAAGCGAAACGGTCTTGGTCCCCGATGGCGTGGTCTCGGCAGAAAGACCGAGAAGAATCATCTCAGAAGACGTCGCAACGACTAGAATGTGCGTAATGGTGTTGACGAAAATGCCAGGCTTGGGTGCAACGAGAGCGACGGCGTGAATCGTGTGCGGTTGGTCCTCGAAGCCAATAAGTTCGGGGTCCGGGTGGGTGTAGTCCCATAGGAACAGCGAGTTGTCGATGACCACCCAGGCATGGTTGATCTCGGCGAACAAGCCCATCAACGTCTGGAGCTGGCCGGTATTGTAGTGGCTGAAAACCTGGTTCGGGATCGGGTACATCTGGGTCTTGTGGAAGGGTGCCCAGGGCGAGTCGAGCGTGTTGAAGTCATAGTCTGACGATGCTCCTGCTATGTGGATGTCAGTAGCCGTCGCGCGAAAGGTTAGATAAAGGCAAGAGCAGTGAACTTACGCCTGCAGTAGGAATCGAGCTCGGGGTAGTTCTCGTCGGACTGGAGGAACTGGTTGACCGCTTGAGCTGCTCTCGTGACGGGCGGGAGGTTTTGCTGGGGAGCCGGAGCAGATGAGGTCGACACCAATCCTCCACTTGTGCTGGTTGATGCAACCGTAGCGGATGCCAAATTTGATCCTGCCACCAGCGCGCCACTGTTGCTTGAAGGTGCTTCGCCCTCCGCAAAGAGTCGTCGTCTAACCGGCTCGTTGTCGTTAGCGAATCTGGAGGCTGCGGGCGTGTTGAGGAAGGCGCCTGGCACCGGCCGCATCGGCGTCATCTGGGGGTAGGACATGTTGTCGTCGAGTAGTTCGATCGATCGGGGTAGTGAAAGGCGGGCAAACGCGTCGCAAACTGGCGGCCAGTGAAGGCGGTTTGGAGTCGCGCTACCGAATCATCAACAAGTGATGGCAGGTGTGATCCTGTCAATTGGAGGATTCGAGAAGTGGAAAATATTCTTCTAGGGGTGTGCGATGCGGAGCCTTGCGCAGCTCGTGCCGGACGAAGGGAATGAAAAGAATTGGAGCTTCGATGGCTCGGTGTGGAAAGGTGAAGGTAATTCGAGCGAGGGCAGTAAAACGCAGCAGTAAACAATTTCTGGAGGAGCTCAAGAGGCTGGGGCCGCCGAACGCTTGGAATTTTCGCGCCTGGAGCCGCGCTAAGCCACATTGGGACACAAGGCTGACCCTGACGTTTGCACCACTCGAAGCTTGCGCTTGCAGTAGCTCTGCGAGCTTTGGGTACTAAACTCAGGTACCTTACTTTGGTTGATTTAAATCTCCTTCATCTCGAACGGGTTCTCTCTCTCTCATATTAAGTACTCGCTTTTTTATTCTAGTCCATTTGAAACCGTGACTTTTCCCGAGCCGTGATCCCTACATAACTCATGCAAATGGCCACTACACCCTGAGCCCAAGCCACTGTTATTCACCTCTCATCTACATGTTCTTTCTTCGTCCATGCTTCATATCTCACAAGAGATCACAATGAAACTTCTTTAGGCGCTTCGTTTCGCCCATATATCGTCACGGCACTTCGGCCAGCTTTAAAAGCAATAGCGTGTTAGACTGCGCGACTCATCAACCACAACAGATGATACTTTCTGCTCCATTTACTGCTTCTTGGCCTCGCGAGCCGCCTTCCTAAGAGCACGGTTGCGAATGTCAACGTGCATCTTCAGGTTGAACCAAAGGGCCAGGTGGTGGGCGGCACCAATGGTGCTCTCAACAGCCCACAGCATAAGAGCGTGCGTCCACCAAGGAGTGTAGGTGTAGGCGAAGTTCTGGTAGCTGCCAGAGCCAATCTTGCTGAGAGTGGCACGGACGAAGTTCTTGGGTGTCGGGATCATGGCGCTTGAGCGGCGGACCTTGCTCATAGCGGTGGTAATGAGGTAGCTGAGAACGAGCTCGACGTCGATGCCCTGGGGCTTCAGCTCAGCCGCGAGAGAACTGCTCCAATGTTGTAGGAAGGCCTTGCTGCCAGAGTAGGTGGCCAAGTAAGGGGTAGGCATCCAGCCGGCAAAGGAGCCCATGGTGAGAATGAGACCGCGCTTGCGCTGCTGCATGATGGGGGCGACGACCTGGGTGGTCTTCAAGGTGCCGAGGCAGTTGATGGCGACGATGTTCTGGAGCTCGCTGCGGGCGGTCTCGAGGAAGGGGACGGGGATGCTGTGGCTCTGGCCGACGTTATTGATGAGAACACCGACGTCGAGGCCGTTGACAAGCTGGGCGAGTCTGTCGTAATCGTTGTTGTCGTCGCGGGAGAAGTCCATGGCGAGGATCTTAACCTGGATCTTGCCATCGAACTTGGCCTCGAGCTCGTGAGCGAGGGTCTCGAGCTTGGACTGGGTTCGGGAGACGAGGACGAGGTTGAAGCCCTTACTGGCGAGCTGGTAGGCGAACTCCTTGCCGAGACCGTCTGATGCGCCGGTCACGACGGCCCAGGTGCCAGGCTTGCCATACTTGCGAAGCTGTGCGACTTCGTTGTCAGTGTTTGGACATCAATGATAGGTGGGCGAGATGCTCGGGAGCACATACGCTGGTGCCACTAAGCAAAAAGACACCAAGCACGAACTTGACATAGCTCAGAGCCTTGGAGGTAAGGAAGAGAGCACCAATACCAGCTAGCAAAAGCTGGACAGGTTGCGGCACATAGGCCAGTTGATCGGCGATTCCGCCCATTGTGATGAGTCGTCACTGATCTCGCTGAATGAAATCGAGAATTTGCTGTTTGCTGAAAGGAGGGGAAGAAGCTTTCCAGATCCTCCGTGGAATTCGCACAGCAGCACAGACAAAATGTTGGGATTGGCAAATGGTGGAAAATGCACTTCCAAAATCGCATCAGCCACACCTCGGCACCTCCCTCAATTGTTGAACCTACGCCAAGCTGCCGGAGAGCTTTGGCCAGCTTTGATGAGCCAAAGTCAAGCCACAATGCGATAGCTCCAGCCACAAAACATTCACTCCATCTCTTTTTTTTTCTTTTTTCTTTTTTTTTGGATTCAATCCGAATACGAAGGACCAGAAGCTTGGGGCAACTTAACGCTGAGCTAAGGAGATGCCGGCGTGATGTCCACTCTTTTCCTTTGCGACTCAATTTCCCTCCTTTCTAAGTCTACACCACTCAGCGCCAATTGAGCTTCACGGGATTTGAATACAGCAATAATGGTGTCTCTCACGGATTTGCTTCCCCCAGCAAAGGGTATCTTACCCTACTACATGCTCCTGGTAAGGTTTTCAAGAACGAACTGAACCCCCGCCAGAAGCATGTCACTAACCAGCAATACTCTCTCAGCTCTCTCTCATCTCCATCGGAAACTCGGCGCAGAACCTCCTGACTCTCCACTACTCCCGCCGCCTTTACGACGGTAAATACGTTCGCAACACGAAGCTCGCTCCCAAGTCCGATAAGTTCAACCCGGAGGACTCGGTCAACAAGTACATCCCCGCCCCCGCCGGCGCGACGGACGTTGTGGATCAGGCGACACCTCTCGCTGCGCGCTGCTTCGGCACCTGGACGTTCCTCACGAGCATCGTCCGTCTTTATGCCGCGTACCATCTGCACCACGCCCACATGTACGACCTGGCCATCTGGACCTACGTTGTTGCGTTGGGTCACTTTGCCAGCGAGTTGTTCGTCTTCAAGAGCATGACATTTGGTCTGCCGCAATACTTCCCCTTCACCCTGGCCACCACTGCCTTGATTTGGATGCCATTGGTGCGCGACTTTTACGTTACTAGCCCGTAAAGGGTTGATATTGTTGAAAAGTAGCCTGCGGAAGCCGCTAGAGACGATAACCTGATACCACATGAAGGCATCCTGTGATCTCAGCTTCTGCGCAGAAATGGGACTTTAGGATCTCTTTAGTTAAATCACGAAATGACGAGGATAGATAAAGCTTAGAAATGTTGTAATTACGAAGATGGTACTATTCATGGTATGGTCTTTTGTCTGGTTCACTGAATGGTCTTGCGGTACAGCTCACCGCCGGTGCCCCTGAGTCGAGCGGCGGCCTGCTCCGGTGTGATGTCACGCTGAGGCTCAGCCATCAGCTCGTACCCGACAAGGAACTTGCGGACGGTCGCTGAGCGAAGCAGAGGGGGGTAGAAGTGCATGTGGAGGTAGCTGTTGTTGGCCTCTTCTTCGGTGGCATCGAGAGGTGCTTGGTGGATCCCAGAGCCTATCGAGTCGTCAGTGACATCTCCATTATTGCCCTTCACAAGCTGAACTTACTGTAAGGGAAGTGTGTCTCAAAGAGGTTGTCGTATCTCCTGGCAACCTCCTGAATGGCCTCGGCAAACTGCAACCTCTCCTCAGCGGACAGGTCGACCAGCGCGCGAACGTGTCTCTTGGGAAGAATCAAGACCTCAAAAGGCCAGACACCCCACCAGGGAACAACGACGAGGAAGTGCTCATTCTCAAACACCGTGCGCTCCTTCTTCTCAATCTCGACCTTGACGTAGTCCGCCAATAGATGCCTTCCAGCGTGCTGATCACGGTACTTGCCCATCTGCACCAGCTCGGTACCCGGCTCCTCAGGCATGGTAGACGTCGTCCAGATCTGGCAATGCGGGTGCGGGTTCGAGCAGCCCATAGCGGCGCCCTTGTTCTCAAAGATTTGCATGTAGCGCAGGTGGTGCTTGGGTTGGGGCACGGTGCTCGCGGGCGTCGCGGGGGGCAGCTCGAGGGCGGCGGCGACCTTGGACAGCGGGTTGGAGGGGGAGAGGTGGGAGGCGTAGATTTGCGTCCAGACGTCGATGACAGGGGCAATCTCTGCGGTCGTCATGTCGGCGAGCGTGACGTGGTGCTTCTCGGAGAAGGTGAGCACGTAGCATTTGCCCGTGGCCGCTTCCGCGCGCAACAGGGACGAGGCGAGGTCTGCTCGAGTTGCAATGTCAGGGTTTGGTTCGCTTGAAGCCTGTGAATGGGTGCATGTTGCATACCATCGCTTTCTGTCTCTGGCTGGTACTCAGCCTGCTCCTCCTTGACGGCGCTGTAGTCGTTGACAAAGACGAAGGTGTTCTTGTAGTCGGGGTTGGAGTCACCAGCCGCTCTAGGGTTTCGAGGGCAGAGGTAGCACTTTATCTAGTCAGCTCATGCCTGTTGACTCTATGCGACTCGATGAGAACATGCCTTTGGGTCGTATTCAGGAAGCGTCGTCGTAGACGGTCCCTCCTGCTGGCCTCTGTCCACCTCAGCGCATGTCGCATTGCAAGTCAGGTTTAGCGCATTCTTACTGCCAGGGACGCTTGGTCCGGTGAGGGGACACCAGTAGCCATGTGCCCTTCAACGGGTTGTACCGTCTGTGAGAGATGTCGTCGAGGATCTTCTCAGGCATGGTGATGCTTCGCCTCTCCACGCTGGGGAACGTATAAATGAAGGCGGGGAAGCTTTGCGACAACAAGTAACAAATCTGAGTACTGCCGCGAGACCCAGAGCAGGAAGTGAAAGGGCCAAGAAAAAAAGAGCCTCGAGTTTATTTAAACAATCTTGTTATTGTTCAGACTAACTTAGTACGGACGAGAGAGAAAAATCCAGCCCTCGGCCGCGACCTGCCGAATGACAGTCAGGCTAGGTATTAATAAGGAGGTGTAGAGCTGCCACAAAACAGCTCATCAAAAGTGACGGTCGTATCCCTGCCTCGAGAGGTTTCGCGCCCATGCCTGTCGGGTTTGTTGGAGAAAAGGAGGGGACCGCGAAGACTGCCCCGCGAACCCCACCATCGCAAAGCGCACCATTGTCGTGCGCCCATCGGTGCCATCTTATCCGCAGTAAGCAGCGGCGGGAAAGCGGCGGAAAGCTCGAACCTGCCTCGGCAGAGACGTCATTGTGGGACACTGCATTGAGAAAGGGAAGACTCTGGTAAGCCAGAAGGGCAACTCTTCCCCTCAAGGCTTTGTTATTACATGTCGAATGAATATGCTGGAACTCATCTCATACCACGAGCGAGAGTTGGTCGAAAAGAAGCTGGTATTGTGGATAGAGCTACTGTACTTCGTACATGCCAAAAAGTGGTGTGCATGTCAAGAGACAGTCCGGGCATTGGTCCGTCGACCGAACCAAATGGCGGGGATGACGGAGCCGTTCAGCCCGATAACAGTACTGCCCGGGGCATCGTGGCTTGAGTCCAGAGTGCATTATGTAAGACGGTATCGGGTAGTTGTTTGCGGCGAGTGTGGCTTGATCCCTACTGCGGCTGAAGTGACATACTGTGTAGGTCAGCAAGGCGATGACAGTCGGAGGCCCGAGCGCCGGATAGACTTCGGGAGAACCATCGCTCCAGGTTCCGCCATCGATCCCCGGATTCAATTCGATTGGAGCCTGGCTGTGTTTCGACGGCTCACCTTGGAAATCAATCCTCGTCAACACGCGCGCGTCTCGTCATCCGGAATCCATCGATATCATCGTCAAACCTCACATCCACATCGAGACCCACGTACCAGTCACATCGCATCACTTATTACTTCCCGTAGTCCCATCATATGCCTTCTACTGCATCATAATAACTCTCCCGTCGTCGGATCAGCCTGACCAGGGGCTGGCCTCCACGTCCCCACCGCAGCCCTGGACGAAATGGGCGTTATCAGAAAGAAGACCGTCACAAGGGGTGGCGAGGGCGGTGTCAAATATCATTGCGACATTTGCTCTGTAGACATCACCTCGACGGTATGTGTTTTGTTGACTTTATTACTTTTGATGCTGATGTGCCCCGCGTCTGCGCCCCGGCGCATACCCAAATGTCCCGCCCTCCACACCTTGCGCATCGCGCTAACAAACATCTGTTGTAAATGCAGGTCCGAATCAGATGCGCGCACTCTGCCTGCAACGACTACGATCTCTGCGTCCAATGCTTCTCCCAGGGAAAGTCCAGTTCAAACCATAAACCCGAATCACATCCATACCGTGTCATCGAACAGAATTCTTTCCCAATCTTCGACCGAGATTGGGGTGCCGACGAAGAACTGCTGCTACTAGAAGGAGCGGAAATCTACGGCTTGGGATCATGGGCCGACATTGCCGACCATATTGGTGGCTTCCGCCACAAGGATGAGGTGCGAGATCACTACTACAAAGCCTACGTCGAATCTCCTCGTTTCCCGTTGCCGAAACGATGCAGTCCACACGACATGGATCTCGCGAACGAGATCTCTCGCGAAGACTTTCAAGCGAAGAAGAAGCGAAGGATAGAGGAGCGGAAGGAAGCCGCCAAGAACGCACCTACGCTGCAGCCCAAGACGAAGCCCACAGCCTCTGTACCGTCATGTCACGAGATTCAAGGATACATGCCAGGTCGCTTGGAGTTCGAGACCGAATACGCAAACGAAGCCGAAGAAGCTGTACAGCTCATGCAGTTTGATCCGGGCGATGGTCTCAACCCTAGGACAGGCGAGTTGGAGCCCGAGATGGAGCTCAAGTTGACAGTGATGGACATCTACAATTGCCGTCTCACGCAGCGTGTGGACAGGAAAAAGGTTGTGTTTGAGCACAACCTGCTGGAATACCGCGAAAACACCAAGGTCGAGAAGAAGAGGAGTAAGGAAGAGAGGGACTTACTGAACAAGGCCAAACCTTTCGCCCGGATGATGAACCATGATGACTTCGAAAGCTTGTGTCAGGGTCTTATTGACGAGTTGAACTTGAGGCAAGCTATTTCGCAGCTACAAGAATGGCGAGGTGTGCGGATCGGAGATTTACGCAGCGGTGAAAAGTACGAGACAGAAAAGTCGCAACGAGCGCAAAAGGCAGTGCCTATGGGATCCATGGATAGAGACCGCTTGGCCTCGGCACAGCGGTCTAAGGCTGCTGCTGTACCAGATCCCCCAAGCGGCGCCGCCTTGCTCGTGGCCCCCGAATTGCCAATTCGGTCCGCGCCAGCCCCTGATGGTACTAATGGTACCATTCCTCCCAAGGAAGAGAGCAAACCTCAGACCAATGGCGCTGTCAACGGAGCAGCCGCCAATGGTACCGTCATTGTCGCCAACGGTACGGGCCCATCTGGCCCTGTTACACGGCAGAAATACATGGCCGCGCCGCTACCCGGTGTCACCCCGATTCAGCTCACGCAAGACGGCGCCCCAGACTTGCATCTCCTCACGCCGGAAGAAGCCAAGCTCTGCGAAGTGGTGCGGCTGCAGCCCAAGCCCTACCTAATGATCAAGGAGCAGATTCTAAAGGAAGCATTGAAGAGCAATGGCACTCTCAAAAAGAAACAGGCCAAGGAGATATGCAGGCTAGACACTCAGAAGGGCGGCCGCATATTCGACTTCTTCATCAATGCTGGCTGGGTTGGCCGGGCGTAGGATGATTCGGACGGTTCAGATGATTCGGTCGATCCGGATATACCTATAGGTTCTACGCACAGTGTGTGACTTGCATTCGACTTTGAGCTTTGGCGTTTCCGTCAAAAGGGGCGAGGGGGGTACTGGTTTCTGGCAGTAGCGGTTTAACTTCTCCAAGGTAGTTCAAAGTGTACCAAGATACCAAATTCAAAATGGCAACAACTTGCTCAGTTTCTCCGCGCGGCATTATGAGATGTCATATCGCCACACATGTTATTGATATATATATACGATTCTCCTCTTGCTTGGCATTACAATTCACTCGATCTGGGACTTGGAGGTGCGTTTACGGGATGAAGCACGTTCACATTTTCTGTAACAGGGACAATCCCTCCAACAAGCTGGGTGGTTAAGGAACAGTAACGTGCTCGGTGAGGCCTCAGCTTCTTCGCCGCCAAGGCGGCTGGCATAGTGTTCCCGGCAACAGATAGTTTTCTCTTGTGTATCTACGAAGCTAGTCTTTCCATCGAAGGCCTCTCTTTCGTCACTGTCTTGAACGAGGTCGATGGGCCGGTCACCTTTTTTGTCGGTGGTTTGATCAGCTGGATGCCGAAGTCATAAGCTGGTCGGGTCTGCGCAAGTGGTTTTTCCAGAGATCTCCTGCAGAGAAAGTGAAGTAAAGCGCGGGATTTCCAAGCTCCTCCGGCGGCTTTTTGGACGCTCAAGCTGACGCGCGGGTCATTATCTGAGTCATACGTGCTTCTTTTTGACATTTCTCCGGCGGTGGGGTTCCCAGAAACCTGTAAAAGAAAATGGGAGACGTAACGGCCGAGAAGAAGCTTGGGAGAGGAGTGTAAAGTGAAGGCAGTAGGCGATGAAGATTGGAATTCGGGGTAAAGCGTGGTTTCTATGGAAATGTCCCGCATATACAATATCGTGGATTTCGGCGCGTTTCTGCCGTAGATAACGCAGAGACATTTCTCGCGGTCAGCCGTCTCTATGCTTTGTTCGTGTCTAGTGTTGGGGCTTCGAGCAGCGCATTATCTGCGAATACTCAACGACCGGCGAAGGGCACGCGGAACCCAGGGCTATACCTTATGGCTGCCTCGAACGCCATCGATTACACAAATGCCTCCATGTCAGCGCATCCAATTCTACAGCCAGGAAACGAGAAATCAGTAATAAGGAATCACACCCTGGGAGATGACCAGAGATTCTTGGAGGATTCAATTAGCAAATGAGAGTCAAAGTGATAAAAATGAGCAACGGCTGTTAATGGAGTTACGACGGATTGGCTGAGCATCTCACTCTTGATTCACGGCCCAAAGAGACAAATAGCACGATCACATTGCAGACTAGGCTCCCATCGCCCTTGATGAGACCAAACACGCGAATCCGACACGTCAACTACAAATACAGGTGTAGTTGGCTGAATACGCCAAGCTGAAGGATATGCTAGGCAACACGCCGGGGGGCGTCTCGCTCCCCTATTTCCATAATAGAAACCTTGTTATTGATGGAATAGTGCCTGTCTTCGAGAGACTCTGATCGACTAATAGTCGGCAAAGTCGGACGGACCTCCCCCAGCTCACCGCGAGCGTCTTGAATGGCGTGAAGTCAGTCATCCGACGAGGTGTGATGGCAGGCGAAGCAACAGATGGACAACCACAGGAGCATCAGGCTAGCGAGCGATGTGCGTTTGGCATTGAAAGACGTAAGGCTTTCAGCCGCGGTGGAGATAGTCTTGGGCATGGCGACATTGGGCCTTGATGCCACAATTGCTTGGAGACTTCGGTTCGTTGGCCGTGACCAAGAGAGCAGGAGAATCGGAGCACATGGCTACTACATGTCTAAGTCTTCAGACCTCGTATCATGCAAAAGGTTAAACAAGAAGACTCCTTGCAAAATTTCAAGCTAGGAGACCGTGCTTTGTCCTTCTCTGGTCGGCGTTGTGTCAAGAGCAGGGAACCCTCATGCTGTGCGGGTCGTGTCGGGTCTGTTCACCGGTTCGTTCCATTATGCATAGTTTTGATTGAACTCTGTGTCGACTTCCTCGGCACCCTAGTCCATGTCTATATGCCTCATGTTGTATTTTAGCACGGCCGAATACAATCTTGTCAGTCAATGACGGGCCAGGTACTACATTTGGACAGAGATCAGCATGTAGCAAACATCACAGATGGACAATTGCATGTGAAAGAACTTTTGTTGAATTGACTAATTGGGTATAGGTACTCCCGGTGATTAGTTATACAGATGAGACCGAGAATGGTGAATGATTCAGGAGGCCGCCGCATAGGCAATTATTTCCCGGGGCTTTTCCAACACTTGGTTCTTCCCCGCCAAACCATCCCTAATCTCAGGTGGCCCTCAATGGCCCTCAATGACCCTCAAGGAGGACTTTTGGGCGTTGCATGAGTGAAGAACCCATTTACAGGACAATGGCGCCGACGATGCCGGCAGCGGCAGCGGCAGCAGCGACAAAAAGTCCAGTCTCGCGGGGTGCGGCGGCAGCAGCAGCGGCAGTGGTAGAAGCAGCGCTACCGGAGGCAGAAGCACCAGAAGCAGAGGCAGATGAGCCGGAGCGAGAGGCAGTGGCACTGGCGGAAGCCGCGCCGGAAGCCGTGCCCGTGGCGGTCGCGGCGGAGCCGGAGCCGGTAGCAGTGGCAGTAGCATCGCCGCTGGTGAGGACGGCGAGGGCGGTAGAGCAGATGGCGCTGCCGTAGGCGTCCAGGGCGGACGCGACCTCCGGGACGTCGCTGCAGGCGGAGTAGATGTCGCGGATCTCGGTGATGTGGGCGTCCTGCCAGGACTGGAGGGCGGAGGAGTAGGAGGTGATGATCTGGCCGGCCTGGCCCGTGATGGAGGGGAAGACGCAGGGGTCAGTGATTTGGGGGATGTCGAGGTTGGTCTCCGTGGCGAGGGCGGTGGGCTCGGTGGGGAAGTCATCGACGATGGTGGAGTGGGCCATCCAGACGGAGGCGCAGGCAGTCTTGCCGCGTGCCTCGAGGGCGTCGTTGCCGGCGCGGCGGAGGACACGGGGGAGGGTGCCGGACATCTCGAATGCCATTGCGCCGGTGGCAGCGGCGGCGGCGAGGAGGAGCTTGGACTGCATTTTTGGAAGAGATTTGGAGCGTTGTCTTTCGAGGGAAGCGAGAGTCTTAGGTTGTAAAGACTGTAGGTTGTCGTGATGTTGTCTTAAGGATTGGCTGCTTGGGAGAGTTGGAGAGACAGGATACACTTGGAGTTCGATTCAAGGGCGGACTGGAGGGGAGGCGCGCATGCCTTTTATTGAAGATTGACAAGGAAGTCGGCCGTCACTTGCATCCTTCCTCCTACCCTTGTCAAGTACATGAACATCCCTGCTCCATTCACGTCGCCCAGCATGCCCAGCAGCTTCCCATGCACCCACGCTCGCCCCGGCGAGCTGTGAGCGATGTTGGGAACCACAGAACGATGCCTCCAGTCTATCCAGGTGTGCCACGACAAGACCTCTAGCGCAAGGTACCTACCCGTCAGTGGCCTCCAGCCGAGCCGCCGAGACAAGATGGTGGCTCAAGTGGCTATACTCGAAGTAGTCGTTCGCCCCAGTGCCCCCCTGATACGGGCAGAAGCTGAGAGTCGTGAGTTGTGACTAGGTAGAGTGGTGGACCTTGGCCCTGGTACCTACTAGCGGTTGCTGCCTGCAAAAGCCTGAAAGGGGGATGGAACGGGATATTGGCAGGAGATGTTTGTGATGCAATGATCGGCCATTGCCTGCCGTCGGCAATTCCTTCGTGAGAATATGATGCCGGGGGCGAGAATTCTCGAATCGGCTGGCCACAAGCACGGCGCGTAGCGTCACGTTGAGGCGAAGCCGCGAAGCTAGGGAGAAAAGATTTAGTCTAACGGCAATGCGGCACTCCAAAAGGTAGCAGGGTCGCATTCCCTTTCATCACATCAGATTCACCGTATCAAATATTCGCACCCAAGAGGGAGACATGCTGGCCCGCTGGGACGAGGTTCATCACAACTCGTAGCTCTCGATGGAGCAAGCTTCAAGACTCTCGAAATGGACGGCAACCTGCAGATATCCATCCGTACCTGAATTCGCGCGCTCTGCACGGCGGCACGCACGGTTGCATGGGGTGATAGTTTTCGTGGCAGGGCAACCCCTGTCCGTACCCGGAGGTGGGAGTTCCTAGCAGATTGCCTTTTGCAATATGCCAGGGATTCAAGGCTTTTTTGTTGCTGGTCTGAGCTGAACATGACAATAAAGGAAATTATCAATGGCGATCCGATATCTTTTTGCGTTTTTCTATGGTTTGGGGTCAAAAAGTCCCTTTCTCTGCCTTATTTACTCGCTTAAACATGGATGAGTATGGAACGCATGGGACGTTTTGATGGATCATGGGTACTGGGCTTCTTCTCATGGATAATGGAGGTTCCATGTTAAGTGGTCCTGGGCTCGCCTGATCGTTTATGACCAATGAAGCTTCTGGGAACACTCCGAAGCCATCAAGATTGCGTGGGTCCAGCGATGGAGACTTCAAGTTGGCTTGATGGAATGTGATTCGTTGTGGGACGTAAACAACAACTGGGAGGTTTCAAACTTTCAAAGGATTTGGCTCGGGTCTTTACCATCCATGCAACGTTAAACATGCTGTTGCTCTTACATGACAACTCTTTGCGATCGTGAAGTCGGGCAACTTTGACGGTTCTATCGGTCCCTTCTCACCATGGCAAATTGGATGGGTTGGCCAGTCGGGTACGCAGTACATAAGACAGCTTTCAGAACCACAAGTCCACAGAAGGATGTTGGTTCCCCGCATAAAAACACAAAGCTGTGCTTAGAGAGAGTCTGGGCTTAAGTCACGGCGAGATGTTTCCCCTCCTTTCTCCTTCTCGTCTCATGCAATAGTCTGCATCCGTAAACCACCAGAGTTATTAGCTGTGCCGCAATCCAGCAGTGATTTCCCGTCAGCTACCTTGTACGTTCAGAGACAGCGAACGCCGATAAACCGGTAGCCGTTGCCGCTGAGCCGCGATTCAAATTTCCCTTCTTGCAAGGGATACACACACAGCTACCGTCGGTAATAACTGCACTGCATTGACTGCTTGGCCACCTAATTACCCTACAGCTAGCTACCTGCAGTAGTTCCTTTCTGTTGCTCTCTAGCCTCTTCTGGCCCTGTTCGGGGCTGGATCCGGCACTGCCTCGCTACGTTGCATTCATACGGTCGCTAGTGCTGACGGCGGCATCTCGAGCGCCCTTCTGTCGGCCAACCACGGCTGGCCCTTCACCCTTCTGACATGTCACCACGTTCAGAAGGTTTTAACCGTCTGCTCCTTTTTCTTGTTTGACGTTGTTAGTCAATCGCTGGTAAGTACTCCGTAGATGATGTCGGGTTTGGGGGCTGCGCGCGAATATTTCCCCGACATGCCCGACAGGGCGCGCCTGTTGACGTCGATCCCTTTTACGTTCGAGTCAAAACAGTGGTGACAGTTGAACCAACAGAAGAAATGGTCGGTCTTGGCAATGAGGCTCGATCGCAAAGAACCACCTGTTAGGCTGCTGGAGACTTGCCACCCGCGAGCGGAAGAATTGGGAGGAGAAGGCTTCGGTATCGCTACTTTGTTTGGAATAGAGCTTCCAATAGTGCAGCCCTAAAGCCCTGTCAAAGTTTTCTTTAACGTCGGAGAGGCATGACATGCTGGGATCTCGAGATGTGATGCTGCAAACCCCTGAGGTGATCTCCGATATTGGCGGTTTTCCGATATTGGCGGTTTTTGCCGAAACCCGCCGGACCATACAGGCAAGACTAGATATTTTCAGGTGGGCATGAAGCACCATGAATATCATCTCGTACGGTAACCGGAATGATGATCACAGGTTGAAGGCTACCCTGCTCTTCGTCTTTAGGGCTGTGTATGGAGGCAGGTTGACGAGCACTTTTAGGAAGCACAATATATTCTGAAAAGGGCTTGACAGTCGCGCGGCTCCCATATTCCCAAGTCAACGACTATCGCTGACCTTTGGTCTACTTTCTTCTACCTTGAGTAGCATGCTTGAGACATAGTGAGTGTAGGTACATTCGGGGTCAGCTGATCATTGGAGGGAACTGGGTTTCATGCGAAAGAGATAACGATGGCCTACACCAATAGATGCAGAGTTACACAGAGCGTTCGTCATCATATATCAATGTCCACCGAGGAGAGTTTACGAAACAAGTGAATGCTTTCTTCTAGGTAGTGCCAAATATACACATTTTGTCGTCGGTAAGTCTCAGCCGTTACCATTACGGGCCGCGTAGTTTAGAGTTATGCTCAAAGACCAAGGCCGTCAGCCGGTGCTGACGCTGGCGTAAGCCACCTCCATCAGCGCTCCAGCCATTCGACGTCCGTCTCTTGGTAGGGCTAACATGCATCACGACGACAAGGCTCTATTCGACCGGACCACCGACCACCGTCATTTGGCCACACAGCAGCTCAGCAGTCATGTTGCTGACATTGGCATATGCAAACGGCACGTCACAGCACCTGCGCGGTGTCTAATTCTGGCCTTGATATATTGCTTAAGAAGAAGTGGATGCCCAGTTGCGGGGGGAGAGCTTGACGGAGACTTGAGCCTCCAACTTTAACCATCAACAGTCCATTATGAAGACCTTTTCCAGCTTCGTAGTTGCCACATGCTGGCTGTTTGTGGCCTTGACGCACGGCCACACAGTTCTCTCCTACCCAGGATGGAGAGGTAACACCTTCATCACAAATAAGACATACCCCTTCGGAATGCAATGGACCTATCCATGTACGTCACCAAGCTCTCTTACGTCTTGCTACACAGACCAAAGACAAGAGCACGCATCTTTAGCTATCCAAAGGCTGACGTGACCCCTCACCACGCAGGTGGCGGCCTCGGCGTGACGCAAAACAGAACCCACTGGCCCATCAGCGGCGGCGCCCTCGCCGTCCAACCGGGCTGGAACTCGGGACACAAGACGGCGCTCATGTACATCAACCTCGGCCTCGGCGAGTCGCCGAAGAACTACTCCATGGTCATGGTGCCCCGGTTCCAGCTGACGGGGCCCTCGAACCAGGAGTACGAGGGGACGTTCTGCCTGCCAAAGGTGCCGCTGCCGGCTGGTGTGACGCCCAAGGAGGGCGATATGGCGTCGATACAGGTCGTGGAGGCCGCACAGCATGGTGCGGCGTTGTTCAGCGTACGTTGTCTGACCAAGTGTTACCGTCTTCCCAAATATTTCATGCCTCGTGAAAGTGCGCAACGCTACTGGGATGGGAAAGTGCGAGATGAGGTCTTGTGGCTGACTGTGATAGTGTGTCGATATCATCTTTACGGAAGACGCGTCCAAGGTTACCCCGGTGACAGCGGATAACTGCTTCAACTCGACGAACCTCAAGGTTGAAGCGGCGACGCTCGAGACGAATTCTTCGCCTATCACTGATCCATCGGCACCGGCGACCACGACAACTACTACACCGAGCGCGTCTCCAACTAGTGGGGCTCCCCGGTTGACGTCAAGCTTTTTCGGTCTTCTAGCCTTGTTGTTGTTTGTTTGAAACGCTCTGGCAGTCGATGGTTTTTGACGTACCCGTATGTCGCGGAATAAAAGTTGAAGTCTTGCAACATTGTTACCCTTTGTGTTCGTGGAACGGGATTATTGCAGATACGTTATTATACGGAAGAATAAGATGGAGACTTTGAAAGGCGGAGCATATACTTTCATATCCTTCTCAATTCACGATATGCAGAAAACGCGTTGATTCCTTAGGCAAATCCATGAACTCGTGCTCCCCACCATTAGACCTTGAAATGATTAGACCTCCCTATCCAGAGTCCACATGTCGACCGTAAACTGCTGTAGCTCGCAATCGCTTGATGTTTGGCCTGCCCTGAGACATCAGGCATGCTGTTCTGCCAAGTAGTAGAGGGTCTTAATTATTCTAGCTCCAGGTTCACCTCCATGCCTCCCCACTCAATGACGCGGAACTTGCTCTGGTCCTCCATCCCGTCTACGTCGGTGCCGACCATACTGAACTAGTCAAAGTTCTCCAGTTTCGCACGATTATCTTCGTTCTTACCACTGACTACGCCTCTCAAGACGAGAAAGACCTTGGCGATGGTGTTCGGGTTCAGAGTGACGGTCGACTTTGCTGCCTTGTCCAAGTCGGTCTGCGGGATGAAGTTGAATGCAATAGAGCTCCGTCGAGGTAAGATACAAAGTCGTCGAAGGATAGGACGTAGTTGTTGGCGAAGTATGCTAAAGGGGTTTGGGGGTTGAAGGTGCAAGTCTCTGTGACTTCGCGTAATGGGTTGACCAAGGCATCGACTTCCCAGGATAGGTAGCTGCACTCCATGTTTGCGGCGGTGTCCTTCGGGAAGGCCCTGGCGTCGGCACTCAAGCGGGATGGTTTATAAGAGGTAGATTGCTGATTGAGCCCCGTACGAATCAAATTGAGAGTGTCGTTGTCGGTGATAGAGTACCTCTCCAATGTTTCGTCATAGTCTAATTGCAGGCCATTGAAAATGATGTCATATTCTTCAGGGCATATACCCACTCTGGCCTCTACGGCAGTTTCGAGTTCTTAGACGGTGGCGGCTGGTGAGATCCTCAACGAAAAGGTTTCGCCAGTCACTCCAGTAACGTATCAGCTGGCTATCTGAAACTTTCTCATTTTCGTGCTCAAAAACTTACAAGTCCTGACATTGACATTAATGACCATCAGGGCTGATCCGGCGATGTCACCAGAGCACGCTCGTTTCCGCTTGGGCGCCTCCTGAGGTTTATCCTCGAGCTTGATGATCGGAGCAGCCTTTGGCTCCAAGCGAAGGACCCAACCGTCCTCGACCGCTCTGTATGCTGACTGATCAAGTTCAAACTCCGGTTCTCTAGACTTCGAAGTGCAATGAACAGTCAAGTTGACCGCTTTGCCCTAAAGGCATTCCGAGCGTCATTCATGAGTTGAGGGTAGGTTTCTGGACGGGCGGTGAGACGACGGCGGTCTCTGAAGACCATCATGATCAAGGGAGTTTGAGACATCGTGAAGAATGATCTCCAAGTCGTCAAGAGGTGGGCTATCGGTATTTATATTGGCGAAAATCCGGCTCTTTCGTTCGGGTAGATCGGTAGTTTGATTGGAGTCGGGGCTAGGCGAAGCATAGATCGGTTGACAGTTGTGAGAGTGAAAAAGTATGAAAGAGAAATGAACTTGACCAGGGGAATCTCAGTGAGAAATGAGGGCGAGTGAGTGAGGAGAAAGAGTCGAGACTGAGAAGGCGTGAGAGAGAGGTGGGAGGTTGAAATGGAAGGTGCTGGGTGCTCCTGCCTGCTTCCAGTATCCGTCATAGGGAACGAAGAAGACACCGCAAGTAGTACCTTCCTATTAAGACGTGCCTTGAACTCAGCAATTCGAAGGTGAAGATTCTGAAAATGCAGACACGCCTGCTGGAGAAATCTGAGAGGATATGGAGCATCAAAGAAAGATGAGGTCGTATGCTGCACGTGACCTTTAGCAGGAGAAAAAGCTGTTCAGTTCGAGACGACTGGGCCTTTGTGGTACAGAATATGTCATTTAAACGGCTTGATACTCAGGCTAATGATCCAGCTTCTCCGGGATGGATCTCCAGTACTCGATGGCCTCCCTTCGAATATCATCCTTCTCGAGCCATGTCTCATTCTTACTCACGTTCACCTGCCACCCCAGACCGTCTGAGCCTGGTTCAAGGTACTTCTTCCACTCAGCGGCGCCTGCAGCTTTGAACTTATTCGGGTCACCACTAACAACAAAGCTGGCGTAGAATCTAGATAGAATGGTCCCAGCTTGCGGGTATTGCGTATCCGGCTCGGCCCAGGCATACGGAACGTCAGAGCCATGCGAGATCCCGAGGTATGAGGCCACGCTGTTGTTGGTGTTCCAGTGCAGTTTCCATACGGGAACTTCTGCGGCAGACAGACGCGTCGCAATCTCCTGAGAGGCGCTGATGTAGGACGTTTCGCCGTAAACCGCAGTGAGTCGGGTGAACTGAGCAGATTGGCCCCGGGAGTCTGCAAAAGGGCTTGCAGGATCGGTCTCGGGATCCGGATACAGCCGGGAGAAGACCTCTCTATCGCTTTCGTTGAGCCCGGGATAGAGATTGGAGAGCCATCCCCATGCTTCATCGTCCGTGGTCAGGTTGGTGGGAGCGTACAGACTGCCCTCGTCGGTGATGAACGATGTCAGCGCCGGCAGGTGGTTCCATGTGTTAGAGTCCCAGGTTTCGGACGGGAGACGCGGAATGATGACAGCATCTGAGAAGCAAGTTAGTCTTACCATATTTAATATCATTATCCTGCAAGGCGGAGTCGTCGAGGAGAATGAGGAATACTCACCAGACACAGGCTGGAAAGGATGGGTGCCGTTGTATCGATACGCCGCTAGCAAAGCAGTCGCCGTCTCCTCAAGCACTTCAACATCCACGGCTCTCAAGCACGAAAGCAAATTCTCAGCGGTTTCATTACTCTGACAACCAACTCCGCTCACATACTGCTCAAACTGCCTAACCGTTAACGGGTCCGAAGCGCTGGGAAACGACCGTCCCGTTGGACCGCCAGACTGGAAGATTGCCTGCTGAAATAGCTCTTCGCCAGGAGTGAAGGTATTCTGGTAGTGAAAGCCCACAGAGTGAGCGCCTGCTGACTTGCCCCCCAGAGTGACGCGTTCGGGGTCACCTCCAAATGCGGAGATGTACCGATGGACGAAGCGGAGAAGCTGGTGTTGATCCTGGAGACCGAGGTTGACGTTGCCGAGGTCTGAGAGGACGGGGTTTGCTAGGAAGCCCAGAGCGGCCAGCTAAGAAGTCCATATTAGTGAGAATCCTCAATTTTGGGATATTGAGAATGGACATGCTCTGTAGTTGAACGTCACGACAATCAGTGGTTCTGGAGAGGAGGCAGCGAGTGAAGCTCCGTCAAAGGTGATGCCAGCGCCGTTGCGGAAAAGGCCCTATGAACCCAGTCAGTTGGCAATCAATTGGAATACGTCATAAAAAGGTCGGAGCGAGACTCACGCCATGAATCCAAACCAAAACGGGTAACTTCTCATCAGCGCTCACGCCCGTCGGCCTGTAGACATTGAGGTTGAGGCAGTCCTCGCCGTACTCCAGTGCGGTCGTGATAAACGTGACCAAGTTTGAGTTTCCAGGCTCTTGTATGCAGACTTTACCATACGACGTGGCGTCCTTTGTTCCGTTCGAGGAAGATGGCCAGCCGACCGGAGCAAAACGAAGGTCGCCGATGGGTTGTTCTGCGTAGTCGATGCCATACCATACGTCCACCGGACTCGCAAGCGGGTAACCGGACGTAGTGTTAAATAGAGTCTTTCCGACATAGGATCCGTACGATGGGATATGAACAACCAGAGAGCTGTTGCCGACGATTGGACTTCCCGATGCAGCAGCAAAGAGCAAGGTGCCAATGGCTCCAGCCCTAAGCCAGGAACCGCCTTGGGTATGCGACGCGAACATGGCGACGAACACAGACGGAAACACGGTTGAAAGAAGGTGAGTTGGAATAACTCTAAGAGTTGGAAAACCATTTCCAAGACCCCCTCATCCACCATTTATATGAGGTTACATGGAGAGATAGAGCCGATTCCATGCCGGTGGTTTGACCCCTCTTGTCGTTGACATCCTTGTAAGTCCCACAACCAAGGTCGAAGTCCCCGCCAGAAACTGATCGCGCAAGAGCTGTCTAAATGACGAGACTTGCAAAGACAGAAATTGTTCGCATTCTTTGAGTCGGCTTTCATTGTGCTACCTCTCATAAGGGCTGGAGATATTTCAGGTACAATAAAGTGGCGGTTTCCATTGGTCAATGCCCTTCATAAGTCTCCAACGCCCAGGTAGTCGGTTAAACAATGAGTGCATCATGAGTGATTTGATGCTGTAGATCTCCAGGAGCCCCTGTATTTGAGATCTTGGCACTCAGGAACGATTCTCTTCAGCACATCTATCGGCAGCTATCAATGATCCATGTTCAGAGCGATAGGCAGGCTTTCGGAGAGATAGCGAGCCGAAATCTGAAGGATCAAAAATGAAATCTGGACCTTGTTATCGCGAATTTCAGACCCTCGTTATCAATATCTTTTCCCTCTATCTTGATATTTGGGGAAGCTTGAAGCAAAGTTGAGGAGTGGTGTCAAAGACCGAGAACGGCTGGACCCGCCGCGCAATCCGGGAACAATGCCGGCACCGCAGCTTCGTTTGCCTACCGCAGATGGGCAGTGCATCAAATAACATGGGCCAGACCCGCGGACCTGGATACACCATGAACTTCGCATAGATGCCCCGTGGAGCCGATTACCCTGTCAGTAGCCTCGCGGGCTGCAGCGACACATACACAAGCTCAACATGACGGGATCTGTAACGCTGACAGACGTTGTATCTCATTATTAATCGAAAGAAACCTCATCATTCCCTCAGCTCCCTCTCAGCCGCCTTATGTATTTTGCTTGGATATTCATGTTGACCATCACGTCATAGCCTCACTAGTCTCTATACACACCCCGACCAACCACATTTGCCTTACTCTCTATTCATCATCACCGGGCACCCTCCTGACCTCTTGCTATCAACAACATCAGTGTGCAATTTGCTTATGTCCTCCGCCGACAGCTGGACATCCTGTGCCACCGCCTCATCGAACCTCGCTTCCGGGCCGCGGTTATCAGTCTTGGCCTCCTTCTTCACCACGCCATCTGGGGCAATCTGCCGGAACATCTGCAGTGAGTCGAACCATGTGTCCACGCCCTGCAGTCGCAGCTGATCGTCCACACGCGCGATCGTCACACCTTCAATGTCGATCTGTCCACCATGAGCCTTGGCGGTGACCTTGTCTCCTTTGCTGTACACGTGCATTTTTGTCAGTCGCAGTTACACGGCCACAACCGAATAAGAAGAAAATGACAGATGTCTGCTAAATGAGGGTGGCAAAGCAGAGGCACGTCGAACAGAACAGTGTGAGGGAGGGGGGGGGGGAGAGCACACTCACTCGTTGAAGCCGACGTAGTCATTCTTCATGACCCCCCAGTGACGCCACTTGAATGCGATGCACGGCGGGCCACTATAGACCTCAATGACCTCCCAGGCGAAAGTGGGCATCATGCGCTTGAACGTCTTGTGACTGGATGCAAAGTCTGAGTAGTCTGGGCTGTAGTACTCGTTGGGCGTGATGACGGCGTTGTAGGTGCCGACTTTGAGCATGTGCTCGCCCGTCTGCGGCGCACCGCCGTTCACGGAGAAGGTGTAGTTGGCGTGGTCGACGGTCCTCCAGTCGTCGAGCTTGGTCTTGAAAGAGGCTTCAACCTCCCAGTTCTTCACCAGGTTCTCTACAATCTCTTCGAGACTGCCCGCCTTGTGGTTCATCTTCCTCCCTAGAGAAGTAGTGTTGTCAGTTTGAGGCCTCCCAATAAACCGGGTGGATAGAAGTATGACGTTTTGAGAGTGATGTGATCTTACCTTCTCTCCAAACTTTGCGCGTTTTCGTGTAATCTGGCGCCCTGCCGTATCTCCACTGCACACCCTCATCGCTAAAGACGGCGTTGGGGGTGGTGACATAATCCGGCAACGCATTTCTCTGCGCCGCCGCGGCCTGCGGCATGGGGTCCTGAGCGTTTACGAGAACCATATTGGGCGATGAAAAGCTTTCGGCGTTAAGGAGTTTCGAAAAGAGTGAGACGAAAGAGGCTTGTTGGCTCTTTAATAAGTTCTTGGAGAAATCTGCCACGGCGGGGCGTTTGTTGTCGCACGCAAGTCGGTGGTGAAATATGTCTTAGATGCGCGTGGAAGAGAGGAGAGACAGGGGGCGTTATACAAGTCCTTTTTTCTTTTCTTCTCCCCTCCAAAGAGTGGTGGCAATAATCCTTCAACCACGGCCTTTTCCTGAAACGGAAATCGCAGCGTGATGGGGAGAAGGAAGAAAAGGCGAATCACTTGAGGCACTCAAAATAACCTTCCAGTCTGCGCCGCAGGATCGGGTGGGAAGTTTTCTGCAATGCGTGCTGCAATGGGACGGACGAGAGCGGGGCGACGAAAGGGAAAGCTGGGAGACGTCCGAGCTCGCAGATTATCTTCGGAACACAACCAGATCCGTGTGCGAGAAGGGTGGCTTGTACAACGATGAACGTAAGCCTGGAACCCAAGCTGGCTCAGACAGTCGAGCGCCAAAGCGAAGGCGAAGAGTTGCGGGTGGTTACACGGGCACTGTGCGCACCGCAGGCGGCAGAAGCAAACAAGTTCAGATTCTGCAGTTTGATACGCTGAGCGTCGTCCCGGGAAGCGAGAAGCCCTGGGCTCATCTGACTTGATCAGCAATTTGTCGTGATTCAGACATTCCGATTGTGTGGGAGAGAACAATGGAAACCTACATGATGCAGGCGGCGCGCAACGAGGATGAGGGAGAAGCCACTCAACCGGTATTAGGGCGTTATCGTACGAGGAGTAAGCAAGATCTCTTCGCCAATCGAGACTCTTTGTGCGGAAACTGAGAGCGCAAAAGCTTAAATTTGCTCAAGGGAAAATTGACATATCTCATCATCACGGAGCACGAAGCCATTCTTATGTACATTGGCAGAGAAGCCTTCACCGGCACTTGAGTATCACCAATCCTGGCGGGGAAAAGAAATTATAGAACAGAGGGAGAAGCGAGAAATGTTGACACTTGTTGAGCGGACGCAGGGAGAGAAAGGGAGGCTGTCATATCGACTCCCTATTGGCTCGACCGAAAGTTAATAATCAGCCAGATCGACGAATCTAACAACCTTGAACGGGGCCCCTCCCCTGAGTTGTCTCTCCTCCCCCAGGAGCGAGTACAATGTCTTTGATTTATCACGTCTGTCTGGCTTGTGGGTTGCAAGAGTTGTCTCAGTCTGATAGCCACGCGGATAGGAAGGCAAGCAACTTTCCGAAGCTGCGGCGGCCAATCGCGTACCGCAGTCCCAGACAAATCGATTTGATCTGGCGTTAGTCACTAGTCGGGGATGTCGGGGGGTTGGCTGGCACAAGAAGAAACGAGGACGGCGTGCTAGTGACACCTTGCCTCGTGGTTTGGCACGCTGGGAAAGTGAATCAACGAACTTCGCCACGCGACAATGGGGCACTCGATGCCGTACCACCCCCCTTTTGAGTGTCATCATCATCGGCATCATCATCGATGAGACGGAGAAAAAGTCCTCGTTCCCGACCTGGAATGGGCCCCTGTTCCCGACTTGTCGATAAAAAGAAAGTAAAGAAAAGCCACAGAAAGCCTAGCGCTTGAGACAATAGACCGGAACGCGAAATGGGGGCGCTCTGGTTGGCAGGAGATAAAGTCTTGAACCCGTGAAGTCGACATTAGGATCCTTGGCCGTTGAGGGACGCATTCCAATCAAGCCCACATGTCATATATCAACTAGTGGGATGAAGTTGAATGGGCCACACATGCCGTGCCGCCATAGTTTGATCATTGACCGGATCATTCGGTATGCGATTCGGCCTAGCCGTCTCAGACACAACTTGTGCCCGACAGTCTCCTGTGGTCGCACACATCCATGGGTAGATCCAGCCACAGGCCTCCCGATGTGGTTGTGCCGAGGGGCCCCGCAATCGGACGAGCCCTGAAAGTGGAACCCCGTCCGGAATGTGTCATGAGGGCGGGACGGGAGGCGCCTCCGTTAGCGGTCAGATGTTTATCCCTCTCGTCGACTAGAGTCTCCCAGAGTAGTCATGTCTTGTCAGCAACACGCCGCGAGGCTTGCTTCCTTGATTGTGTTCAATGTGTCGAGAATTGTCTGGCGAACTGCTTGGATGCACACATGCCCTCGGCTTTTCCAATGTAATCTCACATTGAGATTGAGACTGTTCGGTGTGGATGGTGACCATCACAATCCGCAAGTCGCCTTTTTACTTGTTCTCACCAACAGGAAAACACCAGCTTCTGCAATAGACCGTCTACTAACCTAATCGCGATGATATGCCCTTTTCAGAAAACAGGGCATCCCAAAACGAAGGCCGAAGTGCCATCAGAAGCCCAATAAGGCTGGTGTCAGCAACCGGCGTTAGAGTAGCATACTACCGCGCGGGTAATGTATTTTATGCGATGCAATTTAAGTAGTTGCCAACCTTAGAAGTCAATTCCGCTTTCTGTGGGCCATTATAGTTGCTCCGAGGCGGGAAACATCCTAGCAAAGAGCCGATCTGTGGAGAGCCTGCAGGTACCGTCGCAATGGCATCGAAAGACATCGGATGCCGCCGGCTAGATCCTAGCCATACTGTACCAAGGCAGATAACTTTGCTGAACAGCTGTGCGGAGATCTGGAGAGCCGCCCCTCACTCGGACCACAATCGCTTCTAGATTTGCTTGCAACCTTCCGTGATGAGCTGTCAACAGCCTAATTGTCTCCACGTATAGGACCACTGTTGGTTGCGCTTTGTAACAATTTGATCAGCTATTGAGAACTTTTCAACCTGCCAACGGATATCTGACCATTGTTAGACGGAATCAAACTGTATCCGAAAGGTTCAATCACTCTTGAGGGTTCGAAAGTGATTGGTATAAATACATGACACAGTTCACGGACGAAATCGAGAGACACACCCACATTGCTTTCAAACACATGATTCGTCTTCTCCCAACGACAAGCTTGACGCCGAACTTTCAAAATAATTTAAGCCTTGAATCTCTCAATCTTACTTTGGACACCCTCTCCAAGCGATTATCATGCAGTTCACCATCGCCACCCTCATTGTTCTCGCCAGCGGCGCAGCCGCTCAATTCTGCGGCGTCGTCACATCACCTGTACAAAGCTATGTTCCGTGCACATTGGAACAATATCCCGTGATGGATGCCGAATGCACGGCAATTGGCGGCACAGTATCTGGCCACAACCAAGAGAGTGGAGATGCTCGGTCCAACTGCATCACGTACTGCAACAACGTTCCCACCGGCGGACACGACACGACCGGTAACATCCTTGGCCGTCACAGCTATCACGTCTACGTCGTCGACTCGTGCACTAGCTGTGGCTACTGCGGCGCTCTGTAAAGGATGTCCACCAGATAATAAATCGATCAAAAGACGAGAGCAGCCACGCTACTTAGGTAACGAAAGAGGAAACAGGCTGGGTTCCGCGTGAGGTTACATGTACGCATAAGAGGGCTGGGAAGATGGCAGGTCCTGGCGCTCATATTTCAGTATTATCTACTTTATCAAGATTCAAATAAGACCCTGTAAATTTCAAGGCATTACATCATACGAGAGCTACCGCAAATGGTGAAGTTGTCTCCGTTTGCAGACCGTACTAGAAGTTAACAGGTTCCAAGCGCTCGTTTGCTTATTGTGTGATGACAGCAAATTATCAAATATGCAGTACAGCTCGAAGACTGTTTGGTCCACACCCGGAGGCGGAGGCTTGATAACACTGACTTTACGGACGGGACCAGATGCGCAAATGCTTCTGGCATACCCAGAACACCATTCGTGGTGATTCTAGTTGCCTGCCATCCTCGACTTCACCTTGACGTGGAAGTTCTTAGGCTTGACGAACCATGCGTTGCGTGTTTTCCAGGCACCTCTTGGTGTAGCAGCCGCACCTTCAAGCTTGAAGTCAAAGTCCCGGATAAGTCGAGGAATGA
Source organism: Colletotrichum paranaense (assembly GCF_030867605.1). NCBI lineage: Eukaryota > Fungi > Ascomycota > Sordariomycetes > Glomerellales > Glomerellaceae > Colletotrichum > Colletotrichum paranaense. The sequence continues at coordinate 3,120,807 of NW_026848961.1, read as the reverse complement.
GCTTGGACATTTCCAAGATAGACACATTCTTGCCAAGGCATGTGCGTGATCCCAGCCCAAACTGGAAGACGGTTCATGTTAGATATCATATGCCCCAAGAGAGTTAGGTAACCATAAGAAAACGGTGGTTCATCTTACAGGCATCCAGTTTCTGTTCATCACGGAGATCCTTTCTTCATTCTCAATCAGCCAACGATCGGGGTTGAATTTCTCGGCATCGTCTCCGAAAATGGCTGTGTTTCTGTGGTGGACCCAGCTGTTGATTCCAACAACGGACTATCAAGAACGGTTGAATGGTTAGTGATCACCAGTTGAGGACTGAGAACATGGGAAGCATTGACTCACTCCCGCCGGAAAGAAACGCTCGCCGATGGTAGCACCGCCCTCGGGAACAATGCGCTCGAGCGGCAGGCCCACAGCTGGATGGACGCGCAAAGCCTCCTTGATCACTGCTTGAAGATACGGCATTTTCTGGCTTTCTTTGAAACTCGGTGCTTGAGACAGCTCGCCGCGACTAGTGAAGTCTGCAATCTCCTCGCGAAGCTTCGCCAAGGCATCAGGGCTCTTGAGCAAGTGGTAAACAATGGCTGAGATGCTGATACCTGTCGTGTCCGACCCGGCAAAGACATTGCTGGCGCAGCCGATGAGAAGATGCCAGTTGGTGAACTCAGTGGGGTTGCTGGAGTGCTTGGCCAGGAATTTGGTGAGGAACGTCTCTCCAACAGCAGCGCCGTCTTCGGCACCTTTGACCTCGATGACCGTCTTTGGAGAAGCTCGCTCCTCCTCAATGGTCTGCGCCGTAAAATCTATCACATACATCATCTTCGCTCCCATGCCCAGACGCTTTGTGATGCCGGTAACCAGTGGTGCAATGTACATATGCACGGAAGGAAAGATACCAGTCAAGCTCGAGTATACCAAGCTCTTATTGATGTTGTCAATGACCTGTGCAATGTCTTCGCCACGATCCAGGAAGCCGAGACGCTTTCCGTAGGTCATCATTGCGACAGCATCAAAGGCGAAGCACTGGAACCAATGTCCGATGTCTACTGTCGAGCCAGCCTTGGCAAACTCTGAAAGACGTTGAGAAAAGAGAGCACCGCACTCATCCACGTATGGCTCGTAGTTCACAAGAGACGTCATTGAATACGCGTTGGTGTAGAACCGTCTGCTGTGAGCATGACGCTGTATCGAGCGATCCGAAAATACGTTCCATTGATCCTCATTCGGCTGGAACGGGATGTACCATTCTGACTTCTGGAATTGCGTACCATGGCCATAGACAGTCTTGAGGGCTTCCGCGTCGTTGATACTGTATCGGTTCGGGCCGTAGCGGACGATGGGCCCTGGCGAGAAAGGATAAACTTTAGTACATATACTCCTTGCTATCGCTTGACGCTCTTACCGTATTGTTCGTGTAGTTCTTGGTTGACCTTCTCAAATTTTCCCTGTTTAAGGCGATGAAAATACCAAAAGTCTGTGTAGCGAGCCAGCAAAGGTCCGGGCACCGATCGTAGGGGGGAGCGAAGCCACTGAACAAAGGAGACAAGGATCTGGGCAAGGAGGGCAAAGCCTGCAAATGCCAATAAGAGTTGGGTATTCATCGTAAAGATGCTCGTATAAATTATGAGGAAGATAGAAAGGCAGATGAAAAGCTCAATATTGATTGATAAAGCAGACAATTCGCGTGAGAGCTGGTCTCGAGCATTCCTCGAAAGCAGATGCACGAGAATGATGGGCTTTTGTAGCGGAAGAGTCATCGTATTTGCCCATCCTATTTGAGACGAACCGACTTCGTCATGGATTGTCAGACATGTACGCAATCAATCCGCAGCGTCTTGAAGTTGAAGATGTAAAGGCGTACGGCTTACAACTATCATTGGTGCATGGCATGGGACGAGTCATAGGCGATCTTAGAATGCTAGGCTATGGAGACAGTCTTGGGACCGAAACCTTGTCCAAAGTGTCGAATAGCGTGGGTCGAAATAGCAAGGCATCCTCCTTGCCCGGTATGCATGGACACCTAAGTGGATCAGCATATGTGACATGCAACCCCAAGGCGGGTAGAAGCGTCAATCGTGGATAGTCGGACTGGTATCTCACATGAATACTGAAAGATTTTTCTTGAGTTAATTTACAGGGCTACCTGCGCAGGATCCATTCACAAAAACCAACAAGCGGAGTAAAAGGCCTGACTGATCGCTTGAGTTCCAATATCTGGGAACTATCCGCCACGAACCTGGAGATTCTCGGTGTCAGACGGGGGAATCGTTGATCTTGGCCGGTGTGTTTTGGGTTTTCTGGGCGCCGGGACTCGGGGATGAAAACTGTCCGAGACCGACGTCCGCCCCGCAATGCGATGCATCAGCCACCTTGCGGCCGGCCGCGGAGAGGCGGCGGGAGTGGAGTATCGCGGTGTTTGATTAAGCCGTTGACCGTGATGGCGTAGGGCCAATCTTCAAGGCTACGAGACGGTGAATTGATTAAGCTATCTCCTATGCCCCCGACACTTGAATCCGTCGTCCGGAGTCTTCAGCTCAAGAGGCACAAAGTGAGTACCAAGCGGCGATTGCTCGCCTGTGTCGAGGCTCAATGTGATAAATCAAACGGGTTTTCTCAGCGATTGCCGCAATTTACTTCACCTGCGTCTACCTTATTTGTGTGCGTATTGTGATGATGAAAGAGAGGTTATGCATGCTGCTGGAACGGGAAACTTTTTTCAATCAATATGACAGTTGCAACGTACGGGTGTTTCGTGAGTAGAAAGTTTTGGCTCTTCCCATGTTAACAAAACTGAGTTCTCGATATAAGATCTGGCCCTTGACAAGGCCAGACGTATTTGGAGTGACGTAACAACGCAGCATGATTTCCCGTTGCCTACCTGACAAAAAATTTATGGGAAGATAAATCCAGTTGCTTCGAGTGACCATCACGCTAGATGCCGTAGCGAGCAGCTTCTTTGAAACTTGGCTTTTTCAAGATATGCGCGTCACAAAGTAGCCCGAGACTACCTTATTTAACCGTAAGATCGCGTTCACTTACAATAGTAAGAAACGGCACCCAACTCATCTCAAAAGAGCCCCAAACCTCAATTCCCTGCGTCTTCCGTCTCCTATCAAATGCATGTAAGTCGGCTTAAACATCGCCGTTAATACGCCGCCCTTGTCTTAGTTGCGAGTTGCCCGTACCCTGAGTAAGCAGGTTAACTCGGTCTTTACGCCAACCCAAACCCGCAAAGTCCACCAGCCATTCTTGCTAAACACCTTTCACACTCGGCATTGGAAGCTTTTGTTATGACAGATTCAAAGAATGAGCGGAATAGCTTGCACTCGCACACCAATTTGACAGGGTTACTCATATGCGTCTCGAAAACGCAGTCTCGTGATTCAATGCTCGATCCTCGAATTTACAACCAACCAGACTCCGCGCACACAAAAAATCCTCGAAGCTCTAGCCGACAACCCGCATCAGCAGCGCCTCCACCTTATTGAACTGTATCCTTCGCCGAAACTGGTAGGTGACGATGAGCGATCATGTAAACGTAAATTACGATTGGTTGATTTGATCTAAGTGCACTGTGACATCAGTCGCTATATATGCGCCATTTCCTCTACACAACAGGCGGAACAGCCAAATTGGAGGGAATCCTGCCCGCAGAGCCACCAGCCACATTCTTGGCAGGGACGTTCATCTGTGATCCCTTGGCGGCCATCTTGTACGCTTGGACATCGGCGTCCGCCTTACTGGTGGGTTGTTAGTGTTGTCAAATTTGGAGGGTGGATAAGCCAGGGCTCTCTTACGGGTTAATGATCATGACCATGCCAAGTTGGCAGTGCATGCCTTGAGCGCAGTACATCAGCATGGGCTCAGTGTTCTCGACCTGCACGTTGAAAGTGCCGACTGGAGAGCCGTCTGTGACTCCTGGAATAAAACCAGAATGAACGCCATTTGGCATCATATCCTGGAGAGGGTTACACGGGGCCTGGGTGTTCGCGGCCTGAGTGACGGTATGGTTGTTGGGCCAGAACTGGAACTGAACAATGTCGCCAGGGTTTGCCTTTACGACCTCAGGATAGAAAAGTAGAGACTTCTCACGAGTCGGGCTCCCGACGACAACGGGGATGACCTTGGGCGTTGGGGGAGCGGGGCCTGGTGCAGGTGGTGCCTGACGCTCTATCGAAGATGTGAGCCACAAGCTACGAAGGTAGAGTTTTGTGTTGTAAGTGAGAAATACTTACCACTGAGAGCGGCAGCTAAGGAGCCTCCTACAAAGGCAGAGAGATAGACGGCGACGATGCTGAACTTCATCTTGAATACTTTGACACTCGATGATCCTGTACGGATTACTGGCTGGCACGGCTAAGACGAGGAGACGCTGCTTCGATATGATGACACTGAAACTACTACAAAGGACAATATCCTGCAGGAGAGGGGCAGAGGACTCTATGATATTTAAGCTAACTATCATAGCATGCAGGATCTCAAACTATCAGCACCTTCGGGACATGCACGGCGACACCACTCACCCGCTAATACGAACCTTTTCTCTCTTAACCTTCCGCACTGGGCAAGCTTCTCCCGATCATGAGACTGAGTAGACTTAAAATCGCACAGTTGGAGTAATCGAGTTGCCGTGATCAGCAGGGGTAGCAGCGAAGCTTGGGCATCTCAAATGATGAGATGACCCGAGTTGTCCAATGAGAGGTGTCGGATCCCTCAAACGTGGCATGTTTCGTTTCTTCGGCCGCACTGCATACCGAAGCATGCTTAGAAATTGGCACCAAGGAATCAAGGGGGATTAAACATTAATCAGAAGAGGGGGATATCATCTCGCGCTTCTTGGCCAGGAGGGGAGAGGCCGGTCAATCAAGAAGCTGTCTCCTCGTGTCAGGTCCTTTCGGCGTTGGGACGACAGTGACCAACAAGGGAACGAAGTTGCGGGCAACGCGGGCAACATCCAAGCTTGCCATTGAGCCGGCAGTCGGCTGGCTGAGTATTAAGCCTGGAGTTCTTTCACGATTACCAAGCTAAAGCTCGCAAACGGATGAAACGGTTGCGGCGTCGTTTCGAGAGATTGAAAGAGGCGTGGGCCCCCGGCTGGCCCCTTCGGTCCCCCCTTGACCGTGGGGGATCTCCGAGCGTTGAAGCTGGCACTGGCGGGAGATCGGCACAAACAATTAATAGTTTGCACATATCGCTAGGGTGTTTGCGGCTCTGAAATTTGTGCTTCGTCGCGCGCGGGAGACGAATTGAGTATTGACTCTTAACGTCAGGAGAGCTTTTACGCTGAAATCATCGGGAGATCGACGTCAACGGGAACGTGCGCATGGTATGATTGTGACACCTACGATTTTATTGCCCTGTTTGAGAACAGACCTCGCCTACCCTTAACTGTCTATAGGAAGTGCTTCGCCATTATTCCCAATTCCAAGCCGCACTATTGCACAGTGATACATGCTTAAGTCGTTAACTACCGGAAGTTCCGGGATCTATAGTAACTCTACTTCTCCGCGTCTCCGTCTCTTTTCGTCTGACCCAGAGTCTGGCCGCCTTTCGTCTTGTCCTTCTTAACGCTTTTCCACTCGATGAAGACACACCCAAAAACTGTCAAACACCCGAGAACAGTGGCAATCAGGAAGACGTTTTGGAGAGCCTTGTTGTAAGCTCCGATAATGCCGTCGACTGAATCCGGGTAGATGCTCCGCATCGACTCCACTAGCCCGGAACCGCCCGCGTCAATAACGACTGCCGGGTTTACGTTGGGGACGTTTTGGCTCAACTCGGAGATTAGTCTCGAATGGAAGATGTTTTGAGCGACAGCCAAAAACACGGTGCCACCGAGACTTTGCAGGAAAATCAAGAGAGACGTGGCTAGGGCTACGTCACGACCTTGGAACACGGTCTGAACTGCTATCAACGTCTGCTGCCCGCCCAGACCCACGCCCACTCCTAAAAGAACAAGTGAGGCAATCCTACAGCGGTCGTTAGCATCTGGAGTGCGTTGAAAATTCGGGGCAAGTTAAAAGAATACCAGAAGCCTGAACTCGTGTTTTCGTCAAACGAGTAGATCAACCCCGTTCCGATAGAGGCGATAACAGATGAAGCGATGAGTTGCGGGACGTAGTATCCGATGTGACTTGTCTGACAATTGATCAGTATCACGGTGTAGCGACCCAAGGATGGACAGTACATGTATTATCAACTTACCAAGAATCCAGAAAGTATTGTAGCCACTGACAAGGAAACCGATGATGCCAATAAGTCAATGCCACTCTGATAGGCAGAGTGATTCTTGACTGCTTGCAACCAGATGGGGATGTAGTACACTTCGATGAAGAGAAGTGAGAACAGAAGAAGCATAAGCCAGCAAGCACAGGCCATAGACCTCTGGAAAAGGATGCGAAATGGGACGGTGGCTTTGTCGCCCTCGCGGAACTGGACTAGTGCCCATAAAAGGAAGCAGACCGCAAAGAGGCACCAGCACAGGATTATGCGCCAATTACTCCAGGGATATTCAGTTCCGCCCCACTGCAAGGCGAGGAGGAGACAGATAATCCAAGGTATGAGGAGCAGTGTCCCTACCAAGTCAAAGTTTGAAATAAACTCCCGCACGCTTTGTGTCTGCTTCTTCGGCGGCGTCGGTAGCTTCAGGAGGAAGAGAACCACCAGGAAGGTCACACCGCCAAGAGGAAGGTTGATCCAGAAGCACCATCCTGATGTGCGTCAGTGTCCTGCTACATCACATGATGAGGGGGTGAAAGAAGTCTTACTCCAAGTAGCCTTATCAACAAAGACGCCGCCAAGAGTCGGCGCTATGCACTGCGAGATTCCGCCCGCCGCGCCAACTGCTGCGGTGAACTGCGGGCGTCTGTGAAGAGGCACACTTCTAGCCAAAATCTGAGTCGCGATTGGATTAGCCAATAAGGTTCCGTAGAAATCGAGAAACGCCAAGCCTTATTGGAAAGACTTACAATGAGAGCGCCGGACATGAGTCCAGCGGCACCGACTCCGGAGATGGCTCGGCCGACAATAAGAACCACGGAGCTCGGAGCCACGGCGCAGACAATGGACCCCACCTCAAAGATGAAGAGAGTAACAAGGAAGACCCATTTGGCGTTGAACTCGGCGTACAATTTGCCGAAAAAGAGCTGGAACGAACACATGGTGAAGAGGTACGCGGAGCCATACCACGCTACATCCGGTAAAGACTCAAACTCGGATGTGATTACCGGGATCGCAGTTCCCAAGATTGAGCGATCCTAGATGAGGATGGGTGCTGTCAGCCATGTGTGTGCTGCATCGACAGGGAGATACAATGCCCCAGAAAGCAATTGACACTTACAAGTCCAAAGCACAAAACCGCAAGGAATAGGCCAATTGTGATGATGGCCAGGCTCGCACCAGTGGGATACTCTTCTGCGGTGGCATCTTGGGCTGGAGAGGTCTTCTCTAGTTCTGCATCGCTGAACTTCTCTCCACTCGCTCGTGGTATCGAGAGTGAGGTTGTCGTTCTAGGGACACTGTTAGGTCATCAAGCCCGGAACGTGTCTCCGTAGCCCCCATAGTAGCTGCAGTGTGAACCCACCTTGGTTCGACAGGCATCTTCGCTGATGGTACCAATGAAATTGGTCAAATAAAGTTGCAAAGCGTGGTGTGGTTGCTTGTGCGAATGCCAAATGTTCAATTTCTCTGCCCAGCGACTATTTCCTTAAATACAATCATTCTTCATGACTATTATGAGACTCATCGACTTTGAATCTTTCACCTTCTACACATGCAGATCCCACATCATGTTACCGGTCCGTACGGAGAATAACACGGGAGACATGTCAAAGTCAGCATGCCAAGCCGGGTTTAGCGCCAGTAGCCACACACAAAAGTCAAGATCCCTCAGCCTTAATCATCTTTAGTGTTACGCGTAAAAATCACAACAAAGTCCCTAAAGCTCTGCAGATGAAGACTGAGTCTGACACACGCAACAGTGTCAGGATCACTGGTGCTTACAGTGGATACTCGGACGCAAGAAAAAGATCTTTGGATGTTGGCGGCCGCCATTTACAAAGGAGCTTGGGCCCAGGGCAGCAGTTTTGGTGTGAAAAGTCGGATGTCGGGGCTTAAAATGACCTCCGACACCGTCCTCCATAACGGTGACGAAGCCAATCAAGTAACCCCCTTACATTCCGATAATCCATCTACGGATCTTAAGAATGCACCGGCCCCCGGACTCTTGCATGCCGTCCGTTCCATCACTCTCGAGCTCCCTCGCCCCAACATTGCCATCTAATTCGCGCCTAACCAAAGTGCCCTTACTTTCATTCACATTCTCTGTCTCCATTTTCTGAGACGCGAATGCTCCGTAAATATCTCCAAGCTCGGGTTGTTGTTGGGAAACATTACAAACGATGTCGCCAAACGATGACGCCAGCAGCCCCGACTTTGCGCATAGTCACACAAAGAAGTCCCGAGCTTGCACCAATTGCGCTCGCCTCAAGATACGGTGTCGGTGGCAACCGGGTTCGGAACATAGCGAACACGCCGATTGCATACGGTGAGCAGTTTTGCCTCTGTTGGCTACAGTTGTGTGTATCAACCAGAGCCCGCTGACATCACTGGTATGCCAAGCTGCTCCCGCATGAGCATACGATGTCAAGTACCGGAGCCGGTCCCGAGGAAGAAACGGGGAAAGTCAAGGTCAGTCCAGAGACCCGATGAATTCACACGGAATGTGTTTTGTTGCATCCTGCTTTTCAAGCTAGCTGCAGATCACCCGGTCCTCCTTCTCACTTCTCCTTACTGGGGTCTTTGAGCGGAACATGAAGCTAAATGCCTAATCCGTAGTCGTGTAACTGAGCTGGAGAAGAAGATAGATGGCCTAGTCAGCCTTTTCCAGACACAGCAGCAGTCAGGAGAGACACAAGGGCAGCCGGCAACCGGGCCCAGCCCCAGCAGCGAGGACCCGCGCTTGATGCCATGCACTGGGTTGACTATACCAGGCGTCACCCATCAAGTAAGCACAGACGCATCTCCAAGTGTCAATAGTTCAGCCGGCACCCAAGATTGTCATTCTATGCCGACTCCAGAGGCTGGGTTTCCCAGCGGGTCCTATCAGCTCTTGCCGGGGTTCACTATCGCTGCCGAGAAGGCTGAGGAGTACCTTTCCATCTACCGGACGCGTATGGTTCCCAACTTCCCATTTGTGCCCATCGAGCCCGAAGTTACAGCAAGGGACCTCCACAACCAGAAGCGATTTTTGTTCTGGTGTATTATGCAAGCCATTGTACCCCAGACAGCCACAGTACAAAAGTCAGTCGACGACTGGGTCCGCAAGCATGCAGCTATGCACATCATAGTTCATAAGGAGAAGAAGATTGAGCTGCTCCAAGGTCTGATTGTCTATGTCGCCTGGTAAGTGGTAATACCGAGTCGTTTCTCGATGCATTGACTCCGGGCCCGTGCTGTTGTCGAAGCGTGATTATCTGACAATTTTGTATCTTACAGGGGCGATGTCCACCTACAGATGGGTATCAATGCAAACACTCTCCTCCAGCTAGCCATCGGCCTAGTTATGGACATGACTATGTACACTCTAGCAGGCCCCGTGAGTTGGATGCCGAAAACCTTATTGAATGATGCGTGGGCAGTCTTGGGACGGGGCGGAAAACAATTCGAAGCACCAAAACCAACTCTTGAAGAGCAAAGAGCAATTCTAGGCGGCTATTTTATTGCGTCAAGGTGTGTTACCTTTCGACCGCTTTTGTATAGTGAAGCGTAGAACGAAACTGATCATCTTTGCCAGTGTGCCCGCCGCCATAAGGAGGCACTCGCAGATACAGTATACGCCCCAGATCGCACGATGTTCCAAAGCCATTCGCGAGGCGGACGCTATACCGACAGATCAGAATCTACTTGCCCTCGTTCGCATGCAACATCTAGGGGACCGCATTCGCGCTGTCTTTCCAAGCCCAGATAGAGAGGAAGGGGAGCCTCTACCCATCTTTCGGGAACACTTTAGTGCGGTGCTAGCATCACTTCGCAAAGAGATTTGCTCTCTCGAGTCTGAAGAACCCGCCATCAAGAAGGAGAACCGTAAGTGAACTTCTCGGCAACAAGGAAACGAGCCCACAGTCAATTATACTAACCGTACACGTCGTATAGCAATGGTTTGGGCACACTACGGCGCACTGATGGTTAGACTATACGAACCATGCATCGGCATGCGAGGAGCCAGCCCTTCGGAGGCTATGTCCGCCATGGAGCAGTTCAGTAGGACCGAGTCACTCTGGTTCTGCCTCCAGGCGATCCAGATCGCCATGGACGCGCTACTCGCCATCCCGGCTGAAGCATTTGCATATCTACCCTTCAACACCGTTGCAGATGTAGCACATACAATGATGTCTTCGCACCGACTGCTGTTGGAAGACTCGGCAAGTGATTGGGACGTGATGCTGGCGCGCCAGAAGCTTGACCTTCCCGATATAGCGCGGCGGTTGGCGGATCGGTTCGAGGAGGCGGACAACGTGGCGCTGATCGTCGGGCAAAAGAGGCGGATCTTCGAGGACGAGAGCTCGCGCTGGGCGAATTATGCGTACCGGGCGAGGTGGATCCGTCAGTGGTACCTGAACAAGGTTGTTGGGCAGCCGCCTCAGGAGCAGATGGCGACGGAGCACCAGCAGCAGCACGAGCAGCAACAGCAGCAGCAGCAAGCGCAAATGGTTCCTCACGTGGGGATGATGACAGATCCGAACATGTCTTGGCTCGGGGGAGTGGCGATGGACCAGTCGTTTTGGGAGATTATGATGCTGGATGGGCCTGGACAAATCCCCATTGACGCGTCCATGCTTTTGCCGGACCAGGCCATGTTGCCCGCCATGCAGACTTAGCATCGCGCCTATTGATCGGCTAAGGGCTTTCACTTTCACGATTTTTGCCCGTCTGAATCTTTCGATGATTACCCTCGTGTGGTGGCTTGGCTTTGGCAAGAGATAGGAAAGATTCCGGCACAGGAAGGTGGCAGTTTTGCAAGGGTATGGCGGGTCTGAAGACACTCTGAACTCAAGCCCAAACAGGATTTGATGCATTTGGTAGTTTAAGGCGCGTGTCTCTGCTTTGTGAGCTGGTTCCACTCTCGAAACGAGCGGGAGTTATATCAGTTTGTCGTTGTTTCTGAGAAGTGCTCGGAATAATCTAGAAGAAGAATTGGGTACAGCTTACGACAACGTTTCTAAATGAGGATAGCATCCGTGGAGTCGGGAAATACATACGTCGTCTCAAGTTTTGCCTTGATCTCGACATGACTCAAGCTGTGCTAAGATTGCAAGCCGTATACGGTCTTAGTGAGAATGCCTATGCGATAGTATGTCATCTCCTATTCATGGGGTTTATTGAGGGCGAGTTGGGAATCTTGCTGACAGAACCTAGCATTCAATAGTATGAGGGACACGTACATCTACCTTACTTGAGAATAGTTGTACAGAAACGTTCTGATTGTACGTTGTGAACAGCCAGAGTCCTCAACGACAAAATCGCGCACCTTGCCTCGCCAGAGTGGTGATGGCTGTTCAACACCAACAACAGCAACAGTTGGTGAAGTAGTATTCACCCCGGTTCACGAACGGCAGGGTGGGCAAGGTTTGTTACTAGTCGTCTTGGAAGATTTCCACTTTATTGAATGCAGTCCAGCCGGTTCCCGCATTCATGCCGTTCTCTCTGCGCATTCCCGATTTTAGTCAAAATTCCTACGCGATAGCAGGGAGATCTGTACCCGAAATCTCTTTGCTGATAGGTGGAAGAGAGACGAGGGCGAGAAAGGTTTACTGGGCTCGCATGTTCCCTTGCCGCAGTTGAAGGGACAAGATCTACGGTAAGTACGCTGCCTTGCTAAATATCCCTCTCATCACTTGCAGCTGCCAACTAAAGGGCCACGGACACGTCTTCTCGGCAGCTAAATCAGTGCTACATCCCGTCGGTCAGGTCTGTGGAGATGTGATTTTCCTAGATGCGGATCATCGTACCCGCCAAGTCTCTCGGCGGTTAATAATGCAGTCCACATTACAAGTTAAAAGTCGCTGGTGATTGGCTTACTTCGCGAGGTGAAGTGTATGAGCAACTCTGACTAGCCACCTGATAGCGGTCCGCCGTCTCTACACGCCAATTTTCATCTCCGGAACGGTGGGGGGGGGGGGGGCGTGATTCCGTTCCGAGTCGTGGGGCCATAGCCCAAGAAGCGGCCAAGGAATCTGAGATACAGAGTGCACACCCGTGTTGTAGTGAGCGTGGGGTTCGAGGCTGTGATCCTGGCGTGGCCGGGGTCCCGGTCCTCGGCACGCTGGCGTCAAGAATGGACGCTCATGAATCTTGAGCTAATGGAATTTACAGCTGCTAGTCTCTTGATTTGAAGAAGTGGTCTTGTTAAGCTAGCTAAACTTTCATTTTGATCTTGTACTTGCGGATATGGATCACGGGTGAAAAGCCAAACCCCGCAAAGTCTGTCCGGAGAATCCGGGGTAGCTAATTGAACTCTGGTGAGCCATACTATTCATACGATAGACCCTATCACACCCGGGTGATTGGGGATTCTGAGGGACCGAGGAATGAACTCAAAACGATATGCAAATTGCTCAATAATTTGGAGACTTGCCTCTTGTTATTTGCTTGACTCAATCGCCACATATGAAAAAATGAAGGATGCATCAGTATCAACCTGCCCCTAATGCTCACAGCCATATATGTACCCTGAATCGGGCCGCAAAACAGTCAAACCTTCTCGATCTGAAACCAATGTTACCGCTAAACCAGCGTGATCTACATCAAGAGACTGATGTGGTCTTTACCATGAAAAGGGAGAGCGCCAACCTCCTCAGCTTTGATCTCGGCACCCCACCCTACCCGTTCAACCAGTGGGGCCGGTTCTAGTTAACTAGTGCAACGTCATGTATATTTCTTGTGCTCTGATTGGTCTTCACTAAGGCCAAAGGCCGGTCTGGGAATAGTTCGCTTGGCTCATTCGCAAGTATCTGGTTCACTGCTTCTTGAGCTTGACTAGGGCATGGAGTGTGGTGTGTTAAAGAACTGCTGTTTTGAGTGTAGACATATCGGTGCTGGGAAAGCTTGCATCAACACCGACACAGCACGACAGATCTAGAATAGCGAACAATCCATTATCATAACGATATTAAAGGGATATTCTCTGAACTTTGGTCTATGTGAGGTGGTTTCTAAAGTTTATTCCGCTCTTCCAAGATAGTACCGTCACAACGTGCCGGCGCTGAAGTCCCCCACCTCGGAACCCCCTCGTCCCCCACTCCGGCAGCTATGCAGTTTAAGGTTGCATGGTTGTGACCCCCAGTGGATATTCCGGGGGGGAATCTGGGGTAGTGTTGGTGCAACACTATTCGGCCCAACCCCAGAGAGTCAAGTTAGACAATGGAAGGGAATTATTGAAAAGGACGGTGTAGAAGCGAGAGTTAGGAATCATACGAACATCAGACCATCTCACTCTGATGATTTCGGGGCGATTCTCCAAAGGTCGACGTACACATTAGACACCAGTAACCAACTTGATCAAGAAAATCAACCCACTTTCACCCAATCAAGAAGGCAGAAGAGAATGTCGGGCTGGAAGTATGCGTTTGCCCTAAGCAAGGAGGAAGTCGCAAGGGCAACACCGCCTGGGACGGCAAGGTTGATAGGTGAGTTCCTCCACTATTGAACCGAGTCATTGTTGGAGCCGCGCTGGACCAGGCAATGCGTTATTGATACTCCACGACGCGATTCTTGTGGAACAATACTTGGACTATTTGCTGACAACTGAGTTTCTTCGCAGTTGAAGACGAGTCTTCCGGCGGGTCACCAAGATCTTCTAGCTCTCTCAGACGATTCCCACAACCATCAGAAGACCCAGCAGACCCTCTCAACTGGGCACAATGGCGCAAATTCGCACTGCTGTTGACTGTCTCACTATACTCTTTTGCCGGCAACTTCACCAGCTCGGGCATCGCACCGGCGTTGCAGCTATGGTTCAAGGCTTTCCCGACAGACGTCAGGCCTTTTAGTGACCTCACATACTTTATAGCGGTGCGTCCATTCCTGTCTTCACACGCTGGTCTCGGGTTGGCGAACTCAGCTGATGATGGATCTGCTTCTTACAGGTCAATATTCTGTTTCTCGGAGCGTCCAATATTTGGTGGGTCCCTCTTTCGAACATTTTCGGTCGACGACCTGTGCTGCTGGCCGCAACGCTCCTCATGACAATCGGCACTATTGCGTGCGCTGTCTCAACAACCTACAACGGTGTTCTCGTCTCCAGATTGTTCCAAGGCATTGGAGCCGGTGCGTCAGAGTCTGTCGCCCCGGCACTCATCGGAGAGGTCTTTTTCGTTGACGAGCGAGGGCGTGCCATGGTAAGATAACCCCCAAACCTGTGCGATGAAATAGAAAAAGAGAAGTGTTCTTTTGCTGACGTACCAACTCTCTCACTCAGGCCATCTACACCGTCTTCCTCGCGGGCGGCTCTCTAATCGGCGGAATAGCGGGCGGGTATATCGGCTTCCAACTAGGCTGGTTCTATATCTTTTATGTCGGCATAGCCCTCTCTGCCGCCTGCTTCGTCACCACCCTCTTCTTCGTCCCGGAGACCCTCTATGACCGCGTCGTCTCTCCCAACGTCGACGCCGCAGGCCAGTCGCCCATTGACGAAAAGGGCATGGAAAGCCACGTCGAGGACGCGCAGAGCCAGGTGCTAGACTATCGTCCATTCACCTTCGGGCGGTCCCTGGGCTTCACCCACTATCGCGGCGGCGTCTTGAGCAACTTCCTCGCCCCCTGGAAGACTTTGAGACTCCCGGGCACCTGGGTAGTCATGTTTCACTACGCAGGCCTCGTCGGCGGCATCGTCACCATCTCCACGGTCGGGCCCCAGCTCGTGGCGGCACCGCCGTACCTCTGGGGCGCCAACGTCGGGCTGATCAACATTGGAGGCGTCATCGGAACCGGCTTGGGCGCTTTGTACACGTACCTCCTCGCCGACGCTCAGCTGAAGAAGAAGGTCAAGAGTTCGGGCAGCGGGCTGGCGGAAGCGGAGAGCAGGTTGCCGACCATGTTTCCCTCGCTCGTCATCGCCACGGGCGGATTCTTCGTGTTTGGCTTCACGGGACAGTACCCGTCCAAGAATGGCTGGGTCGGTCTCTCTGCCGGATTTGCCATGGTGTCGTTTGGTCTTATGCAGCTGCCATCCGTCGGCTTCAACTACGTAAGTACATGCATCCCCCACACGCGTGCTTTCGTGTCAAGCAATGAGATTTCTAACCTGAGAAACTATAGCTCATCGATGCGTATCAGCACCTTGCTGGCGATTGCTTCGTCATGGTCACGATCATGAGAGCAATCATCGCATTTGCGTGGACTTTCTTTGTCGCGCACTGGGTCGAGGAGAAGGGAACTTCGGAACCTTTTGGTGTATTTGGAATGCTGATGGGAATTTTCTCTCTTTTGACGATTCCTCTATGGCTGTTTGGGAAGAGGATGAGAATTGCCACCAGAAAGCTGGTCGAGGCATGATCAACATGCGTGTTTTTTATGCGAGTGTTACCCTTGTGTGATAAGCTGCTTCCAAAGATGCGATATGTTCGTATGGTATCACTCAGGATATGACACCCCTTTTTTGCTCTGTGTATGGCTCCGTTCCAAAGACTTCGCACTCGAAATTGTAGGATCATTTTAGTGTCCTGATTCGGAACTTCTGGGAAAGCACTGAATATCTAAGGACCAACTTCTTTGAGAAAGTTGGTATCACGCGGTAACAATACTTCTCTTGGACCGACGGATAGCGCGAGGGTGAGTTGAGAAGTTCAATTTTTAACACCGAGCCAAAGTAAGTACGTACACATTAACAGTGACGAATATCAGGATAGTGCAGAGGAGCGGAATAATTACTGCAAATTCCATCAAAAAGAGCGCTCACAAATATCAACTCAAGAAGTCAGTACAACAAGTAAATCAATCCCAACGCCAAGATGGGCACATTGGCAATCAAATGGCGTTTGACCTTAGCCCTGCCAACCTCGAGCGCCTCATCCGAAGCGCCAGGGCTCCCCATGTACTCAGACACGACCGCAGCGCCGCTGAAGCCTACGCCGGAACCCAGCATTAGCACGATCCCCAGACACCTCCGCACTGCCGTGGCCGCTAGCGGTGAAGCGCGGCAAACGTCGGAAAACTGGCCGTAGAGCACCAAGCCCAGGATGCACGACGACATGTGCAGATTGCGGGCGCCCTTGACCTTGATGAGCGCGTGGTGGAAGGCGTCGAACTGGGCCGGGGTGACGGTGTCCCGCGGCGGGGGCACGATACCGAACGTCGCGGCCCCGCCTTCGGGCTTGGCGAGGTTGAGGACCCCGTCTGCGGCGCCGAGCAGGGCGAGCAGGCCCGTGAAGAGGGGTAGGGCGGCAGGTTTCCACCAGGATGTTGGGGATGCGTTTAAGCTAGCCATGATTTTGTGCGCAGAAAGTGACCTGATTTATTGAAAGCAATTGATGTGAGGGCGGCTGGAGGAGAATTGGGCGGCTTGAACAACTGCGTTGGACCGGTGGTGTTCAGGATCAGATTCAAGGGAGGATCAGCGTCAGCTCAAAATGCTTCAGTAGTCAAGGAGAAGTGTATTGGCGGATTGATTACCTCAGGCAACATCATTCATATCACGTGGCGTCTTACATGGTACATTGGTGTTAACTTCAAGCCACATTGGAACGCTCCATGAGGTTAGTAAGTACCTTCGTATTTCACTTGAATCGTCGTCCAACTCGCCAATTGAGGCTCGCTCAAAACGAGGTTACGGCAGTCGTTGCTGGGGTTCAAAGTGCCAATCGAAGTCAATTCATTCACGCAGCAGGCCGTGAATTTGATCAAGTACCATAATGCTATCATTCCCTTGTCAATTTTGAGTTGCAATCTGCCCCGTTTTACCAGTAGGCCGTTCCCATCCGAGCACTCCATCGAATTTCTCTCCACGAGAGAATCACCCCCCTCCCCGGAAACGAAAACACGAACAAAACACACCAAAAAGAGCAAAAAGCAACAGAAAACACTGCGCAAACCAGATCCAACCACCATGTAAGCTCCCAGAGAAACTCCCCATTCAATACGGCCGATACAACACTCCCAATGAAGGAAGCCAAGGGATGCCCGTCGCCTCACTTCTTCTTTGGTGACGGCGAGCTCTCATGCGGCACCTCCCTTGAAGCATGCCGCTTGATTGGCGAAGACTGCTGAGGGATGTATCCGGACGGGAACATGGTAGACGGATTGAGGGGAGAGTGGCTTTGGGCCGGATCCTCGTCCTTTGCACCTTGCGAGGACGTCGCCTGGCTGTCTCCGGCAGGTCTTGATCCCAACGGAGGCGTGGATGGCGTTTGCAATTCTCTCTCTTCCATGGCACCCCAATACCACACCGGGCTATCTGGACCCTGGTCTGGAATGGCGGGGTGGGTTCCTGTGCTGTCACCAGAGCGAGCAGCCCGATCAACGTATACCAATCGTTCGAACCGGTCCTTCAAGTGGACGTCGACGATCTCGTACACGGCCTCGAAAACCGGAAGAGGAGTCCACGGAGGCAAGGAGCACCCGAACCAGTCTGAATGGACACCTCCGTAGAGGAACTTCTGGTTAGACGACCCTTCCATGTGCTTCAAGAGAAGATAACACGAGGGGCAGCAACGCTTGTTCACTAGAAGTGGAGCTGCCATGTCCTTGAGCGCATTGAGGACTTGAGGGTCCGGAAGTTCAAGAACGTTGATGCTGTCTTCGGTCTGATGAACGGTTGTGGCATAAGGCTCCTCTGAGTTGCTCAGCGCGGAGAGGCACATGAGAATCGTTTCTGCGTGCCAAGTGCCTGGAAAAGCTTCCGTGTCGGGTCGCTTGACTTGTTCATAGAACCAGGCCCCAATCTGGTGGCGCTCGGAACTTTCCAGCTTTTGCCCATCTTTCAGAACAAAGCCCTCGAGAAATTCTTCGATCTTCATCATCTTCTGATCCGCGAAAGTCGGTGCAGTCTCTACAGGCTGCAACCTGGCTCTCAGGATTCGCTTCACCAAGATCTGGTCCGCACTGACTATCGTGCGGATTGCATCTTCATAACGACAGATGATGCCCAAGAAGCCGGAGAGAGAGGCATGGTAGCCGACAGTCTTGTGAATGTGGATCAGGTTTTGGAATTCGGCGTCAGATTCGTCGAGAAGATCTTGCCATTCTGGACCGGATCTGTTGAAGTGTCCGCTGGCGTCGATGGTAAGGCTAGCCATAGGTCGATCCGGGGTCCTGGGGATCGTGATAGCCGGGCCTTGAGATGTCTCCGTTGGCTGCGTCATATGCTCCAACCAATTGGCGGACTCCTTGTCTTTCGAGACGATGTTGCCGACTGATTTTCCGTGGAGCCCATACCCATGTCCTGTTTTCCATGTACCTGTTGGCTGGATGATGCTGCTCAGCCACATCATGTGAGAGTCCATTACCTCGGGGAAGCGTCGACGAAGGTTACTTAAAAGGAACAGGGCAGCTTGCAGATGTGGGATGTTTGCGTCAAGCCATGTCAGAACCTCGGTCTCCTTATGCCGCAAGTCAGCTTCGCGATTCTGAGCTTTCTTGTTGCGTGAGGCGCTCGGGACGCGATGGGCATTCTTCGCTCGAGTCCTAAAGAGCTCATTCGCGGACGTTCCGATAGCACGAGATGTAAACTCGTCTTTGATCGTCTTCTGGAAGTGGCGGATTACCTTCATGAGTGATGAAACGACCCGATGAAATTCTATTCGTCCACTGACATTGTAGAACTCTTGGCCGGCATCGACATAGAGACAGCTTTCCTCCCATGATGGGGCCATGTCTACAGTACCCGCTGGAGTCACTTGTCTCCAAGCCAGTGCTGCGCGATAGATAGACCGGAGAGCTGAGGCTTGTTTGTCGGATCTCAAAATTCTGTTGAGGCTGCTGAGCTCCTCGTTGGGATTGACATCGCCCCCGATGCAAAATGGCTGACCCAGAAGCTGAATTGGCGTGGTCTCGTCAGTGGAAGCTGCGAATCCGCTGAAAACACTTTCATGCTCGTTGAGAAGTTGAGTGTGAACCATGCCACGTAGCGTTTCGACCGTCATACAGAGATTGTCGCCAAAGTTGCGGTGGACGAAGCCAGCATCAATGCGAGCAGTAATCTTCGCCCGTGACTGGCAATAGATGTACCGTGTCAGAAGGGCAGTAATGATGCTCTTCTGCCCATTGTTAGGAGAAAGGAAGAGTCTCTTGATGATAGCGAACACATTCTCGGCGTGTTCCCAAAGCCGCATTCCCTGTCGCTTTCCATTCAGTTTGTCGGTCGTGTAATGTCGCAACCAGAAGCTAGGGACATCCTGAGCCGTGGTGATGTCGTCGAGACCGCTCGTTGGTTGGCTTACCGGAAGCTGAACGCTCAAAGCTGGAATGGGCCGGTCTTCGCCTTCCGTCACCTTCGGGGGTTTTCCGTGTTCCTCGTATTCGGGGTTGGCAGAGATGTAATATATATCTCCGTCTCCGTCGTCCTGAGAAGAGCTGGATTCTTCAATGGGTATTTCGGATCGAAGATGGAGCGGACCGCGACCCGTGGGAGATAACGCCACGATCTCTTTGTCGCGAATAAGTGTTGCCACAAGAGCATCGAGAAAGGAGTTCAGGTGCCTGAGCTCATGTTGACTGCCCGAGGGCAGACCAGAGTGTTTCAAGACCGCGTCGAGCTTGTCCGACTTGAAAGTGAATCCATGGACCGGACTGACTGGATTGGACTTGGCGAGCATGAAAGTCATCGTTCTGAACTTCAAGAGCTGCTCTCTCGTAGGGAATTTGGCCGGGATACCAATGTTCACCATCGATGGCTCGGATGTTGTAGATGACGTTTCGGCAGGACCCGTGATAGGCGCGGCGGAGGCGCTGCCTGTAGACGTTGTGGGCTCGTCATCCGAAGCCATTCTACATCCAACAGTTAGTAATCTTTTCTTTCTTGGGATCTTGCGATAAAGATACATTTCATCAAATGGGATGGAAACTTACTTGTCTGTAGATAGTGGAGGATCCTGTGTTCGAGACGGATGAAGCCTTGGGAAACTTTCGCTGAAGTGTTCACGTCTAAATGTAGAAGGAAGGTTTCGAATTAGTGACTGCCCCCAACCAATACATGGATGCTGGAAGAGATTCTTACCTGACCTTTTGTAGATGAGCGTGAAGGGGAATCCGAACTTGGCAAGACGGCCAATGTTTATTGGAGGATAGACCTAGGTCAGGTCTCCCAGTCTGTCACGATCTTCAGTTGCAGTAAGTGTGAACCTTTCTTACCTTGCTTGGCCTTTACCAAGTATTCGCGGATGAACACTTGCAAGGGCGAGAAGGCTGACACTGAAGAAGATGTTGATGTGGGATAAGGTATCGGTATGGAGTGAGGAAGGTAGTTGAGATGGGTGTGTAGTTGAGACGGGTGAGCTCTGGGAAGAATTCTAGAATGCGTGAGCGGACAAGAGCGAGCGGTTTTAATACCTTTGGTAGAATTCGTAGACACCAGGCAACCAAGGCAAGTAGGCGATCGGGACAGTCTACCTGATGTGAGAAAGAAACAGGAGCAACAGCCTAGGAGCCTTTCTTGCCCATATAGGCAGGCAGGTCTTTGGAATTCATTTGCTCTTACAGGCAGGTCGATCCCTTCCTTCCTTCACCTTGTCTCTGGTCTCCATGGGCAGGTGGCTACGGCTACCAAGGCAGTCATCAAAGACTGCAGGCCAAGGTACTGAAAACGATTGGCTAGAAGTCGAAAGGTTCATTCTGATTGTTACGGAACCTGAACATGAAGTTTTTGTTTGAGAGGAGGGGGGTTATCGGGATACTGCCGTCTTCATTGAGGTTTTAAACGAGATTACCCTGGCCTCTCAGTCTAAGGTAGGTCCCCAAGCATGGGCGGAAGGCCACCTGCATAGTGCCCATGGACTAGGGTAGGTCAAAGTCTAGTAGATGAGATCGCCGCAGAATCCAGATCAGTGTTGAGGCAGCGAGATACAATTTCTAGTTGCACGCAGTACATCTGATTAGACAACAGGCATAAGTCAGTCTTGTTTGATGTAAATCACAAAGTCAACTCCCTTCGGCTCATCTGGAGCTTTCGTTTGTCATTGGCCCACCATTTGGGGAAAGAAAGGTTTGAAGAAGTTCATGGAGGCTGTTTGTACTGGCCCCACAAGACAAGAAAAAACACTCAGACATGGATGTTGACATGATGAAGCGGCAACATGGCTCCATGTACCTTTGAACAACAAACTACCTGCGATAATATGACAAAAAGCGGTGGAAAGGAGTCTTTTGAATTCT
Source organism: Colletotrichum paranaense (assembly GCF_030867605.1). Taxonomy (NCBI): domain Eukaryota; kingdom Fungi; phylum Ascomycota; class Sordariomycetes; order Glomerellales; family Glomerellaceae; genus Colletotrichum; species Colletotrichum paranaense. The sequence continues at coordinate 3,099,441 of NW_026848961.1, read as the reverse complement.
CAACTGGGGCTTGGCCTGATGCAGTCTATCAAGAATGCTTAGGATGCAAGGCGGAAGATGGGACTGAGGAAGTGCTCAAGCTTCAACGAGATGGTTGAACAAATCTGGGTAGCTACCGTGTTCAGATGCATTGGGCAGAGGCATGTCAGGCAAAAAGAACTTCAATTTTACTATTTCTCCCCTCTAGTAAGAATAGAGATAACAATACATTACGCCGAGGAGAACGAAGAAACAGCTCTGGACCGAATTATGGCCTTATTGAAGGGAGTCGATTGCATCTGGCGTCTAGTCTAAGGAATGATGCTGGAAGCTGTATGGAAAAGTTTTCCGAAAACGACAACATCAACACTGTGCCCAGTACGTACTCCATTCATCGGGCGTCCATCCTTCCGAGTCGCGCGCCAAAACATTGATATCGAACTCCTCTTCATCATCTTCCTCATACAACCAGGCTATGTACAGAAGATGAAGCCATTTATTAATTGACTCCTCCCTCTTTCTTGTCGAGCTGACATTGCAAACTGCGTCTTCTATTTCATCGCCATGAAAAGCTCCAAGGTTCATAGCGGGAACGGCTAAACCAGAGTGTCGCTGATGGCCCCCAGTAATGGCTCCTGCCATACGTAGGTGTTCATGTACGGATTCTGGCAGCTGCTTGAGACTTGCGTGTCGCATAGCTGCAATCACGCTATCATTTTGACGGTATCTCTTTGCCAGATCTATTGGCGTCATGCCGCCAGCATTCAGCGCCCTAAGATCCGCACCGTGATCGATGAGAACCTCGATGACGAGTTCAGGGTCACAGCGATCTTTAAGACGGCTTGCCGCAAAGTGGTGAAGAGGTGTGTTCCCAAAGGCGTCTCGAACATTTGGGTCCACCTTGTACGTAGTCAGAAGAAGCGAAACAGCCGCAGCGTCCCAGTTGGCGCATGCTTGATGCAGCGCATTGAGCTGAGTGCTTTCGTGTGTTGTGAGAGATGCACCGGCTGCGATGAGCAGATCCATCACCTCCCGAACGGGCACAGATGCCACCGTGCGTGTGTAGGATCCTTCTTGATCATCGGCTGCGAAGGCAAAGGCAAAGTATAGCGCGTTCGCGCCTAATCTGAGACGTTCTGATAGCACACCCAGGGAGTATTCAGAGCTGGGTATCGCCTTCAGTGTTGGTGCAAAGCTAAGATAGGCGAGATTGAATGCCTGACAAGCGAACTTGTCACCAATCGTGGTGCCAGGATGGTATGCCCAAACATCTGTCCTTAGGCTAACATCAGCGCCATGATGTAGAAGCAACGCTAGTGACTTTTCGTCTCGGTTGAATGCTGCCCAGTGGAGAGCTGTCAGGTCCGTCTTGAGCGGGCATCGAGAGGTCTGCTGATAAGTCTCTTCGTAGGGTGTATGATCGATAGTGAACTCCGTGTGGTCCTTCATGTTTGCATCGGCACCGTATCTCAAAGACTTGGCTATCCCAAAGTAGTTTCCCTTTTTGGCAGACAGCAGCAGGGAAGATGCGTAGTTCCTTGCGATGTCGTAGTCGAACAGGGCGGGCGTGATGAGCTCAGAAAATCGTTTGCAGGTCCGAGCCATGTGGGCAATGTCTCTCCAAACGGCAAACCGCTCAAATTTTGCTGATTCGACAGGCTGCCACTGCTCTTCTGCGGCATCATACCCATAAGCTACCTCATCACCGTAGTTCTCCAAGACAGCCACGACAATCTGGCGTACGATGTTTTCTGGCAGCTCTGACCAGGTGGTGGGGTGCTTGATGTCTGCCTCTTCTTTCTCGTTTAATTGCCGGACGTCAGAGCTGGAGTCTCGAGGGGGCTTGAGCGGGATATCATGCGTTGCAGGTGTGCGGGATTGGCATCGCGTTACACAGGGAAACTGGTAGGTCTCTTCCGAGGAGGCCGGTTTCCGCAGGACCTCCATGTCTGCGTGTATGTTTGAAGAGGATAGCGTTTGCAGAAGCAAAGCTGCGATGACGAACGATGCTTAGGTATGAATGGGGACGTAGGTAATCGCAGGGCCTGAATGTCGTGGTCCGAGGGGGCTGGGTCGATATCGTAAGATGAATCATTCCATAATGAGACTCTGATTTAATGAGGCAATCTCTCGAAGGAAAAATGAAAAGCGAGCTGCGAAACATTAGAGTTTGAATGACAACGTGTATATGAAGGATGGGTACCTGAGAAATCTTAGGTAGGAAGCCGTCTCCGCGGCGTGTTCGGAGAAAGGCTGAAGAGGTGACTCAGCACTCAAGAGGGTGCCCGTTTGCGCCACTGAATAGGGTTGGTGCCGCTTGACCTTGATGGTGCGAAATGACACTGTGCGAATTGATGACGTCGGGTTGGGCGCGACGAGGGGCAGTCGATTGCAGTGAGATGAGGTTTACAAACGAGAGCCGCCTTTTCTCTTCTGGAAGGTGAAGTTGAGGAGAGGAAGACGGTGGGTGTTTTGGCGGCCGGGGTGGAGCCAGGTCAATCACGGGTGCCCGCGCACGGGGTGTGGGTCCCGCCGGAAGGCAGGCACCCCGAGACCCCGTTCTCTCCCTGGAATTGGTCTGGACCAAGAAGCACGTGACCATACACCGGAAAGATTGTCACCTAACGGGCGAGATGTGATGTATCAATTCGCCTGGCAGCGTGGTGTTATCCAAAAGTACCTCCCGGTGTAGTGTATCACAGCAGGGTGCATGCTGAGGTATCTACTACCTTGGGTGCAAAGATCGCCAAGGCAAGATGGTGTCTCAGCATCCGAATCTCTAATCGAGCCCGTCGACAGCTGAATGGCAAAAGAAAATATGAGTGGGCAGGTGTTGAAGGATAGCGAAGCCGGAAGGCTGTGAATGTTTCCCTTACTTCCTATCCGGCGTCAAGATGCATAAGGATGACACTAAAACGATGCTGGGCTGTCTACACCTAAGTATGGGCTCAGTGGTAGAAGAAATGAGTTGGAGAGCTGACCTAGGGTAGCTCAGGTTCAAGGAGCTTCTCAAAGTGCGCAAGGAGATATGCGTATCGCTGACGACCATCGAGAGGTTGAGGGAATTGCTCTCACAATGTTGGCCATACGCTCCTATGCCAGCGTTGAGGGCAAGAATCCTAGGATATTCACTCCCGGCACTAACTATCGGAAGCCTTTACTGCCCATGCAATCGTCACCATCATTACGGCATCCGCGGGCAACGCGGCTTCGCAATCGCTTTGGATAGGTCATGGTTGCGTGCCGGGAGACCAGCTTGTACATTGACCGTATAATCAAGCAAAACCTCCGTTAAGCGACGCACCGTTGAAATGGCGGCAACCAACAGACATGACGCGGCGAAAATCTCTCCAAACGACACTGCCTTCTCGCATGCCCGTCACCTAGCACCATGTAGATGCAGGAACACAGCTCACGGTGCGATGTCGATAGGGAAGGACCGTCAACCTGGGCCACCGATGGTGCAACGTGGACGCCATCGAAGATAACTATACCGCTGTGCTGACTTCTCGAGATCTATGTGGACGACGACAGAAGCACCAAGATGGAACTAGACCTGGAATTGCTCAACACCGACTGTCGCACGACGAGGTCGACGATTAGATCACGCCAGGCGGCCATCTACTTCGGAACGAGGTCCCAGCCTCCGCACAAAGTTGAAGCCTGGTGTGGCTCGATTCCTCGCACCCTTAGCCCTGCGAGAGCTGCACCGGTTATTTGTCCATCTACTCAAGAGTTTTGTGATTAATCCAAGACAATCTATCGACATGTGGGGGGCCGTAGAAAGATGGGTCGCGGGCGGAAGCAGCATATTTTCGGCTGGCGTCTAGTATCTACTTCTCCGACGCGCATAGCCCGACATGCCCCCGACGTCCAGGTTGTTATCCAGAGCCCTACAGTCGCGCCGAGTCCTGCTCTCACTCCCGCGCAAGGATGCAGGTGGTTGAAAAGCGTGGAATCGTGTAATGTGACGATGCACTCCAATCGAAGAAGATGCTGAGTTGATAGAGCGCTACGATCCGACGGCAGGGTCATGGCGTCGATAATGTGACGAAGAAGACTGAGTGACCTGTAAGAAGAAGAAAGTTCCCTTGCCCCTCTTCTACATCATCTCCTTCTCGCGCGAGTTGTCAATGTATCATACGTGGTGGGACAATGATAACAAGAAACAAGCGCATGTGTTTTGGGAACCATTCTGCATATGTATCGCAGCCTCAAAACCCCTAGCAGTGTATTCCGTTCCTGAGCTTCGGCTGAATCAGGATTGATAGGCCCCACGACGGCGCAGTAGGTAACGGCATGTCACGCCATGCGCGTTGTTATCTCGGCGGGCCGGACAAGGAAACGACAGAAACAGGCGCGACGGGAAGCAGGGGCGCGTGGGGCCTTGGTGGGCGTGTGCATGGCCCAGACGTTCTTCGAGAAGGAAGTTGGGACCTTGTTCGCTCATAACTCGGAGAGAAAGTAAAGCATTCGTGACGCATGCCAGGTTCTTACAGGGCGTGCAGGGCTGGAAGGTCTGGACCTGAACTGCGAAGCTAGGACGAATCCCGAGATTGAGGCTCCCACCGCCTGTTTATTGAGTAGTGCGAAAGTGGGTTCTGACTCGAGAGGCTCGTAAGACAGTTCGGATGGGGTGATCATGATGTTATCCTGGGAGTCGGACAAAACCGGTAGATGACGGTCAATGCCGGGCATCGAGCTGGCCAAGGCTTCTTGTTTTCGTTTTCGTCTCTTTGAGCTTGGAGGCGCAAGCGATTGCAACTTTCGTATCTGGGAAGAATGAGTCGATTATTGAACAATCTTAGACCTCAAATATAACAGTGTCGACAACTGGTTTATTCTGATTGAGAACAGGTACTGCTGACCTCCACTGTCTCTGCCGGGTGGATGTTGGCGAGGAAAGTGCCTGCAGAAGCGAGGGAAAAAGCGGTGCAGCAGGATCTCTCGCTTCGTAAACACGCTTGTTCAAATCGGGCGTGACGCATGGAGTACTCCTTAGTCATCCAGCCACACTTACCATCACGGCAGGAGCCACTCGGAAGGCTGCCCTGGTCGCTATTGTCCAACGGAAAGAGCCACTTCAGAGGCTCACCGACACTGACCGACACCGGGCAGGCGGTAACTGGCCGGACGGACATTACACCGGAAATAGTCAGGCCCGTAACGGCCCGGCATTCTCCACTCAATCGTGGGCCTTGAAGGTTGACAGGCCCAGTTCCCTGTCTCGAATCATCCAACTTTTTGGCTGACATGTCACCGCATCCACTTTGTTTTCGACGCTCCCGCGACCATCAACCTTGCATCATCAGCCACTTCGCGCCGATGATTTGCACCAAAAGCACGACCATCACATCAGTATCAATCGCGCCACAAAGACCCTAATCTGTAGACACACCCTCGTCATTGCGTCCCCTATCCACGGACAGGATCTTCGTTCCTGGCAGAGTCCTCGTCAATTGGTTACTGATCCTTGAGGATACACTTTTTGCCCTGCTTTCGGCATCTCCACCTTATCGGCCTGTCTCTTCAAGATTCCTTCACCTCGAATCCGGCCACTCTCTCTAGCCACCCCTCGCAATCTGAGCATACACCCCCCTTTTCGACATTGCTTCGGACTCATCAACAGTTACTTAAATATGACCTGCCTCGACATGTCCTCGGGGCATTATTCCGGTCCTTCCTAAACGGCACGAGCCTAAGCTTCACATAGCAACTACACTACTACAAACATCTTACATCTTTGCCATCAAACTACGACGACCAACATGTCTGGTCTAACTCTAACGTCACCAATCGACTCATTACCCAATGAGGTAAGCACCTGCCGTTGCCCATCACAGCAGAGCGCCAACGCTCTTATGCTACACTCCCGCTAACTACCTTTGCCCTGAATAGCTTCTCATTGCGATCCTATCCACCTTTGAATCTCGCGAGCTGCTGCCATTAACGACTGTCGACCGCCGCTTCAATGGTACCGCCACCACAATACTGCAACACCGCCTCCTTCATACCGCGAAGATGGAAGGACACGAGGTGATGCTGGAGAGCTACCACCCAAGTGCCAGGAACTCAACACCGTCAATGACGTGTAGATTTGCAGGCGTTGACTTCCTGGGATACCAGTGGACCGGCGAGGAAGATATGGACTTGCGTGATCTCTCCCACCTTTACTCCCACTTCCGCCCGGTCGTCTCCGAAGAGACGCGACGCATGCGGAGAGTGTTTGGTCGACGGATGCCGGGCGCCCCACTCGAGCAAGAAATCGGCGACCAGCCAGTTGTCCAAGAACTCATCCTGGATGACGGAGAGCTCTTCTCTCAACTTTGCACAACAACTAGCTTGGTCAAGTCAGGTCCGAACCCTGGTCTTCTCGCTAGCCACAGCAATATTGAGAATGGCGTGGTACGCGTCTGGAGACACTGGCTAGCAAAGGCGGCCGCTAGGACAGCCATTTGCCCAGCAGGGCAAGGACCAATCGACGAGAGCACCATCTTGTGGGCCGACGCTACGAAGAATGTCGGATTGCGATTCAGCGTTACCGATATCACCAAGGAGCGTCTACCTGTCTACCGCGGATTGGACGAGGATGCTCCTGTCGCCTACTCTCTGCACTACCAAGGTAAGATCACCATGTCCAGACCCATGTGGCAGGCAAGCGGCAAGCGACTAACTATGACACTAGAGTTACTGGTTCGCACAAGCCAAGTACTGCTGGCGATGGAGAAATCAGCAGTCCAAGAAGTTGTCGACTCAGGTAAATCAGCCATCATAGCTTCATGAAAATTTCTTCCGTCCGGCCAAGACCGGGCCGGTTAAACACAACACCCACGACTACCCCAGGGCGCGCAGTGTCGACGAGCTCAACTCGCAACATCAACATCGAAAAGTTTCGAGAAGTGCAAGCAAGTGGGCCAAGTCCTCGCAGATCGGTATTGGCTCGGTCAACGTTGTCGCCGCCTATTCTTCCTAGGATGGAACGCCTCCCAGAACTTGGCTACTCAGTAGCGGCCACCTTGGTGAAGACGAACATCCAGCGTCAGAATACCCATACCACTATCACATCTCTTCCGACTCTTCTAGACCACTTTGCTGACTTTGCCGTCCTCTTCATAGGTTTTGTCATGCAGCTCGACGCGAAGAGTGCCCATGCAGTAAAAACCGTCTTGATGGCACCCGCTATGCGACCATTCCAGCCTCAAGCGGTTGCTGTCATGTGAAGAAAGTCGTCATGTCAGGACCCCGGCAAACTTTACATCAGTGACTGGCTGTCACATTCTGTCCATGCACAAGGAACAGACCAAAAAACGAACTGAACAGATATTTCGGGGCCGCCGGAGAGCGAAACACGTCGCTTGTCTCTCGTCGAGGTCGCAAGGCCAGCCACGCATTGCATGAGTTGCATGCATTGGATACAAAAGAATCGACGTTTCAGCATCTTGGACACATCGTCATGCGCCTGGCATAATGGGGGAGGAAGGGCTACCAACATTGACTAGAATCATTCCGTCGCGGGGACAGATACACTATGGCATTTGGCAATGGCGTTTCGGCGAATTCGGTCTAGACGGCGTTGCACCGCAAAGGCCAACAGCGGGGATGCGGATAGACATAGGGATGCGTGGTTTTTGAGGATATACATAATGACATAGAGTTCCACGACCTTGACGAGATAATTGCCAAGGCCACTCGGGATGTTGAATTGAACAGGCGCACACCAGAATCTGGTGGATTTCCCCTTGGATGACACTCCATACACATCCGACCGCTCCATGTATGATCGTCGCTGCGGGGGCAATGCTCCAGCCGAGCGCTGTGGAAGAGGGGCAATAGGGCAGACAAACAACGAGGAACATGAGTTAGTCATCCGCTTGCCGGCCGTTGAGGCGGTCGATCCCGCTAGCCGCAAGTACGTTCTCGCCAGGTTGATTCCGCCGACATGATGCCAAAGTCATTGATCAGAAGATCGACGCCTGCAGCGCGGAGTACGTGGTGCGATATTGATTCAGCGGTGGTAGAGGGTCTGCGAGTCTGAGTTCAGCTTACAGCATTCAACGCCGGCAACTCCATTGCACTCGTACAGCTCTGCACGGAATCATTGGCGGCACCTGACGAAGCCGGCTTCTTTGGTCGCAAAATACATTCGCGGTTGTACGGAGCCGGAAAGACGCGCTCTCTCCGAGGCCAATTCAACGCTGACGCCAGCAGCAAGAGCCGCGGGTATGACTCTGCGCAGTCTGACAAGGATCCTTGTTCTTTGGTGGTTTGCGAAACGGCCTGCAACGAAGGGGTGCTCCTCCGACCCATGGCCAGCGGGCCAATTTACCGAGCCCGGCCCCAAAGAAACAAGAAATTTGACTTGGACAATGGCTCGGTTAGTGCGTTCTGTTCCAAAAGGAAGAGCCTCAATTATGCTGATGCCACACCGTGGTCTCGAGATATTGGCCACACTAGATGACAGGCCCTGAGTGCGAAAGACCGCCTGGAACTGGTCGTGGCCATGGCAAGCGGGTTATTCGCAATGACATATTATCATCAGCTCAAGCGAAATGGATGCTTCAATTGAAGCTGCGCCGGGCTACACGAGCGCAGCTTTCGCCCCGAAGTTGCAATCGATTGGACGCGCGTCAACCGTTGACCATCTGTCAAAAAGTCAAAACGGAATGGGGACGGGGAAAAGAGCCGAACTATGCTGGTCGTCATCTGGTGTCATGTGTATGTCAGCTCCCGCAACTCGCGATCGACCAACTTTGATTTCAATTAATCTTGACTTGACATTGGCCACCCCATGCGCCACGAAGGTGTCGGCCGACATCGAGCACCAGAGACCGAGCCGTCCTCCCTGTGCTTTTACTCTCATAGTCGACATTATTTCCACGCAATATGATACCTGGCCGGCGAAACAATAGAGCCAGGCCCAAAGAAAAGGTGCAAGAGACAGAACTAGCATCAGGAAGGTTTCAGCGCGTCGTCTGCCCAGGCCGGCGGTGGTCCAAGCACGCATCGGACGGGGGCCGTTTTGACAGGGCTCGGCATCCTTGCAACCATGTCTCGTCCAATGATGGCGCGGAAGACCAGGCCGAACTCCTGGCCATCGCCGTTTTCACGACATCTGGTATCCATAAAAATACACATGTCGGGGGCCTGTCATGCCCAGGGCCCGTGATGTTGCATCATGTCGCTTGCAGCCGGTCAGAAACTCGAGTCCCTGTTGACAGTTCTTTTCCTCCACGACGGCCAGACATTGACTGTAGTTTTCCATCTTTTATCATGAATGAGACTTTGTATCGGCTTAGTTGCGTAGATGACCCGATCGTCTGATATCTAATCTAATTAACCATATTTTCTTTTAGACCCTCCCTCTATTTTTTTTTCGTTTCTTCATCCATACATGTACTTCATTGACTGGCCGTAACCTTCGCTTTTCCCCGCCTTCACTTCTCTTCTATCCTCACTGCTGGTTCAGTTTTTAGTTTTACCGGAGCTGGGCTCCATTTGTGCGACAACGAACCCCGACGAGAAATTCAGCGATCGGGAATGATGGAGAGGGATATGGAAAAGGGTGAATTTGATCCAGCGCGGCCAGAAGAGAGCCATGCTGCACCGGAGAAGGCCCCGAGGAGGATGTCGTTCGCGAGACCGCCACCACCGCCCCCAAAAGACGAGTCCGCACGACCGATGACAAGTTCGACGAAGCGCCTGTCCTTCTCGACGACAATGAGTCAGCGGAAGATCAAGTACGGGACCGGAAGACACTCGCAAACAGAACTGAGTCCTCAGCCAAACGATGACCCAGAGGATCCGTTGGTAGGTGCCGTCCAGCATCTCACAGTGGGCGGAGACTGACCAGCCTTGTCACAGAACTGGCCGCAATGGAAAAAAGAACTCAATTTCGTCGCTCTACTAATGACTATGGGCCTGATCGGAGGGATGAAGACGGCATACATGAGCGTCAATAGTGTTCTCGCCGTCAGATTTAATGTCTCTTATACAGCAGTGGTATCCTTGACTGCCGTACCACTCGTCCTATCTGCCTTCACAGGTCTCATCAGTCTGGCAGTGTCTAAAATATGGGGTAAAAGGCCGGTCTATTTGATCTCGGTGGTGTTGATCTTCATCGGCGCGATCTGGAACATGCGTGCGGGCAACAGCTTTGGGCAGTGCATGGGAGCGCGCGTCTTCCAGGGCCTCGGCTGGGGTGCCTTTGATACACTTGTTCTCGGTTCAATACAGGACACGTACTTTGTGAGTCGGCTGAATGAGTTGCCTTGGCACAATGCTGTTGGCATAACCATTCACTAACGTCCATCTAGGAACATGAACGTAGCGCTCGCATCACGATGTATTACGTTCTTTCAATTTCAACGACCTGGGGTGCTCCTCTGTTCGGAGGTCTAGCTTCGTTCAACGCGGGCCGCTTCACCATTCAATTCGACATCATCAATGCCTTTCAGATCATTGCCATACCGCTGATCCTATTCGGGGCTCCCGAAACGGCTTACGATCGATGGTCTAGTAGCAGCGTCGCCCAAACCCCTGCCTCCGGGGTGTCGTGGATGTCGAAGCCTCCAAAGCCGCTCGGAAAGCCTTCCGTCGAGGAAGTCAAGGCTTACCTGCGTACCATGAAGCCTGTATCTTTCTCCGGTATGACGGATGTCCGGATGCTTCTCCAGGCCCCGCGCGCTTTCGTCGCGCCCACGACCCTGCTGCTCTTCGTCATCACCTTCATTCCGTACTGTGCGCTGTGGAGCTTGACGGAATCCCTGTCGCTTCTCTTCTTCCCCATGCCATGGATGCTCCGAGAGAACAGCATCGGGTCGCTCATGGCAGCGCCCTTTATTTTCTCGATACTCACCGCTACCGGCCTTGCTGTTTATCAAAAACGACATGTTGGATACTCCCCCTACCGCACCTTTTGCACCTTGGCCGGAGGAACGGTCCTCGCGGCTACTGGCATTCTTGCGTTTGGGCTCAAGACACACGCCGTCATGTCCGAGGTGGCTGATGAGGATCCCGCCAGCGTCTTCAAGTTGGATGGCGTCGGCGCACATCTCTCCTTCCCTCTTCTGTCTTTCTTACTGGGTTTCTTGGCGGCAGGTGTGACGGTTGTCGACACCGCCATCCGTCCCATCATATGGCGCTCGACGCAGTTCACCTCGTCTAATATGAACGTGTGCCTGCGGAACGTGGCCGATATGAATGCCGGCGTGACGTGCTGGAGGAACCTGTTCGCTGGCATATTTGTCATGACGATTCCTAATGCCATTGTCATGTGGGCTGGCTTGAAGTCAACCGTCATCGGCCTCGGCGTCGCCCAGATCTTGGTCGCGGTCGCGGTCTGTTGCGCGTGGTGGTTGTACGACGAGCAGGTGAGGAGAATGGACGGGCACGTCATGGGTCTGGTTGATTTGAGTATGTTGAAGAGGACTGGGAGCTTCTTTGATACGGATTGAGGAGCGTGTGGATGTGTGATGTTTTTGAGTAATGACTGGGAATGATGGAATAACGAGTCAAAGACGGATGAAGGGAGTGAGTGAGATATCAAATGTTGTGTCTGGCTGAGTCGGACTCAGTAGGGTGCCCAGGACAGACCCGGATGTCTGCGGGTACCTACAAACGGAACGAAATTGTCCCACGACTTTCTTTTGTTGGAGATACCACCAGATTCGGCGGCGGGGGGTAAATGATGAGAGACGAGGGAAGTTGAGAGTGAAGATGCGGGACGAAGAGAGGAAAGAAACTGGGAAGCTGGCGAACCTTGTGAAGCATACAAGATGATTCTATATAGTCTACCAGTCGACTTGGCAAAGGGGGGGGGGGGACTCGAGTAATGGAAGGACCACATTCATTATTGCTTTCTATGAGTCCATGCCAAAACCTGAATGCATGTGCTGATTGGAAAGCACGAGAAACTCAAGGGTGTCGCGGTTTGCTTGTTTCTTTTGTCTTGTATTTGAAGCACGAGGATGTAGCGTGGTCCTGGTCGAGGGAGATGAGGGCCAGAGGCGTTATGCGTGGATGGGATGGGATCGGGGAGGGATGGAGGGTCTCTCAGTTTCAGGGTGGAGATTTGTGCGAGGTGGGCTTTGTATTGGCTGATGGGGAGAGAAGACGGCTTGAGGAACATACAGAGAGTTGCGATGCCTTGTCGCCCTACGGAAAGGAGGCTTCATGGACCAGGGGAGCTTTGAGATTGTGATCCACGGAGTCATGGCTATGAGTATGTTGCATCATTGTGGGTATTTGACAGTCTGGTAATCAATCAGCATGGTGTGATGATGTCTTTTTGGACTGTCTACCTAGAACTTTGGTACGTGGTTCTAGAATGGTGACGGGACAGATTAAGATCGGGCTGTCAGGCTGAAGCACGCTCCGTCTGATGTTCGGACAGAGTCGAGGTTGGAATCGTCTGATGTTTGAGGTGGTTGGTGTGTTGCGATTGGCTAAGTTTGTTGGTTTGATCGTCTGGAGTATTGGTGCGAGCGGAGGATTGGGGGCGTCCGTCGTCTGATCTTCGCGTGGGGGCCGCCAGGGAGCACTTGGTGGCTTATGCGGATTTGGAAAGATGCGGTGTTGCTTTTGGCTTGACATCTTATTGCGTGAAGGAAATTGAAGGTTCATCTTTGTTGTGGGAGTCGTGTTTATTGTCGTTTTGCAGATGCTTTCGAGTCTCCGTCTCTTGAAGTGTGAAGTGACTCTCCAGGATTTGTTTGACTGGGAGGAATCTTGAGGACTCAACAGAGCAAAGCTGTCTGTGGATTCTGTCATTGTTATCAGGGCTCATAAGTTAGTTGTCGACTTGCGAGATCTCAGGAAACAGTTTAGACTGAAGTGTGCTTGTCTATCATTACTAAAGTAGGTATTTCCCTTGAATTCGTCTCCTTGATATTCCTCTCCTTTCCAAATACGCCACCCAAATACAGTGCATCATCAACTGGAATCCTCTCTAGTTTCTCGCCATGGTGCCCTCAGCCGCCCTTGACGCAAAATCCCTTGGGATATTATGTACCAATCCCTCACCAGCCCAAGTTTAATCCCTTCAAGACCGGCTACGTTGCTCATTATAGTGTTGGCGCAAGAACGTTCTCGTTCAAATTCGGTTTCCTGGATGGAGAAGCTGATGCTTCTTTCTTTACATCCTCTCTGCCTTTCTTCTCGGCTGCGCCATCTCCTGGTCCTCAACAGAACCAGTCGAAGTGATCTCCTCGGTGTGCATCGGTGCCTTGCGGTCGACTGAGACGCCGCGGGTCGTGCCAGTGCGGCGGAAGTATTTGAAATCGACAAAGGATACGACGGCGGTGTATGCGGCGAGAAGGCTATGAAACGAAATCCCAGTCAGTTCCCATGTCTTGAGGTGGGCAACTCGCATGCCAATGGACGACTTACTTGAGGAAGATACCGCATCCGACAATAACCCAGCTGAGGATGCAGCTCGTGCCGACGCAGCGCTGGATGTTACCCTGGATGGACATGAAGACTACAGCGCCCCAGAAGACGGGCTCGAGGCCGTTGAGAATGGCGTTGGCTTTCAGGGACGCCCAGCCCCGGCCTCGGGCCCAGTGCTGAGTTGCGATTTGGTAGATGATGAAGACCATGGATTTTACAGACTGTGTGATTACTGACGTTAGCAAACTCCATTCCTCAGTTCCCGTCATCGGAGAACTTCGCCAGAATTGGTCTGAGTCGTCCTGATGTCCTTGACGACTGCGGAGAGAACATTTGGGAAAGTTTGTACTTACTATACCTAGAGACATGGTGTTTGTACGGGTCACTGGGCCGCCCTTGAGGAATATTCTGGCACCGGAGAGACCCATGACGATGTGAATCACAATGATTTGCACAATGTGGACCTTCATCATGTGCCGATTGTCGAACAGAGGCATACTGGCGAGTTTGTCCATCTTTGCTTCGGTGATTGGTGCTACTTAGCGGGCGATGTGTGATGATGCGCTCGTTGATGGTGAGAAGGGGTTCGAAGTACTGAGGCTTTTCGGTGTTGAGAATAGCTTGATGCTGCGATGGTATGATATCCAAGACGCAAAGGGGATGAGGGAGGCATGCAGGTTTCTATATGAATTATCCACGCCCACAAAAGTTTACTCTATACGCGTACGGCCTTTCCAAGGCCAGTGTAATGATGAACCGCATCATCCGCAATTGGTTTGGAAAAGCTAGCATAGCGAAGAAAACGCCCAGCGTCAGTTAGAATGGCTGTGGTCGGAACGTCATGTCACTATCTCGAGGGAAAATGGCAGTGCAAATCAGCCCGTCGGTCTCGGTTTCCCATGGAAGTGGGCCCTGGCCAACCCCCTTGTTCTCAACCTACCAGCGAGCTTAATTGGCATTTCTGACAGCGGAGCGACTACCCGCACGCCGGCCTCAAAAACCCAAAATGTCGGTCTCGGTTTACTGTGGCTTGTTAGACCCTGGTTCAATTAAGCGTTTAAGGTTCTGGTGGCACCGGGCTAGCCGCAAAGAGTCTCGCTGCGAAGGAAGAACCTAGACATGGTTGGTGACGATCTGCCATCTGAACATTGGATTGTTTGCCCCGGGAATCTGGTAATTTATGAGGATTTGAGATAAATGACGAATGATATGTCTTAAAATGTGTCCGTTGGCTGTTGGGATGCTGCGATGTCACACAGTCTCGTGCCGGTTGAGCCTTGAGGCTGTTCATCTTGCGCGCGCGGATGTTTGCTTGACCGGCCGAATCTTGGACTTCGAGCCCCTTGGCAAACAACCCTCACAACCTTGACCAACCTTGAAAGCCCCGGACCCCCTTGCTCCACAATTGCTCATCATTCTCCAAAGCATCAGCTTACCTTACGGCTTACCGTACATGAAGATGGGTTTGCCAGAAAATTAAGATTTGGTGCTAGACCGCACTTACTCTGTAACCTGAGGGGGAACGATTGGTGATTAGCAGGCCCGGATTCTCCGGTCAAACGGCACTAACGGCAGTCACAGACACTCAAAAGACGCATTGCGCCACGTCGTGAACTGATTCTAGGCTCTTCGGTTTCTCTATCGCGGGGAAGCGACACAGAAACTCTAAAAGCTTTTCGCCGACCTAATACCCTTTTAAGCTTCAATTCATGAGAAAACGGAAGGTGCAACGATCACGCCTTGAGATTATGGATTCGTAGAGTTGAAGACGAAGCGGAATGAGTTATCCCGCCTTCTTGTCTATAGTACCTTGTTTGTTCTACTCCCAGAGTAGCATTTGGCAAAAAGCTTGATTCTCACGAAGTTCAGATCCTGTATGTATTCCGCCCACATAGGATTTACCTAAGTTCCATTGGCCTTATTGGGAGCTGCCTAACGCAACTGTTCTGAATGGGTTCCCCTTGAATGCTCAATTAGAAACCGAGGCGTTTTTGCATGCAACCAAATAATTCGATATGTTGTTAAGTACACGTGGGAAAGGCTATGATCCTGATATTTGGCCGGGCACGTCAAGTCTCCATTGGTTAGGTATGTCGAGCTCAACGACACGCCGCCGAGACGGAAATGATTTAGTTAACAACGAGATATTTACAAAAGATCCAAGAACTACATCTCGCATTCTCTCCACAAACCTCAAATGAAACGATGACAAAGATCAAGGTTTCGCATGAGCTCCACATGGTTGTCCATCAGCTGCCTTCACGAACCGCCCACTCTCGATAACGAGCTGAAGGGTACATCGGGACACCCTTGGTAGGTTCACTAGAGCCAAAAGACGTCGTATATCTGGCTTCTAAGGGTTTATCTTCCTAGAGATGGGTACATAAGCAGAGAGCCCCCTCGCTCTCTCGAGCAGGGCAGCTTGCAACAGATTCTTTCAGTGAACTCGCCCGTGCCAGCGTTATCCTATCGCCTTACACTCATACCCATTTCAGTCAGGACCCTATTCAAGTTCTAGTCTTTATTAAAGCTCCCAATGGGTAGTACTCCATATGCCGCAGGCTTTCACTAGATGCTGCAGCAGGCGTGACGGGGATTGTTACTTCATGGTCAATCATCCTGTCCGGATCAGGAGAGGATTTGGTCCTCGCTGTGACCAGCACAGATTGTTCTGCGATTCTTGTTAAGACGAATGCTTTCCTTTGTAGAGTTGTTTTTGCTTGCCTAAACATCCTCGTCGACATGGGGGCCTACCCGAGGATTGAAAAGTGTCACAGTCTGAGAGCGCAACTATCTCATCTTTCGGCAGACGTGACTCGGATAGACTTGCCATGGCGTCGCTCAAGGATGTCGAGATGACGGGGAAATATTCTTCGGTAGCAAGGCTTTCGCTAGTTGGGTGTTTTCCCGTCTTCAAATCGCCATGCCCATCCTGCACAAGTCCCATTACAAAGTTGAAATGCAGTCATACCCAAGGTTCGTGCAATAAGGCACTGTTCGCGATCATCCAATTCGTGGATTTCTCTGGCATACGCCGGAAAGTGACGCCTGTCATAACTACGTGTTGACCGGGAATTTGGGTTTGCTGATATACCCCATTCCACGCGCACGGGAGTGAAGTATCGATGAGCTCGAGTGACCAAGTTTGTGGCTGTCATATTTCGTACAGCTCTGAAAAGTGATGCTCAAAGCTAGACAGCATGGCATCGGAGTGGGTTTGGATAGGGTTCTGGGGATGTGATGCTAGAATCTTTTGAGGCAATGCGCCGGATCCTGGAATTCTTCAGAGACAAGCCTTCGCGCTCGCTTTGCAGCGGAACTTTTTCCTCGCAAAGCTTGCTGATAAAACAAGACAATCTCCCTAATCAGGGCGACTGACTTCACGTCGCAAATAGACCACGTGCGTGGACCGCCCTTGTCGACATTTAGGAGCGATACTATGGAGACGAGTCTGATTCAAGCTAGGGTTGGTGTGGGTGCCATCCATAGAGGCTTATCACGGTGTTCAGCCATCAATGACCAATTGACTCTCTTGTTGGTCATGTCAATGTCGCCGGAGTCGTTCATCGACCCCGATAGAGAACGAAAATCGGCACAGCCACCAAAGTCAGAAGACGAATTCGCACAGATGCCTTCATATCGTTGCTCAGAGACACCACCCAGTTTCTCAGCTTCATTATGCTAAGAAAACTTAGGGAGAAAAGTGCAGTCTTGTAGTATCACTTCGTGAAGACGATTGAATACTGATCTCTATCCGCGCATAGACTCCTTTGTGCCACAGACTGTCCAGTACTTATCAAGGAAGACTACCTTATTAGGTGAACAAAGGCTCTTGCAAAGTCCCATCACCGAGTGAACCGGCGGCAATCCTTCACGTCACGCGAGTAGCAGCTGCTTTTGACAATTAATTACCGGCCACTTATGGCATCACGGAATCGGAGAGGTGCGAGTGGCAAAGTTCGACTTCTTGATACTAGCACAACCTGGAAGTGAATCGGTGAGTTCGGCACTGTTACTCTTGTCGGTGCAGCACGTGTCCACCCAGGCCCAATATATGCCTGATTGCTTCGTAATCTCATATGTCTTGGCGATCATCGCGACCCCCTTTTTTGTGAAAGCGACGGTGAGACTTTGCATGCTTTTCTTATGGGACACATAGTCTTCATCTTAGACATATGAGACAGGATAGCATTTTTTTTCTCTTCGACTATGCATGGAATTTGAACAGGGCACTTATGAGCCACATACTGATGATTAGGATAGTAGCGATTTGGGTCGGAAGGTGATAAGATTTGAGTTTATAGTCGGTGAGGAGTAAGATGGAGTTCGAAGCGAACATTTGCCTTGGCTAAGAACCATTGGTCTGTGTGGGTTCATACTGTCAGCCTACAGATAATCGAAGCCATGGGCCAATCGGACTCTAATTGACTATTTTCGACGGATAACATAGCCTCTTGTATTGAAATCATCAGGGAGTATTGAGTCGAATGCGTGCTTGGGATACATGGGGCGTACCATGTAGTCAAAAAGCGTATGCTATCGTGTGATTATCCCTTGAAAGCCTGATCTCGTTAAGTCTGATCTTTTGCGCCTTTAAGGACTGAAAAAACCATCACATAGCCTCTAATTGTTAGAGCCTCGTCACGTTTGTATGGGATGATGACTTGTTCTTTTTGTCAACCTATTGCCACCAAATTCAGTCAGACCAGCCTAGTCCAACGTCACATCTCAGAACAGTTAGGCATGATTGCCAGCCATGTGCACTGGAGTTCAACGATAGCAGAATATTGCAACACGATGGTCTATCTTAATTATCCAATTCGTGTTTGAAAGATCTAACACGAGCTCATGGCTGAAGGCAACTCAAGTTTGGTTGTCTTTTTGGTAGTGTTTCAAATAAAAGAGGAATCTAGAACAACACGTGTTGGTTATCATTTCTTCTGTTTGGTCTAAGCGAATCTTGTTCACGATTTGGCTTGAACAAGTAGTCCAGCCTGCCGTAGTTCAGGCTGGAAGTTTGGCTGAACAGGTGTAGTTGATGGATAAAGTCACATGTAAGCAATGATTAGTAACATATCTTTCAGTTTCACCAATAGTCTTGGGCAGCTTTCCTTAAGCTCTTACTAGTATATACTTGGATCAATAGGACCGACTTTAAAGGCTTGAATTCATCCGATGAGAAGGTCTTCCCGTAACGTATTCTCTTTTGTTGAAAATAGCACAGCAAGAGGCCCATCCGAAAGAAAAGGCAAAGAAGACTGGTAAGGAGATAACAGCGCCTAGGATGGAGAAGTTCAAGACCCTCTGATTCGCCCATGATAATCTGTAGGGCGAATAATGGCACAATTGATTGGCACGCGCGGATAGTGAGTACAAGTAATCAACACTCTTCACGCTGAGCGAGCACCAGTGCGATAAAGTCAGCTCATCTCGTCAGCGCATTCTTATTCCGTAACGTTACATGGATGAGTTGGCCTCAAGATTTGCCAGGACCAAGGCATTGAAACGCGTTCTTGAACATACTGAGATGGTGGCATCTAAGCCGCCATCCTTCAACTAGGTAAGGTAAGCAACGAGTGTTTCATCCGAAAACATCCTTCTCGCATATCATCCTTCCCTCTTCGTCCATTCGTATCGAACAGTGTCGCTGCCTAGGAGTAGGGAAGGGAGCTACGTCGAGAAGGTCTCGGATCACTTGAACTAAGTTGAGGATCAGCGGGCGACTAGGTAGACAGACGGGCTATGACTCGAACCCCCCACGTAGCTAGTCTCCTCAGACGTCGGAGGCTGAAATCACACCGCGATCACCGTTGGGCGCAAGGATAATGATCCATGAACCCTCTGAAGGATTAACGGAGTTAGTCGAGCTGCATATTCACCGAGACGAATCTTGCACTAGGAGCATAATATTGCTCGGCCCGAGACCAGTAAATTAGATGATTGGCTACGAAAGCGTCCGGTCGGGACTAAGAGGTCTCCTGTCATATTTCACATTGTCTGCGCCTCTGTCAAATATGTACTGTTAGCCGTCAAACAACGGTCCAGTCTTACTCCATATCCCAAGGCGGGCAAGTGCTTTGGTTGTCCGTGACGGTCACGGCGTGCGGCTTCAGCCGGCACTCTGGAGTGGACGCAAATCCTTGTCGAGCCATTCATGATAAGGCATGCCGCGTCGGAGCAATGGGACCAAAAGATGAGGCACAACGGGATGCAGGGGCCTCAAAGGAGATCTTACTTGGCACTTTTGCCAACGAATAGACGTCGACCTAATCGTAAAACGTGCACAAGCGACCAGGATTATGATCCAAAAAGGTTTCCGTCGCTCAAATTTCGTGAACAGCGGCTCACGACCGAGATCCGCGCTTCCTCAGACTGCACCGAGATCCGGTTTGAGCAGTACATGCAAATACTTTGCCATCCGTTCTTGTCTAGTCATCGCCCGGGAGGCGTGCACTGGGCCAACGTCTCGGTTCGCGCCGGGATTAGCGGCAGACTTAGTGTCTTAGGCTAAGCATAACAAGACTCATGGCATGTTGGATTGATCTTTCGTCTATGTTTGCCAAGTCAGGAAGCCCAACATTCAAGCTTACGTATACTTGTAAGCACGATCAGCTTTGGGGTTCTAATCTCACCTCCTACATACCTTTTCTGACACCTAATTAGTCGATTTCCAGGAATACCAGCACCTACAACAATCGGGAGTGGCTGTCTTCGTGCTGCTTTTTACACCATCCCTCTCGTCTTTTCCGCACCCGAATCGCCTTTTGCACAACGATGATCTCGAGTGAGCTGGAGAGGCAGGCGCCGCTGCCAAATGAGAAGTCGGTGAGCACGGGACCAGTCTTGGTGCCCGACTCTGCCTCACTCAGTGAAGAGCAGCATGATGGCAATGAGAATCTACCCCCTCGAGACAGTGGAAGAGCAGCTTGGACGAGCCTCATTGCTATCTCCGTCATTGCGATGGCAACCTGGGGTGAGTCAACATGAGAGTCGCTCTGTTGCAGGCCATTTTGACAATCATGAATATAGGCTTCGGAGCCACTCAGGGTGTGTTTCGAGAATACTACTTCAAGACTCCTCCTCTACAAGGGAATCAATTAGTCGCTTCTACAGGCCTGTTAGTGGTGGTAAGGACGCTCAATGTTCATTTATACCACTGACCTAAGTTTTGCCAGGGCCTGTTGCAAACTCTGCCGCCGTTTCTACTCAAGATCATCACAGCCTACCCTCACTATAGACGCTACATGATGTGGAGTGGTATGGTGCTAGTGGTAGCATCTTCAATTGGCGCTGCTTTCTCGACTACTGTAAGCAGTTTTCAAACAGTCTTTGTGTTCAATCGAAATGTTGACAGTTTGTCCCAGGCTGTGCAGGTCATCATGACACAAGGGCTCATGTATGGATTCTCGAGCGGCCTTCTCTTCGCACCTTGCTTAAGTTTCGTGGACGAGTGGTTCCTCAAGCGTCGTGGTCTTGCCAACGGCATATTGTATGATGCATAGAACCTTATAGCCAACAGAACGACTAGCTAATTTGATGGTGGCAGTTTCGGAGCCCCCAACATCGCGGCCGCCGGTCTTTCTCCAATATTTTCCGTCCTGCTCAAGCGCTTCGGGCCTCGTACAACCCTGATTGGATGGGCCGTGTTTACAGCAGTGATCATATCACTTGGCATTATCTTCGTTCGGCCTCGACGTACAAGTAAATCGGAAATGGAGGCTGCAGCTCGACAATCATCGTCTACTACTAGAGTTTTCAGAAAGCCAGTGTTTTGGCTCTTTGTTCTTTCGATGACGCTGCAAAGTCTGGCAAACAATTTACCGGCAAACTACCTGCCCAGTTACGCCACGGACCTGGGTATCTCACCGGAGAAAGGCGCCTTGTTGGTCACATTCCTGTCGCTGTTTGGGATCATCGGTCAAATCTCGCTAGGAGCCTTGACGTAAGTAAAATGGACCTCAAATCTACGTATGACTCGTTGCTAATAAATAGATACAACAGAGATGCGATCGGACCTTTGATACCCATGCTGCTTAGCACCCTCGTCAGCAGCTTTGCAGTCTTCGTTGTATGGGGATTGGGTATATACTACTGGAATATGGTGATCACTTCGATCTTATTTGGGGCATTTGCCTTTAGCTTCATGGTTCTGCGAAGCCACATGGCGGCAATTGCGGTTGATGATCCCGAGCGGCCAGCCGAGGAACTCTTCGTTTCCGGCATTCTCCTATTTACCAGAGGTGTCATAGGTGTGGCGTCAGGCTACATAGCTGCGGCTGTTCTTCAAAACAGCGAGAGTATTGGAGTACAGCCTGGGTACGGCGCTGGAAAGTGGCGATCATTCATCATTCTTCTAGGGACGACAATGACCGCAGCTACTTTAGGAGCCTTTGGTCTATTAAAGAAACGGAAGACAGCTTAGAAACTTGCAATTTCCTCCCCAACGATCAATATATCAAATCGATTCAAGCATCAGTAGATATACTTGAAAGTGGTATTTGAAGCCTGCCTTCACAATGGGTGCTCATAGGACACAAATTTGATTCCGGTGATTAAATGGATTTGACAGCATATCGGGCAATCGCTCGTACTTGGCCAGATTGGAGAAATGAAATCGCATATTTTCTTTCTAGCACAACTCTCGAAGGTTCTCCCTATGTGTGTCTTTGAACCAAGACGATCGCATACTTCAGATGTCGGTTGTTCATTCACCAAGGTAGTTGAGAATTCAGGTTTGGTTTTTAGAAGACCTTGCAGCTTGGCAATATTTTGGTGAAAATAACCGAACATATAGCGTTGAGCGTATAATTCTAGTCTACAATTTCAAAGTAGAGATGGTGCCAGTTTCTTTGTTACACTGGCCAGCGCGTCTGGATCTCGGTGGCCATGAATGGAATAGTATTCGCAGTTTTTCACAAGAGTTCCCTTCCCAGTCTCTGCGTCAAAGACGTAGCAGCCATTCTTGACAATATTGGGCGGCGTGTAGAGATGGAGCGAGACAGCAAAATCATTGCTGTTGTTCCACATCTTGTGCACACCATGGTCGTCGCTCATGTAGGCCACATGGTTCTCAGTGTAAACTGATTCCAAAGCCACATGCATGCTTTCATTGGTATCATTCAAGGCGGCTGAGTCGGTTCCCCGATTGGAGTCCTGAGGAAAGTCGTAGCGTGTCTCCGTCAGGCTTCCTTTGAGGATCTTCATCAAGCAGTGCGCGTTGCTATGACTGTGGATGGGGCTTCCCTTTCCGGGTGTCCAGACGAGGACCAACTATATCCACATAAATTAGAAACAGACGAGCATCTTTCATGATCACAGGTCTTACCAAGTTACTCTTGCCGTTACCCTCATCTACAAGGTTTCGGGTATATGCCATGCTAGGATTGGCAAATGCAAAAGCTCCCCATTCTTTCTCATCGCTGGTATAATTCTTCATGAGATCCATCAACAAGTCAAGGTCGATATCATCACAGGTCAGCCCCGAAGAACCGAGAGCGTCTTTAAGAGCTTTCACAAGCTCATCGAACTTGCCAAGATGTTTGAGGCTAGTTGTGTCTTCAGAATGCGGCATTGTAAAAAGCTTGAACAAGTGTTGACACCAGTCAGGATCAAGAGGGTGCGTGAAACGGACGAGAAGGCGGCAAATATAATCTTCTGTTTTCAACCTCTGCATGTAGTATATAAGCCATGCTACCAGATATATTTTGATACCTCGAGATCAAAATAGCTCTAGATGTTACGGAAATTCCAATCTCTATTCATTTCTCGAGTCAGCCTAGTCGAGCTGCCTGCTACCGGCCTGTTCTCAGTCGGGGGCTGACGTGCATAATGATGGTGGCAATTCTGTGATTATGCCGAGAATAATTTGGTTATCAACTCGCTTCGTTTTCATACTTGAGTCGAGCAGGGAAGCGGAAGTAACCAGTGATGTGAAAGTGATTGCGCCGAGAAGTGGCTATGAGTCCATTCCGATCCTTCCCCCACATCCTCACCGGGCCATCCTCTCCCTGCAATGCAACGCTTACTATCCCGTTCCACCGCGTTTTCGTCTTAGCGGCGAACGCCTCCCAAACTTTGTATTTGCACTTTCCTTTTCCAGTCATAAGTTTGTCGTGATTGTAAGACATATGAGCATGCGGATATCGGGTACCGATTGCCGACAGCTTCTGAGGGAGTGAAAGCGCTCCTGTGCGACAGCCGCGTGGGTACTGGAGAATACAAGCTCAACGCTCCCACATAAGAGTCTAGCCCGGGTAAGACACCGCCCCTGCCCACCCCCTCGCCGAGCGCTCGCAGCCGCCTTGTCCCGACTTTCAGCCTCGGCTGGACCTTGGCGCCTAGTGATACATGTACGATATTCACCAGACGAGAAGTTGAACATCATAGGCTTGAAGATAAGCCCATAGAGCGTAGGGGTTCCCCCAAAAGTTCCGTAATTTAGGCAGTCAGCGGACGCAGCCGTGAGGCGCATTTTGCTAGCACTTACAATCTGAGACAAGGAGTCTGAGAAGGCATCGGAATACATCAAGAGTACATTGTAGAAGAAGAGAAGATATATCTTATAGCTTGAAGGGGAGACAATATACAAATTCGAGATGGTTGTCATGTCATTGGAATGTATCCAGCTGAGGCCGAGCGAACAAGATCATGGCCTGATTTCAGGTGAGACAAAGTAGATTGGAAGATGCATAGACTTAATTGGTCTCTGTGACGGTTATAGGATCAGCAAGGCTTTGAAATGACGCGTAATCCTGTGTAGCTATACGTAATATCGGAGTTGAGCAAAATTGTCGGCCGCGAAGAAAGACGATTCAAAGATTGCGACTCGTTATCATATAGTTATATGAATTACCTATCCAGCGAGCCCGCCTACCTTAAAACCTACTCCTCTGCACCGTCAACAGTCGTAGTGCGTTTACAACATCGCATCTGATTCCTCTCACCTCTTCAAGATGACCGTGGCTGGTTCAAAAAAGATGGATGGTGCTGCTGCCCCTTATGCACCGACTGCGAACCTAGATACCGTGGTTTTTTCCAAAGTACTAGACCGCGACCCAGCGACCATTGACAAGATTATCTCTGCCTGCGAGAATGTTGGCTTCTTCTACTTGGACATTTCGGACCAGTATTCTGCTACAATGCTAGAGAACCTTGACAGGTTGAACATTGTCATGAAGGACTGGTTCGACCAGCCAACCGCCGCGAAGCGCAAAGAACTGGCTATCAGCATGGCATCTCATGGGTTTGTCAAAGCCGCCCTTCTAAGCCAGGTGACCGTTGATTTGCTTGCTGAAGCTAATTAAAATGTTGCCCTTAGATACAAGCCAATCGGTTCACAGGCTGGGACGCACGGAGGTCGAGATGGCTGGGAAGTTCTCAAGGTAAATATCGGTAGGACATGTGGTCACAGACAACGACGATTCTAACAATTGTACAGACGGGTAGCTTTGAACTGGCCGGTCGATGGGGCTTACCGCCAGTGGTAGAAGACAACCTCCAGACATTCATCTCTTTCCAGAGCCAGTGTCACTACATTACTCGAGTGCTCCTTGACCGTATCTCGAACGCCCTGGGGCTGAAGGGAGCGCAGAGCCTCAACCACTTCCACCGAAGCGACTGTCCCTCCAAGAGTGCCCTTGCATTCCTGCATTATATCCCCATGGATCCAACTGGAGGTTATGCCGGACATAATGTTCACACAGACTATGGCACCTTGACACTTGTCTTTGCGCCCCAGTGGGGTTTGCAAGTCCTTTCAACTCCCGAAATATCCTCACCGTCCTCAGCCTCCTCCTCGGCGTCTCACGATTCAGACGAAAGCCTCGACAGTGGCTACCACAGAGGACACAGTCAGGGCCACGCCAACAATGAGCCCAAGAAAGAAAAGGCGGAAACACCCATGGAGTGGCAGTATGTCGAGCCACGTCCCGGCTGCGCGGTGGTCAATGTGGCTGATGTGCTACGGTTCTTGACGCGCGATAGACTGAAGTCGGCAGTGCATCGGGTCCTTCCGTTGCCCGATGTGGATCGCTATTCTGTCACCTACTTCCTAAGACCTAGTGATGATGTTGAGTTTATCGATGGAGAAGGTCGGCTGACAAATGTCATGGATTGGTACGACCGCAAGAACAACATGTATGAGGCTTCTTATGGGAATCAGGATCGGTCTTTGCTCATCGGCGGGTTGTATAAGGAGGTGTAATGTTTCTTTAGAAGGATTGTTCTCTGTTCGACTTCACAGCTTCCCGAACGGGTATGTACCAAGTACGTACTTGTGTCAAAGTAGTGCTTCTTCTTTCCAATCTTCTGTTCGCTCTCTCCGTAGCCTCAGGTCATCTAACTTGACTGTATGTTCTCATCAATACAGTAATTGATGGTTGTCGTCAAGTAGAAGCTTGCATGCCAAACACCTTGGTACCAATCATTATCTTAATGACATATATACACCTGACATAAGTACCAGAATACTCCGTGGTGAAACAAGTAGTCCTATTTGACCTCTTGGAGCCTGACCAGGCGGCATCCATGCTACCCCGAAGGTACGTGTGCATGAAGCTTACGAAGTTCGACAGCTTCCTGGCCCTCGGCTCGATATCGATCATCCGCTTCCGTTCCTGGCTTGAAGATAGGAAGAATCATTGTCTCGCTATCATGATCGCTGTTGATACTTGTTGCTCGTACATTCGAGAGGTTGGCACTCTGAAAGACTCCGTCGGATTTTACGTAGTGTGCAGCCGAGGGATGGTAGGATGCAAATGATTTTGCAACATCCCGTATCAGTACTCTCAGTACCGGTATGGAGGCTGCAACAATCGTCGCATTGGGTTCTGCGTGAATCCAAATGGTCAAGACGGCAAGCCGGCGAGAAACTGCGAGAGAGATAGCTTTGTCAATATTCACTTGCGACTCAAGGTAAGACACATAGGGACAACACTGACACTCGGTTCCGACAACTCTCGTGACTTCAAGAGCTTCCACAGCTTTGAGAACAGCAACGATTCCTGCCCTACCATTGTAATCAGTGACCCTGAAGATAAGGTAGGTGCCCCGAGTAGTTTGGCAGACTTGTTGAGGCAAAGAATGAGTGGTTTTCTCACTTACAGCACACCGATACTCATAGCAATCGCGACGCCGGCTTTCTCCCGTTTGACCATTTGTAAGTCCCATACCGAGTAAATTGGAATCAGAGCTAGACCGAAATCTGTCACCGCGGAGACAACTATTCCCAATAAGACGTTAGACCAAGACAAGTCCAGCTTCAGTAGAAGTACTCACTAGACCCGATGATATTCATCCAGATGCTGCTGTTGATTGACCAGCACGAACCAAGTGAAAACGCGCTCTCAGCTCCACAAGTCGGTCTCCAGACCAAAATTGTGTGCACAAGGCACATTATGTCTGTCATGCAAGTGATCAGGATAATCACAGGACGCAACCATCCTGTCGTGATTCTCAGCAGGGTGAGGGCGAATGACGTCTTGCTGAAAGCTAGGGAAAGCTTCATTGCATTGTCGGATGCCAAGTTTGCGGGGGTAATGATGGGCCCTGACAGAGTGGTAACTAGGTAACCAGATCCGAAAACGACTGTTTGGAGCGAGACCCCAATCATTAGGAACATCCATCCTATAATGAGGAGATAATCGTCCCACCACATCATTCTAGTACGAACTGATCTACAGTAGATTCGGAGCACGAGAAAGATGGTTGACGTTGATGCCATTACCCATATTGATGCGAGCACTGTCGTCGTCAAAGATGGGTCTCCGGAAGGCAAGGGGTACTGTGTTGGCATGGTTAGCTACACTATGCTTGAAGGTTCCACGGCGTAGATAATTGATAGAGGAAGGAAGCAAAGGTTAGAATGCGCCCTAGTCCTAATCCTCGAGCACACGGGTTACTTTATGGGGGCGGGCGTAGTGCTCAAGTCTTCTTTCTCAGGTAGCTTTAACATTGCCTGCGACCTCTAAGGGACGTGTTGGTTTGCTAGCCTGATTTCCGACGTCTCAGAACCTGGCGAATTCTTTCAAGGGTGTCGTGTTAGCAACTGAGCAAGGATCTCCAATCTGCAAGTACTGTCGAGAAGAGATTTTGTATTCCCTTAGAGCTATTGAAGACCCTCATCTGTACTGGTCACAAAGAATTCCGTGGAAGTGATCGTAATAAATCCAGAGCTGGCAATGGAAAGGAGCCACTTATACTGGAGTAAGACCGCAGAAGAAATGACGAGACAGCAAGATAAAGAACGAAAAGGGGCAGTGTTGGAGTTACGTTCGTGATTGCGCTTTTCACCAACGCGACTGACTTCCTACGCCCGCCCGAGAATGAGAAAGAACTTTTGTTCATCCAGCAAGTCCACCTGAGTCTCAACCTATTGCCTGTACAGTCAATACTTAGACGCCTCCTGGTTGAATTGTCCATTTTAAGCCCCTTATACTACTACACATCCTGACACTCCCTTCGTCGAACACTGCAACAGACTGCGGAGGTTGAGGCTATCTTCTCACCAGTCGCAATTCTTGATATCGCACATTCAACCAATATTCCCAGCAACGGAGGCGTAGCTTGAGTCACTGATCAATAGCTGGTCCATGTTGAGATTACGCCTTACTCTCTTCCGGTGGAAAGGTCGGGTCAACTTGATGCTGTTGGTTTGGCCCGGAGAAACTTCCTCTCTGGGTCCATGTTTGGTCAGGCAAATAACAGTCCGTACATGCATAATGAGGATGTCCCCAAAGTCTGGATGGATCCAGTCCCCGCTGCGCCGCAGCATTTCTGCTCGGCGATTCTGTTGGTCCACGAGGATATGCAAGCGGTGGCCAATGAAAAGGAAAGAAAGCATCGCTTAGTCTAACAACCAACAGTAAGAAACGGATTAGGCTTAGTCTATGTTTGCCTGCATTCGGAGTGAATCCGCGAAGGACAAGCTCAGCAGAGCTCGCCGAGCTGCTGTGCCGTTTCCAATATTTGAATTTTGGAAATGTAACAGAAAATACGACGCGTACAGCGATACAAGATACGCTGTCCAATAGATTGCAGTGATTTACGAAAGGTCGTGGCTACTGACAAGTGCTGGAAACCGAAAGCGAATGACTCCCCTTGACAGCCCTTATTATGATCGAGCATCGGTGCCGATGAGTTTACCGAATGCTGATCGATGGATGTCTTAAGAAGACAGACATCGGCCACATCGTTTGATTTGGGTTTCGCCAAGATCTCTTCCATCAACGAATGTGATGCCTTCAACAGTGTGGTACACCGCTGCAGCGGTTCTATTCTTTGTTCCAACATTTGCAGCATCCGCGTTCTTTGGACCTGCTTGCGGCATTCGGTCCAATGCTGCATCCCAACTCACAGGGGTCTGTCAGCTTCTAGATGTGAACGTCTTGGCCTTGAGACTAGGATGCTGACCGACTCATCTTGCAGTGCGATATCCTCATCCGCGCTGGGCTCTCTGGCCAAATTTTCTTTTCGAACGACACGGAGTACGCCGTCACCATTCAGTCTTACTACTCTGGCGATGTTCAAGACGTTCGACCTTCATGTATCCTCAAGCCCACGACTTCACAGCAGGTTTCGGACGCCATCAAGCCACTTAACCGCGAAGCCTTGGGCTGTTGGACGGTGGCCATACGTAGCGGTGGCCACTCACCATTCCCGTCGAATAATGCTGCCAATGGCGTTACCATCGATCTCGGTGGCATCAATTCCATCAGCTATATGGAGAATCCTGATTCGCCGGGACACGGTGTTGCAGCGCTCGGCCCCGGCGGGCGCTGGAGTGAAGTGTACTCTGCCCTTGAGGAACAAGGGGTGATGACAATGGGCGGACGCGAAGGTTATGTTGGTGTGGGAGGGTTCCTGCTTGGCGGAGGTAAGGTGAAATCTCAGCTGAATCACGAGGTAATTAACTGAAACATTGGTAGGCTTCTCATGGTATTCTGCGAAGTACGGCCTTTCCGCCGATAATGTTTTGAACTACGAGGTACAGATATTCATGACGAGTGCGGTTCCAAATCGTGCGGAATCTGCAGTGCTAACAGCGTATTTGCGCAAGTGGTGCTCGCTAATGGTAGTCTCATTGAAGCGAACGCGACGGCGTACGCGGACCTTTTCAAGGCTCTGAAAGGTGGCATGAACAATCTTGGTGTCGTGACAAGGTTCGACCTGCGAACTTTCCCTGCAAATGACATTTACGGTGGTATCGTCGCATTCGCATATGCAGACAAGGAACCCGTCGTGAAAAGCTTCATCACTATGGTCAGAGAGAACGAGGAAAATCCTGCCGAGAGCGGATTTGTTTCCTTGTCGTGGGGTCCTGGGCGAGATCCTTCAGTCGCCTTCATTACCGCCAACGTTGATGGCGTCAGCAAATCGTCCTCCTTCGCCGGACTCGCGGACTTGGGGCCTCTTATTGACACCAGATCGGCGGTCCCGAACTCAGAATTCGTCAAGCAGCTCCAAGGCACACTCGGTTTGTACAATGTGTGGTTTACGCAGAGCTTCCACGCAACCATGGAGATGGGCAGGAAAGTTCTTGAAGTTTTCGAGGCTCTCATCGCGGACCTGGAGGGAAAACTCGACGAGAATGCCACGATAATATTTGTGATGACTCCCCTCTCAACCAACTACGCTCACAACGGGCCTAATATCCTCGGATTAAACGAAGAGCTGACAGAGCCATCCGTCGTGCTTCAAGTCGAGTGCTTGCTTCCAACCCCAAATGACGAGGCATTGTTGACTGGAAAGTTTGAGGCAGTCATAGATGAGATTTCCGAGCATGCTGCAAGGACAGGACAAAGCACAATCTTCAAGTACATCAACTACGCACACCAGACACAGGACCCACTTCAGTCGTACGGAGGCGATAATCAGGACTTCTTGGAGAAGGTGGCTCAGACTTATGACCCCAACGGCTTCTTCCAACATCGGGTGTCAGGAGGGTTCAAAATTTCCAAAAGCAATAGAGCCTGACTGACAGATGAGGATTATCGAAAGATTTTCATGCATATACCCCGAACTCAGTGCCTCGCTCAAGTAATCTTATTTAACACCTCATTCCCTCTCTAGATATCAGTAACACTCATGAACCGTTCTTTCCGTGACACCTCTTCGCGATACCTTCACGTGCACAGCTGGGCGTAAGGTGCCTTGATTATATTCTAAATCTTCCTTACAACAAATTCTTCCATCGTAAAAAGCAGTGACTGCAAATTTTAGAGATGGTCTTGAATCTTGTTGGCTCCAAGGCCCATCAATTCTGTGGAGCTGAATTTACGGCCACAGCGGACGCTGACTGATAGGTATGACGATCTCTTACAGTCTGTGGCTGAATGTGCATTAGCAGGGCGGAAATTAACGTTTGACGTCGACATGATTCATTACGAGAACGGTTATTGTTGGAGGACTAATGTGCAAAATGGGCCTCAATTCTTCCCGAACTCGAAATCTTTTTTTGATTCAACCAGGATGAGCCAAGACGACTTGTGATTTTGTATTAAAACGAGTGCAGCACAAAATTCAAGCCATCTTGATGCAGACCTTGCCGATATGAGTGCCGCTGGTGAGATACTCAAAGGCGGCGATGATCTCGTCTCTACTGGATCCGAACTCCCTCTCGACAGGAACCTGCAATTGACGGGTGACAACGTAACGGGTGACTTCCTCCAAGTGCTGCCGCGATCCCACCATGATACCTCGCACAATCGCGCCTTTGGACAAGGCGAGTGCTGCGACGTCAGGCATCTTTTCCTGCGGGCATGACGCAAGGAATCCAATCACGGCGATGGACCCCCCGTACGCCACGGCATTGATGCTCTCGGCAATCGTACCAGCACCGCCATTCTCAAATACGTAGTCGGCGCCATGGCCCTCTGTAATCCTCAAGACATCCTCCGACCACTTTGGGGTCTTCTTGTAGTTGATCACATGGTCAGGGCCGTAGGTCTCCTTCACGTGTTGCAACTTCGAATCTGAGGAAGAAGTGATGATGGTGGTTGCTCCGGCTGCTTTGGCGAGGATGAGGCCGGTAATGGAAACACCACCAGTTCCTGGGTGGCAAGTCAGGTCTTTGATGTATTTTTCAGGGCAAGTGGGATCGAATATAATTACCAAGAAACAAGACAGTCTGGCCAGGCTTGAGAGCTATGTTGCCATAGAGAGAATTCCAAGCAGTCGTTCCAGTGCAGACCAGCGCCGATAGCTGGGAGTAGCTCAGCTTAGTCTCCTTAGGCACCTTGACTAATGCAGAGCTTGGAAGAACAATGTACTCCCGCAGGGCACCATCTACACAGCCCCCAAGACTGTGATTCCAGTCTTTCATGGCGCCATAAAGTGTGCTCAGATCAAAAGACGAGATCACTTTGTCGCCATGGGCGAAGTCGTCAACGTGGCTTCCCACTTTAACAACATCGCCAGACAGATCGGAACCGGGGACCACGTTGTCTTTGACCGGGAACGGGTACTGTCCGGTCGCAACGGCGAAATCGCGGAAATTGAGAGCGACACTGCGAATGCGGACCAGAACTTCGTTCGAGGAGGGTTCTGGGATTGGCTCCGTCCCAACAACGAGGTCGTTGACGGATGTGCGCTGAGGAAGTCTGAAAACCTGCTGAGTTGCCATTTTGAAGGTGTAGTTGTGATGGGTTATCGTGGAGTTTGGTGAATGAGCAGGATGTCTGGACTCAAAGTGAATGACCGAGAGCTAGCAAAGCTTATGAGAGCAGGCTAGTTGATCAATATTATATATAGAAAAGTCTTGTTCAAATCCACTCTCATGTTTGATGCAACGTCTTAAACTTGCTGATAAATATGTCTTGAGATGACGAACCGGCAGTCACTTGTCTCCAGTGGACACCGAGCTCTGAGAGGCGTATCATTGAACCGCCAGACCATGACATTACCTCAACTAAGCATCATGACTCAAAGAAGATCACAATATGATTCGACAGACTGATTTAATACGTCATTAAAACTTATTTTCTGGCTGGACTACTGTGTTCAGATGTTGGTATCTGGGTCTTGAGCGCGTGTAATTTCTTCTCCAACTTTGGGGTGAAAATCATCCACCCATCCCACCGGCATCATTGCATCCCCGGCCTTGGCGTCAGGCCGTAGGCTCCATATGTCAGACACGCTTGCTTCGAGATTGAATTGAAAGGCGAACACTAGCCGGACTCTCCTGGGTTTTATGTTGATCTACGTACCTGAGATCACAATGGTTCAACATATTAGTCTTCGTGTACCCGGTCTCGGATCAACCAAGCAAAGCATCTGCCCCCTCGACCAGGTGCACGAAGCTTGATTCAAAAGGGCCGTGATCTGTTCGACACATGTGCTGCCATGGTATTTGTTTCCTAAGGTAAGATTAACGCGAGCAAACCTTTTCTCCATGGTTGAAGAAATCGAGTTATTGGAATCAACGGGCCTTTATTCACAAAGAGGTAAATTTTTCTATAAACAGTGGCGCGATTCTAAATAAGTTATTAAGAGCTCGCTTCCTGATTCCTGAAATTGCAAAACACGCAAAATCTTTTCGTCTTCTAAGTGCAGCGTCCAGAGCCAGGTTGGCTGCATTGAAACATAAGTTAGTATGGAAGAATTCGTTTGCGGACTAGGACAGCAAAACTCACCAGCCAGTTCCGCAATGCGAAGAGCTCGTTCCACAAAACCCTGAAGAGCTACAACACTGACCATCAAAAGGCCCACCAGCACATGTGAAACCTCCCTTGCTAGAGCCGCAAGTGCCATCAACAGACGGGATGTTGGCTGTGAGGCAGCCGCTCGATGAATCTTTTTGGCTATGATAGATACGACGTCAGCAATAAAGTCCAGCATTTCGCACCTCATTTGATGCAAAAAAGAGAGAAAAGTCAAATACTAGACACGCAAAAACTGAACTGAAACGTACCATCCCTGGCCACAATGAGCGCCAGTGCTTCCACAATAGCCTCCACTTGAGCAGCAGTTTCCAAGACCAGATCCAGCGCATGTCTTGCCGTTTTTCGTGCCGCAAACTGCATCACTTGAGATTCCAGTGCAAAGGCCGTAAGACAGCTGGCAGCCATTGCGACAATGGTCGGTGCTTTTTCCGCAGTAACCATTGGAAGAGCAGCAGTCACCAAAGGTTGAACCTTTGCAAGTCTTGCCATTCTTCGAACCGCAATTTCCATCGGTTGAGATGCTTGAGGCGCCCTCGTTACAGGTTCCAAAGGATGGGTTGCAACCAGCATCGCAGTGCTCGGAAGATTTACCACAGAACCCGCCAGACGAGCAACAATCTCCAAAGGCTGAACCCTTGCATGTTTTGCCGTTCTTACCGCAAGTTCCATCCGTGGAAATGCTTCCAGCAGCTGTGTTGCAGGTACCAAATGATGCATTGCAACCGGCATCGCAGTGGTCAGATGACTTGCCACAGTAGCCACCGGAAGAGCAGCAATCGCCAAATGCAGAGCCCTTGCAGGTCTTCCCGTTCTTGCCACATTGACCGTCAGCAGAGATACCGCTGGCAGCTTCATTACAAGTGCCAAACGCAGCATTGCAACCAGCATCGCAATGAGCGGTAGATTTGCCGCAGAATCCAGTGGAAGAACAGCAATCCCCGAAGGAAGAACCCTTACAGGTCTTTCCGTTTGTCCCACAAGTACCATCAGTGGAAACGTTGTCTTCTGCGCCACATGTGCCAAACTGAGACTGGCAGCCCGCCTGGCAATGGTCTTTGGAAGTGCCACAGAAGCCGCCAGAGGAGCAGCAGTCGCCAAACTTGGACCCCTTGCATGTCTTGCCATTCTTCCCGCATGTTCCATCCGTAGAGATACTGCCCGAGTCCGCGTTGGAACAGGTGCCAAAGGCCGCATTACAGCCAGCATCGCAGTGATCAGAGGATGTTCCACAGTAACCACCGGATGAGCAGCAGTCTCCAAATGTTGACCCCAAACACGTCTTGCCATTGGAGCCGCACTGGCCATCAGAGCTGACATTGGTCGTCGCACCACATGTGCCAAAAAGGTCTTGACAACCACTTCCACAGTGGCCCAAAGTGGTACCACAGTAGCCGCTCGAAGAGCAGCAGTCTCCGAAGGGGGAAGTCGTGCAGTTATACTGATTCGCTCCGCCACATGAGCCGTCGGGAGAGATACTCCCGGGCCCGGGTGGTGGGGCGGGAGCAGGTGCGGGCGCGTTGCAGTTACCGGCGGCTGGTTGACTGTGTCCGGTGTAAGTCGAGTGATCAGCTGACACATGTGCCAGGACAGTAAATAAGGTATGAGACATAAGGCTTACCAACCATCGCCGCAGAATGCAGCAGAACGACCGCATTTACCATCCTTGGAACAGCAGGCGCCCCAGACAGGGCTACATACGAAACCAGTTGTACCTCCGCAGGTTCCATCTGGCGTGACTTCTCCAGTCTGCCATGGTGACAGTGTTGCGGTTGTAACTGTGACGCTTTGAGACGTGACCAAGGCCGGCAAAAGCCAGCAGAATATAGCTGCCTTCATGTCGAGCACGGAATTGGGAAAAGACAAGGACTTTTCTTTCGTAACTAAGTAAGGTAGGTTCACGATGCAATTCGTGGTCTTGGAGAGCGAACAGGTTTACAGATTTTATATACACCATATTCCCAAGTAGACATCTCCAGAGATTGAATATGAATAAATGCTCCTTGGATGGAAGTACGGACTACTTGGACTTGGCATTGCTCGGAAGGTTGTCCTCATTCAGCATTTCGCCCCATCGCAGGCAATAGTGCCACGGTCTTACGCTAAGAGTCCGAGGGAACCACTTGATGATTTTAATGGCCCCTGGGATGACGGCCCATAATTTAGACCATAGACTCTGAAGCGGTGGCTCATTCGCATATTACGTAAAGCATCAATGTTGGCGATTCAGCATCACACCCGCATGTGAAGTGGAATTAGAGTCCCTGTTCCTGATGCCTAGCAAGGATGCTGATCCTGTAGCTCTCCACCGGATCTGGCTGGATAGAGCCAAGCTTTGCGGTCCGGGCCAAGGAAAGAAATCTACATGCATCGGCATCCCGCACTTGCCTCAACTTGGTAGGTATCGGGCTGCGATGGGGCTCTCACAGCTCAAATTTGAGGGCTGGACGGCTTGGCTATAGTCAGACGGCCTCACAGTTTCTACCATAGCCGTGGGGCCGCACCTTTTCCGTGTTCTAGTGCCTCGGCATGCATAGAAGGGATGACAGAATACGAATTGCTAACAATTGCGGTAATTACAGCGCCTGCGCAAATGATGATTATGGAGTTATCAAGGGGATAAGAAGGAATACGATCGTTGCAGGGTAACATAGTTGATGACGGTTTTACCTAATGAACATGAAAATCTCGGTTAGATGATGGATGGGAAAAGTTTTTTTGAATCCAATGAATTGGCCGGACAGATGACATCTGGTTGCGATGACAAGTAGTGTTATAAATACAGTGATACAGGTGAATCGCCCCAGAGTTCCAAAAGATGCATCGTCGAGCACTATCATAGTCGTTATATCTAGCTTCATGATGTCGAAGCTATCCAGCTTCGCCTCTTTGGCGTTCGTTCTCTATTCTTTTTGTTTCATCACACTCATTCATGCCGACGTCGCTCAATTCCCCCCCGGCCGCCGGCTTCATGCTCAAAACGGGTTCGTACGACGGTCCAATGTCATAGGTGAGTTCGACTTTGTCACTTGAATTTGATTCGATCATGATTTGACTGGAGACATGCATAACTGATACTCGTCCCCAAAAATTAGCAAAAGCACCGGAATGGGCTAAGGAGATTTCCCAGAGCCCAGCTCATCAGAACCCATCCAAGGCCCCACCAGTCCCGACTAAAGATCTTGAACTTTCACAAGACTCTGCGACGAGCCTCGAGCAATACTACGAAGACTCAAAAAATGCTTCCTTCATCGACAATACATCCAGACGGTCATTGAGCTCCCGCGCTCTCGAGAAACGTGGCCCCCTTTACTGCAAAGATGGTCCATGTGTCGATGGAAGGTTAGTCACTGTCTTCACAGCCTAATGGCTATCTAAGTATGAAGCACTTAAGACGGAAGACTGATTCTAATTTTTTTTAAGCTGCTGTGGTCCCGATAGCATATGCGGATATGGCCCCGACTTTTGCGGGAAAGGATGTCAGTCCCAGTGCGATGCAACTGCCATGTGCGGAGAATACAGTGAGAACGCCGATATGCCATGCGGCATGAATCTCTGCTGCTCGCAATCTGGCTGGTGTGGTGTGAGTACTTTTCCACGACCTGTATTGTACCCTCGTGCGCTTTCGAGAGACTGATAACTACTTTCCATCAGACCACCGAGGTCTTCTGCCACAACGCCGACCCAATCAACCTCAGTGCACCTTGCCAGGCCGGTTATGGCTCTTGTTCCATCGCTTCTACCCCATCATGCGCAAAAGGCGGCGGGAGCACAAATGGCCGCACGATCGGATACTACCAGTCATGGAACGTGAGGACCCGGAAATGCGATACCAAGACTCCCAAGCAGCTTGATACCAAGGGCTTCACCCATCTGTTCTACTCCTTTGCATTCATCGATCCAACTTCATTCGCCGTTGTTCCAGCCCACGACGACGACCCTACTCAGATGCGGGAATTCACCGGCCTAGCCAAGGACGGTCTCAAGACTTGGATTGCTGTCGGCGGCTTCGACTTCAGCAACCCCGAGACAAAGACCCACCACACCTGGAGCGACATGGTAGCGACGAAGGCCAATCGTGCTGCTTTTATCTCTTCTGCCCGCGAGTACATGGACGAATATGGTTTCACTGGCATCGATCTCGACTGGGAGTATCCCGGTGAGCCTAAGCGTGGTGGAAGAAAGCTTGAGGACACTCGCAACTTTGCTGTGCTTCTCCGTGAGATGCGTGCTGCTTATGGCGATAAGTACGGCATCAGTCTGACCCTTGCACCTGATTATTGGTACCTGAGATGGTTCGACGCCAAAGCGATGGAGCCTTTTGTCGACTTTTTCGGATTTATGGCTTATGGTAAGTGACTGATTAAAAGTACCAACCCGGCGCCTAGGAATCGTATAACTGACCATCTTCTTACCAGACCTTCATGGATTCTGGGATGAAGACGTCAAGACTCTTGGCAAGGTTGTTCGCGGTCAAGCTGACATACGTGAAATCGGCAATAATACTGTTCCCCTATGGTTCGACGGGCTTGATCCCAAGAAGATCAACTTCGGTCTTGCCATGTATGGCCGTGGCTATACTGTCTCTGACAAGAGTTGCAATGGACTTCTCTGCTCTTTCTCAGGCCCGAGCAAAAAGGGAGAATGCACTGACTCTGATGGCGTCATGTCTCTTGGGGAGATCAAGAACCTCATCAAGAACAAGGGCCTCAAACCCAACTACTTGAGAGATTCTCTGATGAAGGAGCTTACTTGGGACGATCAGTGGATTGGCTATGATGGTAAGTCTACCTTGCGTGAACAGTTGATTCCTGATACTTACTCACTCTGATTAGATGAGGAGACCTTCAAAGATAAGAAGGCCTGGGCGGATGGGCAATGTTTTGGAGGCACTATGATTTGGAGCATTGACTTCCAAGGCTCAAGCACTTCGTAAGTCCTTTGAATGGCTCAACCGTAATAGCAAAAGCCGACTGATCAACAACGTAGGGCCGAGCCGGTTGAGCAAAATTCGCCTGGTGAAATCCCCAAATCGCTCCTCAACAAGAAGCTTCCAAACTGCAAGTCCGGCGAGTCTTATGACGCTATCAAGGATATGGGCACGTTTTGGTATAATTCTGGTGCTGAGCAGTGGGCAGACGAGTATATCAACTCTCAGCCGGATCATTCCAATTGGGCGCAGAACCTGTACCGCGAGCTATTCCCGAAGAAGGATCACACCAAGTTCTCTTGTCAGGAGCCTGGTGCTCCTTGCGATCATGATTTGACATGCGGTGAGAATCTCATAATAAGTTGTCTCTCTTCTGAGACTTTCACTAACATGTGTTTTCAGACGACTTCAATGCGATCGACAAGGGTGGACTGTGGTATCTTTTCCAGTCCATGGCCGCATTCCACAGCTTCATGTCGCAGCTTTCTATCGAGTTCGATCAGTCTATTGGCATCACGTCCGACCAGATTGGCACCATGAGACAATTGCTTGGCATCAATAGTGGCGCACCAAAGGCACCTCTCGACCTAGCCTCTATTCTCGGTGCAGCTTTCAGTATCGGAAGTGCCCTTGCCACACCAGCTGCAGCCGTTGGGGGTCCTTTAGCAGGCATCAGTGGTGTCATGTACATGGTCTCGGCTACGGGAGATTCGTGAGTAAAGACTTTGGAAGAAGGTTCGTGAAGACTACTAACAATTCTTACAGCGGCGGTTCTGATGATGCAGTGGAAGCGACGGACACGATCCGGGGACTACTTGCCATTGTCGCTAAGCAGGGCTTCGCTAACATCAAGGCAATTGTGGCCTCAACTTTCGGCAAGCAAGGCCACAAGCAGACTGACATTCCCGAACTTATGCGCGTCGGTGGTGTCAAAAACCCGGCGGTGTCCGTCTTCGGTTGGGGATCTTGGCTGAGGGACCATCCCCTCAATAATTTGGACGACGTGATAAGCAATATGAAGACCAACTTGGTGAGTGAATATTGCATGGCTCGCATGACTTTCATACTAATTGAAAAACAGGACCAGGCGCTCATCTGGCAGATGGCCAGGCAATTTCGAGGAGCCTATGTCGTCGTCAGAGACGACCTTCCCGTCGACAAGTGCACGAACCCGAACAATGCTTGGGAGGCAAACAAGAACCGCTGCCTCGACATTCTTGCCTGGTACCCCAAGAAGGTCTCTCAAACCCTTGGCGGGAATAAGGACATGGAGGCTCTGTGGACCGACTGGAACATGGACAAACTCGGAACCCTCCGCAACGCCGTCGAATGCTGGGAGAATAACAATGGCCACATCGGCAAGACGGGCATCCGCGAGGGCAGCTGGGCAAGCAAAACGCCCCCACCCTGCTTCTTTGCTATGCCTGTACTCAAGGGTAACTACAGCGATGTCTCCAAGGGGTCAATATGGATGGCAGGCAATTTCCCCGGCCAGGAGGGCCAGGCTGGTCTGTTGTGGCCCAAGTCCAAGTGCGAAGATGGCAACAAGGAGCTGCACCGAAACCCGTTCAATACCAAGTCTGACTACAAGTGCGCCGAATTTGATCTCACCAAGGATCTCATGTAAACAGTCGTTAAACACAATTTCCTTTTTCTTGTACATAGTTTTACGGTCTACGATGTTTTCAAAATTTACTTGAATACTCACAATTGAAATCACACTTTGATATATCGGATCTCCCCAGTATTCTACCCTCTTTCTTTCAAACTGGAATGCGTCTGATTCTTACTAGAGGATCAGTGAGTTTGTTTTGATGAATTCGCCATGTAAGGGATGTTGGTGACACAAGCGGCACTACCGGGATACCCACTTGGAAGAATAGGTCCGTGTTAGAGGGGTCAAAACTAATTTCTACCCCAACGATTTTTACCTCCAACTCCATCTGTCCCGAGCTCATCTGCAGTGGCTGACGGAGCGTAGTCAGACGTTGTGGTAGCCACAGATCTCGCATCTCGATAGACAGGCTGCATGCTAATTACAAAGCCGTAAACGTTGGGATTGTCTGCTTGAAGTTTCGTCATGTCTACGCCCCGCGGCAGACCTCGCCGCAACGTCCCACCTTGCAGGTTCTGTCAAAAACAGTTCAGGAGATTCGAGCACCTCGAACGTCATGAACGCACCCGTAAGCCGGACCCCAACCTCCCGCTGTACACAACATACCCTGACGTCCTGACATTGGGCTCCGTGAACTTCTATGCAAGGGTGGCCAGAGACTCGCTAATGATAATGCCCAGACACCCGAGAACAACCCTTCCTGTGCGAATGTGGTCGGAGATTCTCTCGAAGGTACGGTCCCCAGTCACACCTCAGTTCCCAGAGGGGCTTCTTTTGCTCACAACTCGATAGGGATCTACTTTCAAGACATCAGCGAATATCTCATGCCGACGGAATCATTGCAAGCCCAGATGACCTGTCTGCTTCGTTAGGGGAAACGACAATCGCCGAAGGGCCATTGTCAACTGCGGCGACTGGTGCTGAGGTTCCCTCACCGCCGTCTTTGTCGGGAGCACTAACATTTCCTCATCAACATGGATATGATGCCAGACCGCAGCTGTTGGGAAATGAAGCTGCTCTCTTCCAGCCCGTCAGCAGCCTAGCATCACATAATGCAGCCGCAGGTTTTCCCGACCTATGCTATCAAGACTCGCTGTCACAAGACCTCCTAGCAGGAATGGATGGCATTGATTTCGACTTCTTGTTGGACGACACTCAGTTGTCAAACTCTTTTCTACTTGCCAGCCCTGTCAATGCTGGCTCCCCAATCATGGCGATACCGCCGACGGATCAGGTCGCGGCTCCGTCCTCCATTCAGCCTGAGCATGGAAGGTCATTTGCTGCGCAAAGTAAATGCATCCCACCACAAGGCCGTTCGCCTAGTAAAGAACAATTAGAAACAGAAGCAACTTCATCGTTGCCGAAGTTTGCGGCACGACTACCTTCAATGGAACCCGAGAGACCAGAACAGACACCATTGCATATTAATCTAGCACATCAGGCTCAGAGGCCCCGACAGGTTCACTGTCTCCGGCCCTGGAAGATTGAGGCTGATGAATACAGCAAGATTCTCGACGAAGCCCAACAGCTTCGTTCTGAGCTGCCCAGCTCTTTCAAGCTGCCATCACATCGTGCCCTCTCAAGATTTTTGGAAGGGTACTTTCGTGGCTTCGCCGTCCATCTGCCGTTCATTCACGGCGTTACATTTTCTGCCCCAGCTATCGGTCTTGAGCTTCTCCTGTCGCTCGCCGCAGTCGGTGCTCTCTATCGGTTCGAAACGGCCTCGGGCTATCAGATTTATGCTGCTGCTCGACACCTGATCTCTTGGCATTTAAAGCAAAGGACTCAGCCTACACTAGACCGACTGACCCATGATGACCGCGTCACCATAGATAATGATCCAAGCGCCCCTGCGACACCGACTAGCGCTAGTCCACGTACGAGAGAGTCAGAGTTACATGCTCAA
This sequence comes from Colletotrichum paranaense, assembly GCF_030867605.1. Classification (NCBI taxonomy): domain Eukaryota; kingdom Fungi; phylum Ascomycota; class Sordariomycetes; order Glomerellales; family Glomerellaceae; genus Colletotrichum; species Colletotrichum paranaense. Next base: position 3,057,970 of record NW_026848961.1, on the reverse strand, counting down.
GGCAAAACCATCCGGTTGCTGCAAGCTATGATAATACTCATGGCGATGGCATCATGGGGCGATCGAGAGTTGACAAGTGACGCCCTCAGCATGTCAAGTCAAGTCGCCATGCTCGCCCGCGAGATGAAGATTCACGAGTTGGAGAAACCCCCGCCAGTCAATCAGCAATGGGCCGAAGGTATCAAACTTGAGGAACGCCGCCGCACGCTATTTGCCGCCTTCGCCCTCTTAAACTTACAATCCGTTGCATTTGACGTGCCACCACTCCTCCTAAATCGAGAGGTCGCCATCAACCTACCTGGGTGCGCGTCAAGCTGGCAAGCGCCTAACGCGGAAGAGTGGTCAGCCCTGAGGGACACGTATATGCCGCCGAGACCTTTCCCAGAGAAGATGCATATGCTGTTAGCAGGACGGAGCATCCATACAGTGACAGCACTTTCTTCTTTCGGGAACTACGTGCTCATTAATGGACTGCTACAACAGATTCTACTGACCCGCAACGCCTGTGAGCATCTTCCGATTGTTGGTGGTGATAGTTCGCTGGGTGGGGACTTCATCAACAAGATGGAGGCCGCGCTTCGTGCTTGGCAACAATCATGGGAAGCGACGTACGAATCAACGACGGACCCTTCGTCTCCCAAGGGACCGTTGGGTTTCAACTCCACTGCCCTCCTACGCTTGGCTTACATCCGCCTTAACGTTGGCCACAATCTTGACCAACGGCTTCTTGCCCGAGACGATGCACCAGGGATAGCCGCGGCATTATCTAGCCAAATCATTACTGCCGGTGATAGGTCACCGCATATGAACCAGGCCGTTCTGCAATGTATATACGCCCTCAGTATTCCAGTAAGGGTTGGCGTTGCGTTTGTTGCGCGTACCCAGACCCTGAATTGGAGCATCCAACATGCTCTTGCTAACCTGGAGTGCGCCTTTTTGCTCACAAAGTGGTTGAAAATCTTGTCCGAGGTTGTTCAAGAGTCTGGCTCAGATTCCCTTCAGCCGGACGAGCGTAGATTGATCCAATTGGTCATCGGTCTTGTGCAAGAGACGGAACTTGGTGACCAGCTGGACAAGGACGAGCGTCTTGCTGTCCAAATCAACAGCTTGTCTAGTCTGACCTTGACGCTGTGGAGCAAGACATTTAACGGCTCCCATGTATTTGATGTTGTTCGGGTTATTGGTGACGGCTTATCGATCTTAGCCCATGCGTCAAAGAAAGGAGACGTTGTCCGATCGGTGCCATGTGCGCAAATTCGAGACGATCCCAGGCCAAGGAGTTGAAGAACTAGCTGGTTCTAGCCGGTCAGAATACGTCGGGTTAGGCCGTGACCTTTAAGATCTTGGAATCAAACATGTAGAGCTGAATCCAGCTTTGATAATGAGCCTCACGCCGAGAGAACGGCCAGGCTTCTGTGTCTATCATTGCAAAGGCTGGTTTTCTGACTGTCAGTTTCATGTTTTGAAGGAGAGAAGTATAAATCAATGCGGCATGACGGACTCGAAACCAGCAAGCTGACAAGTGGAAAAGAACGGTAGGTTCAAGCTGATTCGATCTACATAGGTGGTACAGGGTACTGAAACGAGGAAACTCTGCATTTCAGAGAAGGCAGAAACAAGTGGGGGAAGTTCGTGGCCGCGGCCTCCGCAGTAGGTCACCGACCCAACAATGCAGCTTAGTGAGCCCGGTGGGAGCATTGTGGTTACGAGTCCAGGGGGCAACCGTGCAGCAGAATTGACTTTGCGGGAGCGGGTGTGTCAACCTTATTTCTTATTATATCATCTCTTGTCTGAGGATTGAGGTATCCAAATTCTCGAAACGTTCACCATGATTTCAACGCAACTTTGGCCCACATCAAAACACCCATAGCATCACGGCGGGAGCCGGCTGGCGGTCAAGGTGGTGTGGGTAAACGGGAACGGACCTCTGTTGTCGATATCGACGCACTTTGCATCGCTTGTAGAAAATGGCAACCCTCTCAACCAACTATTATTCATTTGGTGTTCTTTTGTTCACCCACTTCTTCTTGAGCGACTCTGGTTTTCGCGTGGTCTTTTGATAGCGACTGCTGCATTTCGCGCCTTGTTGTTTTATCCTCTAGCGTGTTCCCCGACTTTCTTTCTTTTCTACCGTTGTCAACCCGAGCGAGCCGGTATCGCAGGGACTATCATCAATCTCGACCTCTAATAGAAAAAAAGCATCACTCTATCCCAAACATGAACGCCTCAGCCAACCTCCGCGCCTCAATGATTCGCGCATCGGTGCTGATCCCAGTACCCCCGGGCCCTTCACGATTCGATCCTGTTGCGGCCGCCCATTCTCGGGGAATCGAAGTCGGCGAAGGGGAAAGGCGTCGGGTTGTACAAACTCTAAACTACCTCGAGTATCGTGTACGATGCGACATGGATCGAGAGGCAGCTCTTCCATCGCCCGTAAAAGAGTATTCGATTGAAGATCCTGCCATCGAGGTTGAAGGCTCACAGCGATCCCAGCTGAAACGAATGTTTACAATATTTCCTTACAGAGATATGAACTGGATTGTCACGATGCTATTTGTGGTTGGCAGCGTATCTTTCGTTATCAATGCAGGATTCGGGCTCTTTCCTGCCCTCGAGCCAAGCCTCGCTTTCGATACTCTCCCAACCGTTGCTCTCCCTGCGACCATTACAATCGGAGCCACCATGTTCATGTCCGGAGGCATTCTCGGCATCTTCGCCGCTTTCAATGCCGACCGCGGCACCCTCGAGAAGAGCGGCACCAAGTCCATCGATAACAACATCCCGGCCATTTATCGACCCGCCCTTATTGGCTCTGAAGCATGGCTCTGGATCCCATCTGCAGCCGATTTCGCCAGTCTTCTACGGACTGTTCCTTTCCAGGCTGGTTTGGTGATGCTTTCCGGCGGTTTGATCCTCTCCGTAGCCGCAGTGGCTGGCCTCCCAGGAGTTCTCAACCCGATGGATCTTTTTCTCACCCAGGCTCTGGTCTTCATGCCACAAGTAATTGGAGGAACCCTATTCTTCATTGCCAATATGACTCTCGTCATACATGTCCAGACAGACTGGTATAAACCAAGAATCCTTGCGGGCGAATGGCAAGGGGCGGCTTGGAATGCAGTGGCATCCGCCGGTTTCATTGTGACCGGTGTGTTGCTCTTGAACAATCACATCTTTGAGAGCTCAGTTGTTGGGTTTGTTGCAAGTACCGCCTTTTTGATAGGGAGTATCATTCAATGGTATCTACTCATGGAGTTTCATCCAACTCGTTGGGCATCTTAAGGTCTTTATAGCTTTCCAGTTCGGAGTCGTTTCGTGAACACTAGAAACAGAGCTCGTCCTCTTCGAACTCATCCTTGAAATATACCTCTGGAAAGCTCAAAAAGCACAGTATAGCATTGCTTGTGAAAACAGCTTGTGGAGAGGCCAGCGATTATAATTTTAAGTAGAAACGGCTCCAGCTTCTGTTCCAGCCTTCTGGTTTAATGTAGATGTCTGACTGACGGACCTTCGGAAATGAAGGTTACCAGTATCGTAAACGGAGGCATAGAAGCTGCAACAATTGGAGGCCCTGCTTTTGGGCGGCAAGTTCTTATGGCCCAATCCATTTCTCTAATAAGTGGCGAAGATCCATCATCGTCTGATGGCCCCTCAATGAATTTAAGTGGACTTTTTTTGGTGAGTATTGGGTATTATGGGTACAAGGGCACCAAGGCAATGCCGTAACTTGAATGACACCATCCGCTGCCGCACATCCACCGTTTTTGGTACATTCTGTAAGATGGTACTCATAACAATCGCTAGGTCTGGGTTCATCTCACCTTATGATATAGTTGTGGGGCAATGATTAGTGGGCACTCGATAATCATTGTGGCCAGCAAGTCCGGTCCAGCCTGACTGGAGCTAAGGTGGTACGCGCGAAAATCCAAATACGCGGTCCGAGTACGACGAGCTACAAGAGGCGCCTCATCATTCGATGGTTTCATATTGAGCGCCGTAAAGAAGAAAGGGCGTCTAGAGCGTCTGCTGGAGGACAGCCATTGGGAATTTCCACGTCGTTGAGAAGTAGACTTGTAGGTTAAGTCCCTCATTTCGGGATAATATCCCTCTATTCCAAGAATCAGGGACTGGTGTAAACCTGAAAAAGCTTACATTCGGCTACTCGACAAGGGGTTTCTGGCACAAGTTTAGTGCCGCAGTCCGAAGCTGAGCTTCAATTCGCCGCGCATTCGTACATCATCAGATACACATCGTATACAGAGGAACTAGTCGCCATCTGCATCTAAACTTACGTGGCCCCGAGGCCCGTCAAATTACTTAATACTGAAACGCGCTCCTTTTCCCTGGATTGATTTGATACTCGCATGCCACCAGTCGCTCACTCATTTCATTATACTCTTTCTTTTTCTTTTCTGCACTCGTTCAAGCAACGAACTAGACGCCTTTGAAATGGCTCTCTGCAGGCTAATTCTGGCAGCTGCGATGCTCAGCTCGACCTACGGAGCTGCAATTAGCAATATTACTCGGGTCCTCGACCTACCTCCTCGTTACCACAACAGGACCGTTAGCGTTGAGCATCTCTCGGTGGCGGGAAACCTCGATGGTTACAAGATGGTCACCCCGGCCGCCAAAAAGTCTACCGACTTTTGGTACTTTGATGTTGTTTCAAAGTCCTCTAACCAGACTCTGAATATTGTCTTCTTCAACTCAGGAGATTTTTCGCAGTACCCGCATCCTCTCGCTGCGCAGGTTTCGGGGGTGTACCCCAATGGTACAGACTTCTACTTCGAAGCTATGGCCGATGCTGGGGTTCATCTCACCAACGGGCCCCGAGGTATTGCTGGAGACTGGAAAGGCATTGGGAGCTTTAGTGGAACCTCGCTGGACAAGCCTGATGTTGAATACACGATCAACATCGACTCCAAGGACATGGGTATATATGGCAAGATCTCCTTCAAAGCCGTGAGTGACTTCCCCAATCCTACTCCTCACTGTTGTGCAATTTCAAGAGCCTGATGTTGGAGATTACAGATTGCTCCCGCCCATTACCCTTGCGACTTGAATGGCGCAGTTGGCGTCAGCGAGAATCTCTTGCCGGGACTGTACTGGGCTAACGCGGTCCCCGATGCCGAGACCGTTGTCGATCTCGCCGTCAAGGACACTGTTATCGCTTTCGATGACGGTATTGGTTACCACGACAAAAACTGGGGCAATCAGTCCATCATTGATGGTCCTCGTTACTGGGATTGGGGACACGCTCGCTTTGGTCCTTACTCTATCGTCTGGTACAACCTTCTCGACTACGATGGCAATGAGAGCAGACGTTCCTATGTTGCAAAGGATGGAGAGGTTCTCCTCGTCAGCTGCGACATGGCAAGCATGGAGGTTCGACAGAGGGGCGGAAAGGCAGCTTGGCCTCCTATCACTGGACTGCTTGAGACCGAAGGCCTATCTGTCAAGTACAACCTCACAAATGGCGACGTAATGGAGGTCGATATCACTACCCAGTTCATCGTCAGAGATGAGAAGGGCGCCTACCAACGCGCTAACGGTCTTGTCAAAGGCGGTATCATTGGACAAAAGATTTTCGAGGGTCGCGGTCATTACGAAGAGTTCATCTTTGGCATCGTTAATGACTACACTCCGCAGGTATAATACCAGCACGATGGCGTGTGAGGGACATTGAGCAGCCTATTGCATCATAAATTCTTCCCGACCAATCACACCGGCAACCCATCATTCCCAACGAGACGATTTCAGTAGCTTATGTCGTTTCACCCCGGCCGGAACGTTTCAGTGGTTACAAATTTGTATGTATAGTCTACATGTAAACACGAAGTCCCAGTTCTGTAGGCTGTACCCCATAGAAACTTTTGTTCACCAAATTTTGAGAGGTCATTGGGGCTTCGTTTCGTGGATGTCATGCCTTGGTTTCCAAGATCAGTTCCACAGTCCTTCCTCTTCAGAGACCCTATCTACAAACGCGCCATTTCCTAACGTATGGTCGTTTTCGATTCATCCTCTTATCCAGATCTCCCAATCTTGAAGCCCCCAGGAACTCTTGTCTGAAACGCGCCACTCGGGTCGTATTTGGCAGCAACTTCCCGTATGAATTCAACATTTTGTGGGCCATATCCTGCGAGAGCATCCTGTCGTGGACTAGCATAGTTGAGGTAGGCCAGGTCCATGTCGCCCCCGACGGACTTCGCAAATTTCTGTATCTTGTCCGACATCGAAGTCAAACAAGCCTCCGCCACCGCAAAGTCTGCGTCGTTCGTCAACACATACACACCACCCGTCCACATGATGGCATTTGACTTCAATCTTTCAAGACCAAGCATATTACCGCCGCGTTGTTTTGCGATATTTCCATGGTCCATTCCGACAGGCTGTAGAAAGACCATCGTTCCGAAGGCTTCCGGGCCGATGGAACTCTGGAGGGAGTTGACGAAGTCTTCGTGGAGCTTGGTGGAGTATTGAAGAATCTCTGGATCATTTTTGAACAACAGAGTCGCCGCAGCACTCCTAAGAGATAAAGATCAGTCTGACCGAAGGGTTCGGATATCAGCCAGACTTACAGTTGTCCGCCTTGGACTTTCGACCCTGCGGCAGTCTTGGCCACAGACTGCTTTACGGAAACATTGCGAATAGACTGAATGTCCCGCAGATTGTCAAACGCCGTTTCGACACCATTGTGCCCAGCAGTGTTGACATAGATGGCCGTGATCGTGATGTCAGGACCTGCCGTGCCGTTGTACTGGAGGAAAGTGACCAGTGCGTTATCAGCAAGCGACATGTCATGATCAGCAAACTTGATCAGCGTATCGGAGACCACGCCAGAAGCGGTTGCGGGCAGTATTCGGACCTCGTAGTGGATATCACGAGCAGGAAGGGCTTCCAGGTCAAACCTTGTGACGATGCCAAAGTTGGAGCCGCCACCCTTGAGCGCCTTCCATAAATCAGAGTTGCTGGTCTTGTTCGCATTGACGACGCTTCCGTTGGTGAGCACGACCTCGTAATTGAGGACAGAGTCACAGGCGAATCCATACTTGGGCGAGAAATAGGATGTGCCGCCGCCGAGAAGGAAGCCTCCCACTCCAACATCGCCATCGCGGCCACCGACCACGACAACGCCTTGATCGCCCAGACTAGCGTAGACATTCTCCCATCGCCCTCCGGAACCGAGCGTTGCGGTATTCGTTTCGGCGTCATAACGGGAGTAATTGAGCATGCTCAAATCGATAGTGACTCCATTCTGAATGTTGTTGTTCAACTGAAAGCCATGCCCCCCACTCCGGACTGCAATGTGCCAGTCTCCAGCGCCATTGCCAGCTTTTAGGAGCGTGGTCAAAGTGAGGGAAACTTCTTCAGTACTCTCGGGTAGCACAATGCACCATGGATGAAGCTGGGCATTCCGAGCCCACCAGGTTTGCACCTGTTTCTCGTACCCTGAATCGGTTGGCGATAAAACCCTATCACCTAAGCCGGCGGCGAGGAGCGCGTCACACTACAAGTATTAGTGAGATTCCCAACAGTGACTTGGAGGGTGCTTACAGGCGGAGTGCCCCCAACAAAGGTTTCCGTCGTGCTTATGTTAGCTGCTAAAGCCTCCAAGAGAGCCAACGACCCGATGAGGGTACAATGTTTCCAGAGATTGTAAATCATGGCAGATATGGTATGAGAACAATTAAAGATTATTGTTGAGAAAATGTGAATGTAGTCAATGGTACCTAGTTGTTGCTGTCAAGCTCGGCAGTTTATGATCATATTATTGAGACTGCTCGCCTTCTTAAATATAACTATCCCCCAAGGCACTTTCGCTGTCTTTGATGAACGCATGTTGAGCTGAGATCGCTACAATCCCGGGCCCTCGGGCCCTGTGAAGGTGAGAAGGCCCCGAAACAGCATGTTGGTCGTCGGAGTGAGATTAGAGCCTGATTAATGGAGTGGCCCGAACTAGTAACTATCATTAATACAAGAAGTCAGCGGTGTCTGCCGGCCGTTGCCGAAAGAAAACCATGCCCATTTGAGGGCTATCGCCACACGTTTTGATGCGCAATTGTGTGGCAGTGGCACATCCTGACCCAAATGGGAACTTTAGTCTTCCGGGGCCTCGGGCCCGGGGATGGTTGGAATTCAGGGCTACTACGCCTAGCGCTGACAGAGTGTGCGAATAGGACGCAGCGATAATGATAGCTGCCTAATGTCAGGAAGCTTTGCGTCGCCAGCCTGCCAAGCACAGGGTAAGACTCTTTGGATATGGGCTGTCTGCAAAGAGCTCGAGTCTGGAAGTACCTACACATGAGATGTCCGGAATGAAGACCGAAGAGGATGAGAGTCTTGGTCGATAGGAATCTGCAAGCATCCCAATACGATATCTTACTACCTACTGCGTGCACCCTTCTCAAAGACTAGTCACTGACTGCCTAACTGGCGCCTCTAATTATGCCACCCCGCCATGCCCGCCAAGTACTCATGGCCTTTGAGACCAGCGAAGAACAAAAGAAGAAAAGTCGCTACTTGTAGCACCTTCCCATTTATCGAGTCTAATTGCCTTTCGATTTTCTTTCTCAGTCTATTTCCCCGTCGACCGTGGAAGAGTCTGCCCTCACGTAGAAATTGTTGACTGCCTCGAATGGAGGCTTCCGGAGTCAGCAGCAAAAGGCCTGCGGTGAGTTCGCGTCACTCAAGACAATGACCGTTACCCATAGACATACTAAACACGCCATGGCCAGTGTGATAATTGCAAAGGCAGAAAGGTAAGTACTCAGTCCCCAGTGTCATCACATCATGAAAGCATCGCACAATGGGTTTTGACGAGAACGGGTAGACGAAATGCGACCGCGAAACGCCATGTTCAAGTTGTGTGGCCTCAAAACTCATATGTCGCCTGACGCATCGCTCAACCGAGAGACGACAGCGCGTCCTCATCTCGCCCCGCTATGATGAGGCCATAGAAAGTGTTGACCGCTCGCTGAAGGAAGTGTCGCAGGCCGTGCAGCAGCTACTCGAAATCAACCAGCAAAAGTCGAACTCATCACCACTCATCTCCCCAACATCCTTCATCGGCAATCACTCCCCCAACATTTCAGGACTATCTGAGGGATACAGAGGCGAATCTTCGTTTAGAGCACATGTCCACCGGGTCACGGATGCACTCAAGGATGCAGCTGCAGACCTGGAGTCGACCTTGGGCGACGATTCGGCGCTCTCTGCCACCGTGCAAATGATCGACCAGGCTACGGGCAGTGAAGAGAGTGGTCCCGCTCACATCGGCAACTCTCCATTGACCGTGCAAGCCCAGCATCCCGAGTTGGAGGGCAGGAGCCTTCCGTCAACTGAGCGCGTTCTGAAGCTCATTCGACTGTGTCAGACTGAAAAGCAGCGGTTTTTCATCGACGTCCCCGTGATTGACGAACAAGAGTTTGGTGAGTATTGCCAAAAAGTTTGCTTTGCTATCACCGACTTTTCTACTGTGGATTGGATCATTGTCAACGCCGGTTTGTTTTTCTTGCTCCAAGGACTCAAACGCCATCATTATGCCCTCGTCGACATCAACGAGTCAGACATCGAGGCGTACTCTCAACTCCTCAAGGCCAACCTTGAAGCTGCGATACAGTCTTTGAGACTTTGCAGCGACCCTTCTATACAAGCATGTCAAGCTTTAGCAGTCCTGGTAAGTCTCAAGTGATTGCCGCTGAAGCTCAATTCCCAGTACTGACGAAAAAGTACACGTTTTGTAACAAAGTAGGCCAAAGTACACTTGCATGGCAGCTCATATCGGCCGCGTCGAGAATGTGCATCGACCTCGGTTGGCATAGACTACCTAGCAATGAGCCACAGTTCTCAAAAAGGCGACAAGTGTTTTGGCATGTTTATGTCCACGACAAAAGCATGGCTTTTACAATGGGCAGGACACCGTCGATTCATCCCTATGATGTCTCCACTGAGCGGCCGTCCATTCCCAAAGACTGCGTTCCGGGTGTGCCAGTACAGTAAAGCATCCCTTCTTGCCTTTCCCCGGAACTGGTATGCTGACAGCACCTTCAGTCTTTATTCTGGATTCGTCGAGTACGCGTTTATTGTTGGCGATATGCACGTTGAGCTATTTTCTGCTTCAGCGCTTCGACAGCCACTAGAGACACGAAGCCAGAATGCCAAGTCGGTAGTTTCCAAATTGCTTGAAGTCAACACGCGTAACAAACAGGTGGGTTTGGGTGATCATGCTGTTTGAAAGGACTTGTCTAAATTCCGCAGTCTATCGGACATAACCCTCCCGACGACGATCTCTATAAGGCGCTTGCCGTGCTGCTCGACTTCATGATGTACGGTCTTGTTACGATAGCTTATCGTGTCATCCCATGCGATGAAGCAAGCGATAGTCCACTGAAATGCAGCAACGAATGCACGGAGGCTGCTCGAAGTGCCCTTCGTACAATTGTGAGGGCATTCGAATCCTGGGGCCATCTCAGAATCACTGGATGGACAATGCTCCTCAACATGTATGCTCACACATGACGCTGCTGTGATTCTTGATGCATATTTAATAACATTTCATTAGGATGTTCTCTCTAGTACCCTTTGCCAGCTTTGTAGTGCTCGCGGGACACACCGTGGCAACGGCGTCCGAAGAGGACCTAACACTCCTCTGCAGCGCAGTCTCTGCCATTGAACCCACATCAATCAGCTCGCCTTCAGCCAAGAAGCTGTACGATGTGTGTAAGACGTTCTATGAGCTCGCTAGCTTTGCTGCCAAGCGAAGATCCTTGATAAGCAAGAGGCCACCGCATACAGAGCAGGTGTATGGACAAGGGGAACTTGGGGATATTCCTTCTTTACCGGAGGTCAATTTCGCAGTACCTCCGTACGATCACATCATGGCTCCTCAAGACTGGGACGCCGTGATGAATGAGTTCGATCTGGGCACTGGAGCCAGCGCTATGGCTTCCTTTGTAGAACCTTACATACCTTTTGATGGTAGATTGCCCTGAAGCATCATGCAACACGTATTAGACCAATTTGCAATTCGAACCAAGGCTGGTTGATCTGTTTACTACGAAAGCAATTCAACTTAGAGCTTTGCGTTCACACCTGTGCCCTTGCAAGCTGCATCTACGCTAGCCATGACCTGAACCAGTCGATCATCCCGCAACCTTGGTACAACGACCTGAACACTCAGCGGCGTCCCTAGGTAGATCTTTCGGTCAATCTTCTTCTCGTCCCATAGCTCTCTGTTCCTCTCGTCCCAGCTACTCAGGATCTTTCCACCTTGTGGCCGACCAAGCTGCAGATCACTCTCCCTCACGTCTCGCACTGGTACTGTTCCTGCAGGATAGTCAAGCATCACCCAACTGCTAGTCAAACCGACAGCATTGTATCCTTCGACGGGCGGCACAGGGTGCGGCGCAACCGGACATATCACAGCATCCAGCTTCTCTCGCCTGCGACCGTGTTCATCGTTCTCGACCCACATCTTGAGCATCTCCCGCTCCAACGTTGCTCGTTGTGCTTGAAGCTGAGCAACTTGCGTAAGTGGCAGCGGCTTCCCCTTCTTGAATCGTGCTGCTGTCCAAGGGACTAGGGGCTCGCCTGTTGCTTCAATCATCTCGGCCATGGTGACGGAGCCGTCGACGCCCATGAGCTTGTTCATGACTGACTGTGCCTTGGTGAGTGCCGCGGGGCATGACAGCTCAACCACCTTCACACCGCGTGTGTGCGAAAGAGCTGAAGAGACCTCGTCCAGCATATGATCAAGAGGTGGATGAATGCTGCAATTTCCATCCGTGCGAAGAACGCCGATAACCAACTCCCCGTTCTTGCCGCAGCCCGAGATCGACGACACTCCCAAGCTGGAGGGCCACGATGCGGGCATGCAATCCTCGCCCCATAGAGCTGCCCGAGGGACGATCTCACGCAGGAGAGCATCTATGTCCTCAACACTACGGCCAATAGGGCCTGCAACAGCTTGCACGGAAGTGCGGCTCATACCGTCAATGCCAGTAAGAACTTGTCCGCCGTACGGAACGCGGCCAATGGAGGGCTTGAAGCCATAGACACCGTTACACATAGCAGGCACGCGGATGCTGCCACCAATATCGGTTCCGATTCCAATCATGGAACCCTTCATGGCCACGAGGACGCCCTCGCCGCCAGAGGATCCGCCAGCGGTGCACAGTCGGTTGATAGGATTCATGGTCCGGCCAAAAACGTTGTTGACGGAATCCAGACTTCCGAGAGTTTGCGGGATGTTGGTCTTGGCGATGATGACGCACCCCAAAGAGAGCAGGAGATCAACCAGCGGCGCATTGGAGGCTGCGGGCTTGTGGCACAGATATGCCAGCCCCATTGAGGTGTCGACGCCTGCAACGTTGAATGTGTCTTTTACGGAGACGGGGAGGCCGTGGAGGGGGCCGAGGGGGGCGCCGTGTTCGCGGAGGTAGTCATCGAGAAACTGAGCCCGGTTCAAGGCGGTCTCGAATAATGGTTCCGTCAAACAGTTTGTGAGTTGCTGCGCTATGGCACTTCGGTGGCAGAAGGCCTCGGTGACTTGTCTAGCTGAGAGTTTGCGCGTCCCTATGGCCTTGAGCAGAGTTGGAATCGTGTAAGTTTCGGTAATTGAGATTTCTGATTGAGACAAGAATTGGCGCGGCATGTCAAGAACTCTCTGTGGCCCGTCACCTGGTTGAGGGGGGTCATTCGGGATGGCCTTGATTGGGATGTGCCATTTTGATGAGATGCGCGCTGCTCTCTCAGCCTGTTTACGTCGTGCAATGGCCTTCCACGGGGCTTCTCGAGATTGAGAAGACATGCTTATGCAAGCTACGGGTTAAACACCTGGAATATGGCTCTGATTGACAACTTGCAGGCAGTCGACGGTTAGGTTGTGTGTTGTTAGATTTACTATCTCAGCATGCCCAACAGTAGGCGGGGCTGATAGTATACTGTCATCAGGACCTCGGCACTCCATCGACGCACAGAGGATGTTTCCCGCCGGCACTGGGGTGAACCACCAAGCTTCTGTGTTGTGTTACGTATGAGTAGACACAACGCGGGGAATGCCTAACAATTACCCCAACTACAAGATCTCTGTGCTAAGTACACTAACTATCCTGTCGGCGTTCACGGACCGCCCGGCCCTTGCGGGGTAATTTCCATTTATACTGACCATGGCCCGAGGAAACGGAAACCCGCGTTGCCCCGAGCTTGCGGCCCTCACGGTACGGAACGAATCTAACACGGCATTGAGATCCTGCAGGGCATGGATGTCGGTTTCAAGCAAACTGTGCAAACAGTGCGTCCATTAGCCCGGTCTAGGTTGGTTTCCGGGAATCTTGCGCAAGCAAACGATCTTGAAGCCCTCGGGGCATAATCCTAGAGGCTTGTACATGCTGTTCGTGCTATCGGGGATCAGATCCGCAGTCTTCGAAGGATACGTTCAGGGAGAAAATTGATAGAATCTTGTCCAGAGTGTCAAGTTCACGCCGTCATCCAGTCCGACACTGGCGAGGACACAGATCGTCCTGCTTGGTGTTCAATGGCCGATGATTTCCCTACCCAAGGTCTACCCGAGATACCTTTGTATCATCAACTCAATGAGCCTTGGAATACTGCAGAAAAGGATTGTCTTTCTGGGGGTTCCGAACTTTTCCCACATTGTTTCTATTGTTCTATCTCTTAGCTAGGCCAAGACTGTTTGTGGACGGGCGCGGCCCTGGAGTAGTTTGGGCACAAGTCCATACTGTGCGGAGAGGGAATAATTCCAATCCGCCAACATCAGACCGCTAGCCTTTAAACTAATTCCTCCCTTGCGAGCTCTGTGAATGCCCATCCTCCTCAACAATACCCCCACAACGGTCCTGATCGCAACATGTTGTACAAGTGACCTGTGTTCGATCCAATAACCTGGGATTGTCCTGCTACCTTATCTTACCTACTAAGTTGACGAATCTGTGATGGATACCGCATACACAAAGGCAAACAGCAAGGTTGGCAACATGGCTGCAAAGTCTCAAATCGTCACATCAAGCCACCCGTCCAGAAGGAATTATGTGTAACCCTCCTGTCTGCTCGAAGATATCTGTCAAATATAGAGGGTGCCGCGGGAGTGGCGCCTGCTACCTATTGTCACCTGTGGACCGTGGCGGGCTGAATCCAGCCAAGTGACTGCCTGCATGAGAGTGTCACAGTGCATCCATCCCGTGGGAGCATGGATTCTTCCTCACCTGCGGCAAAGCCAACCTGCTGGTCCAATCAAACCCATCGCATCCTGAACGACCATGTTGCCGCTTCCAACGACATTGAGCAAACAAAAGGTCAGCCCAATCCCATGCGGCATCACAACGGAGTCCCACATATTGCCCTACCATCCTTGGGGGCCATCTCCGAAGCTGTGTGCAGAATCCCGACCCCCAAAACTCGGAGGCTCAGCGTTGGGGTTGGTGCCGTAGTCGAAAGCTCGCCACGTCTCGAGTGGTAACTGTGTATGCTCTTTTCCGAGTACACATGCAAGTCAAGTCACCGTCCGTCTCCATTGAATGCCGGCGGTAGACTCGGCGGTGCGGCGGCTCAGCGCTTGACGTTGCCTTCACCAAAGCTACCCCACCAAGCAAACAAACCGGGCGTCAAATTGCGATCGATGATATCCTGGAAGACAAGTCAAGTTGAGGGATCTCCGGCTTGGATTGATATCATCATTCCCTCGAACAAACGAAATGCACGGATCCACCGAGTATCGAGAAGCATGCAATCCGGGCCGCAAGCCACCTTGGAGTCGGAGAAGCGCCATGATAAGTGATATATGTCTTTCTGCGGCGGTCGCGCCGTAAAGATGGACATTGTTTGCTGAAGAGTTGCCAAAAGAAGGTATCACCCGCGGCAAGGGTATTCTGCCACAATCCTCTCAGCCAAGTCTTCATGTTCACAACCAACACGAGCTGCGTGACGAGGGGCCAAAATCAAGGCAGCGGGCAATAACAGCCCCCAATGACACTCTGAAACCTTCCGCGATCATGTAAATAGATGGCTATTCGCGCGATTACCAGCTGTTATTTGATATGTCGAAACTTCGATGTGATAATGGGTCTCTGGCTCTTTGAGACATTGAATGATGTTATAAGAAAAACCAAAGATCCTCTGGATCATGGATGTTCTCTTTCCTCTTTCTGAATGACGTAGAAGCTTTGGTTTGACACTCATCAAGGCTCTGATCATGTTTACCTTAGTGCTCGGAGAAGCTTGTTTGAGCGGCGCGGGACGAGATGCCCTCGCCAAGTCCGCATGCTCTGTTTTAATCTTGAGCACTCCCTTCCTTCTCACTTATCTTCTCACCTCTATCCGATTTCTCTGGAAGAATCAACATTACGAGAAGCTAGGAAATAGGCGGCTTGTCATACCTCCATACTTTGTTCCCGGACTTGGCCACGCCTATGCGATTCTCTTCAACGCCGAGAAATTCCTTCGTCCTCTACAGTATGTGACATGATGGAAATCCACCTCAGATTTATGCTTGCTGATACCAGCCTTAGGTCTCGCCTACATAATACCGTTATATCCCTCTCAGTACCTGGAAGTTCGCTTTGCTATGTCCTTCCCGGTGAAGGCGTGCGGTCACTCTTCAAGGGGCCTCGAGACCTCGTCCCAGTACCTGGGATCTTCGATGCCTTGACAATCTTCTTCGGCTTGGAAGCGGTGGACTATCATGTGTTCGACCACGATCACATCTCGGCATTCGAGACGCGTGACGAAGCAGGACTCACAACTTCTCATCCGGACGCATCCCGAAGAATCATGGAACATCAACGAAAAGACTTCATCACCTTCTTGAACGGGGAGAATCTGAGGCTTGTGATGGATAGATTCTCTTCCAACTTCAGTCAACGACTCTGCCCAAAGAACGCTTCTGTTCCTAACCAAGATCCCGTCGCCATCCCTGATTTGTACAAGTTCGTTCGCGACACCATTTTCCGTGCGGAAGTCGAGGCGCTGTATGGGAAGCACATCTTCAGGCTTTGCCAATCATTTTGTGAAGACTTTTGGGCTTTTTACGATGCGTTCCCTATTGTCTCACGTGGGAGCCCACGATGGATGTATCCGTCCCAGTACCGTAGGCGTGACCGGGTAATCAGGAGTCTGAGCAAGTGGAGAGACTGGTGCAACTCTAACAGTAACAATGATGATGCGGAACCGGGTGATGCTGAATCTGATCCTATCTGGGGCACCCGCTACGTGAGGAACATGGTCCGGCGCTATGAGAATCTCGGGTTCTCGAATGCCGGAACTTCGAGCGTCATCCTGGGCTTCTTATTTGTGTAAGTCCACTTACTCCCAATCTTTGCAAGTTGGAGGTGGACCTGGTCTAATATCATCATACAGAACAACTGCAAACACCATTCCAGCCGCCTGCTGGATGATGCTGCATGCTCTCCTGGACGCAACTCTTACGTCCAGATTAAGACACGAGTTAGACATTAGAAACGACAGCAAGGCAGCATCACTAGACTGCACAGCATTGTCATCGGCTCCGCTACTGAACTCAGTCTATCGAGAAACATTAAGACTTCACGTTGCCGGCGCTATCGGCCGCAAATCGGTCGGTGCCGGTCTCCGTCTCCACGGGGATTCCTTCTCCACTTTACCATCGGGGACCACCGCCTTATCAGCAAGCTGGCTCGGCGGCCTCGACGGAGCCATCTGGAACACGGGCCGGACCATCAACGGGGTCAAAGAGCACTCTCTTGATTCCTTCTGGCCAGAGCGGTTCCTCGAGTACCCCGATGATCCGACAAGCGGTCCGCTTCGGAAGTCTGACTTGGTGATGCACAACTACACTGTATCGGAGAAGTACGATGATTCCAAGGCTAAACTGTCGAATCCATCAGCGCTGCGAGGGCACTTTTTCCCCTTTGGAGGAGGCGCTTGGAGGTGTCCGGGCGAGACATTGGCAAAGAATACTATTCTTGTCTCCGTCTTTCTCATTCTAAGGGACTTTGACGTGGAGATTTTGGATCCGGCGGATGCGGCCAAGGCTCGGTCACATCATCGAGCTATGCCATTTGGATCGCATGCATTTGATAGAGAGGTACCGGTGAGGATTCGCCCGCGATGTTGAGGGAAGCATACTTTAGAACATAAGTGGAGTTTAGCATTTTCTTGATGTAAGTCGGCTCTTACTCTTAGTAAATAGTCCGCATGAGCTAAATCATAAGATAGACGTACATATGATACAAATGAAGTAGAAATAGCTTAGTCTTGTGTTTGATACAGCATGGAGTTTTCTCACAATTCGTTGAATGTCAGTTGCCGATCTGCTGCAAATACGAGTTCTCAAAGAGCTTGGTAAACGCAGCAATTTCGAGAGATTTCCTTATCGGCCCACCCCCTTCATCGAAGTTGACTCTTCAACGTTGAACCTTGACAATGAGGACATTTCCCGTGGAAAATCCCCTTCAAATTGAACTAAAAGCTCCACTCATCTCCTAAAATCGGAGTTAGCCCCTGGCAAGAGGAGTTCTATTTCCCCTCATATTACCGAGTCAAGATAAGGATTCTCCCCTGAAAGGTTCAATACAAACACCAGTTCATCCGAAGTTTTCCAACCCGCCGTTCACTCATGAACTTGGCTCAAGACAGTTTCTGAGTGGCAAGCCTCATCAGCCATGGTCTCAGCGTTCATCGCGAGAGTCGCTGCCGCCGCGCTGGCCATACTGCCGGCGTTGGCAGCGCGCAAAAACATTATCATCGATACTGACATCTTCAGTGACTGCGAGTCAGTGCCACCCATGTCCCCCCAAGCATCACCAAACACCCAGGCTCTAACATCACAACAGTGATACCGGCGCCCTTCTCCTCGCGGCAACCTCACCAGACGTGAATCTCCTCGGTGTCAACGTCAACTACCCTTCAACATACTCCGTAACGGCAACCTCGGCAATCCTCGCTCACTATGGCCTCGGAGATGTCCCCATCGGCGCACGCAGGCCAATGACAGATGAGCCTTTCTTCGACACCTTCGCCTACGACCTAGGCGAGTACGCGAGCAAGATCTCATACCACTACTCGGGCGGCTCGCTCCCCTTTGGCCAGGCCGAAAACGCCTCGGACGCGGTGACGCTCTACCGCAAGATCCTCGCCGGGGCCGACGAGCCCGTGACCATTGTCTCCATCGGCTTCTTCGAGAACCTCTCCGCGCTCTTAAACTCCACCGCCGACGCTATCTCTAACCTCACGGGCCCCGCGTTGATTGCAAGCAAGGTCTTGGAGCTGGTTGTCATGGGCGGTGAGTACCCGTCCGGTCGTGAGTTCAACTTCTTTGGCGATAACCCTTCACACACGGCGCACGTCGTGAACAACTGGAAGGGGCGCGTGGTTTTCTGCGGCACTGAGGTTGGCTCAATCGTGCTGTCCGGAGCGAAGCTGCTCGCCGAGGGTCCCGTATCGGATCCGGTCCGGCAAGCTTACATTTACTACAACTTTTATCGGCCCCGGCAGTCGTGGGATCCACTGACGGTGTTGTATGCTATGCAAGGTCTCGGGGACATCTTTGAATACGGTAACAAGTACGGGCGCAACTTTGTCCATGCCAATGGGTCGAATGAGTGGGTCTATGATTGGAATGTCACTAATCAGCACTGGTTGAACCTCAAGGTGGACAATACCACGGCGGCGGCGGCGCTGGACAAGTTGTACTTGGAGGGAGCGTGGTCGGTGGTGAACGAGACATCTGCATGAAGGACCTCTACCGTTGCTCTCACTTTGGAGGGCCAACTATTCGAGTGAATCTAAGCTTAATATTTGGCGTTGATAACGCTGCATACCGGCTCTTTCACGTGTGCTTCGTGCGCTGAGTCTCGACGGACTCCATTAGTCAACCCCTCGACCGAATGCGAGCCTTGGTAATCCTCCCGATATCTCACCACACTTTGATCGCGGTGAAATCTCTTTCTTCCGCACTCTCAGTATCGGCCACCATCCCGGTCACGCCAACTGAAGCAACACTGTACGCAGTATGCGCCAAGATCACGTTGCATTCGCGCCAGCGACGGTAACAAGGGGGTTATGCAGGATACCACCTTCCTTATGCCCCTCGCTCCCCGTTGATGGACTTCCGGATTTCCTTGCTGATTCCATCTGAACTGCTGCAACAAGACCGTTGAATGCTGCGGCACAGACAAGGTTCATTACCAGAATCGACAAGTTCCGTGTTCGTGACGAGGGGATCCATCCGCTGCAACCGTGAGAAGATCACAGTATGGCCCTCAATCTTTGGCGCTCTTATCTTGCTCAATTGCTCTCAGTAATCTCGTGTTGCCCCGCACTCTCGAGTCGCTTCATCTATCCGAATGTCAGTTTTGGGCGATTTTTGGTGGGGAATGTACCCCCTCAACACCACATGGTGATAGTGTCAAATGCGACGTAGATGATCACGGGCAAGGGGTTCAGAGGCGCGCCCATCATATCATTTGGATTTTAGACGTATAAATAAGCAAATCATGTAGGTAAAATATCCTTGGCTTCCTCGTAGCTATGAGCTGTAGGACTTTGAGGTTCCTTGAGGTTCTTTGTACCGCAGAAACCAGCTCAGCATGGTTGCTCTGAGAGCATCACTTGCGGCATTGGCCGGCATCGCGGTCTTATCCTCTGCATCGGCGGTGGAGAAAGATGTGACGCCAGTTTTCGAGAAGACAGATGTTCCCGGCGCATTCATTGTTGAGTTCGCCGACGATCAAGTCAGTTCGCCAGCTTCACCTGCACCCATTGGCGATTCTCTAACAAGTCACAGGATGGCACTGGATTCCTCAGCCAGCTGGAGACAGAAACCGGCGCGACCAAGATCTCGCAGCGCCTCAACCTCCACTCCAAGATCTTCAAGGGTGTCTCCATTCACGTCGAGGGCTCCGATAATGAGACAGCCTCGAAGATCGCCGGCCTCCCGCAAGTCAAGAAACTCTGGCCCGTCCCCCTGATCAGCGTCCCAAAGCTCGACATCACCTGGACCGGCAAAGACAAGACTCCATCCAAGTACAAACGCCAAATAAACTCCACAGATAATTGGCCACCCCACGTCATGACGCAAGTCGACAAGCTCCGTGCAAAGGGCTTCATCGGAACAGGTCTCAAGATTGGCATCGTGGACACAGGCATCGACTACACCCACCCCGCCCTAGGCGGCTGCTTTGGTCCAGGATGTCTCGTCGAGTTCGGATCCGATATCGTGGGTGACGCTTATGACGGCACGAACGCGCCCGTCCCCGATGCGGATCCCTTCGAGAACTGTCTCGGCCACGGCACCCACGTCGCCGGTATCATTGCTGCCATGGAGAACCCCATGGGCTTCACCGGTGCGGCGCCTGGGGTGAAGCTGGGCATGTACCGGACCTTTGCGTGTAACGGCCAGACGACTGGCGATGTTCTGCTTGCAGGCGTTATCAAGGCCTTTGAGGACGGCAGCGATATCATCACTGGATCCATCGGAGGTCCTAATGGTTGGGCTGGAGAGGCGTTTGCCGTGACTGTCTCGAGGATCGTGGATGCCGGCGTTCCTTGCACTTTCGCCGCTGGCAACGAGGTTGGCGGTACAGAAGGCCTGTTCGGAATCAGCACGCCGAGCACTGGTGACGGGGTGATGTCCATATCATCCTACCAGAGTCAAGGAGCGGATAGTGAAGGAAAGGTGTCAGCTTTTACGAGCTGGGGTCCGACCTTCGAGCTCAAGCTTGCGCCGAGTTTTGGGGCTCCCGGTGCCGGTATCTTGAGCACCTGGCCTGTTGCTCTTGGTGAGTATGCTGAGGCATCTGGTACTTCCATGGCAACTCCTCTAGTTGCCAGTATTGTAGCTCTTGTATCTCAGGTAGGTTTCTGCAGCGAGAACGACGTCTTTCTGGCCAGGCTAATCAGACTGACACCGAACAGGCACGGGGAACTAAGGATCCCGACTTGATCAAGAGGCTGCTTGCCTCAACCGCAAAGCCAAACCTCTCACAGAATTACGGAGTCGACAATATCGAAGCCGGCCTCGGCCCTGTGCCACAACAAGGAGCCGGCATGGTACAGGCCTACGACGCAGCGTACGCGACATCAGTTCTCAGCGTAGCCAGTCTCTCGTTCAACGACACCGACAACTTCATCTCCGACACCACGTTCACTATAACCAACGTCGGAGACACAGCGGCAACGTATAACGTATCCCACATTCCTGCCTTGACCGCCACCACTCTCACGGACATTTATCGTCAGAGCTCTCCCGAGCTCTTCACGACGTACGCGACTCTGACCTTTGAGCCATCCAGCTTTAGCTTGGAACCCAACGCTACCGGTGAAGTTCGCATCAGCGTGGTTCCTCCCAAGGGTTTGGACGCCGCGACCCTCCCACTGTACTCTGGATGGGTCGCTCTCAACGGGACCAACGGTGACGGCGAGATCGCGCTATCGGTCCCCTACATCGGCGCAGCTACATCTATGAAGAACATCACAGTCTTGGCTGCAAATCGCCTCATTTTCAGTCGCAGCGACGACCCAAGGAGCCCAGATGTACCCGCAAACACCACATTCCAGCTTCCCGCTCCGGCTGCGCATCCTGACTGGGCCTTACCCTTGGCAAACACTTCGGGCCTTATTCTCCCCCTTGGAGCGTTCCCTAACCAGTTCTTGTGGCTGGTTATGGGAAGCTCCGAGGTTCGTCTCGAGGCCGTGCCAGTCGCGTCTCCAGCGTCTGAGACCAGTTCAGATGCCAGAGATAACGGCCTCGGTGTGGCGACCCTTGGAAACGTAGCTGGATATCCCATGACCTATGTAAGGCCCATTGGCTGGATGAGCCCTTGGGATGGTAGCTTGGCGGATGGTTCTTGGGCGCCAGCTGGCAGATACCAGCTCAGCATCTTTGCGCTGAAGATCATGGCGGATAGAAGCTTGCCGGAGAGCTGGGATCGGTATGATTCCCCAGAGTTCATCATTCGTTACGTAGATGCATGATAGATAGGCTCTCAGTACACATGAGTAAGATGGAGGGAACAGCTCTGCGCGATGGTGAAAATTTGGAGACTCTTGTAATAATTCAATCATTTCCTCTGACCGCTCATGCCGTCGGCCTTGAGGTTTTGTAAAACTGGTTTAGCGCCAACTCTTCAAATGCAATAGCTTCGAGTGCCATCTTTTGTACAAATCCAGGATCGAAGTTCTTGTTCAAGTATGTGATGATCATCGAAAGGCCTAGAGTCATGTGAGCATCAACAATGAGCAGGGTGTGAGCGATAAAAGTCTTACCAGCTCCGGCTCCACCTCCAGTCCACAGTTCGCCCTTCTCCTCGCCCTCATACTCCTTCTCCTCAACGACCCATCTCTGGTCAAGCCACTCAGTATCAGGGTGGACCTGCCTCACGTATGGCAAGAATTCGCGGTTCGTCGTGCACTTCTTGCCCTTCAGCACCCCAGCGCTAGCCAACCAAGGGCTACCGATGCACGTTGTCAACCAGACCTTGGTCTTCGGGTAGGCTTCCTTCATGAAGCGGTCGGCAGCGGGAGGGCGATGGCTGGGGAGTGGGCCACCGATGAGGACGAGGTCCAGATCTCGAGGGCAGTCGTCGTAGGTTATGTTCGGGACGAACTTGAGACCGGGTGTCATCTCGGCGGGCTCCAGCGTGGACGAGATGAAGTAGAACTTGGTATCTACTGGGTGGTCGGCCCATTGTGCGAATTCGGGATCAAAGTCTTTGACTTTATTGTAGTATTCACGAGACAGGTTGCCGAAGAGATCGATGCCCATGATGTCACTCAGCTGCACGGCCTCCAACATTACGCCGATGCGAATTGACTTTTTAGATCCCAGCGTTGTCGCCATCTTGCCTGTTTGAAGACTGCGTTCTTGGGACGGAATCGGTGAATCAAGTTAGTGTAAAGTGAGTTAAACCACGATGGGGAGCTAGAATCAAGATAAACAGAACAGCGATGCATCAGCCGTAAGAGGTAATAGTTTTATACTTTCCCACAAGAAACAGAAACCAGCCGTCTCCGCACTGATGCAGTGTGCATCCACCTCCCTCCGGCTTTCCCCATCAACGCCTTACTCAGCCGCCCTTGCACATCTTCATACGTAGTACTCAAATCGTTGTAGGGTTACGTTGGTCTCCATTTTCCCCTTACGCTAGGCTCCAAGCCCATCTAACGTCCGATCGTTGAACCCAATCCCCGTCCCCCGAGCCGAGTGGCTTCGGGGCAGTCCTCACCCAAAAGCAAGTACATAGCTTGCGTGATTATTAGCGGCCGCGGCCCCGTGCGCTAGGAGAGGGATAAACGGGTCCAGTGTGCAACTCCGCCGGCCCCGATCCGTGGTTAGCTCCGAAGGGCATCGGAACTTAACAGGCATTCATCCATTCAAGCTGCGGAAGAGTCGAGTCCCGCAATTCGATGACCAGGCATCGCTCGGACGCCAAGATGATGGTTTCGCAGGCTGCATCACCGGATGCTGCCGGATTTGGCATGCTCGTACCCAAAACTACTTCTTCTGCCTTGAGTTAGTAGTTAACATCCTTCTTTCGAGGCAGCACGATTACTGACTTACTGCTATGATCTGAGGCTTATCCCAGATGACGTGGCCCCAAACCGACCCGGCATTGCGGACATGTCTTCTCTTCCCCGGATTCTCTCCTGCCTGCCCCATTGGCTGTCTGGCAGTGTACGTATCTCGGAGCTGCGACTTCGAAGGGCAGGCACGGCGGTGGAAGTGGGGTCTCCGGGAGCCCGGAGGAACTTTGGAACGACGCCCGAAGCCCGACTCCCGTCCTGAGGTAGGTAGTAGGACGACAATGAAACTCTTTCCTTGCGACTGGTACTTGCAAAATTCGCACAAAGAATATCCCCAAATCTTTCAACGACTATTTTGATCGTCAAATCACCAAAAGCCCACATCATCAGAGTAAAACCACCGATTTAGCCTTGACGCCGGGCTTCATCTTTTTCGTTGTGGTTCGCATTTTCTCATCTAGGATCGCTGCCCTGAGAGACCGAGTTCGAACTTTTTGCCAAAGACATAGACATCGCAGTGCAACATGTCCACCGAAGGAGTTGGGCCAGCCGAGTATGCGTTGATACAAGAGTTATTCATCAATCCCAGGGTCTACATCCCTACGCACCTGAAGCATATCGCCAAGCGCTTGCGGGAATCAACCTTTGTTGAATGTACGAATCATCTGGAAGACACGCCTCATCTCCAGTCCTTTGCAGTTCCAGAACCTACTTTCACTCCCGAGATCGATGTGCAAGACGACGGAGCCGACGATATCCTCGCAAAGTCCATCCAAGTATTCCCTTCAGGGGATACTTTCAAGCTTTCCATAGAGGCCACCATGCCCCATATACGATTCTCACACGCAGTCTCGAAGCTGGAGCTGCCGTCCCTAAGAAATGACCTGAGGCACGACCTCAAAGCTCTCGGTCGAGCAGTCGGCGAAGCCCAGTGTCTTGACTTCTTCCGCAAGCCTAACACGTTGCCTCGCGAGCCTGTCGATAATACGAAGGATGAAGGTCTCGGTCTTCCGCTCTCTGCGGTGCACTTTCACGATCAGCTTGCGAGAGGAGCCGAGCTCGACGAGCTTGACTACACCGAGGAAGACCTAGCATACGTTGCAGAGTCAACATTCGTTGATTGGTCCAAGAGGGACTTTGACCAATTGATCGATCTTGAGATGGTTCCAGCTATGGTGGGAATATTTGGTTTGGCGTCATGTAAAGAATCTCGCTAATAATCCGTCCAGGACAGAGTCGAAATCATGACTCCACCACTGATCACCATGCCCTTCGAAGATGTAGAAGATGCAGAGTTGTTCATACCGGATGCCGATGTCTGCGAATTACCTCAGTTTTCAGATCCGGAGAGCCTTCTCGAAGAGGATCTCGAGGAATCCCGACACAACCTAGCCGTGGCCTATGATGATATCAAGTCCCTAGATACCTCAACGTCGGACATTCTTGGCATACCTTCAGACACCCCTAGCTTCGACATCCCCACTCCTCAACGAAAGGGCACAGCACCAGCCATGGAGGTCCCTATCCTGCCCATGTCGGACGACTCTACGTCCAGAAGCGAAGAGAAAGACGCCTTTCGGGCAATCTTACGCGATACTGCTGGATTTGATTCCATTAGCCTTCCAGGACCGTTAAGATCCAGTCCATGCTCGGAGGAAGAGTCAAGATTCAACGAACAATTCAACCTCCTCTTAGCAGAGAAAGCAGACACCCTGGCACGGAAGCTCGAACAAGAGCAGGTCGAGGTAATTGACGCCATTGCCAGAATGCAGCCTCCAGTCCTCGATTTCAGAGCACCTACACTAGATTGGGAGGGAGCTACCCGAGGCCCCGAAGAGATGTTTCTTTGGGTCCGCTGCCAGAACTCCGAGCAGTTCGCTTCGCCACCATGGCCACGGAATCGGCAAGAACAAAAGGAGCTGCGATGGATCCCTTTCCCATCTTCCCTAGGTCTGGTGGAAGTCGGGGAGTCCGTTGGAGATGACAAAGTGTTGCAACGTCTCCTTGAAGGGCGACGATCTACGAGACTACCGACGAGTGCCGATCACGTACGGCAAATACATACACTCAAGGCGATACTTCCAGATGATGATGACGAGGAGATCCCGCTGCCTAATGACGGGGACCAAGCCCACAGTAGCTCACCTTCCACAAGAGAGGACCTCATGCAACTTATTCGAAAACGCAAACAGGAACAAGCTGCCAAAGATGATCACATAGATCAGGTGTCGCCGACTGTGAGCGTTAAGCACCGTCGGACAACTACAACTACACAGTCAAAGTCGACGAGGTCCTTAGGGCAAAGCTTGCTCCTCGGAGTAGATGAGACCAATGCCGCGGGAAACCTACTCGCCAACTACATGGACCTACGAGGTGCGAAACGAGTCACAAGCACATTCGAGCCATTATTCCCAATTACGAAGCGCAAGGATGCTCAAGCTCCAATGTCTGTAGTCGGACAAGTATCATCGAAGCCGAAAGCACAAAAGGCCCCCGTCGATGCTCCTGTCCCGTCCATAGAGCACACAAACAGCCCCTCCCGCATCATCATTTCTACCGCCCTCCCGCGAGGGATCATATCGGCCCTCCAAGCTAACCTATCGGGCATCGATCTCGTAGACCGTGACTTCTCACGACACAACAAACGCGTCTGGTCCCCGAGAAGCGTAGAGACCGTAGTAAAGCCATCCCCGCTATCCTACGAGGCCGACATCATCCCTTCCCCAACAACAGGTATAATCATCACAACTATCCTCAAGGTCCGACAGAAGCCCCTCCCAGGATCCCAAACACAGCTCTCTCAACTCCGCGGCCGCGTAGCAAGAGTCGCACCGCTCTACGAACAACTGACTATCCTCGTCTCGGAAGACAACCCCCTCGCAGAACACATCGGACCGCTCAGCGCAGCCGACGCCGCATCGTACGCCTCCTTCGTCGCTTTCGCATGCTCCCTCAGCAATAGCAGCGGCTGCACCATCGACGTAGTCTACGTGGCCGGCGGCCAAAAGACACTAGCCCACTGGACGTGCGGCCTCGTCTCGACGCACCTCAAAAAAGCATCTCACGACGTGCAGCAAGTCATCATGTCGGAAGAGACGGAATGGGAAGTCTTTCTCCGACGCGCCGGCTTCAACATGTATGCGGCCCAGGTCGCTCTCGCAGTCGTCAAGGGGGGTTATCCAGTCGTAAATGTCGACAGCGACGGCGGCGACGGCAACAATGACCAAGACTGGACGCTCGTGCGGTTCCTGAGAATGAGCCCCTCGGAGAGGGCGAATGTGCTCAAGGGCTTTCTTGGTGGTGGGAGTCTGGTGGACAGAGTCAGTGCGCGTCTGGGCTGAAAGCTGGAAGGGCTGGCTGCGAGTGGAAGGTGTTCGGAAGCTGGCGAACCCATCTGCACATAGTTCGGATGGACTTGTTGAGTATTGTGGAATAAGGTATAGGCGTATGCAGGAGGAATCATACGTACCTTGCGTCGAACCCGCGCGTGATGCGTGTGATTAAGCTTCGCTGCAGACGAGGATCGGTTGGCTCGGGCGAAGGTTTTGCGCGCGGGTTGGGACCACCAGGCGATCTGAATAGGACAAAAACGTCTCATCATCGGTCTGCCGAGACGGCGCTGTCCACTTGCCCAGTGAAAGAACCGTGTCAGGCACACACCTATTATACCTCTTCATTGCAGGTGGCCTTGCAGGTTCTTGTGACGCCGAGGAGACCAAGGGCCAGACATGTCGTGAGCAACTCTGCTGCAATTCTAGCGCTTTCTATTCAGAGAAATGATGAGACAAATTCGAAGAGAACGTTGATATTACAAGTAAGAATAAAATAGAAAATGCTTCCTGAAGCTCGCCTCCTGTTCCAACAATCTTGGTCCACGCCATGTTGAGGCCAGCCTCGGCCCATGTAAGTCGTGACTCTTTTTTGGTGGTCTATGCATGCATATCCGAAAACGCCTTGGCCCTATTTTACATGTAATGATATGGTACAAATAGGTGGTACAAAGAAAGAAAACGGATGAAGACAGTATGTACGCTGCAAGGAAAAGTCGCACCTATCCCTCGCATTCTATATGGCATTGGGAGGAATCTTGTCACCCTTTTCGAGCGCCTGCTTGATGGCTTCAGAGTTGATGACGCTCCCCATGACCTTTGTCAACAGGTCTTCATCAGGCTGCTGGAAGCCCGGGCGGAAAGGCGGCAGGGCCTTGGTGCATTCGGTCAAGTCGTTGATGTTATTGACGCCAAGCAGAGACATGCGGACGTACTCTGTCGCATAAGCCTAAAGTTTAGGTTGTTAGTCTCGGGAAGTCTATCCAGATGGGACGAACGTGTGACGCCGTCAGGAAAAGTCTTACCTCGTTCCACATGAACTGACCGCGCGGCCCCGCTGCGAATGCCTTCCAGACCCCATTGGTGCGCGGATCCTGGGAAACGTTGATGTCGCTCTGGAACTTGAAGACGGCAGGAGGAGCATTGGGGTTGAGTGTCTGCTGGTAGTAGGCGATATCCCAAGTTCCGGGTGTACTGTCTTGGGGCGAGTCGGCGCGCGAGGGATCAACGAAGCGTTGCTGGCTGGTGCTGTGCGCGCCCATCAGGGCGACGAGGCCCGCTGGAGTGAAGGATTTGTCTGCGAAGAGCTTGAACAGCTTGGCTGAGCTGTCGGATGGATCCGGCAAGAGCTTCTTGACCGCGGGCGTTGTAGAGTCTTTGCGACCAACAAAGGTGCGGACTCGGGGTCCCAAGGGGCAGGAGACAGTGGCAACGTTGGACGCAGTCTGGATCAAATCGGCCATGGAGATCTTGTACCTCTTGTACTTGGCAAACCAGCCCTCCATGATATCACAGATCTCCTCAAGGCCTTTATTGTCGGAACGCGTCTTGCACTCGTTGGCAAGAATGATGGAGCCATCGGCGCCAGTGCCGCCGGTAGATTTGGACCAAGACGCCGCGTCATGGAAACCAAGGCGAATAGCACCACGTGCGACATTGTTGCAACGCCCGGCATTGCCCACCATTTGTGCGGCCATATCGTCGGCAATGTACTTCCAGATGCAGCATTCGTCTTCTCTGCACTCCGCCGAGTTCTTGGGCGGAAGATCGGAGTCATCGTAAAAGCTCTTCAGGTCCTGGCCCGGAGCCTCGGCAGTCAAGATGTCCTTGATTGCCTGGCCGGTCGCAGTGAGTTCGCGGCCCCGAAGCGTGGCAAGATCGCCAATGAGCTCTGTCGAAGGACCGCCACCGTCCGCTTGGCGAGCCTCGAGCTTGGCATCGGCCATCATCTTATTGATGTCCATACCGGGGCGAGCAATCACAACACCGGCCAGAGCGGCAGTGATGAGAGACGTAGTCTTCATGATTGTCACGGTCCAACACTAGCGACAACAAACAAAGAATAAGCGATATAAACGATTGGAACGAATCGAACACCGCCCGAAGGTCAGGATGGCTGCAAGTCGAAGCGAAAGGTGGTAGAGCTGAAAGCGAGAGATGCAGTGCTGGCTCGAAATACCGTAACGAGAGCGATTGCCATCGTCAATTATATCTTAGTCGGAGTTCGTTACGGAATGTTCTAAAAAGCTTCTTTGACTTCCGGCTCATGGACAGCCGGCCGCTAGGACAGCAAAATCCCAAGTCTGATTCCTGACATGAGAAGATGTAGATGGAGCAGCTGCACACTTGGTCGTTCAAGTCCGTCCAAGTTACATGTCTCTGAGACAGGCCCCGCGGCAGCGGCGATCCAAGCAATCTTCTCGCTCAACGTTTTGCTTTCGGCCGGTACCGTCGGTCAGCTCTAGGCATCAAAGTTGGATAGCGGTTCCGAAAAATCGCCCAGAGTATCCCTGCCGATGCCATGAAGAGCATACGCGCCTCAGATGCCATCGATGCTGGTTGTGTCCATTCAATCGGCAGGGTCGTTTCGCTCAATGCCCTGCCATGAGTAGATAGACCACGACCTTATTTTGTGGGATCTGATGTCGATCGGAATACGACCGTTGCTTTTCATTGTGGACAATGTAAGCCAAGGGAGGGACGTCTGCACGGCCACTGATAGGCGGTCGATGCGAAAAGTCAGCGGGGAGCCTCGCGATTCCAACCAAAGAGGACATGAACAGCGGGAGCCAGTTGCTCGTCTGAAGGTTATGGTCTTTGTCGGGCTAAGGCTGCAACGTGGGGCATGCTAGTCAGGAACGACAGTGTCTGTCCAGAACGGGGAATAGTCTAATGGCGAGAACGCTTGGTCGTGGCGCCGTTCAAGTCGGACAGAGAAAGTTGTGTTTGAAGGCCTCGCCGGCGGTCCGTGTGACGGAACCAGCGAGGAACTGACGAGGCTTTCCAATATGGAGAGAATGGCGACATGGTGATGGTGGCTTGCAGAACTCAGCTGAAATGTTGTTTGCACAGTCTCCGAATCGGCCGGCCAGGTCGGCGATGACGACACTGCTGAGTTGAATGCGCTGATATCACCCGTTCGGCCGAAAAGACTTTGCATGGATAAGAATACGATGGCATGTGAAGCCTATACTTCGGTCTCTCCATCCGTATGGTCTTGATATCCGCTGACATGAGCTCGGGTATGCGAGGCACAAGCTGGTCTCTCAGCCTCTGGAGTCGACATTTACTTCAAGCACCTGCGGCTGACCTCTTGGTCCCTCCCACAACACGGCCTGAGCCAGTTTCCACGTCCTCACTCCACTTGTCGAGTTCCATCTGATTCGCCGGGCAATTCTTGATCCGTGTGGCTGAACAGTCTGGAGGGACAGAATAGCTCGGATGACTCTGGGACTCGACGCTCCTGTTGATCGGCGGCGGAACCGAATCTGCACAGAACGACGTGAATATGGATAAGCAATGGGTGTCTTGGTTTCTTTTCAGTAATTTTACGCCGCATCAACATCTGCGGCATGCCATGCAAAGGGATACGCTTTTTAGCTATTCGTAGATCTTGGCTTCAGTCATCCGAAATCATGTTGTCGTCAAGCTTGCATACTGAGACCTCGGCCAGATTCAGAAACACGCCAGGCCATCGACCTCGCCATTACAACGGAGGAATTAGGGCCGTATTACGGTAGCCGGAGTCGTCGCATGATCATCACCTCCAAACTAGTGTTGTCAGACCAGAACCGCCATCATGTTTTCAAGACAGCAAAATCCTTCTCGTGATACGTCTAGGGCGACTCACTTGCATGTATCGTTCCAAACCCTGCAGTAGGATGATGCTCTTGGTCTGCGGAGTCATCAGAGGATTCGGGATTCGAAATGCCGTTAGGGCATCGATGATACCAGGCGTGCCAACGAGGCGCTTCGCCTGTTACAGACCAAAGAGCATTCGAAATCAGATTGCTCACGATGCCTCGAAGCCATCGGCTGGATGTTTTATTGGACCTTGAGCCAAGGTCCAGACTTTGAGTGATGATTCGGAGCTGATGCATGTCGATGCCAGGCGGGGCTGGCCGTCGTTGCCCGCGACACCCAGGCCATTGTCCAATTCCTCATCCCCATGGCTGGACCATCCGCCAGAGCAAGTGGCGATTACCGATCCTGTAGGGTGGACCCCTGAGCTCCCGATGGGTGATTGATGGGCAGCCCAGTCCCATGACTGGTCATGAACGCCCTCTGTGCAGCCAACGGCTTCATAGACGAGGACTTGGCCAGTCTCTGTTCCCGCCCATAGCTCGAAACCACCGGACGATCCACCAGTACCAGGGAAGACGTCGCAGGCCAGCCTTTGTTGGCTGTTGGTGGTTCGGCCCACTAGGACGCTCAGAGGCTGGCCTGTCCCACGCACATCGTAGACGAGAATGCCGTTTGCCTGTCGCTCATTAATGGCTAGATAGCGTCCACATGGGCTCCATATGGTTTGAACAATGCCGTTTCCCCCGATGTCTCGGCCGAAGTGAGACCTGTCAACGCCTTGGATGCTCCAGTTCGCAACGGCCTTGTTTGTTCGAGTCACGTCGTAGAGACCCATCCAACGGGACCAGGTGCCGGCGGCGACGATACAAGCGCCAGACTCGTCCGGGTATTGGCTCGACAGCGCAGAGACCATTCCCTTCATGCCAACGCCGCCACCTTTGAGGAGATGCCGCTTGGAAGGGATGGTAGGGATACTCAAGATGGGACCATCAGAGCCCGTCCGTGATACGTCAAAGTGGTCGAGGCGATTTGTCGAGCCGGCTAGGAAATGGGTCCCAGGCCAGGACCACAAGAGGGACTCAGGGCAGATGTACTCTTCTGTCTCCCGTCGGATAAGCTTGTAGGAGCATAGCGGAGGCGAAGACTGGGAGTCTGCAAAGACGTGGTAGAGCTGGATAGGGTGGTCTTTGCAGCCGAGAAGTGCAAGCTGGGTTTGCGGGTCGGTCAAGGAGAAGTAGGGTGACACAGCTGCCGAGTAGAAGGGTTCCGGTAGACGCAGTTGCCCCTGCGGCGTCAACGTCCGGGGCCGGCCGTTGGGGTCGAGGAGATCTGCCGGCAGTACGTAGGCCGACAGCCGGTTGTCGGACGTTGAAGCGATGAGTGTTGTGCCGTCAGGAGTCCATTGGACCCCGCGAAAGAAGCTCTTGTGGTTTCCTGGTGGATCAGAATCTCTAGCGGCTATCTCGGAGGAAGCTACGAGGTCCATGGAGGGGGCGGAAAGATGGGAGGGGTCCTTGGCCGAGTTTGCTGGGTCGTAATGTTGCTGCATGGGGTCTGCATCCTTGTTTTCCGCCGCGGGATGCATCGTTGATTAGGGTTGGAGGGTAGGTGGGCGATATTGAAGATGCACTAGCATTACTCAGTGGTGGGTGTGATTGGCGATGGAAAGTGAGGCTGGATCGCGCAGGGCGTTGAAGAATCAAGATTCTGCAGGCGTGAAGATCGCAGTGATATCGTCCAGGAAGCTAAACGGGGGTAGAATGTGCAGGTATTTGCCATTGAGAAGGAGTCAAGGGAATGTGGAGGGATGGATGGGATGCTCCCCGACTCGTGTTGGCGCGGTGTGCAGGTGTCAGTGGTGATGTGATTGATGCATCGTCTTTGCCTTGGATTTGAGGTCAAGTCCGAATCGCAAGAGGAAGATTGCAGCGCTGTGTCTGCATTACGGATACTGCATTTTCAATTGCGACCCTGCAAGAGTGGAGACAGCTTCGGTGAGAGGCCCTGGTTGTTGCCTTCACCACTGGCCTAAACTGGCTCACCACCTTCTTCACCGACCAAGTGGGTGTGCAGGTGAAGGTCGGGTCATCATGTGGTCCGTTTCCGCTGTTGGCGAGGAAGGCAGTCCCTTGCTAGGTACCTTACTGGGCAAGTTGGGGAGGGAGGGCAGGCACGTTGATCGGCAGTAGAGCCCCAGAACTCAAACGGCTTCCTTCCTCAAGCACCAAAGTAAGGCAAGGTGAGGTGAGGCGCCTCACGTACTAACCTAGGCAGTTACGGCACGGTTCCCGGAAGTTTTTTTGCTGCAAAGCCCAAAAGATACCGCGACTCGTGAGTGCCTTCCTTCTATGGTGTTAGGTAAGCAACGGAGCGCTCCTAAGTTTCAGCCAGGGCAGTATCAGGTACGTAGATACGGTCCCGACACTACTGCGGGCAGGTGCACTGTGAAGGAGTGGAGGTCACTGAGACAACGACGTCATGGGGGAAGCTAGCGATGCATGTTCCTGGTCCTAGCGCTGATTGGGGAGGGACTTGCCGCCTGCAACGCCGCACCGCGCTGACCCTCCAGTGGCCCTTCCAGCGGAAGATACCTACTCCATTGCTTTGGCCTGCCCGCTGTGAGCCTGTGACACCAATTTCGCAGGTTGCACTGCGCCGTCCACTGTTTCCCCGTGCTCCGTGCCTCTCCCGTCCTTACCTCACACCGTACCTAAGGTACCTGCGGTAAGGTAGGTAGGTCACCCGTGTGGCTTTCCTTCCACTCTGACACCCAATCTCCAACCCCGCTGGTGCCGGACTTTATTCCTCCAAAGCACCACAACCAGTAGACCGACTCGACAGCTCGATTGACCTTCCAACACTCAAGTGTCCTTCTGCCTTGCCTTTAGTGCCCAGGTACTGTGGATCTCAGCAGGTGAGACCTTGGAGACATTCTCTCGACCCGTGGCTGGTCGACTCATCATCTCTGCAGTTTCCTGCGTATTACCTACACATCAATCTGAGCCAGGCAGGCCATCTCCTGTCCTCCATCCACTACCACCGCAACTTGCAGCCAAGTCGCCGTGGGCCGGACTCTCTCGCGCCCATCTTCGCTGTTGCCGACTCCATCGTCCCGTCTCTCTCTCTTCTCCATCTCTCGACGACTGCATCCCCACCCAAATCACCGAACCACCGACAGTAGCGAAGCCAAGGCGAATCCAAAGTCCCGCGACTACTTATTCCTGACCTTCCGACGATTACGCAATGCTCGCCTAGCTGCTACTTCCTCTTCCATCTTGCCGCTTTGCTTTGGGTTTCCGGGACCCCGTCATCCTTCCTCTGCGACGCGACGGACAACCCGCCTGTGGTTATACTCGAGAAAGAGCTGGTGTCACTGCCCACCAAAACAGCCGAGGCTGTTCATTGCAACCCACTTCCGAGACCAACGCCTGCACATTGCCATACTCCGGACGGTCCTGCTACCAAGTATGGTTGTGACAATCTTTGACGACCGCTGCGCCGAGCTTCGCGCTCCTGGCTTCCTCAATCTGACGATTTCCATGTGAGTCCAGCTCTACGAAGGGTTTCTGTATTATGCCAAGCAACAGCTAATTTGTTCCACACAGTATCATCCTCATCGGTCTCATCGTCTCCTACCTGCCGCAGCACTACCGAATCATCGCCAGAGGTACCTCGGAAGGCATCTCGCCATGGTTCGTCTTGCTGGGAGTCACGTCCGCCACTGCCGGCTTCGCCAACATTCTGACCGTCCCGCCCTCGAGACGCGACATTGCCTGCTGTAGCGAATTGGGTACTTTCGAATGTGCTGCTGGCTTACTTGGAATTGCCCAGCTGGGCATGCAATGGATCTCCTTCGCGCTGATGTGAGTTTCCCCTCCCATGTTTGTTCGCCAATGGCACATACACGCACTAACTCGTGCCTCTGGCAGCCTTGTCCTGTTCCTCATCTTCTTCCGGTACGATAATGCCACTGTTCCCGATGAGGAGCTGGTCGATAAGCCACCCTCGTGGCACACTGCTATAATGGTCGGCTCCGTGAGCTTGATCCACGGCCTGCTCGTCATCATCCTGACTGTGGTCTTCACCACCGCGCTCAGAGACCACCTCGACTTGTGGGCAAATTTCCTCGGCGTCATGGCCGCCGCTCTTGCCGCGGTCCAGTACATTCCGCAGATCTGGACAACCTACCACATCAAGCACGTCGGCAGCTTGAGCATCCCCATGATGTGCATCCAGACCCCCGGCGGCTTCCTCTTCGCCGGAAGCCTATTTGCCCGCCTTGGCTGGGAAGGATGGAGCACGTGGGGCGTTTTCGTCCTAACTGCGTCAATACAGGGCGTTCTTCTCGCCATGGCCATTTACTACGAATTTCAGGAGCACCACGGAGAGCCGCAATCTCCAACCCTCGTCGACGAGCCGAGACGCCCCAACCCGACCAGAACATACTCGGAAGGTTGGGAGCAAGGCCTTCCTGGCCCTTACACGGCCCATCCCGAACGGTACGCCGACACAGAGGAGGAGCTGGAGCGGTTACAAGACAGAGAGGAGCGGCAGGTTGAGCGAGAGACGAGACCTCTCCTGCGTCCAGGCGGCATTGGTGACCCGCACAAGAATTACAATGCCACGGACGATTGAGTGCTCCCAATTAGAGCGCTCTTAAATTTGTTTGAGCCTGGCAACGCAGGATGTAGCAGTACTTATTTTAATAACGGGGAGACCTTGCAAATACTATTCTTCTTTTCCCCTTTTCTAGGCTGAAATACATCCCATTCGCGAAACGTTTCCACAGTGACCTAATCGTCGGCGTGTTTTTTGACGGTGATGCTATACTTACCTTTGACCTTGAGATACTCGCCCACTGAGGTAGGTACCGGGCACGTGGAGCAGAAGCAAAACGACACATCCGCCGTGGAATAACCGCCAAAACACGAAAAAGTGATCGCGAAAACGACCAGAACGAAAGCGAGCAATACGGCCGAACCTTAATTCTGCAAGTTGTTCTACCCATCTTGTCTCTCGTGCATGTTGCGCCGCGGGGTTCTTCGGCGTTCCCGTACCCATCGAATATTCATCGACATGGAAGCTAGCTCCCGCAGAATGAAGTTGGGTTGGATATCGCAATGTATGTATGGTGGCCCAGTGGGCTACCAATGATACAAAACAAGCCAAGCTGGCTCCGATGGAGTAGAGTAAGCACATGAACACCGTGTTTGAAGCCAAGGCCACGGGGTTATCCTCCATCCTCAATTCCAGCATTTGCCACCGCTCTGTATTTGACATCTCTGGCCTTCACATTCGCGACTGAAAATTATGTAGCCGGAAAGAGGCTCGTGAAGCCGGGGTTCGATTGGGCTATTCGTATTGTAGTCCCTCGAGCATTGGAGGTCCCATCGCGCGGGTTTGACCTCACTGCCTTGGGCAATATTCGTACCAATGCATCCGACTTGGCTACCGAATACTCCGACATGGCTATTTTGTGCGTCGAAAGATGTTCGATCACGTTTCAGCTCACATTTAAATATCTGCATCAAACCGCGAGCTCGTTAGTCGCCCTCGCCGACCAAAGCTATGTAACTGGCATTCTAGGTTTGAAAGCCCGGCGAGTCTCCATCCGAGATCTCGCTCCAGAAATCACCGCAGTTTGTCTGCTCCCAATGCCACATGCGTGGGCATGCTCTATGATTTAAGCGTCTCAAACGTATCTAACCAACAGAACCCTTCTTCCTCCAAGCTTCGTAGGCATCTACTCACAAAAGCAGTCTATAAGAGTGCGTTGGAAAGGTCCGGTTTGCAACAAGAGCGATGCTGCGACAGGCAGCAAAATTCTTAGCACATCTCCCACAGAGGACGAGGCAAGACCGTGTGCTTCTTCGGACTCGACCGTTTGCCTTGCTCCCGTACCGTCACGTACACCACCCGGCGGGCAGGCTCGCCTGTAGTGACAGAGTGGGATTGTAGACCGTAGTAATCCGAGATGGAATGCGTTAACCATCGCCTGTAGAACACCAAGGTCAATAAACATCGCAAAGAGAAAGGGGGCAGGGCCATACTTGAAAGAAGCACTCTCGTCATCCCCCAACGAGTCAAACACCATCCCGTCATCAACCTTCTCACTCCCCACCTCCCGCCTAGCCTTCTTCCACCCCTTGCCAGCAGAAGCCATCCCCTTCCTGCCGACAAACACGATCTCCTCGTCCTCGCTATCTCCCTCCGCATCGCTCGCCTCGCTCCGCTCCTTCAAGAAACTCCGCACGGGTTCTTCGAGCACACGCACCCAGCCGCGAACGGCGGGCGTCCGCTTTGCAGTATCGCGCAGGTCACGCGGCACCTCGCCGACAGATAAGCCTGTCGCTGACCCGTCCTTTCGTTGCTGTTTCTTGCGTTGAGCCTGGAGCTTGGCGGTCTTCTCTTCGATGCGTTGGCGGAGGCCGGTATCCCAGTACTGGGCGACTTGGTAGGGGACGACTTGGACCGGGTAGGTTGGATGGACTTCCCAGTCGCTTGGGAGGGGCGGTTGAGCGTTTGGTACGCCAATGAGGCGATCTATGAGAGGGGAACAATGTGGTCAGCTATTGGAAGATAAAGGATGACAGCGGGGATGTGTTTGTCACTGCAAGGACTCCTGTATCCAAGAGAAGGGAAGGCTCACCATTCTCCCATCGCCGACGCGCCCGGCTCCCCTCGTTCCCCTTCAAAAGCTGTTCCCTTTTCTTCTGACTATCACGCCTGCTCAATGGTCGCCGGATAGGCGTCTGTTGTACAGTCGTCGTCGTTGTCTTCTCGGTGGCAATTGTGACAGCAGCAGAAGCCTTCTTGACCTGCTCATCGAGGTTGATAGCCAGCGGCGTTCCCGTGCCGCGGGCAATGGGGCTAACGCTCAGGGACTCGAGGGCGGAGACAGTCCAGGCCTCGATATCGACGGAGCCGGTGGTCGCGCTCTGGGCTGCGACGTGGGCGGCGACCGGAGTCTGGGACTGGGGTGGCGGCGAAGAGACGGTGTTTGGGACCTGGTGGTCGATGGCCTCGGGGGGAGGGACGGCGCTGAAGATTGCCATGTTGGGTGGTCGGGGTGATGATCGCGTGAAGGGATGGCTTTCGGCGGCAGCAGTGGGATCGGGAATTGGATAAGGTAGATGGATGGATGCTGAGAGCGAAACGCGGAGAGGAAGAGCCAGAGGAGAGGTGACGGGAGGTAGGGTTCAGGGCTGCCGATAAGGGGGCGATAAGGGCGGCGATCGCGGGGTGGGTGCTGCAGATAACAGAGAGTTTAGGTGGTTGGGGAGAAGACGGGGCTTTGGTGCTGTGAGGCGTCTATCGCAGGTCTAGGGGCTGTTCTCGAGGCGACGGGTTCTAATAATGCGTAGAGGTCTAATGTAGGTAGATCATATGTGTACGGTGATGGTAGTTGACATGAGGATGAAGTGGGAATGGCATTATCGGGGGAGATCGATGATGGCGACCGGGGTTGGCTTAGCTCCGGGGGGAATGGTGTGCATTGGATGACACACTTGATTTCAAAGCTTCGACCAATCACGATGCGAGCGCAAACCACGTCTTCTCTTTCGGCGTGATTTATGAGAGCGATGCATTGCGGCTCTTGAATCACGTCGACTCATGCCTGCTCATTCAATTCCCTCACACAGATGAACGATCATAGCCAGTTCGAAGGCGAATTTTATCATTGGAAATTGCAATACTCCTGGCGTCAGTGACACTTTCAGGGACTTGCGAGGGGCATAGTGAAGTTGTTTGTAATTGTGCCTCACTCCTTATATCGAGTGAGTGATTACCAAAACGCCGCGAACCATCGTTCTCAGAAAGACACCCGCCTATCCCTCATCATCTCACAAGGTTCCCATCTACTCTTATTCTTCTCGTCAATTCCTATCCTTTACTCCTACAAGCTTCCCATTCTGCTAAGTTTCTGTGGCAGCAGCGCGGGGGTATTTGTGAATGAATCGCAGTTTGCGAATGTGTTTTGATCGAAGAGTAAAAACTGCCTCAAAAGCTGTTTCTCTCCTTGGTAAGTTCTGGGTACTTTGACTGGATATCCTTGGCCTTGAAGCTTAGTTCATTTGGCAAATATCAAAGTACCAGTCTTGCGCCACGTAAGCCTCAGCTTTGCTGCAAGCGCCAGCCGTGCATGTAGCAAGGGCATGTAGAGACCAGAAGCGGGTATCGAATAGCGGGTCCACACAGAAGTAGTAGACGCTGACTTTATTAATGTCGGGTCGGTACCAGTGATTCTCGCTTTGTAGACAACCCTGCCAGCATTCGGGGAGCTGGTGAAGGGGAAGTGGTCCCCTCGAAAGCTTTTCTTCCTCCTTTGGCCCTCCAATTTCTCCTGCGACTGCAAGAGAGACGCTGGAGAGGATGGCGAAAATGGCAGCGGCAGACTTCATCTTGGTGGTTGATAGCTGTGTTGTGGAGTAGTGCTTCTTGTGATGTCGTTTGCGTCCACTGTGCCAAGACGCTTGGGTAGAATGCGAGGCTTGACTGATAAGTGATGCTGGATGAGGATGGATGCTTGGTTGATAGAAGAACAGTGAATGAGTGATGAAGTTTGGGAATGACAGATGCTTATAGGTGAGGAATGAAGCTTGAGGAGGCCTAATTCCTGAAAATCAGAGACGTTGTAAGTGGAAGAGTGTCTTCTGTCTAAGCGTCCTATCGTGCTTTTCTGGGAGGTATCGTGCTCTTTATGTATTTGTCCATACCATCTATATCCGCCCTGACGCTCAAGGCCTAGAACCTTAACCGAAAATTACTCATGGTCTCAAAGGTCAAACATCCATGAACCTTGAGAACTACGCTTATACATGGATTGTCAAATTGAGGCCAACAGTTCGGTATCAAGGTTCTCCTGCAACCTAGGGCTGGCCTGGCCAAGAGGCGCACCGGCCACATAAGGTTTCCCAAGGCCATGGTATGCCGCGAAGCCTCCACCCTGCGTAAATTTCAAGATGGAAAGTCTCCTTTGTCAGTCACGAGTATTGGAATACCATACCTCAGTTAAGATACGAGCAAACGGGAAGGTGGTCTTGAACGGATCGTGAGCCATTTCCAATCTACTGAGGTTGTCACTTTGAGATTACTGCCGACAGATAGGCTTGGTTCCTGCGAAGCTTCGATTTCTCGTCTGCTAGTGTCACTTTCGCCAAAACTTGTGGGGATTACCACCAAAAGTCCTC
Organism: Colletotrichum paranaense; assembly: GCF_030867605.1. Taxonomy (NCBI): domain Eukaryota; kingdom Fungi; phylum Ascomycota; class Sordariomycetes; order Glomerellales; family Glomerellaceae; genus Colletotrichum; species Colletotrichum paranaense. Next base: position 3,018,135 of record NW_026848961.1, on the reverse strand, counting down.
GGCGGCAAACGCTGGGCAGTAGGAGATTGGTAACCTGCGAAAGAAACTAGAGCTGCTGAGAGAAAGTGTCGTAGCGGATGAGGAAGCACCTTCTACGCTCTTCCTCCTAGAAAGGGACATTTGGACAAGTTGTTAGACTACCGTATCGCTGGCCGCTTGAAAATGGCAATGCGCCATCAACACTTGATGTCTTTCGCGCAAGCTGGAGCCCATACCGCTTAATTACTGGGAGTTCAACAGGTACCTTCTTCTACGTGTCGAATAGAATCCCAAAGAGCTCTTAGTAAGGTGGCTGCCTGCCAGGCCCTTGCCTGCTGAGGAGATGGTTCAAGACGTCCCGATACTTGATTTCCTTTTAAGGTACCAGAGCTCGCCGTAGTGGGTCCCAATCCCTGACACCTCCTTCTGCCATGTAAGGTGAGGTAAGATACCTCGGCCTACCTATGTATCTTTCTTAATATTGACGTGGAAAGAGCTCCGCCAGTAATTTCATACTCTACCATAACGCTCAGACCGTTCGCCGCCGCCGAAATACCTCAACCATGCTACGGATGACTGCTCAGAAGCACTCAGTCAACAAGGAAATGAGGCGATCTTAGGCGATACTAGGATAAATTATCATATATATAGCACTGAACATCCGGGGGCTGTTAAGAGGGGAAGTGGGTGTGAGGTCGCCACGCCGACATTTCCTCCCAACTTTAAGAGGCTTTTTTTGCCGACAGAAAGGTCGTTTGCCCGGTCCGCACCTCTTTCCTAATCCACGATAAAGAGACTCAAACATCAGAAACGGCAAGTCCAATTCAATTCCTCGTCGTTTGGCGCAGGCACCTTGTTTTCACTATTACTTGGGTATCTTAACTATTTTGGTGTGCACTTTCCATTTCTCAGGGGCGTTTTGAATACTAAGGTGCGAACCCATAAGGGTGCCATTTCCAGCTTGAGGTGTGGATGGAGCTCGTGAGAACTTTCGATAAGGTAGATGTTCTCATCGTCCTTTTCCTTCTTTCTTGAATGATCCCAAAGCAAGATAAATGACCCTGGAGACTGCCCCCATAAGGTAGGCTCAGAAGTGACCTGACCAGGGCGGATTCGAGCAAGTGAGGCAGGCGAGGTCCTGTTACTGACAAGAAGTCCTACAGATCGACGGCCTGTGTCTGAGTTCAGGTTTTCCCGTCACCCTTCGGAAAATTTCAAACGTACCACTGCTGTAGGAGTCGGGAAAGCACTGCGCTCTGCCGCTCATCATTTGGCGACCCACCTATCCCAATCTAGGTGGAAGGTGGGACGGCGTGGACGGGAGCGGGTCAAACTCTCCTAACCAATCACAGCAGCTCATTTTGACCACCAACGGACCTGCCTTCCTTCAGCTACCTTACTTACCAAGTGAGGTGAAGTACCTACACCGCGTGTAGTCGCCGTGTAATGAGAAGGACCGCGGAGTGAAGGCTCTTTCCACTTCCATTTGGAATCTTCGAGTTGTCCACTCAATCGAGCCAATCACTTGCTGTTCTTCGGAACGAAGGTAGACATCAGATTTTTCAGGAAAGTGCAAGTCCAGTGCCATGCCTTGAGAAAAGACACCTTAACAACCGGACTTGCTGTCGGGCAATAATAAGTCTTGTTTTTGAGGCTTATTGCAAGACTTCGGCTTCCTGCCTCTGCAATAAGCCTGATCCTCTGAGATCGCCAGCAGATACCTTCGAAGTTGCAGTCACGCATCGTGATTGCTATCATTGCAGGGATTCACAGTGTCCGGTCCTACCCTTTTCGGAGACTTGTGCGGTTTTCGCGTTGAATTAGACAAGAAAATGCCTTCCGCCCTGTCTAGGTAGGTTAGGCATCCTGCTTCCACGGGTCTTGCTTTCCCTGGTCTTGTAAGCTCCAGTTACATTCATCTTGCTCTTGCTCTTCCCAATCCAACCGCCTTCGTTCCTTCCAGTAGTCATCTCTGCCAGTCTGCCAGAGGTACCTAGGAAGGTACCTTATTTTCCTGGTTACAGACGCTTGATGCCGGCATGCTGAAGCATGAGTGAGAGTGGAAAGAACGAAGAATGAAAGGACCTTTGGCAACTATCATCTCAGACCTTAATGCGTCCTTCCTCAAGGCGGGCAAGGTATGTGAAGGGAGTCTGGCAACATGGGTAAAAGACAGGTTCGCCAGTGATTGCTATTTGTTGCTCATGACGATTCAAGTGTGTTGATAGCTGCTGCAATTCCTGCCATGCAGGGAGCACTTCCTTCCTACCTTGAAAGTTAGTATTCTTTGGGGTGCCTTCCGCTCCTCGACATGGCGTTCCTTCCCTCGTTGTCTCTCAACGCCCGTGTCGTCATTGTGGTGCCTCCATGCCTGACGAACCTGCTGGTTCTTCAGAAGGAGGAAGGTACGGGGACTCATGATCACGCCAGAGAAGGAAGGAAGCCCGCAAAAACTCTCTCGTGGGCGTTCTACTTAATCCCCTTCTCGCCCCGTTCCCCTCTTCTGAACTTCTTCTCTTCTTCGGACCACGAGTAACGTACGTTGATCACCCCCAAAGGACGAGTTTTCGATCAAACTTTGCTGACTTGACTACAGACGAATCTCAAGTGAACTGCCTTCTCGTCTTTCTTTTCGTCTACTCTTTGTCCTTTCATCAGAACCTGCCGCAATCTGCTCTCCGCCGCCGCCATCTGCTCTCTGCCGCCGCCGCCGCCGCCGCCGCAGCCATGGAATCCGTTGTTGAGACGGTTTCCTCCTCCGCCGCCTGGGTTCTTGGCGTGACCCTGGCCATCGCCAACGCCTCGTTCGCCTGGATCTCCTCGTGGATCCCGGTTTTGTTGGTCTTCGACATGGTCGCGACCTCCTGGCTGGTTTGCCATACTTTGGGTTCGTCCGATATCCATCCCATTCCATTATCCTATCACATCTTCTATTCTTTACTAACCTATGTCAGTCATCCACCACCTCATCCCCGCCGCCCGCGACGTTCCCCTCTGGACCCTCCGCCCGCCCTCGGAGCTCGTCACCGCCTACGCCCTCTTGGGTATTTACGTCTTCGTCCTCTTTCACACAGCCGGCTGCCTGGTGTCCCTTTGGTGGTATTCGTTCGGTATTATCCGACGGGGGTACCGGATCCCCAAAGGCGCTGTTACCTGCCGAAAGATGGTTATGCAGACCCTGGCCGACGCCGACGATTCCCGGTACTGGTTCGACCTGGGGTTCCGACCCAACCTCTGCCTTCGCTGCTCCCGTAACGCCGACTTGGAAGGTGGGGAGGGCCCTGGGTCGATACTGGACCGGATGTACCACGGCACGACGAACAAGGGGGTGGATTTGGGGTGCATCGCGCTCTTTGACCACTATGTAAGTTATCCTCCTTCTCCCTCGTGTTGGCAGAACTCGGCTAATGATTCTGGTCATCTGATCTAGTGTTGGTGGTTATGGTGTCCGGTCTCCTTGGAGACTCAGAAGCCATACCTGCTCTTTATGGGTTGGGTTGTGGTCTTCCACCTCTACTCTTTGGGGATTCTCTGCTTCTCACTGTCGTCCTTTGGAACCAGGTGGTCGCTGTCCCCAGTTGTCGTGGCTGCCGGAGCCCTTCCCTTCGTATTCCTGTGGGTGAAGAAGGCGCCATTCCGGGGTCAATGGGTTAACCAGGGACTTCGGAACCAGACGCACAAAGAGACGACGGCGTATATCCGGAACCTCCCCCAGCAGGCATGGCCGATGGGGATTGCCGGGCCTAACGGCTTGGAGCATGTGACGGTCGGATTTAACCCGTGGGATCTCGGCGCAATGGGAAACCTGCGCGCGGTGCTAGGCGACAGCATCTGGGAGTGGCCTTTCTTCTGGCGTACCCCTCGCAGGGTGCGGGAATTCGGAGGATTAGGCTGGCCGGGGGTCGGCGACTTGAGGTCGGTTACTCGCCTCGTTGCGCCCTGGCACACGGTTGGCGGTCGGTTACGCGCCCCTCCGTGACGGCTTGAGGTCGGATTTACTCGCCTCGCCCAGTCTACTCTCGACAATACATGCAGCCTGCCGTGCAAACAGGCACCAATATGTATTACGCCTTCTCAGGACTGATGATCCTGGCAGGCTTCGCCCATCCATTCGAAATTTCGTTTGGACTTAGAGGATGACAACCTCTTTAAAAAACACGGCCGACAATGTCGCACCTTCACGCTGGTGTCGGCTGTCAGTAGTCGGAATTGCGATCGGGCGATCGAAGACGACGAAGCCAACGCGACGGCGGGTCACTGTTCTGTCATTGGAACACAACCTGCCACCCCTGGGTCTCTCAAACTCTCGACAAGTCACACACTCACACTCACACTCACTCTCACTCTCAACTTCAACAAACACACATTGTGACTTCGAACTCTTGCCTACCATCAAAGACACGCCAGGCATTGTTCACCCCAGGGTTCCTTGCAGTCTCAACACTCTACACTCATCTCATCACTCCGGACCCATTGCACATCTATCATACCATCTGCAATGTGGCTTTGGCACAGGAAGTTTGCACAGCTACCTGCGAGACTGCAATCAACAGAGGCTCATCACCTCGGTAACCAACCTCGGCAATCATCCACACCTTGCCTTGAGGTTCGACCACCACTCTTCACTCAACAACATTCTCTTTCAACACTGTCTCCACAGACTCTTGACACAACTCATTTCCGACACAATCACGGACATCGGATGATTCATCAGTCGATCGAGACATCAGTTGAGCGACACATCGCTTGAACAACACATCAGTTCAACGGCACATCAGCTGACTGACACATCAGTCAATCAACATGGATAGCACCTTCGCTTCTCCATTATCAACATCTCTGGACTCCGCTTCAGATCGGCACATGGATGGTTTCTTCCTCATCCACGACTCACTTTGATCCATCTCTGGTCATGTTTGGTTCTCCATGCACTCGAACCATCTCTCCACATGCTTTCCAAGCAGCAGCAACTCCACCATTTGTCCTCATCCCATTCTTAACAATCGATGACCTTTGGTTGACCCTCCAACATCCTTAAGACGTAACAATCTTGAGACGTAACACTCACACATCACGTCTCTTACCCGAACATTCTCGTTTCTGGGGCAGCAGAAACTCGGCAAACTATTTCGGCAGTTCTCACACTTTTGACTTCAAGCTCTTGGCTCTCTGTTCACTTCATGATTCTTGGGCCACAGATACTCGGCATTTCACTTTCAACCAACTATTTCATCTTCTTTGACTCTGGTCTTGGCACAGTGTTCCTGAAGCAGCAGGAACACGACACACTTCTCTCATCCACACTCTCGGCTTGCGACTTGGCACTCGCGAACTCAGCCTTCTTCTTTCATCTCGTTTCTGGGGCAGCAGAAACGCGTCACTCCATTTTGACGCACCACTCCATTTCGGGTCATCACTTCATTCCCTTCACTTCGGTTTCCTTTTCTCTCACCCGCACTCTCAGCTCGCGACTTGGCACTCGTGAACTCAACCTTCTTCTCTCATCTCGTTTCTGGGGCAGCAGAAACGCGTCACTCCATTTTGATGCAACACTCCATTCTGGGTCATCACGTCATTTCACTCAATTCAGTTTCCTTTGGCAGAGGAATTTGACAACTCATTACCTTTCTTCAACTCTTTCGACAAACCTTATCTTCACTTCGCGTTTCTGGGGCAGCAGAAACCCGACAACTCACTTTATTCAACATCTCTGAATTTCATTTCACTTTCCTCTGGCGGGAGGAATCAACGCTTCACACATCTTTTTCTCTGGCCATTCCTGGCTACTCTTCACGTTTCTGGGGCAGCAGAAACTGGGCACTTCACTCCGATTCGGCAATTTGGACCGGTTCGGCCTTCACTTCATGTTCCTGGTTATCGGAAGCTTGGCACAAACATATCCTTCAACTTCTTTGGCACTTTCTTGCCTTCACCTCACGTTTCTGGGGCAGCAGAAACTTGGCATGTCGCCTTATTCAACAACTTTGAACTTCACTTCACTTTCCTCTAACGCGAGGAAACCAGTACTTCACACGGCACTTTCTCCATTTCCGGTACTTCACACTTCCACTCGGCATTTCTGGGGCAGCAGAAATGTTCTCTCCTCACTTCACTCTCTTGGCAACTTGAGCTCGGCACCCAACACATCAATCATCTTGTTTGGACTTCTCTCTTTTCCTTGCTTCCTATTCTTCTTCTGAGACAGCAGAAGCAGACATATGGCTCAACACATCTCATTCTTCACTCCCCGTTCCTCCGGCCACAGGAACCCAACAGATCACACTTTCTCTTCTTTTGCACTCTCCCCATGTGTCTTGGGCAGCAGAAACTCCTCAAATCACATGACAACGGCCCCTCTGAAACATCTCACTTTCAATGTCACAGCAGCTTGGCACTCCTCGCATATTCAAACCCTTCAAGCAATCTTCTATCTTTCAACTTGCTTTTGAGGAAGCAGAAGCACCACACTTGACCACCCGCCGATCTCTATTCAAAACAGCCAGGCATCTCTCTCATTTCATTCTTGGATCAGCAAGGGTGATACACAACTCGCTCATCCAGCTGTTTGGCACTCTTCTCTCGGCTTTGCATCGGCACTTTTGGAGTCGGCTTCATTGGCTGACTCTTGGCGGCTGTCTTCGGGGCCTGCGGCGGACATCCCCCGGCCACCAGGCGGCAAATCGTCAGTCATTCATCATTGTCCACCTTTCTTCTTGATGCGACCTCGTCACTTGGAACCTTCACATCAGAGACGCCTATCGACAAACGGGAAGGGGTCCGGTTGGCGCCGAGCAGAGAAGCGTTCTTCACAGAACATTCCTTCAATGGGCACTTGAATGCTCAACCATTCTTCTCAGCAGATGGATCAATCGCACACAACTGGGCGATCTGTTTGTCTTTTTCACATACCCGGGGCGTGAATGCTAGGGCGGTAGAAAGATGTGGCCTACCCGTGCTCACCCAAAGGCATGTACTCTCGTCACGATCTAACGTTGCAGCTGCTGATCAGCACAGGTACCAGAACAACAGATCACGCAGCGCTAGCGTCTTGCTAATTCAGTCACTTGGAGCTTGCAGGCTGCGAGCTCAGAGTTGCAGTCGAGCGTTGTAACGGGACGTTGCAAGCCACCACCAATCAACGCCATAGACACCGGTACTTGAACCAGGATCAAGTACGTCACATCTTGATCGATATCCAATGATGGAAATGTACTGATGTTCCGGCACAGGTGACGACGGTCTCATCGCTTTGCGAGCCAACCAGTATTTGGAGGTCTGCTCATGGTATGGTTTGGAATTACTGACCTGTGCTTCAGCTTCTTGACTCGAAGTCTGGCCGCGCTTGTGGCTGTGTCGAAGCTCCTACTTGGACGACGCGCAAAGGTTCAACAGAGGCACGAAGATACGTTGCCGTGTCGCATATTGATTGGTCACCGAAAGGTATGTCTCAATTCAATCCCTCTGTGCCCCAGCCTGACCACTGACCACAAGTCTTCGTCCAGTTTTCAGACAACTACCAAGTCCAGACAGAATGCCGACTTTGAAGAACAAAATAGGGCATTGGTGGAAAGGGATATCTTGATCGGCTTGGGAAAGCTTGAGGATCGTTTTAGTGCAGTGGGATCCGCTACATGGAGGATTATCTAAAGGGCAAGGGGAGATGGCCACGGGATGGAGTGCGGAACACCAGGGCATACTTGAGGCGGAAGCCATTCAGGACACGTGCACTTGGAGGGGATGAGCGATGCCATACATGGTAGAAGCAACGCGTTCAGATCTGTCGTTTGACAAGCAACCTCCGATAGGCGATTGTCAGCGGTCTCTTGAGCTCCTGCCTATGATGACTTCGGTGTTTTCGCAGGATCAGCGCAGGAATTTAGGTTTTGTTTCCACGCGCACATGTTTGCAAGTGTTGTAGTTCCTCTTTGTTGGAAGTCGATGCCAGGAGCATTTCGCCTACGAATCGCTGAGGTAAAACACGTTTAAAAAAGAAGACGAACGTTGCAGAAATTCTACTCGGCTGGGATCAAAGTCATACCAAGCTTGCAAATTGATCGACAGCATCAGGATGAACGGCCTCGCCACGTACGTCGCGGTGTCTCCTGGTGGTTGAGGCAAAGGAAGCGGCCCCGCTTTGGGGGAAAAAACGGCAACGCACCGTTGCCCGTCCGGCCTGGGCGGACAAAGAAGCTATTCAGGTTGTGGTGAGCTTCGCTGTGAATAGCTTCTTTGTTTGTTGTGAACACAGTCAAAATCGAAGGCTTGATCATTCCCGGGTACCGCGTCTGGTTTGAACATCTCAAATAGATAAAGCTGCCCACCTCTGATTCTAAGATGATGGCCGCTCATGAGGGCGAAAAGCTTGTTCCGTACCAAGTCAATTGTTCAGTTTTCTGCATAACACACTGAACAGATTTTCTCGAGTCAGGATGACCTGCCTTCAATCTCTACCCCCCGAGACTATCTTGCAAATCGCAGCTTGTTCAGACCTCAGTTTCTCATGCCTACGCCATTTACGACTCACCTGTCGCGGCCTTGCCGTATATATCGCACCGCTCTTGTACCGCAAAGCTGTTCGGGACCACGCTGTTCTCCTGCGACTGGTGCGGAACGACCAAAGCGATATCATTCTGCGGGTTTTGAAAAGCCAGATCAGGCCAGATTGTGTTGCACCTCAACACTACCTAGATAGCTGCCTCCACGACGCCCTTCTGGGAGGTCACCTCAAGGCTGCCGACGTCCTTTTCGGTAATGGAGCTGAACCTGTCTTTAGTATCGACGTTGCAAATCGCTCAGAGCATCGTGAGACCAGGGACTGGCTTCAAGTCCATGATGCAACGGGACTCGGGTCTCTTGCACTTGCAGCGAGAAGCCGCTATCACATGACGTTCTGGTATAAGGATTTTGAGCCTTACACATCCGAGGAAGAGTTCTGGATCTATAAGAAGAAGGTGATGAAGACTATCTTAGAGAAACTCAGATCCCATTTTGGTCGGGATTCAGATCAGTATGGATTGAAGATATCGGAGGCCCATTATTTGAGAGATGAACACGAGGATGAGAAGAAGGAACCGATGCTTCGACATCCGAAATACGCCAGAGAGCTTGACATGGCCCTCGCCGAGGCTGCAACTGCAGACGGGCACTCTATCGAACTGATGGACTTCCTATTCGGGTGTGGAGCAACTGTCACCTGCGAACTCACACCGCAGCTTGCTGGGCATGCCTGGCACAATGCCCTGAACGAGGAAATTCCGGCTCTTTTCGAGGCCAAAGTGGATCTGCTCCTGCGTCATGGCGTCGACCCGATGAGTGTTTGGACCTGGGAGGGTATGCGGACACCGATACAGTTTTTCCTCCGCAAGTTATACCGAAATTTTCAATACTTTGAGGAACCCGGCGCCTTCACAAATAAGGTCTTTGGTTATATGGAATACCTAGAGTCGCGTGGCTGCCTACGCTGGCCAAGATCCACTCTCAGATCCTTTGTGCTCAGCGTCGGAACTGTTCAGATCAACTGCATCATCGACTATCCTCGTGCGGAGGAGCACGATGATATGAGTACCACTAGTCTTATTGAAGACGCCACAGATGGCAGGCGTGAGCTTGAGCTCATATTTAAAGAGCCGGACCCATCCCTGCTACCACTCCGAGTAGCTCTATCGAACCAAATTGCACTGAAGCACTTCCGGGATCTAGTGATCCTACCGTCGCCCACATTCAGAGAGTGGGTTGATAAGGAGTCAATGTCCAATGCTATTCAAGATCTCGATAGAATGTTCAGGACTTTTTCGGCCTCGTCACCTAGTGTGGAAAGCACTCGTGCTGCAGAGGACCAGCTCAGCGAGAATCATCCTAGATCAGAGGATGAGAGTAGCAGTTAGTATGTACCCATCATCTTATCGACGGAGAGTTGGACACCGCGCACTTGAATTTTGAATATACTGATATGGAAGAGCCACTGAGTACGTAACTGCTAGAGTTTAATCACGTCCATTCGGTTCTCCTCCTTCCTGAAGATGTGTCAAAAGGGGAATATGTCGCTGGAGGTGCCCTTAAGTCCACTTCATCATCACCTAAGGTATGATAGAGGTACCCATAATCCTACAATATGTTGCACTGTATCCAACGCCTCTCGAGTTTTTGCCTTCATGACTAGCTCTGCAGCCAATTGAGGTACCGGAGTAAATAGAGTAACCCTCCTACCACTCCGCCCCTCGTTTTACTCAGTTATCCAATTGATCTGAGTTGTGAAAGTTCATCCGTGTTGACCCCTGAGGTCTTACCTCTCAGGGTTGGAGGTGATCAAAGTTCAAGTACAAGTCGGTACTCCAAGCAAACTCAGAGTTGCGGGCATGCCTTCAGGGCTCGGGCAAGTTCAGAGAGGTTCTCGAGAGGTATAAATTGCCAGCTTCTTCTCATAATGCTGGCTTTGAAATCCGCCAGTCAACCACACACACACACACACACACACACACACACACTTACACAACACCTTCGTCTGCGAGACAACAGCAACTCATCAAGCCCACATCTCAACACCACATCGACCATCCTACTCCACTGCATAAAAGCTAGCATTCAAGCAACAAACAAAATGAAGTTCACAACAATCCTTCTTGCCGTGCTGCCTCTGATTGCCGCCGACGGAGGCCCCAAAGACCCAGATAGTCTCCCAAGGGTACCACTTCCCCTTCACGAGCTGCCCGAATGCTGGCAAGAGTGTCTACAGCTAGAGAATAATCACTACCCTCCCGATATCAACAAGGTCAACGTACACGACTTTTGCGTCGACAACGGCTACCATCTCCGATGGTGGTCTCTTCACTCTCTCGCAAGATGCGCAGCGGGCAAATGCAGTTGGGACGAAGGCATGCAGTCACAAAGATGGATCTTCGACCTCTGTAAAATGAATTAGTTTCAGACGCAGACATTGCGTGACGCACGCAGGTTGTTCGAACAATTTCCCTCAAATGGCATCGGATGACTACGACATTACTTACATGGCCTAGGTGCCAAGAAGAACTCGGACACTAGAACCTTATAGCAAGCTAAGCTGAAATGGTGTTGCAGGGCCACATACCACAACGTGAGCATCAAGACATGCAATAGAGGTCGGCTATCTCAGCAGTAAGAGACATGAACAGGGCTCGCGCTGAATAGAGGGCGCGTACGAGCAAGGGCCTCGGTGATTATCTAACTGAGGACCAGGTGAAGGGTGAAGAGGCTACGGACGGTTGAAATCATCGCGACAGATGGGCATCTAAGGAAAGCCTTGGTGCTGGAAGTGATCAATATGACAACAGATGATATGCAGCTGGGAGGATGGGCAATGATAAGATTGCAGAATGGAGGCGTTTGAGACTGCTTGACATGAGCTTCACTTGTCGAAGACCTAAACTTAGAAACGTTTCTGCTCCTAGTATAGGCATCTGGCAGCTGTTGAGAATGCTTCGAGGGCGACTACATCATCACTAGAGAATGAAAGTTAATGACTATCAAGAAGATGCTCCATGAATCATCGCCTAGGCTTCCCGTAATAACAAGACGGCAGGCTCTTGACCCAACTCACGATGGCAAATAGCGCTACTCATCGGGTTCATGTCGCCATGAATGCAGCGGCACACTGCACTGGAATCATGTATGAGCTCGTATAGGCATTCAAGAATGGGACTGGGGAGATCCAGAGACCGTGATGGTAGGCAGTCGTTCATTGGCTCGTTGTACACATACCCATTTTATGAAGGTCAAGTCCCGAAAATTGTTTGCTCCTGGCTGTCACCATTGGCACCCATCTGGCATAAGAACGGCAAACAAAATGGCTCAGGAGCTGTTGAATGATCACCGAGAGAAGAAGAAATCATGAAATAAGAGCAGGGGAACGTGAAGCCGTGTTATCTCGGAAAGGACCGAGACACAACACACAGCTAGCTGCCTGCAAGACGCTCAAAATGCTATCCGCGTATCGTCGGGAAGCCGCTGAGTCAACCCGAGACTTGATCTCAGGAGGTTGCCAGATTAGGCGAAGTGGATTCATCATACACCTGTCTAATTGGACGAACGGAGACAATAGCAATTTGAATCGCAGGATCAAGCCTCCAGACGCATAAAGTTGCCCCAGAAGTCACACCTGGGACCAGGTCGTTCGCGAGAAACCAGAGAGCAGTGAGTGAACAAAGACCAAGCTGATTCTCACACAGCAACATCGTTGTTTGCTAAGTACCTCTTGGTGAACGCAACGGATGTTTGGTTCCTTCAAAGCCGTCATTTGTTTGAAGTTCCGTCTCCACCATGACTCGCAGGCCTTGGCCTGTCACTTTCGTCTCATTGGTTGGCGACACGCCAAAGGATGCGGTGCGGCGGCGCGATGAGCACTAAGAACCTAGGCTAGCAGCCCGATGGGGCGCCTGCATGATGCAAGGCAGCGAGAGAGAAATTGTTGAGTGACCTTTGCAGTACTTTCATATTAATGTAGGTAGACGACGGCGGAATCAAGGCCTGTTGTTTAGTCCCATTGTCCAAATGATGGTATTCTGAAGGGTCAGAAGATGCAAAAAGTACGAGGTGGAACGCTTTTACCGTATGACGTAAGGCATCCTGTACGTACAGGTAAAAAAGTCCGTCCGGCGTCCGGGTTCGTCGGGTTGACGGAGCCGGAGGCGGCGGATGATAAGGTAAGCTGACAGGTGACAAGGATTGGTCACAGGGGTTGGTTGAGAGCGCTGCAATGCACCAGGCACGCCGCACACCAGATTCTCCCGGTCACTCCCAGGTCGATTACCACATCAAAGAGAAATGGATTGGCACACTGGATCCAGATGGGTTATGGATGGGTCCCGCGTGCCCGCCCCATGCCGCTGTCCGCCCGTCATGCCGGGCTGACGCTTTAGACCCTTCCTCCGAGCGACCTCGCACCGTTACGCTGACGAGTAGAAGTTCTTCAAATCAAAAAAGTGCGAATGCAACGAGGACTGCGTTCTTTGTAACACATCACTTGTTCTGTCTGCCAAACGGACACCCGATCATACAGTACGAAACACATACAATGACGACCGATACCGCAGCTTCTGACCCCGCGGCCAGGGTCAAGTCCCACGCCTCGACGGTGTCTGATGTTGGGTATCCTCATGGACACTTGGGTCACCTCAACGAGCACGAGGAGACGCAGCTCGCTGCCTTCAGAACGTTACTTGAGGAGAAGGGGCTGTACAAGCGAGGCCCGCCAGCTTCCCACGACGACCCTACTCTGCTGTGAGTTATTCAGCAAGATCCTCTTTTTCTGCCGCAGTCACCTACTGCGCCGGAACATCCGGAAGCAGACAAGAAGGGCATTTTTGCTGACTTTTTCCCGCCTTATCTTGCAGCCGATACCTTCGCGCACGAAGATGGGTCCCCGAAGATGCTCTCACGCAGTTCAAGGACACGGAAGCCTGGCGCGCCGCCAACGACATTGACGTCCTCTACCAGACCATCGAGCTCGACGCCTTTGAGCAGTCCCGTCGCCTGTACCCGCAATGGCTTGGCCGCCGCGACCGTCGCGGCATTCCCATTTACCTCTTTGAGGTCCAGAAGCTTGACAGCAAGACGGTCGCTACTTATGAGAAGCTGGGCAAGGAATCGACCTTTAGCAAGGCCAAGTTCGATGGCAAGACGCCCGCGGGCATGATGCGCCTATTTGCGCTGTACGAGAACCTCACCCGCTTCACGCAGCCGCTGTCGACGCAGCTTAGGGACCGCGAGCACCGCGATGCTCCCATCACCCTGAGCACCAACATCGTTGATATCTCTGGAGTTAGTTTGAAGCAGTTTTGGAATTTGAAGGGACATATGCAGGCTGCTAGTCAGCTCGCAACGGCGCATTACCCAGAGACTCTCGATCGTAAGCAGACATCTATCGCCGTCATTTGACTGTACTGATAGATCATTACCAGGTATCTTTATCATCGGTGCGCCTGCATTTTTCTCCACAGTCTGGGCCTGGATCAAGCGTTGGTTCGATCCGATCACAGTCTCCAAGATCTTCATCCTCAGCCCCCACGAGGTCCGCCCGACGCTGGAGCAGTTCATCGAACCCCGCAACATCCCGAAGCAGTACGGAGGCGAGCTCGAGTTCAAGTTTGGCGACCAGCCAACCGTCGACTCCGCATGGGAGGGAACCGTGGAGTGGGCGCCCGGTCACGACCGCTTCACGTCACGCCCTGCCATCTGGCGCGAGACCGAAGATGGTGCCCGTGTTGAGTGCATTGGTATCGGCAGCGTCAAGGGCGTCGAGCAAAACGAGGTGATCTGCTCCGTACCCAAGACGTGGCCGCCCAAGGCTGAGGTACCTGCTGCTGAGCCGACACCGATTGCAACACCTGCGACTAAGGAAGGGAGCGTGACGGAAGAGGCTGCCGCCAAGACGGAGACCGAAGCGCCTGTCAAGGCCGCCGATGCGCCAGAGGCTGGCATACAGAAGCTTTCCATTGCAGACGATAAGCAGGTCGCGGAGAAACACGTTGAGGGCAGCACGTCGACGCCCCCATCGGGACTGGCATAGACTAGTGGTAAACGGGCATGAGTCTTCGAGACAGGGGTTTGCATATTTGGTTGGCAGGGTCGATCTGCTTGGTGATCTGGATATGGTCTGATCTAATACCCCGATGGTGATGGAGTAGGTCTGGCAGGGCGTGGCAACATTGGCTGGAGTTACATCTTCATCGATTCATTTCGGACATCTATTTAATAACGAAGCATTTGGTATCACGACTTTGTACCGTCCCATCTACCCAACGACCCTAGGAAAAACGCACAGAAGGTTGATCTAGGTTTGGGTCATCCCGTCTCCCCATCCAATCTATCGGATCTATCCTGTCCGTGTGCAAGTTCAACAGGAACAAAAGTTTATCACCCAACCCACCGAACGCCTTTTTGTGCAAAACGGCCCGCCTTCCAGTCGTACAAGGAACATCTATCCCGAGTATCCCCTTCTCTTGCGCCACTCCGCCACACCCTTCTCGATCTCGTTCCACGTCACACCATCCCTCACGAGCTGCATGGTGACGCCCAAGCTCTCCGTCTCCCGATTTCGACTCTCATCGTCAAAGAACAGCATATCCGTAAATGGGATACCTGTCTTCTTGAAAATGGTCTCGAAATGTTTTATCTTGCTACTAGGATATATTTCCAACGGTGCGTCGAAGTACTCGAGCGCCCGCTTTGTCTTCTCCTTCTTGCCACTCCCTCCTTCCTCGGCACTCGGCGGCGGAACGTGTAGAAGCTTCAGCATATCCCGGGCAAGATCGGGTGCCGATGTCCGTGACGCGACTGCGATTTTGATGCCTGCCAGTGGCAGAGTGTAGAGTATTCGCGGCACGTCCTGGTAGAAGGCAAAGGACTCGCCGTGACGGTCTGTGACTGCCGAATGTGTCGCATTGGCTTTAAGCGGGCCGGAGACGTGTGTATCGACCCAAAAGGGCCAGAGGGTGTAATCGAGGTCGAAAACAATGAGCTTCGGAAGGGGGAGCTCGTCGGTCAGGATTCGAGGAAGGGAGAGGGAGGTGGAATTCGTTGTCGAGGTCGAGGGCGTCCCAAGGTTTGTGGTGCTCCCTCCTTGGGGATTCTTCGAGAGTTTCTTCGGCATCAGGGCAGTGGGGAAGGGGCGATCGGTGAGTTCTGTAGCAGGTATGGAGCATTCAGAAAGACGAAGAGCAGGAGGCGTAAGAAATTGTTGCGGGTTCAAAGGAAGCGGCGGACAAGCTTCAAAGTGCAATGAGGGGCAAAGTGCCTTCGCGTGCGACTGCTCGCGATAGGTTTCGTCAGAACGTCCTGGCCGTCCATGGAGCGAAGAAGGAGTACGTACCTACCTGGCTCGTGCTTTTGTGGCGGATGCCTGCTCATCCACACAGGACCCGCTCACTCAATGTACGTACTTGAGGCGGCATTATGGCATTTCCTTTGGGAAGGTGCGAAAAAATTGGAATGGTGAACTGGGAGGAAAGAATCATGGAGATTCCAAATCCCATCCATCAACAATTCGTTCTCGCCTGTCTTCCTCCTTCTTATTGCCCGCAACAATGGTTAGCAATCGGTCGTTTAGAAGCATCTCGAAATTACATTCTATCGCGTCATCTGCTATCGACGTCCCCCGTGCCCACGGTGTGTATCTACATCACTCAGTAAGCAAAACACGAGCGTTCGGTGAGAACACGTCCTCCGTCCTAGCGGGCAAAAAGCATGTCTCGACGTTGGCCTGATTCGAACAGACGCTCCCGAAGGAACAAGATTTCTAGTCTTGCGCATTAGACCACTCTGCCACAACGCCAGATGAGGAATCCGCTTTCAAGCGGGGATGCTGGAAAGGGCGCTTCCATGAGCCCAAGGATGGGACTTGCGTTGTGTGGTGGATTGGGGCTTCGTTTGGAGAGGGTTGTGATACACTCAATAGGGCGGTGAAGAGGTAACGCTCCAAAGGGACCCATGTCTCCTCTCCTATGCTAACTGGCGTCGGAGCTTAGTATCCTTTTTCGGAAGAGGGCCGGCTTGACCTTCGGCTCCGACAGCTTCGAATAATGGCGATTCGTCCGGCCGGCTGGCCCACTCCCAAATGTCTTGAACCGATCTTGACGGGGCCGGCCGGGCATCATCCTGCAACATTGGCGGCCGGCGACGCAGGTTCGGTCAACACAACTCCCGGCAGCCGCCCCTGTTTGGTCCAACGAAACTTGACGCAGCATCCCGCGGATTTACGGACTTGCGGGTTTCTGTACCCCGCCGGCAACATGCCGACGATGCACCCCGCGATGGCAGTACCCCACGTCCTCATGATAGGAAGAGAACGATCAGATCGAGCCAGCAATTATTAGCTTGTTCAGTGAGTGGCTAAGTCCCGGCAAAGTATAGGAACCTGATTATGTGTCGATTGTATCCGTTCGGGACTACTTTTTGGCCCCGAGAGCTATGGCCATCCGTCAGAAAGTGTGTTTCGCCCATCCTTCACCGTGTGCCGAGGGAGCTCTGATACGTGACGACTCATCCGGTAGGCTCATTCGGCACTTGAATTGAAGGAAAAGGATGTTTTGTTTTATTTCTCAGTCGATGTATGGTGATACTAAGAAGATGATAGGCAGCTCCAGCCTTGGCACGCCGGGCCTGTCGGGATTATCTTGAGAAACATCCTAGTGCAAGCCAGGACTTTCTCCAAACGCCTCGACCCCCGAACCGCCGTCTGAGTTTCGGCACCGCGCCATCTGAAATTACACCATAACAGCGCCCAAGAATAGGGGACTTGCAGCCACCACAACTCCTTTTACGCCGGACTCTGACGCCTCCAGCGCAAGTACCGAGTGTGCGTGACGTCCGATGGACTGTAGTGGGGTAGTGCGGGGGAACAAACATGGCCAAATCACCCATCCAACGGCATTTCCGCCGGTGAGATGTCAGCTCCAAGTCTAAATATAAGGCGGCTTTGTCCCTGCTTGCTTTACAAGCGACACCCGACGCCAAAGCTTCGTGCCAACAGCCAACCTTTCTCTACAGGTCTTCGCAGTCACAGCACCGACAAGCTACGCCCACCATGCCCGACCGGAAGATCCAGCTCGTCCGCCTGGCGCACGTCTTCTACAAGCACAAGAACATTGAAGAAGCTCGTAAATTTTACGACGACTTTGGCTTTTACGAACTCGAGCGCAAAGGGAACAAGACATTCTATCGAGGCTATGGTACCGAGCCCTTCGTGTTATGCGCCGAAGAGGCGGAGGAGGACGAGTTCGGAGGTCCGGCCTTCGTTGTGGAGTCTCTGGAAGACCTTGAGTACGCGTCCAAGACATTGCCAAGCGCAACAGAAATCCATGATCTCAAAGACGTGCCGGGCGGCGGTAAATGTGTGACGTTCAAAGATCCCGTCGACGGCTGGCCACTGCATCTGGTGTACAACCAGACGCCAATTGAGAAGAGGGATCCAGGATTTCCGAATCTCAAGTTCAACTTCGTGAGCATAACATATGAGGACATTCAGGGAGCTCATGCTGATCAGAAAACAGCCGGAAGAGAAGCATCGCGATGTCAACAAGAAGCAGCGTTTCACCAAGCGCCCAGCACCGGTTCACAAGCTGGGCCACTTTGGTGTGTGTCTGACCAACTTTGACAAGGCATACGAGTTTTACACTAGCAACTTTAACCTGTACCCAAGCGAGGTGAGATTTTCAGCCGTGCCAAGCCAGATTGCAGCCATCCTGACATATACGATGTGCAGCTCGTCCACGCCCCTGACAATAAGGACAAGAGCGTTACCGTGTTTTTCCGCCTAGCACGTGGCAAGGAATTTGTCGACCACCACTGCTTCTTCTTCCTTGAGGGCCCCAAGTTCCACGTCCACCATTCCTCGTTCGAAACGCACGACTTTGACACCCAGGTGCTGGGCCACGACTGGCTGAGAGAGCAGGGTCACAAGCTTTGTTGGGGCGTAGGCCGCCATATAATGGGAAGCCAGATCTTTGATTATTGGTGAGTTAGCGATGGGAACCCCGGTGGCTATCTGATAGGTGGAAAACGGCATGGAAAGCTGACAGGAGAACAGGTTCGACCCCTCCGGTTTCATCATGGAGCACTACGTTGATGGGGACCTGCTCGACGACACGGAGAAGACGCACCACACTCCCGCAGCGCCGGATAATCTACACATCTGGGGTGAGTTAGAACCGTACCCGAGAGATATAACCTATGCTAACAGATGTGGTACAGGTCCGGAGGTGCCTGCGACTTTCCTGGCGTGATAGCAGACAGAGTCTCAGTGTCCTTCTTGTAGCAAGAACATGTATTGTAGTGCATATAATTGCGGCACAAACTTCTAGCAATCCATGGGATATTTTGACCGCCTTGCACCACTTCGAAATATGATGGCATACAGTGGTCCACCCTCGATTCGGGGAATCTGCCGCATCGTTGCGAACATTGAACATTGTTGGAGTGCAAAACTCAGATTCCTACACTTTCTGCCTGTGTCTTACTTGATCTTGGAGTTTACAAGCTCTGGCTCACCACACGCAGATACCAATACAGGAAACAGCCTCGCTCTGGCCGAGCATCTCTTCGGTGAGGTACTAGTTTTACGTCACTCCGAGGAAGATGAGACGAGACGGGGAGTGGCTTCGCTGTGGCTTCGCCCCGATCGACCAGCTGACGAGCACAGGCCGATTGTCGAGCTGAGAGCTGGCTATTTGGGGGTGCCGCGGTTTCTAAAAGTTGCCAATCTTTCTTTGCGGCTGCGCTCTAGTACTACTATTCTGAGGAAACCTGAGGTCCCGAAGAAAAGAGATTCCCGGTTCATGACGCATTGTCAAACATCCACAAAATAGAACCATATCGAAGACCTATGGCAATATCATCTCGGAAGTATCGGTCGATATCCGACCCTCGGACGAAATCAGTTTCCAAGCGACGGTCACATACCCATTTGATGCACGAAATTCGCAACCAAATCTAGGAATAATTAGACTTTCCGCACCTCCCCACGAACATCAAATACAAGCAAGGACTGCATTGAAGTAATCGACCGAGGTGCCTCAATGGCGGGGTTAATTCGACTGCACGTTGAAGCGATGAACATGTGCCCCTGCACGACGAGGCAAGCTTCTTTACAGTAGAGGAAAAGTGACTAACGAACCCTTGTCCTAGTCTTCCCGTTTAGCGTCGCATTTTCCATCGGCACTGCCTCCCTTTTGCGGCACCGGTCGCCGGCGCAATGTCAAGATCCAACGGCCAAGAGGCCCACGTGTTCGAGCTTAAGCACTTCGACAGGTCTTCTCGCTTCCTGGCTGGCTGAATGGGCCTACAACAAGGAGGGGCGATTGACGAGCTGCTGCTATACTGGGGCGATGGTAAACAAGCTTCGGCTGTCTCGGTTGGCCCTTTGCCTCTTTGGGGCAGGTTTCACTGATTCAGGGGCGCATCGGCGCATTTGACAGCCATTGGTGTGCGGGGGTTAGGGTGATATTGCGGTCGATGATCACCTCGCCGCCTGCAGCTCCCATCGGCCAGCTTCACATCGCAACCGGGGTAGACGGAAAGCTGAAGCCTGAAAGGCCTCCCTCCCCCTCTTTGTCTGCGATCCAGTGGCACGTGTCAGACGTGGTTCGCACAAGATGTTCCTGAGCGGCCCAGGGGTGAGCCTTGGGCAACGAAGTCTTGATTTGCCTCTTTACTTAAGGTTGACGACTGCCACACCCATCATTAGAAACATGGTCTTTTGATTCCGCATCCTCACGCATCTCGCCGCAAGCCGTTCGCTCTCCAATCCACTCCGCACCTCCTTCTCACCCCCGGACAAGGACTACGAGCTACTCCGTGTACCAATTTCACATCACGATGCGCGCTGACACCGCATTTGTGTTGCTTGCACAGGCTCTCGCCGTCCAGGGCGTGCGGGTCGTCCAGTCCAACGACGACGGGTGGGCAGAGCTCTACGTTCGCTCTTTCAACGATGCGCTGAAAGCCTCCGGCCATGACGTTCTTCTCTCGGCACCTGCCGAGAACAAGTCCGGCTCCAGTATGTATAATCAAACTCATCCGAAGGTTCATTCACAAACGCGACGTCCACTAACACTAAATCCATCACAGGTTCCCTCGACGTTGAGCCGAGCCCGCGCACTAGCGCTTGCCAGTACAACAGCTGCGCAGCCAACAGCGGACCGGTCGGCTTCAATGAGACCCGTAAGGACCTCCGCTGGGTCAACTCGTACCCGGTAACATCCATGCGCTACGGTATCGAGCAGTTTGCTCCAGAGCAATTCAATGGTGCCGCCGTAGAACTCGCCGTCTCTGGCCCTAACGTCGGCTCCAACCTCTGGCTCCAGGTCCCTTTCTCGGGCACTGTCGGTACCGCTGTCTATGCTTCAGGCACGAAGGGCATTCCCGCCATCGCCTTCTCCGGCTCTTCGGATGGCACTCTCGCGTGGAACACACAGCCTGTGCCCGCGCGGAGCACGGTATACGCCGAGCTCGCGACGCGGCTGGTTGATAAAATTGTGAGCGGGGGCGCTCCGTACCTGCCGGAGAAGACATGGTTAAATGTCAATTTCCCGAAGGTCAGCGACACGGAGTGCAACGACCCGGACCAGTTCAAGTGGGTCTTGAGCCGGATCAACCCGGGGCTGCTGTCCGGTCCGGATGTGAGCACGTGCGGTGACGACGCGAGGTTGCCCGAGGAGAACACGGTTGTCGGTACGGCGGGATGCTACATATCCGTGAGCGTGGGTGATTCCAACGACAAGACGACGGCGTCCAAGGAGAAGCAGCAGCCTGTGCTGGATCGGTTGTCTGGCTTTTTGTCTTGCCTGCCTTGAATCGATTGAGAAGTTCCGTCTCTTGAACAAGCAGGCCGTGTATTAGTGTGATCCTTAATGAACACATGAATGATACAGATCCATGAGTGTTTTAGGCTGCGGGGGCGTCGACCGATCGCTGTCAGTTGCTTGCCCTCTGAGAGAAGAGTTTCAACAAGACTCGGTAGGCATCACTTCTGCGTGAACATACTTTGGCAGGGGAAGTCGCCACATACTATATAACTCCAGTAATGGCTAGTCGATACGAAAGCTGTATCCCACACACCCGTATCACGCCCACGACCCAGAACGGGATATGCTCACATCGGGCACAGAGGTACGACTGAATATTGATGCGATTTCTGGGTGAGTAATCTCCATGAAACCCATGGACGATGTCTAGTACAACCGCTCAGTGTACTGTTTATCATCGTCCTCTATTCCGATAGTATTACGTGCGGAATAATGCTGGGTAACCGCCTGATACAACATGACATTGTTTAGAGAGTAGTTCGGATATCGATAGGAACCTGGGACTTGTTTGCCTTCATAGCTATCGCCGCAGTCGCCCTTGAGCATGAGCTACCTCCTTTTTACGGTGTGGAACACCGTCCTCCTGGATTTCCTCGTGGATCCATGCCCTGCTGCTCTCCGACTTTGTTGCAACTATTGGCTCATTTAAATAGTCCTCTCCCCGGTCACTGTGACCACTGCAGCAAGCTTCAAATCATCAGATGATCTTATTTGCCAAGCGTCTATTTCTCTGTCTACCTATATAAAATGAGCCAGCAAGAGATGGGCTTGGCGGATGTCTCCTCTGAGCCTTTACTAGTCAGAGGGACATGGCCGTGGCTGGCCGCCACATTCACTACAAATTCAATTTCAAGTCGGTAAGAAGTGAGTTTCCTTCCTTCTACTTATAGTTTCGGGAATCAGAGACTTTAGGGACGAAAAGAGGGATATGCTGGAGTAGTCGTTCACTGAAGTTGTTTACAAATCGTACTTTTAATTACACAATCTACCGCTTGATCTTGCTTCCTGTTGTGACGTTATTCTAGACGGAATACTGCGTGAGAAACGCCTGATATGGTATGATATGATGTTTGTTATTGATAGGCCTCGACAGTACTCGCCGCACTGTACCTTGGGCATGTGCCATCTTTTCTTCATAACATAGACAGCTACTGCTGGTGGCTGTGGTGTCCATTGCTGCTTGGCCCTTTCTCACATCAAGGGGGCGATGTGTACTAATTTATACTGACTTCGCGATCACATTTACTGCCCCAGGCAATCGACGCAGAGGCACACGCTTCACATGATACATCTTGCCCCATTTCTTTAAGATCTCTATCTCAATGATCAAAATATGTGAGCTACATCTCGCTTGTGACTTTTGCATTTAGCGGAGTTGATGCCCAAGACACAGTAGAATGCCCTCAGCACTTGTGAACATAGATTCACTTTTCCAGGTCCATGGTCATGACCATACTCTACTACTCATTTCTATTCTCTGTTCTGGCAATTTTCGTGCCAGAAAATACCTTGGAGACTGATTGATCTGCTTTAACAGGGTATAGAAGCCGGTTGAATGAGGTCGAGAACTGGAATCCCAGCTCACACACCCATGCCCTAGGTGTTGACTGCCTTCCGACCGCTATTGCTGGTGGCACTGTCCTCCGACCACTATTTTTGGTGGTAATGATTCCTGCTTGTCCTTCTTCACAAGTCCAGGCGGCGATGAGCATCCTTTAATACTGAATCTGAGGCTCACTTTGGCTACTATGATACGGGACAGAACCTGGGGGCTGGTGCCACTCATTGAGACTCGTGCCTTTACAAACGCTGTGTAATCTCAGAGCAGGAAGCATATAAGACGACTCGCCCAAGTTTTCTCGACATGTCTCTTAGCTTTGGGCAATTTAATGGTCAATTCTCTTCATCCATCGTCTCAGCGAAGCCTCGGAAGTGGCGGGGTCCCGGCATGGGTGGACTCGGTGGCGGATTGCATTGCTTCTTTTGAGCCCACAGGGAGGCGGCGATTGCGTGGCTTGATCGACTTCAGGCCCCGTTGTGTATGATGCCGTGGTGATTGTGATGTTTTTGGAATCCATTGTTGAAGAACTGTGAGGCGTGTAAGTCAAAGGAATTATGCGAGCGTATGTTACACCTACTTGGAGCACAAATTTGATCTTGGTACTGGATTGAGAACGGTTATAGATGTGAACAAGTGTAATGACTGGAATTATCTATTTCTCCCAGTCATTCAATGTTAGCGGTGATGTATTGTTACTCCCATTTATCTCCTATACCATCGAAGTCGACATCTTTGGTCCAATTCCTCACTCAAGGTTGCCCACTTCCCTCTTTGAAAACTAAGCCATCTCCGAAAGACGGGAACAGACCGACCGCAATCCATGGTCGACGGAAAGCTTGAGAGGAGCCCTCGCTTTCATCCTGAAAGGTTCGTGTGATCATGGCCTGTTCCGAGCACTTGTCCTCTCGCTCATCCTCAGGTCATAGGCTTTAGAGACCGCTTTGCCCACTGGAGAGATGCTTATGTAGCCAGATCGTATGATAGAGAACTAGATGTACTTGTGGGGAAAGTCAAATAGCCTGTCCATGGCCGTCAGTCTGCAGCAAGTGGTGGTGGGATTCTGGGCCCCTCCATTACACAACCATGCCAGGATTATTACCTCGGAATGTAAGCCAATCCTTGACACCGATGTCTCTGAATCATTCGCAGTCTGAGGAAAAAGGCCTCAGACCTAGGGCATACCGTTCCCGAGCTGACTTCCTACTTCACGATAGGTTCGGAAATTGCTTTGGGATCGCTATGCATGTCTTAATGCTGACGGTGAACACCGCATTTGCTGACGCGCTTGGCGTCAGCGGCACCTGGACTACGTAGACTAAGGTGAGTAGTAGCCCGGATAAAACCTCGTGTAGGACTTCCAGATTGCCTTCGCTTTGTGTCCTGACTGTGATAGCTCTCAGGCAAAATTTTCTAAGGAGCGACCTCAGCGTAGTTGACGTTGCAAGATCATGTCACGATACATCGACTGTCAGCCGGTGCACCCGAACCCTCGACCGAAGAAGGTCATCTTGTTGAGCTTTGGTCGGTGAGTGCCATCTTTGAATGCAAAAAATTCCATGTTCAACAAGATCCATCGCTACAAAATAACGGGGCTTAACGGGATCGTAATAGAAACGCCACATTGGGATTCTACTACGCACTCAAGATCCTCGGCTACAAGCCCTACCATCAGCTTGAAGTCTTCAAGAATGGCGTACCCCACGTGCGCATGATGAACGACGCAGTCCGGGCGAGCTCCCAAGGGATCGGCAAACCTTTTACCCGTGAGGACTTTGACAAGTTTTTGGGCGATTTCAATGCCATCACCGACATCCCCGCATGGTTCCTTGAGGACCTTGTTGCAGCCTACCCAGACGCCAAGTTTGTCCTCACGGAGCGTGATCCTGAGGCGTGGAGGAAGTCCGTGGCCAAGACTTTCCAGCCACTGGGCGAATTTTGGCTGTCGCCTATGATTCGCCTGGTCGGATTGTTTGACTCGTATACGTACTACATTAGCAAATTGACCTACAGCTTCGTCTACGTTCTCTATGGTGGGTATCTAGGGCCTGACAAACAGAAGGCTCAGCGCGAGGCCGTCAAGGTCTATGAGAGACAGTGAGTACGAGAATGGATGGGTTTATTTCCGGGCAACTTGCTGACTTACCCCCAGCAACAGAATGGTCAAGGAGCTTATTCCAGCGGATAAGCTACTCGTGATCAAGCTCGAGGAGGGACTTGGATGGGACAAAATTTGCCCTTTCCTTGGTCACGACATTCCAGATGTTCCTTATCCCAGGGTCAACGAAGCAGCAGAGTTCCAGGTCATGGTAATGAAGGACATGATAGCGTCGTGGAAGAAGACTGCTCTCAAGGTTGGAAGCTGTCTTGTTCCCTTGGTTGGGGCATCGATTTGGCTCTTGAGGCGATCTTAGTTGGGCTCATCTCACCACCAACTTAAGCCAGACGCCCCCACGAAGTGATTGCAACGAAGCACCGCTGTATCGGATCGATTCAAGCACTATCCTGTCCGCAAGACTTTCTTAACTTGACCGTGAAGTTCGACTGCCTGGCAAAAGATGAGCTTTGCATTATTGTCCAACTCAAATTAAATCCACTCAGTATCAATAGCGATTATACGCACACAGTAATGGGGCAGCCTAGTGTCGAGTCCTGAAAACCCTACCTAATACTTGAGTAGAAGAGTTGAAATATTCTTGTAAATCTCAAGCAAACTGAGGTTTTTGCCGATGCAGGTCCGTGGCCCAGCACCGAAAGTGAGAGACGCACTGATCATGCGTGACCTTCTGGTGTTGAAGTCGTCCTCAGACTCGTCGAATCTCTGGAGCCACCTATCGGGATCGAGCGATTCCAAATCGTCGCCAAATACTGGATGACGGTGTAAAACCTATGTATTGGCGCCAACTATCGTACTAGATGGATGAAAAGGCCCGTCTGGTAACTGAAGCCCTCCATCTGGGACGAACCATTCTAGAAGAAAGCCCCTAGGCGGATGGAGGCGGAAAGTCTCCTTGACTACCGCACTGAGATACGGGAACTGCTGGCTTTCTTTCCATTCGATAGGGAGAGATAAAGAGCCTGTTTTTTCGGGCAAGAAATGGTTAATTCTAATGATATTATCTAAGGTTTTAAAATGAAATACAAAAGTAATTTCCTTGTAGATAACAATAGTAATGTAAAGCCATTCATCATAGCAATTAACCTCTAGGCTAGGCTATAATGTATAAAAGTTAATCCTGCTTACCCTAGTGTCTTATTGAGCCAGGCAAACTGGTATCTATTCCATTCCTGCCCAGCTCCAACTTGGACGTGATACCCAGCTGTTCTATTAAAGAACTTATAAGTTGCATTATCGCCGAGTGCGTCCTTAACAAGCTCCGGCTGGCCAGCGAAGAACCCCTCGAACTCGGAATCGACGACAAGGACGGGTACGTTGATCTTCTCAACCACGTTATCAAGAGTGTACTGCTTGAGCGATTCGAGCCACAGATACGGGGAATGCTGTTTGAAGCACCACAATCCGTGTCCTAGACCCCAGCGCATCGTTGTAGGCACCTGTGGGCTATCCAAGAGCGGCAAGGCAGCCTCGTCAAATTCCTCTTGCTTGCCCGCAGCCAGGAGTTCCTTCATGTCCGGGGTCAGCTGACTGGCGTATCCCTCGTAGACATCCCACACGCCACCATTGAGAATAAGAGCCTTGATCCGAGGCTCAAACGCGGCGGCACGAGCGGCTAGATACCCACCCATTGAAACGCCAACAAGGACCAGCCGGTCTTCATCGACGAAGCAGCCTTTGAGATTCATCAACTCGTCTATCACTGGCGTGAGAACCTTCTCCCAATCAGGGATGAAACCAATGTCATCATTGCGGCGAACAGTGGGCTGCCCTGGCCCTTCGTAGGTCATAACATTCCAGCCACGGGCCAAGGCTGGTACAACGAACGAGTGGTAGGAGTCTTCCTGGCTAGCATCGTATCCGTTGCCGATAATCAAGGTTGGCCGTTTGACCCCGTCGGCTGCAGATGTGTACCAGATTGCTTCGATGGTGAAGTTGTCTGTCGGGATCTGGATACGTACGCCAGGAACGGGCAGTGTAGCAAGCGCCTTATCAAACGCAGCGCGTTGCTCGAGCCAGAAGCCATTGATACGTGGGTCCGTCCAGTTCGCATGGTTGTAGAAGTCGGCCTGACGGTAGTAGCTCGATGTAGCGAACCAGGCTTCCCGGACGTTCAATGGATCATACGCATTGTCCGCATCCTCGGCTTGCTTTTTGGTGGATTGAGCCAACGCGTGGAAGGTCTCAAGCCAGCTGGTGAAATTCCCGGCCTTGACGTCTTTCGCTGCGGCCAAGACGTCGTTGACGTCGCCAGCCCCGAACATGGTATTTCCGAGGGTGAAGAGCAGCTCGAAATGGAAGCTTTCATCCTTGCTCAAGAGGATGATGGGATCCTCTGGCTCCTTTGGCGAGAACGATGGCCCAGAGTCGCGGGAAAGAATTGCGCTAGAAGCTACTGTTGCCCCCAGGAGAACAGCACTGAACAGGGAAGTTGACTTCATTTTGGAAGGCACTCAGAAGTAAGTGTAGAGTAGAGAAAAAATGGATAGAGTTACTGGGGACGGTGTTGATCATGCTATGACATTGTCGGCGATGCACTGCCTTTTATCTTCATTTGCCTCTTCTCGCAATCCTTTTCAGCGAGAGCAACGCACAACCAGTTTACACCTACACTATGTACCAGCCATGCATCGAGCCTGTTTGCGATTGGTATTTCCCCAGTTGCGCACTCCCGGGAACCATGAGGCTATTATGAATGACGCGGCGACTAGGACGGATAAGGCAATTTCTTTGCGATTGGTCGCCTTGTAATGCTCTGCCACTCTCTAGTTCCAATCACCCCACGGCTTTCGCAAGTCTCATTGCTGACACTGCACACAAGCCTGGCTGATGAGGAGACCTGGACTCAAAGTCAACGATCTATATTTCGTTCGCAACGCTATCTAATTTTCGCATGACGGTATCGATAACTCAGTCCCTGGATGCGACGAATCGCAAAAAGAACCGGCCGCGTGGCGACTCTCAAGCAGAAGCGACATCAGTCCTGTCGATCATTGCGCAGCAGACATGGTCAATCATGGCCCCTCAAAGGGCTGCTCGACATGTCGCAAACGACGTGTTAAATGCGACGAAGACCGACCAAGCTGTCGTGAATGCCTCCGGCTGCGACGGGTGTGTGGAGGTTACGAATCACAGAAAAAGACAGGCGAAATTCGGTTCAAGGACCAGAGCACTGGTGGAAGGCTCCTTACGCCGACATCACGGTTCAGGAGCCCTCGCATGTTGACAACGCCAGAATGGACAATGCAGGCTGTCGTACCAGCAAGGATTTCCACCAGCGACGAATCATTCGCCGTCTGCTTCTTTCACACCTCGATCGCGGGCTTAGGACGCAGCTTTCGCTCGACCCAGGGTTTCCTGGAGCCTCTTCTCCCTGTCGTATCCAAGGAGCATCCGGATTCTGTCCTCTCGACCGTCCTGACTGCCGTGTCAACGAAGCTGTGGAGCTTATGGAAAACCCCAACCAATAACTATCGAACGCCTCATCCTCCGTTTACCAGGGCGCTGAGTCGCCTACGAGCAGCTCTTAATGATCCCCTCGAGCGGTCAAAGGACAGTACCGTACTCAGCGCCATCTTGATGCATTTCTACGAGAGCCTCGTTGCTCGGTCGACGCACCAGCATACCATGCGTGCTCACCAGGAAGGGGCTCGTGCATTGTTGGAACATGGCGCCGAGAGCGTCCCAGAGTCGGATTGCCGCGCATACTTGAGGAGATACCTGCGGCACTGTGACGTGTCGACATATATGGAAATGCAACCAGAGGACACCTCGAGCCTGGATGTTTGGTTCGATGCAGGGTGGGACTATTCTACGCCGGCCAATCCGAATGCAGTCTTGGACCTGATCGGGCTCTCGATTGCCGATTTGCAAAGGAGACTATCCACCTTTATGTGCGGGCTGGCCAAGAATAACTTAGATGATCTAACCCTCGCGACTTGGTGGCAGGAGGCTTCGTCTGTTAACGCACAGCTCTTGAATTGGATTCAGCTAGTGCCGGCCTCATGGCAGCCTTGCCAAGGGCTCGAAGAAGACAGCTTGAGTTACTTTGGGTCCTGCGATATATACCCGACCGTCCAGATTGCCACGATCTGGAATGTATGGCGCGTTTGCCAGCTCATGGTCCTGCGGATGAAATTCTATCTGCTTGCGAAAGCGCCCCCCGAGGCGCTGCAGCAAACTATCTTGATCGCTACCAAATATTCCAGTTTTCCAGATCCAAATCACGGCAGGAAGTTGGTGGACTCCATCTGCCGGTCCATGCCGTTTTACCTGGGTAACCGCCAAAATCACAGAGGCTTGCACGACTTAGCGGACCCTGCCATCAGAATCCCCAACTACCACGACCAGAACTTTGACGAAGCTACACGTATGCAGTATATCCGAGGGGACGAGGCAATGAGTCTCTCTGATTATAAGCAACATATTCTGATTCAAGGCCCTTCGCACGCACTGCTTCACTTGAACAGCCTGATCAAAGTGCTGTCAAAGGAAGGCGGAGAACTTATCTGTCGTCAGCTGCATAGGGACAAAGTCGTCTGGATCAAGGAACAGTTCCTCCGGGTCTGTGAACTTAACGACCCAGTCAGTCGTTTTAGATAGTAGTAAATGACACCACCCTTGTAATAAGTCACGCTTTGGTATGGGGTGATGTTTCTTATTAGCTCCAGGTTCTTCGAAACCCTAAGACTCAACGTATTACGACCCAGCGGTTATTGATCAGTAATAGCCTCACTCATTAGCCATTAATATACTAACATCGATACTGGGCCCACGGCGCACGTATTGCCCATGCTTTTCGTGCAATGCCAAGTGCGTCTCGCGGGCTCGTCCTCTGGCCACATCAATCAACTTCCAAATGTCGGTATGCTTGGCAAGGAAGTGATATGATGCAGGCGACAAGTCACTTGGAAAGTGGACCCAAAGGAATAGAATACATAATGTAGTGGATAAGCAAAGAAACGCTTGGCAGGTGAGGCCAGCCTCGACGATCAAGCATAGAAGATCCATACTCAAGGTGCAACGCTTAGCTACGAGTCAGCATGACTGATGGGGCATAAGGTGAGGGCGAGTTAAGTGCAAAAGACTCTGCTACGAACAAGTATAGGAAGAACATCCCCTGAATTGGAGTCTCGAATATGTTGCAAATGGCCGCTGTCTGCCTAAAAGCTAAATACCTTCTTTTGAATGTTCGCCTGTAGAGTCGGGATTCGGGGAAGACTGTGGGAACGGCCAAGCCCGGGAGAAGATACGGCTCATTCCCCGCGCGACACCCGATCTTATGGTCAAATTTGGTCATGGCAGGAATCAGTTCCCCGTCATAGGCCGAGACGGCACTCCTGCTTTGACCGCGCATGCCGGGTTGTCTTCACATGGATGGTAATTTGCAACCTTTGGGCCCCAAATGGGACAGTTCATTGAAATGCGTGTACTTTCAGTGTTTCCATCCTCCAGAACTATAGCGTTTCGAACCCCCCTCATTGGGAGGGGGGGGGGGGCTCAATTGGGCGTGCCGGTCATAGCTCCCGTGTCTGCGCCGCCTTTGATGTATCTACAATAATACTGATTTTCCTCCACGAGGCACTCAATGCTCGCTCTGGCATATGATGCCCCTACTCCTGTACTGTTTAAGGCTGAAAGAATGAAATCTTAAGACACTAGTGCTTTATCTCGTCTTTACAAACCACTACAAATTGTATCTCGGCAGAGTTTGTGACTGGCCAGCTTTCCAATGCTCGAAAGCATCGACACATTCCTCCAAGGCATCAAATCCCAGAATAACTTCGAGGTAGGCCGTGTCAGCGAGAGTGAAACCATCGAGTGAAGCTCCTCTAGGTTCAGACCTTAGCCAAGCATCCCTTGACTCCTGAATGGGGCCATCTGGCAAATGATATGCACGCTGATTTGACCTTGCTCCCTGAACGTTGATGGTGGTCCTAGACTTTCGTAAGTTCTCGTAGATCTCCAACATGCCCAGTACAGTGTCTCTGGTCCCATCATGATATAGACCTGAGCTCTCCAACTGCCCAAGCAGCTTTCCCAGAACAGCGCCATCTTCTACCGCCATTGCTGCGCCCTGCGCTTGATATGGCAGTGTTGGATGGCATGCATCGCCAAGCAAGGCTATGCGGCCCTGTTGAAATCAGTGATCACTTGCAGATACTAGGTCCGTAGAATGATTACCTTCCTCCACGATTGCAATTCTTCGTGGTGACACAGCTTCCATTTGAAAACGGACGGGACACATGACAGCATTTTTATCAGTCTACGTCGATCAGGTCAGTAACAATACTCCAGTGTAAGAGAATTTTCACCGGACCTTTCATCCCAGCCGACAAACAAAGCTCGCATCTCCTCCACATCCCCAGGCGCCTGTCTCATATCTTTGGGTATGTCATCTGGGCATACAATGACAAGGTTGAATACCTGTCCACCGCCGATGGGATAAAGAACACAATGCTTATTCGGGCCCATTCAGCATTTGACTGTCTTATGCTCGATCAAGTCGTCTATCCGAGGGTCTTTCAAATCCTTCATCTGCTGCAAGGTCAAGGTGGCTCGATATGCAAGGTCTCCCGTCTCAGACGGTGGAGAGGGTCGGCCAAGAATCTGATCCCTCGATCTTGACCAGAGACCTCCGCGGTATTAGTAAGGACATGTTTTGCCAGTCTCGGATCAACGTCAAGAAATAGCAACTTGAAATGTGGGCAGACTGACCATCGGCACCAACGACAACATCACCCCTTACGATTTCGCCAGTCCCAAGGCGCACACTTGAGTTTTCGAAATCGATCGCCACTGCCTCCGTGCCAAGTCGTAACTCTGCGCCAGCCTCCTTGGCCGCGCTCCATAATACACCGTGGTAGTGTGGTCGAGCAATAACCCTAAGAGAGGGCCAGACTCAGCTTCATCAGCAACGCACCTCGCCACCTCGGGCAATAACTGACATCCAAAGATCGCCATAGGATTGCTTCATCTTCTCGCCGCCTTCCATCTGATACAAGACCTTGCCATCTTTGTATCGAAGGTAGTCAATTGTATCGACCAAAGTGGCCTTGTCTAGCAGTTGGGGTACGAGGCCGAGCTTGCGAAGGATCCGGGCAGCGTTAGGTGGTATCTGTATCCCTGCGCCGACCTATTGAACTCACACTGTCAGTAGCCCCCTCAAGTCTTCAGCTTCAAGGTGCATCGGAATGGCACTTACAGGCTGTAAAGCAGCAGCTTGTTCGAGAACTACAACTTCGAGGCCTTCCCGACGACAGGATATGGCGCAAACCAGACCACCGATTCCGGCACCAATAATGACCACCTTCATTTCGATTCCAGCAAACTTACATGTATTTCAGGTATGGGTGTTCACTCATGAGGTGCGATCGAAGATGTCTGAAATAAAAGGAGCTGTGCTGCGTTCCCGAGCACGCATATATAGGACGGTTCCAGCAAAACCAATTCCTCGTCACAGTGACGCGTAAAGCTGATGGAAACGACTTGCCAAAGGGGGTAATGCTGACCGATGTCAGAATGAGCTCGGAACGATGGGTTGACCGCCATTGACCGAGCTTTGCCGATGCGATAGCTAACCGTAAGACGACTGACCCCATGACCATCACCCGCATTCTTCAAAGCTTCATCCCTGCAGTACTCGAGGGAAGGCGTTGAATGATCCTGCAAATCTGCCAACAAACCTGTTTGACTACGAACTTTCTCTGGAGGTTTGTAAGAAAAAAGGCTTCCACATCGCACATCCATGTGTCACATGATGGCAGAAACTATTACCTCGTTGCCGGCACAGAGGTAAACATCAAAATTTGGGATGAAAAGACCATGCGAAAACCTTAAGTTAGCGGTAATTTGAATACTTTTGTGTGCTCTTATTCTCCGTTCTATAGCCAGCGACCGGAAAGACTGGAGCATCTGTTTGTCCGATCAAAGACAGCCCTTACGAATAATTGTGCATACCTTAGGCTGGGAAAACCTGTCACCAGTTTCATGGAAACAAGTTTCATGCTAGGTAGAATCTTTGAACACGCTCCGGCAGACTCTTGAATTAGTCATCAAATAAAACTACATATGACTGCATGTGGCGTCTCGCATCGCTGCATCAGCTCAGTCGAACGCTCGTAACATAAGCACGCTTACTGCATGCTCACCTGCACTGCGTCGATTGAGACTTCAAGTTGCTGATGGCATTACGAGTTTCCCTGCATCCTCAATTCTGCCAGTCACAAAACCGAGAGGAACGTTTGGACCCCAAACATGGAGTGAATCTGGTGCTTCTGGAGACCGGGTAGCTTCAGTGTTCTCGTTGACCAGGTCTCCATCGCAATAATGTTCAAGAATGTTTCCCGATATATCAAACCTATGGCGAATATCCCGTTATTCCACCCTTCGGCACTTGTTCCTTGGAGTCTTGGGGATCGCGTTCATGCTTACCAGTAGTCAAATAGTTGGCTGCCCAAGACATGCCGTCCAATTCCCCAGCAGTTGGTGTAACCCTTCTTCAAAAGCCACTCGTGGCCGAGAGCTTGAGTATCCATATCATTAACCTCGAAGCTAGCGTGATGAACAAAAGGCGTCTGGCTAAACGGATGGGCGCCGAGGAAAAAGCTCTGGGTCCGTGATCAACAGATGCACCAAAGATTACACGGCTTTGCCACTTACATGGTGGTCAGTGAAAGTGGTTCCTCTATCAATGTGCATGAAGCAAGTCGTGTCTTTGTTTGTCCGAGGGTCGAAAACCGCGTCAGTAGGCACTAGGTTCATAAGGCCAGTGTACCACTTCAGCGTTTTCTCGTAGGTGTCCTTGGGGACCATGAATCCATAATGCCCCAGCTTGTGAATTGGACTAGGCCCGTAATTGAAGCGTTTGAAACGACCTTTTCTTGGCTTTTCGTCAACCAGATTGGTGGGGGGACTCTCGTCGTCAGCAATCCGGCTTTTGTCCACATTGCCAACATCGCTTCTTGGGGCCTGGCCGTGAATGAATCCAACATAGTACCCATTCGGGTCGACAATGTCTACTCTTTTACCACCTCCAGGACCTTTCTCGCCGTGAATGCCTGTAGCGTCAGGGTGATTCGCAGCGACCTCAAGGTCGTTCTCGTTCTCCACGACCCAGGTTGCGCCAATAAATGCGCGACGTGAGCCGGGAGATCTTTCAATTACATAGACGTACGGGTCAACACCGAAGCCGGCAAAATAGACACGTCCGTCCTGCCGAGCCAACTCTTGAAGGCCAAAGTCTTCAAGGAATTGGGCTGCCTTTTCGACGTCGACGTGCTGATACAGCACTGAGGCCAGACGAATGACCCTAATCTTCTGTGGTGATGAAGCCATGGGTGCGACACGCGACTAATGATAAGCTGGATGGGTTTACGGACAGTGAATCAGATTACGTGCAGGCTCTTGGATACTCAAAATGGCTGGTCATATATGTAGCGCAATGCACTAGATTTCCCAACGGGATTTCGCGGACTTATTGACCGATGATGTGCCGCGGCCTTGAACGGCTTTACCGCGAATGCCGCCTGGCTATTTGACCTGCATCTGCCGGAAGACACGGGCTCCTGCTGCCAAGGGACTAACTCTATTTGACGGTTCTTCCTTTCGCTATCTACAGATTCCGGAATGAGAGATCCTCACCCGATTCTTTACTCGGTTGCTCTTTCGATTAATTGCTACAGGCTGGGAAGTCTTCTTCCATATGCTCACCTAATTGCTCTTGGCGACTCACTGTTGACCATGTCTTTCAATCGACTTGTTCATTTTGAGGAAGATGGGAAGATTCACTATGGTGATATGATCGACTCTAGTGATGACAAGGGCTTCGATGTCTTGGAGCTGGATGGTAGCCCATGGCTAGGTCTAAAATCAACTGGTCGCAAGGTCAAAACTGCGAAGGTACTTCGTGCACCTTGCCCGATTCGGCATTTACTCACAATGAAGACGCTGCTTTTATGCCCCATTGAGGCCTGTCCCATCATTATCTGTGTAGGGCTCAACTACAAGCAACATGCAGAAGAAGCAAAGGTATGCATAATGCCCAAGTCCTGCCCTTGGCCCTCACACAGTGTAGTGTTCCCGAACTGAGAAAAACTTACTTACGTATCGACGCAACGTCTAGTCAAAGGTGCCAACCTTTCCCGTCATTTTCACGAAGCCTAGT
This sequence comes from Colletotrichum paranaense, assembly GCF_030867605.1. NCBI lineage: Eukaryota > Fungi > Ascomycota > Sordariomycetes > Glomerellales > Glomerellaceae > Colletotrichum > Colletotrichum paranaense. The sequence continues at coordinate 2,982,985 of NW_026848961.1, read as the reverse complement.
GATGCTTTGGCGGGGCCTTTGGACGATATCAAAGTACATCCAGACGCTCAGATTCAACTGGACTACGAAGGAGAGCTCGTGGTCATCATCGGCCGCGATGCCAAAGACGTCAAGGAAGATCAGGCTCTCAATTACGTATTGGGATACACAGCTGGGAACGACGTGTCTGCAAGGAACTTTCAACTGCCAGATGCCTCTGGTGGACAATTTTGTTATGCGAAATCATTTGACGGTTTTGCACCTGTGGGCCCCGCAATCTGGTCAACCGAGTCGGTGCCAGATCCCCAAAAGCTTCATCTCACGACAACTGTCAATGGGGAGGTGGTCCAAGAGACGGGTACAAGTGACATGATTTGGTCGGTAGCCCAGATCATTGCCCACCTCTCTCGAGGCACGACTTTGCGGAGGGGAACAGTGATCATGACAGGCACTCCCTCTGGCGTCGGTTACTTTCGAGGCGCCTTTCTCAAGGACGGTGACTTGGTAAAAGTAGGGATCTCTGGACTGAAGAGAATCGCAAATTGGATCGTCTTTTGACGCGCAAAAGAACGGGATACGAAAGAGATGTCTGCGACGTTGTTCAGAGGCTCGACTCGAAGCAGTTGAACCCAAAACTATCACCGCATAGATATTCCAACTGCACAGGGGAGCACCAGCTATAGCACCCCTCAGACGTATTTGCGAGGAGTTGTGGTATCTCGCCCACATTTTCATCCAAACCCAATTCGATGTCGAAAAGTTCCCTCGGAGACTGGCAAGCGCCATGTGGCTCAGACGCTCCGTCATAGACAGATCCAACACCAGACTGTCGCATACCCGATCGAGTTTTATTTGTGGCTCTGAGTGACTCATTGTGCAGATTCAAATGAGAAAAGTAAATCTTGCAGTATTTTCTCAATGAGGATTGTTTCTCGAGGTTTCTCTTATATTCTATTGACTTGGAAGTCATCAGGCCTGCGAGAATCGGCACCATTAGAGTGAATGAATGGTCTCGATATAGAAACGGATGTACTCACCCAGCAGCACAGAACCTAGCTCCCAGAAAGTAGCAAAGTGGGAAAGAATTAGGGCTGAAAGCTCTTGGTTGCACGATGAACTTAGTGACCGCGACGAAGACGTTGATGGATAGGTGCGGGCAGAAAGAAGTGTTCCGGCGAAGAATGGGTGACTGAAGGCGATGTATTCGGGGTGCCAACGGTTGAGGATTCTCGAATAGTCATCTCCGATCGTCGCAACACCCGACGCCGGTGTTGCTGTCAGAACTTGTAAACACGCTTGAGTGTTTGCCAACATTAGATGCATGCCAATAATCCAATTGGCGTTCGCAAAAGTCCTGGCAGTGAAGACAGGCGGCTTAGTTTCCAGTCCATATCTTCGAGAAACTGCAAGAGAGAAGTAAGTTATTGAGCTAGCGAGATCGCTATATTCTCGCTGAGACTTCTGCTGGCCTGAAGCTGCCTCGTACGCCAAAGCCATCAGATAGTTGGCCACGAGGAACCACGCTCGCTCGTCTTTGTTCGGAGAGTCGAGCAAGACTCTCCAAACCTGTGTTGGATTAAGTGGAATGACCGGTGACTCGCATGGGTTGTTGGAAAACCACGCTTCATCGCTGACCGGGAGACGCACAATGATCCTTTGGCTGTTGAGTCCTCGCGGCCTCATTGAGAGGATTGAAGCGAACGTATCGATCTCCCATACGAGCCAAAATGCTCTCCTACGCTCCTCTTCTGCCGACCACTTTGTGGACGCCATTTCATTGCCGCCGTCTTCTTCGTCCATACAGCAGACGTCGAGGTCGTAAGCTAAGCGAACACATACCCCGGTGAGTATCCATGCTTGATGACTTGGGCCGGCCGTGTAGAGATAAAAGGCCAACAATACACACCCCTGTAAATATTCCAACGTTGTTTCGCTATCGGACGATCGCAGTCGGCCGTAATATTGAATCGCCCATTCGGCGAAATTATCCCCACGATTCGGTGGTGACAATCCCTGGAAGTACTCATTATTTGAGTGTCGCGCGGCGAGAGCAAAGATACCATATAACAGAAGGCCCTCTTCCAGCGACACCTGGAGTAACCTCTCTTTATGGAAACTACCATCGACAATGTACCTGGCGAAGAAGTTTGGTCGATGAAGCAATGGCAACCATGCTTGAATTTTATCGAAGTACAAATTGACGAGCTCTGTTGCCACTTCAGTAGGTATCTCGGTCCGGTATAAATTCTTTTCTGTGCTTTCTCCAGCACCTCTAGCTTCGATTTCGACTTTTCGATCAGCTCTGGGCTCGAGACAATGGCTTGTTGAGTTGGCGGAAGTACAGCCTAGGGCCACTATGGCGTCCTGCTCCGCATCGTCTCGACAAGTCCCAACTGATCCGGAGTAACTAGGGCTCGTAGCAATTGATTGATCGCTGCCTTGCTCTCTTCCTGGAGATTGGCCCGTAGAGCTTTGGCTTTTTGGAGTTTCGTCGAGTCTGGATTCAAGAAGGCTAACAAGATGTTCTATCAGAGGCTTAGTACAAACACAATTGACGTATTCGGGATGAAATTGGGTCTAACCAAGTCTTTGAGGGTCTATCACGTTTAAATCCTTCTGTTTTGCGGGCCGTTTTCGGAATTCGGGGGCTTTCCTTTTTGTCGGGAATGTACAAGACCCGCCTGTTCTCCGACAGAGACCGCAGATGGGTTGCCGCATATCGCCTACAGGTTCAAGATCAGTGACGTGGGTAGAAACGTAGGGAAATTCAGAAGTCCTTGCATACACCTTGTCTTCTTGCTGCGTTGGAAGAAGTCAGTACGATTAAGCCGGGAAGAGTAGGAGAAACAGTGATGTGACCTTAAGTCATACTCTGTAGGCGGCGACTTACCGTCGGCACTCGATACAAGCGCGAAATCCCCTCTCTGGGGGAATAGCTGCAATGATATTGCTGTCTTTTGAGACCCGGGCATCTTTTGTCGGTCCTAAGCCAGTGATATTTGCTTCGGCCTCCATCTGGATCAAGCCTGTGCAACGATAACGATGCTGGAGGAGACGTTCGCGACTCTAGAATTGCAAGTCGTATGCAGTCAGGACAAGAATAGCCCCGGAAAACGTAAGGCTTTGGGCGATATGGAGTGGATGTAAACGACGCTTAGAGGACGACGATGAACATGTCGATGTATGAATGAAGCAAATTCATGTAGCTTGGAGATGTGCCCCGCTGGCTACCCCAGATTCCAGGTGAGGGGCCGCCCGGGGTTTACGGGATGTGATGCAGGGGCTGCTTGGGCACAGGTCGCTTCAACGGGAGCTAGACCGGCAACGCATTCCTCATGGGGTAATCAAAATCGACCCTCTTTTACATGTATCATCTACCTTGGACCTAGTACACTTTCAAACAAGTTATTCAACTTCAGCCATCTGTGATGCTCCGGTCTTCTCCTGACACCCTCTCAGCATCTGCAAGCCTGCATGGCACGCCTCAACATGAAAAGGTATTGATAGTATGCAGCTGCTGACTGAAAATGCCATTATACGGGAACATGTCGAGATGATTGCTGAGAACCTCTGAGCTTTAAAGTTTCTGAGATGGCCACACTAGGTACTCCGTACTTAGAACTCAGTATCTGTGTGGGGACGGTCAACCACGGCGTTCCGAATTGCCGTCCTTGGGGGGCACGTTGACTAGGCACGTGCGGCCAAGTGAAGGACCTTGGACAAGAGTTCAGCCGGATGAAGATCACCGCGGTGGACGCCGGCACAGTGAGAGCGGTCGACAATATTCTCGCCAGATCGAGGTGCTAATGTACAAAAAGCCCAAAGTCATCTGAGGAAAACATTGTCGTCATTCTGAGCTATGTGACTTTCACCCAAGGATTTGCTAGTCGGAATCGAATTATTCAATCGCGTTAACCATGGGCTCGACAATTGTACGTCGAATTTTGTTGCTCAACTGCCTGGTTCGACGTTTTTATGACTGATGATTCAGCAGGTAATTGAGCACCACGTACCAGTCTTGGTCGTTGGCGCTGGTCCCGCTGGGTTGCTTCTGGCACTGCAGTTGGCGAAGAATGGTGTTCAAAGCTTGATAGCTGAACGAAACCTAGATTCAACCAAATGGCCAAAAATGGATATCACTAATTGTAGAAGCATGGAGCTGCTAAGAAGACTCGGGATTTCCGATGACTTGCGGACTCAAGGCGTCCCACAGCACTATTCTTTCAACGTTCTCTTCAGTACGAGCCTCTCAGAGCATGGAGAGCTCATTAGCAAATGGGTAAGCTTATGCTTGTCCGGCTACCCCTACTAGGTCAATAGCTTTATGTTTCTCACGAGAAAGCAGGATCTTCCTTCGCCAGACGAATGGCGCCAGCGTATCCATGCTTGCAATGATGGCTCCATGCCAAGGGAGCCATACCAGCGCTGTAGTCAGGCTATTTTTGAAGCCTGGCTAAAGCGTCGCATAGAGTCCGAAGAGCTAGTTGAAGATCATTTCGGTCTCAAATTCGAAAGCTGTACGGAAACCTTCGACGGGGTGAAATCGGAACTCGTCAACGTCGTCACAGGAGAGCGGCACATGGTCACCAGTCAGTATCTGGTCGGCTGTGATGGCGCTGGCAGTAGCGTCCGTCGGCAACTTGACATGAAGATGATTGGTGGTCCTGTGTGAGTCAGCATGGTTTTCCGTTGAAGACTAGCAACTGCCAGTCTCTAATGCGATATTCTCCAGACCTTCTGCGATGTATCTCATTCATTTCAAGTCGCGAGATCTCACGGCATTGCACAAGCAAGGTCAATTCTGGCACATCTTCTTCACCAGCGGCAGCGTCATAATATCTCAAGACGAAATTGATACATGGACAATCCATCTTCCCATATCTCTCGACACTGATTGGAAGTCCCTTGATCCAACAGAGTCCATATACCGAGGGCTGGGCGGGTCTTTGGCTCCTTATCCTATCAAGGTGGACGAAATCCTCGTTTGCAGCTCGTGGCGCCCAAACATCGCTATTGCCGAACGTTTTGCTTCTGAAAGTCTCAGAGTGTTCCTAGCCGGCGATGCAGCTCATCAAAACATTCCCACTGGTGGATACGGCATGAATACGGCTGTTGGCGACGTCTTTGATTTAGGATGGAAACTATCGGCTGTTCTCAATGGCTGGGGAGGGCAAGAATTGCTCCGCTCCTACGAAGTCGAACGAAGACCGGTTGCAATTCGCAACATCGAACGGTCTGGTCAACATTTTCAAGTTCACCAGACGTATGTCAATTGGGTGGCCGACGGAGGCTCAGATGTCCTTTTCAATAGGGAGGAGCGTAGACTTCTGTTTAACCGCATAAAGGCACATACCGAGACCCACCAAGGTGAGAACAAGGACCACGGAATCGAAATGGGATATCGGTACAACGCATCGCCTGTCATCCTCCAGAACGAAGCTGGAGAAGGAGAACAGGAGCCTTCATGGGATCCGCGAACATTTGTGCCATCCTCATGGCCTGGTGGGCGTGCTCCTCATGTCTATCTTCGGGATGGCAAAACCAGTATTTTCGACCTGTTTGGAGTAGGATTTTCAATCATTGACTTCACACAAGCTGGGACCTGGAGTCAAGAGTTTGAGGCAGCAGCTGGAATGCTCAATATCCCGCTGACGAAGGTTCATTTGCCCGGAGAGATCCAGGCTAGGAAGGTGTGGGGTAGAGATGCGGTTCTCATCCGTCCTGATGACCACATAGCTTGGAGGTCACCACTCGACAAGAAGAGACCGGATATTAGAGTAGTCTTAGAAATTGCATCAGGGAGACAACGGCAGACACTTTTGAAGAAAGACTGCGAATCTTCTCATTCAATGGAGGGTATCAAGCAGCACGGATTTACATCAACCTTGGGCAACGTCGCAGACAACAGAACTGACCTCCTTGCCCCGTTTCAGCACTGAAATATTGCTAGACTCCCAGAATTCCGTAGCATACCACTCTATTACTAGGTTTATGTCTCAATTGCCATGAGAGCGATCAACATAATCGCATCATGAGCTTTGTGAAAACAGCAAGCGCTCCTCTACGTGTCTGTTCGTCAAAGAAATGCCATCCCAGTACCATGATGATTTTCTTCTTCCTTTCTTCGTTCAGCGCTCCCGTATTCATCCCTAAAGCGATCCAAGCAACGCCAACTCCCTTGTGTAAAAGATGCTGTCATGACCGGTAACAAAGACGTGCATCTCGCTATACCCATAAAATAACGTTGGCAGCACGCAGAAGTGTGAAATGCAATCTGGTCCCAACGTTGTACAAAAGTCCGCTATGAATGACACCATCTAATACTGCCTGCAAAACTGTGAATACCGATCTGCTAGATATATGCTTCCAAGAACTCACTTGCGACCCGACGATCTAAACGACACAGTGAACTCAGAGCCATCCTTTAAGTGAGTGACTTCACGCGTGAGGTCGTCAACTTGCTTCATTGTGGTCTCCAATTTCTGCACAGTCTCGACAATGGTTTGCTGATGAAGATCAAGTCGGTGGCAGGAATTGGAAAGATTAGTGCCCATCGGCGTGTTCTCCTGGAGGTTCTTGTAGTGCGCCTCCATCGCGCGGAATTCCTGGGTCTCAGAAAGTAGGTGGTCGAGCTTCAGATGGATATCGGTCAGGGATTTGTCAATTCCGCTGCGCCATTTGCGAAACTCCTCCACTTCGGGATTGGCAGTAGGAGATGCCGGAGCCTTCGATATGTTCTCTGCAAATCGGACATCAGGCCACTGGACCCTGCTCGTTTGTACCTAGAGTGACACGTCGTAAGTATCGCGCCGCTTGAACAACAGAGCTCATTAAATACCAGAGGAGGGACAGATCGAGCCCCTGGAAACTGTCCCGGCATCTTGGGCCAGTCTCCCATTGCGGCCTCCCGCTGCCGCTTGTTGTTGGAGACTTGGCGGTCCATCGCTCTTTATGCGGTCGCAAACGACCTCGGACCGGCCGGTAAATGCTTCGCGTCGAGTATGATACTTCTCAGTGTACAGGATTCGTGCAGAGTCAACCAGTCTCGCGTGTTGCGCAGTTGATAATGATGAGTTGACAGAAGCTTTTTGCTATCTTGCGGGAAAGACTCAGTATGGATTTGGTAGGAAGGATCGTGGGGATGGAAGTAATGGAGAAAATTGAGTTGAGGAAAGGAAAGATTGCTTCTTGGACAAACCGGGTGTGGTTGTCTTAATTACCAGAGCCGGCTTGACCTCCCATCTCGCAATCCAGAGATGAATACACGTCTGGCAGGTGCGGCACCGGCATTATGGAATATCTATAAGATGCGTGTCCCACTGAGTCCTGAGTCCTACTTTCCCACTCATTTCACCTTTCTTCTTTGTGTATCTCGTGATCGTACTCAGCCTGCGCAAAGGTGAAGTCAATGGTGGAGTGAGGCCTCACCAAGGCCCCACAATTACCCCTTTGGACCAAGACGGCGAAGCGAAGTTCAGACGAACAAACGGCAACTTCCTTTGCTGCCTACGGAGACAGACGGGCCGTAAACGTAAACATAATGCTCCGTTTAGCCGCTGGGTGTTCACCTTACTTTGGATATCTCCATTAAGTTTGATTCAAGACCTCGTATTTGACCGCAACAGGGTCCGATGTCTGTGTCACAGCCCGCCATCACAGTCTGACTCATTGTTGCAATAAGTGGAAGAAGAAAGAGTCTCGAATCACAAACAAGTCGGAGATATCCCGTCTCGGCTAGTTTGGTACCTTTGAGAAATCGTTAACTCGTCTTGGAAGCATAAATGAAGACCACTGATGACGTCTATTGAAACAATCACAGGAAGATTGTTCCTAACGACACCGGCCGGAACCCCAGACACGCCCGCTACAACATATAATTGAGGTTTATATATCCTCTGAGGCCAAGTTTACCCCGTGAAGTGGTTGATGAATGTTGCCGTATCCAACAAAAAGGAACTAAGCGAGCCATAATTACTCGAGTCAAGCTAAACTCTCGAACCAGGCTGGGCTTGGCTGTCGCTTGTCAGGTCGTCCGAATTGGGATGTCTGCTCATGCACAGACAAAGTTGACTTTGCCAGCAAAAGCTTACCAGACCAACGGTCAATGCCGTTGAAATCTCTCCACTTTCCGATTCATCAGAAGCTTGAATTCTCGAGAAGCCCAACTTGGGACCTGATTGGGGCTCTGGAAAACCGGCTGCTCAGCTTGTTTTTCGGGAGGCCACCGCCGAGAATCTAATTCGTGATAGCCTTAATCAGTAATCTTAAAATTCAAAAGATTTAGTTGAATCTTCTTTTGAGCTTGATTCTAATCTTTAGACTGCGACCCTGAAGGAAAATTATTTGTTCTTCTTTCGAATGCCCCCAGCCAGGGGCTTACTGTTACATTCCGTTTATCCGCCTGCGTGCACTGGCGTACTCATCGGAAAATGACTGGGACATCGCCATCCCATAAACTTCCGCATGCCCTACGATGATCCCTGTGAAGATGATTCAGGTCGTGAGCACTATCAGTAGGGCTGCCAGGTCAGGAGCCGGAGAGGTGGATACGACACCCTTCTTGAAGTGCCTTTGGTCTCAACAAATGTATGTTCAACTCGGTCTACGAGGACCGCCATTCCACCACCCACACCATCTATTGACCTGCTGTGGCTTTTTATCGTCGCCAAGGCTGTCTACCCGCCCTGGCTATGCTCTTGGCGCGTGCTATGAGCTGCAGATATCTCACGAACACTACCGCAGATGAGCCTCACCACACCAAGCATTGCGAATGGGGGCTTGCTGCTACTTGGCAGCGCTTGGCGCTTGGTTCTTGGCTTTCCATAAATAATCCTCCAAGCGCAAGTTCGCAGCAGATTTGCAAACGCCTGCACACAGCCACTCTAAGTTGTTTGTGCCACTGTGCTCCATGACTAATCTATCTTGTCTAATTTGCCTCTTGGTCTCAAAACATCTCGCTATCCTCTGGGTACGACTTCATTGTCTCTGGTATCATTTTGCCTTTGTTGATCACCCGGAGCCGAGATGAGAGAGTTGCCCCTGTGTTTACACTGGCTTAGTCTTTCGGCACCGGCTAGCCATTTCCCTGACCTTGAATTGGGCTGCCTACCTGTCACCTTGGAGGCTCGCGGATCCAGCCGACAGCGATTGCGAAGGCATGAATTGAAAAGATCAGACACAACTGCTTCTCGCCTCCCTCACTAGCAGCCTGAAAGTTGGCCCAACGCCCGTTTGTTGCCTTGAATCGGGGAGGGAAAGTGTGGTTCAAAACACAAACCCGAGTTCGTGCCGTGCGTAGCCCGCGCGCGCGCCGGTTGGTGTTGGCCGACCTGGACTAGGCGCAGCAGGGATCCGTGTGGAGGAGAAGCTAGTAAAAAATGTCCGAACACCAAAACAAAATCCCATTTGTAGCCGCAAAGCTTTGACTTGCCGGAGAGTGACATGTTCACAGCTGGAAACAAACTAGGTTGCCCTTGGCTAGGGCGGCTCGGCCTTCTCAGGTGGGAATGGTGGTGAGTTTGCTGATATGGCAGAGAGGGACTTATTTTCTGCTCTACAAGAGCGAGAAAGGCATCGCAGTAAAGCCAAAGTTACGGTATCTTCGGATAAGGAGGGCGGGAATTTGAGATGACGCGCAGCTTCAGGACTGCCCAACGTTTGGCTCTCCCCCATTACTTGTCTCGGCGAAGAGAGTCAAAATTGCGCCAGTTTGTAACTCCCATAAAGCTCCCATGATGGAGATCAATCATCAATCAAAGTGGATTCAAGTCCAGCGGATCCGATGATGTAGTAAAACACCGTCGTATTACATGTATCCTAATGACTCTTCTTGAGAGGGTCTCGCGAGCGAGGCGACGGCCGAAAGGTTAAACGGCGTAGTGCCGGTAACGGGTCCGCGGGTATACGCCAGCGGTGCAATAGTCAGTGAACAGCTAAACCGCAACCAGATGGAGCTGATAATACCACTCAACCGGGAAGCTGGAAGTTGCAACCTAGGCAAGTGGTCGTAGTCCTCGGGGACCTCCTTGCAGATGGTGCCCTCCGGCCCTGCTGCGTCTGTCCTGGCGTGACTCCACGGACCAGGTCCAGAAAGAAGGCAGTGAAAGTTGGAAAAAAGAATATTTGTATGTTCCAAAGGCAAGTTGGGAAAGGGAACGGGGGGTTCAAGGTTTGTTTCACCCCCGGACAGAGTTCGTCGCTCGCGGCCAATCCCCGCCGACGGCCATCCCCCCTCAACGACTGTCCTAAACTTCTGGACGACAGCTTATCAACCGGACTCAAGGCAATGCGTGTCTCAGGAAGGCCGCTGTAAATTCGGCCTACTCGATGGTGAAAGGCAAGTACAGCCCGTCTCGAATGTACGCGGGGACGTACGTCGTCTGAATTGTTGTGCCCCGTGCATGCCGAGAGCGACATCGAGATCAGTGTCTTGAAGCCTTCCAGCTCAGCACTCGCCAGCAATTCGCAGCTTGGTACCCCCTTGTATTCGAGGCGTGCGAAGGACAGAAGCTTTGGATGTCTCCTCGTATGTCGTCTCTTCCCTCCAATACGCACGCACTGAAACGACGTGGGCTAACCATCAATGCTCAGACCGCTAGAGGGGTTGGGCTCTGCAAGGCACGGTCGAAGCTAGAAGATGGTGAGGGATCATGACGTTCCGGGAGAAGGAAAACGAGGCGTAAATAAGAGTCATCGTGCTCCCGTACTTCTGCTCAGTTGCTCGTCCCGAGCGTGACTCTCTACTTCAAGGGCGTGCCAAGCAACCATGGGATAAGGGACCCTGATCACGAATACCACACTCAACAACTCAACATGAACACCTTCAACCCTCGTCGGGTCTCGTACCTCAGGCCGCCTACCACGGTCATTGAGGTTCGCGAGTCCTGGGCGTCGCCATACCCATCGCTCAGCTCCATCGGATACCCCCCTTCAGAAAGATCGGCCGACGAGAGGTTCGCATCTGCTGTCTGGAAACGCACATTCAACCATGTCGACTACGCAGCGTACAAGGCAGCCTGTGACGCTGAGAGAGAGGCGAAGCCAGAACGAGACCCCGATGTCTTCTCAACTACATCGAGTGGAACGCGTAAAGGTTTCTCAAGACTGGGTGCAATGCTCACCATCTACCCCTATCGCGATATGGGATGGCTTGTTACCATGGTTTTCATCGGAGCCGGGATCTGCCTCTCACTGAACGGCATTTTCAGCCTCATTCATCTCCTCGACCCTAAGCTTGACTTTCCTGGACGCGACACAGGAGTACAGGTCACTGCTACCTTAGGCAGCGCTCTGCTCGCTCTCAGTGCCTTCATGGGTCTGCTTGCTGCATTCAACGTCGACAGAGGCACTCTGGACCCGAAGAAAGATGCACCCGATGCTTACAAGCCAGCGCTTCTGGGCAGCGAAGAATGGGTCTGGTGGCCCAGCTGGTACGAATTCCGCAACATCTTCTGGCCAAGCTCAGCTTTCCGCGCCGGTATCCTCCAACTACTCGCCGGCTCCTTCTTCACTATCGCCGCGATCGCCATCCTACCTGGCGTCCTCGACCTCACACACCCCGACGCCTCCATCATCTTCGTATCTGCACCTCAACTTATTGGCGGCAGCCTTTTCGTGCTTGCCGGCCTACTCATGATCTTCTTGTCCCAGGACAAGTGGTACGTCCCGAAGCTGCTTGACGCTAGTTGGCAAAACGGATTCTGGAATTTGGTTGGCGCAAGTGGGTTTTTGGCTATCGGCGTTGTGACTTTGCTCGCAAAGACTGCGACTGTGGCGATTGCGTCACTTTTTCTTATGAGCGGACTCGGGTTCTTGATTGCCAGTCTGATCCAGTGGTACATCATTATGGAGTTCTACCCGGTCGATCCTTACGTAAAGGATCCGACGCAGGTGGCAGAGATTCCTTCGCAATCAATCTATTAACGACACTTTTATGAATTGGGAACAGGGGTTAACGGGGTTCAAGGTTGGGCTTTATACCAGACGTAAAACAGATTTTAGATACCGACTCAGATTATAATTGATGATTTAATGACTTAACAGAAAGACCATCCTCTTATGCAGCGTGACTCGGATGACAAACATGAAGGTGTTCAAATCGTGGTCGGGGTCCGATGACGCGGTGGATTCTCGAAACTGGGCGAACATTTTGATGCAACGAAATCCAACTCCTCACCATCTTGACTTTGACACTAAATTCAGAGAAAATGGTTTACAATAGCCACAGTTTCTTCAATTCACATCCAAGTCCGTATGTGCACAAGCTTCTCACAGAATCCATGCAGTAAGAGGAACGGACGATCGGTTGACAGCAACGCATAATGGATCTCCTGGTTATCCCCTACAAGCCATGAGACGGTCATTCGAAATCTGATCTTATGATCGATAAATGGTCAATGTTTCTACCTAAACCCGTTCTTCGCCCCGTCCTACCTTCTTGCCAGGCCTTTACAAAATTATGCCATGACCAATTTCCGCCCTTCACTATGCCTGTTCTCTAGCAAAATTGCCATGGGCTTTGCAAAATGCTCTCATTCGCCGCAGGATCATCATAACACCCACACGGGCCTCTTTACTTTTGAGCTCTGCGAGCGGCAATGGTGTAGAAAAGGCTGCCATCGTAGATTCCTCGGATATCTTCCTTGTTCATCCTACCGTCTGCCGGCCAAAGCATAAGATATGTAGCAAACCCTGTTCGTTGGTTATTATCGGGCAAGCGTCCATGTGAAGTACCAGAAGCAGACTCACACTCAAAGAATGCACCGCCCCAACCAATTGGATCAGCAACGAGCCTCTGACCCTTCAGCATTGCGAAGACGTCCCAGATTGTCATGTAGTCTCTTCCCTCGGCGTACTTAGAAAAGATATCCTCAAACTTCTGCGGGTTGAATCGACCCTCGGTATCGTACGTGTTTGTGTCACTACCGTGCTTGTCCTTGTGAACCCTGTCGAGGAAGATGCGGAAGAGAGGGTCTGGCAGATACCCGCTCACTGTCGGGTAAGAGAAGTTGCCATGGATGATGAAGACCGAAAGAACTGAGAGAATGACCCCGAATCCTAATGCGTAGAATCCCCAGAATGTATCATGGGGGTAGATCACTCCATCTTTGTCCTGATATTATCATTCAGCTTTTTCTGTTCGACCGCGAGTGAGGGGAATCATTACACTATCGAAGAACTCGCAATGCTGTTGCAGCACTGTTTGATGACGATGCCTTTGCGCCCAACCATGTTCCGTCGTGCCGTTCGGCTTCTCGTAGGTCGCCGCAATATTGACCCTAGGAGTACCTAGCAGTCTTTAGTGTCCTGCCCGCACAATATGTCGTGATGTCCCAATCATACCTGTGTGCGCCAGCTTCTGATCCTGCTCCGGTTGGAAGAAAGGTTTACGCTGCTGCGTTACCGGGACCTCCGGAATGGACCAAATCACTGGTTCTCCGAGCTTGTCAGCCTGCTTTTTAGGCTTCAGCGGCCTTTGCGGCTTCTCCATCTTCGTGTAGTTGTGATCTTCGAGAGTGGCCATGGTCACAGTGCTGTTCGGTCAAATTTGTAAGAGTAGCATGAGCCAGTCAGAACAATCTGATTAGAATATCCTTGGTTCGTGGTGGCATTTATCATGCTATCTTGAGCTACGCGAGCTAAGACAATTCCGAACATACGCTGTTCATCGTGACGTCACTGAGCCCGTCCAAATACCTTAGCCCATCGCGGTGTTCAGGCCATAATCCGTCTTGATTTTCATGTGCCACTTCAGCATGTGATAATTGGTACTGTTGCATTCCTCTTCATGCTGCTTGCTGCTGACGGATGTGGTCAGTCGTAGCTCTGAGGAGCTATGTTGCAGCTTCTGATAGGTCATTTCGAGCCGCATTCTTGCATGAGTGAACCATCTCGGGCCGATCGCGACCATGACGGATTAGGTAGAACAATGAGACAGCATAGTCACCTTGAGATACTTTGATATTGCCATGGTAGCTGGATGTCACCTCTCAGCTACATCACATCGTGCCTCTTTGAAGCAGTGTACGTGTGATGTACTTAACCTCACTTCACTGCGAGCGGAACGTCCTCCTACTGGGATTAATTATTCATACACGACATGTTACAAGTCTTCGATGACAAGATTAATTGCAAGAAACAAAACCAAGGCCCCAGAAGCCCGGAAATTAAAGAGTCACAAACCACTTTGAGTTGGAAGTGACACGTACACGATAATGAAAGTGGCGACGGTGGCAGAAAATGGCAAATTGCGCAATGACATTGAGCATACCAACCTCCTGGTGAGGCAGGAACCTAATGAGGACCGTCTTTCGAGTCTTGCTTCTCTGATCCTTTGGGCGGAAATCAGACAAGGTAGTCTCAATTCACATAAGTCAACATACTTAACATTTACTGTGTCTGGGCTTGGTCATACCTATTCAATTCTCATGACTGCCGTGCAAATCTCCGGCGTGCGGGAGAGCTATGAATATCTGCTGAACTCCGTGACAAAATGAGGCGGAGGAAAAGTTCTCCCAAAGATTATTCGAGGATCGAGGGACAAGAGCTAAGGGGGTAGGGTGGTGGGAATGTAACTACTCAATTGACCAACGAGGGAGTTCTCATCTGGAGACTGGCGGCGTATAATCTCCATCAAAAGTAAGTAACCCAGCTTCCGTCATTATAGTAATCATATTCCAAGAAGTGAGCAAGAGTCCAATGAATGAGCAACCTTAGCGACATCCGCATTCAGTTACGATGCGGCCACGGAATAGCATAATAGTAATTTTAGCAACTTCTTCGGCGACCGAAATTTCGCACGAGGGCAAACAGACTTGCGCGAATGAATGTCACAACCATAGAAATATCGCCTCTTTTCTTTAAGCAAAGGCCGTCGTGCTGTTCGTGCAAGTTTGTGCAACAACCAGAGCAGACCCCATGATGATCTTTGCGAGACGAACGGGTCGCGAGGAGGGTTGCCGGCCTTTATTTACGAAACTCGTGAGCATGAATAAGCATGCTTAGGCAGTGGTGGGAATTCAGGCCAAGGCCGTGATCATGGGATGATCAGGTCATCGTCGCGTCAGGTTTTTCCACAGTTGCCGCCCGTGTGGTCCCCGAAGACACCAGCATCCTGCCATACCTCTTTTGGGGTCCTGATCGTTGGCTTTCCGCGGCAGGCCGTGAACGCTTGGACAGTGCTCGGGCTCGAACCACTCGGCGGCAACGGCTTACCCGCCGTGAACGAAAGACGTCGGTTTGTCAGTGTAGTGAAACAAGACTCGCGCAGACATACATCCCCGAGCTGAAAAGAAACAAACGGCGTCTTGCCGACGACCTTTTTGTCTTGTCTGCCCACGCCGACCGAGTGAAAAAACACGTTCGTCTCTTGGCGGTATTGGACACACGTCACAGCTGCATCGACCAAGTGATCTCGTCCTATCACCATCAGTGCGGCCCAATGACTCTAGACCGGTCGGCATGCACGACCGTTGAGCCTTGGTCTCACATTAAGTCGACCTGTTTTTCCGGGGCGCAATGTATGGAAGTCCTGAGCACGAGGTGACCTACGTCTCGGAGCTTCGCTGGTTGTCAAGTTCATCTCAACTCATTGCTTATGAGCTTGCGAGGGTGTTTGAGACTAGCTGTTTCTAAGATGTCAACTCTGGAAGACTGCGAAACAAAAAAGGCTATCGTTTTCGGGATAAGAATACGGAAATGGCTCGGGGCATGTCTGATAGACCACCATAGGCGGTTGAAATTGAAAAGACACACCGTGAAAATGTCTTTGATCAGACTTCACTGCGTCGTAGCTTACTCGACGTGGGTTCACAATGTTCCTTCGTGATCTAGAAGATCCAACGGCCTTCGAATCGCAACGTGGAAACAGATCTGGAAACGGTCGATAGCCATCAGATGACGAGCTTGCATCTCGCATGGACTGAGTTCATTTTACCAAAGATTGAATTACTCAGAATGCACTTGACTGTGTCTCCCGCTTAGATCGCATCGCCCGATGAAAGGTTGAGCAACCCACTTGCCAAAGAGGTCTTTCAACCTCGTGTGGCACTTTGTATCTAACGAGAGCATAGCAGTGAGAACCGGATTCATCCGCCGGATCGTTTTGATATCCTGGAATAAAAAAAGAAAGCTTGCGGGGTATCATTACTTGAAGGAGCAAAACAACATGATCAGTGGGAGGCTTGAACTCCCGGCCTTGGCATTACTCAACATTTCTGATGAAATATTAGTACCACGCTCTAACCAACTGAGCTAACCGACCATTTGGTTGTTGATGATGGGTTTGCAGAATTTTCATGTTATGGAGCTCAGTGGTGGAGTCGCGAGTGAGTCATTACCAAGAGTTCTCTTATCGACGGGGGGCTGGGTGTTTTGCGTGAATTGCAATGACAGTGCGGGGACATCTTGCGTCAAATAACGTTTGCAATCCAATTGCGACCTGCAGATAGAGTAAGTAGTGGAAAAGAAGTGACCTGCTGAGCTTAAGAAACGAGGCAGTTGTCTAAACTGACCCCATCAAGAACGGTTCGCTGTGAGTGCTGAGGGTTGGTTTACTGAACACTCGTTATCGGGCGAATAGCATCCGAAAAGGCGATCATCGTAATCTTCGACGCGCTGTTTTTCTTCTTTGGCATACGCCAGCACACAAAGCCTCTGTTAAGCAGGGTAGAAAAAGACAACTTGGGAATACTTGGAATCTGGCAATCTGGATCCTGCAGAACATCAACAAGCAAAGAGAATGGCAATGCATACACGGAAAACCAGACCGCCAGACCATCATGACGTCGCAAGAGCCCCATGGTGCCAGGTTCTCCCTTCGGATCCGGACCCGAGACTCCGCGATGGTTCCCAGCTCCGGAAGGCGCGCCATGTGGCCCTCCCCCGGACCTTGCAGGGCTAGAGTCGCACCAGGAACCAGGCACAAGTCCCCCGCGCCTATCAAGGGGGAAAGCTTCTCACCCGTGTCACCCCAAAAGAGGCAAAGCTGAGTGTCACGCAATGACCCTGACCGCCGGCCGAGGGAGAGGCGTCTGTCTCTGCTTTACTTCTCCCAGCGGGTGCCCTTTTCTACTCTCCGTTTCCTAAAACATCCATTCCATCCGGAAACCTTCCATCACGACCTCTACTCTCGAACACGCCTTGTTCAACACATGCCCCCAACTCTTACCAACGGCCTCGGAGAATCGAGCTCAAAGGCATAGAACGTTTGTGCCAGCCCTCTCTGCTTCTACCCCGGATTCTTGAAACCTGAACCCGGTCACATCAAGTAACCCACGCCCGGATGTGCTCTCGCCCTGCCATGTGTTAAAGCATCGCTCGACATCGACAAGGCTGTGCACTTTTATCTCGCTGGAGTGACGAACGACAATGGACAGAACCGATCCCGCCATCATGGACTCGGGGGCCCGGGAGCCAACGTGCATCAATGCTTCGCATCCCCGAGCTGCAGAAGATGAGAAGATCTCTCTCCATTTGAATGGCCAGCCCTGCAGCTTCTTGACCGACGAAATCATGCCCGATGAGACTCAATTTCTTCACGCTACCAAGGAATCCAAGGAAGCTGCCTACGCTAACCAACAACACCCTACTACCAAACGGCCAACTAGACTTGCCACCCTCTTTCCCCCGCTGCAAAGATGTACGAGACCATGGACTACAGGCGCGTTCGCGTTGTACCTCACGGGCCTCATCCTAATCTCGGCCTACTCTGCCAGCAGGCTATTCGACGCCGGCAGCTGGCTAGCCCGTCGACCAGCACAGCCAGCGGCGCCAGCAGCTGCTTTTCCGGCCTCTCGGATCTCACCAGCCTCCCCAGTCCGGAACTGGGATGCGGCCGCCTCCAAGGCGACGGCCTTTGTGGCCCAGCTCAATCTGACCGAAAAGACTCTCATGGTCACTGGCCAGCTCGGGCTTGAGGCCGGCGGTTGCATTGGCAACATTGTGCCAATCGAGCGCGTCGGGTTCCCCGGACTTTGCTTGCTCGATGGCCCCACGGCGCTGGACCGCGCCGATCTCGTCAGCGTCTTTCCTGCCGGTCTCACCACGGCCGCGAGCTGGGATAAGGAGCTCATCTATCAGCGCGGCAAGGCTCTCGGCGAGGAGTTTCACGACAAAGGCGTCCATGTCGGACTTGGGTGAGTTTGGAATTCCTTGAGCGTTAAGTCAACAGCATGCTAATAAGCCATGCAGCCCGGTCGCTGGTCCACTTGGACGTCAACCCCTAGGAGGTCGCAATTGGGAAGGATTCTCAGTTGATCCCTACCTCACGGGAATCGCGATGCAACACACTATTCAAGGCATGCAATCAGCAGGCGTACAAGCTTGCGCGAAGCACTTTATTGGGAATGAACAGGAAACCCAGCGGACCAATTCGTGGCTCGCAAACGGCACAGAAATCGCAGCGATTTCGTCCAATATCGACGATCGCACCCTGCATGAGTTGTACTTGTGGCCTTTTGCAGACTCTGTCCGTGCTGGGGTTGCCAGCGTGATGTGCAGCTACAACAGACTCAACCAAACCTATGCCTGCGAAAATTCGGGCTTACTGAATGACATCCTCAAGACGGAGCTGGCCTTCAAGGGATACGTCATGTCCGACTGGTTCGCGACGCATTCTGGAGCCGAGTCCATCAACAATGGGTTGGATATGAACATGCCTGGTCCCATTGGCCATGCCCAGATCGTCTCTGGCGAGACATACTGGGGTCCCAACATCACTGATATGATCAAGAATGGTTCAGTCACAGAGGACCGTCTTGATGAGATGATCCGGCTGATCATGACACAATACTACCTGTTCGACCAGGATAGCTCCGATTATCCCATCGTCGATCCATCCATCGTCTTCACAATTGCAGCTCAGTCAAACCTTCTAGACTTGCTCCCTTTCCAGCCGCCACCAAGCCGCGATGTCCAGCGTGACCACGGCAAGCTGATCCGCAAGCTCGGTGCCGAAGCAACAGTCCTACTCAAAAACCTTAATGGGACTCTCCCCCTTAAAAAGCCCACCAACATTGGCGTTTTTGGCAATGACGCCGCCGACCCGGCCGATGGTCTCGTCTTTGGTGCTGGTTTTGAAATCGGCACGCTCTCCGTAGGAGGCGGCTCAGGCACAGGGAGACACACCTACCTCATCTCCCCGCTTGAGGCAATCAAGGCCAAGGCGCGCACAATAGGCGCTCGCGTGCAGTACATCCTTGACAACAAGGTTCTTGCTGCCGGCGACTTCAGCAGCTTGTACCCTATCCCCGAAGTTTGTCTCGTTTTCCTCAACACGTTCGCGTCAGAGGCTTATGATAGGACAAGTCACGAAGCGGACTGGAACTCGACGCTGGCTGTCGAGAACGTCGCTCGGAGGTGTCCTAACACTATTGTCGTGACGCATTCGGCTGGTATCAATACCTTGCCCTGGGCAGACAGCCCAAACGTGACAGCAATCTTGGCAGCGCACTTGCCGGGACAAGAGTCGGGGAACTCAATCGTCGATGTGCTTTGGGGAGACGTCAATCCCTCTGGAAAGCTGCCTTACTCCATTGCTCTCGATGCTAAAGATACCGATATCCCCATCGTCAATCTCACCGAAGCAGAAATCACGTCCCCCACAGCATGGCAAGCTGAATTCACGGAGGGCCTTCTCATCGACTATCGTCAACTCGACGCCGAGAATGTCAAACCTCGTTATGAGTTCGGCTACGGCCTCAGTTATACTACATTCGACCTGGATACATCTCTGGAGGTGAAGCAGCTCGCAAAAAACGTCGCCGCCATCCCGAACCCCTCAACGCCTAATGCTCCTGGGGGTAACCCAGAACTTTGGGATACTATCCTCGTTGTCACCGCGCACGTCAAAAACACCGGCGCCGTCGCTGGCGCCACGGTCCCTCAGCTATACGTTGCCTTGCCACAGCACTCAGTTCCCGAGGGCACCCCCCTTCAAGTCTTGCGTGGTTTTGAGAAAGTCATTTTAGAGTCAAAGGAGTCTAGCACTGTCGAATTTGAGTTACTGCGCCGTGATCTGAGCTATTGGGATGTAGCGTCGCAAACGTGGGTCATCCCTGAGGGGCCGATTGAGTTACGCGTTGGCTTTAGTTCTCGCGACATCAAGGCTACGGCCAAACAGGTTGTCTTGTCCTCCTAGGGCACGGTTTTGGAGTTCAAAAGAAAGTTGTTGGCTTTCTGGGCACAGTTTGCCCAAAGCGGCTGAGGTATATGTTTAAATAGACGTAGCATCAACTGGCTCTTCATGTTATTCAACTCTACACAATCTCAAACTCGGTTTCCGCAAACGCAAGACTCTCCTCCATGGGCTCACCATCCATCAGCCCATGGATATAACAATCGCCAATAATCCGTGATTTCTTCTGCTCATCATCACGGATAATGATGGGATAGTCACACCCATACAGCACAACAACCAAGTCACCCTCTCTTACCCCATCAATAGCCCAACCGAATCGGCCCTCCTTCGAGCGAAAGAACCTTCGATTATAAGTCCACTTCGTATGCGCCCCAATGAATTTTTCTGCGGCCTCCTTCTCCTTCATGTAATGCGCCACCCCATCCTGCGGCGCCAACCCGTGAGACTCGATCTCGTGGTCCGTCCGCTCCTGCAGAACCCGAGCGAGTCCCTTACCCGGTTCCAAGGCGGTCTTGTAGTGTACCTCGAAACCAATCGCGCAATCCTCGCCAGGTCTCTCGTTATTGTCCCGCGTTCGGTTGCACATGAAGGTCCGCCAGAGGTTCTCCCACGTCTCCGGGGTGGCTGTCTTGTCTGGGAAGGCGACGTCGATCACGCCGCGGTACCATTCCTCTGAATGTTTGACCATCTTTTCCATTGTCTCATTGAGCCTGTATTCGGCGTCATTGATGGGGCTCCCGGACCTCTTGGTATCATTCCCAGGTATATCACCTCCCACGCCCGCCTCCTTCTCGTTTTCCCTCTCGCGTTTGAGTATGGCGCCGCCATACTTTGCCATTTTGATCGCATTCGAGCCGCTAGTTTCGGCTTCATTTTTTACGCTGCCTTTTTCAACTTCTTTGTTTTCGTCGATGCCTCCCAACGGGCCCTGCTGGTTCGGCACAGGTATTTGCCGCTTGCATTCTACCTTGGCCACCACGTCGACGATCCTGCCCTTGATATGCAAGACGCCCGCGTCCTCGTCGATGTGTTGGCTTGGCTCTCTATCACCGGCAGCGGAAGCCTCTAGCCCACGAATGCGAAGCGGTTCAGTCCAGCCGGGACGGGTCCAGTCAGGCACCCATGATGGGAGCTTCAAAGTTGTCGGCTTTGATGAGTCAACGCAATGCGTGAGGATGTCCAGCGACCCATTCCTGATGTTCTTGATCGCGAAGTCAGTGAACACCTGTTCTGGTGTCTGGGCGTAGTTGACAACATAGGCCCCCTTCTGATCGATGAGCCCAAGCACACCGTAAATCTTGTCACTCGGGATTGTGGCTTGGAAATCTCTTAACTCTTCCAGTAAAGTAAGAAGCGGGGTGCTGGTGCATGTCGCCGCTTCGTCAACACGCTCTTTCCGGAGCTGTTCCATGAAGCCAATGGCTTTGAAACCTTTGCATTCGCTAATCATGGTTTGCAGTTTGAATTCTGACATAGCGAGGATGACCATTGCCATGAAGTGCCAGGGAACCTGAATAGCTCCGAGATGGACTATAACCTCGCGGGAATTGACAACTTCTTGGATGATCCAGGTACGTTTGAACTAGATACATTTTAGCAAGCATAGGGACATAGCCATGATGGGATGCAAACACTCACCCATGAGCGGTTGAGCAAATCAGCCAAGAGCCCCCATTCAAGCCGATTTGTGTCCGCATTGTTGTGAAAGTGCCATTGAATCTCATGCATCGTCGCGCTCGCCAAATCAACAACCTTGCGATGAACAAAAATGTCGTCAAATATTTCCGATATCGCGTACAGCGTCCGGACTGCGTGAAAATCCATCTCCGTCGACTCACCCAACCACACTCGCGTTCTTGAGGCGCCAGCATACACCCGTCCCATGACTTTGACATGCTCGTTCCGTTCCTTGAGATCTTGCTGATTGATGCACAGCGCATCAACCCAGATTCGAAGCGGCTCCCCGCCCTCTTTGCTTCGCATTCTACGCAGCGCGCGGAATAGTTCCCCACCGACGACGATCCCTACGCCGTCGCATTCGATGCGGGCGTCAGGCATGCGGCCGCCCAGGCGTATGTACTGCTCTCCGTAGTAGGGGTGGTCGCAGAGGTCCTTCCATTTGGACGTGCCAGACTCGGAAATCGTGTTGCCGCCGTCGTCCTGGCCGTGAATGGCCCAAGGGATGTCAGTGTCGGGGTCGATTTCTTTGACGGCGTCAATGCTCTTGCTCCAACAGTAGCTTAAAGCCTCATAGGGCGCGTCTGGTGAGTCGAGGTTCAGATGTGAAATGTTACATATAATTTCGTCATCGAAGTTGCCGGGTTGGACGGTGAGGATGCGGGTTTCATTGGGGAGATCTAGGGGGCGGTAGGGATAGGTTGCCATCTTGCAGTGCAGTAGTGTTATTAAAGACAGATAGTGACCATATGATTGAACTTGCACGGGCGGAGTCACTCGTGGGAAGAATAGAAATTATCTATAAGCTTTGGGTTTCAAGTAATCCAGATTGAGGCGAGCTATGTCGCTTTTCACAAATGGTCAATCATTCAGTTCTGGTAGGGCTGTGCTAGGCACCAGCTTAGTAGCAACACCTCTAAGCGTCATCTTGCAGGTTCAGGATTGGCTAAGATGATGAACCCCGGCTCATATTCGCTGGTTAGATACTTTTTCCACTTGCACCCTAGATTTACGGAAGTCCCAATGAATTTTAAGGTGCCTTCAGCAGGCACTAGTGGGAGGATCTTTGAGCGAATTCTCCCATACTTATTCGTAGTCATCAACACTAAGAGACTTGACGCCCTTCAACACATCAGCATTTTGACGCATAGCTGCTTTGCAGCCACCAGTCAATCACGTTGTATCCAACACCTCTCAAGGCAAACGTGGTCTCGAGAAGATACAAATATCGCTGATCGTCTATATCTCGCCCTTCGACGCACCGAACTCAACGTGCCACCGTTATACACAAGGCAAGCACAATTTAGACACAAGAATTGGCTGCGCTGTTGTAAACCTATGTTCAGGAAAAGCTATACGTGGTGTATCACAGACCTAAAAGTGAAGAGATCTTTTTCCATCGCAGCATACTTGTCTGATAATCTTCAGTAACATAGTGTAGGCAAGGGCCATTGGAAAATCATGTAGCGACGAGTGCGTTTGTGAGGTAGCGATGAATTAGTAACTGAATATCAAAAGTTGCATCCTGAACCAATGTTCACAGGTGCTCAAAATAGTAAGATCAACAGGACAAGCAGTCTCCAAGGACAATCATAGGCATAACATAACGAGATTCGGCCAAAATTGCGCCGCAGAAACGTGCTCAGAAAAACGTAACTCGGGCTGTGAGTCATTTAATTGAAGAACCAATTATGGCAGCGAGATTTGACCTCCGTACCCGAACTGTGTGGCGTGTCCCTCATCGCTTGATCATTTAAGCGCGGCCCGAATCTGACCTCATAAGCTTATTTAAACCTCAGCGACAACCGAGAAAACCGGGCATGAGTATGTCCGCAACTCAACACCACCCCTTCATACCTTTCGGCCACGGATTTTGCAGAACGTTTTGTCTTTCAGATGGCTATTCCACAGCGAATCGCGCCCTCTGCCGAGACTCTCAGGGAGTTCTACGTCGGCAAGGATGTGAGAGACGTTCCGAAGCCGGCAGTAGTATTGGATGCGGCCAAGGTCAGGACGCACTGCCGGTCCATGTTGGAAGCTGTCGATGATCTGGGAGTCGGATTTCGATTCCATGTTAAGACTCACAAGGTGAGTGGTCCAACCCTGAAGTAGTCATATCAAATCTTTGAATGGCTCAATGGGGACAAGATATTGACCATCGCTGCAGACCAGAGAAGTCACAAAGCTCCAGGCAGGCGAGAAGGCAACAAAGATCAACTGCATCGTATCAACCGTAGCAGAGATTGAGCATCTCCTCCCAACCTTCAAAGAGTACAAAGACGCCAGCCGCCATGTCAACGTCCTCTACGGCGTTCCCCTTCTCGGTTCCCAGATTGAGCGCCTCGCCACATTAAGCCAAGAGCTCGGCAAGGACGGACTCACGGTCCTTGTCGACCACCCTTCCCAGCTAGACTCAATTAGTCGGCTCCATGATCTAAGCGGTCTCCCAGTGGGCGTCTATCTCAAAGTAGACACGGGATATCACAGGGCAGGGCTTCCCGCCACGGCTCTCAACAAGGGCGGCCTGCTAGAGCAGCTTATGCAACTGGACGCGCAAGGCAAAGCGACCTTGGTGGGGCTGTACTCACACAGCAGTCTCAGTTATAAGGATGACACCGCTGACCAAGCGATGCACAATCTCGCTGGGGAGATCGAGGGCTGTCTGGAAGCCCTCCACGCCAACGAAAGTCTCCTCGCGGCCAACGCCTCGAGAGAAATCACTATTAGCGTTGGCGCGTCTCCTCAGGTCACGGCCATCGAGAACCTCACGGGCGCCACGGCGATCAGCGGGTCCGGCGAAGCGCGTCTTCGGGCGGCTATCGGCAAAGTCCAAGCTGGGTCGCCGACTGTGAAGTCGACGCTCGAACTCCACGCCGGGGTATATGCTTTCCTCGATATGCAGCAAATTTCTACCCATTCGCGGACTGCACTAGGGAGCTATGAAGACGAGGTTGCCATCTCCGTTGTAGCCGAAGTTTGCAGCGTCTACAATGATGGCGAGCGGGAGAGGCCAGAGGCTCTCGTCGCTGTTGGTGTGCTGGGTCTCGGGAGGGAGCCCTGCCCTTCTTATCCGGGCTGGGGCGTCGTCGGGCGGCAGCCCGAGTTTGAAGCTGCGGGAGAACGGAGGCTTATCGTGGATAGGATCAGTCAGGAGCACGCTATTCTCTCGTGGGAGGCTGACGCTGGAGCGAACTCTGATCTACCGCAGATCCCGCTCGAGGTTGGTCAGTCTGTCAGTATCTACCCAAACCATGCATGTGTTACCGGTGCTCTGTATGGTTGGTACCTTGTAGTCGACTCGAGCAAGTCTAGCAAGACCGAGATCGTGGATGTTTGGGTTCGGGGATCGGGGTGGTGAATGAAATCATACGGAGCTGTACAAGGGAGACAGACCAAATGTCTTGTGGGCGAAATCAAAAACAGAATCATATTTCGAAACTCTCTACCAACTCCTTCAGAGCTTTCAAGTTGCCCTTGTCCCATGCCGTGACCTTTCCCTGCCACTTCTCCCCACCACCACCGCCCTTCACCCCCGTCACAACGTCCTTGATCTTTGGAACGAGCGCCTCGACAGCAGCCTTCTCACCGAGAACAGAAATTTGTCCGCTGTTCCCGTCATCGCCAGTAGCCAAAACAACAACTCCACCACAAGCCATCACAGCGTCCTTGATGTTGACGGTAACCCACTTCACAAAGTCCGCGTTGCCATCCGCGCGATGAACCCACACACCCTTCGTGGATTGCAACTTGGTCTTTGCAGCATCTGCCTCAAATTCGGCAATATCCGCAAGAAGTTTCTTTTCCCTCTTCTTGAGATCCGCCGCGGAGCTCTGCACGGTCTTCACGGTCTGAACTATTTCTTCGGACGTGTTTTTGCACGACAGCAGCTTTGAGAGAGAGCTCATTGCACCGAGGGAGGCTGTCGCCAGGTTGATGGCTCGATCGCCGACGGAAAAGTAGAGGCGGTAGTTCTTCCCATGGACTGGTTCGCCGTGATGGACGAGGATGAGTGAGATGTGGGATGTTTGGGAGAGGTGAGTGCCACAGCATCTGCAGCTTGTGTGTCAGCATCAAGACACTACCAAGAACGATTTAGCATGGTGTGTGAGGGTTGCATACGTATTGCGATCGATGTCGCCGATCCGGATCACACGAACGACTCCTTTACTTTGATCATAATCCTCGGGCATCTTATGGACCTTGGCATCCTCCGGGGTTTCGACTGTAATTGGGAAGCTGGCGCGGATGATTTCGTTACACCTCGCCTGAATGGCTTGTAGTTCCGCATCTGAAGGTTTCCGCGGAATATCGACGTAGTTCATCGCCCCAGTCTTTCCCATGCCCCAGCCGAGAGTGTTGAGGTTGTCATGGGTGTTCATGACGGCGGACAAGAGATGTTGGCCCGTATGCTGCTGCATGTGGTCCCATCGGCGCTGGAAATCGACTTCTTGTCGTACCTTCTCACCGGGATCTAGGGGTTTGGGAGAGTGATAGACGCATCGTAGCCCAACGCGTTCGACAAATTGAATGGGGATGGCGGTAGCATCCGTGCTTGAGAGGGGAGTGATTGATCCGTGATCAGACGGTTGTCCGCCGCCTGGGGAGCGCAGTTGTGTAAGTCTAAAGTACCAATAGTTTCATTGAAGTCGTGCGGTACCTTCGGGAAAGAGGACGGAGTCGGCGAATTCGATCAACCACACCTCATCGGTGCTGCTGTTGGAGACTGGTCCCGCAGATTTGTCCTTGCTGGTCTTCTTTGTTGGTGGGGGTGGGGGTCTCTTTTCACATGAGATGACCTCTGCCTCTAGAGTGCGAAGATATGAGTTCTGTTGACAAGCTAATGCCCCGACTACTTGGGCCCGAGTTGATTCTGTGACTGCCATTTTTGAATGAGTCTTGCAACGTTTGGATAAGAATTGGCTCAATTGAAACGTAGTTTGATGCTGTGTAGTGAGTGAGTCAATTGAGATAGTGGCCAACATCATCGATGAGATGAGGTAAGAAGATAAGAAAGGTGGAGACGGATGTCGGCAGTCGGGCTGATTGAGCGCCGGTTGCCAACTCAGCTCACGTGATTCTCATCCCGCAAATTCGTTTTGGTCAGGCTGTCAACGACAGAGGGAACATCATTCCATTCCGGCAAGGATGCGAGTCAGGTTGTCTGGAACTGTGAAGACAAGTGGCGTTGATCACCACTGGGCTTCGCCCCATACTTGCCTGCGATGACCCAACGCTTCGGTGGCGTTCTTCGTGGTTGTGCATCCGGCATTGTCACGCTATTCTCACGGTGAAGCGCTGACTGAGTTTGGGTCAAACGTCCATATTTAACATATTATAATCATTAGATGTTGCGATAACTAATAACAATGCCTACTTCTCATCGCGCGGCGTTGGAAGCACACGTCCACGGCTTGGTGCCCTTCTCATTTGCAATCGACTCGATAGACGCCCACAGACCAAGCACGCAGATGAGGAATCCCGTAAGGAACAGGATAACATTGGCCACGAACTTGCACGTCTGCTTTCCGTCCTTGAACCAGTTGCCGTAGTGCATCCACAGCCAGAAAATGCCGGGGAGACCGTATGAGAACCACGAGGCGAACAGTGCGCAAATGAGGCCGAGCAGCGAGTTGAACACAGGGATGGACTCGGCAATGACCATGGACAGTGCCCAGATGCCGACGACGATACCGATCCACGCGATGCCGGAGAGCTTGGTGCGGCGAATCATGTGCTTCGTGTTGCGGAACAGGCGCGAGAAGATATACTTTGCGGCAACGTGGCCGTAGATGACACCAGCGATGACAATGGTCGGGATGGCGATGCCCCAGATGGCCTTGCGCATCGTCTTGGAGCCGGCGGCGGAGAGGGCGGGGGAGGGGACGTCCGGTCCGACGAAGACGTAGATGACGATGGCGGCGAGCAGGTAGAGCGTCGTGTCGGCGATCTGGAGGAGGGCCAGGGCCTTGGGCCAGTCCTCGGGCTTCTTGAACTCGCCGATGACGCTGAAGAAGCAGGAGTGACTAGAGAAGGCAATAGCGATGTTGGTCACGGCGAGGAAGGCGCCGGTGAAGCCGAGCTGGCGGGCGACTTCGATGCTGCCGGAGCCGATGGGGCGGGAAACGGCGACGTCACCGAGGGTCATGAGGACGGCCAGGGTGATGGACAAGCATGCTATGTATCTTGGTAAGTCAAAGTTCACGAAAGCAAATTCTCGAAATAAGGGCGGTTGAACTCACAAGCCATGGACATGTAACTCGTGTACTTGAGCGTTCTCGGGAAGTTGAGCACAGCGAAAACAGCCAAACCGACGACGGCCCACACAATGGTGCAGGTAGACGAGTTGGTCAGGGTGTTGAGGCAGATGGTCCAGGTCAACAAGTGGCTGCCCATGACAAAGACCTGGAAGATAACCTGCGCCCAGCCAAAGACCTCCTGGAAGACGGCGCCCATACCAATGGACTTGCCGATGACCTCGACGGCGTCGCCAAAGTTTTGCACAAAGGGGTACTCGTTGCGGAACTCAGCGAGGACGAGGCCTGAGTACGTCGACAGGAAGCTCATGACGAGGATGAGGACAATGCCCGGGACGAGACCGACAGTCGCCAGAACGGAGGGCAATGAGAGGATGCCCAGGGACACGGTCTCGGCGATAAGGACGATGCCACCTTGCCTGAGAGTATATGGGTTAGCAAACGAATAGCCGTGGCGTCGTTGAAGCATAGCCTAGACGTACCACCAGGTGAGAGTCTTGTAGTCGATCAGTTCACCGTCCTCTCCCGTCAGGACGCTGTTGTGCTCCTCCGCCGTCGCGGGCACGTAGGCCGGCGCGGCCTCCTCACGATCGCCGACATCCTTCTTAGCCTGGTTCTGAGCCTCCGTCATCTCGGGGCTGTTGGTAACTTCTGTGGCGCTACCCATTTTTGCCTATGGTATACACACAGATGTGTGATATCGGTCACTGTTTGCTGTACCTGACGCGTTGAAGCTGTCAGTAAGTCCGTCCGTCGCCCTGCGTGATGAAGAAGAAGCAGGATGAAGTTGAGAAGTGGTTCAGGAAAGGAGAGAACCACGACGGACGTTCAGGTGAAGGACGAAGAGAGGGAAACGGTAAAAAATCTCTCGCATTCAAGATTCAGAATCATTCTATCCTTGGGGGGGACCAGATTTCTTGATATAATCCACCCAGGCCACGCCGCGATCGGCCTCGTCAACCTCACTGGAACCCGCGCAGGGCGAATTGGTCATACGAGACATCTGCCGAGGCGATCTCGGCGCGTCCGCAATGGCGAACCGCGCAGGGCCAGAGGGCCGTCAGACGGCCCACGGGGGTGTGAGAAGTTGTGAACTCTTGCAGCGGCACCTTTCCCAGCAGAATGACTCGGGGCCCGCACCTCCGGCCCACTCGGGATTGTGGCAACTTGGGGGACTTTGTGCCTGGACGTTGAAAGTTTGGAACACCGCACCCCTGCCCGGCTCTGGAGCCTCATCCACCACAACCACCACCATCTACGGAAACCCTTCCGCCGTTGATTCTTTGCCGGTGATGCCCGTCTTTTCAGTGTGTTCAAACTGACGTCTCATCCACATACTGGGTGTCGCATCTCACTTTAGCCTCAAAGTCATGAGGGGAACTTGAGTCCCGCTCCGGCAGCTAAGAAAATCCATCATTCGATCCCAAGCTTTCTCCCACCCCCAACTCCCTAAGCTCAAGAAGAAGAAAAAAGTCAATGGGCTGATCGGCCACCACCAAAAACCCAAAAGACGCAGAGTCACCGTACCAAAAAAAGACTACAAAGAACAGGAAAATCTGCCCGGAACGCGCCTCGTACCAAAAAAATCTTCAAGCGCGCATTACCCATCCGTACCATCTCAACCCATCAAAAAAGTCCCACACGTTGGCTAATATTTACGTGATTATATCCACTTGGCACGGGTTTTACTAATGTTGACGTCCCAGTTGGTTTGTGGAGTGGTCAATTCATGTTATTCCCAACTCCACGAGCGCAAGTCCCCCAATCTGCCCATTGCCCATCCTCTTTTGCAGGTCCCCTACCGAAACCCAAGAAAAGTCTGGAAAGATTTTCGGCCCTATTTCCCCGCGTGGTTCCTCACGATCCACGCAACGCAAGCCGATGCCGCAGCCCGCATGCCCGGGGCCGGCGCATGCAGTCAAATCTTTTACGCAAATTTGTTCGCCAACGGGGTTTCCTGGTGTCTTGCTTTTGACTCTTGCGCCCACGGATATGAGTGCTTCCCCCTTTTGCTACTCCGCTCTGGTCTGCATGGTCTGCATGCTGCATAGAACGGCTCATTTCGCCGTAATCCGCTTCATTCTAGAAGGCCGCAACCGGTTGTCTCTATTCCTTGTGTCCTCTTCCTGTTACCGCGGACCATGGAGACGCGGCCACGATTGCCTATCCCGGATCCGTAGCCTCTCGAGTCTCAAGTAGGTTTACTGTTCATCGGGGTGAGCATTCGTACTTCTGTGCATAAGTTGCATTAGATCAATAGAAACATGTGAAGGGGACTTTTGAAGGCACCAGATTGTAGCTAGGCCATCGAGAGCCTGTAATGCTCTTACTTTCCTTCGTAGCCACATGATAAACAACATAAGATTCTTCGGGGAAAAGGTACTCGGAAGGCAGCTAAACAGGACACAACGTTCCATTTCCCCGTATAACGCACATATAGTCATATACTAGTCCATACACGTGGATCTGGAGAACCGCGGAAGTCCGTCCCTCGTAGATCCCGTCTTGCCCGCCAAAGGTTCACGACGGCTCACGACGGCTCTCCCGAGTGGCCCCTTCCCTCTTTCTTCATCTTGTTCCCCTTTTTTTACCCTTTTAGGACGACGGGCTACTACTCCACGGTCTCTATCTACTAATCGTTCTCTTACTCACCCGCGGGTAACCGAGATCTGAGATCTCCTATCCGTACGCCTACTCCCTCTTTCCCCGGATCTTCTCACTTTCCCCTCCAAGCCATGTGCTAGATAGATCTTGTTTTTTCCCCTTCCCGTCCCCCGCAATCTGCAACGTTGATGAAGGGTTCGTGTCACTTTAAGAGGGGGCGGGGGGAGGGGGTTTCCCTATGATCGAGATGGCGTGCTTGTTGTTTGTGAGAAAAACTGGAGCCATCTTCTGGAGAGACAGCAAGTGTGAGTGAGTATATGTAGTGTGTGGCTGCCCAATGATGAGGTGCTTGTGTCAAAGATTTCCAACATTGGCTATGAATGACGGCTTATTTCCTACAAGTATATCATTGATGCTAGTTTTATATCAAGTTTGGACTGTCGACTGAATCGCCGAAAGCCTAACTTGTCAATGATGCTCGTCTCTATCCTCTCGAGGGTCCTTCCTCGGAGTCTCGTACATCAAATCGATACTAACAGGTTATTAGAGTCACTTCCCATGGCAACTTCGCTTTCAGGGAAACACATCGGACGACAGATATTGATGAAAGTTGATGTCTCATTCAGTCGGGAATCATACATCCCAGGTATCCGTCTAGTCTCCTCTCCCCGATCCACCCAAACTCCCTTTTTACCCTTCTTCATCCCATACACATTATAATTACGGTGTTAAGTCATATGTAACAGGTAACGGGCCATCCCGTTGGGGAGCGTTGCGTTATTTCATTGGTGTGATGATAACGACTATCCACTCAACCTTTTCCTCCGCATTCTTCAATGGTGTCCAGTGGCTGGTGAGCTTCTCCATCTTCCCTGCCTCGCTCACAAGACTGGCAAAACCCGACCTGCTGACAGGTCGTCCATGTTTCTTCGTGCTGCCGTCTGATTCGTCTTTGGATGAACGCCCGCCGAGGCCAATGAGACTGCCCTTCCGTGCGAGGTAGTTACCGCCGAGCATGATATCTAGCGTGGCCGTCTTTCCGTTTTGAATCACCCGTTCGCGCACCGTGTTCTTGAAGCTCTTCGTAATCGATGGCGAGTCCGCGAGGTCGGAAAGGACGGTAAAGATGTCTCGGTGCGTAATGCTATCGGCGAAAAGGCCGAGGCCGAGCGCCTCCAGCGCAGCGGCTGAACAAAAGGCAACACTCAGCTGAGCGGCCTTTCTCTTGTTAGGGTCTGGAGGTAGAGACGATGACCTTGGTGGGAAGGCGGAAGGTCCGTCCGTGTTTTGCAAAACAATGAATCGGCTGTAGCCAGAGTAAACAGTGTCCAGCTGAGTGGGTGCCGAAAGGTGCTCTTCCGAGCTCGAAACCGTTAGCAACTGCTCCAAGCCGAGGCCAACGCCCTGCGACGGTGACGTATTTTCCTGATTGTTGCTGTTGTGCGTCGCATGCTTTCGGAATGGTTGGAAGAGGCTTTTCTTGGGCCCTTTGTTGTGTAGACTATCCCTATTGCGGAGACTGGTCCGTCGTTCCTGTTTTCTGTCTCGGCTGCTCGTACGGCTCATGCGGCGACTGACTCGGGACTCACGACCCGAGGTCTCTTCCTTTACCTCATCTAGCGCCGGCCCAAAGTTGAGAATCCGGAGGAGGTCTTTGTAGCCACCAACGTTGTCCGACACGTTGATCTGCCCTCCGAGGTAGTATCGTAGCTTGCCGGAAGAGTCCGTGAGCGGACAGGTGAATAGAAGATTCCAGTACGGGGTGCCGTCTCTCCGGTAGTTGAGTACGAGCTCCAACGACTCCTCCTCCCGCGCGACAGTATCTCGGATGCGTTTGACGGTGTCCTGGTCCGTGAGTGACCCTTGTAAGATACGGCAGTTGCTTGAAAGAGCCTCGACTTTCGGATACCCAGTAACAGAAACGAAAGCATCTGATGCGGCGATGATGGGGTAGTCTGAGCTCAAGGCATCCGTCAAGCAGAATGACTCGGCAAGACCAGGATATTTGAAGACGCGAGTGCCGGATAGAGCCGCCGAGGTAGAGATGGCAAGCTGATGCTTCACAAATTCTGGATAGATGGACCGGGCAACTCGTTGCTCGACGCATCGTGTAGATTCTGCAAACATCGATTCGAGACCTGGGAGAACAGAATTTGTCAACTGCTTCATATCGGCATTCAATGACTTGGAGACAGTTGAAGGTAGATTTGCTGGTGTCGGCATTGATGAGGCTTGTTTCCCAAACAGTGCTAATGATTTCGCGTATTCCTGGGTCCTTAGAAGAAATTCGAGGTCCGAACCGCAGCCATGATTTTGGGCGAAATGGAAAAAACGTTGAGAGGCGGAAGCGTTGGCAAGAACCATCTGAAAGACCTCTCGGCCAAGGAAGTCTGGTATAGACAAAGTCTCTGGTTCGATCTCCATGACTGGTGGCCCGAAGCTTCGGCGCAGACTTGTTGAGACGCTGTCGAGACTGGGCCATATACCGGGCCCAAAAGTCGGGGATCTCGGGGACCCATCGGGATTGTAGTCGGTGTATCGACGGAAGGCGTCTTCGTTGGTGTGTAATGACAGGCCAGAATTGCTCCTCAGGCGCAAGGACATCTTATTCGGTCGTGAGCTTCGGGGCGTCGGGGGCGGAGAGAATCTCATGGTGGGAACGGGCAGGCAGGCCGACGATGGACTGCTTCTCAATCCTGGGCCCCGTAGACCCTTTGGGCTTTGGTTGTAGTCATCATCGTATGGCGGTGTCACGGGTGACCTTCGAGACATGGAAGAGGCCATGTTTGTAGTTCGGTTGGAAAAGGAAAAATGAGTGACGAAAAAGGAGCGTGATAAGTGACAGCCCTCTGGCAGGCTCGGCCGGACGTAGGAATATGACGGAAGGCGTCTATTACAAGGAACAAAGTAGCAGCTTTAGAAAAAGATACTCGTTAGCAACGACTACGGCCGCATGTTATGTGATGCAGAGAAACAAAGTGACTGACACCGATAACACATGCCACCACGAGTTGGAGGGGTTTCTCTGGAGATGGAAAAGACGGCCGACCTCCGGTGCTTATAGCAAACGCGCCAGTGGACGAACCCTGACTCGCACTGGGACAGTCTCTTTGGTGTTGTGCCAGGCTTGTCAAACGCCGTAGGCAATAAGATGTCTTAGCTCGACGCCACGAACTTGTGGGGGAAAGCCTGGCTTGCTAGAGCCTGGGTCTTCGGAGACAAACACACATAATGAGCTGCGTCTGCCGAGCGTTCTCCTTGGTTCATTGTCCCATGGCGCAGAGCAACGTTGAGGCCCGATATGCGACTTTGCTTGCGTCTGCAGGTGCGCATCGTCGATCACTACCATCAATGCCTGCCAGCTAGTCCATGAATGAGCTGCCGATATTGGCCTTCCGACCTCGTTGACTAGGACTGGGCTAGCTGCTGGTCTGTTGTTCCAGGCTTGACCATCAGGGGTCACCCAGGAGCAAACTGCATGTGAGTGTAAAAAAAGCAACGAGACCGTGCGTCAAAGTCGGTTGGCGACTTGATTGTGGCGGCGTCGAGAAGCTCCTTAAGCTCCTTCACACGGCGATTCTACCTCGCCTAACAGCACTGTGCTGGAGCTAAGATGGACGGGGGTTGGGTGAGGATGCCACCATGCCATCCGAAGTCTGGCGTCGACGATGAGGAGGAGAGCTGCGAAGGCGTAAGGAACAACCAAAGATGCAAAGGTTGGCCAGGAAATGTTGGCTGAATCTTGGTCCACATGGTAGACGATCTCCCGCCATTGCGTGACGACGGAGTGGCACAGGCCTATTTTGGGTCCCTCCCAGACCGCCTGGTTGGCGCCTGTCCTTGTCGGGGGTTCATGAAGGGGCACGACGCCGTTGCGACGCTTTGGCCGGTGGCGGTGGTTGGATGTCGCATGCTGCTTTTGGCAGAGTAGCGTGAGGAGGTACACGAAGGCAAGAAATGTTGTCATGCAGAAAGCGGCGGTCAGCAAAAGGCGAGAGAGAAAGCAGGGTTGGCTCTGCAGTCGCTATTGGAGGTTTCGTTAACAGTGTCCATGTCCGTACGCCAACACGGGATTGAGGAAGCCGCGCAGGCGGGAGAGATAGAGGGACATCCGTATTTTCGTT
Source organism: Colletotrichum paranaense (assembly GCF_030867605.1). Lineage (NCBI taxonomy): Eukaryota > Fungi > Ascomycota > Sordariomycetes > Glomerellales > Glomerellaceae > Colletotrichum > Colletotrichum paranaense. The sequence goes on along the minus strand of NW_026848961.1, from coordinate 2,948,210 downwards.
TCAGTATAAATGAAGGTCTCGGATACCATCGACGTGAATGTCGCAGATCGAATGGAACATGTCGCTCTTTAGAGCCTGGTACTGGCTCGGTGGATGGACCGTCGTTGGTGTGCCCCGCGGCATCTTCCTTGAACGGCAGACCAACGGTATCCGTGATCTCGTCGCCACACCAGCGAATGCTTCTCGTGTTTACCGGTGTGGCCCGGTGACCATCGCAGCTAATAGCGCTGGCGGGGACCATGAAGAGGAGGGGCGGGAGAAGAACTGCGGGCAGTAAAAACCGACTGTGCGTCTAGCTCACGACTAGGTGTATCAGGTATCCATCCTTGCGGGAGGCTCTAAATGGCCAATATCGAGCCGTTTTCAGGTGAAGAGCGATCGATAAGTTGATGAGTCGTCACAATTGACACGCGTGGGAGGACGAAAGAGAAGCTGGAGAAACACAAAGAGGTCTATGCTTAGCCAGAGTTTGGCGGCATTCCATCGTCTAGTCCGGGCGCCTGGATGATCAGACGGTCCTTGCATGGATAGGCGGGCTGCGAGAGGGCGGGAACGACTTCAGACGAAAGAGACTGTGGTCTGTGTGACTAAACTGGCTGATTGTGTTCCTCAGCTGCGACTCGTCGTGTGATGTGCGAGCTGGAAACACCCGGTAGAGAGATGCAGAGAACTTTGAGAAGTGGGAGGAAAGCTGAGGTGGAGAGATGGAAGGGACGAGATGCACAGTGCCCGGGCTGCTAGGTCGAGTACGTACCGTTGTTCCAAAGGGGAGTACGTACCGCCAACGCTCGTCGTTTGCGCCTCAGACACTCAGGTCATCAAGCCTCAATGGCCGCACCAAATTTCTCCCATCCAACGCTCCTCATCCACCAGCTGGCTTACTGCTCAGTTATCGACGGCCAGCCTCGAGGACACTGGTGATATCAGAACCTGCCATTACACGCCCGAGCTTCGTGCGGCAAGCTTCTCCTCCTGCCATACCCCAGGGTTCAGTTGCCAAAAGGACGTGATCGATGAACAGCTCACCGTCTACTGCCATCCATCCGCATGAGAGCCGTTGACACTGTGGGGAAACCACGCGGGAACCAGCGACATTCTGTGGGTAACAGCGTGGTGGCTGACACCCGTATGAGAAAAGGAAGCATAATCGAGCCAGGCTCTCAGCCTAGACTTGTTAGCTCTCAGATTAGACGCTGCAGGAGTATAGGTCAATCAAGCCTATGACTGATCCTACATAAACGGGGATTTGGAAAAAGTATTCAACGGGTAGTTTTGTCAATCCTCTCCTTTCCTTCCATTGCAGCATGCTTAGCCTTTTGAGAGTTGGATATTTCATATCACCATGACATATGCTAGATATTAAGTCTGCACGTGCAAATATTGCAGCTCTAGATTGAGCAAGCGAAGGTTGACCAAATTCCGGCAGTCCGCTTCAAGCCTTAGCCACGGGATCTCACAAGAACCCCAGATGTTGGCCAGATGCTCAGGCTTCCGGTCCGGTCAATCCCAATCACACTAAGAAATGCACCAGCCAACAACGACTATTCCAGTTAGCTTGAGGCTGCTGGAAGTGCTAAAATTACCTACATGACAATCGCCTGAGTGAAATGACGGCTAGGCCACGATGAGGATGAGGAATAGGCGAGATGCTACAGACGACTCAAAGGCCAGAGAGACACTCAGATGGTCGTGTTTCGCGAAGCGTTCCGGCGAAACTCAATGAACACAGCTTCAGCTTAATTTACCCGTCATAATCAAAGCTCGATTACAAGATGTGGTTCGTACCCTTAGCCTGACAAACAAGCTCCATGTGCGCAGGGGTCTCTTTATTTCTTTCTTCAGAGAAAAGCTTCATCGCTTCACACAAGGCCCGACGACGACATTATCATAGGTCCAAAGTATGGTTTCACCTTGCATCTTATTCAAGAGTTCCCAAATTTCATCATGCCCTTCTGGTACCTGGTCCTTTCAAAGCAGACAGTCCAAGGAGTGGGACTCCGTTGGCAAGCGTGAGGTCATTCCAGAGGAAGTTTTGAGAGTCACACTTTGTACCTCTACAGGCAAAGCTCAAGTGAGCTAGAGCAGAAACGAGCTCCCGGAAAGTGGGTATCGGCTGAGAGGTTGAAATACTATTTGCCCCTGCCGACAGAGGCTGTCACGGAATCGCACTTGATGCTCGTTGAGCATGGTCTCTATTCAAATTATTGTTTTTGATAACTGGCGACGTGTGGATTCCGGCCTCGGGAGTTTTAGGTGAAAGGCGGCACTATTGAGGTTCTGATTCCGTAGCTGGGGCAAACAATACCCATCGCTGGTTGGGAAAAAGGTGCACGGCGAGAGGGTTCCAGATTCGTGATCTCAATGTCATCGTGGATTATGTAAGCAATATGCATGACTAAGGAAGGTCGCCCCGATGGCCCAGCGGCGGCCGCTATAGAGACTTTCCTACGGGCGCTAAATCGCTAAAACGGACTTCAACGGCGCTGGAGGCAACAGCATTGGCCAGGCGGCAACGGACCCGCCTTGCAGAGCTTGCGACACGCTGTGACACCTCATTGTCGACATCGGCCGAGATTTGACGTTACACCTACAACTACAGCCGCAACTCAATCATCATCATCACCTGCTCTTCTCCCTCCAAACCCCAGAGAAGGCGAAGAACACCTATCGTACATGCGTACGATACAACTACACTCGCTACGATGCCTCTCAACCATCGGCTTGGACAGGCTCTCACAGAGGCTCGATCCAAAGCTCGATCAGTATACCATCTACTGCGTGACCGCGGCGTCAACGACGAGGCACGCGTAGCTGTCAGAAAACTTCTTGGTACTCTCCATAGCCTTTGGTTATTGTTTGAAGACTTCGCAGAACAAGGCACTTCGCCAGCGTGCCCAGATCACACCCTTTTTGACGACTTGAGCGATCTTCTTGATAACCCCAGCCTCGCGTGGTCAGCAAGCTCGGCAAGACCAAGAAGCGAGGCTCCTTCTCTCTCAGCGTTTACCTCGAGTATCTACAGAATTCAGTGTCAGCTCGATTCTCTTGTGCGTTGCGACTCTTGGGCCGCCTTGCTCGTGCGCCTGTCGACGGACGAATACCGCAAAGACGTTCTCAGCCAACACCTGGATCATACAGTCGAATTCACACCCAAATCCACAGAGATCGATAGCGACAGGTGTATTGCCATACTTCTGAATGCCGAGTTTGACAAACAATTGACTGAATGCTTTATACACCGGCAATACGTTGCTGAGAGAGACATCAAGTGCCCCGAATATGGTGCGGCAGCAAAGCTTCTACCCGATTTGGCCCGCCAACGATACACCGATTACAAGACACCTCTGCATGTGCTTTTTCACTCAAGGAAGTCGTCGCACTTTCTTCAATGGCTATTGGAATACGCCAGGCAGGAATGGCCGGAGCAGTTCAACCTTAGCTCCGGTGCCCTCTCGATGACACCTCTGAATCTGCTGATGTCGAGACTCGAGGATGACTCGGTCACTCCTTTCCACGTTGCTGCGTCATTGGGGCTTCCACGGCTCTGCGAGCAACTTTTGTTGTGGGGAGTGGACGTCAATAAGCCGAGCTCTATGGGCACCCCTCTTTACTGTGCATTGCTCGGTCCAACGGCCCTGTTAGGACGCTCTGCAGACCCCTCACAACTAGTGTCTGACTGCAAGCCTACCGATTCTCAGGAGGAGACTATAAAAGTCCTCTTGGATTCAGGAGCTTCGTGTACTGTGGAAACAGCTGGCCCTTGCCAAGACGAAAAATTCTCACTGGCAACATTGGCATTCCTCATTTGCCAGGCGATCCGTGCTCCTAAGATCCTACTTCAACTTCTCAAGTTGGGCATTAGCCTTGATCTGAGATTCGTACAGCTCTTTCATGGGAAAGATTCTCTTCTACAATACTGGCCATCGCCTCTCAAGCCACCGACGCGCTCGTTTTTGGAGGGAATGCTTCCCGCGATCCTTGACAGAGCAATTCCCGAATATGACAGCTACAATGATATATCGCTATTGGCCACAGGTATCTATGAGATCCTAGACCACTTTGATTTGGCTCGTCCTTCTAGTATTGCCAGGTCTCGACCTCTTGACGTCTCCGACACCCTGTATGTTGAACTAGTCCGAGAAGCAGTCCAAGATGGCGAGACGGCAGTTGTGAGAAGGCTTATCTTGGATCCTCGTTGGAATCCAAATGCTTTGATGGCGCCCCAGAGAGTACTATCAAGCGCATCATCAGAAGATGAATTTGCTATGGAGGAGCCTCGAGATGGAACCACAATCCTACACTACGCGGCGGAGACCGACGAAATAGCTCTACTGGCTGCTATCTTGACATCGGGAGAAGATGTCAATGTCCATGTTCGCAACCATAAAGACCAGACACCCCTGATGTTGTCAGAGTCGCCCGAGGTATTTAGGCTTCTTTTGGACCATGGAGCAAGAACCACAGACACCGATGAAAGTGGACGTAACGTTTGGCACTTCGCAGCCGCCAATTCAGACATCGAGCTACTGGACTGCCTTCAAGAGTACGACAAGCACAAAGACCACAACCTGAGGGCTGTAATGAATGACGGCCAGACCCCCATTGCCGAAGCCGTCCTCTATCCCTTCAGCTCCATGAGGAAAGGGCAAAAAATAACGCCCGCAGCATTAAAGGGGGCGATTCACATGCTTAAAATTTGCAGGCCAGATCTCGCCTACCTCAAAAGCCCGGAACCTCTCGTTCTTCTGGCTGTCGAATGTGGCTCGGCGGACCTACTCCGCAGCTTGATTGACTTCGGCGCGGACCCCTTCGAAGTCGATGGAGAATCTCGGAATGCCCTGCACTATCTCAACGTGTCGGCTACAAATCTTCTGATCGATATTCTTCTCAACTTGGATTTCGAGACCATCCTAAATCCCCAAGGAACGTCTCCGGCGGAAACAATCTTCCAGGTTTTCAATGACAGGGCCCTATTTGGTCCCACATTCGCCACTCATCCCGCCAGCTTTTGCACTCTAGATGCTGACGTATACAGCCGCCTGCTTGACTACAAGAATATTCTCACCAGCCGCGATGATGCCGGTATGGGGCTGTGGGAGCGGTTTTGTCGCAACGTCTTTGCAACAGATGCTCCCAGATGGCCAGCAGAACTGACTAACTCTGCGCAATCATCACTGCAAATTGCTGTGGAATGCTTGATCAAGAAAGGAGCCTTGGCCAAGTACGAAGAGGAACGTGGACGGTGCGGTATCATTCCAATCTTCTCGAGGTGGACAGAGATTTCTGGCACCAAAGGACGGTTGCCCAAATGGCTGGGATCAATACTATTGCCAATTCTCGAAGTCACGACGAAAATAGACGAAGTGAGAGAATCGCCAGGTGTGGTAGAATTCATCACACGGGCCACTGAGCTGGAAAATCACGAAATTGCCCAACACTATTTGAACACGGGGGATCATGAAACGGCCCAACACTATTTGGATTTAGGGGATATGGTTCCCGAGTGATGCCATGCTCAGGAAATAGCTCAGGTGTTCCCTGACATTGTGCGAAGCCAAAGCAGGACCGAGGAGGCTTCGGACCACTCTAGGAGTAGGAGGAAATAGTCAGAGCGGTGGTCAGAATGTAGGACACGAACTTTCAGGGATTAAAGCCCGTATGGGGCAGTTTTGGCTTTTGGAAAGTCTGGACTGGATCTTGAAGTTTCTGCATTTTGTGCGATGGCAATGGCAGGGACGAGCGGTGAGGACTGCGGTCCTCGGCGTGGACGAAGAGGGCAACGAGCTCTTCAAAGACGGCGATCCATCATCTGGAGGATGAGCATTAGCGTAACATGCATAGCCGAGCGTCTCTCTTGCCATACCTTGTTTTCAATACCAAGATGGTTTCAACAACAGCCGTACTCTTCGAGTAAGCTGCGCGAAGGCAGACAACTGTGAGACTGGCGACAGAACAGGGCTCCCCTGATGGGATACCTGGTTTTTGCCGCCTTCCATTCTTTCCCAAATCATAGTGCGGTGAACATATATGGCTAGAACTGCTTCCTTCATCGCCATCTTCCCCCAAGGTAGGGTAGCCGGCATCGCGATGGTCAGAACGGCAGTGGGCAGCTCTCGCGGATATACCTGTGCCTGAATTCAACAAACAACAAGGCGAAGACGAGAAAAATGGAGTTCACCCCCGATGTGGCTACATCTCTTGGCGATTGTCATGGTGCTCATGCTGGGATTCAAACTCGGGTACTCTCGCTAAAACTGTCGTCGAGTAGGCTGGTTGGCGTAAATCTGATTGTCGACCATTAACCGTTCCACCACCCAGACAGTTTGCCTTGACCAACCGGCCTAGGAAGGCGTCTGCTGTGCTGGTGAAGAGAATTGGATTGAGGGGCGGAATATAGGTTCGTGGCTTGTTTTCGTGGGTGTATACTGGATGAATAAGGATGCGTGGGAGAGTGCATGATTCATCGCTGAGATGAAATTTTCAAGCAGCATCGCCGTCATTACGATCAGTCAACAGAAACAAAGCATCGAAGCCCGGTTTAGCAGAGGTACACCTCTAGCCATGCGCTAAAAGATAGAAGACATGTTGCTATTAGTTGCTTTACCCTAAGATCACCTAAGAATACCGCTCTGACTTCCCTTGTTGAATGCAATCTGCTCTCCTCTGACCTCCGCAACGCCAACTCTTTCATATATCTCGCAGAGCCCGTCAACAGCAACAGAGTGCACGACTATTATGTAATGTGACTGTTGAGGGTCGCCTTGTAAATCCTTTCTCCTCGCCACAATGACACATCTGAGGTTCGAGAGCTTCCTGTCTGGATTGTCGAGCTCCAGCTTGAGGCTATCACAGCCCCGAAAGTCCCATACAGGCCCCTTGATCTCACATACCCCCTCTTTCTCGCCCCTCTCCTTCATGCTCTGAGGTGACCAAGTCCTAAACGGCGAGATTATGTCCGCCTCCCAAGAATACTTGTTGAAGGGAACATTCAAGTATTTGATCTCGCCGTCATAAGCCATCCATGACCATGATGGAACATAAACTCCTCTAAGCAGTTCCGACTCGATACGATTCAGAGACCGGCTGGCCTTTTTCCACAGTAGACATTGATGCAAGAAAGTATCGAAAACTCCATGAGAGCCGACAGTTCTGAAAGTGCGGATGAGACGTGCTTCAAGCCCGCGGATGGCAACTGGCCTATCACCAATGGAGCTGAGTGCCAACCCCGAGTACTTCTGGTAGAGATCCTGGTAAAGCTCAATCTTCATTCCGCGAACGTAGGTGTCAATGGAGTGTGAAAAGTCCGAGTTCAGGAACGAGGCCTTGCGGCTGATACATCGAAAAGTCAGTCAAGAGAGTCTAGCTGAAAACATTGGCAGACCCGTCCAGACTCACTTTCTCATTTTCGTCATTGTTTCACACCTTACGCCTCTTCCACATTCCCAGTACGTCTGCTTTTCCGAGAAATAGATTGTGCGGCGGACAGAGCTCGTTCTTGAAGAATCCAAGCCCGCTTGTTCAACTCCCCCTGTTCTACATCACGCCCAAAGTCATCGATAGATTCGCAGATGTAGTAGGAGCCCCTGTTGGATGCTAACGTAAGACATTGTCGCCATGGTCGAGGTTTCAAGAAGCCGTCCTCGGTACCGCTTGCGCAGCTAGCTGCAAAAGTTGCATAGGCCGAGCTGTACACCTGTTCCATGAGAAGAGACTCCATCTTCCAGTCTTCAGGGTCATCCTGAACTATGTAAAGCGCATCGATCCAGAGGTACCCAATACCGAGGTTTCGTGTGACGTTGATAGCATCTTGGAATGTTTGGGGAGCTCCGTCAACTTAATCCCCTCTTTGAAGCTTTCAAGATTCTCTTTCAAGGTGCAAAATTTCCTGTGTTGGTCCGGAGACCCCCATGGATGCGATAGGGCAAGATATTTTCCTGATCTCGTTTGCCCACGGTCTGCGCAAAGCAAGCGGCAATGTTCGGCTCCCTTGGATCCGACGTCAATGACTCTGGTTGGAAGGAAGGTGGTGTCGGATACTGGGATACAGTCATGCGTACCGTCGCAGACCCTTATCCACGTCGATAATGCTGCGATATGTGCTTGACTACCGGCAGCCGGAAGCACTGGCATCCCCATCTGTGCACCAAAAAAGGGTTTTCCTTACATACAGAGTCAGCACGAGATAAATGGATGGAACTAATGTCGTTCTTACCTGGCAAGCTGTACAAGACTGCAACTGGCCGTCCAGGCTTCACACTTGATGTCAAATAGCTGCTGAACTTTTCAAACCGAATCTCCCCATAGCTCTTGGATATCATGGATTCAAGTGAAAAGAACTGGAGACGACAGAGGTCACAGACTTCCAAATTGTTTGCCAGTGCTCCGAGGTTATCAGAAAAAGAGAATCTTTGTGACCAGAGCCGCTGTTGGAGGTCTTTACATCGAGGACAAAGGGTGCTAGTTATATTTCTTAGTGGAAGCTGACGAGAAATTTCGATCTCCTTCGACAGCGCTTGTGCTGTGTTGACATCTGGGCTACACTCCCACTCATCATCAAGCTAAGAAACCATTACTGGTCAAGATTTGTAGCTCTTCTCGAAATAGCAAGAAGCTTACCGGCTAGACAGAGTTGCATTGTCAGGACATAAAAGCCAGGCCGCCAGACATCAGATTTGTAGGTAAATCTTTCAACCTTGAGGGTCAAGACATATCGTCTGCTCATCAGTGACTATTAGTGAAGGTCACATCTTGGTGGTGGCTGAAAACGTACCAACTAGATGAGATGTTAGCTCTCCACATCGATATTTGAAGGTTATTAGAGCATAACCAATACCATCTATGCCGTGTAAGGAAGTGGTTAGCCAAGATCACGCAGACTTATACCACTCGAGGCAGACGTACGTACTGTCGATATCAGTGTCCAATATTGCATAAGGTGGGATGCGGGACTTTTACATCGTCAGGATGGCCCAGGCCACTATCATCTGCACCCGCCAAGCCATCATCAATGGCTACCAAGGAACTGTTTATTAGAGGAGAACGAGATCCTAGGGAATTTACTCTTCACCTCATGCATTAACGCCGCGTCGACCCCTTATACCTAATTGAGGAATATTCAAGGTACCTCCGCGTTGCCCCAGTCCTCCTGGAGAGCTCGCTTGCCAATTCATCCAAGCAATTCTGGGCGGTTTCCCTGAAGCATCTTTCACGATGCCAGCCAGTGTTTCGTACATTTCAATAGAAGTCGCTCGATAACGAAGGTCGTCGGCGGTATCGCCTTGTAAGCTGCTGTTGGCGTCCGATCGAACAATGCTCGGGGTATCTGGGCCATCTGTCGCATGTAGAGTGGCGCTGCCTTGGGCACTGTCGCTTCCAGACGACTCTTTCCTCATCAGCTTGCTTACCTCTATGACTAGCAATCGTGTGCAAATGAGATCCAGCAACTTTCGAATTGCAGTGTTCGGCGGGCATCTTGGGTCCCTTCTGATCCAATCCATCCACTTCTGAACACCAGGTTTAATGCTAGCCGCTCCGGTCACACCAGATCCATGTACATCGAAGAATTGCCGTGTTCTGTTCACGGGATGCGTTATGTCATCCCCAAATCGAAGCAGTTCGGCTTTTCCATAAAGAAGCCAAATCAGGAACTCGAAGTAGATACAGCCGATGGACCAGACGTCATAACGTCGCGACCGTGGTAGTTTCTTAGTTAGCAGCAGTACGGCTTCAGGTGGCTCGTACATAACCGTTCCATTCATCGTGCGTGTAGCTTCGTTACGCATCTCCGTCGCTAAGATGTGAACTTTAGCCAGACCAACATCCGCAATGACGAGAAACGGCTGAGAAAACGGGTCGGAGCTCCTGGTGTTCTCAAAGCAAAGAATATTCTCTGGCTTCAGGTCCCCATGTCGACACGCGGAGTCCTTTGTCGAATGAAGCTTGTTAATCGCACTAGCCAGGCCACAGAGTTGATCAAGAGCCCAGCCAACAAAATCTGCATCTAGCTTACGAGGAGGTTCTCTTCCCCAGTAGTCTCGGAGGTTACCACCTCCGGCCCACGGGAAAATAATAAAGTACCGATCACCCCTTTTGTAGTAAGCGATTGCCTTGATGAGGTGCGGATGCTTCATTTCACGGATCATTTCTAGAACTCCTGCCTCAGCCTCGGCTGCGGCATGGTACTCTGCATCATTCATGCTGACATTTCTCAGCTCTTTCACTGCTACAATGGGATGTCCATTTGTGTCGACTGACAGGCGCTGTATCATGTAAGTGTCGCATCCATGAAGCCCTGGGCAATGCGTTGGTCGTGGGTTTGTGTGCGCTTACAAGTTTTGAGCTCTTCTCGAAATGAGACTGGTGAATAGACCACTTTCCCACCGTGCTGAAGTGACTTTCTCTGTGTCCACCAGGTTGCTCTAAGAACGGCATTCGGTGTTCCTTTCGGAAGGAGTATCTGAATTGATGTTCGTTGAAGACCGGTGCAAGAAATTGCCATTGGTTGTCACAAAAGAGATACGGCGAAATAACGAATGCCCAAAACTTGTCGGCAAAAACCCTCTTGGTGATCTCAGAATGGCCAGGTTCAGCGGATCGGGTTTTCACTTGCCTGCCTTTATCGATGAAGAGAGGTAGAATAGAGTCGACAAAATTGTGCTCGTAGAACAAGTCAATCCGTTCCGGGCGACTAAGGCAGGCAAGAACCGCGAAAACTCTCCTGGCCCCGGGCTTTCCACAAACGAAGGAGGCGATCTTTGATATCGTCTCTGGAGATTTGTTCGTTTGATCTGTTAGGGTGTCTTTGACCAACTGCGTAGTTACCTTCTCTTCCAAGAAGGAGTACGGAAGAAAGGTGTTGCCTCCGCATGTTCCTGCAGGAAGCTGTCTCGAGACTAATTGGCCCTGAAAGTTAGCTCCGTCGGGAATTCTGGAATCATGAAGGTGGCTCGAGCCTATGTCAGGCTCAGCGCTGGACGGTGTCATTTCTAGCACGGGTTCCGGATCCCAAGGAACTGCCCAACGTCATCAGCAGAAGGTACTATCGAAAATGTCTAGGCAGGAGGTTGTGGAAAGCTTACCTTCCGGGTTTTGGTCCTGAAAAACCAAGTCTGGCATTCCTTCAGCATCAATTCTACTGTCTTCTGAGCCAGGGGAATCCCCCCACTGATTGCTACTTTCCGCTTTCGAGCTCACGGCGAAGTAATCAGCGGCAAGGTGCTCCGATTGAATGCCAAGATATTCACGCTCTTTGCTCGCCATGTCTGGCCACGGCACTGAATACAAAGCAAATGAGTGAATATGTTCTGCAACATGACTTAACATAGCTTCAGGGTCGACTTCAGGATCGCCTGCTGAGCTTTCGGGACATAAGGGACACTAAGGGCGTTAAAACTTTTATTTCACTAGAACGAGAGGCCCATGTTTGCTTACTTGTTCAAGATGTAGCGGCGCGTTAGATGCTGACATTGAAACAACTGCCTCGATCTGGTCTGCGGAGATGTCATTGGCGTGCTCTCTCAGAAGATGTTCAACGTAAAGTTGCTCAACGTCGAATCTCTTGGGCTCAAGACACGCCGAGCATAGCCAATATTGCCACTGATTGTGTTCTTCTGACATGTGCTTCAGCCACTCTTTTCGTGTGTCGTAGAGCTTCTCAGGACGTTCACAAGAACTCAAAACGCAGGTGTAAGGCATTATATCCTGCGTCAAATGCTTCCTGGATGTCAGTCAGTCAAGTGAGTCCCATGAATATGCCAATGCGAGTAACGACTTACTTCCAACGTAGGCCCATTCCTGTAGCAAGCGGCAAAGTCTGGAGACAGCATGGACAACGAAATATTTCTTGGCCTTCTTTGACTTTAGGTGGCTTGGGATAAACAACCTTTGAACTGATAGAGGAAGGCGCAGTCATTGAAGCTTGGCTTGTCAAGGCGAGATTGATGGGATTCTGAATCGCAGTAGGCACAGAACTTGCAGCAATTGTAGCAGCAGCAAAATGAGAAAGTATGTGCGGTGACTGTGCCGCGCCTTCGGTCGTCGGTAAGTTGACGGCGTTGCCTACTTCCTGGCAGGTGCTGGGCTGACGTATTTGCAAACCCCTTACTTGTCTTTCATCGGTCGTGAAGTCATCACGCTCTTTCCCACGCTTTACACCTCGTCTCCTCGCGAAAAGGAAGCGATGACGCCTTCTTGTGTTAGACTCTATCAGCCTTTTTTGGACCTCGTTAAGTCGGTATGATGCATATTCGGGGTATCTTGTTGAGCCATTTTCTCGCTCTGACTTCGTAGCCCAGACGCTAATTAGGAAGCCGAGATGATCCCTCAGTTCATCATAGATATCTGATACATAAGAGCCGTCTGCTCTATCACGGTGAGCCTGAGCGCCGGAACGTCGGATCGCGATCGAAATTCGAACAAGCTTTGTAATGATTGCTTCGGTGTCGGCGAATATTTCGGTCAAGGCCGGCTCTTTCTCGTCACTGGAGCTATCGGCATATTTATCGTCCACATAATCACTGTGACCAACTACTCAGAAGTTAGCAAGTGGAATAGAAAACCAGTGGAGATTGTTCAGGCTCAGGCATAGCCGTAGGTACCTGTCTGTAGACACCGGCGTGTCAATGCCTCAAGAAGCCCCAAAAGATCTATTAGAACACTCCGAACAGTTTCCTTCTCGGAGAGTTGTTCGTCAAGTGAAGCATGTGCTCTGGCGAGTGCGCCTGAGCCAGCTGCCCAAAGGTTGAAATCAGCTAGTCGTTTCCTTGCCCACTCATCCGTCATTAGCGCTGGCTGAGCAACACACTCTTGCAATCGCTCGCGACAACTCAGACTAGCCTCATAGATGGAGCTATATGCTAAGGCCATTGCTTCAGCTCATATTCTAGCCACAGCGCGCGACCATATGCACTGATGCGAATGAGGTTTGGTGTATCGACGAGAGTTGAATGTCGCCTTGTTGGTTTTGTCAGCTGACATGGGACAGAAAGAACCCCTCCCCCTCCCCCTCTTCTGACTGCAAGATGTTGCAATTGGCTCTCTCAACACGGCGTCTCGTTCTCCCGGGACAGCATTCAATCAATCTGTAGGCAACCTAACCAGACTGACCTATCAACATCATCTTTCGCCGCAAGAATCATCTTAGTCAGATTCATCACTAGGTCCTGCCCGCCAATACCCACACCAGCAATTTTCCCGAATTGCATCTGATCAGGCTGGCTCGGTTTGGACCCCTCAACCGTCCAGTGCGCACTTTCATCGATCGGAAGCGATTATCGCTGCCACAGCTGGCTTGCTTTTTGACCAGCTACCTCAGATGTCGACTATTCCAGAGTACCCAGGGGTTCAGCTCGTTCAGCAGTCGTTCCCAAGGGTCTCGGCTCTATTGGTGAAGTATGCCAGTCGGAAGATCAACACTAAGCTGGCAGCGCTGGGGGCTCATCTATGCGCCTTCGCGGAGGAGACGTCTTCCTTTTCTGACGGCATCAAGAGAGCCCTGGAGAGAGATCGGAGAATCGACAGGCTCTTGTCTCAAGTCGAGCAAGTTATCTGTGTAAGTTCATCTCATCATTCTTCACGCGTTCCGCATTAAACCTACCTTTGATGAGCTCTCCGAACATTTGATCTAAATTCTCAGACTGACACGATGATAGTTCCAAGACACATCTGTACAAACGATCGCCAAGTATCCTACGCTTCGAAAGGTTGCTGCTGCGCAGTCTTTCGTAGAAGACACAGAAGCTGGCGGTGTATCCGGCCTTTTTGGCCTTGATACCTTCTTCTGGGGAGACAATAGCCAGGCAAGTTCATCGCTCGCGACAAACATCAAGAAAGCAGTCTCAAAGCGAAGGATTGATTACGACTCACTTTTCGAAATTTTGGACCTGTGTTCCGAGATAACAGCAAAAGATGACCTGGTTGAATCGACTGATCTTGACGCAAATTCGAGATATGAGGATGTATCAGATTATACCAAACGTGCAAAAGAAGTTCGAAAGATTCTCGCCAACCACGCACTATGCAGTTGCACAGATGCAGAAAACCCAGCAAACACCAGACACCGGGCACGGCTGAGACTGAAGCCCGTTTACTCGGCAGATGATCACCATCAGCTGCGGTTCGATATGCTATTTTCTGCCACCCTAAACCCTCTCCAAGGAGGGACATTGAATTGGCAGGAGGTTCAAATTCTATTGTCTACCAGGAAAGCTAGCAAGGGCAAGACAATACATTTCGCAGGAGACCCCGTACCTCAGAGACAGGGAGCTGAAGAACACCATGGCCAAATGAGCATACAAGACTCTAAGATCGTTGACAGCCTCTGTGAGCTCATTATCGGCGACTATGGGTCTGTGTTGTATTTCAAGGTAATTCAAGAGCGGCTAACGGTCTTACTGGATCCACCAGGGCCGAGCCATCTGGGGAACTCATTTGCAGCACAAGTCGGACTGCGTCTTGGAGATATCCTGGAAAGGTTCGACATGAGGTACGGAATGAGGCCAGTACTTGCGTACACGATAGCCAAGGCAGTATGGCTCCACTATGATTCGGACTGGATGAGCGTAGCGACAAGCAGTGACGACATTTTCTTCATGGGGGAGGAAGACGACGGAGACACCAACTACTTCTGCAAGCCTTATCTCTCGACGGATATTCATACAGAATTTCAGCAGCGAGAGCCGGAATGTCGACAGGTCATCGGCATGATGCACCGTTATCCTCGCGTTCTGGCTCTCGGAATAGTCCTTGTTGAGATCGCAACAAGGCAGCATATCTATTTCGAGAGCCATCCGAGTACTTGGACGCCCAAATACGCGAACGAAGTACTCACAACATTGCGAAAGTCATTACAGAACGAGAGTTTTCAAGAAGATTGCCATTTCCCTCGTTACAAGCTAGCTGCTGCGAAGTGTCTGGACCCGATATTGTTCAAGAACGCGCCCTTCAATCCAGGGAGACCCGAAGAGAATCTTGAAGCGAGGCGCACAATACTACACGATGAAATTGTGGAGCCTTTGAGGAAGTTGATTGAGGGAACAGGCTGGGATGCCGAGTTTGACGAAATGGAACGAACGGCAATGGTTCCGAGGCACCGTGAACGTGAGCCATTGAAACATCTACCCGCAAATAGAGTCCCGAAAGCAGGCAGCGAAATGAACCCGCTGTCTTCCTTGGAAAGGTCAGTATATACTTCCTGTAGGACACAGTTGAGACCTCGTGACCGCCTTCAGATGCTGACGGACGCCTAAAGCTACAAGAAAAGCCGTTGGATTGAACAGGTATCTCAGCTTAACCACATGGTAAGAAAAGACAAAAAGCAAGGCACGAAGAGCAGCCGCATCAAGCTTGCCATTCTGGACACTGGATATGACACCAACGCGCCGACCTTTGACATTCCGAGCAGGTCAAAGAACATTACGTGGCACGACTTCGTATCAAATTCGATCCATCCTGTAGACACTGACGGCCACGGAACGCACCTTCTGACACTACTTTTAAAGCTGGAGGTCCAGGCTGACATCTTTGTTGCTCGCATCACTGAGAACAGCCAGTCTCTCAAAACGGCCGAAATAAACGTCGCCCAAGCAATCCACAAAGCGGCCCATGAATGGGACGTTGACTTCATTTCACTGTCATTTGGCTTTCCGCACCACGTTAAGGGTATACGAGACGCCATAAATGACGCAGTTCATCACAAAGACGGAGCGATCACAATTCTAGCGGCTGCCAACAACGACGGCTTTAACAGCTGGGAGATGTTCCCAGCAAACCTTGGTGACAAAGTCATATCGATTCGTGGCACAAACGAGGATGGGGCCTTCGACCCTAGATTTAACCCTCCAATGAGCTCGAGCGAGTCTGTATTCGGGACCCTTGGTGTCGACGTGCATTCAGATTGGATTGGTCATGAGCTAAGCCGTTCAATGTCCGGCTGCTCCGTCGCAACTCCAATTGCATTGTCAATTGCAGTGATGGTTCTTAAGTACGCATCAAACCGGACAGATCATTTCAGCCCGCAGGACTTGAGGTTACTTAAAACTCGAAGAGGCATCTTTGAGTTGTTCAAGGGTATCTCCATGACCCCTATGATCCAGTCACTAAGTCATGGTCTAACGTCTTACCAGAGATTAGCATTCCAGCTGGAAATGAGCGACATTACCTGTCTCCCTTCGAGCTTTTTAAGCTGCGTGAGGACGTTCGCCTAGCACGGTTGAAATCGGCTCTGGGTAGACATCCAGAAAGATTGGGAGCTTAGTTTGTCACATTATGCTGTTGACACCGTATTGAGCTGGTATCGGAGAAGACACAACACAGTTCTATGAATACAAAAAACTGTTTCGCAGTAATCAACATGTACCATTTCAGCGCGTTCGCTGAATCTTCTGGTCTCCAGCAACGGCATCTTCACATACACAGCCGATATTAACAGTGAACATAACAGTACCGATGAGATACAGTTCTTTCAGAAGGCTGCGATGGCCACGTTTCAGTCCTAAAACCGAAGTACATGTATCTCTTAGCGCCCAGGGATCCCTCAGTCACGCCTAGCAACGTATCAGAAGGCGTACACCTCGTACACAACAAGGGGCCTAATTCCTCGTCAGGTGCGCTACCTTATCTGAGGGTCTAAGATATCAGCGTTGCTTTCCTTCACACATTTCTCAAAGCCATCAATTCGCATACTCTACCTGCTGTACTGCGCATGGCAACTGATAATTGGGAGGTTTCGATCGTTGCACCACTTTGACCCGAAAGTGGGACTTCTGCTTTCTCGAGAGATGCTGTAGTAATTACTCAAGACGCATCCCGTTGGTTGTAATGGGACCGACCTCGAAAGTTTTGGAGCATTTGACTAGCTTGTCCCAATGCAGACAGGGCGTTTAGTCTGAACTCGGCCTCGGTGTGACCGCTGGTCTGGAGTTTAGGAAGCCTGAAATCAATCCCTGACTTATGTCCGATGTCCTCTTTTGCCCCAGTACAAAGATACATCCAGATATCGTTTCCATCGGAAAGGTTCAGCCAAAGAGTCGGCACATACTACCCAGAATCTGAATCAAATTAACGGCCCATTCAATTATCTTTAAAAATCCATGCGCCATGCTATCGCCGAGTAATTTCAGTTTAATGAGTACTGTTTGATGTCGTGAATACTGTGCTTCAACGCAGCTGATTGATGCCTAATGTGAAGACTGAAGCCATCTTCAAGAGGATCATCTCTCGAGGCAGAGAACGTGAGTGGGCGGCACAGCAAGTGCGGGGAACATGTTGCCAAAGGCCAATGGGACTGTCTATCTCACATCAAAACCAAAGCGCCTCGGATTTCGATTATGAGTCACGACTTGGCTCGAAACCGCCTTGACCAAAATATCGTCAGTTGCTCTTATCATCCAACCATCTTTCATCGTGGTTTGATTCTGAGAAGAATCCACAAAGTACAATGGCGGCAAAGACGTACTTCCTCGCTCCGAACTTTGATTTCCCTCCCGGCAGTTCCATCCTCCTAGGCAGCCTGATCTCAGATCCCCTGACCCCTCACCGTTCGCTGGCGCAGCTCGAGAAATGGCCTGATGTCACAACAATTGTCGACAAGGAGGCCGTCATCTCTCGAGGTAAAGGGAACGGGGCCAATGTCTCGCTAGGCGCCCAGATGCTTGGAGCTATAGGCGCCAAAATCGGCGGCGGTGTTGAGAAGAGCCGAGCGACGGAGTACAGAATGTCTGCGCTCAAGACAGAGTTCTTCACTCGCGACCCAGGGGAAGATGAGATCAAGAAGCTCATCGCTGAATGTCCCAGAGCGCGAAAGGTACTCATCGACGCGCCCATTTGGCGGCCTGGGAAGCTTTTTATCATCACCGGTTTGAAGATTGCTGAGGAGTTCTCAATGTCAAGCACTACGACTGGCCGACGTGAAGGTGACGTGGAGGGTACGGCGCCTGTTCTCGCTGCTGCAGGACTCAATGTTGAGGCGGGCATTGGAAGCTTTTTCGAGAGCAGTGAGGGCATGAGCCTCGAGGCGGTAGGCGATAGAATACTGGCATATCGCCTGGTAAAGATCAGTTTGAAAGGGCTGAAGAGAAAGGAACTCGAAATCGACGAATATCGATCCAATGACATTGGAAAGATGCTGGGTCACAGGGAAGATGAGATAGATGAGCAGTCTCTTACTAGCATCGAAGTTGCCGACGCCCTGGAAGATGATTTGGATAGTGATGACGATGATGAAATGGACGCTGTTGAGGTAATCACCGAAGTAGACTCTGATGAAGGTCATTTGCGTGTGGTTTCTGCCTAAATAATGACTTTGAAGGTAGATGTGGATCGTTCAATGCTGGAAGTCACATAATTTGTAATTCATAGAAGCTCCAAGATCCCGAACCTAGAGTTACCTCAGTGAGATGAAAATCAAACTAAACCTCGCAGCAGAAATGTGAGTTTGAATACCAAAGGAATAGTTGATAAGGCGGATCTGATGATGAATAGTGGAGTTAGAGCAGTTTCGGCGGGGACGGACGTCTTTTGGCATTGGGATTCGCCGCTCGGTTAATCAAAGTAGGGCGGAAACACAACTAGCAACCGTACTGTGTACGGGCTCGTCGCTTGCTTGATCGAGACTATGGCTTAATCTCTCTAATTAAGTTCATTTCTCGTTGAAACATTGCTGCAATACCTCACGCTTCTGCAGGTCTCTGTCTCGTCTGATTTTTCGAGATCAATGTTGCCAGGCTCGAGTTTCCCATTTTCAGTCCTGTGTAAAGATCAAAGTTGATGAATAATAAGACATCCGGACCACCGCTGAAAAGTAATCTCATCTGGATACAAAATAAACATCCCATCGCACCTAAGACTCTGGTTCGCAGCATATCGACGTAAAACCTCGTACCTTACTCGGAACAGTGATTGGAAAACTCTTTCCTGACAGCTCTGCTTCCGTGCAAGGGTTCCTCGACTTCACGCAATCTCTCCATAACTTTGGCCAACACCGATATTGCTAGGAAGTACCAGCGGAGAAAGTCAAAGTCTGGCACAGCACACTAGAATAAACCGCCTCCCTTGATACCTGATTTTGAGCATGCCTTCGCACATACTTGAATTGTGGCGTAGCTGTATGATACACGAGCGCCTTGTCTTGAAATGTAGTATCCTCATATCTTGATCAGGCGAAAAAAAAAATCCCCCCTTTTCCTCAGCTCCTTCAAGTGAAGGGAAAACTTCTTCATCATTTCGCTAGCATCACGATACAAAGTTTCCGTTGCTCACGTGTAGTGGAAACCCTTACCGGTCGGTCCAGGCACGTGGGGACCAGCTACATGACTCAGGCAACTGAGGTCCAAGTTCTTGTTCTTTGAAAGGGGTTGCCACTCATGACCTAAGCCTCCCGGCATTTCTAGAGTCTAGACCGCGCTCCCAGCGGACCGCGCAAACCAAACATAGCGCCGAAATCGAACATGTGGTTCTCGATGAGGCGGTAGAACTGGGCATGGAGTGATGGGAAGACCCTTGGTTTAAGCCCCTGACGGAACAGATATTTACGGCTGCAGAGACACAAACAAGATCTCTGGTTGGCCGAGCTCGGATGACAGCAAGCTTCAGCGAATCGGGTGCTTCCGAGTGGGAACCACACCATCGAGGGGAACTCTCGAGTCTTATGCAGGATCTTCGGGTTGGCCCTAAGGCCATCCTACGGCACTAGTTTTCTTGCAACCTCATAGACAGCTCCGTGATATTGTGTCATCTCGACCGATATGGCGGTTTATCACCATTTCCGAAGGTCAGCACATCATCCGAAAGACGCGTCAAAGAGAAAAGGGAAACCCCATGACGACATGTGCATAGTTCCACATTGCATACCATCCGCAAGCCAAGGCCGCGCAGGGACTCACAGGGAGTCCCCTGGCGAATGACGGCAAGCATCCCGATTTTCTTAGGTAATAGGAAGTCGGGCCCTAACGAACTTGCGCCAAAACATGGTGTGCTAGCACGTTCATGGAAATTCGACCTGCTGCTTCTCGTGGAGCGGTTTCGGCCCAAGTGGAGTTTAATGGATACGAAAAAGTATTTCCGGTATGAGAACCTTTCTAGGCACGCCAGGTTACCGGAGGGTCCGGGTGACAAGTTGCCGACTTCGTGAACCGCCGGTCCGGTTCTACTTATAAGAAAGGGGTCTTCCCCCATACTTTTCCCCACGATCCACTTGTGCCTCCCACAAGGTCAGAATTTTTCTTTGGTAATTTATTGTGCTTTTGTATCTTGCTTTTCTGCTTCTTCTCTCGGCTCCATTCTGCTCCGCTGCCAAGTTGGAAGATACTCGCTCGCTTTCTGACCGTCGATGCAATGGCGGGAATCTCACAGTCCTCTCCAGATGATGACCCTGGTCCCGAGCCCGGCGGCATCGGCTCGGCCTCTACGGCGGCACTTGAGCCGGTGGAA
Source organism: Colletotrichum paranaense (assembly GCF_030867605.1). NCBI lineage: Eukaryota > Fungi > Ascomycota > Sordariomycetes > Glomerellales > Glomerellaceae > Colletotrichum > Colletotrichum paranaense. The sequence continues at coordinate 2,927,786 of NW_026848961.1, read as the reverse complement.
TCCGCTTCCGAGCCAACATCTGGCTCCGACACGGCCGGGACAAGCATGCCTTCCGAGGCCGCAGCTGCAGCCGCCCTAAGGAAAGAGAAAGGCCGCGTCCGATTTAACAGCAATGCGGCCGCGACCAAGCCTCCTACATCACCACCAGCAGTTCCAACTACACCCAAGCTTGCTCCGGCACAGCCTACCAGACCATCTATCCTACGAGGTGGTTCCGGCAGTTCCATTCCTACCGTGGCTACTTTCGCCAAAGAGGAACCCCATCCGCCGGATGAGAATGAACGCCAAGAGGCCAAGTCTGCCGCGGCAGCTGCTCAAGAGCGAGCCCGGCAGATGGCTGAAAATGTTCACTTCGGCTCGCCGACGCGCGAAAACCGAGACTCACTCGAGTCCGCTACTACCACCACCGCAAGCGAGTATGACCTCGGAGGAGGAGAGGGAGCCGGAGGATACATTGCTCTCCAAGATCTCCATTCCCGCCAGCCACTCAATGGCGATTCAGCCGAGGCTGAGAAGAAAGCTCACGAGCACCATGCCGCCCTGAACGACGAGGCTTACAAAATTGTAAGAGCTCACACCTGGCGCCTCGCCGAGAAACCCGAGAGCGTCGCCGGTCCATCCAACGCCCAGGAAGCAGACATCCACAAGGTCACCGAGCATCTCCTACAAGAGATCAACGATGGTCAATACGATGGTGTTTACTCTGTCCCTGCTCCCACGGAGTACCGCGGTAGCGTTCTTTCGCAGCTTCTAAAGCTGTACAAGCCTGCGGAATCAGGCAATCAGTACCAGTCGTCCGGGCAGACCAATCGCAGCTCCGTCACCTCTTTCTCCTTTGGTGGACCGCTGCCGGGAGCGGGCACGCCGGGCTCCAACTCAGGCACCGCGACCCCCACGACGCCCAAGAAGAAGAAGTGGTACGAGGCAAACCGCTCCCAGGAGACCCTCGTCAACCTCATCGAAGCCTCGGCCCGCCTCGCCAACCCTAATACGCAAGGAAAGACTGACGAGTCACCCAAGAATGGCAAGGCGGCTGGTAAGAAGACGCGGCCGAAGCATAAGCGGACCGCCAGCAACTCCATCGCTGCGTACCTAGCCAGACAAGAGGAGGAGGCCAAGATTACTGTCCACATCGCTGAGACGCTTTCCAGACAGGAGTATATCATCACACTCTGCAAGGCTTTGATGCTTTTTGGTGCACCAACGCATCGTCTCGAGGAGTACCTCAGCACAACGGCCAAGGTCCTTGAGATCGATGGTCATTTCCTGTATCTCCCAGGATGCATGATCATCTCTTTCGACGATCGGTCCACCCATACAACCGAAGTCCGCATCGTCCGCGTAGCCCAGGGTATCGACCTCGGAAAGCTCAGAGACGCGCATCACGTCTACAAGGAAGTCATTCACGATGTCGTCAGCGTCGACGAGGGCATTCAACGATTGGACACCCTCATCAAGGCCAAGGACAAGTTCCACGCCTGGATCCGAGTTCTTGTCTTTGGCCTGACCAGCGCCACGGCTGCCCCCTTCTCGTTCGGCGCTCGCATGATCGATCTCCCGCTATGCTTCTTCTTTGGCTGCCTCGTCGGTTTTCTGCAGCTCATCGTGGCTGCCAACTCCAAGCTATACAGTAACGTCCTCGAGGTGACGGCTACCGTCCTGGTAAGTTTCTTGGCACGAGCCTTCGGCAGTATCAAGGGCGGCGAGCTCTTTTGCTTCTCGGCCCTGGCCCAGGGAGGCATCGTCATGCTTCTACCTGGATACCTAGTTTGTAAGTGACCTCTTCGCACTACCTACCCCATCGTGATGTTCCGCTCGAGCTGTACCTCCTTTTCCTCTGCGCTTCTCGCGTACGTGTTGGGGATGCTACTTGCCTACGGGCACGAAAAACCTAGGACAAGCCGCTGATGGCCCAGTGTGTTCCGCCCTCGAGCTCCAGTCCCGCGCCATCGTCCCCGGTTCGATTCGCATCGTCTACGCCATCATTTACTCCCTCTTCCTCGGCTTCGGCATCACGATCGGCGCTGTCCTCTACGGCATGTTCGACGAAAATGCCGTTTCCACGACAAGCTGCACCAACTCGATCCCCACTTACTACACCTTCATCTTCGTGCCCCTCTTCGTCCTCTGCATCAGTGTCCTGTATCAGGCTAAATGGCGCCAGATGCCTGTCATGCTCGTTGTTGCCTTCGCCGGCTACATTGTCAACTACTTTAGTAGTTTGCGCTTCAGCGCCGCACCACAGGTCGCCAATGCCCTTGGCGCGCTTACTGTTGGTGTCCTGGCGAACCTGTACTCGCGTCTGAGGCACGGCGTCGCGGCAGCCACACTCATTCCGGCCATCTTCACGCAGGTGCCCGGAGGTCTGGCGTCTACCGGAGGATTGCTGAGTGGTCTGAGTGCGGCCAACGCAATCACCAACTCGACGCACGCCGTCAATGGCACAAGCTCTGTTCAATACTCTGGAGGCGAGTCCCTGAACACGGTCGTATTCAACGTCGCCGCCTCCATGATCCAGATTGCCATCGGTATTGCCGTTGGTCTGTTCATCAGCGCGTTGATCATCTACCCGCTCGGCAAGCGCCGCAGCGGTCTGTTCAGTTTCTGAACATGTGCCAAGCTACGCGCCTGGCATATTCAACTGCAACTTCGTAGTCTTCTCTTCAAGTCCTGTTCTCTTTTTTAGCATCATGTCTAGCCTTTAGTCCATCGTATTCCACTGGACCATTCCATGTAGTTCAACAACCAAAATCAGGCCGGTGGCGGCGCCCTGCCCTACTTCAAGGTCTTTCATAGCGATCATAGCACCAGTCCTTCAAGAGGAAACAACAGCAAAAGTAAAAGTCATGTACGTATGTAGATTATTGCAAACTAGGAAAATGCAAGGCGTTGGGGTAGATAGAAAGGAACTCAGTCATTACCGATGATCTCGTACTTTAATCTAAGCTGCCTTCGATGTTATGGAAGACCTTTCACGTGATGATGTCGCAACGATGTCTTGTACACTTTATAGGGGCGTCCAAAGCATCGGAGTTCCCTCACTCTTGGTCTACCATACACGGCGATACAGCAAGGAGACAGCCGAATTATCCTCCGCAATGCACAGGGCGATTCAAGAGAAAACGCCAGACCGAATACCTGAAACTGATGAATTGGTACGGTAGCTTCAATAGAGAGAGGGAGGGAGGGAGGCATTGTGGCAACCGCGTTGGATGAGAGAAATAGTGATGAACCCTTACCCACGAGCAACTTCAGCATTGTACAAATGATGAGAGATAACGACATGGAGATATGCTATCGTAGCTAACAATCTAGATCATCGCGATCTTTGGCCAAACTCATCTATCGCAGTTGCCGGTTGACGAGATCTTGGCGAGGCGCAAAAGGCGGAAGTGCGCCACACAATGTCTTAGGCCCGGCCCGAAAGTTCGCACTCGATCTTGGTCTCAGTTTGACGTACGGAATGAGATAACAGTGCGAAGATCGCCGACCAGCGCGCCTGACATTGATGCACGCTGGCAATGTGTGAAAGGGACGACGACGTCAAGGGATCATGCTTTCAGAAGATACCGTTCCCAAAGAGCGAATCGCTGCCTTTCGCGATGCTTCATCTGACTTCACCTGTTACACTGCTCTGTCGAGGCTACACCACATCATTAGTAATGTCTCTGATCTCGACAAGCAACCTTGGCAGGTGCCACGATACGTGCGCATGACAGACGTCGAAAAACGACGTCATGTATACTAGATTACACACGCATACCCATAACGAACTTCCGTTCAAAGCCAACTCTGCCAATAGCCCTTTGGAAGAACTTCAACGGTGAGCCTCAGCACGACCAGTCACATGTTCATCTTTAGAACACACTTCGCTCTCCTTTGCATAAGCTCCCAGTGCCTCCTCAATCATCCTCGAGTGTGTTAGGACACCTGATAAAACAACTTCATGGAGTTGTTATACGGAGCGGCAATCGCATGCGTAATCTGCCAATCTCAATGCTAGCAGAAAGATGTGACTTCGTAGTGAAAAAATACTCAACAAATCAAAAATTTAATACTTTACTACCTTGCCCAGGAAGTGAACAATTTTACGTGCTGTAATCGGAAGAAGGCAAGCCAGCGAGCAATTGAGCATCACTAATGTCCTAGCTTAGTCGGTCACAAGTTTGCCGCAAGCCAAAGTGCTTTCAACGCGCTTAGCACGCGTGCTCTCTGGCTTCTGGTTACATGTGGCGTTGCGTGCTCAAGATGCTTTGAACCCCGATTTCGGGGTGATAGCGGCATTGACAATAGTGTAGCATTTTCTCAGCTTTTCTCAGCTCAGATAAGTCTCCTCTGAACTCGTGGTGCGCCAAGTCTAATTCGTGAGTATCAGTGCCACGAGTGCACTACTGCATATAATGTTTTGGTAAAAAGCCCTTGCTCATCCGGGGGTCATGCGGCTTGTCAATATGGCTGCGTGTGCGGCCGTATCTGCAGTTGTGGGATGAGGCATTTTCACAAAGCGCCTCACTAAGTCGTCGCTACTCTTCGTGTGATCATACCCCTCGTAGAGGCTGACAAGACTCAGTGTTGCAGGCCCCTCAACCTTAAACGCATTAAGCATCGTAGTATTCGGTCAAGCGTCCAGGATCCCGATCCGTCACCTGGATCAGGGAGCTTTCTTCAGCTTTCCGGATTGGATCACGTTGAGGGGTCTCCAACGTCCACAGCCGAAGCGAAGCCAAATGAGTAAGTAATGGCTTACTTGACCCTTCTTCAATCTCTTTCTTCAAAACTGAGTCAAAATTCAGCTTTTGCGACATCAACGCTGTCCATCGGATGTGATGTCACTTCCAAGGAAAGCACATATGGCCTCCAGGGTAGAAAAGGCGGGCTTCGAAGAGTATCTTCAAAGTCAGGGTGTCAGTGGCTCGCGATTTATGGTTACACAAGCCCGGAAATCACCAAGTCTTATTGCGAGAGGCTATGCCACGATCAGCGATTGGTAATTCGGATCTCGCAGTAGAGAGAACGTCTTCGGCGCGGACAAGAGACAGAGCCAAGCTGATGTGAGACAGAAAGCGCCTCCGGCCGATTACGCCAACGCCAAGTAAACGTCCCGTTTTGGGCCGCAACTTACCATGCCAGTCTAAGCTTCTTTGGAATGGATCCAGGTGTCAATTCAGTTGGGAAATCTGCACAACCGAGATAGGCAGCGGATCCCGTGGATTTCATAACTTGGAGTTGTTGAATGACGGGTTTGAAATGCAAAGATACAAGAATGTTTGGAAGATGAGGAGAATTTATGAGCATTCCTCTTCGCCAGCTATTGCCATGCCCATCTATAACACCAGACCGAGCCCGAGTCGGGACACTTTGAGTAAACCTTGACTCGGGAATACAAGACACCCGCCGCCGGGTTCCGCCCTGTCAAAGACACGAGACGACACAAGCCGATTTCCACCTTCAGGTTTCACCCCAACTTTTTTTTTGGTGTGAGGTGTCAGCCCGTCCGAACGAAAGCGTCAACTTTGTTCGGGAAGCTAAATAATCGTAATTAAGTGCCCGGTTCTAACGATTTTCGATTCAAAAAGCCTCGATCTGGCCGCCACCTTTCTGCCTACCGCAAACAACGTTTCTCAAGCACAGCGGCCGGCCCGAAGTCATCATTCTGTCATACCGGCTGGTTTACACGCACTTAAACAGATCGCTCATCTCACCCCAGAGCTGCCACATGCCACCGATGCGAAGGGGGCTTTTCCTATAGAGGAGCTGTGGCTCGGGAGCCGAGACGGATTTTGATGTGGAGTTACGTTCTGGCCATCATCGCTAATTAGTTAAGTACGGATTCGAGGAGGGTATCGTCATTTGCGGCTGAAAGCTAGGAGCGAGAGGTCGGCACGGAGTAATTATTGCATCCCACACTTGTACAGACGAGGCTCAAAGAAGACGATCTTGGATGAGAGACCCCGCCGAGAGTCTTCGGGGCCCGTATAACAACTTTGGAACCACCTTTCTCAACATCCAGGGTACCTCTCTCGTCCAGTCCTTCCTCGACTCTATTCTCTCCGCACCGTTAGCCAAGGGACGCACTTCTTCTTTGAATAGGTTGCTTGGCTATCAACTTTCAACATGCGGTTCACAAACCCATTCTCGCATCCTCCACAAGACACATACGAGCAGCACTCTCTCATCGCCGAGCAAGATGGCCGAGCCTCACCGTCAACAGAATCGCTGGACGAGATCATCGACATTGAGAAGCGCGAATACCCCTTCCTGATCTCAGTAAGATCCGCACGGAATTCAGTATCCTCATTCCTCAACGAACACCTTCACCTCGGCGGCGACCTGACATGGACAGACCGCCTCCTCACACTCCTCACCACCCTGAAGCCATTCATCTTCCTCTTCCTTCCTACGTTCTTCATCAGCCCCTTCAACTACTTTACTACAGCCCCGAGCCGGCGACCAAAGCCCAGAAAGTTAGGCCCAACAGCATACCTAGACGGCCTCCGCGGCGTCGCAGCCTTTGTGGTCTACATCTTTCACTTCTCCTACCTCTGGTTTCCAGACCTCCGATGGGGCTACGGCTTCGCGGGCCACCAGATGTTCTGGCAGATGCCCATCGTCCGGGCCCTGCACTCTGGTCGCGCCAGTGTCACCGTCTTCTTCGTCATCTCAGGCTTCGTCCTCACCCTCAAGACCGTGTCGATGATCCACAAGCGCAAGATGGACCAGGCTCTAAGTGCCCTAGCCGGCTCCGCCTTCCGCCGCCCCTTCAGGCTGTACCTCCCCATCTTTGCGTCGACCTTCATCATCGCTCTACTGGTTTATGGTGGAGAGTACGTAAGAGATCCCTCGGGAGCACCTGTACCGCCGCGGGGCCCGAGTCTCGACCAGCAGCTGCAGCACTGGTTCTGGAGCACGGTCAACCTGATGAACCCGTTCCGACCAATTGTCAACAGGGAGAACATGAAGGGAAGCGAGTACGACGGGCATCTCTGGACGATCCCCGTCGAGTTCAAAGGCTCGCTACTCGTCTTCTTCCTCTTGCTCATCTTTGCGCGAGCAAAGAGGTGGATTCACATGGTTGGCGTCACGGGTGTCACCCTCTGGCTGGTCCACATCGGCGACTGGGATCAGGCTCTCTTCTGCGCCGGACTTCTCCTCGCAGAGCTCTCCATCATCATGCCCAACACCGCCCCAACGACAGAAACACCCGAAGACCGGCTCCCTAGCTACAGACTGCGCGTCGTCAAGAGATACGGCTCAAAGTCCGTCCTCATCTTCCGCCACGCAGGCACACTAGCCCTCTTCTTCCTCGGCCTGCATCTCTTCTCCTACCCAGAGTACTACGGCGCCTTAACCCCGGGCTTCATCACAATCTCGCAATGGGTGCCAGACTACTACAAAGCAATGGGCGACCGCACCCAACTCTACTGGAACTCCATCGGCGCCATCATCTTCATCTTCGCCTTGATGTACTCCCCGCCCGTCACCTTCAACCTCAAGTCCCTGCTACTCAGGGGTCGCAACATCCGTCTGCCCTGGCACCAAACCACCCCGGATCTCGACGACGACGAAAAGGAAGAGCTCGCAGCAGCAGCTACATCTTCCTCCTCTACGGAACTCGAGGCAGAAAAAGCTGAACCGCTTCTCCAGCGCCCCTTCACCACGAGCTTCGCGCAGTATCTCGGACAGATCTCCTACTCGTTGTACCTGTGGCACGGCGCCATCAACCACATGGTGGGCGTCAGGTGGCTTTCGCCGGCGCATGGCGCTTTGTCGCTTGCCGGTGCCCAGGCCAAGGTGCTCACGGAGGGCGGGAACACCGCCGGTGCTACTGAGATGGTGAACAAGGCCTGGGGCGCCTACGAGCTTGCGTTCTTCTGGGGATCGCTGGTTAACACACTGGCTCTGTTGTGGGCAAGCGATGTGTTTAATCGGATAGTTGATGTAAATGCTGTTAAGTTGACTCGTTGGCTTGGTGAGAAGGCATGGAGGAAGGATTGATCCAGTGTGATACTGAGAGACCACATTAGCGAATTCACGAGCATTACACTTTCGATAAGTGTTCTAATAGCATAGTCAAATCCAATTTTACGATATCATTCAACCCAAAGTTCTAAGCGTGTATGAGACACTTCCAACTTTTTGTGCAATGAGTAGTGTGATGATGCCAGCCCAATCCCTTGCTAGACTACTGGAGTAGAAAATCATGGACTTCCTCTCACATGTATACGAGCTGTAGCAGCACTCCTTAAAAGCATTGTCTCATTTTGTACAGAAAGTGGTCACCCCGAGGCAGTCTGAATGCGTTGTAACCGCACCAGTCCCCAAGCTTGTCATTAAATCATGCCGCCGTAAATCCACATCCAGTTTTTCCACTCTCATTAGCAACCGCCGTGGCCGAACAAACTCCCTTAGGCCCGGCACAGCAGCCGGAAGCACAGTCCGCGTTCGAGAGACACTGACCCGTGATGAACTGCTGACCATTCCCTTTGCCAACATTCTGTGAGCCAGGAGCACCAGAGGTGCCAGCAGCAGCGCCAGAACCTGCACCTGTACCTACGGACGGAGCAGCTTGGGGCGGAGCGGCAGCCTCAGCGGCCGTGCCGCCTCCAGTAGAGCCAGTGGCGGCACCCGCTCCCGTGCCCGTAAAGCCGCAGCCTGCTTTGCCATTCTCCGTTGCGACGGCTCTGGCGGCACAAGCACCCTTGGGGCCGTTACAGCACCCCGAGGCGCAATCCGCATCAGACAGACATTGCCCAGTGATGAACTGTTGGCCGTTACCGGCGCCGACGTTCGAAGATGTCCCTGATCCTGCGCCGCCTCCGCTTCCGGCGGCGGCTTCCATGGACGGAGCAGCCTGGCCTGCTCCCTGGGACGCGGCGGGTGCTGCAGCAGCACCACCATCACCGAAGCCGCATCCTGTTTTGCCTGCCTGGAATTGGGCTCCAAGTCCAGAGCAGATGCCGGCGCCGTTTAGAGTCGCGCAGCAGGTTGAGGCGCAGTCTTTACTGTTGAGGCAAGCGCCGCCGATGAACTGGACGCCGTTGCCATTGCCGACGTTCTTATCACCAGATGGGTCTGGTGTCAAGGGACTGGGAATTGCAAGGGAAGAAGCAGCGACTGGGGTATGTTAGACCGAGTTGGATAGTAGAGTAACAGCGGGACGTGCGAGGGATAGAACTTACAGAATGCTGCGGCAAGGGAGAAGCGAACCATGATGTAATAATGAGAGTAAGAAGAGAATGAAGTACTGTCAAAGTACTGGAGTATAAGAATACAAGAACAAGAAGTAAGTGACCGATGCTGTCCCTTTGAGTTAGATTCGCATCCAGCTCGCGAACATCCGCCATCTTAAGTATGTTCCCCGTCTCTCCATCTTTGACGATAAAAGAACAATTCGAACACTCCTGCACGTCTGCCAGGGCTCTCCGCGCTTGCTGATGCCTCCCGTCTGTCAAGCTGGTCAGCCAAAGATGCGACGCAGGTCTGTCACAGGGGCACGTTTCTGCAACTGAGGCTGAGCAAGTGAGCAACCAGAAATCGCAAGCTGAATGACCAACATCTTTCTCTTTTCGTTGCGTAGTAGTGCTGTCAAGATTCGGGACCGCCACCCGGCGATCCTGATGCCGTCGAAACCCCATGAGACCAGATGATCAGAGACCATGGCGCGGCGTGGACCAGTGAGGTTGTCGAGGCTGAGGTTGGAGAACTGGGTCGCAGACGAGGCCGTCCCTGTCGTGCTAATGTTTCGGATGGGACGAAACATCGGAGAACGGCAAACGGGCCTAAACGCGCTCTCGAGCCCCTGAACCAGGGCTACCGCCGGCTAGAGAAAGAGAGTCGTCGACCTGGCTCGGTGGAGAGGAGATGAAGAAAATTGTGGTCGCTGTAGAATTTCTGCATTGCGTGCGAGCTCTCCCCTGCCACGATCTTCCGACGATCCAGGTTTCCCCATCTTCACAGGTGTAGTATGGCCCAAGCCCGTAATGGCAGCTCATTCGTCTGTTTTCTTTGGTCTGGCTTAGACCAGCATTGCGAAACGAGAGAGGCTGTCAGCTCGGTGTGGTCTGTCCCATCATGGGCCGTTTGAAGCGAAGGGTCTCCTATTATTCGCGAAGAAGGATTCGACTCCACGGTGACCCAAAATCCAACCCCATTTTCCCTAGGGTTGAATGTGGGAGAAGTCGCAGTCTGAGGACATGGTGCGGATGGATGTTTGGCCCGCCTCACAGCATGAATGCTATCCAGTACGGCCATATGTAATGCCTCGTCTAAGCCTCGCAGTACGGTGTTCACATCTCGTAAAAGGAGGTTTGGAAATCCGTGATGCTGCCTAGACGTGATCCTTGAAAGGGGCAACCTCGAGTAACGTTGCTCCACGACGTGACGTAAAAGGACCGCGGCGGGCTAACTGCTATGCCGAATTCAGTGTTGAACATCATCTTTCGAGACGGATGATTTTCCCGTGGCATTGTTGATAGAAAGTGCCAAGAAGAAGACAGACGTCGTTGAATGTCCAAATGTTCAGCAGAGTTTCGCGAAGTTGTGAGGATCAGCCAAGCGGTGCCCTGTGAGGAATTGACTTTCCTACAGCACAGGGGCTCTCCTGTCCAGTGCTCTTTTGGCAGCTTCGGGACTCAAGGCCCCTGCCGTCCCAGTGAAGCTTACTTTATCTCTTATCTAATCAGTGTGTCGTCTTATCGTTATCTTATCTTCCCACACATCACCGACGGTCCCTCGGGCGAGACACTCCATTGAGAACCGCATCTTCATCTCATCGCCGACCTTCGTTTTAAAGGCTATGATAGGGAGACTGCCGCGCGAAGAATCCGATTACATCTTCATCCAAGACGAAATGTGCCGGATTCTCTCTTCTCCGCAGAGCCGAATGTCGCATAGTAGCCACCAGCCCGATGCAGGACCGGATCACGAGAGTCTTCCACGGACGTATGGTACTGACAGTCACAATCCAACATCGGACCGATCCACCGGCGCTGTCAGGAAGCGGGATCATAGCGGAGGATATGAAATTACGAGTACTTGGAAGCAATCGGCCGGGACTCCCCGATGAAAGCGCCGAAGAAAGGATGGCCAGCCGTCCCAGAACACCGCTAGAGTACCATCACCCGAGAGCGACTTGTGAACGCGGGCTGGTCCAATCTCGACAGAGACTCTTCACTGCTCTTCGGGCTCCTGTAACCTTTGAGCATGTTCTCGGGCGGTGAATGCTCCGGCAACTTCAATGTACAAAATTCAGCAGCGACTGGATTGCCATGCAAAGTGGCTTTCGGCTTGCATCCTTCCCTACTCCCCCCGGTGCATCTGATTGGGCCACGACACGGACTTCAGTAACATCGAATCCCTTGAGAACCCAAGACGACCTATGAGATTGTACCATTTGCAGCATCTCGCCCAGGGTCTACCAGCGCATCCGTGGTGTTGACCTGGCTCCCGGAATCGTCCCAACGGCTAACCTGCATTTTGACACCTCTCAAGATGCACCTCTAAGCTGCATCGCCCTAGTGTCGCCCTATCCCATCTTTGGATTCTTCGGCCTATGTCAGCTAAGACATGTCGCCCGCTGGAAGCAGTCGAATCCCCCTCCCTCAGGGTGCCTGAGTACCTAGTGACATCAGGCATCCCAACATTCCAGGAGAACCCCGCTTGCTGGCCTGCGGGATTGTTCGCGCCCCTCCATCCTCGTGTCGAGTTTGAATTGCTTCTGCTTCACCACTGGGCCCATACTCATGGTCTAAAGAATTCAGATCAAAGAGTCGAAGTCTCTTGAATATGGCTGCGCCAGCACACGACGTCGTGGTGGAACCGGACGACTTCAATGACAATGACTCGTCCCTGGGAGATGTCAGCAACGTTCGACACCTTGTCATCCCTGTCAAAGTCATTTCGTGGCTGATGGTTGCTACAGGACGGAACCTCCTCGACCGCGAGTTTGAGCAGCTCGATTCTCGACTATCGCAAAGAAAATGGCCGCACCTATCACAAGTTTCGCGATGGGAGTCAGTGATGCCGAGCCTACAAACCCCTTGATCCTTCACTGACACCCTAGGAGAGTATCACTTTCCAAATGATGAAGAGGAAAACGAGAGATTAGGTCAGTTTTGGTGGTCACCTCCTCCATTATCAGAACTGATTCTAAATTGACACTCAAAGATCTTCAACACCACATCTTTGACCTCTCTTTCGATGGGAAACTCGGGTTGTCACCGCCTAATGAGCCCGAATCCAACGTTGGCCGCGTACTAGACCTGGGAACCGGAACAGGCATCTGGGCCATGGACTTTGGAGACGAGCATCCCGGGGCCGAGGTTGGTGTTAACACATCAGTACAGCCTATGGCCTTCTTACGCTGATATTGCAGGTCACCGGCGTTGATCTGTCACCCACCCAACCGCAATTGTCAGTATCGCTAACCGCTTTTACCACAGGCATGACATTGACAGAGCATACAGTGTACCACCTAACGTCAAGTTTGAAGTCGACGACATCGAGGACACTTGGACGTACTCGCGTCCTTTCGACTACATCCACAGCCGGATGATGAACTCTAGCATCTCAAAGTGGGAGGAGTACATCCGCCAGTCTTATGAGTAATCGCAGGCATGACTTCACCTTGTGCTAGACAGGCATTGATGCATCATGACAGAAACCTCACCCCCGGCGGCTGGCTCGAGCTCCAGGAATTCGGCCTACCCCTCTCTGACGACGACACCCTGACAGAGGAGCACGCTCTCTATCAGTCCATGAAGCACCTTGGCGAGGCAGCAGCCAAGACGAACCGCGCCTTTGTCGACCTCGACGCGCTCAAGCCTATGCTAGAGGCCGCCGGCTTCGTTGACGTGGCGGAGCTGCGCTTCAAGTGGCCCAGCAACACATGGCCGCGAAACGCAAAGTTCAAGGAGCTCGGCGCCTGGAATTACGAGAACATCACGACCGGTCTGCAAGGGTTCCTCATGGCAGCGCTCACGCGGGGGCTGGGCTGGAAGGCGGACGAAGTCAACGTGTTGGCCGCGCAAGCAAGGAAGGATGTCGGGGACCGAAGTATCCATGCATACTGGCCCATGTGAGCTGCCTTTTCCTGCATCGCCGGTTGTCTGATGGCTGTTGCGTGGAAGAAAAGTACTGACTCGAGCAGGATCGTGGTGTATGGAAGAAAGCCTGGCTCTGGTTAAGCCAACGCCAGGGACTCGAGTAGGAATTCGTCCGGGCCGGATCCATATGGAAGACGGGCCGGGTGGGTTCCTCCGCACGGAGCACAATTCTCCAACACTGGGAGCCCACCCATCCTTACCCCGAATTGGTCCACAATTCCCGAGCAGGCGGACGCGAGAAAATTTTTCACGGACGAAGCCATCGAGATTTCGGGCTCGCCGACGGAGCCAGCCCTACCCGCGCCCACACGCCACACAGCCAACCGCCTCCCTTCTTAGTACCACCCGGAGCCGTTGTCTTCAACACTCAATAACCCGCCTTGCTAGCTCAATCGGTAGAGCGTGAGACTCTTAATCTCAAGGTTGCGGGTTCGACCCCCGCGTGAGGCTCAAATCCTCACCGCGATTGGCAAAGCCACTCTTCGGGTTATCCTCTTGGTTTTTTTAGTCGTTTTTGCTGGCCTCTTCTTTGGCCTGCTCATTTCTTCCCTCTAGATAATTTGGTTTCCATCCTTTCTTAATGCTGGTTCCTATGGATCCCGTAGATCCCACAGAAGCGCATCATGAGAAGGAGAAAGCTTTTATGAACAAAGTCCACTAGAACAGTAACAAAGAACACGACAATCGTAAAGCTATCTCCCAAGTATCGGTAAGTAAGGTTGTTTGGCATGTGCCCATCACAAAACCCAATAAGAAACCATCTGTAAGCATGTTGTAGAAACACCAAATCCCGCTCCTCTCCCTGACCTCTGCAACACTCCCTGCCCATCACTCATCCTCAACCTCGACCCCCCTGAACTCAAACACCCGATTCCACTCCGGATCCGCAAGCAAATCCCACACAAGTTCCTTCTCCACCGCCAACGAGATCTCGTTCCCCTCGTCATCCCCACTGGGACTCATCGTCGCAGGACGCGGCGGGTACACCACCACGAGCCCACCCGTCACAGAGTCCCACGGACACCGGAACCCGCTGGGGCGACCGAAGCCAAAGTCTGCCGTATACGGGTCCGCGTCGCGCCAGTCCGTGACGAGGAGAGTCGTAGGCGGGAAGACGTCGGAGCCGGCGTAGAGGGTCAGCTTGTTGCGGACGCGGGCGATGCCGGATAGCATTGCGTCGATGGCGGATGGGGTTATGCTGTTTGTGAGTTGGCGGATGTACCTTTGGAAAGAATATTAGCTGTCTGTCGATTCGTCGTGTTTTGGTCCAGTACAAGTCGGATGTTGGTAGTACGGATACGCGTGGAGGAAAAGAGGGAGCAACAAGACAGAGAAAACTCACCATGCAAGCTTGCTAAAAGGTGCATCTTCAACAACCTCCTTGATTGTAAACTGCGGCACAACATGAGTACTCCTCGACGCGATAGCAACAGCAATAACATTCCCCTGTGTACGCGCCGGCATAGGCTTCCCCGACGCATCGCACAACCGCCTCCTCACATCCACAGCCTCAACCCATTCAACCAACGTCTCGGGGTCAGATTTATGTAATCGGGCTTTATGCTTCACCAGGACGCGCCACAGGTACGCATTGAGCGCATCGTAGCTTGAAATCCAGCAGTCGCTGCCGTTGCTGCTGCTGTCGCTGCTTCCATCCGTAGCCAGCGCCGGGGTCGCCAACCGCTTCAATTCAAACAGCTTACTCCGCGGGATATGGAAAAGCAACCTCGAAGCAGCCCTCTGCTCGGGATGCCGCGACGGTCTCGGTGGCCCGTCGACGAGTTGGTCAGCGGGCGGGTCCGCGACCGTGACGCGTGAGAGGTCCAGGCACGCGGGGTCCCACGGAGGCAGCTCCGGTGGCGCAGCAGCAGTAGCAGCAGCAGTCGAGGTAGCATCACCAACACAACCAAAATTATTACTACTACCACCACCACCGGCAGCGGCCGCCGCACCCGCATCCGCATCCGACGCCGACGCAGCCCAGATGGCGGCACAGTTCTCGGCCAGCTGGCGCATTTCCCCCGCCCACCCGTTGACGTCGTTGGCCAAGTGGTGGTGCATCATCATCAGCACCAGCCCGTCGCCGGGGATGAAGCTCGCTTTGAAGGACGCCGCCTTGGGATTATTCTCTGGACGGTTCGCGGGTTTTTCGGCGGGCGTCATGGGCGGGACGCACCATAGGTTCAGACCGGGGCCGAAGGCGCGGGTGCTAAAGTGCTGGCGTTCAAAGTCGGCGTAGGAGGGGTACTCTTCATCACCCCCATCTTCTTGATCCGCGGCGTCATCCTCGCCGTCGTCATCGTGGGATTTTTTGCTACCGTCGAGCCATTGAACGTGAAACTCAACCGTGTCTTCGCGCCTCTTGTGAAAGCACAGGCCGCTCTCGCCGTCGGGATCTTCCCTCAACGTCCCGCAGAGGCGACGGCACTGGCTGAGCGTGATTTCGAGCCCTTGCTTGAGGACCTCTACGATCCTGTGCTTGTCTGCCCCCGGGTCGACTTTGAAGAAGAGGGCGTAGGCGCAGTAGATTGTGCCGGAGCAGTAGTCTAGCGTGCAGAGGCGGTGGTATTCGTCTTCCGGGTCGGATTCCCAGCCCGTAGGGTGGAGATTGTACACGTCGACTTTCGGGAGTTTCCTCTTCCTCTTCTTCTTCTCCTGCTGGTGGTGTTGCTGCTGCTGCTGCTGCTGTTGACATCCAGATTCAAACTCAACCCGCCCCCTTAGGAGCGATGTAAACGTCCCCATGTTTAGAACCAGGCGGTTGAGGAATTGGAATGAAAGCAATTTGAGTTTCCAGCGGTGACAACAACTTTGACAAATCGGAAAGGTTAACGGGCAAGGGCCAGCGTAATTTCAATACCCACGTCCGAAGTTCCCCACTGGCAGAGCAACGTAGAAAGGGAGGGGGGGGGTGATGAACCCTCTATTTATTATGATATTCCCTTGTGGTTTTGGACGTGGACCAATTCCCTTCCGAGTTGCAACTCGAGGATGGGGCATCGCATTCCAGAACGGGTTCTACAGGGTGAGGAGCTGCGGGACCACTTCATAGCCTGGCTGATGGAAAGGCACAATGGGTGCTGGGATCTCGAGACATCGCGCCTGCATGTGGTGGCCCTTGATCGTGAGAAAGGGGGATTCTACCATCGTTAATGGCGCTTGATGAAAATAACAAGTTACAACTTCCCTCCAGGCCTACACAATTCAGCGAAGGCGGGGTTGTTGAGCTCGCAGAATGTAGCTCCAATCAAGCCAAGTTAAAAAAAAAAAAGCTGCTGAAAAGGTGTAATATTTGCTGTTGCTCTGAGACATGGCGCCCGAAAGTTATTGAGCTCTGGAGGATGACTGAGGTCGCGTGAGTTGTGATCCCAAGTCTATTTACCGAGGGTTCGAAAGACTCGAGGCTCCAGTCCTGGGTCAAGTTGAGCAGTGGCAAAAAGCTGCTAAAACTCACAGAATAGCTGCTGAAGTTATGGAATGTTTGCTTCAATTATAAGACATGGCGTAAAAAGTTGCGAAACTGGAGAGGGAAAGTGGTTACTAGTTCCGTTAGTGGCGCTGGACAACTCATCCAAGTCTAGTCACTATCCTGGGTAGTACTCGAGGTGGTTGCGAAGGCCGAAGGCAACTCATATCGAACACAATGATTGAGCAGTATTCTCCCTCAACGTGTGTGTCATTCCTCCACAACTCCAGGTAGTCAGGCTTTGACTCCTGCGATATATCCCGGCGAAGGAAAAATTGTAACCAATGACACACTCCGATCAGTAGCTGGACAATTGACCGAAACATCCATCGGGCGAAAGAGGGTCTCTAGAGTTGCGTTGGTGGCGCCCCGCGTAGATGTAGATTGGCCAAGAGCATGCAACTGTGCAACTCACAACTCTGTCGTGTGGTTGTCGGCGTTGGTTGCTGGAGACTCAAGGTTAACTCGACAGGGGGACAATGTCTCACATCTGGACTAAGGTAGGCAACCAGGCCAAAACTAGTCATGAATTTCAACCGGACTTTGACCAGCCTCCAGTGACGTGGGAGTGATTGGTCTTCGGCGTTCGCGAGAACAGGAGGCTAGCTGAGCCGCACCCTTCAGGTCTTGGAATATCGTTTGCTCAACGGGAGGTGAATGAGAAGAGCTGACTCGTCCTTCTGCCAAGCCATGATCGAGCCTGATATGCCAACGATTTGGAATACCATAAAACGAGGCTACTAAGGAGAAAAGAGACAACAAAAATCTCGGTAGGAGTGACGATGTAAAGTGGTATCATTGAAACTATCCTATCCCAACAGGTTGATAAACGGCTCCGGCCACTTGCCCATCAACAGCGGCCTATCTCCCAACCGACCACTTACCGGTGCCAGGATCCTCAACTTGCGCTTCTCCTTGTCGATATCGGCAATGTACACGTACCCCATCACGTTGGCCGTCCGTATCGTCTCCGGTGAGTCTTTGACTGAGGCATAGACGATCGCCAGCGTCCAATGGGCCATGGCCTGTGCGGGGTCCACGCGCATCAGGCTCTCGTCGGCGCCACCGCCGTACATGGAGTCTAGATCATGGCCAAGTAGGTTAGCAAACATTGTGCATGACTTTTGGGCGGGATTGTATGATGGGGTGCGAGGTGATCACGTACAATCTCCTAGTTTGTATATCGCCAGGCTATCAAAGTCGACTTGCTGCGTGGCGGGACTCAGCGTCTGGCCGATGCTACCGAAGAAGTATTCCTTAATGGACGCCTCGCAGGCCTGCTGTGTGTAGCCCACGTCGCGCTCACCCACGCCCTCTGACTTTTCCAAGAGGAGGATGCTGTAATTCTCGCCGAGGCTAGTCCTTTCCGTTGAGAAGCGCTTGGTGATTTCGGCGTTGAGACTTGGTGAGCCCAACACAATAATGATGTTGACTGCTACCATGTCAGTGCCAGCACATCAGACCATCGATAGAGAAGATGGGAATCATACCTGAGAGCTCCTCCACGACATGCACAAAGTTCTCCATACCAACCTGGTTGGTCTCCGTCACGGCCTGCGTATCGATTATCATGCCAGACCCCTTGACCTCGGGATCCTGCCCCAGCCTCGACGTCACCGTCGCCGCCATCTTACTCACGAGCTCCTTGTACTTGGCCGGGTCCTCTTCAGAGCTCGCGTGGCCGTAGTAGTACACCAGCGGCAGCTTGACCGGCACCTGGCTCGGCCCGCTCGTCGGCGTCGTACCCCACCCGTCAACAGCCTCGACATCCAACAACGACCCGACGACGCTGGCGCTCAACGTCCCCGGCAAGCTCAGCATCCCCTCCTTGGGATCCGTGTTCACCACCAACGGCTGCGCGCCCACCCGCGCGGCATAACTCGTCAGCGTCCTCGTCAGGCTCGTCTTCCCCGTCGTCGGCGGCCCGCAGACGGCGATCCTTGGCCCTTCCCTCCTCTCGGCGGCGGCGCGCTGGCGCATGGCGGTGAGCTGGAAGTGCAGGTTCAGGACCGAGTTGGCGGGGGAGTCTTGTGGTTTGGCGTAATCTGCGACGGACTCTTCCGCCAGCACGCCCTCGACCTCGAGCTCGCATCCCTGCAGGGTGAGGATCTTGGATCTGGTGCCGGCAAAGGTGTAGATGTGCTGGAGGGCGAGCTCGGTGCCGTCTTTTTCGGCGGTGCCGGAGAGGAGTTTGAGGGTGATTTGGGTGTCGAAGGCGACTTGGAAGCGCCATTCCCAGAAGGGCTGGAGGCGGATTGTGCGGGTTTGGTTCGCGGATGTCGGTTGCTGGTGGAGGGTGTGTGTTAGCTGGCGGTTCTCGAGCTCTCTTGATGGTGTGGTTTCAAGAGAAAGACGGTGTTTTTTTGCTTACTGGCGCCACCAGGTGGCCCAAGCCGGGGATCGACATGGCTAGATTATCTTAAGATCATAGGATGTCGGGTCTTGAGGATAAGGGGCGTTGCGACCTCTGGAGGGTTGAGGAATCGTCAAAGATGCAGCAACTTGAGTCGCGTGGAAAGTCACTGCCAACGCGCCCACTGGGAATTTCAATTGAGGACCTTGACATCACGGCTGGGGATACTGGGATGGTCCGTGCGGGAGCTTCCCACACCTGGCGGGGGTTTATTCGGCGGGGCAGCGATTCTCAGGGCCGTCGTCACTGTCGCATGCGGCTTCCATGTTCCTGCATATTCTCCAGGTCTAGCGGGACTGGGAACACGGTGTGTATGCTGTATGCGTTTCGGGAGGGAACACGATATGAGATAGAGGTATTAACACCAGGTATTCTTTCTAGAAAGATTTGGAGAATGAATACGGTAATCTTCGAGGCGCATGACCCTGAGAAGCAACCGCAAAAGTCCAGCAAAAAGCGCACGATCCAGGGATCCACCCCGGTGCGGTGATGCCCCTCAGGAACCCAAGCCCCACCTCAGATCCCCCGGCTGCCTCCGCCTCGGCCGCATGTTCTTCCGCAGCAGCCAATCATTTGGCCGTCTTACCTCGGGCCTAACCAGCACCATTACGCAAGTCCCCCACGCCTCACCAGTCATCCCAGCTCCGCCACCCTTACGACCCGTTACGTACCGGCTCACGTCTCAATTGCTTCGCTGCCTGCTGACCTCATCTGAGCCCGCGGGACCGAAACCTTGAGAGGCGAGAGGCGCAAACGTCACCTTATTTGCACCCATTCAGCCACCCACCTGTAACTTCTGCGCAAGAACATCTTCTTGCAAAAGCGTCGACTTTGGACTACTACAAGCATCATCACCGCAGAGACCCTCAAGTCTCTTTCCAATCACCACTACACCTTACACACGTTACAATCCCAGCATCACACCTCGCCGAAATGTGTTCCGCAGACATCTTCCTCGGCCTCCTGGCCCTCCTCTTCCCGCCTCTCCCAGGTAATTACATTTCCATCCATCCGCGCATTCCAAAACGCATGCTCTTAACTAAACCAAAACTAACATTTACTCCAACAGTCTGGGTAAAGCGCGGCATTTGCGGCGCAGACTCAATAATCAACATCCTCCTCTGCCTCCTAGGCTACATCCCAGGCCTCATCCACGCCTGGTACATCATCGCCAAATTCCCCGAGCCAGACTACGAATACGAGTCCGTCCCGCAACAGGACCGCGAGGGCGGCCGCGTCACCTACGTCTTTGTCCACGGCAACGGTCCCAACGGAAACGGTCCTCATACCCAGCAGCCGCGCCAGCAGCCCCGCCCCTCGCAGCACGGCGGCAAGGGTAACGGCGCCGTCGGATACGGTACCACGAACAATAGCAGCAACAACAACAACAATGCTGGCGGTTCGTCGAGACAGCAGCAGCAGCAGTTCTCTGCGCAGCAGCAGGGTGGCGCTGGAGAGGGAAGCAGCGATGGCGCTGTGCCGCCTAGCTATGCTGAGGTCGTGGCTGGCGACAATAAGATTCAGACTCGGGATTAGAGTAGGATGGAGATACTCTAGAGTGGCGTTGTAGGGTCTTTGACTCTACTGCTGCTGTTGCCATTCTCTATTTCTCTCGAGTGTTTTCTTCTTGTTTCTCTCCGGCTTTTCTGGCTTTCCTTCGCTTAGGCTTGCCCGGCTTGTCATTCTATTGGTGGCTCTTGTGAATTGGTTTAGTTTTTGTGAGCGCGGGGATTGTTTGGAACCTGTCGGTATGTGGAGTTGGGGTGGTTTGACGAAGTAATAACGTTTTGCACGAGTTCACGCGAGACACTGGTGGGATTTTTCACAGTATCATTCACATACACTAGGTACTAGGTACCAGATCCTCAAGACTCATCTCTATAACGGGGTATCTTGGTCCAATTTTTCCGAAACGCCCATGCTTTCGTGACGTAGCTACCTAGGGGGCAGTCTAATACAATGCCTCGTTTTCAGCCTCAAGCTATCCCCTTGCTTATGGTCCACCTAGCCAATGAACTCTGTCATCTTCCATGAGACGGCCAATCCAGTGATGTTCGCGTAGTGACAGTCAGCCGATAACTCTTGTACTAGACCAATGTCAGGGGTCAGTTAGTTACAGCTTCTTGCTTGCCGGTCTTCGCGTCTTCCTTGATGGCCGACGGGGCAGGGCGCTCATTAGGTACGGGCTCCTTGTAGTGTCGCATGAGGTTCTGCGGCAGGAAGGTGTACCATTCCACGAGAACTTGACGAGCCTGCTTCACAAACTTGATGCCAATGTTGAGCTCGCATACGCAGAGTTGCAATTTGAAACCTGGCTTCAGGCGCTGCAGGATTGAATCTTCCAGGTAGAAGGTGTCCCGCTGTTCATCAGACAAAATGATATCCTCTCCGTAGTCGTAGCCATCCTCAATGACGCAAGGCTTCGTGATGATTATTCCGACGGGCTCGAATCGGTGTCCCTTGCCTAGACGAATGCTCCGTGTGAGCCTGTGCGCCTCATCATTCGGCCGGTGAATGGAGATAATCTCGACGCTGCACTCCTCCTCGCCGATGACCTCAATGGTGCCGTACTTCAGACCATTAGCGACAGCATTGAACTGCTCCTGGGTAGCATTCATTGCCATTGCAACCTTGAAAACCGCTTCAGGGGAGAAATCCATTGGCCGCTGGAATTCCTCGGCGTCTCCAAAGAAGAAAAAGTCATTGCAAAACAGCTCCGACAGCGCCAAATTGAATTGGCCAGGAAATCGGAGGAGAGCTTGATGAGACAACGGCAGGTCGACTTTGGCCTTTTGGCAGAGATCCAGAGCTTCTTTGACATTGGCGTCATACTCTGGGCACACGTCGTGCTGGAGGATATAGGTGAGAAAGTTCTCTAACAGGCCAACCGCCTTGCCCATCTGCGCGTAGTCCCAGGCCGTCTCGTTCGGGAGCGTCTCGGAGCAGAAACCCGAGACTACACCGGCAAAGTCGACATCCCAGCCATCGGGATCATCGTCGTTGTAGAACCGCGCACCACCGCCGGAGCTGTAGACAGTGTCAATGGCCGTTGCTTCTCGTCTCTCTGCAGGTGTCATGTCCTTGAGGTCGGCATCTACATTGCCGCCAAACATGCGAGGTGTGGTGTCGATGCCTCCCAAGAAGAGGTACTTGTTGAAGATCTGGTCGGAAGCGCCCAGACGGCGGCGAGCGCGGTAGCGCTGGATGCATGATTGGATGCGTCTTTTGGTCTGTCAGTTGAAGTTGTAAAGTCAAACGAGGAACGAAGAATCTTACTCGGCAAAGGTCAACTCTCTGTAAGCCAACGTCAGTGATTGCCCGGAGCTAGCGATGGATGACACGAATCACTTACAGGCTGTAGATGTTCTCACGCTCCTCCTGGGCTTCGGCAGGAGTCATGGGAGGGTCGGCATAGAATTCTGAAAGAGCATGTCAGCAAGGCACAGCCGCGGTCGAATGTGGTCCAATGAGATATACCCTCGAAACCAGTGCCGCGATACTTGTGCATGGCAGTTGGACCGCGGTCGGCCGTGGCGGACTTTTTGCCAGCCATGTTGTCGCGGTGTTTTCGTTGTGGCTGAAGATGGATATCTTGTTGTATGAGGAGAGGAAGTGCAAGTCTACAGATCGCGGTTGCGTAGAGAAGAGAAGCAAGTGTACTGGAGGTGAAGACGGGTAATTACTTCACGCTGTTGGTCTTGGAGAAGAGATTCCACCGAAAGGTAAGGTGGCTAGTACGCAGGGAAAGGGTATTACTCGTTCTTTCCACTTCCGATTCTATAACTTTCCCATCGCACTTACAAAGGAAGGAGACGGTTTGCATCACCGCCTTCCTTGTATCACAAATTACAGTAAGAGCACACTGAAAAAAAAAACCATGGGATTAGCAGGAAACTCATTCCCAAGATGCTTTCTGGACTCCCCCCCGACGCAACACAAGTATGTTGAAAAAGCATGAGATACTGTTTGGTCCTCGGAAACGACATGCGCAGATCGTGGATCCGATCTAAACTTTGCCTGATGTAAGAATCCATGCGACCCAATCACTTCAGGCATTCCCAGTTATCGGAGGCCTGCTGCAGACGATCTTCCATACAAACGCTGACGGTGAGCCAATTGTCTCCGAGAGCCTGGGTTGCCCAGGGGTTTGTGACGTGAAAAGCAGGCCCGGTGGATTGGTGGGTGGAAGCCTGCGTGCCGTACGTGCCTTAGGTACGTGGGACGCGGCACAATATCATTGGAATTTGAGGATGGCTTGCATCTGCAGCGCGGCATTTCGCTTCTTTGAGGCGGGTGGAAAAAGCTGAGGCGGAGTTACAATCACCATGCATGAAAAGTCCCCATCGCATTCGTATGGCGCGCGCCGCAGGAGGAAGAGGATGGATGATGACTGACCAAGGCGGCGGGCTGCATATTCCATCTGCTGTGTGGAAAGCCCAGCTGACATGATTCGGTCCTGTCACGGGAGAGCAAGAGGGGCATCTCTCGTGCGCTGGAGAGGCAGCGGTGAGACCATCCGATGCAGATAACACGACATGATCCGAGCAGCTGGTGGTATCGTGAAGAATGGCAGATACGGGCCGTTGGTTCCCTTTGGATCTCACAGGCGTGGCGATGCAACCTTTTTGTGGTAGTGGTGGGAGGCATCACGATGAACCTGTCCAACGATCCGTGCCATATCTTCGGCAATGGCGAAACTCGCGACTGCCATTTCGTGTAAAGTCGCCGCGGATTCATGAGATACAGTCACACCGTCGAGATTGTTCAAAAGCGAAAGTCCCGAGAGCGAATGCTCCGTGAAAGCCAGCGTCAGACTCGGAGAGATACGCTGTAAGGTAAGCGAAGTCGCAGGCCAGCTGACGCATCGCCCTTTGTATGCAGGATCCTTAGTCTATTGAACACCAGTGGGAGTTAGCTCGTCGGCCACGACAACCTTGACCAAAGCCTCGACTTGCTGTGTCGTGCAAATAAAGGGAATATGAGCTGCGCCTATTCAGGCCCTGTTGGAACTTTGGAGCAAGGTTGAATAGAGGGGAAGAGACAAGGAACTTGAGTAAGGCACTCGGCCGACTGCGGGACAGGCGGTTGGGGTCCATGGCTCACGGAGTGGCTCGAGTGTGGAATGCCAGTGGTTCGTGTGTACGCCTGGATATGGGAGCGACATGGGCCAGCGGCTGGACAAGGCGGATTCTGAAAGGAAAGGGCTGAATTGAAGTTTGAAAGTGAGGGAGGAAGAGGAAGACGGGAGATTATTGGTGATGTGGCTGAGCAGATTCGCAGCTTCCGCCACCTTTCTAGTTCTTTTCCAACGTTGGACTCCCGCAGCGGCCGGCAAGGGTCTTTTTTGGAGGGGCACAGACAGAGCCTGGAAGTGGATGGAGGGGGCGGAAGAGGAAGTAGCGTCGTTTCGATAGGTAGAAGAGGTCCCTGAGAATAGCGGGCAGCGGGGGGTTCGTTTGCGTTTGCGGTTGTTCTGGTCCCTTTTCCTTGTTCCATCCCGTGCCACCCACCTCATCCCAAGGCACCTGAAGGTAAATCATGCCTGCTACCAGCACCGTTGCGACGTCGTGTTTGTGTCTCTGTTCTCGAACGCCTCTGGCCAAGTTGGACGGGAGCAAACAGCGCTCATTGCCTGAAAAGACTTCTTGTCCCGTCCCGTCTGCCACTTGCACAAGGCAAGGTACTTTAGGTAAGGTACTCCGTGCCTAGGTGGGTAGGTAAGGTCGATACGTACTCAATGGAACCCTCCCTCAGGCTTTGGGGGAAGGGGCGCGACGATCCACTGCAAAAAAAGTACCTTGTGCTGCTGAAAGTACCTTGCACTTCGTTGGGGACACAGAGATACCTTTTCAAAGTTCCAAGTACGAAGTGCCTTACGGTACAACATCGCAGCGCCTCGGAGGTACGTACCACTTCGCGAATGGCATTTTCAATCTCGCTCTCGCGCCCAAATCAATTTGGTTGCTGCTGGGCTGCCGGCGCCTGCCAAACACATTCACTCATTCATCGTGTATTCGTGACTACGCCTCCTTCTTTCTCCTCCCCATCCTGTCATCTAACCTTGTTCCCTTGTCACCATCCTCCCACACCACCCCGGAACTAGACCAACTGCATTTTAACCTCTCCCCGTCCCCTTCATCTCGACACTGGACTCCTGGAGGCTCGTCTCTCTTCAAGTTCTCAACATTGCCGATCCACAGCTCTCAGGCTCGCGCCTCCATTCGCTTCCCTTGCCAAGCCGTCTCGACTGCCGTTTACCGACATTTACCAGATAGAAAGAGCCAGAGAAATAGAAAGCCAAGAAGACGCACAACTCGCAGACATACATCAGTTCGCCACGCCGCGCTACGGCCATCCAGCATCACATCCGTTACAAAACTTTCCATTTACCCCGACTTCCACGCGCCAGGCGCATCTAGGATACCCCCTGGGCAACCGAATCGCCCATAGACACTCTTCAACAACCACCGATTCTCTCTCGTTTTTTCCAACTCTCCCTAGCGCAAGCACCATGTCCAAAACAAAGATTCCCAATCTCCCTGATCTCTCTGATCTTCTCGACTACGATCACACCGTTGCTGGCCAGTAAGTACTTGCTCTGCCTCGCTTCCCTCGCCCTCGGCGCCCTCTGTGCTCGACGAGGTGCGCTGTAAAGCCTCGCAAAGGAATCAAGATTCTAACGCTAGTTCGCCACTTTCAGTGCTGGAACCATGACCACTGCCGATGGCTCCATGTTCATCAAGCCCTGTACGCAGGCAGAGATCGATTTTTATCAATCGGCCTACTCAGACCCTGCGCATGCCGACTTCAAAGAAATAATGCCCGACTTCTGGGGAACCTTGAGCCTTGTCGACCCTCTCGAACTCAGCTCTGTCGAAGATGGTGTTCCCGGTCCCGTCGCCTCGCCTGAGGCCAAGAAGGAGCTCGAGGCCTCCGTTACCGGGCAGCCCCCGGCCGATTCGCATCAGGAGAATGGAAAGTGGGTGCAGAACAAGTCAAAGAAGATCAAGACCGATCAGTCGGTCGTCCTCAACAACTCTGGCTCGGGCTTTACCTCGCCCAACTTTCTCGACGTCAAGTTGGGTGTCAGGCTGTGGGCCGACGATGCGCCTGCCGAGAAGAAGCGCAGGTTCGACGACATCACGAGCAAGACCACACACGGCCCCCTGGGCTTTAGAATCGCGGGTATGAAGGTCTGGCGCGGCTCCACCATGAAGTCGGAGCTGGATCAGAATGACTACAAGGTATACGATAAGGACTACGGCCGCACCTACGTAAATACCGATAATGTTGTCGAAAACTTCCGTAAATTCATCTTCAACAAGGCCGCCGGTATCGACGACGACCTGGCACGCGCGGTTGTTACGGCTTTCCTGCATGACCTGCGAAACGTCGAACGTGTCCTCTCTTCGGAAGAGAGCAGAATGTACTCGGCTAGCTTACTGTTCGTTTTCGAGGGCGACGGCGACAAGCTCAGAGAAGCCATTGCGCAGAACAACGCGGCCGTCGACAGTATCGTGGCCGCGGAGGCCAAGGTTGAGGCAGAGAGCGAGAAGCCTGGTAGAACTACCTCCCGTGTGGATAGTGGCATCGAGCTGATCGAGGAAGACCGTATGACGATCCATGTCCCCGATCACGGTAGCCTTTCAGACGACGATGACGATGACGACGATGTCGAATTGCCCAGGGTCTTCACGTTGAAACTTATTGATTTCGCCCACGCACAGTGGACTCCCGGTCAGGGTCCCGACGAAAACGCGCTCAAGGGCGTGCGGAGTTTGATCAAGATATTCGAAGAAATGGAAAAGGAAGAGTGAGGTCCAAGCCCTCTTCCCTGCCGGCTCGATAGAAGTTGCTCGGGATACAGAGGCTACCGGTCCTCGACTTTCGCAGCACCACCACGAAAAGTTTTGCGGGTCATGATTTGTGCGATAAACAAAGACCATCATCCACCAACAGGCTACAGACGAGCACGGTTTGCTCAACGATTACAATACCCAGATACAGTCGAGCGCGCTTTGGTGCGAAGTAGAAGTCGCTCCTGAGGAGGACAACAGGCTCGCATCCATGATAACGACCTTGAGATACACCATCATCATCATCACACCAGGCGTCGGGGATTCCTTTGCAGACTCATTCAATACCACTATTTTATTCTTATGATTTGTGCATCTGTTGCTTCGTAGTCTGAAGTATGTCACTACCCCGTGCTAACGGCAGGGAACCCAAAAGTTACCTCGCATCAACTATGGGCCCTGCATGGAACCAATGCAGGCCGGCTGCACAGGTAGAACACGGACGACATCTACTAAAATTGCGGGAACCCCACACTGAGATGTTGCTCGGGCAATGCGGGAGGGTGGGTTAACATTCAGTAAAGGAAATTGGGCATGACGAATGCCCGGAAGTAGCGGTATCATCAAGGGCTTCTCCTGGCAATACGGGACAGACCCAGGCATACAGTCTAGTAGTAGTATATAATACCAAATGTAATCGTAAGGCAGTGTACTTCTCCAGTTGTCCTGGCTTGAGTTGTCTTGAATGACGGACACGATTTACATGCAAGGCCTGAGAGATTCTATTCTGGAGACTGGGGTGGCATATTCGAGAGCTCTTCACTACGGAGTATCAAGATTTGGGTAATTCTCAAGAGGTTCGAGACAGCGTCGTGACTCTCCCTAGATAGCTTGGTGCAAAGGTCTGACTCTTCCGTTGCCAATGCCTCCGATTTCCGTAACCCATTCGTGCTTGTTCTTTTCCCATCCGCTCTTGCTCAATAATTTGCTCATTTAGTTCGCACATTCAATTGGAATAGAGTCTTAAGGGAAACTGGAGGGATTTCCAAAGATAGGATAGATGTGAGCGAGGAAGTGGAAAGGGATCACTGAATGAGGAAGTGACTGCATGTATATGAACCTTCAGGTTCCTACAATTATTCTATGAGGAAAACACTGATGAATTGGTTATAGCTTGCTCTTCTACTAACTGAACCATGGACAATCAACTGAAGGTGGTCATTCGGAGTTGGTGTGCAAGAGCACGAGAGAGACATCCGGCAGAGCTTACCCACTAACAGTACGTACTGCTACCGGTGGGTGGGGCGAGGTCGGAACGGAAAGTGCTTTCTCCGACACTTCCCTGTCAGTGCTGTCATGTCTCGTCGCGCGCAGCGTGCAGCAACCTAGACTTTTTTGAGGCCTCAACCAGCGACCATCGCACTTGGAGGTCCTGTTTTCACCCACAGGTCACCTACTCTCCGCCACCATGGACGACCTCTTGAATCTTGAGCTCTTGTCGCTCGTGTCCAAGGTGACCTCCGAACTGCAGAACCATTTGGGCGTTTCCGACAAGACGCTCGCCGAGTTCATCATCGCCCAGCGAGTCGAAGCCGAAGACTACGATGGCTTCAAGAAGAAGCTCGCCGGCATGGGTGCCGACTTCCCCCCGAGTTTAGTCGAGAGCGTCGATCGCCTGGTGCTCACTATGCACCCAAAGATGAAGGGCAAAGCAAAGAAGAACAGCAACGGTGCCGGCAGCAGCGACGAACACCACCATCGCAGCGCCGCAGAGAAGGACGAGATCTTTAGAGGCCTCTCGGTGCCCGACAAGCCGGTGGCGTACGACAGCACAGGTGACGGCGTCGACGCCATTGACGATACGCTAGCGCTTTTGGAAGGGTTGGAGGGAAAGGCGCGGAAAGATAAACCAGACTCGCGCAAGCGAAGCCGCAGCCCAGACGACGGGCGCGACTCACGGCGGAAGCGGAGGGGTCGGTCGAGGTCGAGGGAGCGGAGGAAGCGCGACAAGTACCGGTCGAGATCACGATCGCACGATGATTACGAGAGCGGACCTTCGCTGAAGCAGAGGAGTCGGAGACGCAACTACGATGACGAGGAAGATGGCCGCTTCAGGAGGGCACCCGAGCCCGAAGTCGACGATGCGCCTCAGTTGCACAAGGTTTATAGTGGGCATGTCACGGGTATCAAGGATTTCGGCGCCTTTGTCAACCTGCATGGCGTACGTGGCAAGGTGGATGGTTTGGTACACATTTCGAGGCTGGTGGAAGGTCAGCGGGTCAATCACCCGTCAGATCTGTTGGAAAAGGGCCAGGACGTCAAAGTCAAGGTTGTCAATATTGAGGGGAACAGGATAGGACTGTCAATGAAGGAGGTGGACCAAGAGACGGGCATGGATCTGTACCCGGAAGACAGGATATCCTCGGGCGCAAATATGCAAGCGTTGGGTGGCGGCGGCGGCGGCCGGAATGGAAACATGTTTGACGATGGGCCGATGCCACCACCACAGCATCAGCCTCGCCGGCAGAAGAAGCGCATGACGTCCCCGGAAAGATGGGAGATCCGCCAGCTGATCGCGTCCGGTGTCGCGAAGGCTTCCGATTACCCCGACCTCGAAGAAGATTATAACGCGACACTGACAGGCGATGGAGAATTGGAGCTGGAGCAGGATGTCGATATCGAGGTTCGAGAGGAGGAACCGCCATTCCTGGCCGGTCAGACGAAGCAATCATTGGAACTATCACCCATTCGAGTCGTCAAAGCACCCGATGGCTCTATGAACAGAGCTGCCATGTCGGGCACTGCGTTGGCAAAGGAGCGAAAGGAGCTAAAGCAACAAGAAGCAGAGGCTGCCGCGGCGGAAGACTCCAAGGTCGACCTCTCTGCGCAGTGGAACGACCCGATGGCAGATCCAGACAAGCGCAAGTTCGCCAGCGATCTACGAAACGCCAAGTCCCAGATGGCCCAGAGCAAGCCCGACGCTGTTCCGGAATGGAAGCGAGCTGTGGCGCCAAAGGACCAGACTTTTGGCAAGCGGACGAACATGAGCATCAAGGATCAACGAGAGTCGTTGCCTGTCTTCGCCTTTAGGCGGAAGTTTTTAGACGCTGTTAGGGAGCACCAAGTCATGGTGGTTATCGGAGAGACTGGTTCAGGCAAGACGACGCAGCTGACGCAATATCTCGCCGAGGATGGCTTCGCCAACGACGGAGTCATTGGTTGCACACAGCCTAGACGTGTAGCCGCCATGTCCGTTGCTAAGCGTGTGGCCGAAGAAGTTGGCACACCGCTGGGTGAGGCTGTCGGTTACACGATTCGTTTCGAGGACAAGACCAGTCCTGCGACGAAGATCAAGTATATGACGGATGGTATGCTTCAGCGTGAAATCCTCGTCGATCCCGATCTGAGGCGCTACTCAGTTATCATGCTCGACGAGGCCCACGAGCGTACCATTTCTACGGATGTCTTGTTTGCGCTTCTGAAGAAGACGATGAAGCGTCGGAAGGATCTCAAGGTCATTGCCACATCGGCAACGCTCGACGCCGACAAGTTCTCTTCGTATTTCGACGGCTGTCCCATTTTCACGATTCCTGGTCGCACGTTCCCCGTCGAGGTGCTGTACTCACGCGAGCCCGAATCTGACTATCTCGATGCTGCGCTCGTCACCGTGATGCAGATTCACCTTACCGAACCGCCTGGAGATATCTTGCTTTTCTTGACGGGTCAGGAAGAAATCGATACATCGGCTGAGATTCTGTATGAGCGGATGAAAGCATTAGGACCCAACGTCCCAGAGCTCATCATTTTGCCTGTGTACTCTGCACTCCCCAATGAGATGCAGAGTCGTATTTTCGATCCCGCACCTCCTGGCTGCCGAAAGGTGGTCATCGCCACCAATATTGCCGAAACATCCATCACAATCGATAATATTTACTTCGTCGTTGACCCTGGTTTCGTCAAACAGAACGCTTACGATCCCAAGTTGGGCATGGATTCATTGGTTGTCACGCCAATTTCGCAAGCCCAGGCAAATCAACGTGCTGGCCGCGCCGGACGTACAGGACCTGGAAAGTGTTTCCGCTTGTACACCGAAGCGGCCTACCAGTCCGAGATGTTGCCTACAACCATCCCCGAAATCCAGAGGCAGAACTTGTCGCACGTCATTCTCATGCTCAAGGCCATGGGCATTAACGACCTGTTGCACTTTGACTTTATGGACCCCCCGCCAATTAACACTATGCTTACAGCGTTAGAAGAGCTATATGCGCTCAGTGCTCTAGATGACGAGGGCCTGCTGACGCGTCTGGGACGAAAGATGGCAGACTTTCCCATGGAACCGTCTCTGGCCAAGGTGCTCATCATCTCCGTTGACATGAAGTGCTCAGCAGAGATGCTCATCATTGTCGCCATGCTCAATCTCCCCAATGTTTTTTACCGCCCCAAAGAGAAACAGTCGCAAGCAGACCAGAAGAAGGCCAAATTCCACGACCCGCACGGCGACCACCTCACACTGCTGAACGTCTACAACTCATGGAAGCAAAGTAGTTACTCGAGCCCCTGGTGTTTCGAGAACTTCATCCAGGCGCGTTCGATGAAGCGCGCCAAGGACGTGCACGACCAGCTGGTCAAGATCATGGACCGGTACCGACACCCCATCGTCAGTTGCGGGCGGCATACGCAGATTGTGCGGCAGGCGCTCTGCTCTGGCTTCTTCCGCAACGCGGCGCGCAAGGATCCGCAGGAAGGGTACAAGACGCTCATCGAGGGGACGCCGGTGTACCTCCACCCGAGCTCGGCGCTGTTTGGAAAGCAGGCCGAGTGGGTCATTTACCACACGCTTGTGCTGACGACCAAGGAGTACATGCACTGCACGACGAGCATCGAGCCAAAGTGGCTCGTGGACGCGGCGCCCACGTTCTTCAAGGTTGCGCCGACGGATCGGTTGTCCAAGAGGAAGCAGGCGGAGAGGATCCAGCCGCTGCATAATAAGTATGCTGGAGAGGACGACTGGAGACTGAGTGCGCAGAGGAAGGGCGGTCGTGGAGGTGGTGGTGGCGGGACGTGGGGTTAACTCCCCGGCGGGCGAGGCCCATCCCATGGGGAGGGCCAAGGGAATGGGGAGGGCGAGTGGATGTATGGATATGTGGATGGCGAGGATTCAGGTTGTTATAGCTCAGTGAATATACCCAAGAAGAGAGATCTGATGCATACAACTACGTATTCGTACGCCTCCTGGGATGGCGAACGCGTCACCTGTGATGCGCGAGACTGACGACCGTAGACGATCCTCTAGGGGTGGTTTGGAATTTGTCAGCTTTGTGTTTGTTTTCTTGTTGGCCTTGCGTTGCTGTATAGAGTAGCAGCCAAGACTGGTTCGTAGAGTCGCAGCTTCAACGAGAGCCTCATCGGGACTGGTTCGGGAATGCCGGGGGGAACACATTCCGCCACGGACTGAGCCCATGCGAAGCTGGTCAAGACGGATTCATAGCCAAGACGTCGGGAGCGTAGGAAATGGATCGGGATGGACTAAGCATCGATAAGCATTCGCCGAACTGAGGAGGACTTGGCTTTCCATGATGAGTAGACCTTGGCGCTGTGTTGAACCTGAGGTCTGAGAGTGGCTTCCGGGGTCAGGTTGATACCGTGTTGCCTAAGTCCAAGACTTGAAGGTCTCATGCCGCTGGAGTGCAATGACTCGGCCGATAGCCTGGACAAGGGCGATGGGAATGGCAGGTCGGAGCCGTTCTTTGCACCCGGCTCGGCGATGTAAGTGGTTTGTAAGGGTTCTAGAACGGAATCTCGGCAGGGTGTCGGATATGCATAATCCGTGGACGGGGAGAGCTCAATAGCTTGAGAAGTCAGCCGTACGGATACTTAACTTCAGTTCCTTATCGATCTGGCGATGATGGAGGCCGCTTATTTAGACTTTGTCGGTAAGAGATGGGAAATGATGCGATGCACTGGGAATGACTCGCAGCGGGGTTCTCAATGTTCTTTTCTGTCCTTCTGTGGCTTCTTTACCTGCGTTAGGTAAGGAAAGAACCCCAGCAGGCGATCAATCAACGAACCCTCTTTTGCCAAATTTAGGGGTTAATTCTGTATATTAACTACCAGATGCTTCCCGCTGCGAGGTTGAACTCTAAAATCGCCTTCCAGGCTTACGGCAACGTCCATCGGGAAAATGTGGGTTTCCTTTTTCCTCGTGGTTCTAGTGATACCGCCAAGACGTTTCGGGATGGGGATGCGTTCAACAGCCCTCTGCGAATGCTTTATCCGGCAGTGGTCTAAGGGGTTGGGCAACTTGGGTTTCGGCGTTTGGCCTGATGTTTCCGAGGGGTAGATCATGTAGAAGGTATTACAGTCACACTGAGACCTTACGAATTTCAGTATGAGTTGGTCGGATAGTGGGGGGGATGGTAGACGGAGGGTTGCTCTTTTTACAATAAGCTTGAATACCCCCCCTCTCACCATCCTACCTACATCTGGAAAAGACCGTTCTGGAGTTTCTCTCTTTGATGGACGGAGGGCGGGTCTGTTCGAATTTAGAGTTGGGACAAAGTTGCAGGCACTTGACGAAAAAGTTTGGATGGCATCTGTCAGATTTACAGTGCTATTTCCCGGTGTCATGAGACGAGACGAACAACGATAACTCCGACTACGACACCAAGGAGTTGGATAACTATTTGAGCAAGACGCGGAAGCACTAGCAGCAACCAACGAGTCATTTGCTTACACGCCTTGCATGCATTCGACGAAGCCGAAGCCGAGATGACACGCCACCACCGGCCCACGACGCTTCACCTCGCCACTGTCCTCGCGCTGCTGTCTGTCACCACGAACCTGCCCAGCCTAATGTTGGTCCCCGGCGTTGCGGCAGTAGAGGACCTAGAGGCTGAGGACGTCCCGCCCGAGTGCGCTCAGGTTTGCGCGCCTATAGTACAGCTTACGGCGCGGTGCGAGGCACAGGTGGAGGCCCAGTTCGGGAAGGACAAGCGGGATCTACCGATTCGACAATACCATGATGGATCGGTCAAGGACAGGGATGTCAAGGGAAGGACAGAATGGAGAGGGGATGGTAAGAAGAGAAGGAGGAGGAATCTACAGAGGATGCTGGGTCGGAGACTCAGCGGGAGACAGGAGCCGGAGTCAGAAGATAGCAGCGACGACGAAGAGGAGCCCACGGCGAGTCTGGCTCCGGGGTCGGGCTTCGCTGCGGTGCCTACGTTGGGCGTCGGGCGCTCAGCGAGCGCGGAGGATGCTGCGGAGGAGGCTTCCAAGAAGGCTGCTGAGGCGGCGGCGAAGAATGCTTCGAGGGCGTGTGTTTGTGGGGAGAGGGGGTTTGACGTTGCCGGGGCTGCGTTTGGGTGTTTGTCGTGCATTTCGCGGAACGTTACGGCCGTGGAAGCCAATGAGGGTGAGTTTACCTCTTGCAAGAGTCGAGACTGTTCACTTGGCTCAGTCTTCTGAGAAGGAGGCGATCATTTTAACGATGGAGTGCAGATATCAGAGAAATCATTGGAGAATGCGGCTTCGTTGCCGCGCCGGCCGCTCCGGTCCCGGCGCCGCCGGTGACGATTTCGACGACTACAACTTCATCTCCGCCGATAGTCCCACCGCCAGTGTTGAACCCAGCCGTGACAACAACGTTGCCGGCAAACTTGGCCCCCGCGCAACCCTTCCCATCGTCGTCTACCTCTTCGTCCTCGTTATCGGTACCCCTTCCCCCAGCGCCTGCTATACCACCCGCCATCCAGACATCTACCTCAACAACTGCACCCCCGCCGACCATTCCACCCGCAGTTCAGACTCCATCAGCCTCACCTACTCCCCCGCCGCCATCCGTTACCCCCGTTAACGGGGTTTCTTCGGCCCCGTCTTCGGAGTCCATCACGCCGGTGACGGTCTTTGTTCCACCGAATTTTCAAACGCTGCCGTCCATTGTGCCTCCGAATGATTTTCGTAACGCACCGTCTCTGCCTGATGCGAATGGAAACCAGATGAGTAGTGCGGAGGGGCGATCTAGGGTACTCCGGTTGTGGGGGGCGGGCGGTGCGTGGGTGGTTATTCTGGCTTTGGTCATACTGGGTTGAAGACGGGGATGATGTTATTGGCCAAACTCGTGTCTAAGAGCAAAGCGGTCAAAGACAATGGAATGACTAAATAATCTGTCCTCCTTCGCTTGAAGTTTCAGTGGTTGAAAACTCATCCCTTGATCCCGCATTGAGTGAAAGCGATGGCCTCGACTTGTTTCAAAAGAAAAGTTCCATGTTCTCGAGTGAGAGTCGCGATCAATCTGATGTGATTGCATAGTCTATACATACTAACGACTTGTCGGATTCTAGTTTGACATTCCTTGGAGGCTTCGTTTGTGGAAAATTAGACTTGAGTGAGCTGACACTATGTATCTTGATACTTGCATCTGACTCCTCCTATTCGATCTTCGTCCTGCAATATTGGAGAAGAGCTCTACCGACCCAATTGGCTACCTGACTTTGATGTGGTCTAAAAATAAGAACAGACACGAAATTAGGTCTCATAGTCTTCAGAAGGGAGCCTTTCAACATGGATACATCTCTATCTTCCAGAGCGGTAACTGTTTACCAAAAATATGCTCTCGAGTATAAACTTTCGACACGGAAGAGCAACCGAGTTCTCAGGGGAGACTCATTGCTTTCCTTTAAAACCATATGAGCAGTTTTTGACGATACACGATAAGAAATTGGGGCACCTCGACATGTCGCAGCATGAGAGCATTCAGGGAATGCTATTTGGATAACATATACTTGACCAATCCTCCTGCATGTGAATTAAAGACCTTAACCGCCACTATTGCGAATGAGAAACTTGTATCGCTTATCCTCTCCACAGGAAAGATTCCAAAGAGCACTTATGTGCGACAGCTCTTGCTCCCTGGTTTTTCATAATAAATCACGGGTTCTGCAAAATGTCCGGAATCCTATTAATGGTCAAAGCCACACCGCGATATTTTTCATGCAATTGGAATGCAACGTCAGCCAAGCTGGATTCAAGGCAAGGGCCGATCATAGCCCGAAGAGTGGCACTTCCGAAGCATTGCCGTTGCAGCACTAGGGGATGTATCCGCAGGCGAGAAGGCGTACTCCACTGGGCCGTGCGGTCCAGATGTGCCGTCCACTAGATGCCGTAATGCAGCCAGTGAGTTTCACGGCACTTGATCAGGCGGAACTGGAGTCATAACTTTGAACTGAAGATTTGTGTTGGTTGATCAACAGACTTCATCCGGGCATGTGGGAGTTTAGCGTGATCGTGAGATCGTTGGCGAGTGTTCTTCTGCGGATTGGACCAGCTGATTTGGATAAGTGTTGTCCATTACAGGCAGCTGAAAGCATCATTGCAAAAATGGCGGGTGCGTGACATGAAGTAGGGCTATTATTTAACCACCATAATTGTGTACATTGTTATTCGACTTGCTGTTCATTGGAAATTGAACAGATCAATGGCGCCAGATGGCTCATTACATCTGTAAGCGATGAACAGCGTGCAAAAACCAGATTGTCGAACGAATGCTGACTCTGCTCAATGAGACAATATCTCTATCTTGACAGTCGAATTCGTGGCTCAATGATAATGAGGCGAAGGCCCAATATCGAAACTCGAGATACAGCGTTCCACCTAGCCGTGCCATTTCGAGAAGAAAGTCGGTCAAGCAAGGTGAAGGAGATGAAGGGACGCCGTATTTAGTACGCGGACCCAAGGATCGGGGAATCTTCCTTGATATCATCCCACGGCCCACCGACTGGGTCTCGCCTTCATGTTGTTAGCCAAAGCTGAAAGAGGAGACCAGACTGCAAGGGGCTCGTAGCCGAGGCAAAAGCGGAGCAAAGCAACCATCAAACGAGGGCTGCCATCCGATATTCAAGAGAGTGAAAAACCACAAAAGTCGAGCATTAGCAAAATAAACCCGTTCTCAAAGCTAGCTGGCTGGGGAAGCTAGCTTTGAGAATATTTTGGGCTACGACCTGTTATGTTTGTGCAACTTCGCCTTATGGAATGGCCCTTAAATCATGACCTGGGAAACACAAGTTGACAAGACAGGGCATCCACATCCAAAAACCGTGCCGCTTTTTCTTGGTAACTCCACCGGGGCGAACCCCTTCACTAATACAGATTCGAATACGACGCCCGACCACTACGCCGTGGAAACCAGCCCTGTGAACGTCTGGATTGGTCGTTGACTTCCGGAGCGGGAGGCTCAGCCCCTGAGCGGGAGCAATCAAAGCGACACGTTTTTTCTGCCCTTGGAAGCTGGGAGTTGGAGCCCTCCAATCCCGAAAGGTCTGCGTAAACGGGTGTGGAAAACTTGGAAGTGCTCGGCAACTTGACGGGTTTAACGCGCCGCGTGGCCAGATGACCAAAGACAGTCCGTCGCTCTGATGTAACGAAACTAAAAGAAGACCGGCGGCACTTAGGACTATTCGTGAGCTGTCATCACTTGAAACAAATAGCAAGACACTGAAAGTGAACTAGAGGAAGAGAAAAAAATATTGACTTGGAGAAAAGCCGCTGGTCTAGAGAACTCGATGCAACGGTGCAGGAGATCTTTGCCAATCACGCCCCCAAGAGCGACCAGCGCCATCAAGATCTCGGCGGCTTGAGTGAGACAACCCCTGTCTAGCGCTGGACAATGGCTCGAATGGTCAATGGAGAAAAAGAATAGGGGAACGGCGGAATCCTGCCCGTCACTTCAAAGAAAAACAATCCACCATGTTCACGACATCCACTCAGACCACCATCAGGCCCCCGTTGCAGTCCACTTCGAGCCCACCTTGTCCCGATCAAGGGCCTGTTCCTGGATGTCAAGCAGGGGGTGGGCTTACACACATGCGCCCTCCGCTTCATTGGCCTCGGGACGACGACACCTTTGCGCGGACTGTACCTGAGCCGCCAGCCAACCGCCGTGCCGTTCCTGGCATTCCATGAACGAATGCGGACTTAGTGCGCATGTGTTTATGTGTTGGTGTGTTTGAGGTTCTCTGGGCCTGCAGGAAACATGTTCTTGTGCCCACTCACAAGCGCATATGTCAATGCACAAGTGGCATAGAGACATGGAGATGCGAGGAGTGGAACCACGATTACTTACGTATGTTGGCAGACGATGCACAAGACCCTTGATATATCTCCAGAACCGGCAGAGTCTGTCAAGGGGCCGAGGGGATGAGCGGGCTATGTATGTTCTAGTTCGTTCTCCATCCAGAGCCCCTGAACGAACCAGTGCTCCCGGTACTGCTCACCAAGGCTCTGTCGGTACGAGGGGATCCAATGAGAATGAAATTGCTGGAGAAACAGGTAGGTCGTAGACCCCCCTGAGCATCTCAGCCCGTCTCTCCGCGGGTGAATCGAATGGCCAGGAGCGAATCTGGGTCGACCGTCTTTTTCGGGTCGGTATAAGACTCATGGTAACCCCATGGGAGCAAGCGCCTTGCGCATCTAGGCCCTCCCTCTCACCTTCTTTCAAGATTCCTGTTCTGATTTCTTAAGTCATTCTTTTGTTCAAGAACAAGCTGTCGAATTTCTTCATTCTGTTCACTCACTTTACAGTTCGAAGACCCATTTCTGTCGTTTCTTAATTGTGTTTGATATTTCCAGTTTCTGTCTTTCTGCATAGTTATTCCACCTAGTTTTATATTCCTCAGATCCATCCTTAGCCTACAATGGCGCCTTCGCTTCTCTCCACGCTTTCTTCCGCCCTCCTCCTCACGTCATCCGCGACCGCTGTCCAGACCTATCAACTCGCCGACAGCTACGACTCGACCAACTTTCTTGAGAAGTTTGGTTTCTTCACGGTATGTTCCAAGTCGATAAGTGATGCATTAGAACTTTGGCTGATCATCTATCTAGAGCGACCACTCCACCGGGAACTACAACGATGTTGACCCCACCGGTGGATATGTCAGCTACAAGTCGGCAGCAGATGCTCAGAGCATGGGTCTCGTAAAGACTGAGGGCGGTGACCTGTACCTCGGTGTCGACTCTACATCTACCCTCGATGCCGCTGGTATCGGCAGAAGCAGTGTAAGAATCGAAAGTACGGTCAAGTACGGTCAGGGACTTTTTGTCATCAACTTTTCCCATCTTCCTAAGCCTGTCTGCGGTGCGTGGCCTGCGGTGTAAGTCTCTTTCACATTCTTCAGCCCATCCATAATGCTGATCAGATACCACCAGCTGGACCGTTGGCAATCCCTGGCCCGCTGCCGGCGAAATCGACATCGTTGAGACCTGGAACGAGGACAATGTGAACAAGGTCGTCCTTCACACCGACGGCACGCTCGGCGAGTGCCGCATCGACGGAACGAACATGACCGGCACCATCAGCAAGCCCAACTGCGCAAACTATGCCGCAGGCCAGTCTGACAACGAAGGCTGCGCCGGTCTTGATGGCGCTGCCCCCTTTGGATCCGCCGAGGGAGGAGTTTACGCCATGCAATGGACTGACACCGCCATCCGCGTCTGGGGCTTTACTCACGCCAACGTTCCCGCCGACATCGCGAGCGCCAACCCGAACCCCGATGCCTGGGGCACGCCCAGCTTCACCACCAGCACCTGCGCCGCTGACAAGCTGTTCGAGGAGCAGAAGCTCGTGGCCAACATCGACTTCTGCGGTGTGGCCGGAAACGATGGTATCTGGACCCAGACTTGTGAGGCGAAGACTGGTATGACTTGCAAGGAGTACGTTGCCGCCAACCCGACTGCCTTTGCCGATGTTTTCTTCAAGATCAGCTCCATCAAGTACTACAACCTCAAGGACGGCAACGCCACTGCCTCAGTCATCTCCAGCTCAGTTGCCGCTTCGACTGTCGCTGCCTCTACCTCTGTCGCGCAGACCGCTGTCGTCAGCTCCGCCTTGTCCACCGCTGTGGCCTCCGGAAAGCCTGTTGCGACTTCTGCCGCCGCCGTTGAGAGCTTGACCACTCGTCTGGCGACCTCCACCGTTTATGCTACCAACATCAAGACCATCACCTCTTGTGCCGCCGAAGTTACCAACTGCCCGGCCCGCGAGACTCCTCAGGTCGTCACCGAGGTCGTTGCTGTCACTACCACCGTCTGCCCCGTCGTCGACGTCCCTACGCAGTTGACCGTCATCAAGACCGAGGTCCACACCATCACCTCCTGCGCCCCTGAGGTCACCAACTGCCCCGCCCGACAGACCACCGTCACCAGCCAGGCAGTCATCCCGACGACCGTAGCCATTCCCGTCGAGAGCTATATCCCCTCGAAGCCCGCCGGCGGCGATGCCCCCATCACCGTCAGCTCCCAGGAGCCTGTCGCCGATATCACCACGGCTATCACAACCTACGAGACCAACATCATCACAATCACCTCTTGCGCCGCAGAAGTCACAAACTGCCCGGCCAGGACTTCCACTGTCGTCACAAGCAAGGTCATTCCTACTACTATCCCCGGTGTCCCTGCCGTTCCCACCACCGCCCGCTCCGCGAAGCCTGTCGTCACCGGCCAGCCTCCCGCCGAGCAAATCACCACCTACCTCACTAACGTTGTCACCATCACCTCCTGCGCTGCCGAAGTAACCAACTGCCCCGCGAGAACCTCTACCATCATTACCAGTGCCGTTGTCCCCAAGCCTACCACTGAGGCAAGCCAGAAGCCTGTCCTCACCACCGACGTCCCCACCGTCTTGACCACATACAAGACCAACCTCGTCACGATCACTTCCTGCGCCGCAGAGGTTACGAACTGCCCGGCCAGGACTTCCACCATCGTCACCAGCGAGCTCATCTCCACCACGGTCCCCAAGCCCGTCACTACCCCCGTCGTCGGTGGTACTGCCGTCTCTGAGAAGCCTGTTCCTGCCACTTCCGGTGCCTCCACCGCCCCTGGCGCCGGTGTTCCTACCGTCGGTGTTCCCGCCTCCAGCAGAACCGTCTCTACCGAGAAGCCCGCCCTCGAGACCCCCGGCGCGTCAGGCACCCCCGGCGGCCCTCCCCCCATTCCTACGACCTTGGTCGTTGCACCGTCGGATGGATATAACGGCACTCTGACTACCGCCGTGATCCCTGTCGGAACCGGTTCTACCTCTCCCTGTGTTGGCGCCGCTTGCCCAGCAACCACCACCGGCCCCGTTCAGGCCGGCGCTGGTAAGCTTAGCTCTGGCGGCTTGCTTGCGGCTGTAGCGGCATTGGCTGTTTTGGTCATCTAATGTGTGATGCAATCTGCCGTGTCATATAGAGAAAATATTTCCTTTTCTTCTGTCGTCTTATTTGTATACTATATGGTTCTCATAGAGCGCATATACCCTTCGGTTAGCATAGGAAGCGTTAGAAACGCGCAGACCAATGTATTATTCAAACTGTTCATTTATAGTACATCGTACTGAGTCACGCGACGCCCCCTTCCACTTTGACGCGAATAGAGAGGCTGCAGATCGTAGGTAAAATTCAGCTGCTCAATCAAAGGACATGCCTTTGATGCATGGGCTTCGAGGGTTGCATCCGACTACCTTGTGCAGATCGAAACCTTACTCACTAGGAAGCGGGCCGGACCGTAAGACCGAACGCCTTCATAAATAACCAGGGCGCATTGGGCATGGACGCCTGTGAACCTTTCGTGTAGGTGAAAGTACCTCTGCGGCTCTATTGATTCCAGCTAGAAGAATAGACCTATTAAAACCTACTTCAGCCCCTGAAATGACATGAGGTAGGTAGTCGATGCACATGGTCTGGTATAAGTATGTGAGCAAATAAGCAAGTAGTCCTTCGAATATCATCTTGGCTCTAGCCAGTCTAGCGGCATGCCAGTGCCGTGATGTCTTGGTGAGACACCCCGCCTCCTCGTCATCAAAGCGCGTCAGGGCTGCGAGTGGAACGGACCCCAAATGAACGTCGAACGACGTCAATGGGCCTTTGAATATCAAAGGGTTTCCCCCTCACCTCGGTCAAGGCAATGACAGCGCGGCGTCCTGCATCTCGATTCCAGCGGATATGCGAGCCGTTTTTTGACATTGAGGAATCCTACCATAGTTTAGCGGATACGCCATGACCAGCTATGTACGTCACGAACGTTAGGTTTCGTAATCCCTTCCCCTCACATCGTGTAACCGCATACCGGTGGTGCAATACACCAGGATTGCGCCTTCGTGTCACAGGTGGTCTAGGAGATTTTGGATGTTTGGCTTTGTTCATAAAGTCTGCTTCCGCTGTCTGATAGGAAATTTGTCGTTCTTGTTCTCTCAGAAAATCAGTGTGAAGACTCCAAATCCCCCGTTTCAGTGGAGTTCGTGATCTTATCCACATTTACTCGCCAACTCCTCATCATCCACGCGTCGACGTCATAATCATGGCTGACCCAACTGTCATTGTCTTGCCCGGAACGGCTGATAGCTCTCATCGTACTGACCAAGGAAGATCGCAAAGTAAGTTTTGTAGGCACGGCAGCAATATATGTGGATTAGAAGACTAACAATTATTCTCTCAACTTCTTAGTTGCATCAAAAATTCAGAATGCCTTGAACGAAGAACAATCGCCAAGATCGACGCAGGAGGGCCCATTGCGACAGGTTTTAGGTATTGGGTGAACTTCGTTCGTCAACTAAAACAAGATGCTAACAAAGCCCTTCACCCAGCCCAGCAAGACAGCTTCTACAAGTATATCAACGTACGTACTTGCTCATGTAGCGCCAGCACTGGAGCTTTGCTAACTTGTAACATTAGTGGGAAGATCCTCTACGCACCCTTGGTGTATACATCGGTACCTTGAGCATTTTGTTTGGGGCACACTACTTACCCCTCACTCAATTGGCATTGAAGGCGGCGGTCACTACTCTTGGAGGTAAGACTGGACACACTTACTCATGTGAGCCAATGCTTAAGTTTCCTAGCCGTCTCTGCTGCTGAGTATGCCAGCCGGTCCTTCAGTTCCGACTCCTTATCCACACGCCTTCGACCGAGACAGTATAGAAGAGTGCCGGAGTCTACACTCAACAACACTCTGAGAGATGTTCACGACTTTATTCAATACGCAGTGGTAGAAGCTCAACGAATCATATATGGCGAAGACCTGGGAAGAACGTTTGGCGTAAGTGAACACTAGATACAAACTTAATTCGCCATGTGATATAGAATTCAGTGACTAACCTATTTCCAGGCATTCGTCGGATTTGCATCTGTGTATGCACTCATTAAAGTCCTTTCTCCGTTTTGGTTAGCTGTAGTCGGAGTGACCGCCATCTTCGTTGCTCCTCTCGCAGCCTCGCCTCAGGGACGGCAGATCGCCCACGACGCCACTGTGCAGGCTCAAAATGCGGCAAACGTGACCGCTCAGAAGGGCGCAGAGCTCGCTCGTGATGGACAAGCAAAGACGGCGGAGCTGTCCTCTAAGGCACAACAAGCTGCTTCTGATGCGAGCACGACCTTCGGCAACGCTGCTCGGAGCGGGCAACAGACGGTCTACAACGCGACCAACACAACTGCTGATAAGGCGAGAGACTTGCCGCAAGCAGGCACAAATGCACTCAACAATGCTTCTGCATCTATTACATCGACCTTGGGAGACGTCAAGCACAACGCCACCGGCTCATCGGCGACCAACAACAGCCGGACGTTTGATGAGAGAACTCGTCAGCCGCCCTCCGGATATGTCACAAGCACAGGATCGGATGGCCTCTCTCGATCGTCAATCAATGAGACTGAGATACCAAGACGTGCCCCTTTGGACCTTGAGGATCAGCTCTCTGCTGAACAGTCTGGTCTGCCTTCACTCCCTAGGTCCTTGCCAGTCAAATCTGATATTGAGGGTTTGGGAAATGGGACGGCTACGATTCTCCAATAAAAGGATGGATATGTCGGCGTTGTTGATCAATCATAGTTTCAAAGAGGAAAGGCCTAAAGTAGCTTTGAAGCAACGACTGTAAACTAGATGCTGCAAGCTTCCATATTGAACTTAACATCTTGAAACTAGTAATTCAAAAAGTTTGCACCATAATTGTTAGCTCGTAAAGGGTTGAAGTCCCCGAGGCTTGGTTCGGCCATCACCTTGGTGAGGTGAGGGGCAGGGTGAGCTCTTGATGCGCCAGAACTCCATATTGCGACTCCCTCACAGGCAGTCTTTGGAGAGCATCTTCTAGTGTAATGAAAGCTCGACCTCCGAAATGAAACAGCTTTAAGCTTGAACTATATGAGGCTTCGTGATTAAGGCGGACGCAAGACTTATCGATGGATGTTGTTGATGCCAAATAAAATGGAAATGGGATGAGTGTTACGTATGGGAAAACATAGTTATTGTATAAATTTGGGATCGAGAAGTCGCGAGCCAGTTGTCTCAACTTGCTGCACGCAATGGGAAATCATGATTGCAGCAGCTGAGCAGACGAACGTACGACAGGAATGCTTCCTAGATATTGCTTCGCCTCATACTTACCCTGTATCGACTTTCAACTTGGTGTTGACTCAAATACCTTAGCAACACACCCTTTTCGGCTGGAGCTTAACTATCTTTATCGATGCGATACAGCAAAGTTCCATGTCCGAACGAATCATACCCACCCGAGTTCGGACTGTAGTCACCACCGCCGCCTTCAATGTTGGCGGTTAGGTTGCCATTGACAAAGTCACGGAACTCCATTGACCATGAGGCATTGAGACCCTTGACCTCCGCGTAGTGGGAGTAGAGAGCTTCATAACCAGGTCGTACATCAAATCTAGCTTTTGGGGCCACGACCTCCAGCACACCTTCCCAGCTACGATAAGGCGTGTAAGGAACAGTGTGGTTGGTATTGTACTTGGCAACATACTCGGCGCTAGCTTCAATTAGCGACCTGCCAGAAAATCTGGAGTGGGACAGAAAGAGAACTCACGCGTTCAGGATCTGGCGGCCAAAGGTGTCGAAGAGATCAATTCCCTGGTTCCAACCTTGTTGCCCGATAACTCCGATGAGAGCGATGCAGAGTAAAGCATGCCCCTGGTCACGGCCAGACTCCTGGATCTGAATTAGAGTCTTTCCGCTACCCTGCTCCGTGAAGTTGGCGATTGAGAAATAGGGCAGGG
Organism: Colletotrichum paranaense; assembly: GCF_030867605.1. NCBI lineage: Eukaryota > Fungi > Ascomycota > Sordariomycetes > Glomerellales > Glomerellaceae > Colletotrichum > Colletotrichum paranaense. The sequence goes on along the minus strand of NW_026848961.1, from coordinate 2,882,973 downwards.
CACCATTAGCCACAACCTCGGGTTGGCCCGGGATCCCGTTCTTGAAGTAGTTGACCGCGTAATTGTACATGGTTCTGTTGTCGTTGAAAATACCAATCGCCATCAACGAGGCAATGTTGCACAAGTCCCAGTTGGCGTAGTAGAAATCCGGTTTGTTGTAGTGGTGCTCGAGGAAGTCGTGGTTGTACACCGCAAAGACGCCGTTCAACATTTTGCCAAAGGCCGTCTGGTTCTGCTTGGGCCAGCCGGAGTATCCACGAAGGAGCTCGGCGGCGTTGGCAAACTGGTATCCGTAGAGCCCTGCCGCGAGATATTTGTCTTCAGTGCCGTTGATATCGACAAGGGTAGAGCTCCAGCCGTCGAGGATCTTGGCTGCGTGGTCTGCGTAGGAAGTGTTACCTCCAACCAGCCATCGAATGGTCAACTGGTACGCTGAGTGAGCATCGCGATAGGCATAGCCGTAGTTGTTGGTGGGCGCAAAGGTGGCGTTTGTGCCACGGACAAGAACCGACTGCGGCGTTGGCTTCCACGAGGTCTGAGCCAATTTTCCGGCTTCTAGATGCTGCCAGGCTCGGTACCAGGGTTGATCCTGGGCTTGAACATGGTTTTTGATTCTTGCGAAATCTTTCGCGGAGTGAAGAGAGCCTGGATGAGCGAACGACGTATCATTCAGGCCATGCAGCTTCTCAAAAGGTGAAGCTGTCACGCTCCATGACAATAAAGGCAAGAGGAAAGCGGCCTTAAGATGCATGATGACTGTTTGAGACCGAAGAACTCTGATAGAGGTACAATGCCAAGAATTACCTCAAAAGTTGAAATATGAACATGACAAAGAGTCTTATAGATATCAATTTGATGATATGAAGGTCTCCCACCCAACCTTTGGGCAACATTAGGAATCTGATGGTACATCGTCAATACCACCCCAAAAGAGTGTGCATACACAGCACCGGCGCAATCTTCCCCGGCTGACGCCCGATCCATGCTTAACCCCACAAACGCGGGGTGATAAGACGCGGCGCGCTGCGTTGCGTGGCCATCCTTCATGATCGGCACGGGCGACACCGAGATCTCTCCCGGATTTCCGGGGGCGTGAGACCTGGTCGAAGTGCGCCTCGCAAACGAAGCCGAGGAAGCCTTGGCAGAGACTCATTTTCGACAAAATCGGTATCTCTATTCGAATGGCTCATTCCCCGATGCCGAAACAAATTAGCGAACAGGTTAAAAATTTCAGCCTTTGATTCCTCACATCACACTCCGTGATCAATATGTTCTTGTCGTGTACACCACAGCTCTACACTTCCACTTTGACGGGAAAATTAGCATAAAGAGCGAAGTCAATGAGCAGTTGTATTCTGTATTAGGGTCTCGTCGCCCGGTATTACATTCTCGGTATCACCCAGGGAGCTTTGGTAGTTTCCACGAACGGCACACCGAAGAGGCACGTTTCCCTGAGAGGTTGAATCAGCAATCTACTTGCAGCAACGGCTTTCAATCGAATCAAGTTTAAAGACTATCATGGAGAATAACAAAGACAATCTAGAAACCAAAAGGCGCTGCGTTCGAGTCGTTGGGGCAACTAGCTACGAGTTGATCGCCAACTACGGCTTGAGAGTTCGAGACAACCACGCCTCCGGCCGGGTCAGTGAGTGAGAAAGTGAAGCTGCCGCACTGCTGTACATTGACAAATAATAGCCGAATTGGATAGTATTGGTCGGCCGTCGCAGTGAACGTGTAGGTGCCGGCGCTATTGGTAACGTAGTAGTCGACATTTGTGTTAGCATTGGCATTAGTGAAACCAGTCTTGGCGTTATTGCCTAGCCAAAGATAGACACCATCATCGACATTATTGAAGCTGAAAGTATACGTGCCAGAAGTGGCCGGATGGAAGTATCCGATGTGTTGAACAATCATGAACTGGGACTGCCCGCTCGTTGTGGTTCCGTAGACGGTCCGAGTCGTGGTGGCGCATTGCTGTGCAAGATCAATGGTCGTTGTCCGACCTGTGTTATCAGGATTCTGTCCAGAGAGCACGGTGTTGATGTTGAAATAAGTCATACTTCAGTCTGCTTGACCATCAGCGCCGTTACCGTGAAAAGGGATATTTCCGGAGCTACTAGCAGTCTCTGTTGGAGCTTGCGCAAGACCATAGTAGGCCCAGAGTAGCCCAGGGGTACAGCTTGCGGTCGGACTAGTGGAGGACGAAGACGAAGTTGAAGTAGACGTGGAAGAGGATGATGGTGTCACAAAAGTGATCACGCTAGTTGTGCCAGCCGGGTTGGTAGGAATTATTGTTGTCAGTCCCGTCTGCGTACCGGTCGATGTCATGGTGGTCATGAAGCCAGTAATAGGAGCCGAAGTTGACGAGGAACCTGTGGTGATAGACGAGCTGGTACGAGTCTAGATGAGAGCGTAAGACTTGCGAGAGATGAGACGAACAGACCCATCGTGTCTCCATTACATATTCCCTCTCATGTTATGTCTGGAAGCGGCGTTCACTACATGTGAGATTTGCTTCCAAGATGGGTATTGTCTGTCCAAGAGAGGCCAATACGAGCTGCTAGGGCCAAAAAAGTCAGTGAAGACACATTTCAGCTGCCTCTTAGGATCCCATGCTTTGTGGTCGGGCATCCTTGAACTTCCGATAACTTCTCTACTAATAACTTTATGGCTATGCGTCTTGCCAAACATGACTTCCGAATCTTCACTTTCCTCTTGAGCCAAGACAGATTCCCTGCATGTGCCCTAGCTTGGCACGCTGACTCGGAGAATGCCGATAACATGTTATTTCTGGCGAGCTGCAAGTCTAGGCGAAAGCATTTCACATCACTTCGTGATCCGACTGCTTACGACGGATGCGGAAAACGAGTCAAATTTTGCTTATCACTAAGTGAACCCACCGAGTGCACCTTCATTGTATGATGGTTCCGGATTCTGCTTGAAGAGTAAGCTAATGAATTCCAACCCGGAAATTTTCTCAGCTACTGGGCTGATGTAAGTGAAATTGTCTGGGATGGAAGATCGATGGTACATAAGCTCAAGATCAAGCTTGCCACGTCCTCTCACAGATCTCAAAAGTAGCTTTTGCCTCTTCGACATCCTTCGTTTGCCATCAACCTTATTCTGTGCACTTCCTGCCAGTTTAAAGAACAACAGTTTCCTATAGCCACGATGAGAAGAGAGCCTACGTGCGCCTTTGCAGCTTTTACAGCAACGACTGTAGCCTTGGGTACGGATGTCAAGACCTTGTCGACCAAAACGGCTGACTGCTCTGTAAGCCTTGAATACTCCTGATATTTCAACCGTCTTCATGAATCTGATAGACAACATTCCTAGTTCACGTCCTCTTACGACAAGCTTCCAACGTCAACAACAGGCCAGGTTGGAACCTCTTCTGTCAACTGTGGGCTGCTTGACATATACCTCATTATTCGCGTTCTAATCATCTAGCAGGGCAATCAAACACTATTGGAGGCACAATCTTAGCTTCCGAAACCATTGAAACAGCATCGGAGTTGACCTGAGTGCCAACTTCAGGTTTAATAATTCAATCGTCAAGCCAAGGTCCTGCTTCAGAAGCTACTCAGACTGCCCGCTCCTCATCAACCAACAAAACCTTGCCTTCCGGAACTACAATCGTACAGGTTCCTACATCTGGCTCTGAGAAGTTCATGCCTGTTTCCTGGCTGTCTGGAATGTTGGCTGCCTTGGCCTGATCATGTAGGAGTATTTCCGGGATGCATGTGAGGTTGATGTTTTCTGGAGAATGTCGGCAGACTCAGTTCAAAGATGCTGAAAATCGTCACTCCAAGTTTACCACTAAACGCGCTCAATATTCTGAGAATTTGCCAGATGCCGATGGTCTCCAAAATCAATTGAGAATTCTCCCTCTACTTTGCTGACTTTCTGAATTTCAACCCTTCGACGTGTTCATTGGCAAAGATGGGCACGAGATCGTCCACCATGTACCACCTAGGCTTCGGCATTTCTTCATGCATGATCTCCTCGCCAATCCTCAAATTCTCGAATGTGATATTCTTCACCATCCGATCTCGATCATACCCCATTATCATTGATGGATTGAAAACCTTTGAGTCTCTCAGGTTTGCCGACATGTTCTTGATGTGAACGTTCCGAATACCCCGACCCGGAGCAGTAGTCCACGTCGCGTTTTGCATGGTACGAATGTTGATTAGCTGCCCTTTCGTGATTCTTTCAACTCTGACATCCTCGATATGGATATCATGGAAAAGATTCTCGTCAGCAGCGTTGATGGCAATACATCCCTGGTACCATACCTGATTCTCTTCGTGATCTAAGATATCGATGTTGCTGATGCGAATGTTGCTGGTGGTTTCTGGTTTGGCAGGGTTGCCATGTGTACCCATGTTGATGGCATGAGCAATGTCCGGCAGCAACACACAATTGCGGATCGTGATGTTGTTTGAGTTACCATACCAGTTCCAGCGATGGGAATACAGCGCGATGTTATCATCCGAGTTTCGCAAGAAACAATTTTCAATAGTGATGTCCGAAGAGCAGAAGAAGTCGACTCCGTCGCCATTCCCCGAAAATGAAAAGGATCGGTATCTGTTGACGAGAATGTAATGACATTCTCCGGCGGAAAGACTGAAGCCCTCTGCGCCAAGAGAAGTGACCCCTTCAACCTTGATGTTGCTGGCTCCGCTCATTGTGATGGCGCCGCCAAGCTCTCGATAGACGTACCCACCCTCTGGTCGAAGGATAAAGCCATGACCTCGTACAGAGGAATTGGATACATCAATGAAATTTAGCCGACAGGTGATGAAAGCGCCACCGGCGAGGTACACTGTCTTGCCTGAAGGCACCATCAAGTTAACACCATCAGCGACTTTGGAATATGCCGAGCCTTGATTGATGCCCGGACCAAAGTACCAGATGTCCTCAGAGTCAGCCGTTGGCGCATCTTTGTCGATCTGGTTCGTCAAGAGATGAAGCGCTTTCCACTTGTCTCCGTTGATCTCTATCATCAAATCTCGTGGTTGATCGAGATTAAAGACAATCTTGTCGTTTTCGACTTGCGCTATGATGCCCAGAGAAAGAGGCCGAATGACTGCCGTTGCAATGGCAGTCGCGGTATATGTAATACTGATCGTTGTCGGTGCGTTTAAATCGAAGGAAGCTAGGGCTACCGTGTGTTTGTTGAATGTATTTCTTGTGATGTTGGGGTTTGCAACGTCCACTGCGTACGCCGGTATCTGGCGCCACTGTTGAGGAGCATCGCCCGATGCATATGCTCTTGAAGGGCGGGCTTCAACGACGAAGTCTTGGTTGATTGGTAAACTGGGAGGAGCTTCGTAAATTTCGATCGTATTCGATGCCATCTTGTCAAACACAGAGTGTACCGTGGGTATTCGTGGATAGTGTGGAGAGGTGTTAATGAAACGGCGTGAGTCTATTGACTTGGGCAGAAAGAGTAAGTAAAGTCTGCTTTTATTGCACTCAGAGCACTTCAACCACTTGAAGATCATACGTTCTAGCGGAGAAGCCTGCAGAGAAGGGCGTTCTTTCAAGGTTACTAGTAATAGTTCTTGAAGTCTAGGGGATGATGGAACGAGGGTGTTTGAGCTAAGGCAGGTCTCTTCCTCGCCTCTGAAGCCGGGCCATCTTTCGGAATAGCTCCGTAGATTGCTCCCAAGCCCCCCTGACGTAATGTTGTAGCACCAGAGTCGGCCCGTGTGTCCGTAGTGTTCTTCGGAAACGTAAAGGTCAAGTAGGAAATAAAAATGCGGTGATCATCTCCTTTTGGTTCACATGTTAATCCACGTTTCCCGGCTTTCCCCGGCTTTTTCTCTAGCTTTTTGCACAAGGTTTATGATTCCCTTGCCTGTCTAAGGTCCTACTGGATATGCCTATAACAGAATTTCCTTCTGAGGGGACAAATTTATCGAAAATGTTGTCAAACAACACCATCGAGGTCTCCGGTTGGGTCTCATGCGCCTTCGGTGGTGTATTATCATAGTCTCACCTTACCAAAGCGCCAAGCCTGTCAGACATCGTGGAGAAACTTTCAGAACCTTCGACGTTGAAATTAATGTCCGATACTTTAAATCAACTGCACATTGTGCTATCATCACCGGCATGCTCTCGAAGTCTTTTTGGTGCCTCGCAAAACTTGATCCCACGAAGAGGGAACCGAGTAGACCGTATGCAATGTACAAAGGCTTTGCTGATTTGTTCGTATACGATGATCTTCGAAGGAAACATATATCTAGGAACCTAGGTATCTTCGGCTCAGTCGTAACTATGGTGGTATTTGTGAGAAAGTTTTAGGCTGGCAGCGGCTCAGGGGATTAGCTATGCAAAATCAGAATTTGCGCCGTCAAAGAACTGTTCAGAGTGTCTTGATACTTCACCTGTAATCAACGTCTCTGTTTGGTTCTACTGTGATGAGTTTCGAAAGGGCTTGCGCGGCCCATGCCATTTGCTGAGGTTGTAGGTGGATTTTGCTATGACTCGATATTATCGTGATGTGGGTGAGATTGGGACCCGTGGCAGTCATGAATGTAGACGGAAGTGGCCCGCCCATACAATTCACACAGCCTTCAGTCCTCGCTGATCATTTCGCAACCATTGAAGCTTCTTAGAGCATGTTCTAGTGAGAGATCAGCGGAGATCGGGCCACTACGGAATGGAACACTCGGAACATCGGCTGTCCACATAGTAATTGATCTGTAAGGCGAAATCGCATTTCGCCCGATGTCCCTTCCTACTGTAACGAAACAAACCTGTTGTTCTACCACGATTCTTTATCAAAGCAGACGAGTCATTGTCATTCCAGGAACCAAACTCAAATTGATTGAAGGCAAAGTACGGAATTATAGCCGGCGTTTGGTACGTCTTCGACAGACCTTCTGGCCAAAGCTATAAGTTGAGTGGTGTACAATGAACCGTGGTAAGGCTTTTGCTCGAACTTCACGGCCTTCTTATCAAGTACTGATTACCTACTCATCTCAAATGCTTACACTATCCTACTATTCAGAATGAAGGGAGGCATTTTCTTCGTGTTCATATCACTGGCTACTGCGGCTCTGGTCGCAAAAGACCCCTCAGGCTCAAAGGTTGTCCGGGGGCACCCCCATCCAGTCCGCGATGCCCCCCAAGAGTGTTGCTCGATGAGTTCGTCAGGATGTGTACGCCATTCTACACCCATGCTACTGTGTATCAATCGCTAATAGATCGTTTTTGTAGACTTGCGTGGCGTACACTGTTGCGGTTCGTATTATGCGGGAATCAAGTCACTCTACCACTACAAAGCTGATACCTTTACAGGAATGCGTTAAAGGATATTGTTTCTAAGGTCGCTTTCAAATCTTGATGCCATGAGGCCACCCTTGCTATTAGGACCATGATTTTAAAGATAAATGCTCTCGAGGAACACAGACTCGCAGGCTGGGTCCGCTAGAAAAAGAAACAGCCCAAAGGTGCAGGCTGTCTGCTCGTGCTTACACGTTTTGCCGATTATGAGTCAGTCAGCATATTAGAGAGAATAATAGCAGAACCACTTGAGCGATTCCAATGAGCATCAAACTTGACATTTGTCTCCGGGCTCATAGGAGCGAGATACCGCTTTCTGATATATGCACGGAAGGAAGGTGATTATCGGTCGATTTCACGTGAGACTCAAGTGACCTCTGTCCATTGCGCTAGCCAACATCACGCTTAGAGGCTACCGTTGACGTTGGACTAGCTAGAAGTCTATTCTTTGCCATGAATATGTCAGATGAGATGTGTGAAAGTTTACCACACATGATTCGGGCGACGATTCACCGCAAGGCAAAATCGGCATTCTACTTCACCCCCTAATGGCAATTTCAACATGCTGTGGGGGCGGGACCCAAGCCAGCCGGCGGGATGCCTTCGGCTATGCCGCTATGTAATATAAGGGCCATTACCAACATCATGCTTCTGGTTCATATGGATTTCTGGTCAGTTCTCAACGCATGGTCACTCAGTCAATCATAGCTTCAACTATCCGTATTCCTTCAGTAAACAGCTAGTGCAAGGCTGCAAAGCCTATGACATCATCTCGGTCAGTCTAAAATCCAATTCAGGAATCAACCGGCTATTTTATCGCTAGATGTTAGTATTCTGAGAGCTGAAAGATCGAAGATCAAACGTAAGTAGCTCTCAGCGGTTGGTAACCTCCCATTCTCATCGCGTTGACAAGGTTTTTAACGACTTCTTCACGTAGCGTTCATCCCGCTTAAGTCAATTCCGCCTGACAGATACGTTTGTAACCTCCATTTGCGGAACGTAGATCCATTTCAACCATGGCCAGCTTCAGTTGATATGCAGAGAGACCTTGTAGGTAATGCCGTCCGGATGTCTTCATATATATGCTCTCGGGGGTGGGGGGAGGGGGGGTTCAAGTGCAAAGGCATCTTGCGTTGAGAGTCATGGCGACCCGATTAACCCCAGAAGCCGGCGGGAGACTTTGCCAGCATACTCAGCCAGCTATAATTGCATTACTTTAAGATTGAACATACGTCGATCTCTATTACTGAGTCTCGAATTGAGCCGGAAGTCAGAGCGAATGGCACTTTCGTAGTGTGTCGTTGACTCGTTTTAAAAATGACGTTAAGATTCTTGCAGCCGAGCCTGCATGTCGCAAAACCTGGAGTTGGATGGCCGTTCTCCCCCCGCAAATCCACATGAGGCGCTGCAAACGTAACTAAAGTTATTCTACTGCCGACGACGGACTTGGACCTGGACCTTCAGTCCAAATTCACAGCCAACAAAGTGAGGTATCACGTAACTTAATGTTCATACCGCTCCGCGCATATAGAACTCTCTCTACGCAACGGACCTGATCTACCGGCAACTAAAAGTGGTACAAAGCTTGCTTGGAACTCATAGCGTGGGGAAGACTAGGTTAATAAAGACGTTCGGGAGACTCGTGAAAGCGAGCAGAGGATATGCTGAGCGATTGTTTACCAACAGGGCATGACTGCAACCAATGAGCGCGACTGTGCTGAAGTAATACTTTGAAGGCGAATAAGGTCTGTCTCCGTTTTGCGTCGGAAGATGTTCATACTGTAAGACATCGTACAGCCGACACCGTGTAGAAGGAATCATAGAGAACCTCTACCTGAAGTTCTTTGATGGTCAGGTGCCTAGACTTCAAGGCAACCGACGGGATACTCAGGAATGCCCTTGGCGAGTGGAGAACTTGAAACAACAATGAGTGCTAATGCAAGCGTATGCGACTCGTGACATATCATTCATTTATGTAGATGCAAACAAAGGACGGACGTCAATCCTTCTCCCCGTTCAGGACAGGCGGCCAGGATATGGCTTTTGCACGGGAGAAAGAAATCAGTACCTTAGCTTGAACATATACTCGTCACTGTCAATGGCCCGCCTCCAACTGTGAGCTGAGCAAGCCTACCATCTCACGCTTTGAGTTTTGTTTCGCTTCATGGTGTAGACCAGCTGTGTGTTGGTTCTCAAAGTTCTCATTGCTGCAACAGGGGATTGGCGAGACATGCACGCATAAGGAGTAAGGTCATGAGTGCCTACCGGCCGTAGCACCGATAACTAACTCACACCTGTAGCTTGATTTCATTCTCGTATGTGATGGAACATGTACGCCCATCTTGCCTATATCAGAGCAATCGGATCTGAATCATTTGAGCGGAATGTTTTGTATCCATTGTGTATGGAGCTATCTTTAGCGCATTCCTTTCGTCAAACACAAGTCTCGAGTTTGACGTTTCTTCCAGGCAAGAACACCACAAACGACCTAGTATCCTCTCTGGAATGAACTCAAGACCAAAAATCATAGCTCCATCTATTTCGGGGCGAGAAGTCTAGTGTTGGAGGATCGGACACGGATGCTAGTGCCCTTTCCACCAGGGTTGAGCGCCCGTACATTGGAGATGGTGGGGTTGGTGAACTGGATGCTGTTGGTGTTTCCGCTGCGAACACCGTTGGTCCGGGCACCCCATGACAGGCTGATCTCTGGGTTGGCAGTCGAGCGGCGACCCGGTCCGACGCCGAGAGGGTACTGCTGGCGGTAGGTGAAAGTTCCCTGGGTGAATCCGGGACCCTCCCGGGAGACGCGGCCGAAGCCGGTCATGGCGGCATCGCCCTCGAGCTCGATGCCTGCCTCGCCGGCGCGGGTCACGGTCGTGCCTACGTTGGTGACGGTAGCCTCGACAGCGGCAGTCTCAGCCGCTTCGGCGCCGGTGACGGCGAGGTCGACGGAGACATCTATGGTGGCGACGACCTCTGCTGCCTCGAGGACTTCTATGGTGAGCTCGATCAGGGCGAGGGCTCCCAAGATGAGCTGGGCCTGGGCATATGCCGCGAAGAGGAAAAGAGGGAGGAGGAGTCTCATAATTCCGACTTTGGTCGAATATGGTGTAAAAAAGGAATGAGATAAGAATGAGTGTGTAATTGAAGTGATTGGGTGTCAGTGAGAGACTGGATCGTGATGAGGAGGCACCAACATCTTGGTCGACATCGACCAAGTCTTAAGTATGTGATCTGAGAAAGCCCGAGCCCGGACTGACTCCGGACGTCTTCAACTATCTGTCCGATGATTGTGAATCATTAAGTTTTCCCGCGATAGTATCAATCAAATTGGATTATCAGCTACGAAGTTTCCACTTTGCCTAAATGGTTGAGAGATCTTCAACTGATTCCATTGTCACTTGCTCGCGAGTCGTGAGCGCCGGATATGGTTTCTGCCAAGATTCAGCACAGACACATCTTCTATGTTTAGTCGCCGAGAATTTCCTCAGACTTGGTGTAAGGTGATTGCCATCACGAGATTTAGAATTCGGCGATTAGCTAAGTCAAGTCGTGGTTGAGTCTATAGTGTAATCGTTTGAAAGGAGTAACTTTTTCGCGAGGTCATGTGAGGCTGATTGGTGATTTGAGTTAGACGACCTTGATGAGCTGGACGTTGGGTTATCTACCCTAGTCGCTTCTTAAGCGGAGTTGAAAATGTTTGTCTTTCTCCCAGTTCTGTCTCGTTTTCGGTGAGACTGATTGAAATCTCTCTGCCGTCTATAACACTTATTTGTCCGAAAACATCTATGATGCCTTTGTATTTGTGAGGCTTCTGATGCCGTGGATCGCCCACCATCCCAATACCGTACACAGTTCTTTTCGTAATATCCCCTTCTTTGCTAAATGTTCATGCATGGCATATGGGCCTTCTTGATTATTCTACTACTAATATCGATGATGTTACTTTCGCGATTGCCATAACATTCGCAATTCTCCGATCGGTCGTTGTTGTTCGGTTTCTAGCGTGATTCTTTCTTCGGCAATCCCGATTTACGAGGACTTAGGCCTCAAAGCGAGAGGTGCTAGGGTCATTCAGAGTGCGCCCAAAACTTTAATCTCGAACCATGAGACGATCCCGACTTTACAGTGGGACATTCTCGCCAGCGAGCCGGAGACATCGCGTAGCTCGGCTTTGATTGTTTGCTTGCCCCGTTCTCTTCCAAGAAAGTAAAAAACAGTGATTCTGCGAGTCAATTGCGCCAAGACTTGTAGCCTGGAGATGCCCTGTTGAGATTACGAGCGTGTTCCGTAGCAGGGGTTCATCCGGTCTTACGCAGTTACGAACTACTACATATATGATAATTAGCTACGCCGCGTCTAAGGTTGGTTGGACCATCTAAACAACAGCTCTCACGTTCATTTTACCAACATCATTTAACGCTCCCTACCCTCTACTCGGAAACCTTCACTTTGTACATTCTCTCTATTTTCACGATGCAGTCTTCTTTCTTCTTGGCTGCTCTCATGGCCGCGGTTGTACCCGCATTCGCCTACGAGGTGGGCACTGGCTCATGCTGCACAGCTCAGCTCAAAGCTTGCCACGAACAGGGTGCCGATGCCTGCATCTGGACCAACGCAGCCATTTGCGTCAACAACCCCAAAAACTCTGTCCCCATTGACGAGACTTGCAACGAGAAGTGCCCTACTGCCTCCGTAAAGACCCCGGATGGCTTCATCTACAAGTTCCAGAAGCACAAGTGAGTTCCTCGTTAGACTGGTGCCTGTCTTTTCACATACTTAGACCAGTGACTAATCAATTTAACAGCGCTCCCGCCGGTACTTGTGTTTGCAGCAACACCAACCCGAATGTTGGAAAATACTGCTACGGGCGTAAGAGAGACCAATTCCGAGGTACGGAGAGGGCCTGAATCAAGACATGGAGCTATTTAGATAGCGGCGTTTGCAGAATTGTTTTGAGAGAATGAATTATAAGCTTGGACCTTACAGTCATTTTGGGAAATCCATGAACTATTCAAATTCGCTGTTTGGTGGCCTTTGTCTATCCTCGTATCACTCTCGTGAAAAACCCTACATGTCGGGGACCGTTTCCCGTCTCACAGCTCTCTGCTAGGAACATGGGCCGGGGTTGAGTATTGCAATTCCATAGCCATATCACAAAAAGCTTCGGAAACCATGATCATTGTTTGACTTGTACACATGTCGTTGAAATGCGCCAATGATTTCCTCGATCTCAGGGTCTTGAGGTGGGAGGACGTGAGACATGATGAGACCACAGAAGCCGTTGGTTCGATCAATAAACTGTAACTTATGTTTAGCAGACAAAGTTGAAAGGGGAGAGGGCAAAAAGCGGACCCAAAATTGGTTCGTTCCACCACCCCATGCCAAAGTATTTGGTCCCCGGGGGCACTCCGCCTCGGAACGACGGCCGTCGATCAACATTCCTCCCAATCCCCAATTGTAGACCTCGCCGCGGTAGAAGTCGCCAATGGTAAGTTTTCGCCTGTCGAAGTCTGCTTGCAGAGCTGCTCTGCTTTGGTCCGACAAGTTGGCCTGAAACATCATCTCCACAGAATCGGGCTGGAGCACACGCCTGTCGTTGCTGAAGATGGAAAAGATGAGCTCCATGTAGTCTCCTGCGCTGCAGTAAGCCCCATGGCCTCCGAAGCACTCCGTGTCGACTCCTTGATTCAAGGTCAGGACATCAGGATGCACCTCGAGTCTCCCGGTAGTTACGTTTCTTTCCGTGAGGGTGGCGACCTTGTGATCTTTCCCCTCTGCGTTTGGCCAGAAAGTGAAGCTAGATGCTCCCAGGGGTGCCCACACGTGTAGTCTTAGATATTTTTCCAGAGACATGCCGGTAAGCTGCTCTATCAGTTTACCTGCCCAATCTGGCCCACAACCATAGTCCCAACCCTCGCCCGGTTCGAAGAGGAGCGGGTCATCGTAACGCTCTTCAATAGTGGGCTCCAAGGTAGCTGGGAGGCTTCCTCTGAGACTTCGAAGCCGTTTTAGGTCTTTGTTTTGGAAGTAGTAGCTCGTGCCGGCGGAGTGTGTCAATAAGTGGCGAAGGGTTATTGGGTTGCGACGCTCGTTGAGGATGGGTGAGCCGTCTGGCCGCCAGCCAGCTAAGACTTTTTGACGTCCCAGGGCTGGGAGTTTGGAGCTCACATCTGTGTCTAGTGCGAGGAGCCGTTTCTCTACAAGCTGTATTACGGCTACTGTGAGTGGGAGCTTCGAGCAGGAAGCTAGCGTAAAGACGGTGTCTTTGTCGATGGGGGCTTGATTGGGCCATGATGACGATGGCCCGCCTAGGCATTCGGATACGATATCGGATCCTATCATTGTGTTAGCTGCGAAGGAGGGTCAGGGTCCGAGTTTGATTATCTAACCATCGAGACGTTTGGCGAAGAGTATCAGCGAAGAGAACACGTCGTCCTGCAAAGAATCCTGAAGTAGTCTCTTGAAAGGGGTCATAGTAGGCAAGACGTCATGCAAGATTTAGAAGAGTTATTGCAGAAGCGACAGGTGATCATTGAGATTAAAGTCTTATGTTAGAGAACGAGAGAACGTGAGAACCTCGGCAGAAGGCTCCGAAGGGGCCCGTAAGAGGCAACACCTGGGCTGAAAAACTTCGCAAGCAAGTAGCTCTAGTTTCATCGGGACTACCTCATTGAGCAGATTTCATCACGTACTACTATGGAGCCCGCTATTCCCTATCACATATCTATACCTAACTGATCACATAAGTGGGGGGCAAGTGGTTTGTCCGGGCTATCCGCATTGCGAATTCTCGAATATGATATCTGAGAACGAGAAAGTCAAATTGCAATATTAGCATGGCTCTGCTGTGTGGGTAATGTCCGTGGACTCGGGACTTTATAGTTCGGTCTCGCATGGGTGGGGGTCATTCTATCGGGTTGGTTAATATCATTGGGTTGTCAATGACGATGACGCGAACGAGTATCTCATCTTGAAGGCGAGAGGATTAACAGCATCGCAGTATGGCCGGTTCCGTCTGATCTCATTTTGGATTGTTCTCTTTCAATCGTACAAAACAAGATCACAACGGACGCTCTGTTGAATGGCTTTTCACCAACTGCAGACTTGTGGTGGTATTATGACAGAAGTCAAATCCTTGATGCATCCACAATCAAACAGCTTTCTCGAACATTATGACAATATGTCGCCCAATTGCCCCTAGATCCCCCGCCGCTTCCCATGTAGTAAGCTAGGGTGAGCGGGGGTAAGCGAGATAAACGAGCGTATAAAGACTGAGGTTACGGTAACGAGGCCACTGCTATCGAGACCGAGATAATTAAAGGCTTCTTAAATAAATAAATGTTTATAGATGCAAATATAGTGGCTTCATTTTTTTTCGGTCTTATAAATATTGAAAGTTGACCTCGATGGATTAGGTCCTTTCAGAAGAATTAAGTGATAGAGCATATTGTCTTAGGTAACTACCATATGCAGTATATACACTGTACTCTGAATACGTTTTCAATTCAACGTAGTAATTTTAATATAAAAACTGTTATATAATTTGAGATAACTCCTTCTGCTGCTACGTCCCCCGGCTACACCAACCCGTCATTTCTGTTGGTTCTATTGCTTCTTCTGATGCCGCGCCACGGAAAGGTGATCGGCAAGAGACTGAAGGAGGCAAACGTTTGAGCATTAGATTAGGGGAGGTGCGATTGTGTGAGTGAAAACCAGTGCATATGAAACAACCTAGAGCTGTCGCGTTCTGGTCAAAACATTGTTTCGGTCAGAGAGCCATGTGCTGGATCCCCGTGCGTAACGTCAGACTGCTCAATAACCCTCCACATGGATCAACTAGTATGATGAAGTATAATGGGTAAACTTGATGCATATCTGATCATACAGCTGGTGTCATCTTCACACGCAGCTGATTCTTTTCAAAGAATCCATACCATTTTTGTTTCAGCCAATCCACCTCCTTATTTTCCAGCTCGACATCAAAATTCCACAAAATTGAAGCGATGATCAATCGAACTTCGTGATAAGCTAGACTATTTCAGTCAGCATTTTAAGTCGAAGAGACTAGAGATATGAACTAGGTCAAATACCTCTTTCCGAGACAATTCCTCGGCCCGTAGAGAAAAGGCTGGAAAACCTCCTTGTTGTCGTCTGAAAATTTAGATGAAGCGTTCGTAAGCCAACGCTCTGGCACAAACTCCATTGGAAAACTAAAGTGTTTTGCAGAATGATATGCTGCCATATGAGGTATTCCTACCGTGGTCTGCCACTCGGTCAGCAGTCGCATCTCCATATGCGGTACGGATACACGCAGCATCGATGACTCACTCCCTCTGGAACCCATTGACCGCAGATATTCGCCCCGCAGACTCGCTTCACGCGCCCCAGTGCTCCAGCAACAGGAGGATAGAGCCTAATAGCCTCGTCGATGCAGGCTTGGAGGTACTTCAAACCTTGGAGCTTGGAAATCGTAAGCTCGTCTTTTTCCAGGCTGCGAATCTCCTCGAGCAGAATCTTCATCTTGCTTTCGTTTTTGCAGAGGAAGTAAGTCAACCCACTGAGAAGACTTGCCGTTGTCTCAGATCCTGCGATGAGGAACTCGTACGAACTAGAGTACATCTCTTCTCGAGTTATGTTGTTCTGCTCCTCGTTACGCTCAACTAAGCTCCAGATATCGCCCCTGTCGGTGCCTTGCTCCAGGCGTTCGTCAACCCGCTTTACGGCGAAGTTGATGTGCTCATCTCTCATTGCCTTTATTCTCTTGGGTATCAAACGCGTGAAGAACGTCTCGAGAATTGGGTATGCACGAAGGAGTAAGGTGTATCCCGAGTACTTAAGTGATTCCTCGATAACCGAAACCCAGGGCACGAAGCTCTCACCACTGAGCATTCCCAAGGGTTTTCCAAAGGTCAAGTCCGCCATAATATCGAAGGTTGTAAAAGTGTACAGACGAGTCACTTCCACCGACTTGTCTCCCTGACACGTGGCCACCCGGTGCACCTGGTGGATTTTTTCAACCAGCATATCCACATAGCCTCGAATGAGGTCTTGCTGCCCACGAAGTGCTTTGTCTGAGAATGCATGGCTGAATATCCGCCGTTGGCGCCTGTGCCCTGAGTCGTTGGCGCGGATCAGGCCCCGAACATTAGGCGCAATATCTGGTCCATACATCACCAAGTCCTTTTCGAAGAGGTCTTGCCCGGACTTGTGGAAGCCATGAATATCCTTCCATGCCCGGTGATCAATGTAGCTGAGCTCATCTGGTCCAATCCGAACAATAAGACCATAGTGATCATGGAGCCGTTTGGGAGCGATGGCACCATCCCCTATGACTGTGAAGTAGAGTCGATAAAGCTTTGTGACTGCTGCGAGTTTCGGTCCGGGATAACGGCAAAGGGGATGAAAATAGATTCGATAGATGATGACTGCAAAGCGATGGATAGAGAACTAAGAGTTGGGGTTAAAACTGCTGTGACGGCCACGGCCGGGGTCGTTGTGACTGACGTACTAAGATGGCTACAGCAAGCGTGGCTTGTGCGACTGTAAAATGTGAATGGAACATATCTAAGGGTAGCAAACCCATGTTGGTGGAAGGAAATTGCATGGCTAATGAGTTGTTGGAAGAGTCGACACACACTGTGAGTGGTAGAGAACATGTTCTGAAGTAAAAGTTGTTGTTAAGTACTGGCGAAACGGCACGGCAAAGTTAACGGCAATGAGCCCGAAACCGAGCCCGAGTATGAAGTGGGTATGAACTTCCAAAGCCGCATCCAAAAATGTATGTTTTACCTGCCCCTGGACTTCCCACGGGGCAGGTGAAGGCCAAGTCTCTTTCTAATACCTAGGCTCAGTCTTGACTCGTCGCGTAACGTGTGCGATACCTGTGCACAATGTGAAAAATCGTCCAGTGTACAGAGCCCGGGATAACGTTTTAGGTCTCTATGTTATCCACAACTTCAATGATAGTTGTGACTTTCGCTTGTTGCTAATTGTAAGCATTCTATTGTCCAATGGACACCCATCACCATTCGTTCGTAGAGCAAGCATTTCAAAGCGTAATATCTCAATACAATGATGTATCAATATCGGTACTAACGTAGTGTTAATCGCTAGGAACAAAAGATGGTCGGGATTCCCATCAAAGTTGCTCGCCTGGGATTCTCGAAGTGGTCTAGCCGCTCAAAGCTCTCCAAGTGAGTTTGAGTAGACTGCAGTGAAAAGACGTGTTAAAGGAGCCTACAATTGTTGTAGCCTAAAAGCGTGACATATCTAGACTTACTACTGCCTTAAAGAGCAGGTCTTAGCGTCGTCAGGAAAGCAAGGAAGACATTGCCAATATGTAAGTTGAGGCTGCATCTGAGTAAGAACACTGTTCAAGAGCATGAAGTATACAATCTACTCTCACTACTCATTCGTTATTGAGCCTCTAATATTCCAGCTTCCATACGACGTGTTCCCAACCCTCTCGTCTTTTGAACGTGGCCTTCACTTGCTTCTTTGGCGGTGGGACACTTTGACCCGTGAGATTTGCGATAGGGCACTCAGGAACAACGAGACCATCGCAGTCAAATCCTGTGACCAATGCCGCGAGAAGGGTGATGTTCTCGTTAATGGCGAAGTTGCGACCAGGGCACAGGTGTTTGCCGCCACCAAAAGGCCAAAAGGCCATCTTCTGCGTGATACCGCTTGACCCCGACATGCGTACTTGGTGCTCGAGCCATCGTTCAGGCGCAAACTCATTTGGGTCCCTGTCGCCCCACGCTTCCGGGATGCGGTGTCCAACACCGGCGGGAATATGACAAATGCCTCCAGCACGGAGCAGAGTTCCGTCAGGAAGTGTCGTGTCGTCTAGAACGTGCCGTGTTGCTGTATTAGAGTCGAAGAGACGCAAGGTCTCACGATGTGCCGCAGTGATGTAGGGGCAGATGATTGAATCGGTCAACTGAGAGGTACGAAAAGTTGCGACTACTTTTATCGCAGCTCCACTGGGCCCACTGGTGTCTTCCTTTCCGAAGGTCACCAGCGGCTCAACCTCTTCTCTGACTTTGGCCAGAATTTGCGGTCGAGACATGACGCTGATCAAAAACCAAAAGAACATTGGGGCACTATTGGTCGTTGCGGCTACCACCATGCCTACCTCAAGTCGGCCCAGGTCAGTGTCGCTGAGGCCAGAGTTGCGAATGATGCGTGCCCGAAGCTTTGTAAACTCTGCGACATCTGGTGGGAATGACGATTCGTCGGGAAATTGCTTGTAATAGTTGACGAGAACATGTTGAAGTCGCTCTCGAGCAGAATTGCCAGCTGGTGCTATCCACTCAGGCTTAATGTTAGGGAAAAGATAGGTCAATGCATCATCAAATGTCCTATGATCTGTTAGAACTGAAACTGTACGGGGGCCTGTTTCAACGCACCAGATATCATCAACCAGACGAGGGTCATGTCTAAATGGATTTGTTTTTATGCCGTAAAGCGAATCTGTTGCGGCCATGGCGATCCGATTTCTGAGAAAGTGATACAAATGCTGGATCTCTTGCTGATGGCCAGGTCCGGCTGCTAGCGCATTAAGATCATCAGTAAACGCCGCGAGTGCCGTAACCGTCATACGTCGCATGGGTTCTGGTGAAGTTGCTGATGATACCGTCGTGGAGAAGGCATGGAGCAGTGTGCCGTCCACAAAAAGCTCTTTTGCCTTTGCGCTGAGTCTGACCAGGCCATCGCTCGCCTGGACGACGAAAGGGTCAAAGGAAAGAAGACGGTTGCGGAGAGCTGCCTGTGCTAGAGAGGGAGAGGCAATTAGATAGATCTTCTGGCCAAAGATGCTGAGCGTGGCTGTCGAAAGCTTTCCCTGAGAAGACTCGTACATCTCTAGATAGTACTTGCCGCCCTTGTGGAGCATGTTGACAAGGTGTCCCACAACAGGTATCGTCGGCTTCAGGAGTGGTGGCTCCCTCGGATCCAAGCTAGGCGTGGAGATTCTGCTGATCGCCAGGGCGATAAGCGGAAAGAGCGCGAGAACAACATAGCTGAAGATCCGAACAAGAGCAGAACCATAAAACTGTGTTGACTGTCCCTGGCCTGTGGTAGAGGTGTTGACAAGTGACTCAGGCATCATCAAAGCCGCCAGTGGTTAGATATCCAAATGATCTAGGAAGGCAACCAACGATAATTGATAGGAATGTCTATCAGGCAGAAATAACTTATAACAGGTACACCTTTGAGCGAGAAATAAGCAGGTTAGATAGACAATTAGTACATTTTCTCTGAAATCGGGTAACAATGTTTTAGCCAAGCCAAAGACGAATTGCTGATTTCACCGTTACAAAAGCACTGTATTATCCATCATGCGATTTGCAAACGTCGTATCCATCTGCCAAGCAGAAAATTCGCTCTCGCATTCGGCGAGGTGACCTTAGTCATGTTACGTCGGGGCTGAGATTTCGTGATACGCGACTCTGACTTGAAGTACCGCCCGCGTTCTAGCCATTGCCTCACTTCAGGTTAGATTGAGTTTCCGAAGGCTTGGCTATAAGATCCGCAACTATGGCTCCCTATTGCCGCTTCTCTTAATATATCTTGTTTCCGACATGGATCAGCGCAGGGCGACTCTGACTCAGATTGACTGGCATCTTGGTGTGACTGGGGTGCCCAGTCAAATAGTCCACATATCTAGTTTCCAGACGTCCGTTTTAACATCTCGCTGAAATGTGGGCTTCAATCTGGCCACGCGGGTGAGAAGCACAAGATTTTTGGGACTCCTTTATTTGCGGCTGTTTCTCAGATACGAAATACGAGGCTTAATATTGTCTGTGCATATGGGGGGGAATGGTCCAATGTGTCATGCAACTCGACAGCTATGAACGCTGTCTCAATCGCATTGAGATCCTTGCCTTTGGATTGGCAACAAGCACTAAACCAAACTCAAGAGGCTTTTCGTTGGCTGAGACCGGTGCTAGCTTCCAGTCGTATCTCAGCAAAATGTTTGAGAGCGCCATCTTGGATTCGTGTGCGGCGAAAAAGCGGCCAGCACACGCGTGCTTCCCGTAGCCAAACGCAAGATGATTCGGGCTTGTGCTCACAAGATGCGCCTGATTTGCGACCTTACTATCACCGCTCTCTCGCATGCGGACAAAACGATAACCATCGAATCTCTCAGGGTTTTCATGCACGTTCGGATCCCATAGCTTGTCTGCAGAAACACCAATGACGCTCCCCTTGGGTATTGCGTCGCCATTAGATAGAGTTGTGTCTTCCAAGACAAGCCTATGCATGAACGCTATCAAGTGCGCGTTAGCTTTCATCGCGTCGTCTAAGAAATCGTGACTATTTTAACTCACTCATGGCAAGGGGCTTCCGGCGCTGGCTCTCCTTCAGCACGCTATCAAGGAGCTTCATCTCGTGAAACGCCGCCTTGCTCCATCCCAATCTATTAGCGGCGTCATTGATCTCATCTCGTAAAGGTTCGACGATTTCCGGAGTGGCTGCAATCTCAAGAATGGCTTGGGTGAGCAAGTCTGTTGTAGTGTGAATTGCGGCTTGTGACAAAATGAGTTGCGCAACAACAGGATCGTAATCGCTTGTCGTGTCTTTGGTATCTTGTTCAAGCCACTCAATTACGTCGTTGAAAATTGGAATAGGCTTGCCAGACTTGATAGCCGCTTCTTTTACTAGGCGACGCCGCTCAATGGCAGCTATGATAATACTCCTCGCCTTGAAAACATGTCGGCGGAGCTTGATACAACATGGCAGTATCCAGTGAACCAACGGGCGAAGCTTGGCCGGCCATAAACGAAGGATTTTGGCCGCAATGTAAGCATCGGTTGTGTATTCAGTGGTGACTTTTATCCAATCGTCATTCCTCGTGATCTCTTCTCCTAGAAAGACGCGAGAGGAAAGACGTGCTACAAGCTTCAGGACATGGTCACGAAGATTGATCTCTGTCCAGTCTACTACAGATGTTAGCACGGCTATTGGCAGTATAATTTCTTCATTCAGGCATACCTTTTGCATCTGGGAAGTGATCTTCCAATGCAACCGCGCATTCCTCTGCTAGAGCTCCTGTAACTTTATCTGCCATGGCCAACGTTAGTCAAAATCCAATGCTCTCTTCAGCAAATGAGCATGTTCATACCTAAAGAGTGTGTGAGATGCTTTCTGGCAATATCACGACTTAGTGCCGCATCGGTTGTGCCTTCCCGGAAACCTTCGAAGCCGGGGAACCGAGCATGAAAATTCTACAAATCCGAGTCTCGTATTAGTTTAAGACCTATGAGTGTGAAATATGCTGTCATACATACCTCAGTAATCACTTGTGGATAACTTAGCCGCGAGTCTGTCCGGATTTCATTCGCGAACTCTGAGGGAACCACTGTGATGACGCCTATATCGGTCAGGATGCGGAACGCTCGATTCAGTTTCAAGCCTTTGGACACGAGGTTTCTGGCATTGAAAAGAAATGATAACTGAACCAACAACCGAGGCTCCCAGAATCTGGGAGCGTTTACCATCGGAATAGTGTCTTTTCTTCTGAAGGCTCCGTGAAACGTCAGCAACAAGATCAAGCCAGCCACTATACTCGAGAAAGAGTACACATAGCTAGCTCGGAAATAGCCCAGCGCTTGGTTGCAAAGCGCGTCAGTTGAAAAGAACAGCAGCGCAGTGGCCGAAATGCTGTCATTGACTAACATGATCATTATGATAGACACAATGATGAAATGATGCTTGCGTGAAGCGAAGAGGGGGGGGAAAAGAAAGGTTAGTTGCAGACGTGCGCACAACGTGATAGAAAGGACATCTTGAAAATAGGAAAGAAGCTTGTGCGTTGTAACTGGGTAGAGAAGACGCAGGCGCCCGAGAACGATTCGGAAGCTGTTTACCCTAGTCTTGCGATATCGAGGAAGTCGAGTGAGAGCGCATAGCTGCAAGACCACGGATTTCAGAATGGCCCTGTTCGCCGAGGACGGAAACATCCGAGAGCGAGAGCGACTTAATCGGCTTAGCTACGAAGAGTCAGTCTAGGTGAGCAGCTACCACATGGTCAGTCCCCCTTCTGACCCGCTACCCACGGCTTCCACGGAGTTTCAGCCCATGGTATCATTTCAAGTCACTCTCGTCACACTGCGATCTGTATTAAGATCTCAACTTTCAGACAGGGACCAGGACCCAAAAGCTCGTACGACAGGTTTTAACAAATGGATTGCTTACCGCTAGCGCTCACCTGACATGGAGTCAACTTGACGCCTGGAGGCGGATCACTAAAGCATGGAGATTATGACTTTGGCAGCGGAAATGCTCATTCTTCTAAGTTTTCTATATGCTTTGCGGAAGGAAAGAAAAAACATCAAAATCCAATATTTTAGACTACGCTTTCAATGTCTCAGTGGAAAAGCACCATTTCCGATGCTTGGTCTCCGGCCGTGTTCGGATTTCCACCAATACATCCGAATTAGGCTTTTTCACCGACAGCATATTCGTATCGTCCTCTTTGGGTAGACTATCTGCGCCATCAGGGAAAGTTACGTCAAACGTAGAGAGAAACATCGCCGTGAATGTAATCATCTCGTCCACTGCAAGGTGCCTTCCGGGGCACAAAGTGCTGCCTCCTCCAAATGTCCGGTTTGCTGCTGGGTGTACCTTGCTCGGCCTCAAGAACCTTCCCGGCTCGAATGCGCCGGCATCAGCACCCCAAACATCTGAATTCGAGTGAATCGCCGTTGCTGCCATTTGGACTATGGCTCCTTTCTTCAGGACATATTCGCCGCCTATTTCAACATCCTGGTGAACCAGAAAGGTGCCAGTCGAAGAACTGATGCATCGCAGAGTCTCATGGCAAATGGACATGAGAAGCGGGCAGCGTTTACGAATAGCGGCGACATCAAGTGTGGAGAAGTCCTCATCATGTGCACATGGCTGAATGATCAGAGAAAGCTCCAGGCGAACCTTTTTCAGCAGTTCTTTATCTCTGGCAATACGCAAGATGATCCAAAAGACAGCAGGGACTGTGTTGATCAGGAATCCGGTCATGAGGCCAAGACCATAGCGAGCAATGAACTCAGTCCCTCTACTGTGGTCCAGTGCAAGCCTGCGTGTACGCCGAATCAGTTCAGAGGCAGTATCTTCGGGAAATGAGTCGCCAAAGTATTCCAATAATGCATCGACGATTTTTTGACGTGCCGCTGCTGGTTTCGTAGCCGTGATGGTGGGAAAAACACCCATCGTCAAAGCCTTGAGGCCATTCTCA
This sequence comes from Colletotrichum paranaense, assembly GCF_030867605.1. Taxonomy (NCBI): domain Eukaryota; kingdom Fungi; phylum Ascomycota; class Sordariomycetes; order Glomerellales; family Glomerellaceae; genus Colletotrichum; species Colletotrichum paranaense. Next base: position 2,859,437 of record NW_026848961.1, on the reverse strand, counting down.
AAGTCCCTGTGAAAAAGTCAATAAACGTTCTGGTAAGAAAAAGCTATGGGACTATACCAAAATGCCTGCAGCAACTCTTTGTTGTTAGCAAAAGGGCCGTCTGGTCCGTGAAGGGCCTTTGCAGTCGACATTGCGAAGATCTCTTGAAGCCAACTCTGGAGAGCAATGGTTCTTGGACCTTCGCTGATGCTGTTGACATGGTTTGCTAGGCCGTTGAAAATCTCGTCGTAAACCTCCTTCAGAGAGAGAGAACCCGGAGAGAGAAGTGAGTGCTCCATCACGTGGGCTTCCTGTCTTAGCGAACCTTTTTGCAACGGGTTTCTCAGCAACTCCGAGATGTCGGTCTGAGAAAAAGCAAATAGTTTCCCATAGACGATGGTGACGAAGGGAACATTGCCATCAACCTCTTTAGAGCGACGAGATATCAAGGCAATAAGTTCTGGTGAGTTGACGATGTACGTCTTCTGAGAGGCCAAATACACAGTCAGGATTGGAAGTTTGGTCGATGATCTGCTTGTAAAGTCAACAATCTGTCGAGAAAAACATACTTTAACAAGATCAAGGGTTTTAGTGCCCCATCTGTACTCACTTACCTCAGATAGATGTAATATGACACTCCATATCTCAGAAGCCCAAGTATATGACCTATGAACGGGACCGAAGCATTAACCAGAGGAGGCTCTTTTGGTCCCGGTCTAAGGGCCAAGTATTCAACCAAGCGTAAGAGAAGAAATGCTGCTGTAGGGAGAAAAGCTAGAGCAACTAACAACCGGCTCAGCTCAGTAAAGTCTATCATCATGATGGATACGTCTTCAGCCTGGTAAAGCAACGAGTATGGCGTAAGATTGAAGAGTAAGGAGCTATAACACTGAGTTCGCAGACCTTCCGCGGTACAGTCATAATTCTATTTACATCTTCCTTTCGGACTCGGTTCGATAATGTGGAACTCGTAGGCTTCGAGCTACCCATATATTGCTCTCAACATCTATGCAAAAGTCGAAATGACTAGTGTAGCCGTCTGTGTGTGGTCAAGGATTATAATGCCCGTATCCTTGCCAGGGGTCGGTCCCTCATCCTAGCTACCGAGAACAGGTACAAGTCCGCCACCGGAGTGCCGTGTCAGCTCCAAAGAAGCGGTCTTATGAGCACACAATGCTGCAAACTTCTATTTATTGCCTCCATGAGTCTCTTTTGAAAAGTATGCCCGATGTTACAAGAAGCATCTCTCATTGCCTGCCAGTAACATTTCCACGCCAGTGCTTCCGATCCTTGTCATACGCCAAGATATATGCACTCTTCTTTTCGCAACAATGCTCATCAAATCTTACCCGGGTGGTGCGGCAGTCAATGGGTCGTTGTTTGTTACGTTCTTGATTACATTTCTGCTCATCACTTTCTCCGTTCCTGCGTCAAAGTCCTTCATCCGGCTGACCGGAGTCTTGGCTCTCGCGAGCTTGACTTACGCGCTCCAGCTCTCGTCTAGTGAGTGGATCGCCAATCCTCACTGGCGTTCCGCAATCGTTCCACTTTTATGGATTCAGTTCATGAGTGCTTCTGAGCTTGTCCTAGTCAGAAGGTGGGATGGCAGCTGGGAACCGGATGCCCGCACCAAGAGCACAGCTGGGTTCGCCCCATCTTCCGCCTCTCCCGCGGCCCGAACGTACGAATCTCTGATGCTGCTTTGGAAGCTCAGACGAATCGGCACGAGGTGGCAGGTCAGAAATGTTCCTGGATTACAACAACGGTCTCCACACCCCCCAGAGAGCCGGGTCGCATTCATCTTGAAACGATCTCTCAAGATCCTGGTTGCCTACCAGGTGCTTAGCCTCATGACGCAGGCCCCGCCTCCGGACCCGAATTTTGTCGGTCGCGACAAACAAGCGCTGGCGTTTCAGGGTCTCGTCAGGCTGTCGCAAGCGGACATCACCTTTCGCATCATTGGGACCCTGTCGTTCTGGGCCTGCACGGCTCTCATAAACCTACTCATGTTCGAAATTGCTTGCCTCGGATTCGTTGTCGTTTTTCTATGCAAGGTCGAGGACTGTCCTCCACTCTATGGGGATTTCTCATCTGCCTCAACCATTAGGGGCTTCTGGGGGTAAGTCGAACGCTACAATCTCGTTCCAGTCTATTTGCTGACAGTCTTCCACTCAGAACCGCATGGCATCAATGTCTGCGTAGTGGGCTCACAGGCCATGCCGATGTCATTGAACACCACATTTTCCCATTTCGGCAAAGACTGGTTTCTAGATACCTTCGTATCTTTATCTCTTTTTTCATTTCTGGTCTGATTCATCATACTTCTGACACGGCAATGGGAATGACAGCAGAGAACGCCGGTGCTTTTACCTTCTTCTTGTTGCAGCCGATTGGAATCATCGCTGAAGATGCTATCCAGGCTATCTCGAAACAAGTGCCATTGTGTCGTTCGGCGTCCAGAGTTCGGGTCTTTGTCGGATACCTATGGGTTCTTGTGTTCCTTGCCTGGTCGACCCCAACGTGGTTCTATCCCCAGCAAAGGCTCGGATTGGATGCATCCGGACTTCTTCCATTTCATCCGAATTTGTTGAAGCAGTGGAATCTCCACTCCAATTTTCACTAGAATCAGTCTCTAAATACCTTGTTATCGAAGAAACTTGATTGTCAGGCGGATAGAGTTTGAATATCTACCAGACTGGACGACTTCCTTTCGTAGAACAGGGATAAACCCGGCCTTTCTCGAAGCGACTGTCACATGCGCTAGCACGAGATCTAACTTATATTTCCTACCTACCTTGACCTTAATCGTTATGTATTGGGACTGTAGTAGTACAAGCCAGCTTTGAACACCTCTTATACCCATTGCTACGTGCCATGATAGCTCGTGACAACTTCGGTCTCGGACCGGTGTGGCGGAAGGACCATAAGAATCATCATGCACAGCACGGTCCTCCCGTATCTTCCAGCCTGGCCTGTGATCCGGACAGTGTTCACACGTACGGATTGTAGTGTATATGTGATTCATTGCCAAGATTGCTATGTATTGTCGCTACTAGCCACAATTTGGGTCGTCTCGAAACCGATCATTGTAGGGACAGGGTCCGAGGATCAACAGGGATATGCTCAGCCTCCCTTAAGCAAGCTAAAATTTATCTCGTTCGCTAGAAATCACATTTGATGCGATTCCCTTCGATGCAGTCTATCTGACCGTGGTCTATGATTTTCCGTGGAATCAACCCTACTCGTCAACTCCATCCCGCAAAGTTCTCAACATGATCAAACACCTCTATCATGCGGCTTCTATCGTGCTGCAGTCGCCCATCCCGGCGTTGATACTTCTCACCTCTACGCTTCTCTATTACATCTACTTGAAAGGCTTCCCAAGACCTCTCACTGGAATTCCATACAACGAGAGCGCTCTGAGAAGCTTCTTGGGTGACCTCCCTGCTTTCCAGCATGCAAGAAACCACGGGAAAGGCTTTACTGTGTGGATGCGCGACCTGGCTCAGAAACATAGGTCACCAATAGTTCAGGTCTTTCTGGGCCCATTTACACCGCCATGTGTAGTTCTGTTTGACTATCGTGAAAGTTACGACATTGTAGCACGGCGAACAAAGGAGTTCGATCGTTGCCGAAGGGATGCAGAAACTATGTCGACCATTTTACCTGAGCATCATCTTTCGATGGTGTCAACTGACGCCAGGTTCAAAGGCAACAAGGACTTGGTGAAGGATTTGATGGCCCCAGGATTCTTAAACGAGGTTAGTCTTTCTGTCGACTTCAGTCAAGAAAGCTTTTGTCAGCTAAACTTGGCTACTTAGGTTTCTGCGCCCGAGATTTATAGCAAAGCGCTATCTCTCATAGAGCTGTGGAGTGTGAAGAGCAAATGGGCCGCAGGCCGTCCGTTCGAAGCCCATCACGATCTTCAGAACGCTGCTTTAGACATCATCATGTCTGCTGCATTTGGCGAGACAAGCAATGGCGGTGTTCTCCGGCAGCACATACTCCAGGAAACGGGCTATAGGCCCTTCCTAGTGCCAACAGATCTGAAAGAGCCCGCATGCTTCAAGAGTCTTGGGCTTCCTACTGAGTACCAGGCTACTGTTGATATCACCCACTTTATGGGCAGGGTTGTCACGTCGCCCTTCCCAAAACAGTTTGCATGGCTGTTGAAGACCTTTACGAGTGTGAGCAGTGTATTCGTGAAGAAGGACTACTTCATCAGGAGCCAGATTCAAAAGGCAGTAGCATCGCTGAGCGACAAATGGCTCCAAGGAGAGAAGGCAGCCAAATCAGCTTTAGACTTCATCGTCCTGCGAGAAGTGACAGCAGCCAAGAAGTCTGGACGCAAACCCTCATTCACTTCCAAGAGGTTGGAAGACGAGGTAAACTTTCTGATGTCCCCTTGGACGAGAAAACCATGCTGACTTCACAACAGTTGCTTGGATACATCGTCGCGGGTCATGAAACGTCTGCGTCCATCTTATCTTGGGCTGTGAAGTTTCTAGCCGACAATCAGAAACAACAGCATACATTGCGCAAACACCTCCAGGCAGTTTATCCAGCTGCTGTCAAAGAGAAGAGACAGCCAAGTGTAACCGAACTCACAAAGGTTGCAGCTCCGTATCTTGATGCCTTCCTGGAAGAGATTTTACGACTCTCACGGACAGCTTCAATCCTAACACGCGAGGCTGTTACTGATACTATCGTGATGGGGAAGTTCGTGCCGAAAGGTACCACAATCTTCATCTTCACACAAGGGGCGAGCTATGTTCAGCCGTCTCTGGGCGTTGACGAACAAGTGAGAAGTAGGACTTCGCAAGAAGCCAAACGAGTCCCAGACTGGCTTTCCGATAATGTAGAAAAGTTCTGTGCTGGGCGCTGGCTTGTACCAAAGACGGGAGCGAGCGGGTTCAGCGAAGAAAGCGTCGGAAAAGAGGACGGCTGGACTTTGTCTGATTATGATTTTGATCCTCAAGCTGGGCCAATCTTGACATTTGGCGGTGGACCAAGAGGATGTTTTGGTAGACGTCTCGCCTATCTTGAGTTGCGCATGGTTCTTGCGTTGCTTGTGTGGAATTTTGCTTTCAAGCCATGCGCCGACAATCTTAGCACCTATGAGCTCAGGGAGAGCATAACTGTAGAACCCAAGGATTGCTACGTCAACCTTCAGACTTCAGATAACATGTAGATAAGAGTATCACAACTCCCAGGTTCAGTCGTTCACTTCGAATGTAGTCACTGGTTTCTGACATTTCTATCCAACTACAATGTTGCCGAAATCCAACTCCGCCAAAAGTCATCGCGCCAGCTCAATAGTACGCCCGTCTGGCCACTCCCAATCGTGGATTTTGTGAGCCACGGATGTTCACTCGAAGCCAAGGGTACATCAATTTGCATGAGAAGTCTAATTCCTATGCTATTATTATCATCATGTTCTGGGCTGAAAGCGATCCCACATTGCTACGGGAGCTCTAGGCTGAGTCGGCCGAATTGCTGTCGCCGAGTCACATAGTCGCTTTCGGTTTCAATTCTGACCGGCGTAAGATAACGTTTTGTGAGTACCGCGCGCGGACCGCAAACCTTATTTCCTGCAAAGATCTAGAACCCGCATGCCTTTGCCGATCTCCGCACGAATGAATCCGAGACAGACTCAGAGGAAGAAACGGGGACATGACCAGTTCTCCGCGTGCCGTGTATGGGATGACCCGATTCATGTGCTCCGAGGACTAGGGAGCGACGCTATGCCAAACACCTAATCCCACTTTTGCACACTACCCTGGGCCCATGCTCCATCAGTCTTGATCAGCCTCCTGCTGAGCCTCCGAGCGCGCCAAGCTAGGTTATTAGCATCCACAACGTTCCAGTCTCAGAGCGAGGCGGGCTGTTGGCAAGATTCTCCGATCGAGACGGCCCAATTTGGTAGCATTCAATGCCGAGGCGCCATGATAATTGATGACTACGTGACTCGAGGGCAAGTGTTGATAACATATATACATTTCAACACGAAAGATTATTGGACTTCTCTGAGCATTCAGCATCTGTACCATCACGAAGTTCAGGAAGTCGTTCCTTTCGCAGTTTTACACATCTGTTCGCGTTTTTTTCTTTTTCGTTTCTTTCAACATCGCCGACAATCAAGATGGAGTCTCTAGATGTTCCCTTGGCGCCTGAGTCTACTTTCGTGAGGATGAGAAAAGGTTACTCCCGATCTCGGCTTCAGCTTGAGCCCGCACAACGGCCAACATGGGGTAGATCAAGTCGAGGATCCTGGATGCGCTCAGTCGGCTCACTGCTTCTTGTGATGCTTGCGCCGACCTTAGTCATCTCCGCGACCGTAGCTATTTCTGCATTCCAAGGCTCTCTGTCCGACTTTCTGAAGGCTGCTTTGCAAGATGGATTGATTTCTGTCGTATGGTCAAATTGGCCATGCTTCAGTCTCAAGTCCACTGGCGTGTTTGCACTCTGGGTCCTCTTTCAAGGCATCCTGTTTCGATATTTGCCAGGCCCAATACACGACGGCCAGAGAAGTCCTGCCGGCCATCTATTGACCTATCGTACCAATGGGCTCAATGCCTGGTTCGTTACCCACGCATTTGCCGCTGCGCTTTGCTATTTCGGCATCTTGGATCCTGCCTTCATCCCGAAGAACTGGGGTGGCCTGGTCCTCACAATGAATGCTGCTGGTCTCTTGCTCTCTGTCCTGGCTTTCATCAAAGCGCACCTCAGGCCAACCCATGCGGATGATCGGAAGTTCAGTGGTAAGCCAACGGTCATCGTATTTTTCCGTGGTCACATAATGACTGACATATGATAGGATCCATATTTTATGACTTTTACATGGGAATCGAGCATAACCCAAGACTTTGGGGCGACTTTGACCTGAAATTATTCACCAATGGTAGACCGGGCATAATTGCATGGACACTCATGTAGGTTTCTACGAAGAATGGCCCAGCTTCACACAAGCTGACTCAAATCTAGCGATCTGTCCAACATCGCATATCAGTACGAGATCCATGGACGGATCGATCCCAACATTGTTCTTGTCACCATTCTGCACGCAGTATACGTCCTTGACTTCTTCGTTAATGAGTCCTGGTACTTGCGCACCATTGACATTGCTCACGACCACTTCGGCTTCTACCTAGCTTGGGGGTCCTTTGTCTGGCTCCCTAGCATGTATACCATTCAAACCCAATTTCTTGGGCTCTACCCAACAAGAACCTCAACCTTTCACCAGATCGTCATCTTCTCTATCGGAGTCGCTGGGTACATCATCTTCCGGGCCGTTAACAGCCAAAAGGACAGGGTTCGTCGTTCCAACGGCGATTGCTCCATTTGGGGGAATCCGGCAAAAGTCTTGGTAGCATCTTACAAGACTTCGGACGGCCAGAGTCATCAGAGCCTTCTTATTTGCAGTGGTTGGTGGGGCTGGTCGCGTCATGCCAACTACTTTGGAGACTTGCTTCTCAGTACAGCGATGTGCGCTTTAGTGGGATCTTCGAAGTGCTTGATATGGTTCTATGCGATATTCATGACAATCTTGCTCGTACACCGATGCATTCGGGATGAGGCAAGATGCTCGGCCAAGTATGGGCCGGTATGGGAGGACTACTGCAGAACTGTTCCGTGGCGAATCATACCTGGAATTTGGTGAGACTAAACCTCTGTACCTCTAAATACGTAGAACACGTTATGCCTCTACGAGCTGGGCAGGACAATTTGACTTCCAATACTTCTCTGACAGACTTTGCCGTATGATATTCGAATGAACTTGCAGTCCTAGAGCTGCACTCAGTTGAAGTTCGGTGCCTACTGGCTATCTGTGTTTTGAAGCTGAATCATCTCCATACATTGGTTCAACGCTTGTAATTCTAAATTCTCTTCAGTCCATCCCCTCCAGCTCTGTCTCCGTCCACTCCCATAGCCTTTGTGCCAGCTTTTGGTTTGCCAGGTTTTCCTGTCCCACGGCCGGTTTTCCCACGGGAAGATAATATACCCCGCTCTTGACATTTGGGTGAACTGATGCCCACAACTGATTTCGAACTCCATTCTCCACGCTGCTTGATGCCATTCTCATAAGGGGATACAACACTTCAAGTATGTAGCTTGAGGATTTCCAAGACTGTGCCCAGTTCGTATCTACAAAGCCTGGATCAACGACACAGACCTTGATCTTGGTTTGTCTCTTCGCCAATTCCCGGGCATACAAAATGACTGCGAGTTTGCTCTGACCGTATCTTGCCCATGCACCAACTTCACCAAAGTCTGTTTTGAGAGCATCAAAGACAATGCCCTGCGTCGGAGCCATCGAGGAAGCTTGAGAGCCCAAAAAGATGATCCGGGCGTCTGCTTCGGGTATTTCAGCAGTATCGAGAAGGGTTGGACTCAGAAGCTTCGCAAGCAGGACAGATCCGATATAGTTAGTGCCGAACTGCATTTCGTAGCCGTCCTCAGTCAGTCCGGGTGGTGCTGCGACGATTCCAGCGTTCAGCATGAGAATGTCTAGTCGGCTTGATTTCAGGCGAATTATACGAGCCGCCTTTCGAATCGATGCAACTGAAGTGAGCTCAAGATGAATGAACTCGATGGATGCATTTGGAGCCTCGTCCTGAATTTCCTTGATGGTCCTCTCTGCAGCGGCGGCGTTTCGTGCAGCAAGCCATATCTTCTCGGGATCATAACGCGCGTATTCCAGTACTGCCTGTCGCCCCAGGCCACTTGTTCCTCCAGTAACCAGAATGACTTTGCCTTTAATCGAAGGCAAAAGCTCGGAGCGGTTGAAGGCAGGTTTCGCCTTGGGCCATAGAAGGGAACTCATGATAACTAAAGATATCAAAGCTCGGGTGACGGAGTAAGGCGATTGGCGAAAGAGTAAGATACGTAATCAAACAGAGTGAATCAGGCACGAGGACAAATGCTTCTAAATATACTACTTTTCAAAAGGATCTAGAACGCAGCAGTAACTTTTGGGTTCATCTATCGCTGAATCGTACAGCTCCCCGTCGGATCGGCTCGGGCTTCCCAATACGTTGCCACAAATAGGTTCAGTGATTGACAGGGATGATACATGAGGTGAATTCAAGGCTAAGTAGCAGGACTAGCTAGGCGTTCTTTACCCATGGCCGAGGTCAGTGTCATGGAACATGCAAGCTTGGAGGCTGCATGGGCTCTCTGGCCGATGATCCTTGCAGCCGCCTGCAGAGGCTTAATCCGAGGCATGGATGAGCAGTCTATCTTGCTCCACAGATGGCCTGGCGGAGTTTGACACTTGGAGCCTTGCAATCGAAAGCTTAGGGACAAACTTCAGATTTCTCGATTACGGGTACACGTACTATTTACGTTTACTTCATCGCATTTCCCGCCTTGATCCACAGAGAGGATATGATACACATTCCAATAATCCATACGAGACTTCTCAGCGGCGCCCATTTGCGATTGTCCTGTAATTTGACGTAAATGAGAGTGTATGCCGCTCTGGAAAAGAGGTATGTCAGAGACAGTACATCCAGCGTTGGCTTGCCAACCCCCGCCGAGTTCGCAGCTACAACACCTGCAGCGTACAGACCCAGGGTCTCAGTCGCATTGTCGTGGGCAGCTTTGGCACGTTGAATTCTCTGGCGAATCTTGAAGTATCTTTGTCAGCTATGCGATGAAGAGTTCTAAGCACTACTTACCCTTTTGTCGAGACGCTCGTCGCCTGACACAGCATCCAGGAGCCTACGAGGCTCGGCCACGTCATATTTGTCACCCGCAATTGTATTGGCGTAGATATGTGGGATGAAAGCAAGTATGTAAGCCAAGGGAACCTATGAGTAGAGTAAGTGGCTTTTATCTTGCTAGCGGTTTCCGAACAGAAATGCTAACCGAATAGTATGAGAGGTTCGACTCAGCAAGCCCAACAAGAGACGTCATGTTGACAACGTGAATGCGGAAATGGATTGAAAGGGCTGTCTGTGGTGTAGGTGGTTGACGAGAGGAGAATAAAGTGCCCAAGTGGTGACGGAGTATCATGCAATAAATTCACGATTCCATCGCACACTCGTCATTTGGTGATTGAGTCCATGTCAGCCGGCGAGTCAAACCAACGAACCCCACAGTCCACCAGGTTAGATGGAGCCGGACTTCGTCGCTGTGCCCGGAGCCGAGATTGGGGCCTGTGGATATCGTCTGAGGTTTGTAACTCTATCTTACATTGGACGTGCGTGAACAAGGCGATACCGAGACCGAGGTTAGGCCAAGATATACTCAAATGAAGAACAGAAATAAGTACTATCACGGGCGTTATTCGTCACCAGACTTTGGGCGATTAAGCGAGTTTGAGAGCACGGATTTCGCCGAAAACTTCCGACTGATATATCAAACAGCTCATATATCTTCGTTGCTCGACACTAGACCATCGATACATCCAGCAGACAATCGCCTTTGTCACCTTTTGCCTCTTCAATAACAGACTTCTTTTCTTCTTCTTTTGGCCGAGCCTCATGACTGCGGAATCTTGTCTCTAGGTTCTTGATCACATTTTTCACTACTGATTAAGACATGGATTTGGACTTTAGCCAAAATCAAGGGCTCGTCAAGAGCCCGAAACGAGTGGGACATGTCGTCTTTAAGACCAACCAGTTTCGTGTAATGGTAGACTTCTACGTCAGTTTCTTGGGCTGCATCGTGGCTTTCGAAAATGAGGCTCTGTCCATTCTACGCTTCGATGACGAAGACGATCACCATCGTGTTGCGATTGTTGAGCTTCCCGGCTTGAAGACTGCCGAACTGCAAGCAACAGGCTTGGAACATGTCGCCTTCTGTTACTCGACACTGGCTGATCTTCTGTCTACCTACCAGACGCACAAGGCCAATGGCATTACGCCTTATTGGTGTGTCAACCATGGCCCGACCACAAGTCTTTATTACAAAGACCCAGACGGCAACGGCGTCGAACTCCTTGTAGACAACTTTGACACAATTCAAGAAGCAAACGATTTTATGGCATCATCTCTTTTCGTAGAGAACCCCATTGGCACCGAGTTTGATCCGGACGATGTTGTCAGGAGATTGGAACAAGGAGAGAGTGAGAGTTCACTGAAGCGAAGGGTCGAGATAGGACCACGGAAAGCGTTTGGATGCTGAAGTGTGTGAAAGCCGGAAGCATGTAAGCGGACAAGGGTCGCGGGATCACCCAGAGATTTGATGAGACGCACATTAATATTTCGACGCATGCAATAAATTCAATCTGTCATGGATAACGAGCCAGCTCTTCTATACATTACCCGACCTAATAATTGAGGCCGTTGTGGGCTTGTTTGCTGTACCTACTCACTTCAAAGTTGATTATCGCCTAGATAATAGGTACGTATGAGATTTATGTTGGGATGGGAATGGTGACATGGCTACCTTGCACTAAAGGAGCAATAGACATCTCGAGTAAACTGAGAGGCCAGACGGTGCCAGGTGCGAGTGAGTGCGCCACCACCAACCCCACAAACGGCGTCCCCTGTCGCCGAATGCCGAACTTTTCACTCCACCGCAGCAACCCGCCGCCAAAAAATTTCCAGGCGCTTCCTCCAAAGGCCGTCTGAACATCTTTGTCTTTTTTTTTTCGCGCCCTTCTGAGATCCTCCGCAGTGTAGTGACAGAGCTTGACGCAAACGAAACGACGACAATGGCGACTCCCACGAAGCCTCCCGCAAAGGGATCAGGGAAGAAGCAGCAGCCCAAGGTCCTCAAGAGAGATTCGCGCCTCGAAAAGAGAAAGCAACAGCAGCAAACAATCGAGCAGCTCGAGAGGGCCGTAGCCGACTTTGTAAGTATTCTTTGCGGGAGCGCCCGCCACACCCAAACCCAAGTCCACGACGACATTGCGAATTGTTGGACCAAGGCTGACCCAGGACCCTGTATTTACACGATCAATAGGACCCCAAGAGCGAATACACCAGCTTCTCCGAACTTCCCCTCTGCGAAACGACCCGAAAGGGCCTCGAGAAATCGCACTTCGAGACCCTCACCGATATCCAGTCCCGCGCCGTACCCCTCGCCCTCAAAGGAAGCGACATCCTCGGCGCCGCCAAGACGGGCAGTGGCAAGACCCTCGCCTTCATTATACCCGTCCTCGAGAAGCTCTACCGTGCGCAATGGACAGAGTTCGACGGCCTCGGCGCCCTCATCATCTCCCCGACCCGCGAGCTCGCCGCCCAGATCTTTGAGGTCCTCCGCAAGGTCGGCCGTTACCACAACTTCTCCGCCGGTCTTGTCATTGGAGGCAAGAGTTTGAAGGAGGAGGCTGAGCGTCTGTCAAAAATGAACATCCTCGTCTGCACGCCCGGTCGCATGTTGCAGCACCTCGACCAGACGGCCGGTTTCGACGTCGATAACCTCCAGATCCTCGTGCTCGACGAGGCGGATCGCATCATGGACATGGGCTTCCAACACGCCGTCGACGCCTTGGTGGACCACCTTCCCTCTACGAGACAGACTCTCCTCTTCAGCGCGACGCAGAGCAAAAAGATCTCCGACCTCGCGCGCCTGAGTCTCAAGGACCCCGAATACGTCTCCGTTCACGAGGAATCCACGCCCAAGAACCTGCAGCAGCACTACATCGTCACTCCCCTCCACGAGAAGCTCGACACCCTCTTCGGCTTCATCAAGGCCAACCTCAAGAGCAAAATCATCGTCTTCTTCTCCTCAGGCAAGCAGGTTCGCTTCGCCTACGAAGGCATGCGACACCTCCAGCCGGGTGTACCCCTCCTCCACCTCCTCGGCAAGCAAAAGCAGCTCCAGCGCATGGAAATCACAAAGCGCTTCGCCGACGCAAACGCATCCGTCCTCTTCGCCACCGACGTCGTCGCCCGCGGCGTAGACTTCCCAGCCGTCGACTGGGTCGTCCAGGTCGACTGCCCCGAAGACGTCGACACATACATCCACCGCGTCGGTCGTACCGCCCGGTACGAGCGCGACGGCAAAGCCGTCCTCTTCCTCGAGCCCAGCGAGGAGGCCGGCATGCTCAAGCGCCTCGAGCTCAAGAAGGTACCCATCAACAAAATCACCGTCAAGGAGAGCAAGAAGAAGAGCATCAAGGACCAGCTCCAGAGCATGTGCTTCTCCAACCCGGACCTCAAGTACCTCGGCCAAAAGGCCTTCATCAGCTACGTCCGCTCCATCTACTTGCAAAAGGACAAGGAGGTCTTCAAGTTCAACAAACTCGACCTCGACGCCTACGCCGCGAGTCTCGGCCTACCCGGTGCGCCGCAGATCAAGATGCGCAAGGGCGAGGACATCAAAAAGGTCAAGAACGCGCCCCGCAAGGGCATGTCCTCAGACGAAGACGAGGAGGACTCGGACGACGCGGCGGCGGCGGGACCCAAGAAGCCCAAGAAGCCCGAGGTCAGGACAAAGTACGACCGCATGTTCGAGCGCACGAACCAGGACGTCCTCTCAGGCCACTACACCAAGCTCGTAGCCAACGGCGACGAAGTCACCGGCGACACAACCGACCCCACCGCAGCAGCACCCGCAGGCGCAGACGGCGAAGAAGAAGAAGACTTCCTCTCCGTAAAACGCGTCCTCAACGACTCCGAGCTCGACGCCGAATCCAACCTCGCACCAGGCGCCAAACCAAAGGTGATATCCTACGGCGGCCAAGACTTCATCGTCGACTCCAAGCGCCGCGAAAAGGCCCTCCAGTCCAAGAAGAAGATGCTCAAGTTCAAAGGCCGCGGCGAGAAGCTCGTATTTGACGAGGACGGCAACGCGCACCAAATCTACGAGCTGCAAAACGAAGACGACTTCGAAAAGGAGGGGCCCGCGGAGGCGCTCCGGCAAAAGTTCGTCGAGGGCGAGGCGGCGCGCGTCAAGGAGGCCGACGTGGATGATAAGCTTGCCGCCAAGGGACGGCTCAAGGAGAAGAGGCTTAAGAGGAAGCAGAGGGAGGCCGAGGAGCGCGGGGAGGGTGTGCCGAAGAGTGCTGAGGGACCGCAGGTCGCCGGTGGTGACGATGGGGATGAAGATCCGTTGGCGCTGTTGCGGTCGTTGCCGATTGCGGGTGAGGGCGGCGGCGAGTACAGCGGTAGCGAAGACGAGAGGCCGAAGAAGAAGACCAAGAAGTGGTTTCAGGATGACTCCGATGAGGAGAGGGAGAAGAAGAAGAAGGCCAAGAAGGGCGGCAAGGTGCTCGAGATTGACCACGAGCCCGAGACGTTGGAGGACCTCGAGGCATTGGCTTCGGGCTTGTTGAACTAAAACGATATATACCCCGTTGAGAGGATTTGAATCAAAAGGAGAAAAAAGTTAGCCTGCCACTATAGAAGCACTTGATCATGTACAAGATCATTCATCAGGAGCAGGAGAATGCTTTGAATACGTTATGCGTTAAATACTCTCTTTGCCTAAGGACTGCATCAAAAAGAAGTCCACGGGGTATCGTCAACCCCCAACGCCAGGTGCCTTTTCAATCCCTCGTTCCCTGAATGCTTGGAAAACCTCATGTCTTGCAAAAAAAAGCCATTCCTAAGCCAGTGCGTCCCACTCAAATGTAGCGAGGCCCAGTCGAATCAACGCCGGAGACGCAACGACTGAAAGGCGCTATCTATCTCTCCGCTCCTTTGTCCCAATCTCTCCTCAAGCCTCGTTCTCCACGCCATAGAGTCGCACTCTGTACAAGCACGTGTGGTCAGAACCGTAGTTGCTGGTCACATGAAGCGCGATTTGATCCGTGTAGGCCCCCAAAGCAAGTAGCTCCGAACTGAGCTTATGTACGTGTGCTCCGTTGAGCGTGTCGCTGCTTTCGTAAGTGAATTGACCAATCTTCACCCAGCCATCCGAGAGTTTGGTGCCTGGGAAGTGGGCTGCCGCAAAGTCGGCAACGCGATTACGCGTGTGAAGGTCCGTGTAATATGCTAGAATGTCAATGTCCTTTGGCCTGGCGTCGGGATTCAGCGTGGCCCCAGGTAAAATGTGCTCGACGACCAGATGCTGGGGAACAATCTCTCGACTGAGGATGTAGCCGATGCGGACGCCGCCTTCTTTTCCATCTCTATCCACGACAACCATGCCACACCAGCAGTCTCCTTCGTCCTCCCAGCCGTACAGCGTTGCAACCGGGGGTTGGATGTGAGGACTCCGTGATGTTAGTTTCTTGTAACTCTCGGTGCCTAGTTTGGCCTTGACGGGAGGCACGTAATTCGGCGTAAGATGGTCGCGCGATACAATAACGCCGCTACCATGAGCCAAGTAGTTGACCTGATGGCGGAGTTCCTTATCCCAAACCGCACCGATCTTGCCTTGCGCAAGCGCTTCTAGCCCGGCATTCGCAATCGCCTGGCGGATCATGCCATCAACCACCGTTATCATCTCGGTCCGTGTGACGCCCTTAGGCGGGCTCTTCTTCAAAATGCCCTCGACCGATTCATTGATATACTGCTCCAGCTTCTTCTGCAGTTCCTGCGCCTCAGCTTTGACCTCGTTCCTGTGCGTTGCGAACTCGCCCTTGAGATGGCGAATGAACTCATCTCGTGTTACCACGACGTCCTTGGTGTCCTTGTTCTTGAACTGGTCCTTGACGAACCTCTCAATCTTGGACTCGAGATCCTTGCCAATCTTGTCCGGAATGGACGTGCTGAACTGGGGTTCGAGTATTTTGGCGATCTTCTTGTTATTGTTGACGAGCCACTTCTCCCAGGTCTTGTCGAACTTGGACTGTGAAATGGTCTCGACGTCCGCGGAAGATAGTCCTGGCGCAGGCGGTTCAGCAGCTTTCTGATACACGGGATCCTTCTGGAGTCTGCTCTTGATCGCCAACCAGTTCTCATCGGAGATGAAGTGGTAGCCGCCATGACCCCGGCTCAGGGTTAAGATTTCGGCATCGCTTTTCATGAGGTCACGCAACGCGTGGTAGAATTCCTCTCCCACGACGGGCCGTCCCTTCTTGTCTAACTTCATGTGCACAACCTTGGGAACAATCTCCATCAAACGCGAAAGTGATCCCTCGTGGAGCTTGCTGGCCGTCGTCAACTTGGTGATTTCGTATTCGTGATTGCGTTGTTGGCGGACATATTCTCTAGCGTCATCGTCGCTGAAGAGTGTCGCCGGTCGCGACATCCAGAGTGGGACGAATTGTCCGAGATTGTGTGAGAAGTCTGAAAGACCGTACCATTGGATACCGCCTAGTCCAATAGCCGGCGTGGAGTTCAGTCCTGTCAAGGCACCCCATACCAGGAGTGACAGAAGCAGAACGCCGAGCGAAGCCTTGAGAAACCAAAAGTCCAGAGAGAAGACAAAGTTGAGCAAGTCCACGAACACGTCGGCAATCTTGAACAAGATCCAACTTGCCCACGAGAACTCGCTGTAGGGAACCTGCCGCGAAGTCACAATTGAATCCATGTGGCCGTCTGTATCGGATCCAAAGCCGTCGTCCGTCTCGGGACTGTCCGGCCGAGGGACATTTGTCCATTCATATACTGTGTTGTAGACCCGTGGCCATGCCTGCAAACGAGCATTACGCTCTTTTCGAAGAGCTTCCTGTTTCATCCGTTCCTGCCGATGCTCTTGTTGAATCTTTGCTCGCATTTCAGGAGTGAACATACCGGCCCCGCCTTGGCCAAGTGCTGGTCGACTGTTGTTGTTGCCAGAGAGGCCACTTGAGCTGGGAAGCCTCGTTGAGCCGGTTCCTGCCGCCGCGGATGGTGGAGCTTCTACTCTGATGGCTGGCGGATTCTTGGCCAAGGGACGAGACGGTACTGAATTACCATTGGCGGGTAGAGATTTGCCAAATAGAGGGCGGGGAGGTGCAGGATTTTCTTTGGCAGTGAGCGGTCCACTCCGAGCAGGAATGAAGTTCACGGCCTGCATCGGCTTGCGAGGTGAAGGATTACGGGTTGAGACTTGAGGCGACTGATTATGGAGAGATGGCTCTTCGCTAACACGACTTGACAGACGAGTTGAGCTCGACCTTGCGGCAGGAGAAGGTGACACCGAAGTTTTGTTGGCTGCAAGCTGACGCGAGCTGGCTACTGACCCTGGAGGGTCTCTCTTGGCAGGAGATTGGTTGACAAGGTGAGCAGGTGAGACCTGGTAAGGTGATTTACTGCTGCGCGGCCGAAATCGATCTGACGGTGGTGTACTTGGTGGCTCCTGTTGAGGTGGACGAATGGTACTCTGGGAGGGCAGTAAAGGCACCAGGTCGGGAGGAGGTCTATCAGAAACCTTGGTGATCGGCGCTTGGATGGCACCTTGGTGAGGGACTGCCTGATTCAGATTACGCTGTGCCATTTGCGCGTTGTGCCGCGGATCGCGTGCCAAGCGCCTCAATGGACTTAGTAGATCTATGCCTCTCGTCTGTTCTTTGGAAGGAGACGGCTCCCCGCTCTCCTCTATCGACTGCAAGCGACCACCACGCTCTGAAGAGAGAGATTGCGACGGGGTTGAGCCAATATCAGCACCCCCGAAGAGTGAGCTTTCCTGGCCAAAGGTGCGAACTGAGTCTGGTGTCGGAGTCGGCTCCGGAGGGCCTTGAACGAATTGAGAGCGAGACTGGGAGTAGGGCTCTTCGGATATGGCTCGAGCGAAGACGGAGTTCCAGCTTGCAGCGGGAAGAGATCGTCTCGCAGGTGTCAGACCTTGAGCCGGGTCTTCTGAGCTGGCTCTCCTATTAATCGACTGTGAATATGTTGAGAATTGCCCTCTCGGCGGTGCAGCACCCGGTAATAATTGCTGTGGAGGAACAAGAGGGCCTTGCTGGGATGAAGGAGGTCCGTTGGAGGGAGGAGCTGACACGAGGTTTAGCAAGGGAATTGAGACCGCGGCAAGGCACGACCTGGTGTCGCGCACGTGGTCCGACTTACCAGTTTTGGCTGGTGATTGTCGTCGCGGTGAGCGTCGGACGAGGGGCGGATCTGGTGT
This sequence comes from Colletotrichum paranaense, assembly GCF_030867605.1. Classification (NCBI taxonomy): domain Eukaryota; kingdom Fungi; phylum Ascomycota; class Sordariomycetes; order Glomerellales; family Glomerellaceae; genus Colletotrichum; species Colletotrichum paranaense. The sequence continues at coordinate 2,841,566 of NW_026848961.1, read as the reverse complement.
TGCATCCCTCAATGGATCGGGGGATTCTGACGACTCTCGATAAGGACCAAGGTCTTGGTCGAAGTCCGGGTCGGGGTCAGGATCAGGACTCGGTTGCACTCTGCGCGGCGGATTCGGCTTCGGCGCTGGTAGGGGAGCTGGTGACTTTGTTTGCCTTGTTTGCTTTGTGCGTCGAGAAGGAGGCGGCTTTGGCTGTTTGCTGTTGCTGCTCTCACTGCTGCTGGAGCTGGCATCATCGCTTTCGTCGCCATTGTCCGGGTCACCGGGATCATCAGAATCATCGCTGTTGTGTAGTGTGTCCTTGATGATGTCTTGCAAGTTGCGTTGTTGACCGCGGCGAGTGTTCCGTAGAATCGTGGAAGGTGCAGACCCATAAGACGTGTCAAGTCGCGATGCCAACGGAGGCAGCTCTCGACTGACGGCAGCACCACCGGCTAAGGTGGATTGCGCCTCACCGTTATCGTCACGGACCCTTCTTTTGGGAGGCATCTTGGCGCAGTGTGACGGAGGATGGTCTGTGAGGATGGTGAGTGGTGGGTTGCGACGGCGGGTTGTGTATCAAATGAGATCACTCAATACCACGTAGTAGTGAGATGAGACAGGGAGTAGAATCGGTGAAGATGAGAAGAGATACGATGTATGAGGAGGAATGAGTGACGGGGCTGAATGAGTCAGGTAGGTTGCTGAGAGTTGTCGAAGTAGAAGTGACGATGAGGCCAAACTCACTGCCGGCAAGCGCGAGAAGAAAGAGCGTTGAAGGAAAGAAGCAATGGAAGGAGAAAGGATTGCAAAGACGCAACTCACATTATTATTGTTTGGGTAGACATGCGCTGCAGTTTTCAACGAGTCTCTGAAAAGCAGTTTGTCGTAACTCGAGGTCTCTTTTGTCTCGTCAACAATGGCAGGTGCAATGAAGCATGAGATCTATGTTGAGCTACAATGGAGGCGGGTCCGAAAGGGAAAGCTCGAGAAGAATTGGCGCCAGGTTGGAGGTCGGATGCGAATGTGCCTTTGTGAAGGCTGCAAGGGAGGCAGTTGCAGGAGCTTGGAGTGAGAGAAGAATCCCAAAGTGAAGCTATTCCAGAGGGACAGGCTCGCCGGATCGGGACGGGAGGGAGGCGGATTGTCAACAAAGAGAGGAAGAGCGGTCCCTGGTCGCAACGACCATCTTTTCCCAGGCACAAGTCGCGCCAAACCACGCGCGCGTCGGATCGTCGGTGTAGAGGACCAGATAGATGGGCTTGACGAAGGAATGCGGCTGAGCGTGCGGAATGAGCGGGTCAATGGAGTGTCGGTCAAGGAGAATGAGTTTTGCGACAGTAGTGATGCAAGGCGAAAGATATCCCGAGGGTTCGTTGAGTTCTTTGTGCCGTCTTGAAGCGTTCACTTGATGAACTTCACACACACACACACACACACCGGACATGGGAATGTTTTCGCGACGGACAGCTGCCCACCGCCAACCGCCCAGCCAGGAACCGAGGGTCGGGCGCAGAGAGAGAAAGCTCAGACCCTTGCAGCGTGTCCGTTGCCCACGCACGCGCTGTCCTCCACTGATCAGGTCCCCGCAACGGCGGTCGGCCAGCTTCGCGCCGCCGAGTCTGGAATCTTACATAAGCGAGAACCTTGGTTCCTTAGATAAGTAGTCTGAATTTGCGACCACGTGATGATATCTCAAAATTGCAGATGAACCTCAGGTACCTTGATAAGATAAGATAAGCTGTTCATGGTGAGGAAGAGAATCTAAACCTGAGGCTGCAATACCTCATTAATCCAGACCACACAGTACGTCACCGAAGGCTCCACGCCGTGCCCACAACCTTTGAGACTCCACCTCGAATTGCTGGTTCATCCTGGAGAGATTCATCGACATGCGATTCCCAACACGTGCTTTGGTCCAACTCGCCTTGCGCTCTGCCAGTGATATATCGCGCAAAACATCGAGTATATGAAGGGCACTTTGACTCGATGCAAGACCTGCGCCAGGCAGCACGGGAAACATGCAATGACTAATCCTGAGCCATGGACGAGCCATGGTATCCGTCTCGTCTGCGCTAAAGCAATGTGCCTAGGCCCAGACCTGACTTCCATTCCGCTGCCGTCTACAAACACGGGCACCCGCCGGCCCCTCACCCTCGTTCTTTCGGGCGAACAACCGGACAAAATGGCAAAACTGCAGTGCCAGACTGGATCCCGCAAATGCACATATGGAGAACTCGGGCAGGAAAGCACCTACTCGGCGAGGCTAGGCCGGTCAACCACCCAGCCGCTCCAACAAACAGCAAAGAGACATCCGGGAAGGGTTAAACAATACGGATACGGGGAGCATGCGCCGGGGAGACACTCCACCAGGCCATCCACCTCTTGATCCGTCATCCGATCTCTCTCTTGACTCTCACTCAGGCCTCGTCAGTTTATCGGTCTATGGATGCCTGACCGTATTCACTCGGTTCGTCCTGGATGGCAAGATACACAAGCCAGTGATACGGTGACAGTGAAGGAGCAGCATTGAACATGATCAATCAGTAGGGACCTTGTCGGCCCGTCCACCGTCACGAAGATCAGTCTCCACGGCACCGCGATCCCCGGTCGTTGCAAGTTTCAGCGTGCCAACAATTGCGCCGTTTGAACATCGAGGATGAAATTAGTCGGCTCCGCAGCCAGCCACAGAGCCTGAGATTGGTGCCACCCCCGCCTGCAGGACCCCGCCATCGCCTCCAATTTGGCACGCCAGATTGGCCGTTGCGAATGGAACATTGAGGTGGCCCCGAATGGCCCCAAATTCACTACTGCGAAAAGACGCAGTACCTACATTCTGGGACTGGCAGCACGCATTTCACTCAACCTAATGCTTGGTCTCGCTGGTGGGCATGGTGGGCTTACCGGTAGACGTGGGTGTGGGCGTGGGCGTGGGCGCGAACGGTGGCACTCATGGCCGAGCCAATTTCTCTCCCACATCATCACTCAGCCTGGACGTTACAGACAGACGACCCCGTTTACTTTTTCCTTATTGCGACCGTCGCCTCATTATTCCCACCCCTCACGTCAACCGCCAGATATATCTCTCGCCTTCTCCCGCAATCCTTTACAACCTCTCCCTTTCGTCATTCCTCCAAACTCAACCTTACGACAGACTTGCGCTCTCCTTCAAACCCTAACGACTTGATACCCCGACGGACCGCGCAACTCTCTCTACCCTTCGTCAACGTACCTACTCTCCCCCCTCCACCTCCAAATTACCCCTCACCGCATATAGTTGCGATCGCCGCCAGCAAATTTCTTCACGATGGCCATTGGAACTGTCTTGGTTACCGGGTAAGCTACCGCCTCTTCTCGCCTGACTAGCAAGTATATGGCAATCCTATTGCCTGTGGCACCGTTGACACCAGCCGTCGCGGCGTTCTTTGTTGGCGCAAGTCCGAATACAGCATAGAGGCTAACCGCGCGATTTGGTGGCTTGTAGTGGTACCGGCTACATTGGCTCCTTCACCTCCCTCACTCTTCTCCAGAACGGCTACGATGTGGTCATTGTCGACAGCTTGTACAACTCTTCCAAGGTTGCTGTCGACCGTATCGAGCTGCTGAGCGGCAAGCGACCCCACTTCTACCAGGTCGATGTCACCGACAAGGCCGGCCTCGATGAGGTCTTCAAGAAGCATCCCGAGATTGACAGTGTCATTCACTTCGCCGCGCTCAAGGTCAGCTCCTTTGCTCCTTTACGATGCCCTTGTGTCACGAAGACTAACACGATTGATCACAGGCTGTCGGCGAGTCTGGCGAGATCCCTCTCGAGTACTACCGCGTCAACGTTGCCGGCACCGTCTCCCTCCTCCAGGCCATGACGGATAACGATGTTCCCAACATTGTCTTCTCTTCCTCGGCGACTGTCTACGGCGATGCCACCCGTTTCGAGAACATGATTCCCATTCCCGAGCACTGCCCGATTGGCCCCACCAACACCTACGGCCACACCAAGGCCTTTGTCGAGCAGGTTATTACTGATCACATCAACGCCGAGCGCAACAAGCTGAAGAAGGCTGGCAAGCCCTACGAGCAGTTCAACGGCGCTCTTCTGAGATATTTCAACCCCTGCGGTGCTCACCCCTCTGGTCTCATGGGTGAGGACCCCCAGGGCGTCCCTTACAACCTGCTGCCTCTGCTCGGCAAGGTCGCTACCGGTGACCGCGACAAGCTCCTCGTGTTTGGTGACGGTAAGTGACTATGGTGAAATGATGGAGAAGCCCCGCTGATCGTGAGCAGACTACGCCTCGAGAGACGGTACCGCCATTCGCGACTACATCCACGTTGTCGACTTGGCCAAAGGTCACTTGAGCGCCCTTAACTACCTCCGCGAGAACAAGCCTGGTGTCAAGGCATGGAACCTTGGTTCCGGCCGTGGCAGCACCGTATTCGAGATGATCAAGGCTTTCAGCCATGTCGTCGGCCGCGATCTACCCTACGATGTTGTCCCCAGACGCCAGGGCGACGTTCTCGATCTCACTGCCAACCCGTCCCTGGCCAACAAGGAGCTCAACTGGAAGACTGAGGAGACACTGGAGAAGGCGTGCGAGGATCTCTGGCGCTGGGTCAGCAACAACCCCAAGGGTTACCGCCAGGACCCTCCCCCTGAGCTCCTTGCCAACGCCAAGCCCACGAGCGGTTAAGCAAAAGGCGGGACGGATATGTATCAGTGCATCAGCCACATCTTGAGAAAAAAAAGAAAAAAGTTTGGTTGCTTATCATAGATGATGATAGAATTAGTGCTATTTGCAGCGAGAGCCATGATACGACATCCGCCATAGAGAGAGGATTTAATTTGAAAAAGAAAAAAAAGTTTAAGATACCACTCCCTCGCAGCACCCCCTGGTTGATCCGCTTTCATCAATATCATAGAAGTGCGTTTAGTCAATCCACCTTGAGGATCAGCTTCCCCGTCGTGTTGCGGCTCTCCAGGTCCTCGTGGGCTTGCTTGACGTCCTTGAGCGGGTACGCCTTGTGGATGGCCACCTCCACCTTGCCCGAGGTAATCATGTCAAAGAGCTCCGTGCTGTACTTTTCCAGCTCCTCCCTGGTAGCAGTGTAGCCGTTGACAATGGGCCGCATGACCTTCAAGTTCTTGGGACCCAGCTTGAGGATGTCAAAAGGAGGAACAGCTCCCGACTGGAGGAATATGTTAGCGATGCTACTAGACTGGCAGACCACGTCTGAATGTTTGATGAAGAGCTTACCGCGTTGCCAAAGACGACCAACCTCCCCTTACGCGCCGCCATCTCGATATCGCTATCAAACGTCGCCTTTCCAACACCGTCGAAGATGACATCCACGCCGTGCCCGCCCGTAATCTTTGCCACCTCCTCCACGAGGTCCTGCGAGCGCGAGTTGACAATGAACTCTGCGCCGTTCTTCTTGGCCAGCGCGCACTTTTCATCGGTGCTCGTCGTGCCAATCACTCTCGCGCCCACGGCGCGCAGCATCTGCACGAGCTGCAGCCCGACGCCGCCGGCGGCTGCGTGGACGAGGACCCATTCCCCCTCCTTCACCTCCCCCGCCTCGCGGATGAAAGTCCAGGCCGTGAGACCCTGCAGGAGCGCGGCGGCGGCTTTATCCGTGGCCAGCGCGTCGGGGATGTGCAGGAGCTGAGCGGCGTTGACGGCGGAGTAGCCCGAGTAGGAGCCAAAGGGGCCCATGTAGACCACGCGATCGCCTTCTTTGAACTGGCCAGAGACGGAGGGGTGGGACTTGACGACGGTGCCGGCGCCTTCGCGGCCGGGTGTGATGGGGAGGGGCGCTTTGTAGAGGCCGGTGCGGAAGTAGGTGTCGATGTAGTTTATGCCTGCGTATTCGTTGCGGACGAGGACTTGGTTCTCGGCCAGGGCGGGGAGGGGCAGGTCGGTGTGGTGGGTTAGGACTTCTGTGCCGCCTGTGCGGGGGATTTGGATGCCGTTCATTGTTTGGGGGAGGGAGGAGGCCATTGTGAAGTGCGGGGCTGGGGAGAGGGAGGTTTGGCGGGTTGGTGATGGGGTGAAAGTGCGGGTTTGGTGGTGAGTTTGCTTGAGGAAGGGTTGTGATGGGAGGATTCGCGTGGATTCGGCGAGGGTGGTGAGGATTGGTGTGGGTTTGAAGCTTCTGGTGAGGGTGCGGATGGATGTGAAGGGTCGCGAGATGAGGAATTGGGACATTTGCGATGGGAGGAGAGGTCTCAGTCTCTTTTTCTTTATTTTTAGTCTGTAACCTATGGGACGACGGAGGGGCGTTTACTCATACGCAGTATTGGAATAGCTTCCGATTGCGCTTGAGGTCACAATTGTGGTTTAGTCAGCGTTCCGATGAAGTGAGGGGAGGGGGGGGGCTTTCTTTCCCATAAGACGTGATTAGAAATGCTTCAGCTGTTCTGGCGCGTAAGAGCTATGAGCTTTGGGTGACGATGGCGGGGTTCTTTTCCTTCTCAGGTCGGCAATGAGGGGCGGGCGGGGGGCCGGAGGCGGCTACGTTCGGGTGACGGGTGAGAGAGGGGTCGGCTTTCCGATGGGCGGACAGCTGTCAGTGAAAGGTGGATGAGATCTTTGCCGGTCGTGTACGAGTGAGGATGAGAGTGTGAGAGTGAGGATGAGTATGAGAGTGAGGGTGAGTATGAGAAGAGGGCTATGAAGGGTAAGAGTGAGATTGAGAGATGGGGTGCTTCACATCATATGCTCATTCATTTCATTGCGGAGTGCTCCAACCTTTCGACAATCATCCATCAGTCGATTAATATGATCATTATGATCACTGATCACATTGTCTCAAAGACCTGGTCTTGGTGCATTTGATGGTCAATCGAGTATGATAACTATCGCTATGGACTAAGAGAGCGGGACTCTTTACTCGACTCACTGCGAAAGTTGCATAGCTTGCATCGAGTGTGAAGGAGAAAAGGCAACCACCCAAGCACTGAAATTCGAGCATCTAATGGAAGAGGGAAATCAGGAGGCATTGTGGGTTGAACTGAAGACTTGCGATACACTGAGGTGGATGAGAAAATGTGTCGCCAGTTAATGCATACCGAGCTAACCACAACACTACTATCCCCTTGTTACACTAATTGAGCTTGATGCCTATTGCAAACTATGCATTTGGTAGGGAGAAAAACTAATTCAAACAAAGCAAAGATAAGTAGTGGCAAGATCGTAAAGTAGAAAGTAAACCGTTTGGGCACCCACTTGACACCACAGCAGTGCTCGAGCGCTTTCATCCACGGCCTTGCATTGCAAACCTTGAAGGTCTGATGATGGATTGACCACCTCAACACCCTTGGCATGAACCGCTGGTCGCGGCGGCAGTGCGGGCAGTGATGCTGCCAGGTAGTCTCTGGAGCAGAGATGACAGGCGCCCGGTTCTGGACGACACGCCACCGCAGCTGGGTCGGTAATCACGGCATTATTCACCGTCGTTCATTCATGGTGGATGGGTTGATGTAGTTCATCGTGGACTTGCACGGGGGAGAAACGAGTTGGATCTTTTAGTTGTCAAGCATCAAGAGGTGAACCAGCATGTTCCCTCCCAAAGTCGGGGAATCTCTGAAGCTAGTCAGTTGCCAAGACTCGGATTGAGTGCGGACAGCAATGCGTCGGGGCACCCGGATGATCGCCAATCGTTTTTGTCTGGGGTTCATTTCTTCTTCCCGCGGTGACATTCTAGATGTGACCTTTTCAGACTTGTCGGCACCCTTCCACCCTTCTTGATGATCTCATCCATCCTATATATCAGTCCTGGTCTTGATCACTTGGCTTCTTCTTAGCATACCGTACATGGCTATATCAAACCTGTCACCGCATCTTTTTTCAGCGTGTGGGTTACATTTTCCCTTCACCAATCGACCTCAGGACGCGTCAAAAAAGGCCAACATTTTGGACGCAATCGATGGCGTCTTCAATGAGGCTCAGCCCGGCTTGGCTTCTGTGTGTACCTTGGTCTAACTGCGAAGGTACAGCAGCGTTGTACCTAGCGTGCATTTGTTTCTACGGTGGAATGTTTCGGTAAGACGAATGAGCTGCGGGCATTGTGTATGTGTGTGTGTGCCAGCCATCTTTCGGCCATGCACGCCACGTAAGAGAAGGGCGGCAGAAGAACTTTCTTAGCCTTCTTTTGCGCGTGGGCTGATGCGTCGAACGCCACACAGTATGTAGATTTACGGTAGTTGAGCAAACCCAAAGCGGGAACGCACAGCCAGGTGGCCGGAACGGCAAGGCAGTTTGCAAGGTTATCTACGGATACCTACACCGTACCGTCGATGACCTATTCGTGCTATCCGTCCAGGATGCTTCGTGCCTCTTTTCCCTCGATGGAATGGTGACCATTCTGTCAGGGGTCAGGAGTTGTTGCGGCGCCTGTGTTGTCCCTTCTTGTCCTTCAAACAATCGGGGACCGGTTCATCTTGCCCCAGAATCTTGGAGCATAGGCCTTTGGGTGGGTTTCTCAGACTACCTGTATGGATACCTTACTCGGGTCAAACGAAGAGCCACTTGGTGACCATGCATTCCTTGGCTTTGGAGTCTTTCTGCCCTCGGCCCCGAGAGATAATCAGCGGAAGCACATGCTACTACTGGTTCTAATACATAGATCCATTGAGTTGCTGTCTGCGTCAACAGGCAATTGAGAAACGTGAGACCTGGCTAGCATTGTCCGTATGAGTGATTACTTTCTCTGTCTGGAGTCTCGGCAACTCTTGGCCCAAGACTTGGCCCAGGACTTGAGATTCAAGTTGAGGTTTTGAAGACGTTCGGGTACTCCAACGGACTCTTCGGTCCCCTCCTCCGTAGCTCGACTCCTTCATCTTCTCCACTTTCTGTGCCGTCTCCTCCGCCTTTTCCTGCTTCTCTGACCTCTCCACCCCATACGCCTCCACGCTTCGTACGGGACTCTCAGCGACCCAGGGATCGTCAACGTGTCCGCGTATGCCCTGCCACGTTCGCGTCGACTGCTCATCGAGCCCATTTATCCTCACCACTCACATGCGTCGGCGCTGGCGGCAGCTGCCCCCCCGGGTCGCCCGACAAGCTTAAACGAGGAATGGCTGGCCTCTCGAGGCTTGTTAGCATAACTGGCTTTGGGCGGATGACTATCCATACTCCAACTTTTTCTGCCGTTTATCCTCTCCCTATGCCCATGCTGCTGTTGAATTTCCATTTTCTTCATTGCCTCTAATTGTCAATCATATCCACTCTCAGGGGGGATACCCCTAGCTATCCGAGCTTCAGTCAACTGCGATATCCCCTTTAATTATTGCCAGTCCGGAGCTTCATCACGACTACGTCCAGGAAAAAAAGGCCGACGGTCTCATTCATCAATCTTGATCGACGTCACTGTCCCTTGGTCAAGCTTCAAGGGCCCTGCCATCGTCCGACCTCATAAACCCCCAGCCACACCCTTCCTTCGACCTGTCCGCTAACCGCCTAGCCTACGGATACGCTTGTCACGCTTGTCGCTCCCGAGCTCCAACTCCTAAAAGAGGTCCCGGCCACCCTAACCGTTTTTCTATTGTGACACTCGTATCTGGAAAAGACTAGGGGACCAGCCTCCAAAGTGGGCAAGTCTCCAAGCAAATTCTCCAAGAGAAAAAAGAGAGAAAAGGACGAACAGACGAAAAACTTGAACTCCACCCTGCTGAAACGCGACGCATTGTCGCCACAAGGCTTAGGACCTCGGGATACCTCAACTCAACTCAACCCGCGACCCCTGCTATCTGCCCTCTGAGCGTTGGACCTTTCGATCTTTCTTCGCCGACGTCTTTTGTGCGGTGTGCTTCGCCTCGAGTTTCTATCCGTTCACTCCCAAGGTCACCACACCCGCGTCTTTTAACGCCTCTGCAGAAGGACACGGGCTACGCATCGTGTTACTGCTTGCTACTGCTTGCTGCTTGCTGCTTCTGCTGCGGCTGGCCGTCAGAGAACTGTCCGTTCTGCCTCAACCCGGCTTGCATCATTCTACTTTTCCCACCCTCACTTTCTTTTGAGTTCAGCTCTGCGGTCAACCCGTGTCTGCCATCTCCCGTCTGGCCTCTTCCCAAGGAGGGCACAGCTGATACGATACGAGTCGTTCTGGGCCGAACATCCGCGAACCCCAGACAGAAGCCTCCCAGGCCTCCCAAACGAACGATCCGTCCATTCATCCAACGTCTCTTCTTCCACCACCGCCAATCGCCACTACCACCACACTTTGTATCCTCTTTATGTCAGCCTACCATCGATCCTGGATGCTTGTTCTCACCTCCTTCGTTCATGCTATTCCGCCCAACACTGCTACCGGGCCATAGGCCGTCTTTTCCGCCGTCCCTCTGCCGTTGAGCGTGCAACATCATCTTGGGACGAAAACGAAACTTTGCGCCGCACGTCTCCTCTCTCTCTCTCTATCTCTCTTCTCTCAGCTCATCTCACGTAGCACTCCGCCTCATTCAACCTTACCCTCACGAGAGCTATCCGCTCACAGCTCTTTCTCATCCCTTCCCTTTCTTCCTTTTCTCCCCGTCCTCTCTTTCCCTAGCACCATACGGCCAGGTCACCGCCGTATAACATATCGCCAAACTGTCTCCGTTCCTATCTTCTCCCCCCGGCTCGCCCCCGATGCCGACTCCGCCGACAGAGGATGATCGCCAGCGGCGGATCATCCAGTTTGCGGAGGAATGGGGTCTCGAGCCCCCGCCGTCACCGACGCCCCTGACGCGGCCCTCCAGCCCCCCCAGCTTCCGGACCCCGGAGGACGACTTCAAGGCCGAGGAGCTGCTCAAGCGCAAGCAAATGTCACACGGCCGCACAGAATCAACGACTAACTTGCGGCGCGCCTTCACGGGGAAGAAGAAGTCGTGGGACTACAAGGTCGTCTTCGACACCCTCGACAAGCATGTCGCCGACAGCGGATCGCCCGGTGTGGCGGAGGCTCTCATCACACAGCTCGTCTCATCCGGCGGCGATGTCAACATGGCGCAAAAGGCAAAGACAAGTATCCTGCCTCGAAGGAAAAGTCTCGACAGCTTCGGCGAGCGGAGTAAGCTATTGCAGCACGCCGTGCACAATGGCCAGATCGACATGATTCAGGTCCTGTTACCCCACGCCGATACATTTGCCCTGGACGCCTCATTACCGGTCGCCATGCAGTCTGAAAACGTAGAAGTCGTCGAGCTTCTTCTCCGCTACGGCGCCGGGGTAGCGCATAGCCCTGAGGCTCAGGAATCGTTCCGCCAGGCGTGCGCGGCGGGCGGACAGGCGGACTTGGTGGGAATCGTTCTCCGGTCTGAGGGCCGGCCACCGACTTCGTGGCTCTCGCAGTGCATGGTGGACGCGACCAAGGCAGGGTGTTTGGAAACGGTGCTACAACTGAGTCGATCTAATGCCGACGGCGACTACAACCAAGCGGAGGCGCTCAAAGTCGCGATCAGCCAGGGACGTCACGACATTGCTCTTGCGATACTCATGGGGAACCATCCGCCGAAACGCCCGGGACTGGATGAGGCTTTCTCAAATTTGTTAGATCACCCGTCGATGAACCCAAGAGACAAGCTTGCCGTAGCCGAACTACTACTTTGCGCCGGCACAGACGGCGATGCACCCGCCATGGCACTCATCCACGCCGCAGCTGCAGAATTCCAAGACATGGTCAGTCTTCTAGTCAAGTATGGGGTCTCAATAGAGTATCAGGACGCAATGGCCATTCGGAAAGCTGTTCAGAATGGACGGGTAGACGTCGCGCACATCATCCTCAGTGGCAATGCGGAACTAAGTGCAACACATGCCTCCGAGTGTGTCGAGCTCATACCGAAAAATATGGGCGTAGAGAGCCGTCGGTTATTGTTGGATTTGCTGTTACGGAGAGGGGCAAACGGAACTGCGCTGCATGACATGCTCATTGAGGCGGCGGAGGCAGGCGACGTCGATTCAGCCAAGCTTCTTCTCACAGCCGTCTTCCCTGGAGGACGTCCCATCGCCGAACATGATGTGAAGAAAGGGCCGAGATCAATGGTGTATGACCGCCATCAAACGGCATCCGTCGACCACAAGGGCGGTTTGGCTCTGCAGATCGCAGTCATGAGAAGTGATGCGGCGATGGCCAAGGAGCTTCTCATGAGCAAACCATCAAGCGATACATTAGCCCAAATCTTCCCTCTCACCAAGACATTATCACGGAAAAACAGGTATCGCATGGTGGAGTGTTTCCTCACGAGCGGTCTCGCTGGACCCATCGTTCACGACGCGTTACAGGAGGCCATCGACGAGGAGCCACCACACCGCGACGAAGATCTCATCGGGCTGTTTCTCAAGTACAACACCGATATCAACACCAACGAGGGCTCAGCTTTAGTAGCTGCGGTGTCACAAAAAGACGTGAGACTGCTCAATGCGCTGCTCAAGAAGAATGTGACACCTCACACTGCCGCTGGCGTACTGCCAAGGATCATTGCGACCCAGGATGCTAAGGCGAGGTTGGATATGGCGACGCTGCTTTTGACGTCGGTGCCGGACTTGGACCCGGTCAAGGTCTCACAGGCAATGCTCAACGCGTTGAACTATCGGCCAGCTGATCTGAAGCTTCTGCAAGTGTTGTTGGTGCAGGGGCATGCCGATGTCAACGTTGACAACGGCATTGCCATGGCTTCCGGTAAGTGATTGTTAGCTGAGGGGAATAGTAGAGATGCTAATCTTTCGTAACAGCAATCCACAGCCATGACCCTCCAGTCCTAGAGACACTGCTCATGCACGGCAAACCTTCACATGCAACGGTCAGCAGGGCCGTCAGCGAGTTTGGGCAACTCATCTTCTCAGATACCAAGGCCGCCAAGCTTGAGATTCTCTTGCAAAAGACGAAAGACAGGGCTCCCTTCAACGACGTTCTCGTGAAGGAAGTCCACGCCCTCCTTCAGACCCTTCCTGAACATCGACAACTATCCATCGTCAAGGTCCTCCTCAGCGCCGGTGCCGACGTCAACTCCCACAACGCCGCCGCTCTTTGCCATGCCGTAGCCGCAAGCGATACGCAAATCACTGATCTTCTCTTCGCGGCCCGCCCAAACCCAGCATCGCTCGCATCGGCTTTACCCCACGCTCTGCGGATCGCCGACCCGATGGATCGTCTCGAGTTCTCCCAGAAGTTGCTTGACGCGGGCGCGCCTAGCGCTGAGGTAAACAGGGCTCTCGGGTTCGCTATCAACACCTACACAAACGACATACCGCTGCTCCGAACCCTTTCTGCCAAGGCCAACACAAGCGATGGAGAGGCCCTGGTTTCGGCAGTCAAGAAGGAGCGTCCTGATATTGTTCAACTCGTACTAGCTCAAAAGCACCCTCTTCCTGTGCTCAACGATGCCTTCGCCGAGGCGGCTCTTCTTTCTAACCGAGAAGCAAGGGCGGCGATATGCGAGGTGTTGTTGCAGCATGGAGCTTCAGGCTCCGTCCTTTCCGATGCCTTACTTGCGGCAGCAGCGGACGGTGATCTGGTCTTGGGTAATCTCCTCGTCAGCCATGGGGCGCAGATTGACGAGGATGCCATCGTGGAGGCATGTCGCTCGGGCGCCGCCGATGTTCTGAACATGCTGCTCAGCGGCACCACCACACCCAAGCGATCGACGATCGAAAGGGGCTTCCAAGCCGCCACAGAAGTCGGCAACCTCAAGACGCGGGCCGCCATCCTCGAGCCTCTCCTTGTCCACGGCGTAGAAGGTGAAGCACTCGACGCGCAGCTCGCATCCGCGGTCCGGTTTGGTGAAGAAGGCGACGACCTGGTCAAGATCCTACTGGAAGCCGGCGCGGACCCGAACTACAACAAGGGCGAGGCCATCTGGGCGGCCACGAGGAGCGCCTACCTGAGCAGTCTGAAAATGATGCTGGGGTTGGTCGAACTCGGGACGCGGCTAGTGAGTAAACCATCAAGCGCCTCGTTGAGATCCATTGCCTCCGCCAAATCCCACGCTTCGTTAAAGG